>NC_083358.1:57497645-59897645 GCF_030254825.1 Meriones unguiculatus
TAGAATTCATCATGCTAATTAACAAGGTGCTAATTTCACCAATAAACATCTACTTCTGGCATTCACTATGCTAATTAGTTCAGCACTTTCATTTTCCTTTGGAGATAAAAACTGTGCTTGAGTAGCTCCCACTAGACTTTGGACCTTTGGTGCCAGGTAACAGCTTCCACACCCTCACCGCATGTACAACCTCCATTAGAATGCAGACTATGTCATCATCTATCCCAGCCTTACGCCACTGGAGCCGTTCTGATATATTTCCCATGAATAGACTGAGGCCTCTCTGGAGTTCATAAAGAAAACAGAAAAAGAGGGTTTGCTTCAGCTTTCTCAGAGGGGGGAATGTTGATGACCTCATCACAAATGAGGTCATATCTCAGTGAAGAGGACAGCTACACCTAACAGTGCAGAGGAGGAATGACTACCAGGCAGCAGGAAAAGGAAGAACGAAGTGACCAAAGGAAGAGGAGCTTGCTGCACGCAGGGGACCAATGTAAGGGCCATGCTACTAACATGAACATATTCAACAAAAAAAGGTGTTGGGCTCAGAGGAACTGTGAGAACCCAGAGGACCAAAAAGCTACGTTGAGGCTTAGATTTGATCCATTGCAGAGACAGAAGCAAAAGGAAAAAGACTTTCCATCTTCAGTGACCTCTGCTGAGAGAGGAGAATGGATTGTTGAGCCAATAATAATAATAATAATAATAATAATAATAATAATAATAATGACAGAAGTGGAAAACCCACTTGGGAGGCTACTACAGTTTACATTACACAAAAAAGCTGATTTTTCTAATTCAAAGTAGAATTAGGAAAGGTGGAAAGACATGAGGAAAGTAGGGACATGTTTGAACAGACAATAGCTTAGTGGCAGTGACCAATCAAAAGGCAGAATTACAGAAAGGGTCAAGTCTTTGATGGAAGGTTCTGCAACTAGAAAGTGATGTTATCCACTAAGGCAGAGTGGAAGGGATCCACTCTGAAAGAGTGACTGAGATGTTGATCAATACTCTAGATTGAGGTCCTCAACATGCAGACTCAGACCTGCTCTAACGCCGCCAGTTCTAAACCAGTTCAAGCCAATGCCGTCTCAAAAGCTTGGTGAAATGCTCACCAGGTCTGTAGCAATTGCTAGAGAGAGGCTCAGCAATGCCTTATATTCTCAGTGCCTTTCCATGGCTCAGCATTCAAGCATCCTTCACCACTAACTTTAAGACTCTTGAGTTTTGTAGAAATGACACGTCACTGTCCATAAAACCAGAAGCTCTGTGTAGAGCTGCTGTCCCTGGAGTTATGACTAGAACAACTGAAGCCAGAATCACAGTCTGAGGATAGAACCCACTGTGCTAGGCAATTTATGATGGAGAAGTGTGGGTGGGCTGGTCACATGGCACCTGCAGTCCGCAGGACTGTACTCAGATCGCTTTTCATCTTTGGACTCGGCCCAGGAGCCCAGCCCATAGCATGGAGCCACTCATGTTCTCAACGACTTTTGCTCTTCAGTTACATCTTTCCAGAAACACTCACAGATGTGCCCAGATGAGTGTCTCCTAAGCAATTCTGAGTTTAGTCAAGGTGGCGATGAATATTATCCATCATACTGCACTGTAACCAGCTACATGGCCATTGTTGATGAAGAAATAACCATGGAGTTAGATTCAAAAGATACTGGCTCAAACTGTGCCTGTGCTCCTGGTTCACACTAAGAATTGCTTTTTAATGTGTGAAAGTATTTGTTCTCTCATTTGTAAAAAGAAATTAGTGATCATGGAATAAAATAATGTCTGGGAAAGTTTTTGAACTGTTAAATAATGCAGGTATTACTGTTTGCTATAAAACATTCCTAATAACACAGGGCTCATTTGTGAATAAATACAAAACCCACTCACCTAGCCCATTACACACAAATTCTTCATCTTACAGGACTTATTATGCATGAATTATCAATTTTTAAGAAAACACATTCTCCTAAGTTTCTTAGAAGTGTGCCATGGTGATAAATCACATTATTTCCTAGATAAAAATTGGTTAATTCGGTGGCACATGCAAAAATCACCTACTGCTTTGATGAAACGCTATTTTCAGACCTTATCTCAAACAGACAGAATGGAATCTTTGTGAACGGGATACAGAAATCGAAATTAATGAAACATTCTCCTGGTGATGGCGATGCAGTTAGGCCATGGTCTGTAGCCAAAAAGCTGGTTTCTAGTTGAGAAAATGAAAACATAGAGGAGTGAGTGACGCTGTAGCACAGCTGCCCTGGAAGGCTTCTTTCCAGTCCAGACTAGCACAGATTCTGCTATGTGTAAAACTGTTTTCTCTTACTATCACAAAATGCCTGAGGCTGGAATAATTTAAAAAATAAAAAGAGGTTTGCTTGAATCGTGGTTTATGGGGCTAAAAAATATAATAAAAGGCAGCCCTATTGATTCAGACTCTTATGAAGTCTTAATGACAGATGATCTCATAGTAAGACAGAGTGTGAGAAGGAAACACCAGCAGTAGCCCACCAGCAGGCTACTACCTTCTAACAACCCCACACTGCGGGCCAGCTTACCAGCACATGGCCCCTTGGAAGACACATGCAAACCTTATTGAGAGCACAATGACTCTCCCAGGCACTATCCTGGGTCTGGATTTAGCTGATCCCTCTACCTTGATAGAGAATAGCAGTGAAAATGAAGATAAAAGAAATTAGAGATGACCACAAACGTGAGAACTTGTGGAACAGATGCTTAAAAGGAAGCAGAATGGCTTGGACAACGCAGATGGCTCTAACAGCAGCCAGGGAGCCCATGCTGTCCATCTAACCAGCTGGGATCCCTAAAGGTGCAAACTTACTTTCAGTCAGAGGACATTGCGAAATGACCTATGCAAAAGCATGAGGACAATCAATAGTGACACACATGCCTGAATGTGCAGACCAATAATTAAACTTAAGCATCGAATCGGAACTTGAGGAGGTATTTCTTCAAATAACGATATACAAACAGCTAATATCCACTCATTGAAGAAGTGCAAATCAAAGCTACAATGAGCTATCACCTCACACCTGCTCAGGTGGCTACTACAGATTCATGATTAGCACACATTAAACATTAATTATTTTTGTTGATATTATTATGAAGCAGTGTGTACCATGCAAGGAAGCCTAGATATTCGATGATCCTGACATGGCCCCTGCCCTCCAGTTGTACAGCCCAGGAGACAAGAAAGTAAATTACAATCAAAGCATAATCTTAAAAGTAGAGATCTTGAAAGGAGTTTGCATGCTGGCCCTACAACTCAGCTGCTCAATCATGGGCAGGATATTGAGCTTAATGTGGACTTTCCATCTCCTCTGTATGGAAATCATTAGTGTCCTAAGATGCTATATGCTATGAACGTCACAAAGACAATGCATGTAAAAATGTTCCAAGTGAGCAGGGCATGGTGGCACATGGCTGTGATCCCAGCACTCAAGGAGGCAGAGGCAGGCAGATCTCTGTGAGTTCCAGGCCAGCCTGGCCTACAAATGAGTCCAGGACAGCCAGGGCTACCCAGAGAAACCTCCAAAAACAAACAACAACAACAACAAAAACAAAAACAAAAAAAATGGGGGAAGAAGGAGTAAGGGTGGGGTCAGGAGGAGAAGAGGGAGGAAGCTATGGGCAGGATGTAAAGTGAATAAAGAAATTAATTACTTTTAAAAAAAGAAAAATGCACCACATGGGAGAGCCTGGAACGCAATTATTTGCTCTAAATGCACACCTTGTCATTGTTCCAATGGATAATGGGTGCTATGACAAAGACAGTACCAAAATGAGCTCAGAGATGGGGAGGGATTTTGTACATAGGACTACGAGGAAGGAGGTGAGGCTGAAACTCAGTGTTGAAGGTTCCTTGCAGATCAGACAGAGAAAAAAAAAAAGTAAGAAAGAAACAGGGTAACAAGGTGCGATGCGGCCGGAATCTGTAAGAAAGTCAGCCTGGAAGCAGGGAGGAGAAAGCTGACAGACATCAGGGTGTGAAGGTTAAGGGAGTAGTGGCGGGAGGTTTCCTCCAGGACTATGGGCTCAGCCTCCGTCTGTGGTAAACCCACAGGAGGGGCGGGATGAGGTCTGCATTTGAAGTGATAGGAATAATCAGCTTAATCTAACTGAATAAAAATAGCTGTGAGTGTTGGGGGGTTAGCACTTCTAAGTGTGGGCAAAGCCTATGAATGTTTTCTAAGCTAAATGACTTTTAAAAACAATTTCCATTGCTGATTTAGAATACTGGCGCAGATGTGAGAGCGCTCTTTTTTTTTTTTTTTTTTTTAACCCCCTGACGGAATCTCATTTCTCTTCTAAATTCTTTATATCCTTTTGTTTGCCCTCATTTGTGTTTACACCACCTGTCAATTTAGGATAATCTGTGATTTTAATGTGTTTCCCCCTTTCCAGATCATTATTAAATGTGCTAAATAAAAGCAGAACCATCTCTGCCTCTGGCACTTCCTCCCCGAACACTTCTATCAGTTCAGCACGCTGATTGTTATTGGCAGAATATCTCTACATTCCTTGCAACTTCCTTATTCTCCTTAGCCCATATTTGGGAAGAAGATAAATAGGCAGAGTAATGTTTTCTCTTTAACTGGACAAGATCCAGGCCCTCTAGCTTGGTTCTGTAAGCCTTACCTTTCCTGATTTAATCTATCACAAGCATACATAGATGAGGCCAAATAGGCGTGCCACTTGTTATGGTGATCAACAGGCTCATTTCATGACTTAATAAGTCTCTTCCCTTCCACTGTAGTGTGATTGGATGGTGGAGGGGGAGGAAGGGAAGGAAGAAGGAAAGGAGAGGAAGAAGAGGAAAGGAGAAGAAAGAGAGAAAAAACAAAATCAAGCATTGAGCTTGCCCTGAGACAGTCTCGCTATGGTGCCCAGGCTGGCCTCAAACTCTTGCTTCCCTGCCTCAGGCTCTGTAATAACTGAGCACTTTCATAACGAAGGCACTCCTGTGAGAGAGTGCTTCCACAATCAGGATGGAGTGTTCCCACAGTCAGAATGGAGTGCTTTCACAATCAGGATGGAGTGCTCCCACAGTCAGAATGGAGTGCTCCCACAATTAGCATGCACTAGGGCAGTACATAAGGCTTACTGAAACCCACCAATAGGATAGCCAACAGGAGCGATAATCTAAGCAGCCAAGCTGAACTGAAGAGGCGTGAGACTAGAGCAGGAGTACCTGTCTGTCACAGCCACTGACGGGGCAGAGACCGCCTGTCCTGTGTGCCATGCCAGAGCATCCCAGGCTGGACAAGCAGGACCACTCTCCCGGTGTTTCTTGGCCAAAGTTTAAGCACCACGTAATTTCTTGGCACTACTCCAATCAGTGTGGATCCAAGAAGACTTTCTACTCCACCGTGTTCACTCACACACACCGGCTAATCACACAGCAAGAGCAGCTTCAGGGGTGAGTTCACAGACACAGTGGCATGATTAACTCGGCCTGTTTTGTCCTTGTTTGACCAGCATTCCAAGGTATGGACACCTTACCAGGTGGCAAGAGACAAAGTATCTTCTGAATGACAGTAATTTCCCCAGTTCCCAGAATGCTCCAGAGGGAATCCATGGGCCTAGAGACAGCTTTTGTCCAAACATCTGTTGTCAGGCTTTAACTTCTCACTTGACTTCACAAGAATCTTGGAATGGAAGTGGGTGTCTTAGGATCTGCTACTACATACCCTTCTTTACTCAGGGGACTTACACATGGCACTGAGGCTAATTCCTTCACAAAGCCCTGTGACTTAATAGTTCATTGAAGACATTTTGCCTCACTACAGTTGGACTGAAGAATTGAAAATTCAGTACACCACACATAAAATTTAGAAAACATATTTATTTTATAGTGCCATCTAAGTGCTGGATATCCTGGTAACTGTAAGGGGCTTAAAATTAAGAAGGGAAAGCAATTTGATAGGAAGTTAAAGCTAGCTGGGAGAACTGATTAGGAAGACAAGGACATAGTAATCCAGGGTCTGCAGCACTAGTTACTTTTCTTGCTGTTGTAACAAAATGCATGACAAGAGCAACTTAAGGAAGGAAAGGAAAGGTTTATTCTGGCTCTTTGTACAAGGAGGGACAGTCCTGACTCTTTGTACAAGGAGGGACAGTCCTGGCTCTCTGTACAAGGAGGGACAGTCCTGGCTCTCTGTATAAGGAGGTACAGTCCACTATGGCACAGAAGGCATGGTGATAGGAGCTTGCGGTGGGTGGTCACTTTGCATCTATCAGGAAGCAAAAAGAGATGATTATTGTACTCTGCTTACTTTCTCCTAAATTTTATATCATCCAGGATTCCAGCCCATGGGATGGTGTCACTCATGTTCAGGGTATGTTTTCTTTTCCCAAACTTTTCTAGAAACGTCCTTATAGACACTCCAAGGAATGTGTCTCCTAGGTGACTCCAAACCAGACCAAATTAGCAGTAGATCAGCACTTTTCTCCTCCATACCCAAAAAATGGCCTCTCAGAGAGAGTTCACATGACTTTAACTGATTGAAAGCTTTAAAGCAGATAGCTAAAAGCCATACTTAACAATGTATAGTGCTGGTTTGCACTCTAGTGGTGCAAAGCAACACTATACAACAGAATCTCATTCTGCCCTTCTCTGATCTAATATCACGATCTGAAAGAGTCAGCCCTATTCAGTGACACCATAGTCTTCTAAACACATCATCTTGAAACCTATAAGAGTGTTTGAAGATAGGCCATCTTACCTAGTGTATAACCTGCAAAGTTGCCACAGGTAACTTTGTACAGACACTGTGCTCTCATGAGCTCCCCAACAACAGCTTTTCAATTGGAGTTTTAGGGTCTAGAAAGGGAGAATAAGGCACGAAGCCCACACCTCTCCCCTTCACCAGGCATCAAGCAGAGATTCCGGATAAGCCTTGTAGGTGTAATCAACAAAAGGCAGATCTAACCCTTTTAGTCCTCCTGTTGTAACCATATTTTTTTGATGTCAGGCTATTTCTGGTCATTGGTAAGTTATTTGGTCTCAGTTTCTCCAGAGTTCCTCCCCCATCTCCAAAGGCATTTTTTAAAGATGGTCCCTTAAGACCATTTCCTCAAATGCTTCATTGTGTAAAGTTGCTAATCCAGTGTTCTGAACTGGTGGCCAATCATTTTCCGCCTGAGGCTGTCTACTCATTAATACTCGATGCCAGTTTTCAGAGCTTGGGCACTGGTTTCCATGGGCAAGTGCCTGGAACAACAGATGCCATGACCCTTGAAAAGATGGGAGGCATGGCCACTCAAGTGTATCCTCAACTTGAGTTATTCATTGCAGTCCCAACCTGCCAGCAGAGCTTGTTTCTTTCATGGCTTTTGGTAATAGTTTCTCATTTCCTGTTTTACTTTGGAGGGCTTGCTCTCCATCTGGGATGTGAACAACCATGAATTTACAATGATGTCACTGATATGAGATGCACAATCCATGCAGAGAACCTTTTCCTTTTCAAGCACAAACTTGGCTGTGTCTTTGTACCAGGAAGGTAGCAGAATTTGGATGTGATGTCAGTGTTTCTTTAAATGGAGGGCCTCTCCGCCCCCCCCCCCCCCCCCCCGCTCCACCAGTGAAAGCACCATTCCTGTAGCAGAATCTAAAATATTCCCCCATGGAATTATCTCCACCAACAAACACACTTCAGTAAGTAGCCCTTTCCAGGGGTCATTGAAACTAAATGAACAGCAGAAAATTCTACCCCCCTCTTATTACTGACGGTGACCTAACATTACCCTTGAATGTGGAAGGATCAACACCTCAGGGCAGCACCCTGGTTAGAGATACACCGTCTATTTGGTTATAGCCTCTTTTATTTTCAATTGCTGCAACTTTACAGCTACATAACAAAAGCTTTATTGTAAAAGCTTATGTTGCCTTTCCCCTTTCCAATTATAAGGAGTATATCTTTGCCTTCTCGGCACAGGGAAAGGAGAATAAGAAAGAGATCATTAGGTAGGGAGAAGTGATTTATTTTTATCATAGGTAGTTTGGATTATGGTACGTGTCAAAGCACTGAGGAACAGAGCTAAACAGTAAAGTTTTAGTGGCGGACGCAGGTCTCGGTCATCTGTAATAGTTCTGTGGGTTTTCAGCCCGAATCCCCAGCCAGCTCTCACAGCATCGTGTACAACTCGCTCAGAGACCACTGTCTAAATGAGATCGACTATTACAAAGTGAAGAACACAGTTTCCTGTGTAATGTCACTGATTTTTTTTTCATTCTGAGAATCCTTCCCCAGGCACTAGAGCTGTTTTAAAGACAGAAAGGTGACCATATTTTTATGGCAGCTTTTTTTTTTTCTTTCTCTTCTTGGTCTAAGGTTGGAGCACAAGAACAAAATAGTTCTTTTTGTTCATTGTACCAAGAAATTCCCTCCTGGATCTATCAAGTGTGACTGTTCACCTAGCAAATAGCTTGGACATATCCAGACCTAAACACCATATGAATAAAACATTCTGCAATTGTGGGATACAGTTATGATTTTTCAACGACGATGTGCCATACTCTGTTAGATGCTCTTTGCAGACATCTCTGACAATCACCATCAGCTGTGACACTTTATATCATTAGCAAAATAACAATCATTTTAATTATCTCGGTGAAGCATGTTCATTATGATGGCACATGCAGCACTAATTTCCAGAATTTTGTTTTAACCATTACTGTAACAAATGGCAATGTCTAGGTTCAATTTAGAATTGTGAATTTTTTTTTTTTTTTGTCTTCTTAAAGGTTGAGTAAATGTTTTCAGTATGGCATTATTTGCTGTCTTTTTTTTCTGTTAACTTTAATATGAAATGCTTTAAAATGAGGAGGATTGCTAGTGATATCCCAAAGTTGTACTGATAATCAAAAGTTGCACAATATAAGCAATTCTGTATTATTTCACTTGCTTCTATACCTACAGAGAAAACCACTCCTAAAATGAAATGAATGTAGGCCACACAGGAAGGTGGAGGCTGAGATTACTACCTTGATTTACACACACACAGGCTGGAGAAGCAGGAGGAACACATCCCGTTTATGAGCAGACCCTAACACCCAGCGCAGTTGTGGCTTTTTACAGGTGTCTGCTTTCTAGCCCCCTGCAGAGGATTTAGTACCTCATTGCCCTGGGCACTGACCCAGCAGAGATTTCCCTGTTCACCAACAACCTACAGCAGTTCACACTCATTGACACCATAGCAGCTAATTGCTCTTCACGACCTGCAAACTTTCAGGAAGGTCACTGTGAAGTAGCTCATATCAGTTGGGCTGCTGTCCCCAACAGCAGGATTGTCAGGTGTCCCCTGGGTTTCTAGTTACCTAGGGGAGGCACAGGTCTAGCCTGAGTGTGAAAGACTGGCATTTCATGGCACCATTTTGAAACAGCTACAGAAAGATGACACAAGATCCATCCATATCTTCTAGAAAGATCTTTAAACTGTATTGAGCTGGTTCTACACCTTAGACCCTGCGCTAAACAGGACTTGAGCTATGTGTGTTGCAATTTATTTTTCTTTTAATCTTTTTAATCCCAAATTAAACCCAAGAAGCAAGGTATGGAGTAATTAAGGAGCAGAGTGGAACCAGAGTGTCTCAGTTAAAATCCTGCATTTGCTAGCCAGGTCTAGGATTTTAGCAAGTTAGGTTACATAACTTCTTGGTTAAAATGTGTGATGGTTTCACAGAACACTCATATTAAACATTAGTGGCCACTGTCGCCACTGTTATATCTTGAGTTGGGACTCAGAGGATCAAGAGCTGAGAATTTTTTCCTGCACCTCCACAAAGTTACTGCTAGTGAAAGAGGAAAGAATTGTAAGTACTATGTGAACAATAGTACTTTTATTCAGTATTATATGCTTTCATATGAAGTTTGTAAACGAGAAAATAGAACTGATGAGAGGCTCAGCAGGTACAGGTTCTTGCTCCCAAGCCCAAAAACATATATGCAGACACATACACACATGCACATACACATGCACATACACACATGCACACACACAGAATAAAAATTTAATAAAAATAAGAATTAAGATGTAAGCCGTACAGATGCTGAGGCTTATGGGCAACCTTTGGGCAGAGTGCAGGGAATCTTAGGAAAGAACTGGGAAACAGTAAGATCTGGAGAGGACAGGAACTCCACAAGGAGAGCAACAGAACCAAAAAATCTGACCACAGGGGTCTTTCCTGAGACTGATACTCCAACCAAGGACTATGCATGGAGATAACCTAAGACCCCTGCACAGATGTAGCCGTTGGCAGTTCAGTATCCAAGTGGGTTCCATAGTAATGGGGACAGGGACTGTCTCTGACATGAACTGATTGGTCTGCTCTTTAATTACCTCCCCCTGAGGGGGAAGCAGCATTACCAGGCCACAGAAGAAGACAATGCAGCCACTCCTGATGATACCTAATTGACTAGGATCAGAAGGAAGGAAAAGAAGACCTCCCCTATCAGTGGACTTGGGGAGGGGCATGCATGCAGAGGGTGGAGAAGAGGAGGGATTGGGATGGGAGGAGGGAGGGAACCATGGGGAGGGATACAAAGTGAATAAAGTATAATTAATAAAGAATTAAAAAAAAAGTTTCACACCAAAAAAAAAAAAAAAAATGTAAGCCGTATAACTCACATGTGATTTACATGTTCCATGGATTGTGCTACTTAGACTGAGGTCAAGTAAAACCATCAATTTAAAGAACACTATCACAATGTCTGGAGAGATGGCTCAGTGGTTAAGAGCACTGACTGCTCTTCCGGAAAAGCTGAGTTCAATTCCCAGCACCCACATGGCAGCTCACAACCTTTCTAACTCCATCTCCAGGAGATCTGGTGCTACCTTCTGGCTTCTGCGGATACTGCATGCATGTGGTATACAGACAAACACGCAGCCAAAGTGCCCATACACATAGATTAAAAAAATAAATCTCACCAAATATTATATTATATGAGCAAAAGGAAGCCATGGTTGGGCAAAGGAGAAAGCAGCATGCCTGTGGATACTAAAGCCCAGGAACAGTCCACTGTAATACACTGACTTTTGAGTCCAGCTTTATGGTCATGATGGGATTGTTTGTTCTGTCTTTATCTTCAAGGTTCACGTAATTAATGAAACTAAATAGCACACCCATGATACAGTGCTTTATACTGACACGTGGCATGTGTTGTGCCCTCAAATAAGGCAAGCTTCATTGAACAGAAAGATTCAAACTATGAAAAAGAAATTAAAAGCAAGCACTCCCTGATTAGTCTGGTAGCATTCGTCTAAGTAGGTGTTTAGCTATATAAGACCAGGGTGGGCTGGAACCGTGGGGCAGCCATGGAGCTCTGTGGACTACAGAGCTCATGAGCACCTGGACCAGGAAGGCTTTCCTGGTGAGAGCTCTGACAGAACAAGCCGTGGAACAATGAAACACTGGAAGGGACTGCGCTCAGTCTCGCACCAGAATCCACACAGGTGTGAGGCAGAGTGCCACACCTGTGTCTCTACCCCATGGTGGTGGTAGCTTCATCGCAGGGGGCCCAGGAAGGGAGTGGAGCGAATGTTGAGGCAAAGACAGTCTTCCCCGCTCTGCCACAGACTAATCGCCAAAATCTCCGGGTGCTTAGATCTGTGTCCTGAGCAGGATTCCAGGATGGATTCGTGTCATCCACATGGTAGTGGGGAGACCTGTCTGCCTTAGAGCGCAGACAGAATTCCGGCCGATTCTATCTGGTAGCCTAGTTAGTGGTCACATCACAGCCTTGTGAGAGAGCCTTCCTAGAGTCTTAATTTATAGAACTGTGTGAGAACAGATGTCTCTGAGTCCCTGCTTATTTATTCATTTATCTCTGCTGCAGCAATAGAATTAACAGTCTTACTTTAGCCTAAACTAATGAAAGGAAAAAAGTCAGGCTGGAATCTAGTTCAAAGGTACAGCTCTGTTCACTCCCTCACTTTGTCCTCTTCTCCTCGGTCTAATTTACTGTGTATTTACATTTTTCCCTCTGCAACTTTGCAAGTATGAGTTATCACACCTTAAGACCAAAGCCTCCCCACTCAATTGCCGTTTTCCCTCTCAAATCCCATCTCTAGTATGGGGAATATAAATGAAAAAGGAGCAAGAGGGAGGCTGGAAAAATCTCTGAGACAGTGAACTATTGTCATGTAAGTGTGCAGACTTAAGCGTGGATCCACAGGACACCACAGGAAAGCCAAGAGTTTCTCTGTAACCCCAGTGCTGGCAAGAAGAGCAGCAGAGACAGGCCGATCCCCTGAGCCCACTGACCATCCAATCCATTCAAACTGATGAGCTGCACTTTCCGTTAGATATCCTATTTTTAAAAAATAAGACGAAAAGCAATCAAGAAACCTGATATTAATACCTTACCTACACACTCACACACACACGAACACACAGTCATGTACACACTCACACCCATACACTTATATACACATTCACAAACATGGACGTTTTCATACACATATACACATACGCATACAGACACACACTCATACTCACATATCTACATACCCACTCACACACACATCCTCACATACATCCTCACATATATACTCACACACATATACCTACACACTCACACACACTCACATATACACTACGCACAGAGAAGAAAGAACATTTGTATAGGAAGATTTTACCTCCTTATTTCAGACCAAGTAAGTTTTTGCTTTAGGAAAAGATACATCACAAAACAGGAGCTGTGAGAAATGAGGACTTACCACTCTCCAGTTGCACTGACCTGGTATGTGTGGACTCACACAAACTCTGACGCTCCATGCCCTTCTGAGTTTGCATTTTTAATGCACATTGGTAGCACACATGTTTTCTCAAGTTATTTAATAATCTTTGACAACATCCTTGATGGTTATGTAATGCTTCTGACATGCTAGTTCATTTTATATTCATTATTCAAGTCATTTAATGAATCTGGATAGGAGAGATTTTAGAGGAACTGCAAGCACTTCTGACCAGTTAGGGGCCTGGGTAAGTGGCACTCATTTTATTTTAACCTCATAAGCCTTTTCCCAGTTGAAGGAACATTAGTGATGATCTTTTTAGAAGGCAGCATCTTATTCAGAATCAGATCTGGGTCTGACGTGGAACCAAAGATCTTCTGTTCTGCAGGTCTAGCACTGATCAGGTGCTTTCCCTTTGGTTATGCCTCAAATAGGCAGGAATTATCTCAGGCTGCCATCTGAGTCAGTGAGAGCAACTTGGGACGGAAGGCCTCAACAAGAGCTAAATCAGTGACAACAGACAGCAAGAGAAGGTGGCGCCTTCAGTGGGCACACGGAGGGGTCTGTGTGAGAACATACTAAGTGTGATGGTTTGGATGAACTGTCCCCACATACTTGTTAATTTGAATGCTTGCTCCCCAGTTTGTGGCACTCTTCGGGTAGGATTGGGTGGTGTGGCCTAGGTGGAGCAAGTAGGTCACTCGGAGCTGGTTTGGGGTCTCAAAAGCTGCACACCATTCGCAGTCTCTTCTCTCTGTTTCCCGCTCACTGGTTGAGCTGTAACGCTCAGCTCTTCCTGCCACACACGGGGTGCTTGCTTGATGTTGTGCTTCTCCATACGATGGTGATGGAGGTGGACCATTACCCTTGTAGAACTGTGAGCCCCCAATAAACCTTTTGCTTTGTAAACTGCCTTGGTCATGATGTTTGATCACAGTAATAGAAAAGGAAGTAAGATAATAAGTATTGTAAAATTTAAGTGTCTGTTTCCTCCACTGGGCAATTTCAAAGTTCATTGATATGAGCGATGGAAATATAGTCAATTTTCAAAGACTTTGGTGAGGCCGTTTTCCACTACCTTGAGGGTGACCCCAGAAGATTGTTGTTGTAGGTTGACCTGTGTCCTTTAAAAAGATATGTCCAGGTCCTGAGTTAGTTAATTTGCATTATTTTGGCCATATCTACAACTGACAGTAAGAACTGGGGCAGATCTACTTTGGTTTGTAACTGAAAACAGTTTTGGTCATCATAGCAGAAAGAAATGACAAAGGCGCTTCCTCCATGGCAGCAGATGGTAGCAGATCAGGAAGCAGAGGCTGGGACCCACAGCAAGAGGCTAGGCAGGTGAGCATGTGATAGAACATTCAAATTCACCCACGAGTGTCACCTGTCTATCAGTCATGCCTCACCTCCCATAGGTTCTACAGATGCCCAAAATTATGCCAGCAGCTAGGCTACAGGTGTTTAAAGCATAAGGTAATGGAGACTCAAACTACGGTGAGTCCTGAGTCCAAGACTCAAGAATTTGGCCATTTGTAAGCAAGCTCTACGCAGCTGTAATCAAGTTAAAATAGGGTCTTTGATGAGAGTGGGCTCTGTATCTGATGAGATACATCTTTTTAAGGGAAGGGACATTGGAAACACAAAGGCCTTCTCCCACAGGAATGTAGATTAGCTGGTGACAACAGAGGCAGAAATTTGAGTGACATAGCTTTAAACCAAAGAATAACATGGATAAGGCACTGTAGCTAGGAGCTGAGCAATGGTAGCAAAGAGCTGTTCCCAGTGACACCAGAAGGAGCCTGCTCATACTCATCCCCTCCGTGGGCTCAGACTTCCCAGCACACAGACTTCAAGGGAATAAATTTCCAGTTGTAGTATTTATTTTGGTAATTCTGGGAAACTAATACAGCTATCTTCCCATAAAAGTTGTAGGATTAGTAGCCACTCTAATCACAGATTAGGCATGCCAATTTTAGCAGAGAAATTAGGAGGAAAAAATGTTGTTGACGTTTAATTCAGAACAGCCAAGACAGAAATAAGCTATAGAAAAAGAAACAAACAAACAAAACAAAACAAAAGCCTTGTTGAAAAAAAAACGGCGTAGCCCTCACAGGTCATTTAATGCCTCCACGCATTAAATTCCACACAATAGAAAGGACTGAATTAAACAGTTGAAGCTTTGCTTTGTAACACTATTGTTTTGTATCCATCATTAAGCCCCCAGTTTAACCAGATTCTGGGAAAGTAAGAAGCATCCTTGGAAATGATGACAATAGCAACACTTTGTATTGTGTTTTGCGGGGGTAGTTCAAGACATTTTCTCTATTAGACCCTAGTCATCTTTGCACTATGATACAAAACACACTTTGCCATTCTTTAACGACTAAGGAAACAGAGACCTGAGAGGGTTAAATGGAAAAGGTTCTCAGGGCTGGGGTGCAGTTTAGTTGGTAAAGAGCTGGCCTGGTGTCCCAGAATCCCCAGTGCTACATAGGAGAGACAAGTGGAGCATGCCTCTCATATCAGCACTTGGAAGACAAAGACAGATCAGGAGTTCAAGGTTACCCTAAATTACGGAGCAAGCACAAATCTGAGACCAGAGTGGGCCACATAAGACCCTGCCTCACAACTACATACTCAAATATCCTTCACTGTAGCACATTGCGTGAGCAAGGCACTACAAACTAATGACATGTGAAGAGGGTAGAAATGCTCCTGCAAATGCAGTGCACTTTCTCAGTCCCTTACTTTCTTCACTCTTGTTCTCTCCCTCCCTCCCTCTTTCTCTCTGTCGCTGTAGCTCTCTCCTTTCCTTCCTCCTCTAAACCTCATTGCCCCTATTTATAAAAATATATTTCTCTTTATAAAAATATTTAAGCATGTACTGGGAAGAAAGCCATTAGTCTCCAGGATGACTGAGAAAGTAAGTCCGTGCTGTTCTTCCTGGGAGCTTCCTCTTGGGTTAGTGAATAGGATGTCATCGCCATAAACTCACTGTCCTTTCAGTCTTGTGCTCGTGTCTTGTAGCCCTGAAGAAATGGAATGGAGCAGACATCATGAAAATACTTTGGCTAGGGAAGCAGACTGAGCTGTGAAATCTACTTCCTAGGATGGAGCTTCGTTTCATTCTTTAGAAAAAGCCAGCTCTTGGTCTTCCTTACTCTTCAGAGGACACGTTCCCAATGTGCTTCAACAAGAGACTGACATTATACCTTTTCTTTACAATATGGCTTCATTCCTCAGAGAGCCATTACCTAGAAAGTGAAACACACAGCTACCAACACAGAATGGTCTGCTCTAAAACCCCAGCTCCTCCAGCAGCCCAGACCTTGACTATAGCCACCCATTGGCTCCTTTCCTCATGCCTGACAGCTTAAGGGAGGAAGGATTTACTTGGGTTCATAGTTCAGGGGACTCTAGTCTTAATGAAAGCCACTGGGGTGACAGGATCTTGCAGCTGAGCCTTCTCACATCATGGCAAATAAGGAAACAGAGAACTCAATCCAGAACTAAAAATGGTTAGACCACTTTCAAGCCTTAACTCCAGTTCTTGTCTGGATTGCAGTGGTTCTGACTTCCCAAAACAGTACCACACATGGGGACTAATTGTTCAAATACATGAGCTTTGGGGGGACATTTCACAGCCAAACCATAAAGCCGTCTTTAAGACAAACCTTATTTAAAAAGAACACCCCCACTTGTACAGATTGAGCTGCAGAATCTATGTAGATAAAAGTTCTTTGTCTAAAAGCTGTCAGCAAGAAGTTCATTCTTTAATTTGCCTTTGAAAAGTGACTAGCCAGTGGCAATCTCAGCTGTATTTTCCCACTCTCACAAAATTAACTATCCAAAGTGACATGCCCCTTCAAAGATCCAAAATCCTGTTAGGCTTTGAGAATCTTAGACATAAAATTCATAGACTAAACACTATTACAAAGCTCCATCAGCTGGGAGCTCCAAGGAACTTCAGGAGCTCCAGGATTCCACCTGGTCCATACTTGGGCTGCCAACTGCCAAAGCCAGGTGGCTCAGCAAGTGAGGATACCTTTCTAAGCCTGATGACCTGCATTTGATCCCTGGGACCCACATGGTAGAAGGAGAAAGCCTACTCTTGAAAATTGTTCTTTGACAGCCACACCTGCACCAAGGCATGTGCATATACACATGTACACACACACACACACACTCTGGGGAGGGGGGCCGGGGGGAGTGACAGAGACAGACAGGCACAGAGACAAAGAAATATAAGAAAATAAGTTAAAACTACACAAACCATGTAAAATGTGCAAGGGGGTGCTTAGCTAAAAGACTCTGATTGACGGTGGGAGGGGACCTGGGGACTCCCTAAGTTCCTAGACTATGTGGTCCATGTGGGAATGTTCCACCTCAGTCCTTTGACCGGTGCCTCAGAGCAAGCATTTATAAATATTTGCTGATGTGTGAATGAAGCATCGGTACCTATACTTTACCAGTAGGAACAGAAAATTGGCAGTTATAGACTTTAATGATGACTTACACATAGCAACAAGGAGAATGGTGAAGAGCATGGGTAGCGGGTAGGTGGAGAGAGCTGAGTTAAAAATAAGGGGAGGAGGCAGCTCCACTCTTTCTGCTTCAATACTTTATCCATTACCATGATACCAAGCCAGATACACAGCCTACTTGGAAGGTTTTTGTAGTACCCTTAGTAATTTTCAGTAAATGTTAGCTATTACTCTTATTACTATTATTATTATTATTCTAGAAATGGGTAATGGGTTCAGAAGTCATGCAAACTAAAAGCATATTCCCAAAGCACATGTAAGAATAAAAGCACATGACCGCAATAATACTCAGTGTATGTATCCAATTTTCCCAACCAGCTTGGCGCCCTTAATGACTTTCTTTTCCCCCATAATCTGTACTGTAGACACTTTATTAAAGGTTCCTTACCCCAGAATAGCTGCTTCATACCACCTCTTGAGTACATCCAAGAGAGGCACGTCTTTATTGATCTGGGCTTCTAGGCCCTGGGGTGGGCACTGAGGGAGGTCAGGAAATCTTTACGCATGTAGTGATAATAATACCCGTCAATTATTGAAAAGCTGCTGTGTCCCCCAGTTCCGCTTGGCACTTTCTGTTCATTATTTCATGGACTCTGACAACAAGCTTCCTAGCATTCACAATGAACACCTCCATTTTCTCTGTGAAAACTCTGAGACCAACTGGTTAAGCAATCCTTTCCACAATCATGTAACTATCTTGTTCTGAAGGGAGAGAGACTGAGAAATGAGTGGACTCTTCCCCACCGATAGACAGAGGGGGAACTCGGTTAGAATGACAAGTTCAACCTTCATGTAGTGAAAAGTGAGAGACCCCAGAGGAAGCTCAGCTACAGTTTAAGCTACAGATTGATCATGCCCTGTCATGTCTGAGAGTTGCCTATGTGGCAGGGCTCAATAATTGACAGGTATCGATACCACGGTCAAGAGTCTAGACTGTCACAAGTTCACATGGCTCAGCTTAATGCAAGCTCACAGGCTGGTCCTAGCCCATGGCTGTGTTCTTGTTGAACCCTGAGGTGTAGGGAGCCATCGTTGGCCCATTGAGAACTACCACCAATGGTTTGTCTTCTTGTCCCATGATAACATTGGACCCCAAGAACACAGAATTTCTGGAGTTTCCTCTGCATCCCTGTCTTCAGATTAAGCATCAGACATATTTTTCAAATGTCCTAATATGTTAACAACTTCTGAAACCATGTTGCACCATCTTACCTACATTGGAAAAGACAAGTAGACTCCACTGGAAAAATAATATCGACTGTAGTTGACATTGGCCACAGAAAGTGACTTAAGGTAAGAAAATTTACTGAAGGCGTCTCCCAGAGTAGAATTATGAATATGGTGGTGTGGGACATAACTACCACCTCTGCAAGTGAAATCTTAAATGTTTGGATACATAAACAATCAGTTACCAATAACTAAACAAAGGTGGTGCGCATCTGCCATCACAGGACCCTGGAGGCTGAGGCAAGGGAATCTACAGCCCCAAGGCCAGCCTGGGTTTTGAGTTTGAGATCAGCCTGGGCTCATAGTGAGATTCTATCTCAGAGAAAGAAACAAACCAAAACATGGGGCTGGAGGGACAGTTCTGCAGTTAAGAGCACTGTTGCTGTTCCAGAGGACCCCAGTTCTGTTCTTAGCTCCCCACTGTGCCTCACAACCATCTAGAGCTCAAGTTCTATGGGATCCCATGCCCCCAGCAGGTGCCAAGCAGACAAGCTATACATGGATATACATGTAGGCAAAACACTCATACACATAAGCAATAAGTAATTATAGAGATGCCTATAACACCAGCACTTGGAAGGGAGAGAAATTCCATGTCATCTATGGGGCTACAAAGCAACTTCAAGACCTTGAGGCTTGCTTGGTCTACATAACATGTTGAATTAAAAAAAAAAAGAAAATAAAGAAGGAGGGAAGAATGGAAGGAAGGGATGAAGATAGGAAGGAAAAAAGGGGATGGAAGGAAGAATTTGATACTTGTATTATTTTCTAATGGTTCTAGACTTCTTTTATCATGATAACTAGGTGCCTCCTCTTGATTAAAACTGATTGATATAAACATTTGTAATGCTTATGGAATAACAATAAGCCATCTCTGCTGTATTTTTTAAACTTTGGTATTATCCCATTTTATAGACGAGAGAGAATATGGGCTCATGAACAGCCTCTATGTCTGCTATTTCCTCCATAGAGTCAGCTTCCAGAGCAGGCAGGTTGAAGGGAATCCTTCCTTCCCATCAACCAGCAATCCTGCCTTTGTCTCTCCAGCCCCTGGCAAGGTAGCAGATTTAGGGAAAACAAGAGATCCTTATGTCCAAGTCTATCAAATGATGACGTGTCAGCACCTCAGGTATGACAACACATATTTAGGTGAAAAATATAAATGATGCATTTTACAAATATTTAGATGCTACATTAAATTTCTTTACTTCTCAAAGAAATACTGTGATTTCTCTTAGGTCTAAGGCTCTAAATTATTTATAATCTTGTAGGTAGAAGACAGGACCTAGGTCACAGATTGTGAATCATTTCAAGACTCAGAAGCTTCAAGAAGAAAGTCAGCCTTTTGTCTTCCCAGGCAGAGAGGATCTGCTCATAGATTTTATCTTATGAGTGGCCATTAGCTCACACATTTCTTTTAAGAGCCTGACAGTTTAGATAGAGAGTCAAGGCTTCATTTCTTGACTTCTAATTGAAGAAGATATATGAAGGATATTTTGAAAATAATTGGTAATAAACATGAAGGTTGAATCACCTAAACTTAAGGAAGGAAAATGCTACCAATATGCAGAACCCAACTCCACATATTTCTCCTTAGCATTAAATATATCATACTAAATGACTACAGGGATTAACAAACACATCCCCAAAACTTACAGAATCATAGCTGACACTATCTATGGCAGTGTTTTCAAACTACTGGTTGGAACCCTGAAGCACATTGTTAAATCAAGGTAGTGGGTCATAAGCAGTATTTCTATAAAAAAGAAAGAGAATAGTTATTGAAAAGATGGAAAAACTAGACTGAAATGGAATATATTAGGTTCTGTAACACTGTTAGGTAAACTTAAACTTTGTGTTAGGAATGTAAACACCACACTCTTTCTCTTTCTCCGTCAAATAGAGTAGAGGTAGCCTTGGTGTGTAAGGGCTAATACACAAATATATTTTTAAATAAATACATACACGTTTATATTTAAATAAATACATACACATTTGGGTCATAACACAAAGCATGCTTTCTACTGCAGAACAGAAGATTTTGGAAATGTGTTATATATGCACACTCATATTCATATAAATACACACATGCCCATATACTAATACATACCTGACAAATGCCTTCAGCATAATGTTCTAGATGCAAACTTGACACAAAGACAGTGTGTGTACGTGCGTGTGTGTTATATGTGCATTACGTGGGTGCATTTATATGTGCACACACATATGGACGTCAGAGGTAGACCTTGGGTGGCTCTGAATATTCATTTAGCCTAACCTTTCATCCAGGTTTCTCCCTAAGCCTTTCATCCACAAGAAGAGATGGGCAAAATAGAGCAGCAAGGGAGGGAAAGCACAGCCGAGCTTTTGAAGTCTAACTTCCCATCCTTCCCAAACCGGAAAGCTCCTTCTGCTGTGCACAGTCCTAGTCAGAGGAGCTGGCCTGAGGAAGGTAGACTGCTTCTTTACTGTAACTACGTATTCATTTAAACAGCACAGGTGTGTGTATATGTGTATACATGTCTGTATACACACACATAAACACATATATGTGTATACAGACATGTATATGTATACATAACACATACATATATACACATGTATACATATGTGTGTATATGTATGTACATATATGCATATATTTGTACATATATGTATGTACATATGTATGTTTGTACATATATGTATGTGTATGTATATACATGTAGATTTATATAAGTGTATGTGTATATGTATGTATACATACATGTATACATGTATACAGAGAGGGGGAGGAAGAGAGACTACTCCAAGCTCAGAACTACACTAAGCTCAGAGTGTGACTCTATGTCATTGGCTTTAAATTTTACATGGAGCTGCTTGATTGTAATTTTCAGAACTTCATGATAGGAAAGCAGACCATTTCTATTGCTAATCATACACCATGGGCTTCAGGTTTATTTCTAGGCAGCTTAGCTAGATTCTTAACTCTTCACAGAGAACCTTGCACACACATCTAACAGGGTATGGGATGAAAGTGAGGTGTGTATTAAATTTGATCAGCAGCTGAAAGGAACTTTCAAATGCATCACTACTTTATGTAAAGTGCTTTACAACTCTAAAATTCATAATTGTAAGAATAATTATATGAAGTGACAAAAAAGTCAGTTTTGCTATTGGTATGGAAATAAAATTTATTTTTCTAAAGAAATGAGTTTGACAGAATCTTAGCCAAGCTATCCAAGCAAGACACAATCTAATCTTCTTGCTTCTGTGTGTTCTCTTAATTTTAGATGCTGTTTTAAATATTTCAGTGACTGAAATAATAAGCTACATAGCATAATATTAGAGACTTAAAGATCTACATTCATTAACTTCAAAGAACCAAGAAAAAAAACGTTTACTCTCATTCTTTCACTATCTTCACATTATTGTTTTTAAAGATATTTATGTTTGTGTGTGTGTGTGTGTGTGTGTGTGTGTGTGTGTGTGTGTAGATGTGATCGTGCTATAGCATACTGTGGAACACAGGACAAGTTTTGGGAGTTGCTTCTCACTTTCCTTCTTGTGAGGCAGCGTTTCTCTGGCTGTTGCTGCTATGCTGCACACTCCAGGGTAGCTGCCTGCGAGCTCTGGATGACTGCTGCTGTCCCTGCCCCTGCCTCTCTGCCTGCCACGGGTATTGAACTACATGTGTGTGCTACTGTTCCCAGGCTTTTTACTTGGGTTCGTCAGACCACTTCAGGTCAGGTGAAGCATCTTCCCTGCACCTCTTTTCAAAGTGTATTAAGAATTTCTAACTTGCCAACATGAGTCCAAAATACAGATGTAGTCACCCCACCCACCTGTTACATCACTGTCTGGGAGAATTTACAGTCTAGAGCTAACTCACCCTTTCAAACCTGTCTCCTACAAGTTACCACACACGACATTTAAATGATGCCTGCTCCTCTGTTCCATTAACTGTCCTCCCTCTAGAGTCAGAGCTATAGGATGTCCATTTGTACAGCCTGGGAATGTCCTCATTCCCAGCCCTGGACCTAATCCGCATCAGAGATAGAGATCACAGTACATTTCCTGTTCTCTGACTCAGCTCTGAGGTTGAAAGCAAATGCCCTTCTCTCCTGGCCAGCACTGCCCTTGTGGTCTGTATTAGCATGTCTCAGATTATAAAGTACATGCAAATCCCCTCTATCTAGTTCAGGTAGGTTTTGAGTCAGTAGGCTGGCATGGAGCAGGGGATTCAGTTCTGCATGTCTAACAGATTGCCTGATCATGTCAGAGCTGCCAGTCTAGGCACCATACTTTTGAACCACAAAACTGTATATTGACTCAAATTTTTCAGAATTGGTTCAATGGTCAAAGGCTCTTGCCACCAAGACTGACAAGCTGAATCTGAGCCCTAAGATTCATGCAACAGAAATGAGAGAATTACTTCTGTAAGTTGTCCTCTGACCTCCATGTGTTTACAATGGCATGCATGTACCATAGCATGTGTGTGAAATAGATATAAACAAACAAACAAATAAATAAACAGTTTTAATTGTCCAGATCTTGGAATTACTCCGTGATATCCAGGTTCTGTCTTAGGATATTCTAAGTTTATGGCTATGAGGCACAAACTGATCATGATGCGTTTTAAATATTCCCTGCTTGATTCTGATGTACAGCAGAGCTTAAGAACATTGGTCTTCATCATCTAAATTCCAATTCTTACCTTTCCTACTTTACTTAAACTCAAGTCTTTATGGTCTACAGAGGATCATTATTGTTCTTACAATAATTGATCTTGTCTCACTGCAAGTATGCTTATTGCATCATATACCAGAGTCCTTTGCTTACATGAGGACATGTGCTTTTTTAAAAGATTTCCTTGATAAAATAAATAAATAAATAAATAAATAAATAAATACAGTTTGAAAATACAAGCAGCACAGAGATCCCATTAAACAGAAAAAAAAAGAAAAAAGAACTCAATAAAAAGAGCAGAAGATTTAAGAAAACACTTCACTAATAAAGATATACAAATGTATAAAGACATACAACTAAATTGGTCATGAGGAAACGTGCATTAAAATTAAAAACATAACTGAGAAACCAATACTCAGCTACTCAAATGGTGAAATTCCTAACACTGCAAATTCCAAGTGTTACCAAGTACTCAGAACAAACAGAACTCACACATACTGGTTCTGAGAAGGCAAAATGGCACACTATTCGGGCACAGTTTGTCAGCTTCCTAAAAGACTCTACGTACAGCGTTTGCCTGATGCAAACACTCTGTTCATAGGTGTTTATTCAGAAGAGACTAAGCATATGTCCAAATACATTGCAGACAAAAAAAGAAAGAAAGAAAGAAAAAGATTTCCTTGATACTGATTCTACTTCTCTTTTTTATGTCTCTGAGTCCAAGTGGTGACATTCTTGGCTCTGAGACTTCCCATCCGAGCATGTTTTGCCTGCACATAAAATAATTATTGTGAAGCATATAAATTTAAAATGAATCATTTACTAAGTCCCTAGTTTATTCAGCTAAGTCCTTTCCCAGCACTTCTTAAATATCAGGTAATAGTCTAGAATCTGGTGACATAGCATTAGCCAGAAAAGACCAAGTAGAGCCCTTAGCATATTGATGTTTATAAGCTAGTAAGAGAGACAAATAACAAGCAAATGAATAACAAATGAGCTCAAGTAATGAAAAAAAAATTATGAAGGAGAGCAGGCAAGAAGACTTGGTAGAATCTGCCAACCCTGAAGACTTGAGTTCAATCCCTAGAACAAATGTGATGGAAGGAAGAAGAGATTCCTGCAAGTTGTTTTTTGATATGCACACACACAAGTATATACATATACATACACATACACACACCTGATAAATATAGATACATGATATATAGATGATACATAGATCATAACTAGATAGATAGAGAGAGAGAGATAGATAGATAGATAGATAGATAGATAGATAGATAGATAGATAGACAGAGCAACAACTATGAAAGAAACTCTGCATAGGAAGAAAATTCCAGAAAGAGGGAAGAAATAATGGGAAAGGCTCTGAGTGGATAGCTTGCGGTTTCTAAAAGCAAAGAGCTCATTCTGGACTGAATAGAGTAAAAATGGAGTCTGCTGGGGGTGGCAAGGTATATACATTAGACATACATACCCTTTCACTCTAAGGAGATGGAAAGTTTTGGGAAATTTTGAGAAGATGGTGTTAAAAGGACTGAAGTGGCTATAATGATATTATTCATATCAAAATCTGCTCAACAATGTTTGCATAAAATTTTCACTTGCTTGTGAATGCTTAAAGATTTATAGCCACTGAGGTTTATCAGCACATACCAGCTCTATGCTTTTCTGAACATTTAGTGATTAGACAAAAATAGCATCATCAACTCTGTAGTTGCAATGAAAAGAGAAACAGAGAGTTTTGTGTAGGTACGTGTTTGTAGAATTCTTGTTTGACCTAAATACAGATCTGGTTTTGACTATCTTTCCTTTAAATGGAAGCATCAGCTCACTCTGTACATCCTGCTTGGACACCTGACAGCCATTCTAAACCCAGTTTAGTCAAATGAAAGCCGTTGGCTTCTCTGCCAAATCTACATATCTTCGTTTCAGTAAATAGAACCACTATCTATCAGTTGTTCTAGGTAAAACTGAGTTGCTGTCATAGGCTGCACTCCATCCTCAAGATCAACTTACTGTGCCATCCTGCTGGATCTACTTCCAAAATGTCTCCTCAGGAAACCTTTTTTATTACCTCCCCTGCTATGACCTTTGTACCACTGTGTGCTGGGGTGAAGGGAATCAGAGCTCAACCCAATCACCCGATTTCTTTTGCTCAGACCAACAAAATTGCTTCCTGGTGTCTTGCTTCCCAGCAAGCTGTCTTCCATAAAGTAATCCATGATGACCTTTGCAGAGCTTAGTCATGGCAGACCGTGTCTCCGCTTAAGACCACCAGTTGCTAGGCTTTGCAGGGAGATTTTTGTAGGTAGTTGGACTGGTTCTGTGACAGAGCATGAACCTGGTATGCAAAGGGCTTGGGTTCTACTTCCAGCACCAAAACTGTGTATGTGTGTGTGTGTTGTGTGTGCAAGCAAATATTTAAAGTGTTGCACATGGTGGCTCAAGACAATAATTCCCTAGAGAGTGAGTTAACAGGACCCAGTGAGCTCAAGGTCACTGTGGATCCACACAGTCAATTCCAGGCAAGCTCAGGCTAGAGTGAAAGTGTGACCCTGTCTCAAACAAAAATAAACAAATGATAAACTAATCAATTAAAAGGTAAAGGGAATATAAAAACAAGCTGGTAAAGTGAAACATTATCTGGCTTCTACTCACCTCTCTGAACTCATCTACCTCCCTCGTTGATTCTTTTTTTTTTTTTTTTGTTCTAATCCATTTAGCTTTCAGTTCTTTCCTGTGAGAAACAGAAATGAAGAAACCATTGATAGTCAGAAATAAAGGGACATCGCACATCTCTGCACACTGCACACATTCTTCACATCGGTGCCTCTTCATCTATTTGCCCACTGATAGATTTCTTCATGCATTGGCCTGACTTCCCTGGCTGTAACTCGGAAAAGCATGGATACAATGCAAGGGAAAATCCATCCATGTGGAGAAGACGGAAGCATAATCCAGTTGCTTAAGTTGCTGGTAGAATGTTCTTGAGGTCAATTCCATTTGCTTTCTCAAAGCAATCTCACCTGGGAAAATGGGCCCTGATGTCTACAGCATTAACTTACTATAGCACTCCCTTCTTAGACATTGTTTTGTGCGCTTTCCCGTTTCTTGGTGTTTCTAGAGTATCTTTCTCAAATAAACCATACATCAGGCCCCCCCTCCGTCTATTATTGTCAAGCAAATGAAAACCTAGGCCAAATCACTTTCAGCTTTGTGCTTTCATAGATTTTTTGCCCTTGTCTCAGAAAGATCTCTGTGACACCATGAGCCATCTTTCTTATCAGTCTCCATCACCAAACATCATAGACTAGGAATCTAGTCTATGATTAGATTCCTAATCTAGTCTATAACACATACACTTATTTCTCATAATGCTGGAGGCTAGACTGTTGTTATAAATGAATGAAAATCCCAACCGTTCTACTTTACCAATAAAGAATCAAGATCCAGACACTGGGGGTGAAAACCTGCTATCTCTGAGAGGCACAGAAAGCACCCAGCTGACCTTCCTTCTCAGCTCATATCCCATTGTAAAAAGCCTAAAAGATTCACTAGCTCAGATAACAACCCAGGAGGAAAAGGCCAAAACAAAACAAAAAACAAAAAACTCAAGGCCAACGGCTTGCTAGCTCAAGCTCCCAAAAGGCTTTTTGCACAGGAGCTAGAGAGTTAAAGCTTCTTCTACTTTCATATGCTGCCTTAAATACCCCAAAACTCAAAGTCCCTCCTACTCTTTAATCTCTGTCAGCTGATTTTTTTGCCCTGTCTCTTGACCTAGGGTTAACTCTATTAAATCCTGTATACAGAAAGGATTAAAGGTGTGTGCTAGGGCTGGCTGAACCACACCATAATCACCTGTTTACAATAAATAGAAAGTTCTTGGATTAAAGGTGTGTGATAGGGCTCAACCCCTCCAAATAAGTTCATAAAACAGTTCACCGTTTTGGAGTTCTCAATGGGATCAAATATCCAGCAACACTAGAAGGTCCAAAATCGTAGTTCAGCAGGTTTGGTGTCAAGTAAGGCCTTCACCTGGTCTAAACATGGAACCTTCCAGTTAGTGTCCTCAGATGGCAGCAGTTGTGAGGGAAGTTCTTGTAAATGTGAACCTCTCACCTCTATCAATGTCCCAAATGCCTCACTTCCTAATCCCACCACTTTGGGTTTTAAAATTCCAATATACAAAGTTTGAGGTACACACAAATTCACACTGTGACAGTAGGTTTCATCCAGAACAGCTCATTTCCAGAGAGCCTTCCTAATGCTGTCACACCTTCCTCAGACGCCACTCGGTGCTGAAACTGAGACGTATCTCTTCTCTCCTCTTCATGCTCACCATCCATCCCAAACACGTTCATAGAATAAAAGACAATAAGAATTCCTCAAAAGCACATAGGCAGCTAACGTGTGTTGACTGGTTGACCAAAGGCCTTAATACACGGGCTCCTCTCTTGGCTACTTGACACTACATGAAAAAATTGGCTTCATATACCCTATAGACACTAAAAGAAGGACGTCGTGGGCTCAGGGAGCAAAAACCTTGCTCTGTGACCCTGAAGGCCTAGGTTCTACCTCTGGACCTAATGTTGGAGGGAAACGACTCCTGAAGTTGTAATCCGACATCCACACACGTGTGTGCTGAAGTCCACACGCGTGTACAAGGGCATGCATGTGCACACACACGTACACAGAACTATTCTTTTAAGTAGCACAACTTCCCGAAACAGATTTGATCAGAAAGAGAAGTTTTTATGTTTTTGTGTGCACACATGGGCGTTCAGACACATGTTGTACATACCATTTACTTTTCAATAATTAAAACCTTTTATTTTTAACTTTAAACAAACAGATGTCTTTTGGTGTAACAAGGGAGGGTCTTGTGGGCTTTCATGATAAAATCATTGCTCACTGTCCCTTGCTTCAGGGGTACTTTGATGGGAAAGTCTGAAGTCTTCCTCTGAGGGACCCATTCTCTAATTGGAAAAGGGAGGGAATTCTGATGGGAATGGATGGCTACAAAAGCTGTCCCTAATTTTTTTTTTCAAGTTTTCCCCTGTTCTCAAGAGCTTTAAAGCCATTACCCATACTTCCCCATTTCCTGGCCCAGTTTTCCCCAAACTGAGTTCTCCAGAACCATTAATTTATGTTCTCTAGAGACTAAAGAAAATCTGTGCTCAAATAAAGCTAGAAAACACAGATTAAACCTGTTCAAGCCATCGACTATGCATCGTGCGTGTTCTTAAACCTGCTGTAATACTTTCCGGTGTTTTGAAAACAAACAGGCAAAGACCGCACTGACAGAACCTACAGCAGACACATTCCAACTCCTGAGCAAGCAGAGGGCCCTGGGCACCTTTTATGGAGGTAGCTATGAAGTTAGTCAGTGATTACTTCCTTTGCTACCAAGGAAACAGAACCCTTAAAGCTAAGAATTAGAATGTACAGTTTCTTTTTATTTGTTTCCCTTTTTTGCTTTCACAAAACATTTTAGGCACACTGATTTATTGCTTACCTATTGTTTATTTGTCTATTTTGGTGGGGGTGGTTTACATGCCTTGGTGTGCACATAGACAACAGAGGATGTGTTTAGAGATTCTGCCACCGTGTGGGTCCTCCAGCCATGTCAAGAGCCATGTCTGGCTGTCTCTTAAAAGTCACTTCTTTATTTATTATTTTTACACGTATATGCATTCTTCTGTGTGAATGTCTGTCACATCTGTGCCGGTGCCCACAACAGCCAGAAGGTGTTGGATCTCCTAGTACTGGTGTGACAATTGCTGTGAGCTGCCTGGCATGGAACAGAACTCAGGTCCTCTGGAGTAACACGCACCCTCAGTCATGGAGTCATCTCTCCAGCTCACATGGTTTAGACTTTCCAGCAGGGTTTCCTGGAGCCCTGAATGACTTCGAACTAGCTGTGTAGCTTAGGGTGGCCTTGAACACCCAGTCCTCCTGTCAATACCTCCACAGTGCCGGAACAAAGGTGCCCACCCCTACTCCTCCTGCCTTGTAATCTTCAGTTTCTGAAGAAAATATAAAAAATTAAAATAACTATACCTGGCTTCCTCAGCTGGCAAGTCACAGAAAATGACCTGGAGCTGCATTTGTCTGATTCCCAGGGCTTTTTCCTCTGTGCAGCACCTGTGAAAAAGCTATAATGATCAAATCAAGCTCTCACTGACACTAAGGGCATCCTTTGCTGACATTCCCATTGGAATAGAGAAAGTGAGCCCGGTGAGGTGGTGCATAACTTTAATCCCAGCACTCAGGGAAGCAGAGGCAGGCAGATGGCTGTGAGTTTGAGGACAGCCTGGTCTACAAAGTCAGTCCAGAACAGCTAAAGCTACACAGAAAAACAAGACAAACAAACAAAAGGAACAGAGAAAGTGGTATAGATGCTATGTGAAATATAATTATAATTTGTATTTATTATTCATAAAATGGTGATTTATTATATTTCTTCTTAAAAACAATAATTTTCAATAGCTGAATAGGAAATTTGAAAATATGGACTATGTCTGCTTGAATATATTCTATCGTCCACATATGGACCATTATATTGAAATTAAGCCTCTTTTCTGTGGCAGAATCTGAGGGGTCGCAGGTATTTCTGATTCTAATTGTGAACGTCCTAACTTACCAGGAAGCATGTAGGATACATGTGTGTACAGGCTGTTGACCTGGCCCCGCATACTGGGTCACACATACCCCTGCAGAACACCTCGATGTTCCCTGGAAAATCAATTTTGAGACATATGTATGTAAAGTTCTAATTTTCAAAATGTCTAAATCTTTTAATCCTCACATGCTCTCTTCTTCCTTTCCGTCTTTTTTCATTTTCCCAAAGAGACAGCTAAGACATGGGCTGCACAATTACAGCACTGAACATATGGCAATTCTATTGAGAGCTACTAACTGGGAAATAAAGTTTTAATAAAATAAAGGTACAGAACAACTTGTGATACAATAAGCTAAATGCGGCCCATATGTTAGTTGCTTTTCTCCTGTCTGACAGAGCAGCTTAAGGGAGAGAAGAATTGTTTGTGCTCACAGTTGAAGGGGCTTTCTGTCTTTCGTTGCAGGAGAAACAGAACAGAGTAGCTGTGTCCCTTGGTGGCTGAGGCTTCCAGCTGACCCCTCATGTCATAGCCAAGCTCAGAAGCAGAGAGCATGAACAGAAAGAGCCGGCGATATTAAGCAAAGAAATCAGTCCCAGTGACATACTTCCCCCAGCTAGATCCTAGCCCCTCAGGGTTCTCAGGCACCCACAGCAGTGTCCTCAACTGGGACCGAGTGTGTGGGTTTTTTGTTGGATGGTTGGTTTGTTTCAGTTTGTTTTCTACATAGGATTTCTCTGTGTAGCCCTGGCTGTCCTGGACTCACTTTGTAGACCAGGCTGGCCTCGAACTCACAGAGATCTGCCTGGTTCTAGTGTGCCACCGCGCCCAGCCAGACCAAGTGTTTTTTTGTTTGTTTGTTTTAATTTTTATTTTTTTGGTTTTTTATTTTTATTAATTACAGTTTATTTATATTGTATCCCACCTGTAGCTCCCTTCCTCTTAACCTCCCAATCCCACCCTCCCTCCCTCTTCTCCACTCATGCCTCAACTCCAGTCCACTGGTAGGGGAGCTTCTCCTCCCCTTCCTTCTGACCCTAGTCTATCAGGTCTCATCAGGAGTGGCAGACCAAGTGTTTTAACATGTGGGCTATCTGCGGTTGGGTCATTTCAGACTCAAATAGACATGGCTGTACATCTCCTCCTTCACCTCTGGATCATTAGTCCATGGTCACTTTCTAGCATTCCTGAGGGAACAACAGTGGGTGAATTCTGACTCAAAAGAAACCATCACTATGCTTGCTGAAAGATGAAAACTCCTGAGTACAGTCTAGAGACATCCTCTTTCCCTCCTAGGGGTCTTCAGACAAGTCACTTCCAATTCCTAACTCTCTCTCTGTTTACAGATTGTAAAATGAACCCACTGACATGACTCAGGTTCTGAAATCTTGTCATTCTTCACCAACGTGTCCAGGAACGTGTTACCTTCTGCACCTCATCTTTCTCTTTGTTTTTAATTCCAAAACATTTGAAACAAGAGTACTGAAAAGTTAGTATAACAAAATTAATTCAGTAAGGATTTCTTATGCATTTTATGACTTGGTAGCTATTGGTCCATCCTATGTGTGAACAGCCTAGGGGAAGAGGAGTCATTCTTCTCTTTCTGTGTTAAGGCATTTCACTCAACCAAGTAAGGTGTAATTGAGCCAAAGCATGCATTCTGTTTTTAAAATTATCTTTTTCACAAAATAACATTATAAAAGGAGGAGAAGGAGGAGGAGGAGGAGGAAGAGAAGAAACAGGAGCAGGACAGGCAGGAGGAAGAGGAGAGGGAGGTGGGAGGTAGGGAGAAATAAATGACAGAGCTATAAGAGTAGTATCTGTCTTGACTGTAGATGCAAAAGTCCTCAGTAAAACATTAGCAAGTCAGATCCTACAATCTATAAAACGTGTTGTATACAGGACCAAGTGGGATATATTCTAGGTCCTCAGGACTCATTCATCATTCAAGAATCAATTAGTGTAATATATCACACAAGCTGGCTAGAGAAGAAAGCTCATGCAACCAAGCCCACTGATGTATAAAAAGCACTCAATAGAACCTAACACTGAGTTATGACTACAAATAATTTAACTACGAATTTTAAAAAGGGCCTTCCTTGCTTTAATGAGGAATAACTAATTTGAAAGCTGTAGCTCATGCTGTACATAGTGACAAAGCACCCACAGCTTTTCCACTGCTCAACAAGTCTCCAGCAGCGTTGCTGTTCAGTATCACCATGAGTGCTCGCTACTGTGCAGAGATAAACAAGGGAACTGAAGGTGCGAAGCTAAGAAAGCAACCATAAAAGTGACAGACAGAACAAAGATGGAGAGCTGACACCACCCAACTGAGACATATCATGAAGCTAATCAAAATCATCTGGTAAAAAAATAAATAAAAATAAAAACATAAACAGGCAATGGAACCAAAAGGGATTCCCAGGAATAGACCCTGACAGAGGCAAGATGGGGTGGGGTGGGGGCATATAATATTCTCAACAGTGTTGGGACAATTGAACATCCTGATGCAAAACCAACAAGACAACTCAAAACAAAAATGAACATATTCAACAGACAGAACCTACAGTAGTCACAAAAGATGACAGAGCTAAACGGAGGATAGAAAGCTATCAAACTAAAAGAAAACATGAGAGAAAACTTGATGGCATTGAGTTTACTGATTTTTTTTTTAATACAACACAAGAGAGAGAAGTGTAGTCTACAGAAGAAAGGATTAATAAGACAGATCTGAATACACTTAGAAGCTCCTGTTCAGCAGCAGAACGCTGGCCATATACAAAAGATACAAATCTTGAGTGTCCCCCAAAGGCTCATATGTACAACAGTGTCCAGAGATTAGAGTCATGGAGAAGTGCCTGGATCAGGACATCCTTATCAATAGATTAATCACGTGTGAGGCAATAGCTAAATGTGCCACTCAAAAGCAGGGCGTAGTTGGAGGAGGGCTGGGAGTGAGGCTGAAGACTATGTTGTCTCTGGCCCTTTCATCTTTCTCAGTCTGTCACTCCTGCCTACCATGAAGGGAGCAGACTCCTCTACCACTGTAGCTACCAGGATGCCCTGATTCAAAATATTCTAACACCAATAGGTACAGTTGACCACAGACTGAAACCTTTGAAACCCTGAAGCCTAATAAGTCTTTGCCCTCTTTTAAACTGCCTCCCTCGGCTATTGTGTCATATCAGTGGAAAGCTGACAAACACAGAATGTTTAAAATGTGCAAACATAGAACACTTTATCAGAAAAGCAGGTCAAAATTTGGAGTCCTCACTAAGGAAGATGTAAAGATGGCAAATGGCCATATGAGAAGACATTCCACGCTTTGTGTATCATTACTCATTTGTCCAAACCCAGACTGCATTGCGTGTGACCCTGATGTAGACTGTGAAGTGAGTTATGTGTGTTGAGGTTCAAAAGTTGTACAAGTGTATTGCGCTCACACAGGCTGTGGGTGGTGGAAAGCCACGTGGTGGGGTGGGGGCAAACAGAGAATCTGCATTTTCTTCCCTGTCTGGCTGTCATTCTAAGTGAAAACAAGCATTCCTGTAATCCCGGCATCCATGAGGCCAAGGCATGAGCACAGGAACTGGACTCCAGCATAGCCTCCACAGCAACAGTCTGTCTCAAAAATACAAAAATAAACCAAAAATAAGCAGCAAAGAAGCCTGAGGCTGGCTAGACCTCTGTTCTCATGTTTGCAGACTTTGATTTCCAGAACACTGATCAAATGGGTGCTTTCCTCTTGAGGATCTTTGTTTTTATCCATGTGTGATGTACACGTGTGGGGACATGTTCCTTGTTGCACAAGGGGAGGCTGGAGGACAACTTTGTGGTGTCTATTCTCACTGTCACCTTCACATAGATAGAATCATGGTTTCCAGCCTGGTGCAGCTGCTCGCCGTCACCTGCTGAGTCTCTGGGCAGCCTTTCCCTCTCTCTTCTGGAATACATGAATGCATTCCTATAAAACATTCAACACTACAGTGCTAACGCTTCCAGTTGTGACCAGCACTCCCAGAGAGAGAGAGAAAGAGAGAGGCCTTCAGTGTTATCCACTCTGCGAGTGCCTGCCAGAATTTGTCCAGACATTTTTGTACCTGTAAGTATATCTATAAGCCCATACCAGGGCACAGCAGAGAGAGGTATATCTGCATTTGGGGGTCCAGAGGGGTTAGAGGTTGAGCCCAAGGCTGCATGCATTTTAGGCAAGCCATGTAAAGTTCTGCTACTTTTACAGCCCAAGGCCTGATTTTTTTTATCTTCAATATTGTAACTTACTTTTTTTTAGATTTCTTTGTTTTGTGTGTAGGCATGCTTTGCCTATGTACACTGGTGTGAACTCCCTGAGTGCCTGGTGGCTGCCGCAGTCAGACAAGGGCATCAGACCTCACAGAACTGAACTAAACTTATGGATGGCTGTGAGCCACCAGGTGACTGCTAGGAATGGAACCTGGGTTCTCTGCGAGGATAACACGGCTCTTGATGGTTTTTCCCCCACATAACTTCACAGCCCCTGACCTTGTTTAATTTTTAATTTATTTTTATTTGTGTGTATGAATAGATGTTTGCTTGTCTATGTGGGAACCGTGTGTATGCAGTATCCATGGCAGCCAGAATAGAACATTAAATCCCCTGGAGCTAGAGTTACAGGCAGCTGTGAAGTGCCATATGTGAAGGATAGGAACAGAACCTGCGTCCTCTGCAGGCGCAGTAAGAACTCTTAACTGCTTAGACCCTTCTCCAGCCTGCAAACGCCATTTTTGAAAACTCACAATGAGTACTAGCTTTCTTTCCAAGGATTCGTCTCTTTTTTTCTCCAACTGTCTGGATATGACTTTATTCCGGGAAGGCTTTCCTCCTGTGGAACGTCCTTTCTATATATTTTCTCCTCTAACGTAAGCTGTGCATTGGGCACTTTAGCATATGTCTCTTTAGTCACATATTTTGGTTTCTTTCTTTAGCTACTAATGGAACTTAATATAATGCTAGTTCATTCTCCAAAGTTACCATGCCAAGAGACCGATCTGCAAAGTGAGAGTTCCATACATTTAAGCAATGCTTGATGTATTCTAAAAAGTAAATACGTTAATGTAAGGGGTAAAAAGATTATTCCCGGTTGATAGAACGCTTATCCAACAAGCTACCTTTTTTTGGGTACAGTCACCAGCAAGGAACTTATAACTGAGTGTAATGGTGCATGCCTGGAATCCCAGCAAAGGGGAGTTGGAGGCAGGAGCATCCTAAACTCAAGGTCCTCCTTAGTTGTAGAGTGAGTTTTAGGCTAGCCTGGGTTACCTAAGGTCCTCTCTTAACCAACAAACAAAGAAACAAAGAAAACACTTCTTTAGGTTGACGCTGCTCAGAGCTTCTCAGAAGCAGCAGCCAAAACCTGCTCTGAAAGGTAATGTGTTGTAAGCTCTGTAGAGGCAGGGGAAGTGACAGTTAGAACCCCATGTCGGTGTGTGTTCATGGCAACGGAACAGCACAGCTGGGTGCTCACAGACAAGCCCTATCACCCTCCAAGACTGTGAGGTCACTCAGACATTCTTTTCTTAGGCTGATAGAGCAGTTCCTGGTGTTTTCCTTAGGGAATCTGGTCTTGGGCGTGGTCTCTGAGCCTTAGATCAGATTTGAAGATATCTGGTGCGGCCTGTGTCTCTCCACCTTCAGTGGCCCTCAATTTACTTATCTATTCGAGGGAGCTAAAGCGGCATTACCAGTTTCACAGAGTGGGCCGAGAACAAAGTGCAAATCCATATATGAAAAGAGTCCTGTCAACTCTGACATGGAGCTTATAGTTGTTAAGTAAATCTACTAATAAAGTAATATTTCAACACACTTAGAAGCTGGATACTGACACATTACAAAGATCTAAGTAACGCTTCTTCCAAAACCAAGTAGCAATCAACCAAGCAAAGGGAACTGACATGTATCTTATCTAACATGTATGAAGCCCTAGGTTTGACCTTTAGCTGCAGATAAGGAAGGGTGATGGCACAGGCCTGTAATCCAGCACCCAGGAGGGAACAGCAAAATCAGACTCCACTACTAATCATGATTTGAGGCCAGCATGGGCTATATACAACCTTGTCGATGATGATGATGGCAAACATAATGATGATAAACAACAAATAATTGACCAACATACTTAAAGAAATCCCAGCATAATCAAAAAACTTTAAATAAAATCTTGTGTTCTGAAGTTCCATATTCTCAGCATATAATTTTTTCATTATTTCATTATTTTCATTATACCAGGAATAAAAGGAACAAAACAATTGCATTTAAAATGAGTGTAACTTGGAGCTGGAAAGATGATTCAGCCAATAAGAGAAGTTGCTGCTCTTAAACAAGATCCAAGTACCTAATCTGGACATCCAAAGCCACCCATAATTTACAAGCTCCAGGAGATATGATGCCTTCTTTTGTCCTCCACAGGCCTCATGAGTGAGTGTATGTGTTTGTGTGTGTGCGCGGGTGTGTATGCGTACGCACATATACACACATACAAGCTCAAATGTGCAGGCACACACACACATACACACAACAATAAAAACCAAAATAAACTAAAAATTTCAAAGCAATTTGAGTTTACATTCTATGTGAATGCAAAATTTGGAATGTCATGAGAGTGCCTCATTTAAACATGAAAGCGTCTAAACCATAATAATCAAATTAGTCATAATGAATACTAGTCCAGGGTTCACTTCTAACAAGACAGCATGATGAGGTATTGCCTCAGAATTCTGACTTATCGCAAGATGACAGCCCAAACTAAGCAGCCCAAACTTGCTATTCCATGCAGTTTCCCCAGGCTGGTGCCAGGACACATTCTGGGGAAAAGCGATAACTGTGCATTTTACATCTTCATGTGTTGCAACCAATAAATCTTAGTCCTTTCAGGAGCACAGCCTTGCTTTGGGGTAAAATTGCAACCACTGATCTGCAGTTCAGCTTTGACTTAACTTTATGCCGTCTTTCTTTTCATGTAACTTTCACCTATTCCGGTGTGGGTCAGTGGATGGCTGGATGCAGAGGAAACCAATGGGAGGGGTGATTGGAGCCCGTGATAAGATACTATTAAGGGATTTCTGCTTTTAAAGACAGCCTGAAAGAGAGGGATTTCATAACAAATGCTTGTTATATCCTAGAGCCTGTAATGAGATCAGAGCCAAGGAGCTGGGGGCTTCTAATTGAGCACTGAACGTAGAACCATCTTTACATCAGGGATAAGAGGATCATGCAAATTTGAAGTATCAGAGAAAGATACCCAAGAAGACAACACCTTCATATTATAGACTGGGGAACTGAAAGACGGACAGGGGTTACTGCTGAAAGTCAAACAGGACTCTGAGCTCTGAGCCCTCCACTTAAGGAGTCCAACTTTGCCACCCAAATTGTTCTTAGCCTTAGCTCCTCCTTGGACCTTAAGAGGACATGCCAGAACCTAATGCTGTAAAAATCCTTTGTGTTTACTGCAGCAAGACAGAGAAAAAGGCTCATCTTCTTTCTCCCAGTACACTGGGCTCAAGACCATGTCCAAACGTGTAGATATTTACAATTAGAATGTAGGGCCAAAACAATGGATTGTGCTAGACAAAGATAAGGGACTAAAGAGTTAATGATAAAGCTCCAAAGAAAGACACATTTCTCATACTGCTTGAAGGACCACCTGGATGTGCAGGGGCTGAGGGGCGGGGGTCATGTTCAAAGTTCTTAGGACACAGCTCACATACAGACACCTCTATAAACCTAAGTTTTTGTTTGATTCAACCCATTTAGCAATGGCAGGAACAGGTATTAGGCACTACTATTTGACCGTATTTGGAAGAAAACGTCTAAAACAGCAGTTCTGATTGGGGATGTAGCTCAGTTGGTGGAGTGCTTGCCTAGGCTATGTTAAACCCTGGGTTCGCTCCCCAGGAGTGCATGAACCGCACATGGGGGCACATGCCTATAGTCGAATTGCAGGCAGCGTGATCAGGAGTTCAAGGTTGGCTACATACAGAGTTGGAGGTCAGCCTAAACTGCATGAGACCCTGTTTCACAAGAAAAGGAAAACAGAGTGGTAATTCTGATAGGGGTGCATGCTGGCTTTACTAAAAGGAACTGTCTCTGCACTCATTGGACTGTTGACACTGCCTGCCAGATAGTCCCTTAGATCACAGGCTTTGTGCCATATTGAAGGGTCTATTCAGACCAAAGTCCAGCTCTGGCATCAGCCCCCTTGCCCCCAACTAGCTCCAGACACTGACCATTTTTATTGACAACAGGAAGTTAGCAATTCGAACTAAGCTTCAGAATTCAGGAAGTTTATCTTGGAGCTGCCTCTTGTTCCTCAGACCCCTCCTCCCTCTTCTGGAATGTTCTCTCTTTCCTAGGGCCCTGGGTCCTCCATGGGCCAATTAAAGAGCACTGGAGATGCATTCCACCCATCTAGGTCTCTCTATTTCAGAAACCATGCTGTCTCAAAGTGAGCTAAGAAATTCCATTCCAACTTCTTGCTGTGAAGATCTCAGGTTCGATATTTGATGAAAAGAATCTGCAGCAGAGTGAGTCACCCAGAAACAGGATCACCTTGCTTCTCCTACCCCCAAGGGTTTACATTTGGAGAGATCTGGTAACTTATCCTACAGGAAATCTCTTGGTGTGTGCAAAGTTATTTTTGGGCTAGAGGCCTTAGTCCTCCCTAGGCATTCCTTACTCCCCACACTAGTCCCAACTAAGCGTTTAATTTACATTTCTGTCTTCAGACTATCTCATTATTTTACTGCATAATAAACTGGAAGGTTTTCCTTCATTTTTCAAGAGTGCTATGTTTAAAACCTGTTAGCCCTTTCTGAGTCTCAACAAGGTGCTAACCCTCGTGATGAGTCTTGTATTATTTACTCCTTGCCACAGCCCCCTGAGGGAGGTTTTTCAGGATCTCCAGTTTAGGGAAAACAGACTTAGAAGTATTGAGTCAATTTGCCTGAAGTCACGATAAGGAACTGTGAGTCAAACTGGAGTCTGGGTGGAGAGACTATGTCCTCAACCACTGCACCCTGAGAGAAGCAGCAGCTGCTGTTCAGAAAGCCAGGCCCGAGAAGGAGAGAACGCAATATGATGTGAGGCTAAAGCAAACAGTGAGAACTTCTGAGATCACGATCACATGCTATCACTCCATGGCTTGCACATGGAACCCAGGTCTGCCTTCCTGAATGCTGGGTAAGTGTTCTACCAACTGAGCTACATTCCAGCCCCCATTTTAAACTTAACATCACCGTTGTATGGCTGTCCCTGGGGATGGGGAATTAGTGTGCGTTCTTTACAAGCAAGCAAAACTACCTCTGTCAAAAGGAATGTAATTACCATGTACATACGAATTCTACAAAATAATAGATTACACAGTATTCTCTTTCCTCTCTTGTCCCTCTGTCCTCCTCTGTCCCTTTCTCCCTTTCCCCATCTCTCCCTTCCCTCTTCTGTTGATCTTTGCTTGGAAAACAAAGGTGGTGGGGGTAGATGGGCTTTTTTCTTTGATAATATGAAGAAGCCAAGTAGGAATAAACATAAAGTGTTTAAAATCTTTCTCAATTTTTCAACATTCAACAGGCTTCAAGGTTGTACTTACCCCATTCTGAATCTTGTTGAGTAGTAGTTAGACTCTCTAAAGCTACATTAATCCTACTTTATCATCTGGGCCATTTCCCTGGGATTTGTCCAGTTTCCCTCCCCCACCTCTGTGTTCTAGTCTCAGGCTCCCCCTCCCAGCTTGTACCTGGCATGTGTCCCAAAAAGTGCTTGAGTTGCAAAGCGGAAAACACTGACAGTGCATGATTTCAATGAGAGGGGTGTGCCCCGCCACATTTTCATTAAAATTACAGAAAAATCCAAGCTGTGTGGAATTTAAGGGAGATCAGAATAGAGTCCAAAGAGCTACCAGTACATTTTTAGTCATTTTTTTAGCTCAATAAAGCAGCTGTCCCATATTTGCTAAATAGCTTGGAAATTGTTGATGGTGGAAAGCAAAGATGCACACTGTGGGCTCTCCCCCTCCACTCCTTTCTTTCTTCATTTCAGTTTAGAGTTCATTACTACCTACAAGAAAGAGAGGAAAAAAAAAAACAAGCCATTACAGTCCGTATCATCTTCACTAGTATCTGCATATCAAATCAAGAATCTGTTGCAAACAGCACCAAAAGTGAAGACGTATTACAGAGCCTTGTAAATGGAGTATTACATTTCTGCTCATAGACCAAGTGTTTCACTGGTTGATAAGTTTAATAAACCCATGATCCTTGCATAGAAGAGTATTTTCATAAGCAAGCTTCACTGCAAACTGACACAAAATAATGCAAGAAAAAAATAAACCTTCAAAACAAACATGTAGCATTAAGGCTGCCAGAACAAAACTGGTTTTTGGTTTTTGGTTTTGTTTTTTTGTGACTGTGGGTTTGCTACTCTTGAACCCAATTATCCATTGGAACAGAAGTCTTTACATTTGAGCATTCATTCTTTGTGTTTTGGCATCCATTTGAAAACCACAGTGCATTCCTGTCATTAACCAGAGACCCTCATCTCAGTGTTCGGGAAGTTTCCTGAACATGGCAAACACACAGGTCTATGAATCAGAGGTAGTATCAAATAATACAAAAGAAAATCTTTGCTATTCCGCATCCAACTGGAAACAGCTAAACAAGCTAAGTCCAAATGCTGACTCACGGCCCTAGTACTCCAAATTAAGTCAATTTTTATAATTCTGTATCTCTCACTACAACATCGATGGAAGTCCATTTTTGGTTATTAAGCACTTTGGGGGAAGTGTCTGTGTGTGTGATGTGTATGTTCATATGTGCATCCATGTATAGGTGCAAGCACATGCAATGGCCCACATCAGAGAACAGACTATCCTCTCTAGCCTCCACCATGTTGGAGAGAGAGCCTCTTGTTTCTTGCCTTTGTGTGCAGTAAGCTAGCTTGTCTGCAGGCTTCCCAGGATTCTGCTGTCTCTATCCCCCATCACCAGATTACACACACATCCACCTCTGCACCTAGCTTTTTATGGGTCCTGGCGATCCAAACTCAGGTCCTCACGTTTGCAGAACATGCACTTTCCCCTCTGAGGAAACTCCTCAGCTCCAATAAACACTGTCTTAGAATCCAGCCTAGACCAGGAACTTCCATTATACCAAATGACTCTGTGCACACTGCATTGCTTTTTTTTTAAACTTTAGTTTTACTTTTAATTACAGAAGTAACATACAAATATATTATTGTAAAAGGATAAAGTCACATAGAAGAACACTGACGAAAAGTGAAAACCCATTCTTGCTTTCATTTCTTCTTACACTGTCAGTGGTTACCTGTGGATACTAACAGACGTTTTAGACAATTTAGAAATATATAAACCATATACTTTACCATTTTATTTTTGTCTCATTAAATAACAATAAAAACCTTTGCTATTCTGGTACATTTTCAGTTTTGTAATGTTAACGGGACATGTCTACACAAGGCCACTTGCTGTAAGCATGTGGCCTGATGGGTTTTTCTCCTGATGTGCTCTTGATCCATGGGTCTCTAGCTTTCCCTCCCACTACCCTCTCCTGTGTGTCTCTGTTACCTGTGGACATCCTTGGATAATATAGCTCAGTTTCACCAGTTGCCTTCTTTCTTCAAATTATAGTCTTTGTGTATTTCTTTTTCTATTGCAGTTTGTTAATGAAAATTAATTATTTGTCTTGAGCAGATCCTTCATTCTTGGTTTGCTTTTATTTGGTGTTATCCAATGTTGTTCTCTGTTCTCTGTAACTACTAGAAATTGGTAGCGTGTAGAGGCCTATCCAGATGACTCTACTAAAGGCTTATTCCTTCAGATTCAATGTCAAATGTATGTATGTACATATGTATGTATGTTATATATTAAGGATTTAGAAAATGCTTGTGTGTGTATGTGTGAGAATGTGCATGGGTGTGTGCCTGTGTGATGGGTGATGGATGGATATGCATGTCAGTCCCTGTGAGTGTAGGTATATACTTGCTATAACAGATCCGTGGTAGTCAGAGGGCAACCTTAGGAATAGATTCTTGGCTTCTGGGTTATTTGAGGCAGGATTCCTTTGTTGTTTTCTGCTCCATATGACAGGCTAGCTAGCCTTTAAGCTTCTGGGGGCCCTCCTGTCTCTGCCATCTGAAACAACAACACTAGACTTATACAAATGTGCTACTATATGGGCTTTATGTAAATTCTGGAGAGTAACTCAGGTCATGCTGAGCGAGGTAAGCTCAGCCCTTACCTACTTAGACACCTTTCATCAAGATGCCTTCTTTAAACTGTTTGTTTATTTGTTTGTTTGTTTGTTTGTTTGTTTTGACACAGGGTCTTACTGTATGGTCCTAGCAGGCCTGGAACTCACTGTGTAGACCAGGCTGGCTGTTTTTGCTTGGATTAAAAGTATGCACTGCCCACCTGGTAACACTTTTTTTTTTTTTTAATCTAGTGCATCTTGGAGATTCATCTCCTCACTTGGTGTATAGGGGATTACTTTGTTTTCTTGCATAGAGAGATGTACTGTCTTTCTACCTGGTGAGTGTTTCCGTTATCTTTTTTGCTAACAATGCTACATCAAAACCTCATGTGCCTATAGGTGAAGGGTTATAGAGTTACAAGTCTTCTACTCCTCCCCCCTTTTTTTCTTCGTACACTTTCAAGAGACCTGGAAAAGAGGATAATTTCCTTTGCAGGTGACACTATAGATGATGATTTTATTTCAAACACTCAGTCCGCTTTCTTACACAGAAAAGGGACAGAGGTTACAGTTACAGTGTCCAAAATAGGAAAGTGACCTTCCACAGGAGACAACAAACACCTCCTGGAACACTGGGGTGAAAAGAGGAATTGTTTTTAATTCAGAATTATTGAAGCATGTCATTTATAACACAGGGAGGAAAGCGTGAGCATCAAATTTGTTTACATGTGCCTGGAGTCTCAAAATACGTATTCAGTAATGATGCTCTGAGGGAAAAGTGTTCAGGCTTCCATGTGTTTGTCACACAGTGTGTTTACTCTCTGTAAAGCTAGCCATCTGCTAAATGTTTCCACCTGAGCGATGTGTCGTCACCTTAAATTCAGCCTGTAAAACATGTCACCTGCCATCCCCTCAAGGTCCAGCTTTTTTCCTTGGTTTTTGGACCAAGGAAACATTAATGGCATCAGCTGTGTTTACAGCCATGTGACCTCAAATCCTTGACTCATCTTCTGCTGCCTCCACTGTCCAGAGCAGGCTGGAAGAAGGCCTTTCCATCTGTTTCCTCCCTTACTTCTCCACTCCCACTTTGCTTTCTGGGGTTCATTTAATGACGGCCGCAATAAAAGTCTAATTGGTCTCCACTCATTGCTGGCCCTTTTAAGCTGATCCTTGTTAAAAGATGAATCCTTCTAAGTCACAGCTCTTGTTATAGGGCAGGCCTGTGACAACTTCACAGGTCCCAGTGAACTAACTACAAATGTCAGAGCTTGAGCACGGAGAACTTTTAGGGTTTGCTTCTTCCCTTCCCGTGGTCTCCTCCTCTTCTGTGCTAGTATTCATTCACCCGTGTCCTTCCTCTGTGCCTGACTCTGGGTGAGGCGGATGATAGGTGTTTTTTGACTCTCAGCACACGCAGGGTAGACAGGGGAACATCGTGTTAATGAGGGAGGCTCTAGAACCAGAAAGCCTGGATTCCTTCCAATCCCTATCTTATCAACTGTGTGACAAGTGACTCACCAGGTGGGTCTACCTACCTGTGCTGCATCAGATACTTAGCATTTGAGGTTGCTCAATAAGTGTCTCTCTGTTTAGTCCCTATTTTTAATATTGCTCTTACCATTGCCATTTCCAAGGGAGGGATGCAGAGGCTCAGATATTATGTCAGTTGTCCCTGTTCTCAGAGCTGATGAGTGTCCAGCCAGGAATTCAGCCCACAGGTCGAGGGCACAGTCCTTGCTTCTTGGGAGAGCCCTTCTCTTGTCTGGTTTCCAGGCATGTCTCTCCTACTCTCTGCTCCCCTGTACTCCGAGTGAGAGTCCAGGCCGCTTACTCATGGTTGCCCAAAGTACCTCCTCTTTCCCCCTTTCCTTCCTTTCTCATGTTTCACCTCTCCTCCTGAAACATCTCTAAGCACATTTCATTCCTGTCCATCCTCCTCAGCAGTGATCTCAGCTTCCTGACATTCAGTTCATGGAGTTTTGGCTGCCTTCTGTGTGACCCCACTCTTGACCTTTTCCTCTCTTCTTCCATGAAAGGACAACTGTCTTCTCCCTCTGCCTGAATGGGCATGTCCTCAGTGCTCTTATCACATACGGTTGCCTCTTGTGCACGTATCTATATCTGCAGAAATCAAGACACGGTGTGAAAGGTTCCTCCAGAGATCACCCTGACTGTTTTCAGAGTTCAAAGGAGGTAGTTCCAGGCAGCTGGACGCAACTGGGAGAGGCTGAGTGGGTGGATCCATCTCTTCACACCCACCCACGGCCCTTCAAACAGAGCTGCCCCTTTTCATTTCTTTTACACATTGAGGAAAATGTCCAAATGCATTCCCACAGTAAGTGACTACTGTCTGCCTCTCTTTTACTAGATCCACAGTATCTGGTGGGAAGGGAACTCTTCTGTCTGGAATATCTAGCTCAGGGCCTGTGGAGGAAGAATATAATACCAAGCACCTCACATCATTCTGGCCTGAATATTTGATCAATTTCATCAATTCTGTGAGACAGGGATTCTCTCCATTTTAAAGATAAAAACATAGATGTCTACCTCACTGAACTCAGAAGTCCATATTCATACAGAAAATGAGAGAGAGAGGCCAAGATCGTATCATCCAGCTTACCTTCTTCTCCCTGACTCCTGCAGTAAGAGGCCCTGTTACACCTCTACTCACTATGCCTCAGATAATCCACTGTGTGTCAGATGTCTGGCTTTCGACCACAGCCAGTGTTTCCACTGTACAGCACTGTCTACTGAGACATCTTTTCAAAAGAATTCTAAGTATCGTAACCCCTGAATCCTCTTCAGCCACAGGGACTGCAGAGCAACCTGCCGGTCTGGCCGCTCGGCCTATGTAATTTTAAACTGTTCCGAGAGCTACACCATGTTTATTAGGGAGGCAACTCTAACATAAACCAGCGACCCAGCCTGGTTTTATTGCACATGGCTGTGGTCTGAGGGTTTGTGGCCCTGCAGAACTCGTACATCGAAACCCAGTCCTCAGTGGGACCATTCCCTTTGAGAAGGCAATTAAGTCAGCGAGTAGGGCCCTCAAGAATGGCATTATTACCCTTATAAAAAAAGCCACAAGTGTTTGTTTGCCCCTTTGTCCATCTGAGGACACACCACCCACGCCATCACTAAAAGGCAAGTGAGTCTTCATCACGGGCCAAGCCTGCTGGTACTTTCATCTTGGATTTCCCAGTCTCCACTACTGTGAAAAACAAATGGCTGTTGTTTATAAGCTACTCAGTGTAAGACACGTTGTTATACCATTTCAAACAGACTAACACTTGGGGCATACGATATTCGAGTGAACCTGTCCAGCTAAAATATCGTATGAGAAGCTACACTTGTGCTCCCTTTGCTCTGGGCACCACTCCCAACTTTCACTTTTTTTTTTTTTTTTTTTTTTTTTCAATGCAGTTTATTCAGGTCAACTTTCACTTTTGCCAAGAGATCTGAGTCAGTTATGGAGAAAGTCTGTGTGTATATGTAATTTGGGGAAATATTGCATATGGGAATTTCTCACATATATTCTGCATGCATTTGCAGATAACCACGATGGGATATTTCTGTTTCAGTACTTTCTTAGGTAAAGTTGAAAGACTGTCTCATGAATAAAGCCAAAAGGCATGGAATATCTCAAAATTCATTTAATACTTCAGCGAGGTCTTTGCCTTCCCAGTAGCACTGGGGTTATAAGTTTATACCACTACCTAGGGCTTTTTCATGGCTGCTGGGGTGCAAACTCAGGTCCTCATGGTTGCATGGCAGGCAGTGTATTGACAGAGCGATCCCTGCACATCCCTCTGCTACATTTTTGAGCAATCGATAATAATCATTTGTTTCATTTACCCCCAAATGATAAAGGCAATGGAAATGAAAACTTGAAATCAGAAAGAAATGATTATGCCGGAATTTTGTAGAAGATGCACTCTCCCTCTAAAAGCTGGATTCTGTCCTCAACTGAGAACCTAGTCAAGATGACTGTTGTCGTCTCTGATGTGAACACACTGATGGGCAGGGTCTGTGCAGAACGCTGGACCACCGAATGACTCCTCATAATTATCACTTCATGAGGACCATGTGGTTTGTAAATGACTCCTTTACCTTCCTTACCTGGCAGTGTGCCTCGCTGATTCTCCACTTTCTAATTGCATGCCCTGAAACTAGATTTATCATAATAGAACATATAAAAATTATTCCTAAATGGCTCTTTTTGAGTATTAACCAGTGAATTGTGAATCAGTATTTATCAGAAAAAGAAGAGTGTCACATACAATGAAATGTTGTTTGTGTGTAGGGACACACGTTTTTAGAACAAAAAACCTTTTCATCTTATTTTTTAATTGTTTGAGTTTATAATATAATTACATCATTTTCCTATTTCCTTTCCTCCCTCCAACCTCTCCTCTGCTTCTCCTATGCTCTCTTTCAAACCAATAGCTTCTTTATCTTTAATTGTTGTCTTTGATGATGGTGGTGGTGGTAGTGTGTGTGTGTGTGTGTGTGTGTGTGTGTGTGTGTGCGTGTGCGTACTGAATGTGCGCACACACTTGTGTGTTCCTAAACACATAGTACAGTCTGTATGTTACTTGCATGTCTGTTTTCAAGGCTGACAATGTAGTATTGGGTAAGCAAATGGTGTACTCTTCCCTGAGGAAGACTGTGTCTCCTGCTCTCAGCACGCTTAGCTGCCTGTAGTTCTTTGTGTAGGGTTGAGGCCTCTTGGGCTTTTCCCTCCATCCATGTTAGCAGGTCTATTCATGTTGTCCTTGTTCAGGTAATGTTTTGTCAGTCATGTTAATGAGACTTCATGGGTGTAGCTTCTGACACATCTAGGAAGCATGATTTCATAGCACTCTCCTGGTTCTTCTGACTCTTAAAATCGTCCTACTCCATCTTCCGCAATGATCCCTGAGCCTTAAGTGTGAGAGTTGTGTTGTAAATATCTTAGTTGGGAATCCTACATTTTGATCAATTATTTTCTACAGTGGTCTCCATCTGTTTCAAACACAAGTTTCTCTGATGACAGATGATGGCTATGGTTATCTATGACTATAAGAACAAATATTTAGAATGTAGTTGGGGATTGTGCTGGCTTAGTGAAGTAGCATTTGTAGGTTCTCCAAGATTTAAACGATTTCACTAGCCCTGGGTAGTTGGCTAGATTTTCAATATCAGAAAAGTATTTCCTCTTGTTGAGCAGACCTTAAGTCCAATTAGAGAGATGTTGGTTACCACCAAGGGACGCAGGCAACTACTACACCCTTAGGGTTATTGTGCCACAATGGTCCTCGATGTCATTCATAGAGCTCATAGCTGGGTAGGACTGTTGGTTGCCTCCCTCCTTTGGAAGTTTGCATGACTCCTTCTGGTTCCATGGATGCCAGTCCTCAGGGAGTAGGGATTTATGCCAGATCACACAACGGGAGCTTTCCGGGTCCTGTGGCTGAAGTGCATGGTGTCTTCAGAAACAAGGACCTACCACTCTACTGTCACTTTCCATTTCCTGGAAAGTATTTCCATTATTTCATTATATACCATATGTCAGTACACACATGCATACTAGGTCACCCTCAGACGCTTACCATAGTCAGCTTCAAGGATTTTCAGATTTTCAGATTGATTGTTCTCTCTCTCTCAGTGTGTGTGTGTGGGCTGTGCAACCACACTCGATGCATGCATATATGCAAGTGAAAATATCAATGTGTGAACATGTGGGTATGCCTGCATGGAGAACTGAGGGTGACGCCATGTGTCTGCTTAGGTCACTCACCACCTTATTATTATATATTTTTGTGAACCAGGTGCTTAGCAGTGAGCTCCTCTAGCAGGCAAATGAACTCCAGGGATCCCCTTTATCTGTCCCACCCCCAGGGTTACAGGCATGCAGTCATGCTCTGTTTTTTGCACAAATGTTGTTGATCCAAACCCTGAACCTCATGCTCTCACAGCAAGGAGATTATCCACTGGGCCATCTCTCTAACCACATGGCTACAGTCTTGACAGTTGGTTACCAAGTGGCAGTCCCAGCAATGAACTAGAAACAGTCTCTAACAGTCAGAACAGATCTTTCCTGCTAAGTCAGCCCATTTTGGAGTGCTAGCTAGAATGAAGACTCCAGTTTCAAGGGGACATGACAAAAATGCAGGTTTTAAGTTTATCTTCTTTGATGGGCCTGGTTTGTGTGAGCACTGAGAGAGTTAAAATTGTTCTGGCTCTTGTATATTACATCTCCCGCACTTGTTTGTTTTCCCAACAGTTAATGGTCTGCTCTGAGTAATCTTATACACTTTGTGACCTCAGACAGCTCACTGAGGGTGGAGGTACAGTCTTTGACACTGCAGTAGATTTTCTTCATGTCAAGCTAATAAAACCTATAACCTTACCTTTATTAGTGTTGTCCCCTCACTGACAGTGACGCCTTTGAAAGGAAGTAGTTGCCCAGCACAGAGCCACATCCACCTTCAGGTTCTAAACTGGCTTTTCCTGAGTTGTGGAAAAAAGATGTCTTGGAAAGAAAACACATAGAGTTTCCAGGCCTTTCTATGGGCTGGCTTTCTAGATTTTAGTGGAACTAGGAGGAGGAGTGGGTCTTTGAAAAATGTCAAACAAAAAATTCAAAAGAAAATAAGATCTGGTAATGATCAAATAAAGAATATTAATGTTCAAACACAGAGAACACTCTAAATATGTGATAATTATTAATTTGATCAAAGATCATTTTGGAGTCTACTTTGGATCAAACACTGTATGATTTAATAATGGATAAATCATGGTTGAATCTTGGAAGGCATGCAGTTTTAGTAAGAAAGAAGATAAACATGCAGTAATGATTTATTATTACAGACAGTTCAAGGTGAAGTAAAGGGATTATTAGAAGGCTTTCTGAAGCTATTAATGCATTATGAATAAAATTTTCCAGTCACAGGAATTACAGTTTCCTCTACTTTATTTAAATATTTCACATTGTATTATTTTAATACATATATATTTAATTTACTCTGTGTGTTGGGGGGGAGGGGGGCCTACAGAGTCTAGGATGTGTCATGCCATGGTTTACCTGTGCAGATTGTAAGACAATGTTTTAGGAGTAAGTTCTCTGTTTCCATTTGAAGGTCCCAGCAATATGATTCAGGTTGTCACACTCAGCAGCACATGGTTTACCCATGGAGCCATCACACCAGCTCTTTATAGCCAGTGTATTTAATCTCCCCTGTCTACGAATCTCAAGAACACCTCCTTACCTTCCTTCTTGCAACAGATTAGAACATACAGTAGATGTTTATGAAATTTCCAAAATATCCTATTTCTCCTTATCATGTTCCTACGAAACCAACATGAAATCAACATGTGATACTATTTCATCTGAAGCAATGTGGATAGCAAGGTAGCCATGAAAGAAGGAGTAAGAAAATTGCATAGCCCTCCAGGCCCTTGGCCATCTAGCCTTGTACTTCTCACTTATTTAGCATTACACGGTTTTTTGGGGGACATTTAAATTCTACAGTAGTAACCATCTTACATATTAAAAGCTTTTAGGACAATAAAGATGAAGACTCTGTAAACCATTTCTTAGGGAAACTATCTGAATAATATTCAAATCATTTAAAGTGCGGAGAACACAGTGAGTACAGCTAGATGTTTTCGGTCAATGGCATCATTTTCAAACTTAAGTAATAATTAAGTACATAGTTAGAATTTTTAAAATATTACATATTAGGACTGGAGAGATGGCTCAAAGGTTAACAGTACAAACAGTGCTTGAAAAGGACCCAAATTCACTTCCCTGCACCCAAATCAGGCAGTCACAGCTGCCTGTAACTCTAGGGACTCAGATGCCCGCTAGTGTCTGTGGGCACCTGTACCCACATGGCAAATATGAATTCATAAATTAAAAATAAATAACTACAAAAATAAATACTGTTTTTAAAACTGTTACCTCATGTGACAACTGATGTCACTGATTTGTGGCTCATCTCCCTGGCGAGTTCTTCTGAAACCAGAAGGTTACGGCTGCTTGTTCATAGGTTGATTATACAGCCCAGTTTGCAAAGGACAGTCCATGTTTATACCAATTACTTGGTGTAGTTAATAATAGTACCCCCACATACACTTGAAAAGCACCGTTCAGGCAACCATTCAGGCTGCCTGGGTATTTCCCACACTCTGCTCAAATGTGTTAAGAACAATATGAGTGTCTTGTCCGGTCCCCACCCCTCCTGGCTGCCTGTCCTCTCATACTCTAACATAATTTTGACTTCTTACTGGGGAACACAATTTTGTTATGATAGATTACAGGAGGAAGAGTAGTGTGGATACAGTTTAGTTCAACACTCCAATAAAGAGGAGCAAAATTACTTCCGTGCCATCTGGCAATGGTTCCTAGAGTCCAGTTTTTCAAGTACGTGATAAATGTAATTCTGTTGTTTTGTTTAAATTAGGACTGATCTCTTGCAAAAGGGCCCGAGCAGGTGGTGGCCTTGGGCCATTTGTTCCTGTTACAACATCTCCATTTGTACACTCCAGACATTTGCTGCCCATGCTAATCATTAAAGTCAAGAAGCTTGCTGAGGGAAGAGAAGACATGCTTTAAGAATCAGCTCCTTATGTCTGTGGTCTTCCTTTCTTATGATCTGTAGAAGGTGTCTTTCAACAACAGTAAATAAAAATGCTAAAGGTTGTTCAGCGTGGATTAGACTCTTCAGGGAGAAAAAAAGGTGCCCATCTTGCTTTATGTTATCCTGTGTTTACAAAGCAAAAAGGATCATGGGAAAACTACTTCCTGCTGCTCTATAGTTTTATTGCCGGCTTAAAGCATCTCAGCTGCAAAAGGAAGTTCTGCATGTTGATGATGGTTTTTCTTTTGGCTTAGCGTTTTCTTTTATAACTTCTATTTCCATGTTGTTTGTATCTGTGAAATCTTTGTATTTTATACAATGACCAACAAACAGCTATATGGCCAATTCCTAAGGAAATATTCATCAGGGCTGGGGAGATGATAATTCTACAGACTAGGGTCTGCAGGTGTGAGGACCTACATTGGCCCTACCACTCATGAAAGCAGGAAGTGGCGTGGATGTTCTGTACCCCACATCAGCAAGGGAGGGAGCTAGGACACATGATCTCTGCAACTTTCAGGTCAGTCAGCTTACTCAAAACACAGCCAAGTCCAGGTTCAAGCACAGAATTGGCGTTAAGATCCTAAGCCAGAGAATGATGGAGAGTACCTGGTCTCTCTCTCTCTCTCTCTCTCTCTCTCTCTCTCTCTCTCTCTCCTTCTCCCTCTCTGTGTCTTTCTCTCTCACACAATCTATGTATAATCTATGCACATACTACAGATAGACTCATGTCTATACATAGTATTTACAAAGTAAAAAAAAAGAAAGAACAGACACCTATACTTTATATTTATTATCTTATATTTCTAACACACATAATACATTAAGATCCATCCTGGACTTTAATACATAATATATCCTCATGTTTTCAGAATTCCAGTACACTTTCAAATCTATATATGTGTATAACCATCCTGGGGAAGGTTTTTTTTTCCTGTTCTAGAAGCCCACGATCTCCATTGCATTCTGCTGTGGCAGTGCTGGCGAGCTTCCCTCTTGAAATAATCAGCGCCGCTTTTTCCACAAACAGCATGTAGTAATTAGAACATGCGTTCCGTGAATGCTACTAAACCTTTTTGTGAATCAAATTCTTTCAATTCTCAAGAGTTTCCCTAACCAGGCATGGATTCAAGAAATGTCTCATTGATTGCCTTGCTTTCCAGAGAGCAGGAAAAAGAGCTGTACTGTCTCCACAGTCTTAGAAATGACACAAGGGCACAGATAACTAAGACACTTTCAGAAAGGGTTTTTGTGTTAGCCCTGAGCAACATGATCACATCATGTCCTCTCTTTATACCCTCTGGTTTCAGAGTATCTGTCAATATTATGTCTTTGACTAGGTTCATCTAATTTGTTGATTATATGTACTGGCTGGGACTTCAGTCTGAAATGGATTTAATCTGAGTAAATTTGAGGCCATATTCATTTATTTTATATGTATTTGAGCTGCTGCATTGCACCCATTACTGAACTTAGTCCTGTAGATATAATATGCACACGAACCTACTCTCAGTCAGTATTCTCCTTGAGAAGTACATTCAGTGATTCCCACTGTGTCACTGCATGACAACCTCGGTTTCAAGAAATCACAAATTTCCAAACGAGAGAGGGCATCCAGGAGCCTGTAGCACTAGGAGCACTGCAGCTGGGCCTTTGCAGGGAGGTAAATGTGGGACCTTCCTTTTCTAGCATGTCATGGTTGTGACTAAGCTCTTCAGGAGACTGCAGAGAACTGAGTCCATGTCAATAATCTCTAGGGTACAGTGGGTGGTTCCAGGTAGCCGTCCTTCTGACCCATAAAAAACCAAGTCAACAGAGTTGAAAGGGAAGTTCTTCTAATGATGAACTCACATGATTGGTCATGTCTTCGCTTGCCATCGGAAAATAATTTCTCTCCCCACTAAAGTTGGATGGATGTGCTAAGCACAGCTGTGGAAAATCCTCCCTAAACAAGCAAACCAATACGCACTTGTGGGCCTAGTGACACGCATGCCTTGCCGAAGCGGGATGCCTTCTTTTAAATCAGTTTGGAAACCGACTCTCAAGGCAAGCTTCAGCACGCCATGACACCCACTAAAGTGTGTTTCATGCCTCAGAAACAGCAGGACAGTTCTGTGTGGTACCTAGAGTGCAGAGAGGAGATGCTAAAAGGATGTGGTAGTGAAATGGGCATTTCTTTGTAAGGGTCTGTCAGCTTTAAGGGCATAGTTTCTGTGGACCATGTACTGCGTGCCCCTTGGCAGCTCTTCCCCCCGATTTGTAAAACCACAGCTAAAAGAAGGGATTGCTGAACCCTTGTTCTTTTTGCCAAGAAATGAGAACATATTGGTGAGGCTAAAACTCTCAGTGTTTGTTTTATTTTTTATCTTTGTTTGTTTGTTCATTATTTAGCTGTCCTTGGGCGTCTCTGTACTGACTGATTCTGCCAGGCCAACTGTTAAAGGCTTTCTCTTCCCCACGTTGCCTGAGGTAAGCACAGTAGTGTAGGTGCTTTTTTGATGACGGCCCAGGAATAAAACTTCTGATACCTGCTCGACACTGACACAGATCACAGTTACAATCCAAGCTGAGTGTTTAAAAACTTCTTTCTCCTTGGTTCACTCTGAGGCCTAAAACATTGTTCTTAGCTCAAATAACTGACATGGGCTCCACGGTCAGCCACCCCATAACTTTGTAAACAGGGACAAATGCTAGGGAGCTGCACAATGCCCCTCTAACTATGGCAGGAGGCGCATTTGCATTTTAGAAGGTATCTGGTTTAGTGTGGCCTTGTAGACAAGGGCATGGGATCTGGGAAGGAAGCATGGAAGCAGATGTGAAAGGCGGAAGCCACCACTCCTGTCATGATGAAATCAAAACCCACAGGCGCCTATTTGATTCTTTAAATATTACCATAAGTGACTGGCTAGTGTGGGCTTTGACGATCTTCTGAGAACAAGAGACAGTGTCAGGGCAACAAGGAGTGGGCTTTGCTGCAATCACCAGGCTGGAAGTAGCAGAGGAAAACCTCTTCCTGGCAACGTGGATATGGTTGGGTGGGAAATCAGAGAGTAATTATTTAGTATGACCTCTCTCACACTAGAGAACAATTGGTGCTATAATTTGGGTCTTTTTTTTTTTAAAGTACAATCATTAAAAAAAACCTGCTTATCACACCTTTTTTCTGGAAATCTCTCCCTTCATACACTGGCTTTGACCATTAATCCTCTAATTATGTTCCTGCATATACTTAATTTTGGTCTCTTGTAGAAGGGAACCATTTAGAAAAAACATTTTATGTACAGTTTTACTTGGCTGTGTCACAGTGGCTATTGAGAGAACAGCTTCCTTCCAACTGTCTTTTGTCTGTCAACATGTGCTTTTCACCTCTGACATAATTTAGTCTTTTCAACTGGCTGCTGTTATTCTTTATTTCAATAAAAAGTACATGCACCTCTAGTAACTAGCACATTTGAAATTTATGGTAAACTTTACATTCCTACTACCCTTTAAAGTAGGTGTGTTTTTGCTTCTTTGTGAAGTTCAGCATTAGGGAAGGAGCCCTATAGTAATACACAGGCATAATGAATATAAAATTATAAGTTAATGTCCAGCACATATTACTTTTACAATATGATAAATAATAAAATTTGCATCTATTGCATATTTATAAGGGCTGTTGTATATTATTTATGACACTACTGTAGGATTTATTTTTTCTTACATTTAATCACTTATTGTGCATGTGACGGTGGGAGCCTGTAGCTGTGGCACCACTTGGAAGTCAGAAGAGTCTGTGCTCCCTTCCCACCACATGAAATCTGGGGTTGAATTCAGCTCCTCAGGCTAGTGCCAGGCCCTTATCCTTTGAAATAGCTCTCCAGAGCTATGTAGGATTTAGGTGAGTGGATTTAAGTACAATGTACAACATTCAATAAATCATTACTTTAAAAAAATAGATTAAAAAACTTTGGGGAATCATAACCAAATGGTTCCTTCCAGACATAATCTTTAAAAATAAAATCTATATATTTATGATAGTCTTCAGTGGAAAAGCACACTGGCAACAATTTGTCAGCTTCACCATGGAATGAAATGGGTTTTTGTTTGGTTGGTTTCTCTGTGTAACAGCCCTGGCTATCCTGGAATTCACTTTGTAGATCAGGCCGAGTTCAAACTCATAGAGCTCTGCCTGCCTCTTCCTCCTGAGTGCTGAAACGGAAGCATGTGCCCAACTATGCCCAGCTGATGAAGTGCTCTTTACACCAAGTTTTCCTGGCTATTACAGCCAGCATCCTTTCTGTATGTTACAGAAATAAAGGCACTAAAGTATTAAAACATGCTTCATAGCTGATGAGGCACATCAGGGTGGCTATAAATATTGCCACCATACCACAAACTCAATTTTAGACAACTTTCTCTCTCTCTCTCTCTAGATAAATAGATAGATAGATAGATAGATAGATAGATAGATAGATAGATAGATAGATAGATATAGATATTTAATGTTTACTTTTCAAAACAGGGTTTCCCTATGTAGCCTTGCCTGCCCTGGACTCACTTTATAGACCAGGCTAGCCTCAAACTCACAGTGTTCCACCTGCCTTTGCCTCCATGCGTGCTGGGTTCAAAGGCACGAGCCACGGCATCAGGCTTAGAGGACTTATTTCTAATGGAACTTCTCCTAAATATTCCTCATAAACAGCCCATACAGATATGTCTTAGGCGAGATTGCAACTATTAGAATGAACCATGGGACTCCCACATTGCTCTCTGCAATGTCTGCTCCTGACAAGGGCTCCACCTTGCTATGGTAGTTTAGTTATATCATCAGTAGTTTTCCATCTTCTTGCACCATGAAACTGCCAGTAAAATTATCACTATTCTTTCTTTCTTTACTATTTCTTACTTGTAGGGTTTTGTTGTTTTGTTGCTTTGCTTTGTTTTTGGAATTTGGAAAAAGAGACACACAAGTCTGCCCAAACTGTGTCCAGAGAGGAGCTGGATTGATGTAAGGTGCCGTGATATGCCTGCTCACTCAGGTGGATGTGCTCTTTATAAGACTTTTGGAGTGTATACTTATGTGACTAAGTGTACATTCATCCAGTAAGCATGTCTGTTGTCTGTAACTCCAAATGGGACATGGCCCTATTCTCTTGATGCTTATGGGTAGAGAGATAAACAGGAAACATGTGATTAGCCAAATCTTTAATTAGATTGACTATAAAGAAGGCGTGCAGGATTCTTGGAGTGTTCTAAACAGTCCAGACACCTGTGCTAGGCTAGGAAGATTTCCCATTTCACTACAGATAGGAGGACAACTAGCCTGGGTCCAGGAAACATGTAAGAAAGTGTGGCATTTAGAGACTTTGTGTTCATTTCTAAAGTCTTCAAGCTAGGTGGAATGGATGGGATATTTAATAAATGGCTGGCTGGCGATCATTACCTTTAAAAAATGTCCATATGTTCCCCAGCAATTGATCTGAACTCAGCTCGTTTTCACCTTCTTCTTTTTCCAGGGCAAAGAGGAACTCTGTTCTAAATCCCCCATGTGTTTTTCTATTTAATTGGAAGTGTGCTCTTCTGCTTGGGCCATTGGTGCTGACTTACCTTGAGGAAAAGTTCCATTTCTAGACTGTTCCCTGTTCACAGTCTGATTGGAGAACAGGCGCGTGGTGGTGGAGCTATGCCTGCATGCCTAGGGAGGCCTACTGCCCTTCGTCACTGTGAGACTGTGGCCCGGAGCCCAGAAGCATGGGTGAATGGGAGTCTGTAAGGAGCAGAAGTTTCCTGGTGAAAGAGTAGCAGTCCTGTGAGAGGGGATAGAGAAACCAGGTGACGAGGAAGGACAGAGCAGCCAGGCCGGCATCTTTATCCTGCAAGCCAGGCACAATAGGGGAAGAGATGGAAGAAATGTACAGTAACAAAATGATTTCATGAAAACATATGCATTATAGCTACAGGTTGGTTTTAATCAGCCACACTTCCTAGCATTACAAGGTCTGGGCAAGAGTCCCAATCGAGGCTCGAGATGAGGGCCAACACTAACCTCCTACAACCCTGTGTTCCATTCTGTGTGTCACCTTTCCCTTGCAGACAGTCACAGCATCAGGACCAGCTCTGGGAAGGAGCCCCAGCGAGCCTGGGGAGTGGCCTCCAGGACTTTTCAACAGGGAATCTCTGCTAATTCTTGCTGTTAGTCCCTCATTAAGTAGTGCTGTCTTGGATGCTAGGGCAACTCGGAATGGCTTTAAATTGAAGATGCACAAGATTGAAGGAGAGAGCTATGCATCTTTTTAAATCCATGTGTCTTAAACTTTAATATGTACCACAGTCATACTGGGATCAGTTACAATGAAGATGGCTGGGGCCTGAGCTTCTGATTTAATTTTTTGAAGCTTTTTAAATTTTTTTTTTTCAAGACAGGGTCTTACTATGTAGTTTTGTCTGTCCTGGAACTTACTGTGTAGACCAGGCTGGACTCTAAGTCACAGAGATCCATCCACCTGCCTGTGCCTCTAGGGTGCTGAGATTAAAAGTGTGCACCACTATGTTCTGTGAGCCGAAGTTCTAACTAACTCATTAAGGGTGTACAGGGCACACTCTGAGTGGCAAGGCCTGTAAGTAAATGTCTCAACAGTTACCATTGTGTGTGTGTGGCATATACATGGAGATTTATATGTAATGTGTATTTAAAAACAAAACCACAAGCCAGGGTAGGTGGTGCACCCCTTTACTCCTGCACTTCTGAGGCAGAGACAGGAAGAGCTCTGTGGATTTGAGGCCTATATATCGTGTACACAGTCAGTTATATATAGACCAGGAAGGGCTACATCATTAAGACTCCTTCTCCAAAATAATAATAATTAATAATAATAATAATAATAATAATAACAACAACAATTTCAAAGCACCCTGAGTTAAGAAAAGGTATGCTGTTGGATGTATTATGTAGAATCTTGTGTCAGATTAGGCTCCAGCCTTTTGTGCCCACTCTGCTTCCATTTTTATCTGCTGGCAGTGGTAGCAGCAGGTCTTATCTTTGAACTGGGCTCTCAAGTGTTGCTTTCGAAGCCTCCTGCAGCCTTCCAAAACCCTACAGATTCCTAAGATACATATTAGAGCCAATGAAAGACTAACTGTCTCCTGGTGTAGAAAAGAGGTTTTGATTAGATTTAAACAGCTGTCATCTCTGAAATTTCCCTCTCTAAATCATCCTCTGCTTTCAACAAGCTCTCACAGGCTGCTCTCCTGGATGGTGGCTGCAGCCTGGATCCCTCTAACTCAGGCTCACTGTGGTCTCTGATAGGAACTGATACATATGTAAGGACAGCTTTACTAGCTCAAAAACACTTGGTTTCAAGAAATTTTACTCAGTAACTTTTTTTTTGCCATAATGAGTATTTTTTTTCTTGTGCCCAGCAAAATTCAGCAGCATTAAGGACGATGAAGCCTCACGACACAGCTCGAGGCACTCCTGAAAACTGCAGGGGAAAGTTACCGTTTTCCATTGAACTGAGATGTAATCTAAAATATATGCATTTTTTTTTTTAAAGCAGCTCAGAGTTGTGGGAAACAGCAATTAAAAACGGGTGGACATTGAACCAAGATTACATCATGGAAAACTGACTAATGTTCTAAGGATAAATATATTTGCCGATAGTATCATTCTATATTTTAAAAATAAAATGTGAAATACCCTCCTGAGCCTTGGATGAAGTTTCCCCTGGAGAATTAACAGATTGTAAGAGAAATGGCCATTTGCTTGTTAGTTATGATCAAAGTGAATTGAGAATGTCTGAAAGCATGTGAGAGCTGGTTCCAGGTTTTATTGCTGGCACGGCTCTGCCAGGCCACCCATAGGATGTAGCTGATGAGGCTGAACTGGCTTCCTCCAGCTCCAGGGAGAGAACACACTGGGCTGAGACCTTGAGAATGAACTCACTTGCTTCATTGGATAAAGTGACTTTTTTTTTTTTTTTTACAGTTTTCCAGCTTCCAACCGTATTTATTTCACATAATGAAAAGGGGAAAAAATCTTATTTCTGGCATTGGCATTGAAGCAAAGAATATTCATCATTTAGAATTTTCTTTTCAGCTGCATACACCTACTTTTTTCCCCTTTATGCAGAGGTCCTTGGTACACAGCAGAGACCCTGTGGATGTCCGTGGTACATGCTCTCTCCAGAAAGCATGTGGAAAAGAGAAGAAAGCTGCTTTTGCCATGGTGTTCATGCTGCAGGCTCAGAGTTGAGAAAGAGGGACATAGGTTTCTGGGACAACCCCTAACCCCGACACCCCCACACACCCAAAAAAGTAACAGCCTAAACAAAAAGCCCCTGAAGAGAACGCTAATTATTGTGATAAGGATGCTAGCACATGGCTCTCCAAAATTAATAGCTTCTGGCAGGGCTGTAGGCAGGGAAGGACTCAATGTTTTTTAAAGGCTGACCACTAGGAATTTGATCATGCTCCAGTGAGTATACCTACTTTTTAATGGGCTTTGTCCACGTTGTTTTGTCTGTGAGAGCAAAGGCATTCTTAGCCAGAGTAAATAAATAACGCTGAGACATGGGTTTCTTTCATTCTTCTGTTATTTTCGGGCAGCGTCTCCCTTGTAGTCCAAACTGGCTCAAACTTGCTCTGCAAGCCAGGCCGTCTTTGAGCTCACAATCCACAGCCCTCCAACCACCTCAGTCTCAACCGTGTCTGCACCACTGCCTGCCGCTTCCCATGTGATTTCACAGCGACTAATGTTTGTCTTCAGTCTTACCCACATCTCAAAGTCATATTCATATTCCAAGGTCAGTGAAATTGCTTCTCTTCCAGGACACCTGTACCACTCTTTCTTCTCTAACCGTAGAACTCATGTGTGTGCAATCAGATGTTCAACAGATGATCTTCGTGAAGTAATCAATGAAGAATAAAAGTCACAGATTGACTGAGTCAGTGAGAGGGCTCAGCAAACAAGGGCAGAACCCTGTAAACAGGGTGACCTGAGCTTAACACCCAGAACTTACAAAGGTTAGAAGAGCACTGACTTAATCAAGTTGTCCTTTGATCTCCTAGGCATTACACACATGCACTGATAGAAGCACACACATAAACATACTCACACCATACACACACACACACACACACACTCACACATTCTCACACACTCACACCTACCTCTCAGTCAAGAAAATTCAAGAAATCTAAACCAAAGGTCCCGCCTTTTATTTATTTTCTTCGAAAAGGCTAAGTTCATCTAAAAATAGGTGTGATAATCCTAGTGTTTTCATGTAAGTTTTGTTTAGTTTTGGGACAAGGTTTCACAATGTAGCCCAGCTTGTCTTTGTAGACCAGACTTAGAGAGATCTGCCTGCCTCTGCCTCTTGAGTGCTGGGTTGAAAGGCTTAGGCCACCATGCTCTTCATGCAGTCTTTCTATCATCAAAGAACACAGCACAATGTTTGATAGAGTTTTACACGATATTTTTAAGTGAGTTATACAACTGATTTTTATTAGTTTAACAGAATCCTAAACATATTTCAAATTTTAACATGTACACACATTCTTTTCTCATTTTAATTTTTATTAATTACAGCTTATTCACTTTGTATTCTTCTGTAGCTCCCTTCCTCCTCCTCTCCCAATCCCACACTCCCTCTCCCTTCTCCACCCATGCCCCTCCCCCTGGACACATATTCTTAACAAAATAAATTCACCTAATGGGTTTACATGAGACTCTTCCATACAAAAAATACATGAATTTCATTTTTCTTTCTAAAATTTCATGTAGGACTTAGCTTTCTTACCTTAAAGAATAAAATAAAATTATGTATTAAGGTATAATCTGTTGGATTGGCATTATTAGCATGTAAATATGCTTCCATTCTTATTTAAAATTATATTCTTATTTCTTTAAATACTATATTATCCAAAGTAATACACAGTTAAAATATATTTAATGATTGCTTCCATATCTTTCTCTCTGTAATGGGAAACTAAGGAAGGTCAAGAGAGAAGCATAGACAGAATTAAGCAATGCCATTTTCCTTTTCAAGTTTTAACATCTGTAATAAAATGGCAATGCTTCTACATTTTCTTTCTATCATTCTTTTTCTTGAATGGGCATCTTCAGAAATTTTTCAATTTTCTCTAATTTTTAGAATATTATTCACAAATCCTAAAGCATCTGTAGAGGTGGACCCTTTGCAGTATTAAAACAGAGAAATCGTTAATATTAAGTTCTTCCACCCCAAGCCAAAGCTGCTCTGGCACTACCTGAGTGGCACACAGGTGCATAGCCATTACTCACCTAAATCTGGGCACAGAAAACTGTAAGTATAGAAAGCAGTGCTAAGAGTCAGGGGTCCAACAATCTTGAAAATGACTGCAGGAGACCCCGTTCTCTAATCGGAAGCCATGGGAGTCATGGTGTGACCTACAGCAGACCTGTAGCTCTGATGGGTGGAGCACTTGTCATAAAGCCTTTCTTGAAATTGAGGTCACATAGCAGGGTGGACCATCTGCAACCAGAGGCCAGAAGTTGCCTGCATCGGTGACACCAGAGTTCCTTCCATTTGTCTTCGGTTGTTTCTGTTTTTGTTTATTTCTAAGCAAAAAGAGACAGCAGATTGTAGCAATTAGGAAAGTGAGAACCCTCAAAGTCAGGGGGAAAATCAAAGCAAAGACTTAGTCACCCAATCTTCCAGAAGGAAGAATAAGAAAAATGAGCTGCAGCTTGATGGATTAAACGCTGAATGGAGGTTTTAGGAAGGAATTTTTGTGGTAAGGGGTAATGGAAGATAGTGAGTTAACAGTACAAACCCTTGTGAAAAATCAAAGCCACCACCACCACAGGCACATTGTAGAAGAAGGGACCCTTGAAAGGCAGGGCCATGTATAGACCATTTTGCTTGATCTACATATCAAAAGCACCCTCCACTGTATAGAGAGGATCCTTGCAGGAAGAAGTGTCATAGGAAAAAGTAAAATAAAAGGGGAAGAAAGGAGAAAGTGCTTGAGGCTATGTCCTTTCTTTTCTTTTTCTTCTTCTTCTTCCTTTTTTTTTTTTTTCCATCTTGTATTCTGTCCTAAGTCTCAGGCCACTGTAGTCAGCTCATGCAAATCAATACCTTCCCAAATCTTTGCAAATACAAGGGACACTGAAATGACATAAAGGTTGAGCAGAAACAGCAAGGAGAAATCAAGCGGCCTGTGACACACAAAGAAAATATTGCACCCCCCTACTTAATGACTGCCTCTGTAACAGGAGCCCTGCACCAGTCGGGAACACTTTTGCTCAGCTCGTCTGAGAACTATTTTTATTTGATAATATACCTTCCTAAATATTTTCAATCAGTCATATTGAAAAACTGAAAGTCAAATTGCCAATGAGCTGAAACAAAGATTATTACCTATTTGAAAACTAACATTATTCTACTCACACATTAGGCTCATCTCTAGCACACTCTGTCACAGCAAAGATTTCTTTGTAACACAGACATTTCACTCTTCAAAAAAGGAACAGAAGTTTCTGCTTTTTGTAGTTTTTGTTTTATTTTCTTGGTTTTGTTTTTGTTTTGTCCAGGCATTTTATCAGCACTAATAGACAGAAAAGTGATTTCCTGCAGAATGGAGGTATTAGGTTTGCTATAACAGTAACATTTAGGATTTACTCTGATCTTAAAGTATCAGCAGGACTCTAAGTGTGAGGCTTCTTGCCTCCCACCTGGAAACTCTGCAAATGTGTGTTGAGCACCACTCTGCTGACCAGAATTCCAGGTTTCAAACCCACTCCGCTGTCCTTGTGACATTAGGCAATGTCTACTGAACTTCACAAAACAGCTACAGTGTAATTACTTAGAGTTTGTGTCATAATGTTACTGTGAGATTCCAATAATTTCATGTCCAAAGCCTGAGCTATTTGGGGTAAAACAGAAGTGGTTTTTGTTTTCCCTATGAGTCCCGCCATGGTACCTGGCGGCCCTTCGTGCTTCTCAGTCATCTCTTCTTTTCACCCTTCCTTTGAATCACCTAAAACAGGCCCTGCATTACCTCAGCCCATGACTAGAATAAAGGCCACTTACTTTTTTCTCATCCACAGTCTTGACTCTACCTAAACCCATTCTTTATGTTGCCCTCTCTCCTGGGAATAAACACAGTCACATTGTCCTGTTGCTTTAAAATTTTCCCGGCGCCAATAAACTATAACCCAATCTCCCTAAAGGAACGGACAAAGGGCTTGGCCGTCGGGGAGTTCAAAGCTGACTTCCACCACTCCTTATCATCCCCCTCTCTGTACCTAACTCTCTATTCAGCACCCTTGTCCTGAAGCTCTCTCTTTGGGCTTATTCTTCTCCAGCCCTATATGATATATTTCTTACCTTCTGACAGAGAACACCGTTTACCTCAAAGACGTAGCTGAAATGCCACCTTCCATATTTACTATTCTCAGGCACATAGAAGAACTTATCTTCCTGTAGAATGCATAATTATATCCATCATATCATACCATGTTTCTTCAATTATTTGTTTCTATCTCTGTCTCTACACTGAATAGCACCTTCATGTTTACCATGAGGCCAAGAATTCTTTAACACCAGATAAGTATGTACTAAATTAACAATTACAAACAATAACAAAACCAATAATGTTTCAGTGGATCAGCTCCTAGATTAATAGGTCCCAATTTGCAAATGGAATTTTATTTTCATGATGTGTGTGTGCATGTGTGTGTGTATGTGTGTGTGTGTGTGTGTGTGTGTGTGTGTGTATAGGTTCTTTCTACACAGGTGGGTAAAAGAGACAGAATTGAAATATCTATTGAGGGAAGTCTAAAAAAACAAAACGACTATTGCTAGTTTACATGTATTTATTAAAGGTTGGAGTACTCAAATGTGAGTGTAGGTGTCCACAGAGGCTGGAGGAATCCAGCCTTGAGCTGGAGTTATAAGATGCTGGGAACCAAACTCAGGTCCTTTACAGCAGCAGGACTCACTGAGCCAACTCTTAAGCTCCCTTTAGGCAATTAGGTTGATTTTACAAGCAAATGCATTTTGACCTAAATTTTCAAGCTTAATAATATATTTCCTCTGCTAGTTGAGACATGGCATAAACACAGAGCTATTTGGTTATTTATAGAAAATAAAAATTTTAGGTAGTCCAGTTTTTTGTTTGTTTGTTTTGTTTTGTTTTTGTTTTCCTTTGCATGCTATCAAAAACAAAGCCAGGGACACGTACACACAGGAACAAACTGACTCTGACTTCTTGTCCAAGAGTCTCCATGTCTTGGTTTTCCTATATCTTTGGGATGCTGGGAATTTAATGAGGTCAGTGGTGGTCTTGTCTTTTGCTTTTGTCAAGAAAATAAGAAAGACAGTCTGGTATGCAGAGGTAGGTTCGGGGCTCTGGTAATGAACTCCAGTGAGTGCCTAGCCTGCGGGCTGACAGTGAATAAGCCTGCCTTGCTGGTGATGAAATGCTAAATATGAGAACCTGTGTTTCTGGTTCTGCCCCGTCATAAAGCTGCTATTATTCAGCATTTATTAGGTACCCACAGAGTGTGAGGCATAAACATGACAAGCAGAAAACACACAGTCCCTAACCTCTAAATTACCAAAGACGGATGCACAGGGAAGGAGAAACACCTGGAAATTGCTTCCAAATGGCTGTTCGTAGGAGGATTGAGGAAGGAGGAAAACTCAAGGAGGGGCCGATGGGTGGACAGGATGGCGGGTAAGGCAAAGGGAGGTGTGAGAAGAGTTAGTGTTTTCATAAAAGGGAGAGGGTAAGAGGTCAGGCCAATTTCCAGAGTCGTAAGGATTGAGATGAAAGATGGACTGGCGATAATGAAGAACACGAAAGAACGAGGAGGGTGGAGTGGCTGCCGCACGTCTGCATCGTATTTGCTGACGAGAATACCTCCTCCAGCTTTCCAGTAGGAAAGACCAAAATTATCATGGATTTTTTAAAATGAAAGACCCAAACTCTGTGAATAGCTTGGTCATTTCCTAGCCTTTTTCCTCTTTTTTGATAGAGAACAATAGTTCTGGGCAGGACTGCAGTTCTGCTTATTTGGAAATCTGGATTCTGAGGGCCACAGCTTAAAACCTGCCAAGGGTCCAGACTCAGGTTCAAAGCCAGCCGGGACTCTTCAGGTGGCCTGTCTCAAAGTGTAACAAGACCAATGGCTCTTATGCTCCTGCACTGCCAGCTGCTTTCTGTGTAGTGTCCTAAATAAGAATGTTTTTTTTTTTTTCTTTTAAAAAGTGTTTAAGAAGGGGGGAGACTATAACTCAATGGTGAAACATTTTCATGGACTGCACATGATGCTAGCTCCCACCCGCAGGACCCAGACAGCAGACAACAAGACCTCAAAGAACTGCCCTGAGAGTTAGGATGGAAAGCCCCATTAGTGTCTTGCACATTGTTTAGACAACTCACTCAGGCCACACACTGCATTCAGGCCATCTCTGATACCCAAGGCTTCTTCCTTTTCCTGATTGTCCTTAGGGTTCCCGAAAGAAAGAGATCAAGTTTAAACAAGCAGCATTCACTAGCAAATATGTAAACAAGAAACATCATGCTAAAAACGGAATTTTAACCTGGTTAGTAATTTGTTTGCTGTCATTAGACGCAGACCAAAACAATAAAATTAAAAATAAAAGTCACAGCGGGAGCCTTGTAATACGGTTCTTGGGAGCCACCGAGGCTTTATCTGTCTTTTCATCCTTTGAGATGGCTTATATGATCAGTTAATTTTACACTGCCTTTCTCTCATGCAGCCTCATCCCCTCCAGGCCCCCACCCCAGCACACACACATGTAAACCCAAGGGATCAGTAGCGACTGAAAGGGGAAAAAAAATAGTGTAAAGTTACAATAGGGGCTGCCGCAGTGCGGCCTCCTTGTGCTGTTCCCCTGGGCTCCGACAGTGAATGAAACTTATCTGAGTGGCCTCGTCCACTCCCTCCCACCCCTGCCGGATCCTCAGCCCTTTGTTAGAACATGAGCGAGAATTGCCCAATCTCAGGGGCCAGCCAGTCCATAATGATCCTCATTGTCGAAACACACAGGAGTTCACTCTCTAGGAATGAAAACTCACAGCTCTTTTTCTATTTCTCTGTTGACAATGCAAAGCAGAGCTGTGTGGTAAACGCCATGTTTATTCCGGAGATGCTGGCTTCACGGGCAGTGCAGATGGAGTTATGGAGTCGGACAGCTCACTGAAAGGGAAATGAAATGGCATAGTGTCTCAGCACTTTTAAGGAAGAGCCTGAGAAAGACTGAATATTTCCCAAATGTAGCCGTCATGAGCCCGGCATGCCTGCATTGATGATTTCATCAGACCAATAATTAATAAGCGTGAATTAGGCTAATGAAATCAGATAGGGTAATGAAAAGCAGCCCTCTCGTTAGCCTCGCTATTTTCTCCATTGTTTAATCTCTAACAGAGACTGAATTTGCCGCTCGGGACCTAATTGAGCCTATTTGACTTGTAGCCGATTTAAAAAAAAAAAAAGTCTCAGAGAGATTTTAGAAAGAGGCAGGTATAAAAAAACACTAAGAATCTATACGATGACACCAGTGACACTGGGAACACAACAAATCGGAAGAACCACCGACTTGTCCTGCTCCCTTCAAGACTAAAGACGCTGCAGTAAAGGAAATGATAAAGCGGGTTTCCTGGGTGGTTTTTTGAGGCTAGATTTATATGAAGTGGAGATTCTCCTTCCCCCAATTACAGCTTCTTTGAAATTTAAAGTCGATTGTGTGTGTGTGTGTGTGTGTGTGTGTGTGTGTGTGTGGTTTGTGGTGGTGGTGGTGTTCACACACATGTAAAAGCCAGAGGATGGATGCTCACCCACTTTGTTCATTGAGACACCGTCTAGCCTGGAATTTGCCCAGTGAGCTAGGTCGGCTGGGCTGGGAGCCACTTGTCTCCCTCTACCTCCCTCGACCTGGGATGACCATGGTTCTGAGCACTGGGCAGAACCGTACCCACTGAACTGTCTCTGGAGCCCAGTTGCTTGAAATTTTTGACCCCGTTCCCCTACCCTCACCCTCACCGCTACCCCCCAATTCCTGCAAGACAAGGGTTGTGTGTAACAGCCCTGCCTATCCTAGACTCACTTTGTAGACTAGGCTGTCCTGGAACTCACAACGATCCTCCTGTCTCTGCCTCCTGAGTGCTGGGATTAAAGGCATTGGCCACCAGGTCCAGCAAAGACATATTTTAGTAAATAATTAAATTCTAATATATGTTTCCCTCTGAGGGCAAGGGCTGAAGTGCAATCCAGAAGAGTGACAGGGTCAAGAAGGGACAGTTTGGCCTCCAGAGTAGAGTTGTGGAGACTTGTACTCCACAGGAACAGTGAACTTGCCTTCTCTGGCAAGAATTCGAAGGCTGCCTCTCTATCTTAAATCTGCAGAAAAAGCTGGCCCCAAGCCTGATGGAATTTGGTTTCTATTTGAATCTTCTCTTCCAATGAAAGCTCCAGCATCCACAGAAAGGATCAAGGGCAAGAAAAGCATGTGCTTCCCAGTCTTCTCCTATAGGGAGCCCCATGAAAGGCAGAACTGTTTGGGCCCCCTTGCAGTGATTTCCCAGGGTCCTGGTCCCTGTCCCTGAATGAGTGTAAAGGCAGAGAGAGAGGAAGGAAAGCATCAGTGAGTAAGGGGTTAAAGTAGGCAGGATGTTTGGGAAAAAAAAAATCACAGCATATTTCAAATCTGATAATACTTGGTCTATTTTGAGATTACTTATCAGTTGGTTATTGTGCTAATAATTACCATTAAAATTAATACTACACTTTGGGAATTAGGCATCGAGCTAACAAGTTTGCATTGACACAGAGCATTCCGAAAGCAATCTGGGTAACTTGTTTCCGGAATGCAGCTGTGTGCGTTCCATTAACATCTTGCAGGTGGAGCCTAATTTTAGTTCAGCCTTGAGAAGGAGGAATTGTTTTCCTCCAGATACAAACAGCCCCACCACAGCAGCCAGGCAGGTGGGGCTCCACGGAGCACTTGTTTACATTCCTGGGCTTTTTTTTTTTTTTTAAGATGATTCATACTGTTAATCATACATACAGTTTCTATCTGATTTTAACATAGTGTTTTTTAACAGAACAGTCTGGATTACATTTGACCTCCTCTGGTTCCTCCAATGTAAAACAAAGGCAATGAAATCGAAAATGATAAGAAAATGAGCAATGGATCCTAAATATAGTATAGAAGCCAGTGAATGAACACAAGTAAAATTTAGAGATACATCTGTTTGGCTACAAAAGCATTTTAAAAAGCAACAGCCCAGATTCTGGTTGGCTCAGTTAATACACACACACACACACACACACATATATATATGTATATACAGATATACATATACACATTTCTTTCTGCCATTGCAATAAGGAAACTATTAAAGGAAGGAAGCTGTTGCCAGGGGAAAAGAGCTGAAGGAGCAGAAAGGAGACAGGCTCAGTGGGGAAGAGATCTTACTGCACAAGCTTAAGCAGCTGAGTGAGAGACTCCAGCACCCACATAGGAAGCCTGGTTCATGACTGGCATGGTGGCACAGGCCTTTAATCCTAGCACTCTGGAGGCAAAGGCCGGTGAATCTCTCAATTCAAGGCCAGCCTAGTCTCTAGAGTGAGTTCCAGGTCAGCCCGGGCTACATAGTAAGACCCTCTCTCAAAACAAATAAACAAACACAAGCCAGGCACAGCCTCCGAGCTGAGGTCAGACTCTAGCAGCCACAAAGTGGTGAGACTGTGTGCCTGGACTCCAAACACTGGAAACTGGGGGAAGTGCAACAGTAGAAATGTGAGGGAAGCAGAGGCAGGGGGATTGCTGGGGCCTACTGGCTGCCAAGCTATCTGAAAACAAAACAAAAACAAAAAAGCAAGCAAACAAACAAACAAAAAGCCCAGAGTTCTGGCCTCAGTGTGAGAGAGCGGGTGTCTAGAGGAGAGAGCAGGACCCCTGATGTTCCCTGTGACCTTAATGTGCCTGGGTACATGCACTGCACACAAAATTGTACACCTTCATCTCCCCCTCTGCCCCCCAAATACAGAAGTCAATTACATCCAAAATACGAAAAAGAAGCCAACTTCCCTTGCAAGAACTGCCCCTCCTCTGGTTCTCGGGGAATGACAGGGGCTTTTGAAGAAAGTGTATTAACAGCAATGCCTCTTTAAATGGATTTAGCAAGCGGTTGAAGCATCCCTGTACAAGCCCCAACCTTTCGCTGTATTTAGTGTGTGCTGTGAGCACACTGTGTGCCCTAGACGTAAGAGCTGAGGGTAAGATTGTAATCCAGCTGTGCAATTCTTCTGCTCTGTGGGGTGTTCTCGAACATTCTGTAACCTTCAGAGACAGGGCAGCACCCTAGGCAGGTTCCTTTCTTTCCATTCAGCCCCGTGGAATGGATGGAATTTGTAAGCGTGGTGGATAGGTTACTGACTGAACCGGAACAGAGGCTCTCCTCCTAAGGCCACTTTTTTTTGCACCTTGAAGATCGCCATTCAAAAGCTTCATCTTGATGAAGTTTCTTATTCTGGGACGTAGGTTTGCCTGAGGTGTACGTCTTCCTATTCAACATAAATGTCTGTTTTTTTCAGATAAGGATGAAGAACAGTCCTGGGACCTGGCCTCCCCCAAAAAAGTCTGTAACCCCCGCTAAAACTCACAGCTTTACACAGAATGATTTCAAATGTAACTTTTAGCACAGTGGCTGGTATGAGCTCATGGCCTCAGACTTCCTCTTACATTAAGTTTAACTTTGAATAGTTTGCACTTTTGCCTCCTGGGCTCCTTTAGGGCTTACTTTACAATTCTTTCCCTGTTGCTGATCTACAGCCATGTTAAATGACCATCTAAGAGAATGTTTTCCTAAATGAGTTTCTAAAGACTGTTCTCTTATTCAACATAGATTTGTTAAGCACTACCTATGTTTGAAGTTCTTCCATATTTCAGGAATACATAACACGCTCCGGCATTCCTCCCACATTCCATGCTTTTCGTAGAGACATACATCTAGGGAAAGGAACTCTGATCGACTAGTCTAGAAATGGAGAAAATATTCTATGAGACACCAGTTTTCCGAACACGTCTTGTCCCGCCTCATCTCGGACTATAAACAAAAGGGTGGAACACAAAGGATGGTAACATCTGGGCAGTGTAACAAAAGCTACGCTTTGCCCACCTCATTTGCCCTGCTGGCACATGCCACCCGTGTGCCTGTCAAGGGGGCCTGTGTGGGTGAGCACGGAACAACAGAACTTCAGGAGTGGCTTGTGGATAGAACGAGGGAAGAGGGAAAAAGGGCAGGGACAAAGCCAGAGTGTTTGAAGCCTGAGCTAAATTAGCATTTTCGAGTGATCTAATCTCACAGATGGTAATTGCTCACATAGCAGATTATGAAACTTTCTTGAGGGTAATCTCTTGGGATTCTTTAAAAGCTGATAAGACCCAACCTTCTGACGACATCTCTTTCCAGTAGCCTGCAAGCCTGACTTCCTGATTTCTTCCATTCCTCCTTAATGAGGGCCCTTCCCTCCAGTCCAGTCCTGGGGCTGAGAGGATGAAGAGAAGGGGACATGAGTTGGACAGATGGCTCAGCAGTTAAGAGCACTGGATGCTCTTCCAGAGGTTCTGAGTTCAATTCCCAGTAATCACATAATAAGGTGGTGGGGATTGGGGGTTGCTGGAGCTAAGAGCACTGGAAGGTCCTGAGTTCAATTCCTAGCACTCACAGTTGTCTGTAACTCCAGTTCCAGGGGATTGGACACCCTTGCACAGACATGTCCAAGTCAGAACACCAGTGCACATAAAAATAAGTAAGAAAGGAAGAGTGAAAGAAAGAGGGACATAACTGACAACAGGAACAAATTATTTTTCCTTCTCTCTAGATGTGATCTATACTAACGAGAACAGAAGCCATCACTTCCATCTTTTTAGTATTTCTGTTGTTTGCTTGAAGCTTCATTCATAATGTAAATGCTGGCATCTGCCCTCCAAACATAAGGGCAGGTGGGTCAGAGTGGGAGATGTTATAGAACATAAAGAAAGTCATTTTAGCTGTTTATCCAGAAGCTGGTGCCTTTGTTTTTTGGGGTGCTGTTTTCTTTAGTATTCCCAGCTTAAAAAAAAAAATCACAGAACTGGCAACCTCATTTTTTCTTCTAGATTTTTCTTTTCCCCGCCCATTTTCCCTGTTCTTTTTCTGGGCAAGCCTACTTTTCTTGCTAGATTTTGTGAGACTTATGGTAATACATCACAGGACGCATGAGACTTGCTTTTGCTGGTGGCTGCATTCGGAAGGAGGCTTTAAGTGATCTGTTTCCGATGTTTAATCTAAACCTTGGTGGGTCGCCTGCCACAGAGGCCTGTGCCGGCGCTGATGAAAGGAAGCCCTTTCAGGAGCGCTTAGCTGAGACCCGGCTGTTAAAAAGCTGCTTCTGAAGAACTTCCGATCCGCAGAGGGGCAACATTTGTGAGATTCTTGTGACATTTTTGCTTTCTTAAAAGAGTTCACAAGCTGTGGAGCGTCCTAGCCCTCTCCATGAAAGCCCTGTCCACCCACACTGGCCCAGACACAGAACACTGGTGAGGTCGCCATTTGGCAGGATCACACCAACTCCATGGGAACCAGCTGACATAAAAGCTGTTTCCTGGCTCTCTGGAGAAGCGAGATTCTGCCACTTCAGGCCCAACGCTGCCACGCGCTTGTCTGATCGGTCCACTTTCCACTTGGTTCTAGCATCCTAGTGTTCACTGAGCTTGGCTTTGTTCAGTTTAGCTCAGATCGAATGAGGCTTAACAAAGCATTAGCCAGAACTCCTGTAAGTGCATAAGAATCTTTACGCTGCAGAAAAGAAACAATAATTTAAAAATAAAGACTATTTTGATTGTACATACCAATATACTTGGATAATGTCTACTCTGTTTTATTTTTAAGACGTTCAGTTAGCACGAGTCATTCAAACTGGGGCAAGGTGGCTTTCGTATTTGCAAGCCACTTTTCCTCTGCCTTACATATATATTTAAAACAAATTAAATAATGCATTTGAAAGTATTTATATCCATTTTTTTCTGCCAAACAAAGATCCAAATAGATTGAATTATGTGGGAGAGTAGAATTGCCAACCAGTCTGTACCCAACGATGTTGGACCAATTCCTTGAATAACAGGTCACTGTATGCTGTGCTTCTTTTCGGATCACTGTGGGACAAAAAAAAAAAAAAAAAAAAAAGGCAATGCAAGACAAGTCAGATACAGACTTGTTGGATAACTGAAAATTGATGATGTTAATGATAAAAAGATTGCTTTATAGACTGTCTTACTACAGTGACATTCTAAGGGTTTTTTTAAATGACTTGATGTTTCTATTAATCTTTTCAGTAAACTATAAAAGGATCATCCAGTATTCCGATTAACTAGAAAGTTAAATTGGGCGTTGTGAAATGGTCACAAGTAACTTTCTTTCTAGTGCACTTAAAATGTTAAGTAGGTATCAAGCTTTTTTAAATCACCCCATGAAAACTGGATATATGAAAGCTGAAAGTGGTAACAGTATTGACCAGATTTAGGCCACCAGAACCCTCCTGCCGCAACCCAGTCTCCTATTCACTATTGGTTACTCACTTGGCCTTTTTAGGGTTTTGGTATTTGAACCTTTTGTATAAGCGGATTTTTAGGAGGCCATTTCATGGAGAGGTAAGTCTAAAATCTGTTTTGTTTGTTTGTTTGTTTTCTTTTTCTTTTTTTTAACCACAAAATGTTGACACCAGCCAGTGTGGGCTAGAGCATCATTCCCCTGTTCAAGACCCCATTAGCAATGGATGTCTCTAGTGTCCAAGAACTCATCAGCCCTCGCGTCCTGCTGTGGCTGGTGGTGATCCTCAGGCTGCCTCCCACTTTTCTCCTCTGAGTAACCGTAGTCCCCCATGGCTGCATGTGATGTGCTCAGTCCTCTGCAATCTCCTTGGGGTTTAGCCACAGCTTCCCACCTGCCCCAAGTCTTTTACTTAATGAATATCTGATGACAGAAATAAGACAGGAATAGCGATATTCTGTTAATTAACATTAGCCTGCACTTGACTGTTTTCTCCTCAGGTTTCTGTTGGAGCAGCGACATTATGGCTTTCTTTCCTGTTTGACCTATAGGTCAAATTACTTAACAAGGGAGATTTGAGGAAGAATAGCATCAAGTCTCATCTATTCCAGGCAATGAGAAAAAGTTAGGGCAATCAATATGAGGATTGTAGGCTCAGACTTTTAAACTCATTTGCTTTCAGAAACGTTCTTTGTGGGTTGGAGACGAGATTCAGCCGAGTCGTTGCATAGCATGGAGGAAACCCTGGGTTGAATCCCCAGCACCACAGAAACTGGGTAAACTGGTACACACACAGCCAGCACTCTGCAGGTGGAGGGAGGAGAACCAGAAGTTCAAGGTCATCCCTGAATGCATAGGGAGATCAACTCAGGGTTATATGAGACTTTGTCACACACACACACACACACACACACACAGCACACAGCACAACAGCACACACAAAGAAAAAAATGTCCTTGCTTGAGAAGGGAGTCTAAGACTCACTCTATGTTTCTTTACCTTGTTTAGTTTGGTAAACAGGAAGAACATTAATTCAGTCTAGAGAAGGCAGCGTTCTGCCTCAACCCAGCGGGAGACAAATTGATACCTGGCAGGGAAAATTATATGTCAAAAAATGATAAAGAAATGATAAGAACTGGCCTCAGCTATCGATTCATTCCACAAACGTCCTTTAGGGCTTGTACTGTTTTAGGGCTTGGTGATAAGGAGACAGGTACACAAATAAGTGCAGTGCTTGTTATGGGCACAGATGCATATGTACAGAGGGATGCAGGGGGATGCCATACACTGCTCCCTGATGGCATCCAGTTTGCGCTTTTGAATCCTAACAGAAGCCATATACTTTATACTCAATTTGGATAAGCCATTCAAGAATTTTTAACTTTATAAAATAAATGAGAGGACGAACCTCTCTCTTATCAGAGCACAGATCACAGAAGAGCAGTTAGCAGTGGAAGGTGTGCATCAGGAAGCAGCTGGTGGCTGCAAAATAAATGCTAGAAGTGCCTGGTTCACACTCTGCCTGGATTTCAACCCTGGCTCTCTTGTTTGCTAACAGTGTGAAGTGGACAAGCTGCTTAATTTCTTTCTGCCTCAGTTTCCTCCTTGGTTTAGAGGAAATGATGCAATGGTTTCCTATCACAGAGTTGAAATTAATAATAAATAAGAAAATGTACGGGCAATGTTTAAGCACTGCAATCCTTGCCACACAATTATAAAAGGTTAGCTATTAGCAACAGCATAGTAAAATATAATAGAAAACAAACTACTATTCTTTTTCTTGAAACAGCCACCCCGACAACAGATCATATATTTCAAAGCACTTACTAATGAAAACTTAGATAATTAAAACAAAAAGGACTCTCAAACCTAATACGCCTTGCATCATTTATGCTTCAGCTTCACATTTTATTCTCACTCATCTTGGATAATGAAAGCAGACCAGCTCCCATAATTGCCCTTCTGCGAGTAACTGATCAGAATTTGGTTTTTCAGTTTTTCAGTGAGGACGGTTTTCCAGCTGCAGTGGATTAGCATAACACCACCTCATCTCCACATTGTCAGGGAGAACAGCTCTGCAGTATACATTTATTTTCAAATGTAATTTTAGACTGGTGAAGCTTAATTCTTTTATTTTATTTTCATTTTCAAGATCGGGCTTTATGTAGCCCAGGCTAACCTTGAGTTCATTTGGGTGATATTCAATTTTTAATCCTTCTGTCTTTATCTCCTGAGTGCTGGGTTTATAGAAGCCTCTGGGAATCAAACCTTGGGTGTCATGCATGCTATACGACCATTGATCAATTGACACTCTGAAGCTGAAGCCTTCTCCAACTGTCACTTACTTCTTTACAAATCATCATTGTAGGGCACCATTCGTCCACACCCCCACTTCCCCATCCTGTGCTAGGTAAACATGTTAAGGAATATTTTTAATCAAATTTTTATTGGTTCTTTGTGACTTTCCTACCATGCACCTCAGTCCCCTTCCCCTTGTACCTGCCCTCCACCCTTACAACAGAAGGAAAAAAATTCTCATTGTGGAAGCTATCATGTGCCCCATTGTATTCTACAGTATGCCCTTTGGTCCACACTTCTTTGCTTGCAAGAGCTCATTGCCATGATTCCTGGACATGGTCTGAGGGATCTGGCTTCTACTACTCTATCAACAGTGAAACCTCACACGGACTCCCCTCGGATATCCTGTTGTTGCTCTGTGTCAGAGAGATTTTGTAGTTTTAGATCTGTAGGACTGGTCCCTTCATGCATTCCACCAGTTCCTAGATGGGATAGATGTTGGAAGGAGCCAGGCCCTGGGTCTGGGCCAGAGAGGAATCTGAGATGGACAGCCCTCTGGGTCTGCCACTCTTTCACTCTTGGGGCTTGCTCAACTGCAATCCCAGCAACAAGGGCCAGCTCTACCCTACTGCCCAGGCAAGGTACAGGGCCCACTCTCCCAGGTGTGGCAGCCAGTGAGGGACAGGGACAGTTCACCTACTATCATGACTCCAGGGCCAGGTCTCCTGCCTTTTAAGGAGTGTTTTACATGTAAAGCTTTTTGAGGAACAAATTCAATTTTTACTTTCCTTCCAATAAATGCTATTACAGTAAGTGAACCCAAGAAGCTGAAATGAATGGCCACAAGTATGTTCTAGCACCTTCCCTATAAAAGAATTTCAGATGAGCATTTCTGCCTGTTGTGTTTGTGGTATCAAAGAAAACAAGGTAGGTTCAGGAAGATTCAGTTAATGCTGAGCTGGACTTAGTAAGAATACAAGATAAGTTCTGAGTTTTACATCCTTCTCTACTTCTCTAAAAAAAAAAATTACACAGAAATCATAAAGTAAAAGAGAACATTTTGAAAAGACAGCCTTCACTATAACAAATTAGTGTGGGTCCATTAAGCACAAAACAACCTTTTGGGCAGAGTGCTTGGAATCTTATATAAGAAGTGGGAAATAGTAAGATCTGGATAGGACAGGAACTCCACAAGGAGAGCAAAAGAACCAGAAAATTTGAATACAGGGACCTTCCCAGAGACTCATACTCCAACCAAGTACCAGGCATGGAGATAACCTAGAACCCCTGCACGGATGTAGTCCATGGCAGTTTAGTGTCCAAGTGGGTTCCATAGTAATGGGAAGAGGGACTGCCTCTGACATAACCTGAATGGCCTGCTCTTTGATCACCTCCTCCTAAGAGGGGAGCAGCCATACCAGGCCACAGAAGATGACATTGCAGCCACTCCTGATGTGATCTGATAGACTAAGATCAGAAGGAAGGAGAGGAGGACCTCCCCTATCAGTGGATTTGGGGAAAGGCATGTGTGAAGAAGGGGGAGGGAAGGTGGGAAGGGGGGGGAGGAGGGAGGGGCTTATGGGGGGGATACAAAGTGAATAAAGTGTAATAAAGAAAAGAAAAGAGAAAAAAAGAAAAGAAAAGAACAAAACAACCTCTAGGTAACCAATCTCTTATGCTCTTCTGGAGTTGGACTCTGGCAAGTCATTTGACCAAAACACACATTCCTAGAAGCTGAGTTAGAGCGAGATTTTAATATGATTGAAGTTTACAAAAATGGCAGAATTGTTTCTTTGATATCAGTTAGGAAGAGACTTCAGGGCCAGAATCTCAGATGTTCACATAGAACTTCTAAAACACATTGGGCCAAATATGTTTGCGAATATCCCCTCAGTTTCCTGAGCCTCAGTTTTCAGCTGTAGGCAGCCCTGAAACTGTAAGGATGCTCTGTTTACTAAATACCATCGCACTCCTCACTTGCTTCTTACCTGTCCTTGAGTAAACAGTCTGCAAAGACAGTCTTTTCTCACTAGCTTAGGCCAAACGACCATCTCTTATCAGCAGGGGGATGGTGTTTGAGATACCCACAGCTTTTTCTTTTTCATACTAGTCATTTAGAAGACGTCATCGAAGGCCCTGTTATTACATCAGAAGGTTCCTTGCTGTGTGTAAAGCTTTCTCAGGCAAGCCTTCATCTTCTTGCTCTTGGCATCATCAGTGACCAATATGCTGCCTGACCACATGGGAGCCACTCAGTTGCCTTTTAGTGAATGATGCATGATAAAATATGGTAACATGTTGGATAGTTAAGTCAGGCTTCAAAAAACTATCATAAGAAATTAGAACAATCCACCAGCACCAAAGATGAACTGTGTATGGATGGGCATGCAAGTCTCTTTTTCCACTTAAAACATTAATTCCAGCAAGACATGAGAGATTTCTTTAAGTAGAGTTCTGTCTGAAAAAGACAGACGTTTTAGTTCTGTGCAAGTTCAGGAACCGAGAATATGATCAGGACGCCAGCCCCTCTCGGGAGTGCATTTCCTGCCTCTACAAACGACTTGAAGAAGAGTTCTGAGCAACTGCAGAATGCTTGTGTTTTGCATAATTAGACCACATTTCAAGTAATACATTCAGTTCTGACTGCCACATTTAGCAGAGACACGGACAAACTGGAATCCATCCAACATGATGATAGGTCTTAAAAGCCATATCACATTATAATGATTAAAGGAATGTTCCATCTGGAAAAAAGAGGACTTTGGGAAAAATGATAGCCATTTTCAAATAGTTGAATAACTTTCATGTGGAAAAGGGATAAAATTTATCCTATGAAGCTTTTCAGAAAAAAAAAAAAAGCCACTCATACGAAAGGATAGATTATTCAGAATTGTAATGGTTAAAACTGACTAAAAGTTTTATTTAAAAGGAGAGTGGGCTGGAGCAATGGCTCAGTGGGTACCTCTGTCTGCTTCTCTTCCAAAGGACTGGAGTTCAGTTCCCAGCACCCACATCAGACAGCTTACAACTGCCCTGTATCTCCAGCTCAGGATATCTGATACCTTCTTCTGGCTTCCATGAGTACCTGCACACATGTAGCACGCACACACACACACACACACACACACACACACAAAACGTACACTATATATACATACATACATATATATATCTTTAAAATAAATAAAACAAGAATGAGTAATCTGAGAGCTAATTATGTGTTCTCCTCACAGTGATCGGGATTTCCTTTACTTAGAAAATTATTCCCATGTGCACCTTATATGCATAGCTTATATCCTTCCAATCCACAGGGAAAGCCACAGAATGTGCAGGTTAGTTAATCTGAGCCTCTTCTAATTTGCACTCATGCAATCACAAACATGCCTTCCCAACTATTAAGCAAGCATCATTGTGTGCCAATTTTGAGGTACATGGAGGGCAGCTTAAAGCAAAGGCAATATGATACAAGAAATCCTTACTTTGAGAGGCATATTGGTTGGAGCATTGATATTTAAGATTAAATAAATTTTAAAATTATAAATTTGCTTGATTTAAATGTCACCAAGGAGTCAAGAGGTTTGAGAACATTAAAATCTCACTTCTGAATGCTCTGACAACACTGGCTCAAATGATATGCCAACATTCACTGAGCCCCATATTTTCTAAACATTGTTTTTGTTATGATGTATTTATATTAACAGGTAATACATATGGTTGTGACATATCCTAAATTCTATTTATATAAATGTCTGTAGGACAGATAATGTAGGTACAAAACACTTTTAATCCTGTCAAAAATTTTAATTCATTTATTGACTAACTGCCATGTCTGCTATTCAAATTGGGGAAGGGGGCGAGAAGGATGAAGGAAGAAGAGGAAAAAATAGTGATTTTATTTCTAGAAGTGTATGGAACACTTCTTTTCTCTTAAAAAATTAATGGGTATCATAGCTTAATATGTTTGAATCCTAACTGACATTTATGTCTGATTGGCCATCAGATAATTTAAGAGCAAAATGAACAAGATATGAAAGTACTTAATTGCAATTATTTGAGGCACTCTCTGCTTTCTTTTTGTAAATGTTTGCAGTGATAAAAAAAAAAAAAAGAAAGATTGAAATGGAGTAGTCCTCGTGTTATGGTGAGAGCCCTCATGTTAAAGAATAAATAAAAAAAAAAAAAAAAAGAATCTCTTTTTGCTAACTAGTTAATTAGAGGAGGATGGTTTGTAAAAAGGAAACAAACAGAAAGCCGTGGAACTGCCCAGTCCTGCTTCCCGCAGCCCAGTCCTGATTCAGCAAACAGGTATTTGCCAGTAGCTATGAGCATTGTGTAGGACAATGACTGCGCTGCTTACTCGATACTGTTCCCACACCTCAGTGAGTTGAGGCCTGTGCGTGGGTACCTCATGAAGTCACCAGGTGCCGGAGCGAAATGTTGAAGGCAAAGAGGGTTAGGAGAGTTTAAAGACAAGTGGAACAGGCTGCCTGATGGCGGCCACGCCCACCTCTTAAAATGTACTTGGCAACGAGATCTATGCCAATATGACACCTGTCTGCGTAGGAAATTCATGACGGGCCAGAAGGGCAGGCTTTGGAGGATCCCAGTAGTGGAGTTGTGACTGGTCTCCTCAGGAGTCTCTCCCAGAAAGGCTCAGGACTCTCTCTCTCTTGGACTACTTGTCTCAAATTGAAGGGAGCAAGTAAGTGGTGTCCTGTGTGGATCAAGGATTCCTCCTGATAAGGTAAGGCCAATTCAGCTCTTGTTTTGAGCTTACAGACACATGATAAACTTCCTGCTAGATCTTGCCTTTCAAATGTAGATTACTAGTTCAAACTTGGCAGCATGGTTCATCAGCCTGAACCGGGGTGGGGGGAAAGGGGGAGCAGAACTGTATGGTGCTTGCTTTTCCAAAGAGGCAGGCAGCCCCGGCAGGAGCTGTCTGTGCCATTTCTGGCTAATGGGATGCAGAGAAATGAGGGGGAGGATGCCTGAGTGCCGGGGAGTGACTTCAGGGAGACGTGTCAAAACGGCTCCTCTCCCGGGGCCCTATTGAAGGATGTTTGGTAGCTACTCACATCCAGAGATTTAAATTTATGAACGAGAATCATAATGTAACTTAATTGCTCTGAGGATGTCTTTTCAAAAGAATTGTCGCAGAAAGAGTTCCTTCTGAGAAAGCAAGAAACTAGAGGAGATGGCTTGATTGCAGAAGAGCCTAGGAAAGCCTTCTGTCCTAGGAGTTAATGTTCAGGGATCTCTTTGGCAAATAAGAGTCTCCGTTTCAATTCTGTTCTATTTGATGAGGACTCAGAAAGTCTTAATCAAATCTAGCAGTCATCACTGCTTTCTCTCTCCTAATCTCCCGGTCTTGAATGGCGTGAGCCAGAGCTCTGAAAGTAAAACACCATTTGTTATAGCCTTTTCAAAATTAGGACTAAGCCCATCAAGACTAATTGTTTGTTAACATCAAATAAACAAAATTTTTAAGTTTGATGAATTGTTTGTAAGCTTTAATCAAGTGGGTGGAGTCATCCAAGAGGGGAGGGAGCCCGCCGGAACAATATGTGTAATTTGTCTGCAGTATTATTTGAGATAATTACAAAGCAAGCACTCAGAAGCTATTCTTTATCTTTATACCATGGAGGGGGGGGAAGCATAGTGCCACCCAGCTATTGTCAGCTGCTCTCCAAAATATTGCCTGGTTCACAACTGTCAGACATTAACGTCCCTGAGAATACCAGGGACAGAAGTGTCACATTGAATGTAGAGTGATGACTTCATAGGAAGGCAAAGCGGGGCTATATGACCAGTTTGCAGTCACAGAGAAATCAGCCTTAATTAATTTGAGTGCCAGCTCTGTGTATAATTACCCAGCATGAGAGTTTGCATGCAAATGTGGAAATGCTGATTCTTCAAATACTTGCACTTGTTCATTAATACATTGGGACTAAGCAGAACTGGCAAGCAGACCAGGACGGCACGCTGTGCCTGCAGGCTTGCTCCCACCATACTGTAGTTAGCAAACAGATTTCAGATGTTTCTTCGTTCCGTTCAATAATAAGCACAAAAATATGTATGCTATTTTCACCAGTGACATACCTTGTTTTCTTCTCGATTAAAATAAAATGTTTGGGGATTTACAAAAGCAGAGGAGGGAACGATAAATGTCACTGCGACGCTGATTTATCACTCTTTGATCTGTAACACACCAGTTTCGCGGTGCTTGTCTGGAACATTTCACATGATTGTCTAACCTGATCATGCTTCATAAATGGTGAAGCTACACTCAGGTGTATCTCTATAACTAAATTCCAGTGTACATTTACAGTGTTACTGGTCACCGCTGGACCGACCCCTTGTCTTAGAGTCTGTCTGCTGCGGCTAGCCTCAGCCAGGTCCTGAGGCCTCAGGTCAGAGCCTGCCTGGCTTCCTTGTACAAGCACTTACTCCCAGCAGGCCCAGGCGTCAGGCTCCCCCCTGCCCATTGAATCTTAGCAGAGATCACATAGAACCAAATACCTAAGCATCTTGAAAACACCCTACAGGGACAATCTATCCAAATTACAACCCCAAGGGCATATGGTAACTCCTTCGGAAAATGATGTAGGGAAAGAAACACCATTTTAGTGTGCTTGCTCAAGTCCCACACATTCTGCCTCACCGCATCACCACTGTTTTCCTGCCACCACATCTACAAATGTTTCTGATGTGCCTTTCCTGCCATATACGCAAAGCACAGGAGAGTGAGCAAGGTGGATACAAGCCCTGCACCAACACTTCCGTTTTAGAAGAAACACAACTTGTCTTCTCCAGGAAACACAGATTGCCTTATTCCCCCAGAAAGCCCTCGTTACATACAAGGATCTGTGGCCTTCCATAAGACAGCTCTCAAGAACCCCCTGGGAGATAGACTCACTTTCTGCCAATCTGTTAGCCCTGTCCTTAATTAAGAGAGGGAGCTGCCTCCATTTCAACGTTTAAGGTAAATTGTGAAGAGCATGTGAAGTAGACCATTAGGAAAGCCCAAACGTTTTATTGGAAATGGACTGAAGAGAAAGTTTTTAGTACCATTTTCTATAAGCCTATGGAAAACAAAGTAGGCACAGCCTGTAGATGGATACAGGGCTTTTCCCATTTGTCTTGACCTGTGGCAGGCAGAATTGGACATACTGGTTTTCCAGAGCTATGAGTTGCTAATGCCCTGAGCTTAAACAGCTTGAGTCATTCATGATCAGACATCCATGACCAGAAAGCAAAAATAAACATGGATCCAAAGTAATTATTAGAATATTTATGTTTAAAAAAACTGCACTTGGATTTTAATGTAAACATTTAGCTTCTTTTACTTTTTTTCTATGTGGGCTGGTGTCTACAACTAAGCTATGTGGCCATTCCTCTTGATATTTACACATTTTATCAGAGTTGTGGTGTGTGCTTCCATGTGATGTGTGTGCATGTGCATATGCATGTTCACAGGCATGTTGTGGGCACACATGTTGTATTCATAGCCATGCTTTTGTGTTTGCATGCAAGTAGAAACGCTAAGTTGACCTTAGGTGTCTTCCTTAGTCACTGAATGCAGAGCTTTCGAATCCCAGCTAGTAAAGCTAGTGAGCGTGTTCAGGGATCTCCTACCTCTGCCTCCTAAGTGAGGGGCTGTGGGCAGGCACTGCACCTACCCAGTGTTTACATGAATGTTCAGAATCTGAACTCCCTTCCTCACCCAGGCACGAGTGCTGTGTGTCTGCTGAACCAGTTTCAGAGACCCTACTTGTGTATTTCTGTTATCAGGCCTCATATAAGGACATTTCATGCAAGCTTATAGCATCCTCTGTTCTTTTTCTTTTATTTTGAGTCAGGTTCTCGTTAAATTGTCAGGCCTGGGTTGGCCTTGAACTTGCAATCCTTCCGATCTCAGGAGAAGCTGAGAGTACATACCTGTACTACCCATCCTGGAAAATACCAAAAGAAAAAAAAAAGAGTGTGAGTTCATTTTTAAGGAGACAACTACCCACCAATTCAAGAGCAATTAGCAGCAATGTGTGCCGCTAATTAGCAGCTGAACGTGGGGGGCAGCAGTGAGCCAAGGTAGCTGTAGTGCAGTTTGTCTTGTTCTTATTATACCAAGAGAGGGGGACTGAGGGGGTCACAGCAGAGAAAGTCTGAGGAGGCCAGTGAAGAGATTCCTGAGGGTGCCTTTGATCGCAGTGAGGATGTTGCTGAGGTCATCTGCTGGGATGGTGGACATCACACAATCATTAAAATGACTCTACCTTCCAACAGAAGACAAAAAACTACAAACCAACCTACAACCATTTAAACTGACATTGGGTGGGAAAAAGAGGAAGTGGAAAGCTTCTCTTAAAGGTTCACTTTAGCCAGAGGAAAGTGAGAAATGAGACCAAACTGGCAATGAATCAGTGAATGCCTTGTATGTTTTACATTCTCCAATACCAGTGCACCAAAAAGTTTTATCAAGTGGTACCTACATCAAGAAAGGGGGTATCTGTGTATGAAGCAAGGGACACAGGGTTTGTCTTCAGGAACCCCCAGAGCGCTGCCCTTTCTCCTGCTTACCTTTGGCTTTGCTGTCCTTCCACAGCTGCAGGGGAGGCCTGCGTGCAGCTGGCCCAGGCCTCCCTTTAGCTGCCTGCCTTCCTCATTACATGTCCCAAGTTTCTGTTGACTCACAGCCCCCTGGGTGAGAGGCTGTGAACAGGGAAGCCACCCTGCCTGAAAAGCACTGCTGAAAACACATCCGTTCGCTGATGATAAGGAGAGCAGGCTCCAAATGCTTGACCTCTGCTCTCCATGTCTGGGAGGACCATCAGCATTTTAGGATAGGTGCATCCAGACGCTTGGCTAGCTGTTCTGGTTTGCCTACCTGAAGATTGGAGCAGAGAACAACATTCAGTTGAATGTGTGCCAGTGGGCCCGGGGCATCCTCTGGGTGTGACAGGCTTGAACATGGCATAACCGGGGCACAGGATGAGGTTGGCGATGGGACTTCTGTTTGTGTGGATAGACTCCAGAATGCTGCCAGTCTGGTAGAGTGGCTGTTTCTTTCAAGGCCTTGTGTACAGCAGGTTGGCCTCCAGCTTGAAAAGTATTCAAGGCTGACCTTGAATGTCTGATCCTCCCACATCCAGCTCTCAAGTGCTAGGATTATGAGTCTGAACCGAGACACCCAGAAACTACTGGCTGCTTCTCCTCCCCCCGTCTTCACTGTATGCTCTTCTCTTCCAGACCTTTTCCAGATCCTGAATCCCAGAGCCCTGTTGACCTGATAATGGGGTTTGTAGCGTGTAGCCAATGGGGGGATATTAAAGATCTTTAATCAATGGAATGACTGTAATCTAAAAATCAAAGAATCTTGAACACAAGTTTCTGTGGGGAACTGTCACATGCACAAGGCTTTGAGGGTAAAGACATCAGTCCTTTCTTGTAGGCCCTTTTCTCTATGAGAAATCAAACCTGTTAGACTCATACACTATGCAAAGACACCGATAAGAGGCAGTGAGAGGTTAAAGAAAAGACGTTTCTTCCATAGGGCAAGCAAAGCATTGGCAAAGCAAATGTCTGGAGCAAATGCATTTAGCTATGAAAATGCATATAAACATGAACAAAACTGCATTTCACAAAGATTTTGCTGGCAGCGATATGTGAATCTGTTTCAATGAAGAAAGGCCTTATAAAGAGCACTGAAGAAGCTGTCGAGAGAGAGGAAGCTGAGGAAGAGGCTGAAAGGGGTTGAATGCCCCAGAGAATTAATTGGTGGTGTTTGCAAGTGAGTGTGGAAAGGGACAGGGAAGTTGCAGCTAACTCTAAGCTTTTAAATCTTGAGATTTTTAAATCTTCGTTGAGAATGTTTTAAAAATAGGAATGAGGCTGATCCTAGTGGTGCACAACTTTTACTCCAGCAAGCAGGAAGCTGAGGCAGGTAGGTCTCTCTGAATTTGAGGCCATCCTGACCTACATGTCAAATTCTAGGCTAGTCAGGGCTATGTAATAAGAACTTCACTGAAAATAAAAATACAATGAAGGAGAGATGAGGGAATAGAAACATGGGAGAAAAGATAATTATGTTTGGACATCATTGGGTTTGGTTATGCTAGTACCCATTCTTTTGGAGAAAAAGCAGGGTACAATTGAAAATCCATATTCATTTCAGTGGCCCAAAGACTAGACAAGATTGCCAAAGGAGAGACTCCAACATAGATCCTATGTGTAGAGACCTGGAGAAGGTTGGAGGGTAGAATTATACTTATAGGTTAGCAAGGAAAACCCGGAATGTCCAGTGAAAGAAAGGGGAAGGGATGGGCAGTTTCCAGAAGGGGTGCCTGATGAGCCAGCAAGCAAGAGGCACAGACTGGATGTCACAATGACTTAGTCACTGGTGACTTTCGGGAAAGAGTCAGTGAAGGCGAGTTTCTTTCAGGGGAAGAGGAGGCAAACGCTGGGCTGGTCGCAGGACTTGACTGTCATCCCTACTCACTCAGCAAACCGAAACTGGAGCAGCCGTGTGCTTTCTGGGAGCTCACTCTAAGAGACAGGGCTAGCAGAGGATAGGCAGCCTCAGGGGGAGGCAAGCTCCATCTTATTGGTCTCTGCCCCATTGATCTGCCCAGAGGACTGTTGTCCTGGTTTCTCTCTGCTTCACACTTCCTCTATCAGCTGGGGGTGGGTGGTGGTTAATGAGGAAGAGTAGGTGATTTGGGTGAGTCAGGCTATAAATGACAGGCAGGCCCTTCCTTCAATTCATGCTTTGGAATCAGGGGAATTTTCCCTGAAGAAAGTTACTGTGCTCTGCCCATTGTTCCTGGTCCACTTTATCTTTTAGGATGTGGCCTCTCTTCGGTATAGGCCTAAGTACAAATTCCTGTGTCACATGACTGGCCTGTTTGGGGAGAGAGGGGGAGGTTTTGATCATATCCCTTCTGTATAAAGGTGTGTCCCCCAGTCCTGGCTGCTGCTAAAGGCTATAGAATTCTTAAAGTTGTTTTCCTATTCAGGCAGCAAATTAAGTGCTCAGTTTCCTAGCCTCATTGTGCCTAGCTTAAGAATGTGAGAATCTAGAAAATTCTAAATGTATGCCTGTCTTCCCTCGGCCTTTTATTCTGAATATATCTATTTCCTTTGGCATCCACATATTTGATGCTCTGTGCATTCATAGCAGTCAGTAACAAATCGCACCATATTACTTGGGAGAAGGAAATTATTTTCTCCCTATTCAAATACATTTTTATTAGCCACACATAAATTACCTTCACCTATCCACCGAGGCTTGCTTCCACGTGCAGCTGAGGCGTGGTGTCTAGATGGTGGGAAGAGAATATGATTATGTTTATATGCTAGGTGATCTTGGTGATCAGGAAGTGAGGTCTGGGAATGTGACTGAGCTGTGTGCCACGTCAGCAGTGTTGCACCGCACAGCCTTTGTGCTCTTCTTGCCTATGTCGGTCGACTCTCATTCTCTACCTCTCTTCAGTTGTAGGATGTCCTGACATTTACACAATTTTGTGTCTATAATGTATGTATACTCTCTCTTCTTTTCTCTCCATCTTTATCTTCCTCCTCTCCTCTCCCCTCATTATCTATCTCGTCCCCTTCCTCCTTCTGTCTGTCAGTCTGTCTGTCTCTGGTTCCCCTCTCTCTTTCCCCTACACACACAGGGAGGCACCTTCATAATGTTGCTCTGCACGGTTGTTGGTTTATCTGTCAAAGAAATTCATTACCAAGAGAATGTCTTACTTTATATGCTCACTAATTTTTTTAAAAAATGTTTTTCATTATATTCATGCAAACATAACTTGCCTAGCTCATAATTTACCAAATGCAAGCATTTCTCAGAGTTATTTCCAATCACTGGTGTGGGGGGGGAGTGCCTTTGTGTATGTTGATTATTTAAAGCAATTTTGTTGCCATTATGTGTGTGTGCTGCCAGAGCGGCAGTACTGTCTGGATGGAGGGAGCAGGGCTGCTCCTGATTTTCCTGCATTCACCTGGGGAAGCACTGATTGTTTAACCAGTGTACAGATAGTGTATGTGGGCATGAACGCGTTAGCACATGCTTCTACTCCTTGGTACTTTAGAAGAAAGGACAATTACATATGCTATTGTTAGTATTTAAATTATGTACTAGGCTGTAACTTGGGGAACTGCTTAATATTTTGAAACATAAAAATTGGAATACACCCCTTCAATAGATGTCTATCACATGACCCAACTAAAAGTTGTATAGCATCTGTCCCATGGTTCCTGACCACCTCCTGACAGTGAGCTTGGTTTGTAGGAGGCAGAGGAGAGAAGAGAACACCGCAGCATTTAAATGAAAAGCCAAAGCCCAGTTGAACATGAGAATTTAGTTTCTGTGAGAGTTTAGGCAATGGCTTATGCTACCTAGAGCTCAGCGTTTCTGCTCCAGTACAGTCTCAATACCCCATTATTCCTCCTATCAGCATTTCCTCTCCATCTCCCTCTGAGGCCAACAGGAGAGCAGAGTTTTGTTATAGGAAACTGGAATGAGGTTTGCCTGGCATACGTGAAGCCCTGGATTTTATCCTGACGAATGAAAAGTCGAAAGTCAAAACAAAACTTCAAAACCCTCTTTTGTTTTCCCCTTTGCAGTTCTTGAGGCCAGGACCTCATCTGTGCCAGAGTGCGCCCCAGCCCTCAGGCTGACCTTGAACTCACTCTACAGTGTAAGCAGGCTAAACTTTCCATCTTCTTGCCTCCACTTCCTAAACAGCCAAGATTATAGGCCCAGCTTTAAACAGAGAGCCCTGAAGAGGTCCTAAAAGTAAAGGTCCTAAAAGTCCTTTCTCAAGCAATCTGCAAGATTTATAAATTTACACTTAAACAAGTAAGCTCAAAGATGTGACTGCCACAGCGTGGGAGTAAGGGAAACGAAACTGTTCCCTGTTCCCTTCACACAACTTGATACCTAACTCACTGCATAACTAGCAGTGTTTTTTTCCGTGAATGCTAGTGTATTTGCTTAGTTAATGAATCATGGTCAAACCGTCTGTTTTAAAGTCAGGTGTTAATGAAGCAAAAATAATGGGGAGATTTTTTTTTTACTTTGCATCTTAATTAATACACAGTTTATTTTATATCAAAATATTTTCTGCTACAGTATCTGATTCTTCAGGGATTATGTAGAATTTCTGCTTCCCATCACCTACTCTTGCTAAATAAACATCTGTGAACCAACTCAGGAGAAGCAGGCATCTTGGATAGAGAGATAAAAGGAGTACCTTTTGAAGCAGTAGTTATTAAACATAGCGCCTTTTCTATTTTCCATAGTTACCCAGGGACCTGGGGATATAGTGAATGCTTGCTTAGCATGGATGAGGCCCACGTGCACTAGGTATGTTGGGGTACGGCTGTTTTCTCCTTCTTCTGATGCCCATCTTCTTTGTCAAAAGCTTTTCTAAATATTGATCACATTGGATATCAAACTGAAAAAAAAATTAAATGTGTAATTACTAATTCAACTAAAAAGAGTTATAATAAACTTATTTCATATGATACATTATAAATCTTAATTTATTATTATTGTGCATGCATGTGCCATTGTTAATTCAATTAAAAAATCACAACAAACCCATTTTATGTGACACATTATAAAATGTATTTTATTATATTGTAATTGTGTGTGCATGTGCTGTGGCACTCATTAGGGGACAACCTAGTGGAGTCATTTCTTTCCCTCTATCTTCACTTGGGTTCTAAGAATCGAATTCATGTCTTTAAGCTTGCTTTCAGGGGGTGAAGGCCTTTACCTGGTAGTGCAACCTGGCAGCCCCATATGGCATGTTTTTAAGAAAAATAAGCACATTTTAAAAATAGAAAATCAGCATGAAAATTATGTTATGTGACTATTTTGAGAATGTGTTTGCTACTTGAGTTGAGGGAGGTCAGCTGAGTTCACCTGTTCCCTTGTATCCCAATCTGCCATACTGCAGCGTAGTGTCTGAAACATGAAAAAAAGAGCTGTCCACAGATGGTTGGGATAGAAAAGAATATTCTGACAGCCTTTCCAAGTAAACGTAATTCTCTGTTCAATAAAGAACCTTCGGTAGTAGAGGCCAGTTGCGGTGGAAGCTGAAGCCATGTTGGTAAAGTTTAAAACTACATTGTGAAGATTGGAGAGATGATGGAGCCATTAAAAGCACTTGCTGCTCTTGCAAAGGACTGGAGTTCAATTCCCAGAATGCTTAGGTGGCTTGTAACTACCTGTAGCTCCATCCTAGGAGATTCAATTGCCCTCTTCTTGCCTCCAAGAATACCCACAATACCCATGTATTTAAAACCCATGTATGGTCACATTCACACACAGAAAAAAAAATTAAGTTAAACTTGCTTATGGTAAAGTGTATTGGTAAATCTTATATTTGAAATGAATATTTCCCCATAGATTACACACAGGATTCTGAGACATCATGAATTGCTCATTTGGAAAATATGGCCTCATTGACATATGGAGAGTTCCTAAATGCCATCACATTTCACAAAGTACATCTAGCAAAGAGCACCTCTGTGAACATCACCACTGAGCTTATCAGAAAAGTCCATCTCTACAACGTGGAAAATGATCAAGCTAGCAGGATAGATTCACATCTTTCATTAGGTTATGATTTTTTATCGGGATGTTTGTGAGTTATCGTTGGCAACATCTCTCATTGGGTGTCTTCCTTGAAGTGACTGGCCCATTTATCCGTTTGTTACAAAGTAACTACGCAAAGCACACAAGTCCACCAACGTGTCTGACAGCTGCTCCTGATGCAGCAGTGGTATCCATGGCAGGGATATCTAGTTCAGCCCCTAACACTAACAATTCACAAGCCTTTTCAGCAAGACAGATCTTGGCACAGAGTTGAGCTGCACAGGTGTGTGTGTTTGTGTGTGTGTGTGTGTGTGTGTGAGTGTGTGTGTGTGTGTGTGTATGTGTGAATGTGTGTGTAATGCATGCATATGAGTGTGAGGGCATACTCTTGTGCACGTATATTCAGAGGCCGAGGCCGAGGCAGATGTGAGCTAACCTTCTCTACTGCTCTTGCCCCTGCTGACTTGAGACAGGGTCTCTCTCCGAGTCTACAGCTGGGTTCTAGCGAGGCTGGCTGGCAAGGTCCAGGATCTGCCCGTTTCCCCTCCATATGCTGAGATTATAGGACCGTGTAGCCACGCTCTTCTGTTTTACTTACACGAGGGGGATTTGAACTCAGGCTCTTATTCTTGCAATAACAAGCTTTCTTTCCCACTGAGCCATCTCTCCAGATGTAAATGTGTTTTGGATGCATTTCCCTTTTGTCATAATTAACATTAATGATCCATATTCATGGATTTGGATTTTGTAATAATTTTCATCAATCTTAAAACATATTCTTACGGGAAGTCAGTGGTTTTTAATTTGCTGTATGTTTTATGTAGTTTTTGTTTTTTTGCAAGTGGAATACTGCGACATACTTGGAGCCATCACCTTAACACTGTGACATACTCAGTGCCATCACCTTAATGCTGCGACATGCTTGGTACCACTGCCTTAATACTGGGACCTGCTTGGTGCAATCATCTTAACACTGCAACATGCTTGGTGCCATCACCTTAATATTACTCAGATGGTAGCATCTTCGTACGTCAAACTTTCTATCTTCAGCAAGAATGGCAACACTTAAAAAGGCAAATAATGTCATAGTTTTATTTGAAAATAGATTTTCGTTTGCACCTCACCCCTGGTTTAGCCCAAGGATATCAAGGGGTCTGTTGCCTTGAGACTGAAAATCTACTTAAAGCATGAGGAAAAGGAATGATGGAATATTGATTTTCAGTGGTTTTCTGTGAGTGTAGTGACAGAGAAAGGATAGCTTTCTCCGAGCACTCCCTCAGGTGGTGTACCTGACTCACAGTGTCTAGAACTCACTTATGTAGCCGAGGCTAGCTACCAACTGACAGTAATCCTTCTGCCTCAGCTCCTGAGTTCTGTGTTATAGGTGTTTACAGATGTTTCTGCCGGTGTTGTGGTTTTGGGTGGTGGTGAGTCTTGGGTTCAAACCCATGGCTTCGCATCTCCTAGGCAGGAGGGGTACAGCTGCACTGCAGCTGAAGCTTACAGCACTTCCTAGAGAATACACCTGTGGAGAGAGTGAGGGGCACCTACACGCAGAGATTTTTAAACAAAATGTATAGCTGAATGAATCCTGGGCCTGCAAAGGCCATTTCAGTTTCCATATTGCTAAGTCTAAAAGTCTGAAAGTCTAAAGAGAACTCAGCTATATGGTTCCTGTGGTAACTGGATTCCAAAAACATATGTACTCGGTCAGGAAAAATCATTAATGAACTATGCTCACTCAAAGTTGAGTGACGATGAGAATTTGGAAGAGAAGACCTGGATAGCTGAGCGACATTTCATAATGTGTTGCTCAGAGATTTTGATGGGGTAAGGCAGGTGTCATCTGGCTTATGTGTGCTCTGGCTCCCTGCTTCAATAGAAACAATTTCAAACTGGTCTTCACTAGTGCAGTTTGACCCAATATCATTAACCATTTTAACTGACAACAAGACACAATACAATGAATGCTGTGGGATGAATCCATGCTACATGGCTTGGAGGCCTTACAGATGTTGTCACAGTTAATACATAATAAAATTGATAAATACAAGAATATCTCCATTTTCACAAACAAGGGACTGAGACTCAGAGACATTAAATAATATGGAGGGTTGGGAGAGACTCAGCTGAGACTCAGACTTTGCTCCCCAGCACCCATAGAACAAGTCAGACACAGGGCATAACCATGTAGCCCCAGTTCTGGGGAGGTGGAGACAGGCACCCTAGGGCTTGCTGGCCAGCATTCTAGCCTGCTTAGGGAGTTCCACACCACCTCGACCTGTACAATGGTGGGCGGCATGGAAATGACTCCCCAGGTTGTCCTCTAGCCACTACACTAACGTATATACACACATGTGCATGTGCGCACACACACACACACACACACACACACACACACACACACACGTAAGCACGCACACACGCACAGCATGCTCAAAGTTACACTTCTGTGGTACGGAGGTGTGGTTAAAGAGCCCCTGCTTTTTTGCACTCAAGGGTATATGCAGTACAACAGGCAGAGAAGAGAGACACCGCCATGTCAGACACATCTTGATTACTCATCCGAAACCGTAAAACACATACTAGTGAATTTTTAAATATTAAAAATGATTCAAAGTGGAAACGATGGATAGTTAGATAGTTGGAAACCATTTGAAGATAGGGACTTCAGGGAAACTTCCTCACATGAGAAAGGGGTCCGGGTTCTTCCCAGGGTGCCCAAAGGTAGAAATTTATGCTCTACACTGAGGGGACTTTTGCGATGCTCTGAGTCATTCATTCTTACAGCAAGAAGCATATTTTTTAAAAGCTGTGATTCTTATAGCTCACAGATATTGCTCCATGGCTGGGCCAAATGCTGTCCTATTTGTCCTACAAAGCACTCTGACATGTCAGCAAAATGATAATAATTCCTACAGTGGGTACCAGGCAAATTCCTAAGCATCTCCCACAGACAGGACCTCACAGCATGACTGTGAAGCTAGAGAGGACAGGTCATGTCTAATGTTTATGCCTCACCTCCTTTGGTGGACGGTAGTGCTGGTGGTGATAGGATGGGCACCATTAATGGGTATTTTCCTAGTACCTACCAAAATGCTGATTACTAAGCAAAAGTCCATCACCTCAAGTAAATTCACAACAGTCTTAAAGAGTAGTCATGGCATCCGCGTTTGGGTGCCTACCAAGATATAATACCGTTCCATTTACATTATCTCAATAGCTCTGTGGGCTATTATTAGCCATATGCTCTGGATGGCAAAATTGGTCTCAGAGTAGATAAGTAATTACCCACAGTTTCACAGTAAGTTCAATGATGAAAATATGTAGAATTACTGGTGGGTTTCTCACAAACACTTTAGATCTTTGCCTCTCATGGTGCCTTAATATTAGGTTGTTGTAACTATATAATTTCTTGGTTAAACTTAGATACTTTCAAGAGTGAAAACATATACTACTAATAATAGTGCCAGAGCAAACTGGATTGTGCCAGATAACCTGGAACAAATGGCTACCTTATTATTAGGCAAACATTGCTAAGTGCTGTCAAACGTCTGAAAAATAAATGCATCTCTACAGACCATTGCTTGGAAATACCGACTGAACTGGCACCTGGAGAAGTGGTTCACTAGGCAAAGTGCCTGTCACCCAGTATGAGGACTTGAGGTCAGACTCCCTGCACTTAAATCAAGCGGTGCATGGTAGCTGACAGCTGTAACTTCAGAGCTGACAGTGCAGTGGTCAGGGATGGACGGACAGGTCCAGGAAAGACATTGGCCATCCAGCCCAGGTGAACTCAGGAACTCAAGGTTCAGTGAGAAACCTGGCTCAGTGTAGAGAGAGGGGGAAGAAGGTAGCTGAGGTTGACCTCTGACCTCCACAAGCACACCCTCACATGTATCTGCATATATACATGCACACACATGAACTAATTCATATGCTTCTCTCTTTCCATCTTTCCTTCTCTGTCTCTCTCTCATGGCTGGTCATTTTACGTTAAATAAACTTACTGGAAGGGCGAGTGACCCCGAGTATGTTTAATACCCAAGAAATAAGTTTTCCTAGAAATTCAAAGCTAAGATTAAACACTCAGCATCATTTGGGTGTATTTTTATACACAATGAAACAGAAGTCTCACGCAAAAGCCTAAAAGGGAATAATAAGTGTTTAGAAAGCTAACTCAGTGTTAAAAGTTAACGAACGTGACATGTAACCTATGGGTTCAGAAGAGAAAATTCTGGGAAATGTCTGCATTCTTGAGTACTTCAAAAATAACGCTGCTGCATTAACTAGAGGCACTCTTACACAGCTGTGGCAGGTAGCACCTCCACCTCCTGACAGCTACAGCTCTGGGCACGCCTTCAGGCTTCTTTCATGGTTGCTTCTCTTTCAACGTATCCCAAGTTTTCATTTCTTTCCCGTAAAAGAACAGCATGTAATTTCCTTTGTTTCTTTTTCTTTGATGCGTGGCTTCTCTCCTCCCAGTTTTTAACCCACTTTGTTCGGTCTTCCTTTCTGCCCTGTTTTGTCCTCTTTCCCTCTGCAGTGATTTCCATAAAGCTAGGAAACTGAAGCGGTGACATTATCTTTGAATTTTTATGACTTCTTCCTTTGCTTGCTTCTGACCAGGTTTATTTTCTAAAATAAATTAATTTTAGAAAATATCCCTTCGTTTTTTTTTTTTTTTTTCTGTAAAGTAAGTGCTTTAACATTTGACCAAACAGGCCATTTAGAAAGCAAGCAAACAAAACAGAAAAAGATTGTATCACATTTGTTCACCAACAGGTGGGTTTTTCTTTTTCTTTATTTCTGCTTGTCTGTTTGTTTGATTGGTTTCTGGTTTGTTTGTTTGTTTGTTTGTTTGTTTGGGGGGTTGCTTGGTGGACAGTGCTCAAGACCAGGTCTCACCATGTAGCCTCTGCTGGCCTGGAACTAGCTCTGTAGACCAGGCTGGCCTTGAACTCACAGAGATCCACCTGCCTCTGCCTTCTGAGTGCTAGCATGTGTCCCCCCCTCACCTGTCTGTTTTTAATTCTTAAGAGAGGTGTAATCACCCCTGAGTGAGGCAGTGTATACTAGCTTCAACAGACATTAGATCCCAATCAGACAGACTACAGCCCAAAGAGTAAACTTGATTACTATGAAAATTTTGTTTGTACATGTGTATCCTGTAACCTTAGTTTCTTTTAATGTTTTTCATTTACATTGTGTACGTGTGTATATGTGTATGTGTGTGTTTGTGTAGGCACATTCATCATGTGTGAGCATGATGTTCACTCATCTGTGGGCATCAGAAAAGAGCTTTCGGGAGTCAGTTCTAGCCTTACACTATGTGGCTCTTGTTATCAATCTCAGGTTGTTAGGCTCAGCCACAAGGTTTTTAAGCCACTGAGCTGTCTCACAGACCCAATCTTCTTTTCTTTTTTCTTAACATCATCTTTCAATATTTCCAAATTGTCCTGATGGAGTCTCTTCACTTAGCTAGGCATTGTAAAAGGAGGCTTTTCCACAGAATGTGTGAGAATTAGTATGTTATCTACTGAGGAAGAGTGTGCTGAGCACTCAGTGTGGTGCAACATCTGAAGCATTCCCCACAACTCACCATCAGAAGGATGAGACAGGGGAGCACAGAGCTGCAGACAGCTCCATCTCAGCACAGCAAGGATCAGGTAAAGCACATTCATGATTCCAGCACTGTAGATGTAAAGGAAGGAGAACCAGAGGTTTAAGATCATTCTCAGCTCTCCAGGAAGAAGACACAGCATGAGAAGGGAAGAAAGGTGGTGCTTGGACAATCACGTTTTCCTTCTGATGCCGTTCACTTAGTCTCCAACATGAAGTAAGTTCCATTTGCTACTTTAAATAATGTCACTTGGCCGAGTCCCCAATTTCTAAACATGGCTGACAGTGAGGGAAGGAGAAAATCCAAGGTGGGGAGCAGAGCTGTATCAGATCAATTCCACACTGATTTTGTACAACCTTACGTGGGTCCTGCGGGGGTTAGGGCCACTGTGCCCTAAACAGTCACAATAACACTTTGCTCTGCAAGGCGTGAGTACTGGATTAGCTCCTGTTAACAAGCCATCCAACACTGAACTGACAAATGAGGTCTGCATTCATTGGATATTGTCATCCTTGTTGTTATTAGCTTGTGTTTGAGTTTTACAATGCAGCAGTGAACTAGAGAACCTCTTCTCTCGCCCTCCTTTGTGATGGCACTTAGGGAGAAAAAACAAAGATCTCAGTAAAAAGTCAGTACGGTATAACCAAGTGATTCATCGGGATCATACAAAAGAGCCCTCCAACCCCACCACCAACAAAACAAGAATGTAAAACCTATACTAAACTGGCCGAAAACCACCAGAAGCAGCATTAAACGATAAAAAACACACAAGAAAATCAATATCTATCCCCCAAAGTATATATAGAAGATCAGGTACATTTTGTGGTGTTAATGAGGAAGAGTGAAAAGAATGGCAGCGAAGAGAGGGCTGATGTCTGAAGTCATCGAGAATGCTCTACATGGATTCAAGTCCAACATCATAACACAGCATTTAATTTTCAAAAGGAAGGGGTCAGGGGAATGGCTCTTACCACAAGAGTGTGAGTTTGTGAGTTCATCCTCTGCACCTCATGGAAAAGGCAGGCACACTGTATGCTGTGTTTTTGGGGGAGCAGAGGCAGAATGCTAGAGCATTATATAGGTTTGTCAGCCTATATAAACAGTGAGCTTCAGATTCAGTGAGAGACTGTCTCAAACAAAAATAAGGAAGCAATAGACTGAGGAAGGAACACAGTGTCAGCCTCTAGTCACACACACACACACACACACACACGCACGCACACACGCACTCACACACACACGCATGCATGCATGAGCCTCAGTCTTCCCCTTGAAATAGGGACAACAGAGTTAGCTTGCAGGGTGGTTGGGAGGCCAGGACCATATATGACTTGCCAGCAATAACAGAAGGCTGTGGAAGGACTTAGTGCCCTTACAATCAGTGTGGGCCTTGCTTCTTTTCCCCAGTCATTCTTTTGCTTCCATTTCTGGCTCTGGCTCTGAGTTATCAAGATTTTTGAAAGCGGAGGCTGAAAATGGTTGCTCCCAGGACACTTGAGTGTGTTCGGATACTCCAAAAGAAGAGAACTTTCAGATGATAGTCAGCCAGCCAGTTATGTATGACTTTTTGTGGACACCCTAGCCAGGCTTTTTTTTCTCCTTTGGAGAGGGCCACACCATGGCTCCCTACAGACCAACTGCAAATCAAACGCCATGCGTCACGGTTTGACATTTCCTCATCAGAATTCATCTATCAGTGAGACAAGGTTCATGTGACTAATCTTGTTTGACTTGGCATAAGCTGAACTGTAGGTATGCTTCTTATTTTGACTAAAATTATTAAACATACCAAAGGGAATAGCCCACGTGTGTTAGTCATCCCTGGGTACAAATGAGCACAGGCTGAAGTTCAGCTCTGCTCACAGGATAATGGATCGCTGCCTCAGGTTTAAGGCACAAACCTAGTTCACATTCTTGCTGCGCTTGGAGATTTCGGTCACTGTTGTGAGAGTCTTGGGTTTCCTCTTCCCAGTGCCTGGATTCTCCATTGACACAAATGGGAATTTCACAGGACAATATATGGAACTCTAAGATGACAGTAGCTGAATGAGGAGAACGCATTTTATATGCTGCCCGACAGAACATTTTTCTTGACTGTTTCTGTTATACTCATTGACTATTGCTGAGAAAGGTGGATTTGCAAACCTGAAAACATATGTTCTCTAGAGGCCAGCTTTTCAAAAACATACTTTTGCCCTTACATGTCATCACAAATTACACAAAAGAATAATTATAGATCAATCTACATAATTTTAATTTTGTGGTTAGTTGATTACAAAAGCATACCTATCCCCCTGGCCCTGCCAAAAGTTTGGAGGGTATGTGTTGCTTTTCATTCAAGCTGAAAGGATGGCAGTTCTTCCAAAAGATGGGTAACGTTCTCTTAAGGAAACGTCATACAAAATTTGCCCCTTAACAAAACTAAAATATGATGACCTCTTTTGTAGTTCGTGTTCACACTTTAGCCATAATCTGTAGAGCTTTAAGCTGTTAAAATGTACTATTAGAAAAAAAAAAAAAAAAAAACCCTACATGAGGGGGGGAAAAATAACCACAAAGCCCGTTTATATGAATGATTCAGTGTCAAAGTGTATTAAGCATCTTTGGGTGCCCTGTTCATTATTTTGCCAACTGAAAAAAAATCAAGTGTTTTGTATCTTTTTCATCATCTACAAAAATATGAACTGATGGAATTTACATACAAATCCTGCTAGAGTGGGACCTTTCCCTCACCATCAGCTTGTCTCCTAATGCAATCTTCCCTGGCATAGGTAGGATGGCAGTCGCCACTTTTTAGCAGCAAACTCTCTTTTGTAAAGAAAAATAAGAATGTGAGCTATAAAATAAGCACAAGTATTTTTCTATTACTCCACATGCATCTACTTGCTGAGTTTACATGGGAAGTCTAGCAGGAGGTGTTATTAAATAGCCTCAGAAATTAGCCCCAAAACAATTATCTTGGTTTAGCTAGGGGAAAAAAAAACCTGACACCAGAGGCTTAATGAAAAGAGCATTTGAGGTTTTGTGATTGAATATCGGTTGGACACCTCTGTAGCTATTAACCCTTATGGGCAGGATTTCAGAATTTTTTTATTATTTTTAATTGAATTGTTTTTGGAAAACTGCAGATTAAAAACTGTCTTCTCCCTTGTGACAGTCAGGGATCCAAGGGCAAACTGTGAAATAATGGGTTCTTTCAAAGTTTGCTTTAAACCTCACTGTACTGCAAGGTTCAACATAAATTAGTGTTTCATATTTAATAGATTTATAGAAATACTAAGCAGGAGAGAATGTCTCTAGTAACATAATCCACCACCCATCCCTTATAATCATCTTCCCCAGCACCCAGGGCTTTCTTTGTATTTTGTAACAAATGGGATATGAATTAAAGCTTCTTAAACTCTCAAGAGAATATTCCAGAGTTACTAGATTTTTTTTCATTTTCCTCTCCTCCCCTTACACGACTAGATTGTTAGTGTTTGCTGGATCGCCTTCTTTCTATGGTTCTTACCACTCCAAACAATGTCTCTTTGGTATTTGCTGTTCTCAAATATTTGTTGGCTCTTATCATGTCAAATCTGAAAAGTTCCCTAGTCAGTCGCTTTAATCTTTCCTCCCAAGCCCCTCTCCCAACCTCACCTCCCCAGCCACCTCATCATTCAAAAGAGTTTTCTCTTAACTCTCTCCAACCGTCCCTGTACTTCTGGAATCGAGCTTATCCAAGCGAAATGCGCTTTTCCAGGTGGGTCATATATCAGCCCAGAGTCTGAAATGTGATGGCTCTTTGTACACAGCCCAGATGCTCGTGGGGTTCGTCTTTTCTCCCCCTGATCATTGTCAGCACTCTGACTCTGAGAGTGTCTGAACATCTCACACTGATTCCTGAGGGAGTTTTCCCATAAACAGGCAATCTTCTCCCTTCTGGCCTGTGAACGACTGAACAGCAGAGAAAACAGGATTTGGGAACTGCTTCATGAAACATGCCCAGGTAACTCATCCCTTCTCCTGCCATCTGCAGAAACAAATCTATTTTCTTGGCATTTTTCTTTTGTGTTAACTGTGCTTTATTACGGAAATATCATGACGTGTATGAAGACAGCATTGCCGCTGAGACCATCAGAGTGAAAGTGGAGAACTCGGCTCAGCTTAGGGCCTGTGGTTCTCCTTGGAGCATGACAAATGCTTGGAAAACATAGTTGGAAAGGCCTTCACTGAAATGAAAGCAGGATTTATTTAATCCCAGCAAGCTGGTTCTTTACATTTGCTCCACCCATTCACTCCAAAGCATTTATGTGGTTTCCTGACTATCAAAATAGTTCACATCAGATACAAAACTGGGTGCAAGCAACAAATAAAAAAAATCGAGAAAAATAAATGTGATATTTCTGTATTTTAGCTATATTTACATTTATTTAGGCAATGCATAAAGAAAACTACTCTAATCTTGAACAAGAGACTACAAATCTGTAATTCCAGCTACTAGTGAGGCCAAGAGGATCACAAGTTCAAGGCCTGGGAAGGCTATAGACTAAGTTCAAGACCAAATCCAAAACAACAGTAGGGCATACCTCAATAAAGCATTGACTTAACATGTCTGAGACCCTGGCCTCATTCCTCGGAAACACAAATTAGTGACGGTTTCCCAACACAAAATCCTATTTAATGTAGTCATTAGATGAAAGTAGGCTTCACCAAAATCAACCAAAAAGCACTTTAGCACCAACAAACAGAATCTAGTGAACTTAAGTGCTTGGTCAATGTAGGGAAAGATCCTCCAAGTTATATATCAGTGTACATATATACCATTACAAAGTCAGTTATATGAACACCTCTCACTGATCTGATTACAGCATTTCAGAAAGTAAACTCAGTCAAATTCAGACCACTTATTTTTGCTGACAGACAATAGCACACATTTATCTATATAATTTCATGACTCTCATCTTTGAATTTCAGTCAAAATTTGACTCAAAAAAAACAGTCACTTTTATGCCTTGCAGGTGGTATCAAAGACAGAACATCAATCTTCTTTTCAATTTATGCATGTTAAATTCTATCACTATTTTCCCCAATTGTACATCAGAACACAGAGCTGACCCATGTTATCCCAAGCAAGGAAGAATAGTGCTAGCTTTTATAGCTCACAGATATGGTCTTCAGTCATTGTAGCCAAAAGCCTTCTCCTTCCATCCTATACTCAGGTGAGGTCTGTTAAAGATGTGGTCCTTCAGCTGCCTCTGGTCTCTATAGTTTCAAAACCCATGAGAACATCTCTCTCTTACCTTTCCAAAGTCACAGGCCTGGTTCTTACTGACTGAGCTCAGTTCCTAGTCCTTCAATCAATGGTCAATTATGGGGGAGCCTTATGTTTTACTGACGCCCATAATTTGGTTCAAGAGAACCTTCCATGATGAGCACACTTATGTGTAACTTGAGTCACCCGGTACTGCAGCCGCTAGTCATTCAATGCTCTTGTTGCTTGAAATGTACCCAATATAGCTAAAGCTGTGGATTTTGTTTTAGGTAATTTAAGTTTGAGTAAATAAGAGATGATTGCATATACAGGTCTAGAGTCTGAGTTAGGGAGAAAAGCCATTTAAGTTCATAGCTTGGGGGGTGGTTTGGGGTGCCATTTCTACTTTTCCAACCCAGAGACATGTAGATGCCAAAAGAGTTGATAAACAGAACACACACTCCTCTACGTATTCCAAACTTGAGGTGTTAACGTTTGAAGTGATGAAGTTCCTGTTGTGCGGTTCTCATGTAGCATCCAATGTTTCTGTTGCTTCGTTCTTCTTTAGTTAAGGTAGATGCAGAAGGTACTGTGGACATATTGCTGGGTGTGTATGATGCGCCATTTTAAGCTTCTGTTAGGCATCTACTGCCTTTAATGAGTTAATGTTCATCTGCAAACACTCTTTGTGGAGGGTGTGGGGAAGGCCTTCCTATGCATGCCAAACTGTTGATGCTCTCACTAAGCAGCCCAGGCTCCAGCTTCTAGCTACCCTGCTTCTGCTTCCTGAGAGTCAGGGTTATGAGTGCCGTTCAACTCCCCACCAACCACCATCCCCAGCCCGTACTTTCCAAAGAAAAAAAAACAGAACACCAGAGATGAGACCAAATTTAAGTTAATGTGTTTCCACTAAAATGAACTCAGCTGAAATCATCTTGAAGGCACTTTTGGGATCAAACATTAAGAGGATAATCCTGCCACGCTGTTCTTCCTGGGTCATCCCTGGCTACAGGGCCACATAGGGAATTTGAGGACAGCAAGAGTCCTAGGAGACCCCATCTTTAAAAAACAAACAAAGACAAGGAAGACAAATTAAAGGTATCTAAAATGACAGCATAGAGAGGAAACTACGTTGGGCCTTGGTCATTGCTTCTAGTGGCACTCTACTATGAGTTCTTTGGCAGTGGTTCTTGGTTTGGGAATTGAGTCCAGAGCTTCTCACATGCCAAGCAACTGCTGGAACACTGAGTGACACTTCCCATCCCTTTATGTGTTTTTCATGAGAGGAAAGCCCCCCCCCCCGCAGTGGCTCCTTGGGAATTCTTCTCCTGCAACACGTTCTTTAAGAACATCCCGCTTAATGACTGAGTGCTGTTCTATGGCAAGGACACAATAAACACCTGAAAAAGTCGACCGTTCTGTTAAGGGCTCTGGAATTCCTCGAACACTCTGGCAGCATTTTATTTACTGCTGAATATCAGAGCCTGGAACAATACCTGACATCTGGGATGTGCTCAGTAAGTATTTGCCGAGTGCATGCTGATGTGTTGCCTTTCAAGTTTCAGGCAGGCAGGCATGAGATGAACCCATTTCTTTAAATCTTCATTAACTCTGGGACTTCTGATTTATCTTTAGTGTTGTAGACAGAAGATGGTATCTCATTACAGATTTGTTTTAACATATTCCTCTTGAAAGTACAAGTTGTGTCAAATCATGCGCATTTAGGCAAAAAGCAATTTCTATATACTATGAAACTGTAGCTTTGAGTTTGGGCTGAATGTCTCAGAACTTTAAAGTTTTGACTAAACAAAATCTAATTTTAGTCTACTACAATCCATGTGACCTAGAGAGGTTACTGGTCTTTTATTTATTTATTTTTTAAAAATCTCATCATTGAGTCCTGAGTTATGAAGAGCAATGGGAGGCTGAGGAAGGAGAATCAGACCTCATTAGGCTTCAGAGTTAATTCACAGCCTGCCTGCAAATAAATAAGAGCCTTTGTATCAGGACAAAAGGTAAGATGAGGTCCAGGAACATGTAGCATAGTGGTAGAGCTCTTATCTAACATGTATAAGCTGTGTGTGTGTGTGTGTGTGTGTGTGTGTGTGTGTGTGTGTGTGTGGAATTTATTTATGTTTTAATAAATTTCCAAATAGAGAAACCTAAAAGATAAAGATAGGTATTTATCCCCAATATGCAACTCTTCTCATCTTTCCATGGCCTAAATTTAAGCCATAGTCTAGTATTTAAGCAAAACTTCAAATTATTATGCACTCACAAGGGAGGCTAGAGGTGTGGGTTAGTGGTAGAAACTATCCGAGCATGCACAAGACAGTAGGGTCTATCTCAGCACCTTGCACTGCCCCTGCTAAAAGGAAATCTTAAAATTCAGAGAAATGAAGGTAGGAAGTCCAGACAGATCTTCTGAGGACAGTAACCAGGCCAAGGATGAGTACCTTTTCTGCAGTAAGCTGTCTAGAACATCTGCTCATTTCTTTAGTCTCAGCCCTTCTCCTCTTGTGCTTGCCCTACTCAATCTCCCTTTGGGTGCTCTGCCTTTTCCTACTCTCTCAGCTTCAGCACACATCTGGACTTTATAGCCCTTAAGAACCTATGCTCCTGTTTCAAGTTCACTATAGAAAAGTGAAAGAGGTCTACTCTCCTTGGGCTTGGCTTTCTCTCCTCTGCCTCAAGTCCGAAATACCCTGATGGCAGGAAATGATCAAAAACTTCAAATATAGGCCAAATACTCATCATTGACATGGGGCTAGCTTTCAAAGAGATACAAGGATTGTAACCTCCTCTAAATGGCCATGTCATAACACCTGCATTTTTTAGACACCATATATAAGGGCACCAGAAAGAATTTCCTACTGTGTGGCAGTAATTCAATGACCTGAGCAATATATAATTAAAAAAAAAATCTTCCAGTCATTACTGTTTTATTTAATAATTTATGAAAACGAGGGATCTCTAAACATACTAGTTTTAATTCTAATGCTAAGATTTTCTGTGTTTATTTTTCAATTTAAATGTTTTGCTATTTGCCTATGCTGGGCATCTTTGATTCTAGAGTAACAATTTTAAGAACAAAACAAAACAAAAACCCCAAACAAACCCCATATGTTTCTGTTCTAAATGTAAGACCCCCTTTGCAGTTTTTAACTAGGCATCTGTATGTAGACATTTTAGTAGTTTCTTTCTTACAGTACCCCCCAAATATCTGACTTTAAAAAAATTAAATAAATAAACAGAACTACCCTTGCAATGCCAAGTTTCAGGCATTTAAAAAAAAAAAGAGTCCATTATTTTCTGTGCATTCTATCACAGGTAAAATGAGACGGAGGCTAGAGATGTTGCTAAGTCAACGGAAGGCTTGTTTGGCATGCAAAAGGCCAGAGTTTGCATCCCTGGCCTTGCACAGACCAGGCACGGTGGTGTGAGACTGTAGTGTAGAGGCTGGGGGATCAGAAGTTCAAGGTCATCCTCAGCTACAGGGTGAATTTGGGGCTAGCCTGTCTTGCGGGAAACACTGTCTAAAGCAAACAAAAAGCACAATAGGAAAAGTATCGCCTTTCCCTTTTTTCCCATGTATTTCATATATTTTTGTATTTTCTCTTTTTGATTTTGTTGTAATTAAACTCTGTTATAGAGTAAGCTAAGCTATTTTCTCTTTCTCATTTAAATTTCTGAGATTTATCTTCCTAATCTTGTTTAGAGTCTGTGTGTATATTTGTGTGTGTGTGTTTATGTTTAAGAAAACAGAAATAACTTAACTCAAGTTACGTCTGTGAAAAACCACACTTTAAAAATCAAGCATCTCCATTGCTAGTGAGCAATAGCAATGGCCACATTCTCTAGTTCTTATAGTATGTGAGGGGGAGGGAGAGATCGCCATATTGGGTCTCATTGCTTTCATTGTTCAGGTTTGTCTCCAAGTTGTAGAAGCATAAGTGAAATGAAGACCTTCCCTAACTGACAGGGCTCACCTTTCACCCCACTGAACGTCTAGCACAAAGGCAGCTAAGGATGTCAGATCTACCCTATGCTCCTCAATCCTGAGATTCTAGGATGCTGTGGCTGTCAGCATAGACTCAAACAATAGCCTGCCTCTGTGCTCTCCAAATTTTTCTAGCTAAAAGATCCATAATATGCCAGAAAATGTGGTTGAAAAATCCATGGAAGCACATACCTTTGAATGTATTTTATACCACATGAACCGACTATTTTATTTTATTTTTCAGAAAAGTGTTCCCATGTCTGCAGAGGCTGACTATATTTGACAGTAGAAAAATTTGTACACAGATTCCTGGTTTCTTAATTATAACAGCACCTACTCTACTTCCAAATGTGTTCACTGCCATTAACTTAGTTGATATACAGTGCTCAGTGCTTCAAGCAAGGCGCAAGCACCGGCCTAGAAACTATAGTCTTGATGCACACCCCTCCTACGCTGAAGATTTAGGTAACTGAGAGCTCGTGTTCTTTCTCCTCTTAACATGCTGATTGGCTTGTTTCTCTGTTTCACCTAAGGTATAGAGACAAAAACGGCGATTTTAGTGGAAACCCTGTCTAAGCTATCATAATTACCCTTCTAGGATTCTGGTAGGGCAAAATTAGAAGTGTATTTCCTCAAGATACGGAGAAACAGTGTACTTACTTCCACTTCCTCAACATCTCACTCGCAGGCAGTTTTGCTGTGAACAATGGCTGAGGAAGCTTGTGTAGGCAAGTACAATAATTTGACTCTAGGAAGTTATTACCTGGGCCAGCCTCCCTCCTAGAAGGGCTCCAGGTTATTGTTCACGGAAATGAACCTGTGTGTTTTGTTCAATACACTTTTTGAACACTGGCACATGTATCATGTTTTCTTGTTTAAGTCTTTCTATGTTACACATGCATTCAAGAAAAAATATTTCCCATGAGGCTGGAGAGAATGCTCCTTAGTTAAGAGTGCTTCGCCGCTCTTGCAGAGGACAGGAATTTGACTCTCCGAGCTGACATGAGGTGGCTCAGAACCATCTATAAGTCCAGCTTCTGGGGATCAGTATTCTCTTCTGGCCTCTACAGGCAACCCCATTATCACAGACATCAGACACACAGACACACACATACACGTACAAAAATAAAAGAAATCTTTATTTAAAAACATTTTCCACATGATATCTCCTTTCTTCTTGAAATTGCTTTGTTGTTTTGTGGGCTGGGGTTTCTCTGTGTGGCTCTGGCTGTCCTGGAACTTGTTCTGTAGACAAGGCTGGCCTGGAACTCAGAGGTCTGTCTGAGTGCTGAGATTAAAGCTGTGTACCAACATACATGTCTTCTTTCTTCAGATTTGATTTAAAACTTTTTTTCTTCAACAAGAAACATTTCAAAACAAATACTATAAATTCTGTCTCCTTCTAAAATTACCTTAATGTTTCAAATACTCTATAATTTTTACTATAGCAGATATATTATGATCATATCCATTTTAAATTGCTTTATGATCTGCAGTATGCATGTGTCCAGTTATAACCTTATTTCACAGATGCTCCAGTCTGCATTTTTATTTGCTTACTTATTGATTGATTTTCACTGAACCTAGGGCATTGTGCATGCTGAGCAAATCCTCCACCACTGAGCTACATTGCCAGCTCTTTGCATTTTGATAGCACTTTGTTTCAGCCAGAGGCAGCATGGGTCCTGGTTTTGGCTTTGATTCCGAGTTTTGTTCAATGACTTTTCCTACCATAGATCACTATGACTAAGCAACAAATGTGTTTTCTCCAAAGGTGGAGGGCGTTTATACACCATACAGCTAGCTCCTTCATTAAAGATCACTTGCTAGTATCTAATACTGTGCACAGCCCCTTGAGACAAGGGGCAGAAGAGAGAGAAACAGAGCCCTGAAGTGCTTAGGGTCCAGAAGAAGATGCCCTGATCAAAGTGTTTGAGTCTTGATGCTAATATGCTCTCCAGAGACACTGGAGTATCACCAGCTTGTCTCTCTTGATTTTCACAGTAGCTAGCTCATTGCTGTTTACACAGTCAAGGGGCAGGCAGGTTTCATGGACGGTGGGAAACCCATACTTTCAAAAGGAAGTGAGCAGCAGATCGCATATTCCTCATTTTAACCTTGGAGCAAGTCAGAGTAGACGCGGAGGAAAGGAATGCTGCTGGCTGCCAACTATTGTTAAGAGAACGCAACGTGCTCTCCTCCCCCGCAGCACTCTTTGATGTATTTCCTGAAATCTCTAGGTATGCCAGCTGTAAGAAATCCATCAGATGAATTGCTCGACAATAAATATAGGTGAAATTATCCTTGTCAGAGAAATTCTTGATAGGAGGCAGGCTCCTTTATCTGGGCTGTTCTTGGAGCTCTGCCGATATCACTATTAATACTTCATGTTAATTACATATCACTTACATGTGAATATAACCTTAAAGTTGTAATGACCAAGACAGTGGTAACAGAAACGGGAATTAATATATCCTTTAAGCCTAATTGCATCACCAACATCTCAAAACAATGAGACAACTAACTACAGTAACAGCTGTGGTTGCCATAAGCCAGTATTGAGAAGATAACACTCAGGGTTTGGGGTCTTTTGAAGACAGCAAATAAGATGAAGCTATGCAGCTTTAATCCCAGCACTCTGGAGGCAGAGGCAGGTGGATCCCCGAGTTCAAAGCCAACCTGCTCTAGAGAGCAAGTTCCAGGACAGCCAGAGCTACACAGAGAAAACTTGCCTCAAAAATTAACAAACAAATAAAGAACAAGATGTAGAGCTTCATGCTCATGAAATGTAACTGTTAGAATTTGTAAGCAGAGAAAGCTAGACTAGTTAAATTAAAACACAAGTCAGCAATAGGTCTCAAACTGAAATAAAGTGAACTATTATTATCCATCCTAGAATGTTTATTTCAATTTATCAATTATTTGTCTTTCTCTGCTTTTAATTTGACTGCATGAAAGCAAGGAGACGTGGTACTGGGGAATCCTCACCACGGTTGCCTTGTACGGTGGCTCCCTTCTGTGTAACATGCTGTGTTATATAGGGTCAAGCTCTCTCCCAGGCCTGTAATCAGGAAGAAACTGCAGATTAGGGAGGTGGTAGTGACCTTCCTGGAGAGGGGCAGGCAGAAGTGTCAAGTCAGGAGTCAATGGACCAGCGCAGTGAGGTGTGATAGTGCTCCTGAGACAGAGGTGGGTGGGGACGCGAGTTCATGGCCAGGCTGGTCTACACCACATGTTCAGCTCAGCCAGGGCTACCTATGAACTCAGCTAGTGTTTTGTGGAGGTGGTTAAGAGAGGTGGTTCCATGAGGCAGGTAGAAAAAGCCCCTTCGGTTGATGTTGGAAGGGACACCTTCCCCAGTGTCAGCTCACCTCTAAGGTAAAGAAATGAGATCATTTTTCTCTAACCCTCCTGCCTAATAGACTCCTGTCATTCATTCCCTTCCTTCTTATTCTGTTGGCTGAATCCATAGGTTCTGCTTGTGGTCTGTGACTGTACAGCTCAGGCTGTTCTGGACCTAGGCAGGCTGGCCTCAAAGATATTTGTACCCACACACCCAAGTGGCAGAACTGGAGGTATGAGCAACACAGCAGGCACACATTCCTTCTCTGATCCTGGTTTTCCTTCAGACCCAAATATGTGTGCCTTGTAAACTACATCTGACTGATACTTGCTTCCACACTGTGATTGGCCATGCTGAACAGTGCCTATTGTGTGTGTGTGTGTGTGTGTGTGTATACGTGCGAGCACGTATGTATGCACAGGTAGCTGAAATCCATTAGGATCCTTGCTCCGTTGATCTTTAATGTTTTCTTCCTAACTTAGGGTCTTACCCCCTCATGGGTGTTCCATCTGTTAAGTTCTGTGACACTGAGAGGACTGGTTTGTTCTCATTTATACATCCAAACTGTGAAAAGGATACATTCTTGTGGGTCAGTTTGGTTTACTATATTTACACATTTCAAGATCAGATGGTACATTTGCTTTTCCATTTACTCAAAATATTACTAGTATGGATCCCAAAATGTTACTAGTATGGTCTGAATATACAAAGAGAAGCTCACCAGAGAGCCAGATACCAGCTCCAGAACTTCCATAGGAAATTCCTCAGAAAGAACACTTTTTAAGGTCTGACCATGATTAAAATCAGAACAATGTGTGTGCAATGCTATTTATAACTACAAAAACCAGAAGGCATCTAAATTCCCGAGACAAGCAAGATATACCTACCCTATAGAATATTTTTTGTGGAGATCATCAAGCAACCTTTTGATACACTGAATAGAACTACAGACTTGGGAGCAGACTAAACCCAGTTTATAATTCAAAATTTCAAACAGTCTGGAAAGCTAGACCACAACAGCCTTAGAAGTAAATTAAATAAAAAATGAAGCCATAAAGCAAACACACTCACATATCCTACAATGCAGAAAATGTAACAACATTGCCCAATTGTGGCTTTAGGGTGCTGCAGATCTGGATTTAGGTCAGGACTGAATGCCAAGCTAAACAATAAGGAATACAACAGGAGAGAACCTGTTCCTGGGTGCTGATTCTCACAACTGGGGCGATGATGGGTTCTCAGAGCTAGTGTCACACAGGTCCCAGCGTCACTCTCAGCTAATGTGAAGAGATTCTGAAGTCTTAACCTAACTCAATCCACAGGGTCAAGCCAACATCACAATGTCACCGGAGTTGCAGAATGAAAGACTAAAACCTCTCCAGAGAACTGTAGAGGAAACCCTATCTTAACGGGAAGGAAGACATGGCCTTGTGGCGTGTACTGTCAGGAAGTTCAGGAGAGGAGAACCGGCTGGGTACCCAAAGGCTGTCATGGTAGTTAGGATATAGAAGACACCTCCTTCCTCCCCTATGAGGGAAAGTGCTCTCCCCTACGACTCACCTCGCACCGAGCCTGTCTCCATTCTCTAGTTGAGCCTAGCAGCTTGTGGCTTCTGTACCTTTGTTTTTCTAGTGCAGCTTTGTGTGGCTGACCTCATTTTCTTCTTGTTGTTTGGGCCTCACCTTCCACTCTGAACTCTGGGCTCTTTACCAGGAACCCTTGGCCCCATGACCTCCGAGAAGGCTGCTCTGAATGCCGCAGTCATAACAATTAACCTACTTATATGACTGCAGCCAGCAGGGCTTGGGCTCCCTCAGATGCACTCATTCCACTGGGTGCTTTCTCAAGCCTGTTGCCCCAGGGACCAGTGGCCTAACGCCCTTCAGATAACACAGGTGCTTCTGCTTTGGAATAATCAGGCCAAGAGAGAGAGCTTTCATAGGAAGGGCTTTTGTGCTAGCAACCATAGACAAAGCATTTATTCAGCCATGGACCAATCCAGTAAAGCAAGCCTGGCAGACAGAAAACAAAGCAAAATAAAACCACAACAGCAGACAACAAGAGTCGAATTAATTAACTCAGCCTATGACAAGCTGAGTTGCTGAGAGTACAGCCTTGGTCAAACTGCCCCGAGCTGTATCACGTGCTGTCAGTAGGTATATTATCTAACTGGTACCTCAGTTTCCTCATCTGTTACTAGGGGGGAAATGAAAGGTATGTTGAAAAGCCTAAAATATGATCACACAGCCAGGTGTGGGGCTGTGTACATCTTTAAACCCAATACCCAGGAGGCAGAGGCAGGTGGATCTCTGAGTTTGAGGCCAGCCTGGTCTATGGAGTAAGTTCCAGGACAGCCACAGATACACAGAGAAACCCTGTCTTGAAAAACCTAATACATATGTAATGTGATGTGATGTGATATGATGTGATGTGATGTGATGTGTGTGTGTGTGTGTGTGTGTGTGTAATAAAGCATGTAAACATATCCCCAACACTGCTGGGATCTAATGGTCAACTATTCTTCCCTACACGGCCCAGACAGGCCTTCCACTCACAGAGATCTACCTGTCTCTGCCTCCCAAGTACTCAGATTAAGGATATGCCTTACTGTAGCCATCTGCTCATAAATCTCTGATAGTTTCCCAGGTTCCACCGAGTCATTTCCTCTACTTTTGAACACAGAACAATGTGTTTAGTCAAGAAAGGGTTCTTGCCTAGAGTAAAGAGAAGGAGCCAACAGAGGTCTTTTAAACAATTAGCGCTCTCTTTCTTACTGTACCTCTGCCCTAGGAGAGGGTGCTAAAGCGGAACGTTAGTTGGTTATGTGGACTTGAAGGCTGGATGGTAAACAGTGTACGTACAAACCACAGACCGCGAATCCCAGGCCAGAGTCACTCTACCCAGCATGCTTGGCGAGACTCCAGCGTGCTACCAAGTTTCTAAATGGAGCTTCTCAGCTTTGCTGACGTGACAACATCCTTTTGTGATCAAGGCTGTCTCTGGCATGTCGATGCTGTAGCATATCTGGGCCCTTCCCCCTTGAGATGGGAATACATTTAATAATGCCAGACGCCTTCCACTCCCTCTGTTGGCCCCACCTCCACTCTTGTACAAGGCAACGGTCCTCGTATTGAGAGCTTTAGCTGTGTAATCGCACACATGTCTCAGGAAGCTGAGTTCATTGAGGGAAATTCCTTCTACAACCAAAGAAAGTTAGGGTTAGCCACATCCGGGAAAGTAGTATTTATTCCTGTAAGCCATTAATATTGAGGCGAGATCACTTAATGAAAGGGATTGTAGTCCACGTTTTTCTTCCAAACTATTCTCTGACAAGATGCCAATTATTCCATATTTTCCATTCCTAAAGAAGATTCCCACTGCATATAATGCTACTAGGTAAATGATATCCATCTTAAAAGGGTTGTTTGAGCCAGGAGAGAGAGTCTTTGATATAATTTTTAGTTTATTTAGTAGCTGAGATGGTGAGTTATTATAAACTCCTAGGCAGTGGCTATCAACACGCCACAGCTTTAAACCACTTTTTATTTCTTTTTGTTATATCTCTGAACGCAAGTCAAACTCTCTGGCTTGGCAGCAATTCTGTTAGAACTTCAATACCCTTTGGCTTGAGTAACTGCACTGAATAATCCTAACAGGGCTCAGAAAAGCACACGTTATTCAGACGCAGGTCCGGAATCCAGACATACACAGACATGACTCAAAGGTTTTGTGCTCCCATAGTGCCCACGGACTGTCCTGCTGCACAGACAGCGCTCAGCTCCAGCCAACATTCCCATTTACTATATGAAAGTTAAGCCGTTTGGTGAGCTTTCTCCTTTCCCTTCCCTCCCTAGACAGGATATCAAGAGGATCGGCTGCTATGAACAGAACCAAAGAGCTTTTGAAAGAAGAAATGCAGGCAATGTAGCAGAAGGGATGAAAGAGGCCAGGCCCTCAGCGGTAATAGGGGGGCAAGGTCAGAACCTGCATGCCGAGTGTGGAAAGGTAGAGTGATGGATTGTGGGACAGGAGGAAGAACAACCCAGTGAAAGAATTCTATTACCACAAAAAGGGAGAAAAAGTTTCATATGCCGGAAAAGGAAAAAAAAAAAAACAAAAAACATATAAGCCAGAGTGTTATATTGCTAGGACATGGTTCAGTCTTATATCTTTTCTGTGTTCTGAGAGGCAGAACACAGAAAAAAGGAGGAGGGGAGAGAGGAACTGAGGAAGGAAAAGAGGTAGAAAGGGGTAGGTCTTAGGTTATGGAACAAGGGTAAAGAAAACCAAACTGAAATGAAATTGAAGAGTAAGGCCAAAACAGATGTAGGAAACAGTTAAAGGGTGGGGGAGGTTGGGGGTAGGGAAAGGTTAATTAAAAGGAAATACAGTACTAGGAAAGCTAATGGCCTGCCTTCCTTTACTGTGCAGTCATTGTACTTTTAGAAAACAGACTACCGGGCAACACATCCTAACGTTTGGAGTGCAAACCCCTGAAATACTGAAACTTAGTTCTTGAGATGATGTCTGTACATTTAACCTGCATGGTCTAAGATCAACATTTATATAGTACTGATCAGATGAAACATCATACTTAGGTATGTTTAATTAAACTTTACAGAATATTGTCTTTACTTCTTATGAAACTTGGAAGGTTTTGCATTTAAATTTAAAACTACATGTAGAATGCACACAAACCTATCAATCTTTTCTTTAAATCCACAGCAGTAGCCCCTAACTGAGTTCTCTCTGGAGACTGTATTTTTCTAAGTTTAAAAAAAAAAATCAAGCTTAGACAACTTTTAAATATTTCTAACCAAGAGGACAAGAATATTCAATCAAGTTAATGTTATCAGTGTGGCAATTATTTGAATATCTTTGATGTCAGAGCCAGTCCTCAGAATGTTAAAATTTTCTTGACTTTGAAATCAAAGAATAGATGTTTTTTCCTACTGTAATATAAAATATAAATATTAAATTTTATCAAAAAATTGAGCACACAAAAGGAAACTGTAAACTTTGCCAAGGATTTTGATAAAAATTTAATTTGTTTTCAAATATTTTATTATCTAGGCAATATATAAAACATAAGCTAGCCGCCAATGTGCTATACCTTTCACTGGTGTCCGCCTGACAAGCCGAGCTGGCTGCTGCGCACTGCTTCAGGACTCACCTTTAAAAGGCAGTGGCGGGGATTATATCGCAGGAAAACATCGGGCCAGAGCTTGGGCAGTTCTGCTTCCGCCTCAGCCAGCTGATACCTGTTAGTTGTGTCACTTGCTCAACTTCTCTCTTTTAAATTTGGGATTATGTTCCCTCAAAAGTCAGTTGAGCATTAAAAAGTTTCTTTTAAGTGAAACAGGTAAAAAAATAAGCAAACAAGCAAACAAACAAACAAACAAAAAAACCTTTGAAACATATGTTAGTTACTTGCATGTATTAGGAAACAGAACCATTTCTCTCATAATGGTTATTGTTCAAAAACATGGACATGTCTTCTTTTTTGTCTTCATTTCCTTGGTATCTACTTTTTTATTGTATGCTATGCAGATGTGTGTGTTATCCAGATGTGTGTGCTCTGTAGATGTGTGTGCTCTGTAGATGTGTGCTATATAGATGTGTGTGCTATGTAGACATATGTGTTATAGATGTGTGTGCTATGGAGACATGTGTGCTCTGTAGATGTGTGTGCATATACAGAAATCAGAGGTTTGAGATCAACCATCTCCTTCTATAATTCCCCACTTTATTTTAAGGGCAGGTCTCCCTCTGAACCTGACCTCCCTGTTTGCCTCTGCTAACTGGCCAGGAGCCCATGGATTGTGCTCCTCTCCCTGCACTGAGGCTAGTGATTTGTCCCACACCACATTTGGCTTTTGTATGTGTTCTAGGGTCTGATCTTAGGTCCAGCTTGCTTTTCGTCACATAACTAAATCTTCCTCCCATTGATTGAAAGAAACAGGAAATTAAAAAAAAAAGCCAGGTGCCATGGTGTACACCTCTAATCCCAGTACTCGGGGAGGCAGAGGCAGGAGGATCTCTGTGAGTTCCAGGCCAGCCTGGTCTACAAAGTGAGTCCAAGACAGCCAAGGCCACACAGAGAGACTCAGTATCTAAATAAATAAATAAATAAATAAAATAATTAAAAAAAATGCCTAGCATTTATTTTTTAAAATCTAAACTCTTTCTGTGATCCTTGAAACCAAACCTCTCTGAGTAAAGATCTTGAGGAAAATAGAATTCAGTCCAATATTTCAAACAGCGTTTGCTGTTTTACTCGGCTTTTACCTTTAAATGGCATCACATAAAGAGTTACAAATGGAACAAAAAGTTGCCACACATTAGGCATGATAGTACATGCTTGTAACCCCAGCACGTGGGAATAGCTCCGGGTCTGGGCTGTGCAGACAGTTCTAGGTCAGCCTTGGCCTTGTGCCAAGACTGCTTCCCAAACCAACTCCCCAGACCATTTCTAACTGTAAGGAGTAGTAACTTAGTGCTCAAATTAGCACTCCAAAAAAAGGTAGGTGTTTTCCTGTTACAGCTGTTACTGCTCCATCCAACAGGATCAAAATGTTTATGTGAGTGAATGAACCAAAGGGTGAAGCTTGCTGTATTTGCATTTGAAAAAGTCTGTTCTCTTTCTGCTCAGTCATTAATTGTACAGTTACTCTTAGCCAGAATTTGTAGCTGTTTGTGGGCAAGAGTCTTATGTTTTGAGGCTTGCTTATTATTTGCTACGTAGTCAGTCCAGTTTTACCTTTGACTTAAGAGCCCCCTGTCGCAGCCTGCCAAGTGATGGCAGATTACATATACAAACCACCGTCTAGCTTCAGAAACAAAACATTTTTGATTTTCAAGTCACTGAATCATTACTTTCCCAAGAGTTCAAAAATTCTGAGTTGTTGCTCACTTTTCAAATATAGACTGTAGAGTCATCACTGGAATGTTTTGGCCAGATCACTCCTAACACTTGACCGCCTCTGCTGGATCTAGACCAGTCTCCCAAATCAAGCAGGAAAGGCCCTCAAAGAACTAAAATAAAAGACACCATCCTTGCCAAATAGTGATGTCAGCAGTAAGGAAGTCAAGAGACAAGATGGAAGAAATGAGTTTGGAAAGAAAGCTCGCCTTGTAAGGAGTGAAAGGAAATACAAAGATTGAAGTACTTTCAGCCAGCCTAATGAACAGGTTTGAAATTGAGGGTCCTAAGAGGAGACTGTACTTAGATCAGGTTAAAGAAGTAAAGAATGAAGGGAATGAATGGAGTGGCGTCTGTGTCTGGCGTTGGAGTCTTGAGACAGAAAGGGCAGCCAGCAGCACTGGCTGCAGCTGATAAATTGGCCTGTGCAAGAGCAGACACGAAGGCTCCGCGCTGTGACAGTCATGAAGCACCTGACCCAACCATCCAAAGAAGTTACTTAAAATTACACTTGGCTTTCTATCCTCCTCCTCCTCCTCTGCCTCTTCCTTGTCCTCCTGTATTGCCTCTTGCTCCTCATTGTTTAAAGAGAAGGGAAATGCAAATGACTAATTTACAGGATGCACTGTAGGAACTATTAGTAGGAAATAAAGAAGGGAAACCCTGACGAACGTAATTGCATCAGAAACACGGGAAGAAAAGGGGCAAACTGGAGCTGTTTTCCTGTAACGTGCTGAGACTTACAATGTACACTTCACCTTTACTCCCAGCACAAAGTATTCCTAGCACTTTGCATGATGTCCATGTGCAAATTCCTGTTGTGATCATATATGGAGAAAGCAGTGAGCATCCTCTTATATTGTCTGCCTGCCTATCTATCTATCTATCTATCTATCTATCTATCTATCTATCATATATATGAGAGACCACTATATATATGAGAGAAAAAGAAACTACTATCTTTTCATTCAGTTTCATCTGCTCAGTAATCAATGACTCAATCTGTCTTTCTTGGCTTTCCTTGCTGTGAGGTACTAGGGACTAAACCTGGGGCCTTATTTATGCTAGGCAAATGCTCCACCACAGAGCTCTATATTCCTGGGCCTTTAATTTTTTTTTGAGTGTGTTCCTAATTCAACTGCTTTAAGCTTTGGGAAGATTTATCTGTACTTTGGAAGTGCCCAACAGATCTCTGTTAGCCTGTAAGGTCTATTTTGGTAATAGCGCAGATATCACTAAGTGATAATGAAGAACAATGAGGCACATGACCACCCTGAAGGAAAGGAAAAGACAAGGTCCGGCTTGGCTGGTGATGAATTGTATTCAGTGTGGGAAAAATAAGATGGGATATAAAAGGCGGGAAGTGAAGCATGTTTCTGGGAAATTAAGTAGGAATCAGTTATAGGCTAGGAGTGTGATGAATCAGTTTTTAAGGATATGAATCTAAGTTACAGATAGGTACATCCTTTGCTTGAGCACATGAAATCACTTGTGTTTCTCTGTGTTAAGATATGTTCCCAAGCATCTGAGGAATGAGTACCCACTGGACCCTGGGGCATGTTTGAGGATGGTTCAACACTCCTTCAATTTTTCCCATGTCAGGTACTTCTGGGCTTTGAGGGGGATGGATCAAGCACTTTCAGAGGCAGGGACTGATTATGAAGACATAGCAACTCCTGAGATAAACTCATAAACTCGCTCCTTGTGTGTCTAGGAGACAATTAATATTAAATGCTACCACTGTGGATGATATTTTTCATTAAAAGTAGGATTATTGTACGTGATACATGAATGTATGTATGCAAATGCCATAGCGTGCGTGTGGAGGTCAGAGAGCAACTTTGTGGACTTGGTCCTCTTCTTTTCCCTTTACGTGGGTCGAGGGACCGAACTCAGGTCGTCAGGCTTGCAATGCAAGTGCTTTTCGCACTGAGCCAGCATGATGTAGCCCTGGGGTTAGAGTGCTTCGTGGGGAAGACAGCATGTGTGGTGTGGCATGACTGCTGACTCTTCTCTAGGGCTGGGGATCTTCTCGCTTCCCTTACTGCAGTGTATGATAGGCTCCAAGCAAACATGTCTCAGTGTATGAAACTCACTAGCGATCTACCAAAGAGAAGATTTCAACACAGCAGCTAGGACCCAATTTACACACAGAGGCTGAGATGTTGGTGAAAATGGGCAAGAGCAGAATAGAGCAAGCAGAGGTCCCTACTTAGTTTGCTCTGTCTCCTGCTGTAATTTTCTAATCTGTCTCTGGTTCCAGCTCCAATAAAACCACATGAAATTATATCTGAATGATATGCTCATAAAGTCCCTGAGAAATGTCATATATCTTAGGTCTTTAAATTTTATCCCAATGGCCCTTGTATGTAATTTATCCCCATAGCAGGAAATGACTTGAGAACCAAGGAATCCCAGGGCCTTTATCATTTAGGACGGAGTGGACAGAAAAAAACACAAGGATGAGTCACTGCGAATCATGCCACCAGTTCAGAGTGGGAGTCACCTCACAAGGTAACACATACTAAAGCCTTCTGTGCCGGTCATTGTCAACATTATTCCCTGGTAATCCTCCCTTAACGGGAAGGAAAGACTCAACACACAACCAGGAAGAGGTGACTTCTTTCTAAGAACATGAAAAGTTAACTTTGATATGGCAATACAATTTTAAAAGCACACAAGAAAGTATTTAATATCAATTAATTTTAATTTTATTTTTGAAGTGTGATTGTGTGTGCAGAGTGGACCAGAAGAGGCCATCAGATCCCAGGAAGGTGGAGTTACAGGTTGTTGCAAGCCACCTGTCCTAGGTTCTGGGAACTGAACTCTGGTCCTCTTCAAGAGCAATATGTGATTTTAACTGCTGAGCTATTACTGCCACCCAACTTGAAGATAATATTTTTCTTAATACCTGTCTCTGAAGAAGCAAGCAGGTGGATGGGGTTTGGACAGGTCTCATTTTCTGTTTAGCACCAACATACATTCTCAAATACAAGAGGAAGGGCAATCCTGCATCAGCCAGGTTTCTTCACTTACAAAAGGGAAGAGGCAGTACTGTTGGGTGACAGCACAGCTCAGCTGGTGGTTGTCACCTGCAGAGATGATAGGTTCTTGTGCTCCACAAGGCTCCTGTCTGGTGTCTCCACAGCCACTCAAAGCAGAGCTAAGCCTGTGCTACCCTCTCTGATAGTGTCACCCTCCACTTTCCGCTTCACTTCCTCCTCAGAGTCGATGTGACAGGTTTCCCCCTTTGGATATAAATGTATAGCAAAACCCCACAAATGGTCGCTACAGATTCATGTGTGGATGGAGGAGCAGGTCACTTGGCAGGGCACCAACACCTCAGCCAGTGACCTTTCTTGCTGAGGTGTCCGGGCTGCTCAGCCTGGGGAGCCTCTGCACTGCTTCTGTGTACAGCCACCTCCAACAAGTGGTTAGAACGGTTTCCAGGTGAGGTCTGAAGACATACTCTGTGACTTTGTTTACCTCAAAAGTGGCTTGAGGCAAAAGGTATGACTTGTGAGGCTCATCAAAGCAGTGAGGGATGCCACGGCCCAGTCAATACGTGAGCAGAAAAATATCAAACTCAGCTGTAGCTGGGTTTTTAAAAAGTAAAGTAAAAAGTAGCTTTGATTTTTTTTTTCAGGGCTAGGGAACAAGCACAGTATTGTGCACATACTGGATAAACAGTCTACCACTGAGCCACACACCCAGCACTGCAATGAAACTTTTGGATGTGTAGCTATAAATAAAATGACAGTTCGGTTCCATATATGTAATAATTGTTTTGTAGAAATATTCTCATTTTGATTTTTATGGATTTAGTCTGTGTGTGTTCTGTATGTATCAGCATGTGCTTGAGTGCACACAAGTGCGGAGGGCAGGGGTGACATCCGCTTTCTTCCCCCGCTACTTTCTACTTCAGTTTTTGAGACAGTTTTGATCTAAGTCAGAGCTCACCAATTGGCCCACGATCCCTCGTGTCTCCTGTGTCCTCCCGCTCAGCCAGGGTTGCACACACAGCTCCTCACTCTTACTGTGGTCCAGAGGATTCACATTCAGGCCCTCACGCTGTGTGGCAGGCACTTTACTGACTGAGCCATCGCCCCAACCCTTGGGTTTTACTTATAAAGTAATATATGTAAGTCTCTTACCATTGGATATGTATTTTTACAAATATGTGGGGATTGCATTTATACTGAATTGGCATCTAGTTAAAAAATGTATTCACATTAAAGGTACAAGATGCCAAATATTTCAAAGTCAATGAGTTTGAGAAATAAGCCTCTCGAAAGTGTTTAATCCTTATTCTATTAGAAGCTTTTGAAAATGAACACTGGAAGACAGTATGTATGTTGTTGAAGGTATTTTCCTGTAAATTAATGTGCTGTTTATAGTCAAGGCTTGTAATTAAAAAAAAAAAAAACCACAAAAAAACAAAAAACAACCCTATCGGAAAAATTTTGTCTGGATAATTTAAATACTGCAATAATATTCTGTCCACTCTTTTCTGTGGAAATGGGCATTCCACTTCAAAATCAGACTTGATCACTTATTTAAGAAGTAAAAATATAGTGTGGGGGGCAGGGTCCCGTAGCCCAATGACACACACAAGACCAATAGGGCAGCTGGAACGACGCAGAGTAAACCTGTCTCAAAACAAAACAAAACAAAACAAACAAACAAACAAAAAAGAGCAAAAGCAGAAAGACGTGGCTGCTTTTTACATACTGTTTATGAGATACATAGGAAGAAAGAAAATCTGAGACCCATTTCTCCAACCCCCTTTTTCCTGTTGTAATCACTGTAAGGGATTCACACAGCTTTTGAAATGACTAAAAAGGGACAGTGCAGTTATATATATGATATTGAAAGAAAAAAAATATATATATATGGCTTGTGGGGTGGAGGTAATAGAAAACAGAAAGAAAGTACACACATCCAGAAACTCAGTAATAACAGAGACAGCCCCCCCACCCCACTTTGAGTGTTTGCTTGCCTAGCCCCGGAGCTTATTTCTAAATGGTGGAGGCACATGATCACATTTTACCAAAAAGAAGAAGAAAGCCCAAAGAATCAAAAGTTAGGAGGGACTCAAGCCCTGTCCCAAAATTCTGTATCTGAGGATTTTTTCATTTCTGTAAGGAACAATGAATGACTTTTATTTTTCCAGCCATCTTAGAATTTTGTCCCTTCCATGTTCTTTTTTTTTTTTTTTTTTTCTCGTAGTAATGGAAACTCTTTACATTTATGCTGCTATCATTAGGACAGCCAGACAGCCAGTGTTTCCATCATGACTGACTTCAATGTTTTTTCCTGAGCTTCATAATTTGACAATTTCTATCATTGTATTGGATAATATATGTCAGAAGAATTAGAGCAAAATCTATGCCCACTTCCGGAGTGACCTTATTTTGAATAAATAGTCAGTCTCAATGTGGTTTCTTTTAATTGGCCAATTTCTCTGAAAAGTCAGTAAGCAAAATGTATTGATTAATTGATAACTGCAGTTAATTGGGTTTTTACTAAAATTTATTACACTACCACAGAATAGACACTCAATAAATATCAGTCAAATATGTAAGTCTAGTTAGTTAAAGGAGAGTTATTTTGTTTTTAGTTTCTTGGATAAAAAAGAAAATTTTCAATTAAACATAAAAATTTGCCATAACTTCAGAATTCACCCTACAGAGAAGTGATTTTAAACATGTATCTTGTTCTTCATTCTCTTTTTCACCTTGCTGTTCACTTTCCCTTTCCTTCTGCTCCTCCACTTCTTTCTTGAACAAGTCCATGCTAACTCATAAGGCGGGAATGGGAAAACGGGCATTTGTTGGTGGTGTGGGACGGAATTTAGAAACTGAGGGTTACACCTCTGATAGGGTTAGGGGATCATTGTGGTGTGGCTGGGCGTGTTCAGTAGAAATAGTATCTATTGCCTCAACTCAAGTAACTGACCAAGAAGGAACTATTACATTTAATATATAATGGAAGACAGACCGCCATTGTCAGAGGAAGGAGCAGTGAAAATGAAAGTACAGGTTATTTAGGCCCCCATAAGACTGGTTTGGAAATGAGGTCTCAATTTTTCATAAATACATAAGAAATAAATATAGATCTGTATATGTGAATAGATAGATGGACTTTTATACCAGGTGTCCCTTCTTCCTGGGTCCTAAGAAGACTCAGGCACCAGGCACATTTTTCTCCTACAGCTTGGTTTCTAACCACCATTTGTAACAGAAAGAAGGGGAAACTCCTTGGAGAAAGGGCTAATTCTGAGAACGAAGCACACAAACATAAAATACAAAACTAGCCTAGAATACTGAGTTACGGAAAAGCACAGATGTTGTTTCCCAATGCCAGGAACATGTTGAAGAAAAAAGTCAGATTAAGAAGAATTACTGTGATCATATCTGAGATGATGTGAGGATCCAAATGAGCAGTAACAATAAGAGATTGCAGATTCGGCTTGACACAACTGCACACACACAGCGTGTGTTTTAACCTACACAGCATGAAGCACACACACAGCACGAGGCACGCGCGCGCGCGCGCGCACACACACACATACACACACACACACACACACACACACACACACACACACACACACAGCATGAGGCAGATGCACATTGAGCACCCAGAGTTACCCTTGTCGGTTTTGTCTCACATGGTTTCCTGGTGAAAAGCAAGATGAGGCCATCATTGGGTTGTTGTGTAGACCTTGACAGCTGGACTTTGGTGTCAGAAATGGATGTGATTCTAAGGGGACTTTTGGCTTAGGATAAACCAGGTACATTAAGACTTAAGTAAAATCAAGTTTGTCCTAAACAGTGTACATGTCCCTCTTTGTGACCCAGATGTCAGGGACTGCCTGATATTGCTTCCCACGACACTCTGTTGGTAAGTCCTCTACTGAGGAGTTGAACTCGGGACTCCTAACTCTTTGCCTGTCTACCTTCAGTGACATGATTGTAGCTTCTTGGGGGGAGTCCATATTCAGGAGTATTAGAATGTTCTGGCATGGCAGATCACAACTTAATAAATGAAATGACCATCCATGAGTTAATGCTATCATAAGTAAATACAATTTATTGTAGTGCTCTGAAAATACTTACAAAATGAGAAAGAAGGAACTATTTAACCGCGATTATTTTAACCACATTATAATATTAATATAATAAGTAATGTGCCAACTGATATGATGTACAATAATGAATCGCCATCACAGTCTTCCACAAAAGTAGAAGATCTGAATCTGATGATAAAGCAAAACGATAACCTAAAAACAGGGGCTGATGGGATGGCTCAGCAGGTAAAGGTGCTATTGCCAAAGTGCTATGTCAGCACCTGAGTTTGGTCCCTGGGACTCATGGTAGTAGAAGGCGAGAAATGACTCTGTCCAGTTTTCCAGTTTTCTTCCTAAATCCACATACACTCTATGGCAAGCCCCAGCAAGCCATGCACAGATAAATGTAAAATAAAAAACATCTAAAGTCAATCTCCCCCAAAATAGGCATCTTACAAAATCAATCATACTCTTCAGAAGTGTTAAGTCCATGCCTGCAGTGAGGTGGCACACGCCTGTGATCCCAGCACTCAGGAGCTGTGGGGACTCAAGGCCAGCCTGGACAGCACAGTGTCACACCAACCACCCCCCCAGACGAAGAATAGCGTGGGGCCTGGTGAGTAAGAGGCTCCCTGGCTATACCGACGTTTTAAGGGAACTGTAGCTGACACAAGCCAGGAAGGAGCTGAAGGTGTTACTCATTGCATTCAGTGGTGCTAATCTTGGTTGTGGGACAAACAGCCCACAGAACATGTGAACTCATGGAGCAAGGCTGAATGTGCCATCAGACTGCTGGGCTCAACAGGGATCTGGTACACTTGCAGAATGCAATCGTCCTTAAAACCAAGCAAAAGAAAGAATCACACAGTCTCAGAACTGTTGAAACCTAGTTTGCCAGCTTGGATGTATGTATTAAAGTTTTAGATGAAAAAGCTTGGGAGATGGCTCAGTAGTTAACAGCACTGGCTGTTCTTTCAGAGAGCCTGGGTTCCGCTCCAAGCACCCACACAGGGGCCCACAACAAACTGTAAGTCTAGTTCCAGAGGCCCCTTTCCAGCCGCCATGGACATCAGGCACATACATGGCACACAGGCATGCATGCAGGCAAAATACCCGTGGATGTAAAATAAAAACAAATAACACTTTTTTGAAAAATTAGATCAAGCCAAGATGTATGTGTGATTAGAGGGTCCCTGTTACAACAAAAGTATCAGAGAGACTTAAGGCAAGAATTCATAAGAGGGACTATCTTTTCAATGTGCCCTTCCATGTTGGAGGAAATGCTCTTTATTCTGTTCTAGAACTGAGTTCTCCTGAGAGGGAGTTGGAGTATAACTAGGAAGGAGCACAAGGACTTGGACTATTTTACTGGCTGTTCCTAGAAAACTTGCCACTCCAGGACTAGCTCCATGCTATAGTGGTGTGCCTATAGGACCCAGAAGTATCCTTAACCTTTACGAACATTTTCTCAATGTATGAGAAAAATTAACTTGGACATCTATTCACTATTTTGCTTGCATGTGTGTTGTATGTATGTGGGGACACACGTGTTTGGCAGTCAAGGAAGGACTTTGTGGTGCAGGTGTCTCGTTCCTCTTTTTGTGGGTTCCGGGACTCAAACTCATGGCTATCTTGTTGCCCCCCCAACACACACACTTTAACTATTCACTAATACTGTGATTTGAAATTGTTTATTTAAAAAAGTGCCCAGAAGTCTACATTTTAAAAGATAGATTGGATGATCATCAGTCATATAATTTAATTGGCTCTAACTCTCCTGCTATAGATACAGAAACTTAGACATATTATTTAGCCTCTTTATGCCTCATTTTCCTCATATATAATAATAACACCTTAAATTATAGGATTATTATGAGCATTAAATGAACAACACATGCAAATTGCTTACAGTGGTACCCAAGGCACAGGAAACACTAATTGATAGTCATAGTTATAATTATTGGAGATAAGGAACAAAGAAAAAAAGTCAAACAAAATATGAAAGAGGAATCTGTGATGTTGTACAATACAGTTGATCATTTTTCTGATAAATGTATTTACTTAGTTTGTACCAGGCACAAAATTCTCGCACGAGTATTCCTTTATTTTTATACTCATCTATATAAATGGAGACAATTTTTAGCTGCGTTTCTCACAGTATTGCTACACAGATTTAATTATAAAAAATTTTTAGCAATTTTCCTGGCAGTACTAATGAGCATTCAAAACACAAGTTGTGCCATCTTGCTAATTGTTATTATTGTCATCTTTATGATATAGTGGTTTCAGAGTTAGAGAGATGCATGGGAGGACATAATTACAGCTACATATGATAGGATAGTGGCTTCAGAGTTAGAGAGAAGACCTCCTATGTAGGAGGTCATAATTACAGCTACACAGGATAGGAGATAAGGGCAAAAATCTCAGGATTTTTAGAAATGGGTGCATTTTTTCCTAGTTAGGATGGAGGAAAAAACATTCAGTATTCCCCATGTTTTCCTTTAAACTTCACTAGTTTTTAAAGTCACTAGGCCCACAGTTACTCCACCGAGAACCGTTTGTTTTCAAACTGACCATGTCTACAAACCATTCTCTCAGCAGGAGCCAGGCATCAAGGCTTGGTAAAACATGCAGAAAAAGCAGAGAGAGCCTGCCAGCTGAGTCTATTTGCATCACCTCTTCCTCAGACTCATCTTTCTAAAGCATAGTTTCCATCTTGTCTGGATTGCTAGAGGAGGTAGCCGCATTCTCAAAACTGAAGGACACTGCCTAGCTTTCAGCATCTCTTCAGTATTCCCATTCCAAGTATGGCATCAGTGCTAACGCCACCTGGGAACTTGTTAAAAGTGGGTAATCACATTCGTAATGCAAACCTACTAAATTAGAGTCTTCGCTTTAACGAGGTGGGAAGGGTTGCAAATTGAAGTTAGTTTTGAGAAGCACTTCTCTACAATACTCATTAATCTAAACCACACAAAAATCATAAACTGTGGCCTCATCAAGGCGAAACTGAGCTGGCAGCATGGCTCAGTTCTAGAGTACCCATGTAGTGTGCACAAGGTTTTGAGTTCAATCCTCCATCTGCAGAATTAGGTCTCTTCAGCAATTTGGGGGTATCTCAAGCAATCTTCTGATGCTCTGAATTCTGCCTCCTTCCTGCCCACTATTCAAATCTCCCCTGCCACTGAAAAGCCCCCTAACTTCATGAAGAAACTAAGATCATCTCAAATGCCACTGTTCTTCCTAAACATGCCTTGGATTTGGGCCATACCATTGCTTTCATTTTAGTAACTACTCATTCATTATGCACTGAACGAACACTTTCTAAGTGTTTGTTATTATCAGCACTGCTGCACGGCGCACAGCGCACACCCTAGTCTGGCCTTTTCCTACATTCAGTCAGCTCACCACCAGGGCTCTGATGGCCTCATGGAGAGGCCTTAGCATTTTACAGGCAAGAAGTCAAGGTGGGAGATGGAAGGGAGTGGAGCCATACTGGTCTGGTCTATGCTACAAAATTTGTGCTTTTTCTCCCCTTGTTGTTGAAACTACTTAAATGAAGTTAACATCATTAAATTACATGAAAAGACTTTGTGGTATAGGATAGGGAGAAAACAAAAGGCACTGCATTTTCATTATTTCATGTTAACTTTATCTCCTAGAGGATCTTCACTTTTTTTCATATACCAGCAATACATCATTCTTCATTCTCTTAACGAACATCACCATTAAAAACATCTCCTGTCTGTCCTCATCTGGCTCTAAAGTTTAGACACGATAGGCATCAAATAAACACTTGTTAATTGAAGACAGTCTTTGTTCTGGGGGTTGGGGCCAGGTTAACAAAAATGAAAAAAACCATTGCACAGATGAGGTCTTTCTCCTGGTCTTCTTGACACAAGGAAATGTTTGTGAGTTTGAGATGACATTTTGGGATCAAAAAGTTCCTCCAGGGTGCCGTGGAGCAGAGTCTCCTGGATCACAGCCAACCAAATGGAGCTGGCTTGTAAAAGCTTTTATGGGTGAGCCTTTTGGAGGCAAGTTTCAGGGCCATTTGGTAGCGACATCTCAGCAGGAGAAGTTTCGACAGCACACCCTAACGCAAAGATTTGATGAGTAGGGACTGGGAAAGACAAAGAAGGTAAAAATAATTAATAAGTATACAGCAGTCTGTAGTTTTTTATAGTGAAAATAAAAAGGTTTTTTTTTTCATGGCAGTTGCAAGATCACCCCTGTAGGTAGCGTGCACACATGTTCTGGGCATCACTTCTCAGAGATCACCTTCTCCAGCACAGGGCTGGAGCACACGGAGCTTACATTCTACACAAGACCTTTCTGGGGTCCCTTCCTTCAATGTGATTTGAAGATACGTCACCCTAGGAAACTTCAAAACCAAACTTAATGAAAATACTACTTCTACCTAATGTAAACTGGAACTTTACGGGATCTAATGTTGCATGAAGAGTTATGCATTGTTTTGACTCAGGAGTCAGCAACTTCTTTATATTTATAATCTCTAAATTACTTACAGCTTCCCTTTATCTTAGTCAGCAATCGTGCCAAAGATGAGCATTCCCATGAGATGTGTAATTTTCTCTTCAACTTTTAATTTCTCTGGACACAGAAGAAAAGCTCCTGCTTCTCCTAATTGAGCAATTATTGTTTCTTGAGTGAACGTAGAGTTTGAGGACAGTGCCAAAAATCTTCCTTTCATCCAGAGAGGAAGTCTAACGTAGGCAGAAAGGGAGGCCACCTGTGGCAGTACCCCAGATGGAAAAGCCAAGTCAAGACCAAAAGGGGAGCTCAGTCTTCACCTCTCTTCATCCCCTGGTGACCCCAAAGGTTCTTTAAGGGAAGCCAATTAGAACCAATTTGCATGTCTCCTTGGAGGCTTTACAGAACTCTCCGCTAAGAAGTTTGTTTTTCCCATTCCCTGTTTGTCCAGACCAGGATTTTCAGTGTGCTGTTTGAGCATCATTGCTAGGTTTCCATAAAGACATAAAAACAAAAACAAAAACAAAACAAACAAACAAACAAAAAAAACAAAAACCACTAAGCAGTGACTCACCAGAACTCCTGGTCTCAGTGCTTGGAGTAGCTCTAATATGCTTCCTACAATATTCTCCCAGAATCCAAGCAAGAGAATTCACAGAGTTCACATGCAAATATCTAGGGAGGGAAGCTGGTGTTTCGTGGCTTGGGGTATTATTTAAGCAATACTGTTGTTTTAGATTTTTCTTTCCACAGAGCTGAAGTCCACTTCTCTGGCTCTCCCACTTGTCAGTTTTTCCAGACACTCCCCGTGTGCCCTACATAAGAAGTCCTTCAGATATCTGAAGACAGCATCCACACTTATCTCAGCTTGTAGGTTTCTTTTTTTAATTAAGCACCTGATCTCCCTTTAGCTTCTGGGGTTATCTAGCTTCCAAACTTTATCATTAATGAGAATTTAACTTTTCAATAATGACATTTTGATAACCTGCTAATACGGAGCTCAATTAAAGCTAAAAGTACGTAAGAACAGTTGTTAAATGGTCTTTTATGTTCAGGTTTTGATGGCTGTAGTCACCTGTAATATATAAGATGCCACCTAGAAACTGCTGTTCAGACGCCAGACTAGGGAATGCAGCTACAGCAACCATCTTTTTGGCTGCCTCCACTAGTGGAAGTTTTGTTAGCCACTACTGAATGATGATTGTACATACATGCTAAAATACGACTGCTGGCCACATTTTTTTCGGAGAAGTATAACAACTAAAGCATAGCAGCCTCTAACATTGTTGGAAGGTCTTAGATTGCTTTGCTTCTTCAAAACAATTTAAAGTAGATTATTACACAGTATCAAATTAACCTAAAGATCACCTGAGTAATGTTTATAAATACCTATTTGCCAAAGTTTTTCTAGTCTTCTGTAAAGTGCCAGTAATTTACATGACCATATTGATCTTATATAGTCACCCAAGGGACATACAAAGCCTAATCCTTTGTACTGAAAACATCACACTAACTAGAACAGGACTGAAGTTCCCTCATTCTTATAGCCCTGTATTTGAATCTGGTATTTTGCATCCTGCATCAGATTGTATGGCCTTTAATTATCTCCCTTCCTTCTCTTGCCTATATTCAAGAAATCAAGGCGGGCTCTTTGGCATGGCAATCCAAAGCGTGTGGCAGTTAGAGACAAGTAATTTAACAGGCTCCTAAGGAGGCTTGCCATTTGCATACAAGATGCTGTTTCTTTTCTCATCCTCTTCCCTGCCCAGGGTGGTGACTGGCTAGAGATTACAGACTGGTGAATGATGAGAATAAAGAATGATAAGTGATAAGAAAATTAAAAAGGAATCAACTGAGTAGGAGAGTCCGAACATCAAGTCCTACAGCTGATGTCTTAACACTTTTAAACCTTTCTGGGATATTTGTATGTGTAGGTGAAGGCAAGATACGTTAAACTGTAAGCCTCATTATCAGGTCATCAGGATTTGGTTGTAAATTTGACTATACAGTTTAGGTTCCTAGAAAAATGGAAGCATCTGATTAAAGTGTGCACTGCTGTTGAGGCAAGTGAATGTTGCCATAGCAATTGAGATGAAATGTTCAAGAAGTGAGATAATTAAATCTAACCCTTTAGTAGGCTTCACAGTGAACAGTGAACGCTTTGCCAACAGAAGTCACCCACAGCATTAAGATAAAACATATTCCACGTGCAAAGTCCCCTTGCGAGCATTCTGTTGTTCCTCCCCCAAACACACGGCTGTGGGTGGCTGATTTGAATGCTCTTCTTGAATAATCAAATGCAGTTTTGACCTTGGTGTGCAGCTGCTTGGAATTTCTGCTGGTTCACTGTATCATGGGAGCAGATTTCTACGAAACAGATCCAGTTCCACCCTTCTAGTTAAAAAAAAAAAGAAAAGAAAAGAAAAAGAAAAGAAAAAAGGTGCAGTAAACCCAAAGCTGTCACATCCGAGCTTAGAATTCAGTGATATCCAGAGCGTGCTGCCCTCTTCAGGAGCTTATGCTTAAAAGTGCCGTAAAAAATAGAAGTTTAGAAACTATAACTTTGAGTAGTGATATCAAAAACTTCCAGTAAAATCCTGTGTGAATAAGAAACAAATATAATGCAACAACACCTTTCTAATATGATTTTGGAGGATGTTAAAAGTTTTCAGTAAGCAACCCAAAAAGTATGAAATTTTGAACTGGATTATAAACACTAATGATTAGATACAAATGATAAGATTTAAAAAAAATTAAAAGAAATTGTGTTGTTACAGAATCCAAATGTTTATTCAAGAATAAAAAGCTATCTTATAAAGCATAGAAAAGAAAATAATAATTAAGGAAGCAAAAGTTCTAAAAATCCAAAACAGTTTTAATTCAATGTTTACAATAAAGACAAAAAGGAATTCATTTGTGAAAATATTTATAAAACAGGCACCTATCAATTCAGATTTTATTTTCTAGCCATGTGTCTTTTAAGACTATAAACATTAGAATCTGCATTTAGAATTTTAGCACTTTTTTACAGAAGGATTATATTTTAAGGAATAATCATTTTAAGTGTACATTAAGACTAGTTTTGATATAAATTCTGCTTCTGTAGACAACATTTTTGGATCTGAATTATTGCCATCTAGCATAGTCTAGCAAACTCCCTTTATTTTTCTGTTTGTTTTTTTTTCCATTCCTCTTAGCCATAGTTTAATTTCAAAAGATATTTTCCTTAAATTATGTTTTGATACTTAAAAAATATAAACAGAAAAAAATTTTACTAACCTTATTAAGATGTGACACAGCATATTTTCTCACATTCTGATATATATTTATATATATATATGCAAAATATTTTGTATTAAAGGCAAAAAATAAAATGAAAGTAAATGTTTATTAGAAACTTTAGCCAGGCAGTGGAGGCACATACCTTCAACCTCAGGAGTAGAGGTAGGCAGATCTCTGGTTTCAAAATCAGCCTGGTCTACAGAGCAAATTCCAGGACAGCCAGGGCTACACAGAGAAGCCCTGTCTTGAAGTCCCCCCAAAAGAAAGAAAGAAAGAAAGGAAGGAAGGAAGGAAGGAAGGAAGGAAGGAAGGAAGGAAGGAAGGAAGGAAGGAAGGAAAGAAAGAAAGAAAGAAAGAAAGAAAGAAAGAAAGAAAGAAAGAAAGAAAGAAAGAAAGAAAGAAAGAAAGAAAGAAAGAAAGAGGAAAGAAAAACCTTCAAGAACATAGCAAGTTGGGGCCCAACCCATAGGGCTGGAAACAGTACTTACCGGTAAAGCAAGGCTTTCTAGTGCTTCAGGAATTGTGTGTGTTGAGGGTGGGAGGCTTTCCAGAAAGCAAATTGGCTCTAACTTTTATCCTGTGTTATATTGAGAGCCCTATGATAAATCAATATAAAGCAGAAGCAAATGAAAAAAAAAAAAGTAAAACTTCAATCTCCATTTCTTTGTTTCTACATTCGATTTTTCAAGTCAGGATTCCAGTTAGAAATTGTATTTATATTTAAACAGAAAGAATGGTCCTTGTGTTGATAGCAGAAAACTGGAATGCACCCCAAGTTTCTCTGAAAGAACTTTAAGCATCACTTAAATCACCTCTATATTCACTCATCTGACGGCAGAGTGAAAAAACCATATGTTGACTATTTTCTCTTAACCCTATAGCATTTATTTTGAGAAAATAAAGTGCCGCAGCACTCTGCATTTGAAAGTGCTTATCACAGTAATGGCTCAGTCCTGAGGCGGCCCGGTGCACAAGTCGTCCCGGTTCAAGAACGCTTGGCCTTCTGAGCTGTGTTTCCTTTGATTTGCTGCTGAGGCGGTCACTCGGCAGTCAGGACCTCTGTAGATGAAGGCATAATAAATAATAATATTTTCTTTGCTTTCCAGGGTATTTGCGGTACAATGATAAATTCCATCTTTCCCAGAACGGTAAGTAAAGAACTCTTCCTACATTTGAAACTCCGAGCGAAAGCGAGAGAAAGTGCACTGTCATGATGAAGGGGGAGTGCTGCCCACTGACGCCAAAGAGGGAGCCGATAATAGATGAATGTTGCTTTCAAATGCCTTGAGCATCCCACAGTTCTCACCACATATGACACAGGCTCTTTGAAAGGAAAAGAAGGTTTTGCCTCCTTTGTTAGATCATAGCTGAGCACAGTATATTCAACATTTTGTTTCCTGGGGTAATTTATTTTAAAATATACACTGAGGCAGAAATAAATGTGTTTTGCGTTCTGCATGCAGAGAGGGAATGTGTACCTGTGACACATACTGAGAGTCCTTTGGATTTTTGGATTTGGAGCCAGAGTCCTTTGGATTTTTACTGTTACAGAAAAACTGATTGGAATTTATGTCTGACCAGGGCTTTGAAGCTTCTGTGAATTTTAAAATGTATATTCTCTAAACCATATATCACAACTTCCATAATGCAGCTAGCTACTGCAGGATTTTATTTAAATGTGTAGCTTCATTGTCTTCATGCTTTTATGACACAGCAAGCCAGTTGCTTACAGTCTTGATCATAACCTCTTTACAATCTAATCTAATGAATAGCAGAATCTTCCTAAAGAAGAAGGGTCAGTGATAAAGACTTCTTGGCAAGTTAGTCCTCATTCTGTGATACCCCAATCTGGGCTTCCTGGGCATTAACTATGGAAGCAAGGAAATTTTCACTGAGCAAAAATATCGCTTTGAAATAATTAAACATCAGAAAGTGTGAAAAAAGCAGGCAGAGAAAGTACACTACATATGTGGTGTACTGGGAAAAACTGAAGAGTGATAATACCTTGTGGGATTAGGGGAAAGATTCGGAGGGTCCACAGACAGTTTGAAGTATGACTCAATAAATATTGTCCACTCTTCATTTTCTGTAATAAATACATGTTATTTTTAACATAAAAATATTACTTGAATAATAAAAAGAACATGTCTAGCATTAAATAATTGTGTATATATACAGATAGAATTGAAAAATATTTCTCTTTCCCAAACTCACAACTAGAATAATCACATGGAATTATATATATGCTTAACTCCAGGAGGAACTAAACCTCCATAAAATTAAATATATATTTAAATCTAGGAGGAACTAAATTATACATGAATATTAATTAGGTAAACTATATTTTTAAAGTATCTAAAGGGATGAAAACTATTCTTTTAGAAACCATTTTAATTCTGGTACCAATGGCTGAATCCAGGCATGTTCTGCAATTTCACTGTGGCGTTGAGTGCATAAGAGTGTGGTGCTGTACTGTTTGACAATAACAACAAATGCTGACAAGAAGGAAGTGCTGGACAGGAAGATAAAGCACTTCAGCCCATTAGATCGGTAGACTAACATGCAACAATAACCAATCTCCCTCTACAATCCACTGTGCAGTTTTTCCATGTGGAAATCATTGTCAGGTTGGGGGTTTTGCTCAGAATACTTGAAGGAACCTGTATAAAGGCATGGGTTCTACACCCAGAGTTTTACAAGGAATAAGAGTCAAAGACTATGGACATCTTTGCAACTTTATTTGTACTTGTGTGAGGCTGAAGATCAAGCCCAGAGCATGCAGCAAGCCAAGCAGGTACTACATCCTCAGGCCTGGACGCGCTTGTATGAAAACCTTGTGTGCTTATGACATGCAATGAAAAGAGAATTCAGTATCAAAACAACGTAGCGAATCTGAGAGAATCTCACTGTGGCCAGAATAACGTTATCGAATCGCTGCCTCACAGCATGCCGCGCAAGTGTGCAAATATTTCTGAGGTTGGGAAATTCTGGCTGGATACGGTGGCATCCATGTATAATCCTAGCACTCTGGAGGCTGAGGCAAGAGGAGGAGAGGTTAAAAGATAACAATAATGCATTGATAACCTGCCGAAAGCTTGATTACGTCTGCAAGTTTGAAAAAAGCAGTAATAAGGATACTTCTCTCCTTTTCCACTTTCACCTAATCTCTTCATTATAGAGCTCAGGGATTTTGGTTTCACACAACTCTGGTTCATTTCACAGGGAAAAAAATATATATTTTCCCAATTAGCAAAACAGTAATTGATGGGCTCCTTACAACTTTTTGGCTTCACAAACTTATTGGCCCTGATGGCTGCCAGTAGATTATCCTCTTTTGCTTTAAAAGTCAACAAGGATAGCTGTTGGTAGACATTGCTTTTTGTTTGTCTGGTTGGTTTGCTTTTGGTTTTTCAAGACAGCGTTTCTCTGTGCAGCCTGGCTGTCCGGGAACTTGCTCTATACACCATACTGGCCTCAAACTCAGAGAACCCCCTGCTTCAGCCTCCCCAGTGCTGGGAGAAAAAGTGTATACACACCACTGGCCAGCTAGCAGCCATTGCTTTTGAAGTCAGGGTTGCTGGATGACGGCTGTGTTGTAACTTCCCAGTGTTCTGTCCTAAATTAGCCTCTAAAATAATTTATAATCCCTTTACAGTTGTTTAAATGTATGAACGAGCTATGAAATCTCCACAAATGCACTTCCAATCTGTAAGTCACTACATTGCATAGTTCACAGAGTTAAAATACTTGCACACTTGAAACTTGAAAACACACCACACAGTTAAAAAAAGAAAATGGGGGGGGGGCTGGCAAGATGGCTCGGCAGAAAAAAGAACTCACCTTTCTAGCCTGGCAACCCAATTTCAATCCCCAGAACACATGGTGGAACAAGGGAACAGGCTGCCAAAACTTGTCCACTGACCTCCAAACACATGACATGTGTGCACTTGCATCTACACACTCACATCATACAAACACACACACAGATTGCAGACTAGTGTCAGGGGGGAAGCAAATTATAACGACCCCTGACATCCTTCCTGTGTCTTTCAGTAACATTTCCTTCATCCTTTCCTTCAACCACAGCTACACATTATCTGACGTCTCCCCTTACCTTATGCCTTGCTCAGCCAAGGCCACATTATGAGTTGTTGTTCCCCAAAAGAGCTTTGTTCCGTGTGCTCACACCTCAATATATTTGATTGCTCATTTTATTACGTGCGTGAGCAATGTTTGTCTATGATTATTTCACATAACGATAAATTTTTAACCCTTTACATCACACAGCCATGCACGCTGTTATATAAGGTTCCGTTACACTCTGAGCATTTGCACCGCTTCCGGTATTTCACCTCTTTACTGTGACAGACAGTCATTTCATGAATAATCTGGAATACGCATATCTAAGCAGATACGTGCATCTAAGTCTCTCTAGGGCAACGGTTCCTAACCTGGAGGGACAGATTTTCCCTCCAGAGAATATGTGGTGCTCCCCACAAGCGTTGCTGACTTGCTAACGGTGACCCCAGGAACATGAACTGGCTCTTAGGGACAGTGCTAAACATCCTGAAAGACGCAGCAACATCTCTACTGCGGAGCCACCTTGTCTGAAAGGTCAATACTGTGGAGCTGAGGGACTCTGCTGTACAACTGCCACTGAGGATGAAACTGCCCGCTCCCCAGGGACCAGGCTTCTAACTCCCTTCACTGCCTTATGCCTGGCAAGTGGCTGAAGGGCCAGGTACTCCCAGGAGTACAAAGGTTAATGGTCGAGTGTTTGGGACCCCAGTGAGCACTCAATACTCTCAGGTGGTTTGGGGTTTGTTTGTTTATTTACTTATTTATTATTTATTTATTATGAAATTGCTGATTAGATAATGAAAATTCTTCTGGTTTTAATTTTCTATCCCTTGTTTAATGAGGCAGTTGTCTTATTGGCAACAGGGTTTTCTGCTTCTCTCTAAACATGATTGGTCCTTGACTGACTGATTTTGTAGGTGACATGCACTACCCTGCTATTTTTTTTTCAGGTGTGTGACAAGTGTAGTTTTTAGTTTCTGAAGTGTTTTTGTTTGTTTGTTTGCTTTTCTGCTCTTGTTCTTTCAGGGCTGCTTTGGATCTGAGTTGTTAGTTCACTTTTCCTCTGCATGCTTTCCTTTTCTACTGCTCTCTTTCACTTTTGAGTTCAGAAAATGTTCCTCTGTCTTCTAAGGGTCTTAGCATTTTGATTTTTGTATCTGAGTATCTAATCCATTTGAAGTCAACTTTCATGTCTGTGGTAGAAATACGTTTTGAAAGATAGGAGATTGTGGCCTTTGTGCTGTGTTTGGAATAGTTTGTTCTTTTCCCGGGTGATTTGTCAAAGCTAGCCTTTCGTAAATCAAATGTCCACACGTTTTCCATTTAATGTTTGGTTCTATTGGCCAATTTGTCTGTTCCTCCACCAATGTCATACTGCTAAGTTATTGTAGCTTTATAATAACATTTTGAGCTCTCTGGTAAGTAGCCTGACTCCTTCTTTGGCTACTGTGTCTTTTTCTCTTATAAATAGATTTTAGAAAGAGCTTGTCCCTGACTTCTTCTATAGATACAAAACAGACTAAGAAGGGCAAGATGGCTCAGTAGAAAAGTGGGCTTGCTCCCAAGACAGGCAGCCAGAATCCACTCCTGGAACCCACATAGTAGGAAAGAAAAAAAAATAACTCTCAGAAGTTGCCTCTGACCTATAACCACACACACACACACACACACACACACACACACACACACACACGGGTGGTCAGATTTTAAAACATCAACTTGATTGAAATGGTAGAATCTACAGTTTAAGTTGAAGGAAAATAATCCTTATAAGATCTGAACTGCTCCAATCCATCCATATGCTCCATTTCCCAAGTATTTAGTTTTTCCTTAACTCCTTCCTTTTCTCCTTCTTTTCCTTCCTTCTCTTTCTCCTTCCCTTCCTCCCTCCTTCTTTCCTTGCTTCCTCTGTTTCCTTCCTTGCTGCCTCTGTTTCTTTCCTTGCTTCCTCTGTTTCCTTCCTTGCTTCATTCTTCACTTAAGGGGTTCATATATAGCCTGTGCTGGCCTCAAACTCATGATCATTCTGACTCTAGCACAGATGATGTTAAGATTGCAGGCATCTGCCATCATGCCGAAGCATTATAATGTTTTTCTGAAAGATATTGGGCTTTACATGTATTTATTAAACTTATTTCTACTTTCTTGCAAACCATTTTTCAATAATATCTTTCCTAGTTTTATTCATTTTTATTACTTTTCTCTGTTTTCTCTGGTATTCTCCACACAAAGAAGTCTATCTTGCAGTTTTTGTCTGTCTTTCTGCATGCATACCCCCTCCCTGTTTGCCTTTAGTTTGACCACAATTCCAGTATTGTAAGGCAACAGTGAGTGCCATGGCTGTCTCTCCTGACATTTAAAGCAAAGACTTCAAATATTTCTATATTAAGTGAGCAGCACGCTGTACACACCTTATATCCAATTAAGAGAATTTCCGTTCTCTTTTACTTGCTTTAAATTACATCTTTCACGGATATTGGGTTTTATCAGCTCTCCTCACTGCCTTGATTTAGGGACTAATTTTTCTACCGAAAGGTTGCTGAGTACTGAAACACCTTTAACCTTGAAGCACTGAGTGGGGTAAACACGGCTTGCTCTGATGGCGAGAGCAGCAGTGGCCATCAGCATGAAACTCCATCCCCAGAAGGGACACAGAGAACATCTCAAGTCTTAATGCAAGAGCTTGAAACCCAGGGAATGTAGCTCAGTGGCCAATGTTGTCTGTAAAGATTGCCCAGACTTTAATTATGTTCCCAAGCTGGGTAGGGAAAATACATAGCTCAAATTTGTCCCTAAGGAAATCCTCCCTGGGTGGGCTGAAGTGGGAGCATAGGCCTGTGATTCCAATATTTAGGAGGCTGAATCAGGATGGTAATCTAGTCAAGTGAGTGCTACCATAACAGAACTCTATATCAACAAATGGAAGATAACTAAAAAACGATTTTTATGTTTAGCTTGAACAAGAAACTAAGACATTACATTAACAATAGTGTGGCTGGGGATACAGGGGGTGTGCTTGCCAGATGTGCACAAAGCTCCAGGCTTACCCCAATGCCTCACGTCCTGGGTCCTGTAGACTTGGGAGCCCAGCACTGTAGTGTGGAAGAAGGATGATCATGAATTCCAAGTCATCCTTGGTTACATCCATGAGTTCCAGGATGATATCGTTGTCTCAAAAAAAAAAAAAGAAAGAAAGAAAGAACGAAAGAAAGAAAGAAAGAAAGAAAGAAGCCAAACAAAGACAAAAACCAAACCAAACAACTACCATCGCCAACAAATCCAAAAAAAGAAAAAAAAAGGAAGAAAACTGAGTATTGATTACTATTGTATAGGCCCCTTCCTCAAATTTTCTTGTTTTCTACAGAGAAATCATTGATAGAAACACTCGAATGCAGAACTATATCACAAATGAATCAGATCTATTTGTTTGTGTGCAATATGGTCCTTGGGACCTCAAGGACATGGACTTATTTTCACTCTTCTGCTTTGGGAAGTTGGCAGGGAAACTCTTGTCAGAGTATCCCTGACTGCCCTCATACAGGGACAGCTGACCGAGGCCGAGCCACTCATAGCTGGTCTTGTAAGGTTTGAAGACTCAGGAAATGGGAGACTGTATTAGTGGATGTAAGAACAGGCAGACTCTAAGCCTTACTCCTGCTTCCTCAACCCCACAGAGATCCACAAACCAGTTAACTGTCTTCGCAGAAGCTGATTTGGGTAGAATCTTTGTAAATTGTGACCAAAATTGTCCTTAAATCTGCACTCACGTAAACACAGACAATCCTGAGATGAACTCCCTGAGCTCTGGAGTCTTAGAAGGCAGGGGACAAGGACAACCCGTGATTCCTTCCCACTGCAGGAGAGAGCAGGAGTGTGTTTCTGGGTGTCTGGGGTAATGTTTTCTGTTCCTGTGGTAATAGGCTCTGACAGAACCAACTAGCAGGAGGCAGATTTATCTGGCTTGCAATTCCAGAAGGACGCAGGGACGGCAGGGCAGTTGGCAGGGACAGTATGGCGGCAGAAGCACGAGGTTGGTGGTTCACATGGCATCCACACTCAGGAAGCAGAGAGAGAGAGGTGACACAGTCTGAGATTGCTGCCACTTCAGGGGATGGGAGACTGCTCTGCACGCTTCAATTACTTCAGTCAGAATTACGCCCTTCCTTCCCCCATAAGCATGCGCAGTGTCCTGTCCCCCAGGTACTTACAGAGCTCATCAAGTAGCCATCACACCGGGCTTCCTTTGAAAGCCCCGCTTTGACCAGAATATAGCACTTTCCAAGAAGGAAAGCTTCAAATCACATATCCAAGACACCTGCATGCACACACATGCACGCACGCACGCGTCAAGTAAAATAAGTCAGTTTTTCAAGAAAGAGGAGGACGTGGTAGGATGGTTCAGTAGTTAAGAGCACTTGGCACTCTTGCACAAAGACCCGGGGTCATACCCAAAGATCACTTCTTAGAGGGACCGCTTGCGCTCATCTTAGAAACCAAGGGCTATCTGGGACTTAACTGAGCAAGTGATGATAGAGGCTTGAAGTCTGCCCTTGGCCATCCCTGCACCCTGCACACACAGACTGCTGTGGGAGTGAGGAATTACCCAGGATGTGTCCCCTGTTCTGAGCGTCTCTTGTGTTCAGTAGAGAAATATTTCACTAAGTCTATTTGCAGTCCAAAGGGTCTCCACACAAAATGAAATCTTCACCAATTACTCCGGCTTATTTCTTCCTGGCTCATATTTTGAACCATATTTGATTCATAATTTATGAATTATCATCTGCACTGACTTGAATGATGAGGTAGTGCATCCAGACTTTTGTCAGCAGCTTCTGCAGAAGGAATTCACTGTTTGTGTTACCAACATATTGCCTCTAGACCTGGGATGGGACTCAGTTTGTACAGTTCTTCCCTTGTGTGCATGAAGTCTGGGTTCAGTCCCCAGCATTTCATGAAGCGAGTGTGGTACACACCTGTAATTCCAGCATCCAACAGGCAAAGCAGGAGCGTGAGAATTTCAAGTTTAAGGTGAATATGGGTTACATCAGGCCCTGTCCCCCCAAAAAATAATTAAAAAACAAAAGATCAACTATAAGTCGTTCTGTGTTTATACTGAAAAATGTCTTCTAAAGCTTTTAGGTATCTTAATTCAACTTCTTTGGGGTCATTTTAAATAAAGCTAATTCCTCTTTGACATAGTAATTGTTTTTTTAATTCAAAAACTGTAGGTGGGAGTTTTAAAAAATCAAGATAAGCTTAGTAAAGAAGTTTTGTAAAATTAAAAGAAATACATAAGAAAAAAGCAATTTTTCCCAGTACCTAAGTGTATCTGTTTGTCTATTTCCAGTCTTTTCTCTGAATGTTATTTTGATTTTCTGTCATTTCACATAATTTTATAATATATGTAATACACATGTGTACACATACATACTTTGTAGCTGGGCCTAAGCAATGGGCAATTAGTTTGATTTTCGTAGGGGAAATGTGGCTGATGGGCTGAGTAGGCACTGGGTTCAAATTTAAAATGTACCATCTGTTCGCATTTGTCACCTAAAATCTCTTTGTACCCTTGAACATAAAAATAACTCTGAACTCACCTCCTAGGATTGTTGTTATCACTAATTAATGCAAAATGGTTGATAGTAAATCCTCAATAGTGATTAAAATCGTTACACTATTAAGATAAAATGATCAAATGTAATTGTTTTTTTCAGATTAAAACTTCCCAACTCTTTCAGTCCTTTCTCATCAGAGACAGTTATGTCTTTCTATGGTTCTGTGTGCCAGATCCTGGGCTTTTCTATCTTCCTTTCGTCCCTTCCTTTAAATGCTTCTCTCGGAACTGAGCCCGGCAGTGCAAGCAGCAGAAAATGGAGGGGACTGACTGCACCCTCCATTACATTATGAATGCTCTAAATTTATCAGGCAGACTCAACTCCTCCTGTTTTGTTGTTTGCAACCATCACGCCAGCGGCTGGCTGCCAGGCGAGGCTCTCTTCTCCCCCAGGAGTGTTGTTGCTAAGTCACATAGACTTGAAACCAAATTTAGGCAGTTGGTGTTTTAGTCCCAAGGCAGGCCCACACAATTACCCTAACCAAATTATATATTATTAAATTTTATGCATCTTCCAGTTGTTGAGAACATTTATATCCTGATTTCGTAATCTAATGCATCATCTCCTTTTTCTCATGGAACCCACTTTTGACAGGCCTGACTTCCTCTTGCTCTATCTCAGTCACTGACAATATGTTTGCATCAGACAAGGTGAAGGAGAAAGCCCTCGTGGTATCCATCTGAATCCTTTCTCTGGACGGACACTGATTCATTAACACTGCAACTGGGGGCAGTCATTCAACTAGTTATGAAAACATAGTAAAAACATTCCCTAATCCTGAACTTTTCAATGTAGCCCACAAGGATAAAAAGACTTCAAAATATCCTGCCAAAATCTGCACATCTGTACCTATTGCAAAGGTAAATTGTTTACTAACTCTTCCAGGAAATGATATATAAACTTGAACAAAAGAGCTTATTCTTTTTTAGTAGATTAATTTTTCCTAATTTTAATCTTTTAAAAATGATCACAAAGTCTTTTATGTTTATATAAATGAAAGTTAGCTACTCTCTCTAAAACAACACTGCTGTCTGAGACTCAATACCTCAGGGTCTGTCTTTTTTTTTTCTTTTAACATAAGGAATATTCTTCCCTGTGCCTCATGACACCCCTGATTTGATAAAGGTAGCTGATCACACTTTCCTCCCTATCATTCAGAAAGTATCTGGTAATGATTCATAGAGATCAAGAGACATGCTGACAGCTAGGCCAGTAAGCTCCTCAGGCATATCATATGAGTTCTGTGCAGCGAACTGTCCTTAACTCTCTTAGCTCACGTGTTAGCTGTGCACCTCTGCAGCTGAATGCTTCTGAGGAAGTAACTCAGTAATAATGCAAGATTCATAGGGTTACTGCAGTAATTAGAGCACATAAGTACTTAGTACTTTCAATACCTGCTAGCATCTCGACATGCTAATATATCTGAGTTCTCAGTAAATCATGTAATGCCTTCATGTAATTCTCTTTTTAGGAAGCTAGCCTAGTGGTCTTGACTCTACTCCCTGATCTCATGTTTACTGAGCACATGCAAGGCCCTGGACAGCCATTAGTGAGAACATCAAGGTAGCTTTCCTTGTGGAGCTTACATTGCGATGCAGAGGGAAAACATTGCAGGGTGTTAGGAGCAGTGTGTCACCAGCAGTTAGGAGGCTGGAAAGTCCAAGGGTTGGAGATATCAGGAAGAACTGTTTTCCAAAGGTGGTCAAGGTCCTTTCCAAAGAGGTAATATGTGAGCAGAGATACGAAGGAACTACAAGGAAGAAGCACAGAAGAATGGAAAACCTTTCCATTCACAGATGCATCTGTCTTCAAATTCAGAATCTGGGCCTGTTCCTTCATTGCTGTCTCCCTGATTCCGTGCCAAGGACCAGCATCCTTGCTTCCTTACAGCATCTCTCAGGAGCCCCAGCTCACTCCATGCTTTAGTCCTGCTGAGTGCTTACAGGTCCACGCTGCCTTCATCCATTCCTGCTTCCGTATGCGTCCCCCTCTTCCCTTCTCTTGCACATGCTGCTTGAGATTCAGAGGCTGTCAGCAAGTCCCCGTGTGGCATGCTGGTTTCTTTAGTTTCCTTCCCGTTTTCCTGCTCATTAGAACCATTTGTGTTTGCATAGGCAGAACACTGTTTAAATCAAACTCTGGGACTGCATGGCTGCTTTCCCCCAGGTTCCAATCATTTCCACTTTACCTACTGGTTTCTGTCAGAATTGGGTCCTGAGCAGGAGTCTCCTTAATGCTTACTCTGCCTTCTGGGAAATGAAATTATCAGCAAGGCTGGTCAAGAAATTGTCAGTGTTTTGCTTTCCAAGGAATTCAAGTTTCTGCAGATACCTGGAGAGTAAAATCCCCAGTGCTAAGATGTGCTGTCAATTCTGTGGTCTATAGGAGAAAAGAATCTCCTGTTTTCCTGGCCATAAAGGCTACAGTGCAGTCCCAAATTCCTGTCATGCCTGGTCTTGTCATTTACATTCACCTGGAATTTTCTCCAGTGTCTCTCTATCCATGGGTCAGTAGATGTGTATGTGGGTCCACAGCTTCCAACTAGTAAGGCCTACTCACCAACTTTCCAATCTGCTTGGCCTAATTATGATTAAATTAGAGGACAAAGAGTCAATTAATATCTGTTCTCTCAATACTTCAATTATGAAGTGTTTGCCAACAAGCATGAGGTCCTGAGTCTGCTCTTTTTAACCCATGCAAAAGATGTAGGGATGGTCAATCTGCACTTAATCCCAGTGCTAGGGACGCTGAGGCAGGCAGTTAGATCCCTCAGGAGCCAGGCTTTTATTGATGAGTCTCAGGTCAGAGAAAGACGCTCTTTCAACACACAAGGTGAAACTAGAAGTTGACCTCTGCTCTCCCCATACATACATGAACTTACCCTCACACAGATTAAATTGTTTATGTGACAAAGCTCTGTGCCCAGGAAATCATGAAGTTTCCCTCTAGCTTCAGTGTTGATGTGCACCCGAAACAGCGCCTCACTCGATGGAGGGTTGATCCCAAGGCCGACTGAGCCACACACTCACCTGACAGCCCTCTCAAGGTGCTGGCGTGTCATCTCCCAACTGAAGAGCCCTTGGGAATGAAGGATCTGGAACCTCTATTTATACCGACGAGCAAATTGTAGCCAGAAAAGGTTAATTGACTTGCCTAAGGTCTCACACACAGCTCATTGGGGATAACATCACAGCTCATTACAACTGTTAGGCAGCACCGCACCTCCGTCTTAGGCAGGTACATTTCAATCCACACCGCTCTATTCTCTATGAATAGCCCGGGGGGTTGCTTCTACTTCAGCAGAGTGGAAATCTGAGCAGGTTACCCTTGTGCCTCAAAGAGCCTGGGAAAAGGGGCACAGATAATAGGTGTGTAATAGTGGTTCTGTAGGACAGTATTACGATGGTGATGATTTTTAATAGTGTAACCCAGTGGGTTTCTGTGGAGTTTTTCCTGCTCATTGAAGCGATTTGCATTTTAAATTCTACTATGTATGGAGGCATGTTTATACCCTTGTAGATTTACAACAAACTGTGTGTGTGTGGGGGGGGCTGCAACCCCTAGGTTTTGGCATTCCTGAAACCAGGTGCTCCTTCTCTTTGCAGTTCTCAAGAGATGCTTGACAAGGCAACCCTTACTTCACACTTTACTTCCCTCAACAGTTAAAGGGCCAATCTCGCCTTTCTTTCACAGGTGTCTCGGCCTCAGCTCAGGATCCTGCCACGTTAGTGGCTGTTTTCTTTGCCATCCCTCCCCTTGTTCTCCCTCCCTTCGATCTTCTTGAGGGCAGACAGTATTTATTTATCTCTGTATTCCTCGAGTCTGGCGCTCAATAGCTACCCGGTATGTTTGTAGAATGAATTATTTACCAAGGTGAAGAACACAGAGTGGGGCTGAGGGTGCAGCGTTTTGTAGGTCACCGGGTTTCCATCTCTGAGTGAGCCTTAGAGGGGATGAGGATGCAGCCACGGCTGATGCTGTCTCGCCTGAATCACAGTGAACATGCTTGTTTCTAATTGATAGATTACGCTGCTGTATAAGGCTGCTTTTTGGAGGAAAAGCTTTTGTGAAAACTGTAAAGACCTGTACTAGGATGGAATTACACTCAAAGATGCGGCTTCTAATATTTTGTTTATAGTCAGGCAAGTTAATGTTTCTCTGCTACAGTTTCCCCATTTATCACAGCGCTGATGGGCAGGCAGATGCCCCATGCACACCTGCCATTCCCACGTTATCCTAGCCCAGTGCACAAGACTTGGAATCCAGACAGTGGGGTACAGCAGAAGCAGGTGCAGGCAGGCACACATACCTGGCTTGACTTTACTCTATGCCTGGTTCCCTCTGGGCCACACAACTGCCAAAGACTTCACTGCCAAGGCTGAAAAACATACTTTTAAAAAAGTCTAGCTTCACTGCTCAGAAGAATTATTCTTAGAGTCTGCGCCCTTCCGTGTAAGGTGATGATGGGAAACACAGAGCTCTCTCGGATCTAGAAGCAAACCATTCCAGGCAAGAACACCTACTATAAGCGGGATTAGAAAGAGCAGGCAGAGCTCAAGCCAGGAGTCTCGTGCTAGTCTCTCCTTTATCCCAGCACTCCTGCCTTCCAGGAGGAAGATTAAAATGGAGGAAAGAACAAAATATTTCATAATGCATAGCTGGTTTGCTTGTGCTTGGGCATCAGTAGATTAAAACAGATACAGATCCTGAACTACCAGCAAAGGGCAGCAAAACGCCAGCCCGATATAGAGGGACCTTAAGACGTCTGCCCAGCATCTGGGACCTAGGGGATGCTTGGCTAGTGTTCCTCCCTTGACCTGGCCCCAACTTTCACCCCAATTAAACCCAGTGGAGACACAAAGTGGGCAGTCTATGAAAAAGTATCTCTAAGTGGCTCAAGAAATCACATTAATTTATTCCTGCAATATGTCAACAATGGAACTGATTCTAATTGCAAAATTTATTTGTATCTACAGAGCATGGCTAGACTTTCAAAAACTAATTATAAGTCAGACTCTGCATTTGGAGCCCACCTGCTAACGAATAGTATATTTTAGTTATGCACAGGTGGTCCGAGGTCTTTCTCTCCTAAGTTGGTTGTTTTGTCTGGAAGGGAATGTTGGTCCACGAATGATGTGGTTCTATCTTCTGCCCTACAATGTATGGCTAAAACTGTTGGTGAAAACCTGTGACATTCCACAGGGGATTTTTCATTATCCTCCTCCAATACTTACCAGAGACTGTGAGACCCTTCTTCCTCATAAAAATGTTTATTAGAACGAGGAGTTGGGAGAGTGAGGTTGAGTCTGAGGTGATTTAGCTTTAACACGCTTGAACTCCCCTTTGAGGAGTTGTCCTGGTTGGGGCATCAGAATTGAGAAGGAAGGAGGTCTCTGTGAGAGAGGTAACACTGGATTGTTGTTACTTGATGCTGGGAGGAGAGGGCAGAGAAAGACCCGAGCAGTCAGGGCCAGGTATGAAGAGTGAGCTACTGACCAGCTTTGGAGTCTGTGAGTTCTTTCTGGTCTCACTATGCTTTTTCTCAGTATTGGCAATCTTTCAAGAGCCTTCCCCTTTGTACTGCTCTTGGAAAGCTGAAAGGGAAACTTGGCTCAGTGTTAGAACGCACAGTTAGCATGCACCAGACTCTTGGAGACAGAAGGAGGGGGAGGGGAAGAAGAAGGAGAGACAGAGAGGGAGAGAGGGGGAAGGACAGAGGGAAGGAGGGAGGGAGAGACAGAGAGACCAGGGAGAGAGAGAAAGAGAGAGCTTAGAACTGGGCTTGATGGTATGATGGTGAATACCTTCAATCCCAGCACTCCAGGGCAGCTAGGGAGGCATAGGAAGATGCTCTTCAACAAAGGGGCAAGAACACAAAAGCCTAAAATTAACATTAACCAAGGGTAAGTGAGCCTGCACTTCATATTATGAGACTATTTTGGGATTTTTTTTCCTATAGATCTTTTTTGAGGATCTTTCAGTGAGCAAAACTGATTAATCATACACTTAATTTTTATTTTGAGAAACAGCATCAGTAGTTTCTTTGATAGGAGGACCCAAACAAGTCAGTGGTCATGTTTCTAAAACTTCTGCAAAGCAAAGGGATTTCAAATGGTATTTACCAAATCCTGACTCAACTGAACTGTAGTATTTAATAAATGAATATAAAAGATTCAGCCAGGTGTAGGCATACTCGGTTCTTATGAAGCATCAGGAGAAGAAATTTTACATTAAAATACATATTCTGTTGAGAACTATGAACGATGGAAAACATGTGTCTTTCTTTTTTCTTTTTGTATGAACTAAGCAATGGGTCAAATCACTCAATCAACCTACAGACTATTATCTGTTATTTTTCAATTTGTCAGATTAATAGAAATAAGATGGAAATTTCTAGAAATATAATACTATAATTAATGAAAGTTTAATTTTATTAATGTCATTTTTAAGAGGCTTGTCTGATGAAAATAAATATTTCCTTTGAGACAGGATCTTGATAAGTTAAAAAATAAACTCATGTGTGCACATACACATTTGAGAAAGTGAGAAAGAGAGAGAGACAGTGCAGAGACAGGCAGACAGACATATGGATATCTGAGAACAACCATGGGTGCTGGTTCTCACCATCCTCCTTGTTTGATCCTGGTCTCCTGTTTCTCACCACTCTATTGACCAGGCTAGCCCTGCAGTTTCTTGTGTCCACTTCCTATCTCACTGTAGAAGCCTGGGGATTACAGACTGGCTTTGCTGCACCTTGTTTGATAAGGGTTTGGGGAATCTGAATTCAGAATACACATGCTCAATAAGTGTTTTGTACTTTGAGCTGTCTCCCCAGTCCAGATTTTTGAAGCTATCTACCCTTGCCTGGAACTCACTGTGTAGACCAGGCTGGCCTTGAATATTCCTTTATCCTCCTGCCTCGGCATTGTCCTGAGTCCTGGGATTCAAGTATGAGCCATCACTCTTGGTCAATTTGCTTTAGACTGGGCCAACATAATCATAGATGCCAATATCAGTTTCTAAACAGGAAGATATTTGTAATGATTTCCATTAATGGAGTCTACCCAACAATTAACAAGATAATTGTTCTAATAAAGTTTTAATGGTGAACCTGCTGGGTAATTCTTTGACAAAACACTTGGCAAGTATTCATGTGCTCTGAAACAAAATTAAGGAAAATGCCAGTTAATTAAAAGTTGGTAGAACTGTTTGAAGAGAACAATATTCCAACAGGACTACAAAATATAAATTTTTAGAAATGATATTACCCTATATTTCAACATGTTATAAAAGGTATTTTGTGAGCCAGCAATGTGTGATTTGGCTCAGTGGAAGATAGGTAATTTAATACATGTGAGATTCTTGGTTAATCTCCAGGATCACCAAATTTTACATGTGTGTGTGTGTACATATTTATAAATATGTATAAATATATACATGTATGTATATCTATCTTATAACTGCCTTTATAAAAATGAGCATATTTCTCATAACATATTTCACATAGTTCTCATCTTGTACAATAATTCATGATGATCACATTTTTCCATCTTATAACCTGATGCAATAACATCCCATGAGAAATTGTCTTAACCTGCAATCCTGCTAGAAATCTGTACTGGGAAACAGATACTATAAAATAAAATTAAAAGTAACATCAGCCTGGCAATGGTGGTGCACACCTTTAATTCCAACACTCAGGAGACAGAGGCAGGCAGATCTGAGTTCAAGGTAGCCTGGTCTACAGAGAAGCCCTGTCTCAAAACCAAAAGCCAAAAGCCAAAAGCCAAAAGCCAAAAGCCAAAAAAAAAAAAAAAAAAAGTAACATCAATGATGCAAACAGGAAACACCCTGAATTGAGATATTGAAAATTATTCTTATCTCAGATTCTGTAGGTTGTCTGGATTCTAAGTAAATACTGTCCTTTGAAAAGTAGGCTCTTAGCATGGGTGGGGCTATCAATTACTTGTGGTTTTAAGTGAAAACTTAGTTTGTTTGCCTTACAACATTTTATGTTTAGCTGTTTCTGCCATGATACTTACTCATTTGTTGAGCAATGGCCACTAAACTCTGCAGTTTGTAATAATCCTTTAGAGGCTTGTTTGCTTCTGTTTGTTGGGTGGAAGTGTCTGATTTCTTTCATGTGTCTTCCGTTGGTGAAACATAATTATGGGGTATGACCTGATGCAAACATAATGACAAATAGCATTTGCTTGTGATAAACACAGAGGGAAACCAAAGTAGTCAAAGAATGAAAACAGTGTAGGAGAAGACATTACAGGGCTGGGGGTGGGGGCAACAGCCAGCAGGATAGGAGAAAACTGAGGAGAGTGAACTTAAGGCAACTAGTAAGCAGAAAGCCTCACAGCATGAATTGTGAGTACAAATGTGTCAGTATCATGTGAGCCCTTGAACACAGGAAATCATGCTTGCTGCTCTTTAGTACATTTCTTCAAGAGATGCTGGTTCAGAAGATAAAATGGTGTCCACTGATGCTTAAAGCTAAGATGCTCATAGGTTCCTGGAAGAAAAAGGAAATGCATGAAGGAAAGTGGGTTAAAAGTCTTTAACGACCTTGTGTGCTTGTATGTGTACATGTGTGTGCTTATGTTGACATGTGTAGCTGTGTGTGTTTGTGTGAATGTGTGTGAATAGAGGCCAAAGGTCACTGTCAGTGCTCCATTTGTGGCAGTGGGTCTGTGAATACAGAGCTTGCCAATTTGGCTAGACTGGCTGGCTAGCAAGGCTCTGCAGGGCTCCTGCTCTGTGCCTCTGCAGCACTGAGATTGCAAACTGTTATGCCAGTGCTTATATGCCTTCTGAAGGACCACTCAGGTCCTCAGGCTTGCAATTGTCTTACTTAGCTTCCATACAGCCCTGTTGCTCCGATTTTCCACTTTGCACACATTGAGGCATGGGTCAAGATGCACTTCTGTTTCCTTTAATGCCATCCTAAAAGAACAGGAAACAATAGCAGAAGCTAGATAAAACATGGCAGGAAATGCTTTGCTAGATCTGGAGGGGACAATAGGATTCATGGAGAACGCTGTAGGTTGGTGCCTGCACATTTGTTTGCCAAGAGAAACCTCCCCTACTCAAGGTGGCTGTGAGCTTAAGAATATCACATGCTCTAGTTACCCTTGCCTCAAGCCCCAGAAGCTGGAAATACATAATCTCTTAATTGTTCCCCCAAACTAGGACCTGGCGTGTGCTAGGTCAGTGTCCTACCCTTGAGCTACATTCCCAGCCCCCAAATCTCATTTTTAAGTTGACAAATGACAGATGAAAACCCAGAAGACTACCTGATGCTATATTGATGGGGCAAGCAAACTGTATTTGTTGGCCAGACTTGTTACTGTCCAATAGTTTGTAACATCTGAGGATTGCTACACTAATAGCTGATAATATGTAACACAGTCTAAGGAGTGCTTGGGGTGGAGAACAAATTAAATCAAAATAGAGAGGAGTCATAGGCAACATAATAGTCATAATAGTTCTTGAAGACCCAAAATTTCCAATCATCAAAGACAAGTACAGTGAGTGTCAGTATGGTTTTCTTGACATGATGGACTATATTTCAGGAGAATTTCATAAAGAAGCTGTAATGCAAAAGCAAGAATTGTAACAAAACCAGCATGTCAAGTGACAGAACAGTGTCTGCTTCTCTGGAAATGTCCATTCATTATTTTTCTATTTAAGATAACAGTAACACAATTTCTAGTGGTCTGGAAAAAGTAGTTAAAAGGCATTTCTGGCTCCCAGAGGTAAAATTTCTGGCTTTGGTGACTTAGGAAGTAATAGTGAGCTAAGATGGGAGTATGATGCTCTTTAGCATCTTTACAATTTGTCAAAAATGTTCTGTCTTTAAATACAACCTGAGTGGGGGCTGGAGAGGTGGCTCAGCATTTAAGAGCACTGACTGCTCTTCCAGACAACCCAAATTCAATTCTTAGCATCTACATGTCAGCTCACAACTATCTGTAACTCCCAGATCTGACACTCTCACGGTGTCAGACAAAACACCAAAGCACATAAAATGAATCCAATTATAAATAAATAAACCTGAGTGTTGGGGTTAAAAACAGAAACTATGAAAAGCAGCATTGACTCCAATATCGAGGTTCTCCTGTGTCATGACAGTCACAGAGACAGGAAGAACATGAGGGAGATGGCTGTTCTCTGTGAAGTGGTAAGGCCACTGCCATTTTTGCTGAACTCAGGGTTCAATAAGCACTATCTTAGTTGTGTGATTTCTCATCTTCTCAACACACACACACACAGAGACAGACAGACAGAGACAGAGAGACACAGAGATACAGACAGAGGCAGAGAGAGACAGAGAGAAGGACACGCATATGCATACAAACAATAAAATCATATAGCAGAAACTAGAAACCCCCTTCACAAATTGCCCTTATTTGTAATTATCTTTACTTAAAAAAACATACATTCAAATATAACATTTTTATTGAATTAATTTTTGGAAATCATTCAAATTTTGATTGCAATCACCACTATGTGAAAATTTACAAATAGCTTACAAAAATGTTTCAATGAACTGACTAAAACAAGCCATTTAAGTAAATTTATTCCATTTGTTAATAAGTAACAATGGTATGTATGCTTAAATATATTCTTGCAAGATTTCTGGGTTATGTGACTTCTAACATCTGTGTCGGCTAAAGTGCTGTCATGTATGAACCATATAACCTTCACACTGACCTAAACCATATAGCGTAAATCCACAATGATAGCATCCTGACTCCCATTCATTCCACAAGCAACAACTGCAGCTGCTGAAGACTTCTGAGAACAGGTGACGTGTTTCCAAATTACCTCAATGGTTGGTGCACATCATGCTATTCTGAGCGGTAGGTAATCCTAGTACTTCCTATGTTATGTAGAGTTTGGAGTCAAGTCTACAAAATGTGAATTGACTGAGGATATAGCTCAGAGGCCAAGTGCTGGCCTAAAGCATAGAAGGGAAGGGCTCTAGGTTCCATCCCAGGATGTGGGCAAAAGGTCAGGGCTGTCAGAGAAGAACTTCCTGAGTGGTGGTTTCTTTCCTACTTTCTCTTTCTTTGCTTCTTCTTAATTTACAAATGTATACTTTAAAAATAAAGACTTCTTTCAGGACTATTGTCACACCAGGATGTCATAGTCTAACTTTGTTAGGACAATGCCTTTTTACGACTATATGCTGGCGGCTCCCTAGTCCTTCTCAGGCTTTAAACATAGCAGATAACAAGTGCGAAGTGGCAAGTGTTACAGGTGGGCTTTCTATAAGTGAGAGACAGGCACTTGCAAGTTTACCAAATGCCACAATAATGCAATGCAATTTATGTGTAAAATTAAGACCTCTCTGACAAGTGGAAAGCCAAAAGAGTGTGTTAAGGGGTTTGTGCTCTGAAACAGAAATGAAAACTAAATTAACTCACCCTAAACGAGGAAAACAGGGAGAAGAGTACCCTACAGAATATAAAGAAAGAAAGCAAACAAATAAAGACCATCCAACAGGATGGAGTTTATCATAGCAGGGACATATATAGCGGGCAAAAGAGAATAAATATGTTTGGCAGAGGAAAGACTTGATTCAAAAGCTAACTTTCTTGCATGCTTAAAATTAAAATCGATAAGCTGTAATACATTTTGTAACTTTTCCAAATTTGTGGTAATTGTTTGCATTGTTTGTGAAACACATAAACACACATCTTTGGAGGAAAAGAAAACAACTAAGTTGAGAAAAATGTGAATAATTTATGTGACTAATCTGTAAAGAAATAGTGGACAGTGAGCGTGTCCGAATGGCCTGTTGAGCAGACTGGGAACGTCTTCCTGTCCTTTCGGCTTTGTGTACTGTTCACGCTGTTGGCTGCTGTCTGTTCTTACTGCTCCTGCAGGCATATCTGTACAGACAACTTATTTTCTGGGGAGGGCAGTGTTTGCCATTCTCCAGTAGCACCTACAGCAGCACACTGAGGAAAAGCAGTTTTCTGTGACGGCTCAGTAATTGCCTTTATTATCCTTACATGTCGAAAATTATGTCAGGCTACAATTTCAGCCAAAATGCAAAATTGAAAATGAATACAGAAAATAATGTGTAAGTTTCCCTGACGCGAGAGCATCGCGTGTTGCCAAAAGGCGCACAAATGGCCTCTTACCTGGGGTCTTGCGCTAACAGTGGGTGATCAAAGACCTCCTCCACGGCAGCCACAGCAAGCCACACTTTTGATGCCAAGGACAGGGCATCAGAACCCTACACAGTATTGTCTCGGCAATATTGTGCTAGAACACAAATATATAGATATGGATATATACGTACACGTGTTCACATATATATTTTACAGAACTTAAATAATTCATCCAAATAAATTATTTACATGATTCAAAAATTCCTTTGTCAAACAGATTAATGAAACCTTGTTATTCAAAAGATAAATCATTTTATATGAAGTGACAAAGACTTCAAGGGCTAATAAAGTTTTTATGAGAGATAAACTTTTAATGAATTAATACTTTTGTATGCACTTATTTTGTATATACACAAATATATACATATATGCTTATATTGATATTTGTATTAACATTTTCTGACTGATTTTTTTTTAAGGAAACAGTGTTCTCATTATTTAAAGCAAAACATTCTTACAGATTTGAGGCTTAGAAGGTGATATATCGCAGTTTACCAAATGAACCTTTAAATCGTGCTGCAAATGTTATTTGTGTAAGAGATAAAGGAGACTGTTTTTTTTTTTCTGTTTGTAATTTATATGAATCCAGCAATCATTACTCATAAACAGTTTTATTCATGTCATTGTATAGGTTTAAAGTGTATCAGGCCTGCAAGATTTTCTTTTGTACGGGTCTAAATCAAGACAATATTCTGCACTAGAAAATCATGAACTAGTATTTGTACAATAAGACCCCAAGACCTCAAAACCCTGGGAACAATTTTAAGGATTTTTATGAAGTTCAGTGCACATTCTTCAGCTCAATTTTGGCACAGTTTCATTTTGAGACTCCACTGAAACTCAGTTGGTTTATTTTATAATTAAAAACAAGGAAATCATAGTAACAAAAAATATATAATGTACGGCAGTCTTGTTTATTATAGAAACACCCATAAAGAAAGAAACATGTTCTAACTTTTCTCATTTCCCCAATGGGAATTGCATCTTTAATCACACAGGGCACAACTGCTTTCTAATCTTGTTTAAGGGGTTTCAGTACTTACGAAAACCAGATCAGGTTAGTATAAATCTAGAGCAAATTAGAGGCACCAGCCTTCCATCAGTTCTACGTAAGGGTTCTATGTATATCATAAATTTAATGGTATATTAAGACACGCATCTGTTTCAGTTTTGTAGATGCTAATAATCTAAGTATAGAGTACTTAAACATTTCTTTCATTAACTGGAAAGTTTAAGCAAAGATAAACTTGCTTCCGTTTTGAGGGACAATATTTTATAACTGATTTTGAAAGACCTATAAATTTACTCATGTAGTTAAAGGCAGTTTTCTAAATACTTAATTCAGTATCTATTTTTGACATTACACAATTTCAGTAATAAGCCTACGCCATTCTTACCATCTTGAATCTATACCTCATAATATAGCTTGTTGTGCATATGCGTATGTGTATATATGTACATAAAGTTTAAAATCATTCTACAATAGGGCACTGGAGAGAAAGCATGCATTGAATAATGGCATGAAAATGTCAAATTTCATTATTTCGGGTGTTTCTCAGATTCTTTATTTGAAAACATGTAGATTTATTTATTGCATACACACATACAGAAAAACACCACAAAAGCATCCCAAGAAGTAATATTCTCCTTGGGATTCATATTATTTAAAAACAATTTTCAATCTTGGGTTCCTTGTCCATTTATATTTTATAGCAGACATTTGTATTCAACTTCTCTCTGATTTTGTTTTTTAAAAACTGTTTTTTTTTCTCATTATATCTACCACCTTTATCTCAGAGACTTGTCACTTCATATACAACAATAACCTAGTATCATAATGAATTATTGTGTTTCAATTACCATTAGATAACAAACAGGAAATTAGTTTTTCTTGCAGTACAATCTATATCGTCTGAACAATTTAAAATACATGGTTTGCATTTGGGCCATTAATTCAAGTAGTAAGGACACAGTAGTAATTAAGTTGGTGCCATAATTACATCTCCATAGTGAAGATGGAGGACTCTTGGCACACTAATAATCTGTTTTAGATCTCTTGCAATCTATGATGTTGGTAGGAAGGACAATTGAATTAGAGGGTAGATAATTCAGAGAAACACACAAAAGCCTCCCTAGAATACTTCTCCAGGCAAGAGTGCAACAGTGCCTTTTTCATGTGTGGTGGCTGCATGGGTTATAATAGTGTTTTATTTTTAACCTAAAGCAAAAAAAAAAAAAAAGTGATTTTTAAAAAGCAAAATACTTAAAATATCCACAAAATAAAATCCCATCATTACTGCACAATTTCAGAGATACAAGTAATATTCATTATGTTTCTAAATTTCAGTATTAGTTTTAGAGAAAATTTTATTCTTTCCTAATATAGTTTCATGTATCACAAAAGCATGTGCTGAGAATGTCATTGTGTAGTCTAAGGCTTAGGTGATGAACTGCAAAGAGTTGCAATGGGCTAAAAACTCAATGGAATGATTTAAATTATTGTGGAAAGATGAGAACATTTTAATATCTTATCAAGAAACTATATGATAGTATCAAGAATCTACACAGGACTTGACTTTGCAAATAACTATTTAGGCTCTCACATGTTCAAATTTGTTCTTATCAAAATAAAAAAAAAATAAGTATCTTCAAAAATAAAGCAGCAGTGCTGCTTTTGTAGCTCTGTTCAGAGAGTTCTTGCCTAGCGCTCATGAGTCTTTGGGCTCTGCGCCCAGCACTGCTTAAAAGAGGCGTGGTGGTTCACGCAAGTACAGGGGCAGGAGGCAGAAGGCTCACAAGTTTGAGGCAGCCATTAGCTACACATTCAGTCAGAGGTTCCCTGGGCTACCTGAAATCCTGTCTCAAAATATAAAATAGTTGAAAAATAACAGTTATATTAATAAGAAAATAAAGCAATGGAAAATTTAGTATTAGTAAAATCAATCAGAAAAATCAAACAAAGCCAGAGTAAAAGAGCATCATGTTTCACAATTTAAACCATTTTAAAAAGTGAAATAAATCTTACTTACTTAAAAAAAAAGTGAAACTCTTAGTACAACAATTTCATGTTGTAGAGCTATAAGAGCTTAGTTTGAATCTGAAAACATCAGAAAACTACAGAATGATATCTTTGACCTTCTAGAATTCACAAGGGGCATCTGCGAGTTTGCATGCTGACTCTTAGAGCCTTTAGCAAGTTCAGTCATACTGCAGTGGACAGCAATACGAATAGACAAAGTTACATTCCAGGAGCCATGGCAAATCCCATTGCGAGGGTTCTGAGGGCTGCTGTTCAGCATGGAGCTGCTGCCACAGCTCAACATCTCTTTGCTTTTGTTCTGCACCCAAAGTGATGTGTGTATGACAATTTAGCAGGAATGACACATGCAGAGACTTGCAACTTGGTTTAACTTCAAGAAGTTTAAAGAAACCTAAAGAAATCTCTTCTTCATGGTTGACAGTGGTAAAGTGTATACACATTAAAAAGAATGGGAGACTGTTCATTTCAAAACCTACACATTAACAAGAGGATGTGCTTGAGGATGTGTGTCGTGAACACGATGATGACTGCAGATTCGAATGGAGGGTTTTGTTAAACCAGTGCGGTTACCCTTGGTTTGACAGAAGCATTGATAGAGGAAGATCTATAAGGCCCAATTAGAGAAAAGCCTCACGGTGCAGAGATTAACAAGATTATGGGAACTATCTATGGAAAAGAAAGACTGACTTATGAGAAACCCAGTAGAACAATGATTATAAGGGATATAATTTTTAATTTGCTTGCTTTCAAGTTTCATAATTGTAACGGTATAAAACTTTATTATCCTTTACAGATAGCTATGCACATTTAAACACTTGACACATATAGAAAAATTCTTACAGCCACTTATAAGGGTGGATATTTTTTTAAGTATTAATTATAAAATGATGGTCTTAAAATGCATATGACTGTATCTTCTAAATACTATCATTAAGCATAGTATACCATAATCATATTTATATTATGCTTTTCACTACTCTGAATTTTGAAACTGTCTTGAATTCTTTAAGGTAAGGTTTGGCCTTCTTGGGAAAAATTTACTGAGCCCAGAGAGCTGAGAGAATAATTAAAAACTTACTGGCTTTGCCAAATGCTTTCATATGTTTCTAGTCTCATGGAAAATGAGTTTTGATTTCATTTTAGCTCCATGCATAGCAAGGGGAAAAAAAGCCATTAACTTTCAACCAGTTCTAGTTAAATTCGTGACTCTCACTGCATTGAGCTGCTCTAGAGTGTGGGCTATCTAGAGCAGGGAGCCTAGCTTCTCCCCCAAGCACCAAATAGTAATGATCAAGAAGAGGACCAAGTCCAATTTAGGCTATAACCTAACTAATTTTTTTCCTACTTTTACTAGAAAGTGGAGTAGTCTTACGATTTTTTTGTTTGTTCTTTTTAAAACTTTTAAGGTATTTTATTATTATTATTATTATTTTGTTTTGTTTTTTTGAGACAAGGTCGCACTTGGTATCATTCATTGGTTGTCCAGGGAATCACTGAGTAGTTTATACTGGCCTTGAACTCATAGGAATCTGCCCACTTCTGCCTCCCAAGTGCTAGGATTAAAGGCGTCACTATGCCTGGTTTCTTCCGTACTTTTTTCAACTTCTCAGGTAGACATGTATTCTTAATCACAGACCCAGCTTTCTCTCTGAGATGGTTCTCTTCAGTGGGGCAGTTCCGAGTCTTGGCAGCTTGACGCAGTCAAGTCCCAGGGTCTTGTTGCAATCCCCTTTAGATCTGGTTAATTTATACTCGTTTGCTCCAGCGGGTCAGTGAAGAAGCTAGCAGCTGGGTTTACCGGCTTATACCAATCACCATATTTTGCCACTTTGTCCATCTTCATTTTTCTTCAAATCCATTAGCTTGTTACCTAAACTGTTACAATTCAGACTTGTATTTTGACAAGTACCTGATTGCTTCCTTGTAAACAAAGAAACATGGATGGCAAATAGCTTTGAAAATTAACATAATTTTGGTATCAGAAATACATGAGCCTATTGAATAAAATGATCTCTAGTTTCTTGAAGTTGTTTAAATTAAAAACATGCGTCTCTACAGTTGGGAAAACATGTATGGTAAGATGCTTGAAGCCCATCAATCTCTCCAACCACATGAGCTAATGAATCCCTTCTGTTTGCTTTGAATGAAGTCACCATGAGTGGTTAGATGTTGATTTAACATAAAACAAATGGAAATGGGTGTCTCCTTTGTAGAATCTATTAAAAAAACAATTAGCAATTATAATGAAGAAGTCAATGATTTGACATTACTTAAATAATAATATAAATTGAGTAGTTGCATCTATTGGATTTTAGGAACAAATAACACACCCCAATTTCCCTGACATTCTTTATATTTTTTTTATTTTTTCATTTTTTTTAACTACCATGACACCTGTATTGCTAGAGTGGGTGTTCTGAATTGTCATGAAGTGTCAGGTAAGCTATGTTTTCTGGATGTGAACAGGCTCTGTGGAATGTATCACATAACTGTTCCTTTTCAATGTCAGGCTGTGGCTAACAGCTTAATCTTGAATATTTCAATTGAATTGATTGCTCTGCCAATTCTTCCTTGTACATACACAGAAAGTTCAACTATTATGTTATATAATCAAGAGAGAAACAATAAAAATTCCTTAATATTTAAGACATATTGGGGAAGAGACATTGCTAGATGTGTGTGTGTGTGTGTGTGTGTGATGTTGTCTCCTTAGAAACATAGTGGAGAGTGACTCACTTTATGTCCTGGGCTTCAAAGAGTATCAGACCTATGAAATGTACACAGTGGTTTCTTTGAGAGATTCTTTCTGAGAGAATTAAATAAATGAGCCAACATATGGCCAGCTTAATTCAGGCAAAAATGTCTATTGATTACTTACTAAGCTCACTAAATAAAAACTTCAGGCTAAGTTTTGCTTCCCCAAAGAAAACAGGATTAGACGGGTCTGTGCACTCACTGGGGCTTCCTGTGAATCAGGCCAGATGAATGAAAACCTTCAAAGCCGAACAAAGGAAAGGGCTACATTTTTCTGGCAAATGCAAATTATTAGTAGTTTGACATACTGTGTTTCACACTCACAAATAAAACATTTTTTTAAAAAAAGAAGAATGTGATATTAATGATCTTTGAAGTCTGAGAGGCATTGGTCTGCTTTTCTTTTCAGCTGCTTTAAGTAGGCAGACTTAACTCTCCTAGGTGGACCAGCTCTTCCTATAGTTTTTGACTACTGGGAAAACTTCAGCACCCTGTAATATTTTGCAAGAGCTCTGCAAAGGTGTGTATTTTCCAGACTACTTTAACTCTGCACAGATGGCAATTTGAACTGATTTATCTAAGAAATTCCAAGTGGAAAGTGTCTGTACTTTAAAGGGCAAGTGCTCCAGTAGCTCGTTTTATCAGCACCCTAACAACAGCAGAAGAAACGGGATCATAGGAAAATCTCTTTCTAATCTGAGCTATATGCACATTTATCTTCAGGTTTTGTGCAATCATGAACGCATTTGACCAGTATTTGAATGACTTTAGTGCTGCAAATATTTGGCTCTGTGACAAAATGCAAATGCTAATTGATATTCAGAATCTTCAAGTCTTCAGTGCAATCTCCTGTTGACATTTTAATAACATTGTTTGGAATGATTTCCGAAGTGTGGTGACTGCAATATACCCGCTGTAACAAAAAGTACATATTGTTTCTGAAAGCAAACAAGCTCAAATTTCACCCAGTTTTCTAGAGGTTTCAAACCTGGGAGAATCAGCCTTTCGAAGGCAAATGGCTGCATTCATTAGCTCACACAGTAGTTTATGAATACATTGGAAAACCTACTGCTTTCTGCTCAGAAATCTTCTAATTAAAAAAAAAAAAAGATTTGATTTGATTTTAGTTTAGTTTTTAGCTTCCAGGCAATGACGTTTACTCAGTTTTTAAACGTTTAATCTTTATTTATTTATTTTCTCCTAGCATGACATTGTTGTGGCTTGTTTCTGTCCTTTGCTGACACTGTCAGCAGAGAGGACAAGAGCATATTCAATATAAGGAAACGGGGGACCCAGACCTAGGAGGACTATGAATGTTCTAGCAAGCAAAGCCTTGCAGTCTCTTTTCCTTCCGTTGCATATCCTGGTGAGTTTAATCAAAAACAAACAGAAAGCTCTTGTGAAATATAGTCAATAAAGTCAAAGTTTAGCTAGCTCTATGTGACTACAAAGAAAAGTCATCGCAATTAAAAAAAAAAAATGTAACTTTCGTTAACGAGCGCGCCGGAAATCTCAGGTATCAAAGACGCATTAGCCCTGGAGCGTCCCCTGCGCGCGGCAGCCGGACGGAGGCAGCCGCGGCGAACAGACCTCCTTTCTCCAGCGAGCAGTCACACAAAAGGAGGGCTCCGGAAACTAAAAGTTTCGGGGCCTCCGGCTCGGGGCGCGCGGAGCTGAGAAAACCTGGAGACGGGGTGGGTAAAACACGCGTCCAGAGCGCTGGGGCGCAGTCCTGGCTGGGAGAGAGCTCCTGGGCCGGGAGGGGAAAAGGGAAACTGGGAGCGGGGTCCCGAGCTGCAGGCCCCAGCGGCCGGAATGCCGAGCTCTCCCGGATCCCCTGCACCGGGATCCCGAAATAAAAGCGACGTTTGGAAAGTGCGTGTGTGCGCGCGGGCTGCCGAGCGTGCAGCGGGCGCGCCGTGAGTGGAGTTTCGGGGGGGCGGGGTGTAGAGGGTGAAGGCTGGATAGCGAACCCCGCGATCTGGCTGGGGTGTGTGTGAGAAGGGGACGCTAGCCGACAGGCAGGGGGAGGAAGTGGGGGGCCGAGCCTGCGCGGGCTCCTCTGGGGCGCGTTCCGCGGCCGTGCGCGCGCGTCCCCCGCCGCCACCGCCACCAGCGCCTCCCGGAAAGCCCCGCGGCCGCCCCACCGGGCCGAGTCCCGGCCGGCCAGTCTTGGGGCGGCTGCTCGGCCGTTGCCACCACCACTCGAAAAGCTAGATCGCCTGTAAGTGTCCCCTTCGCTCCTCCTCCTCCTCCTGCCCAGCGCTCGGGCGCCCCGTCGCCGCAGCTGCTCCAATGGAGTGGAAAATGGCCATTGGGCGCAATGAGTTCTAGATTATCTGCTCCGCGTTTTGTACTCAGCTGCTTGTCTTCTTCGGAGTTTGCACAAGCCCCTCGGCTGGCAAACACGGGAGGGAGAAACGGATGCTGCGCCGCGGTGCGCGCTCATATGTTTATATGATTAGCAGTCCCGGGGTGGGGGGGCTGGGGGTGGGGACTGACGAGGAGGAGGAGAAGGAGGAGAAGGAGGCAGGAGGTGACTCCAGTTCAGCCCTAGCTGAGTCCGTGTCAGGACTTCGGGCTCCCCCGCCTCTCGCTCCCTGCTCTCCTCGCTCTCTTCCAGCTCTCACTCTCTCTACCCGCTCGCACACACTCACACACGCACACACTCAGACACACGCACACGCACGCAGAGGTGCCCGAGCGCCATCGGGAGCCTACCGGAGGATTCTTGGCAATTGTTGAGGGGACCAGCCTCCCTCCGTGGCTGTGCATCGGCCCAGCTCTGCCCTGCTCCTCCCGTCGCTTTCCCCGCACCCGAGTTCCTCGCCTCCTGCATCCGCGGAACCCCCCCACCCCAGGCCGGGAGACCCGACATGTGAAGAAGGGCCAGCGGCAGAGTCGTGCCCCAGGCCGCAGGGGCGGCGCGTGCGCCGGATGCAGGTCCTGCCGGCGCTGCTCGAGCGCTTGGGTCTTCTCCGGACAGACTGACGGACTTGGCATCGCTCCCCGGCGGCCGTCCTCCCGCCACTGCTAGGGGACTCCCGGGTCTGCGCACCTCCGCCAGCCTCGCTCTCTCATCCCCGCATCTTTTGGTTTTGAATTTTGATTTTTGGCTCCGAAGGGAGCGTGCATCGGTGGGCGCGCGCGTGTGGGGGCAAAGCTCCCCCCTCACTCCCCCCGGTGTCGCGGAGCAGCGTGTGGGAAACTGCGGGAAGATGTTGACTTAACCTCCCGGCAGCCGCCCGGGCCGCTGGGCTGCTTGGCTGGACTCGGCGGCTGACCGCGGTGAAGACTCGAGCCGGAGGACACGCCGAAGCGCGGCGCCGTGTCCGGCCCGCCAGCCGTGGCCGCCGCCTCCCCGCGCGCTCGGCCACCCGGAGCACCCCGCGCCGCCCTCCTTGGCCCCTCTCTCGCGCCAGTGTCCCCCGCGCGGCTCCCCGCGCCAGATCGGCCCTCCCCCGGGGCGCGCTCGCACACCGAGGTAAGCGCCAACAATGTGCCTCTCTGTGCCTGGCTTCGGCGACCTGTTTGCTGGGCGCCTCCTGATGGGGCTGACGGCGTGGAGGTGGCCGTGTCGCGGGGACAGACCCGCGCTGACCACTCGTGCGCAGCCCTTCCCGCCGACATCGATCCGCAGAACTCTGTGCGGTGCAGCCGGCTCGCCGGGCCGCGTGCGGCTATTGTCAAGCTCTCGGGGATCAGGCTGGCTGCTGGGGACCTAGAAGGCGGGGGCGCGCGGGCTTGCGAGGCAGCTCCAGCCTAACCTTGCATTTTTGGGGGGATGGAGTGGGGTGGGGGTAGGGGAGAGTCTTAAAAAGCTTGGGGACCGGAAGGTGCCCTTGGTTCTTTACGCAGCGGGACTCGGGAGGGGACTGCCGTGCGCCCTCCGCCGGGCTGTCCCGTTCCAGGTGTTGGGCCCCAGGCTCGGCGGGGACTCGTCCGTGGGTTGTCGCTGGGAGCGAGTCCCTGGGAAGGGGACTGGGGGGGGGGGCGGCTCGGATGAGTTGTTGCGGGCCGTCGTTTCTTGTTGGTCAGGTGGCACGGAGGGGCGAGGATGAGAGCAGAGCACAGCCAGCTGTGGCCGCGCCGGCGCTGAGGCTGGCAGCGATTAGTGGCGGCGGGCTGCGGTGGCCAGGGGAGCCCGGCCGCGGAGCCCGAGCGTGGCGGGGCCCGGGGACTCGGCGGGCCAGAGCCAGGGCAGAGAATCTCCCGGACCCGCAGTGAGAGGGCAGCAGCGGGCCGCGCTGGGCCTGCAGAAGAAGTTAAGGGGCGTGGGCTCCCGGCTGCCTTTGGGGTGGGGAGCCTGCCGGGTCCAGTGCGAGCCTCAGGTCGAAAACAGCAGGGAGAAGGAGTCGTGGGGGGAGCGCGATGCAAAGAGGGGAGCCTTCGGGGTCACGGGCGTGAGCTCCTGGATTTGAGACCCTCCGCCACGCGGACGAGGGAGATCCACAGCGAGAAGGCGTCCCTGCGTATGCAGGACCCTGCACTTGGGACCGGCAAAGTTTTTTTCTCCTCGCTGAACTGCGGGGTTTGGGTTAGAAAAAAAAAAAAATCGCTGGAGCCTTTAGCGAGTGCGGGGCTGTCCCCGATCCGAGGCCGAGGCACGTGCGTCTTCCTGGGTGTTTGTAGCCCTCGGTTCAGCCTGTCCTCTAAAAGCGTCCTGCGCTGCCCGTTTTAGCCTTTCCCCGTCGTGTGGGGACTCCTCCCCCTCCCTCCGTCCCTCCTTTTCCCCCTTTCCTGGCCCCTTCATTCTGCGCCTTCAGATAGAAACTGTGCTGTCTCAGATTCATAAGGAAGAAATGTTTTCCTCCTGCTTCATGAAAGGTGTCAGGCTGCTTAGCAGCTTCTCCAGGCAGCCAGGGCGCGCCTGAGCCTCAGCTCCTCAGCACCAACCAGATGGTTGCTGTTACAAAGGCCAGGTTTCCGAAGGGCGCCTCGCCCCCTCCCCCCGCCCCCTCGCTGCTTTATCTTCTGCATTTTCGCCGTGCTGGGTTCCCCTGCTCGCACCCCTTTCCAGGGGCGTCGCGTTCCCCGTAGTTGCTTCATTCATTTCTCCCGCTGCAGTCCAAGTCTGCCCCTCCGAGTTGACGCTGCCCACCTCTCGTTCCAACCTTGAAGAAAGGCACGCCCGTCTGGTCAATGATTGCCTGTGGGAGTTCGCTTGCTAAGTCACAGGGTCCCTGGCGCGTAACCTTAAGATACAGGCGCTAAAGAGGCACTAATTCGTCCACAGAAATCCAGAAGTGTTTGGGGGTGACCGTGACAGCATCCAGGTTGGTTAGAACTGTCTGGAGCCTAGCGAAAGGTAAATCTACATTTAGTGTCCTTTGGTGTTTCCTAAGTATCCTTAGAGACTCCTTCCAAGAAAATCTGCCTAAGTTCAGGTGTGTTTTCCAACTTTGTCTTCCCTGCCTGCACCGGCCAACAAACTGGTGCGTGATGGAATCCCCAGGAACGCATGCTCTGTTGTTGGGTTCGTTCAGACGGCTCGCATCTCCCCCATTGTTGCTCTGCTCTAAAAGAGGTGCCATTTCTCATGCTGCACAAATTGTTTGAATTAATGCAAGTGTGAATTCTTACCGTTTGAAGGGGACGATTAGCATATCAAAGGGTTCCTAGCCTCAGCTCAATTGAGAAAACTGCAGCCCGTCTTCCTTTTGCTTCCAAGCCGAGGCCCAAAGGGCAATGGGAATTGTAAAGGGTGCAAGCTGGAAGGAGGGTTCAGGCTGTGCTGGAGAACTTTCTCTGTTCTGTAATTATGTGAACTGAAAAACAGTGTTGCTCAGGAGCCCCCGCAGAAGGCGAGACAATCATTTTTTGTTGATAAATGGTTTGTTCCTAGGAAAACGGTGACCTTTTGTTTTAGGGTAGTCTCTGTTGGTTGTCTTGGGGTGCCCATAGTAGAACACCGAGAAAGCCTTACTGTCTAACCTAACGCTTTTCTAAGACGCACTTTGCTCTATTATTACAATTAGAAGAGTGTCCAATTAGTCTATACAACAGTAGCTATTCCGTGATAAGACATTCATTGCTACACATCGGAAACTTTTATATACTTGCTAAATTAATAGGGAATAAACAGGAAATAGATCTTGTCGAGAATTAAAAGCTCTTGTGAGCTTTATTAACACAATTTTTGATACAAGGATCAGCTTGGAAAACGTTTCTAAGTGACACTCAAATTTTATGACTTGTGTTTAAATAGAGGCAATTTTGTGTAGATACAGTTTTGTAATTTTAAAAGTTGTCAAACCCTAGACACCTTTTTGTTTAGCTTAAAGTTGTTTTTCAGTAAAAACACCCAGTCTAAATTTACCCCCATCTGTACAGCACAGTGTTGTCTCAATTTCTTTTAGCAGCTCAGAACTTAAGTGAAGAAAGAAATAGGAATCTAGTCTGTGGGGCATTTGTGGAGGGCAGAGAGGTCAAGAGAGAACTCTTTTCTTCTGGGGAAAATTACTTGCATTTATTTCACTTTAGTTTTTCCAAACTGATTTTTAAAGATAAACAGAAAATGGTTGAAAATTGTAAGCTTTTCTCTCTTCTTTTTTCTTTTCTTTTCTCTTCTTTTCTTTTCTTTTTCTTTCGTTTACCTGTGATGTTTGTTTTTGACCAGGAACTGACATTCTTTCCTTGGAGGAAGGATTATTTACTAATAATTAGGAGTCCTAGCTTGTAACAGTGGAAATGAATTCTATCAAATGTTACAATTTTAGAGGGGAAAACCCACCATTAATTGCTTAAATATTTTAGTCTTTTGTTTAATGGGGTGGTAATTGTTTTCAGATCAAGATGAGGTTTTAGTGCCTTTCCAATGGAGAGCATCACCCTGGAATCATTTTATGATCGCTTATTTATCTGCTTTGTTCACTAGCCAAGGAAGTACTGTAGTATTGGGTGGGGGTGTCTTTGAGTGCAATGTGTTATAGAAAAGACACATCATCCTTGAGAGCTATTAGTGATTATCCAAAAATTACCCTGAAAACATTGTTCTTTTTTTTTTTTTATATGATCTTGAATTTGGCCAATCTCTAAAGGTGTAAAATGTGGTGAAAATAAGATTTCTCCGCATTTAGATGACACAATTGGGCTACTTAGAGAAAAATTAATGTGCCTTCGAAGCACTTCAGCTGCCATTTTCAATCACCAAGTTAGTATGTGTTGGCAACAGAAAACGAATTTAGAAATGCAGATATCCCTGGGAGCAGGTCGTTAGGGAATTCGGAATATTGAATCATGTGGGCTAGAACAAACCAATTACTTCAAGTTTTGACGTGAGAATTTCCAATAAATAACTTTTGTTTTCCAGGCTTTTTGTTCTGCTATATTAGTGGAGGAACATCAAAGCAGCCACCAGAACTTCCGAATGTCATAAAAACGAATATAAATACATAGATCTCACACGCAGCACTGAGAGTCCTAATTTAAGATGAGCACTTGGAGTTTTTACTGCTGCAGTTTCCACAATCAGCAGAAACACCAGGCTTCTGGGTGTTTCTAAAAACATGCAGCAGGATGGAGAGCTTTCAAACCAAGGTTTGCTGGGTTAGGGCTTCCTTTGATCATTACTGAAGCTCTGTGTGCTTCCTTAAAAAATGTAAGGTGGTATTTTACTGTCCTTAAGTAAGACGGGCTATGAGAAAACCGACACGGAGATGTGAAGGTCAGAGAAACCATCAACCTGCAAAGCCAAGTCATAAAATGTCACTGCTCTGTTTTCTATAAAAATATTTATCTGACCCAACTTTTGTGAAGAATTATTTAAATGATTGTTTATCAACAGATGTGGTATGGACTAGAGACAGCATCACAAATTTATTACAGATGTGGTGTCAGCGAACCTGTACCTGCCTATGAATGCTCTGTTTTGATTTTAACAAAATCTTCATCACTTGCTTAAGCGTTGATAATTAGAACTCAGATTAGGTGGATTTTGGTTAAGAGTCAAGTACAGTTTTGAGAATAGAAGAACTGAGCACCCTGCAAAGGCTATTTTTAGAAATTTCCCTGGAAGAGGCTTACCTTTTGGGATCTTGTTTTTTTTTTTTTTGTTTTTTTTTTTTTTTGCTTTTTTGTATGTGCTTCTCAGTCTTGAAGGGCAAAAGGCTCATTTGACACCTGCCTGCTTTTCAGCAAAGGAGATCCTTATAAAACTAAACACAGTTATTTTCAAAGTAATATGTGCTAGAAATAAGGTCCATCTTTGTGGAGGAAGGGTCTTTACAAGCATGCTTATCTAAACTGAAGGTTTTGATGAAGTACTCAAGATAGCAATTTTGTCACTGGGCCTAAAAAGAGTGTGGATTCTTGTAGACACATTGGTCAGCTCGGCTCCTGTGCTTCCTAGTTCACATTGCCTCAGTTCCTAACTGTTTTGGAACTATTTTGAACAGAGATTAAAACATTTCTACTTGAAAGCTAGATGAAAATCATAGGTTGGTTAGCCTTTCTGTTACATAACACTAGTTCTTCAGGCCTACCCAAGTACTCATCTCTGCAAATAATTCTTGATTAAAGGTTTAAAAAGTACTTAATCATTAGATTACTATAATTAGAGTGATCTTATCAGAAAAATAGAGTGAGACTATTCTGTAAAATCTTCACTTGCCTGAGATGCTCTCAAAGATTGGGTGAAGTAGTGACTTTTTTTTTTTAATGCTTTAAGAAACAGCTTAAGGAAATGGTTTGTTTGATATAAAGATAGATGGCTAATTATGGGCATTAGGTACTGTGAGTCATAACGCTTAGTGTACTGATCTGGTGTAGTCACAAACAAGGAGTAACTCGGACCCACCAGACTTCAGCTAGCCACGTGAGTCTGGCATTTGGTTTCCTTAAATGTGAGCTATAAACTAGAGAAATTCCTTAATGTAATTTTGATGGAAGTGGTTATTTTTAGGCAAGTCACGGCTATAAGAATAGGAAGGTCCAATCAGCTAAAAATACTTTTAAAAAATCAATAATTTTAGGTCATTGGTCTGATGGATTAATGCAGGCCATGATTTGGATACTTCTAAAGCAAATTTTAGTACAATAAGTTTTGAAAAGCTTATTATTTCTCTCCCTCCTTGCTCCCCACAGAAAACTCCTCTTTTGTTTGACAAGCAAATAATACCTCGAAAAAAATAAGTTTGAGGAACTGAATTCATAATACCTTCAAATAGAGTGCAGTTATGGGAGATGCTTTGGAAATGTCTGGAAAGCACAAAGCAAATTCAGATACAAGTTGTTTAATTACAACAAAAATACAGCTCTGTGAAGCCATACTGTTTGTCTTCATAGAGGATTTTATGCATTGTGTGGTTATACGTAAAATCCCATCACACTTGTATAAATTTGTTCAATTACCAGAACAGCTAAAAGAAAAAAAAAATCAATTTAGGTTGAAAAGCAACAGAAATTAGATTACCTTGGTTACTAGAAACTTGCCAGCAGTGTGGAAATTCCTTAATAATATGAAAAGTCACCATGCTTTGCAATGTGAGGGTGTTGGCTTCCCTTGTAATATGCATGTGTTTGCTTACTGGGCGATTTGTTTTTTTAATGCATCCTTTTTTTCTTGTTTTGTTCCTACTTTCATGGGAGTTTCAGCGTAGTTTCATAGCATGCAGGAAACTACGGTTGGGTGTTGGCATTTCTTGTAGAGGTTGCTTTTCTAGAATTTTTGATCAGTTGATATTTTGAATCCGTGTCATGAAATGCTACGCATGATTTTAGGAATCTGAAGAAAGGGCTGCCACAGGAACAGTTTAGGATTTGTTTTTTATCACCGACGCTAGAGTATGAATTCTCTATCTTAAATGCTTAGTACAATAAAGTGGCGCAGGCTTCATCACCGCAGATAGCTGGGCACCTGTTTTATGGCCACCTTGATTCATTCTGCTTCACCCAGTTGCAAGAATAGTCACAAGTGTTGCTCAAAAGCCAGCGGGCTGTTTTTAGGTCATGAAGTCAACTTCCTGGAATTTCTAGGGAAACCAGTTGAAAGGAGAAGGACAAATGTCACTTTAAATAAAGATGTTTAAATCAGATTTCTGCCTGAGGGTAAAATTTAGGTCTGCTGTAGTCCCGGATGTGAAGTCTCCCTCTGAGGAGTAAGGCATTAATCAGGGCAAGACAAGAAAACGGGGGACGAGCATGGGTCCCACTCTGCCACTGATGGTTTTCTCTCCCCAATCTGTGAGGAATATTTTATAAACATTAAACGGCAGGCCCATACTGCACCTCTGTCTCTGAATTCTGGTCCTGAAATTAGTTTCCTTAAAAGAAGCTCACTTTAAGGGCGGGGATGTGGTGGAACTAAACCCAAACCCCTGGAAGGCTTTTTAAAGGGGTAGATCCAGTACCTTATAAAAATAGAAAGGGAGGGTGTAAAGCAGGCTGGAGAAGCATCCTGTTTTAGAATATATTAAATAGCCTTGATTTTTTTTTAAAATCTGGTCATAGGGAAAAACAAACAAACAAATGGACATAAAAGAGAACTGTTAATCCTTGACTGTGAAGGATGGCAGAACCCAGTAAGACGGTTGCCTAACCTTAGACAGATCATCAGATCAAACCAATATTATCTTGTCAGAACAAAAGCATACTGAGCCTCTGTCTTTTTCTGATATGCACAATGAAATGTTTAGCACGGTAGCAGCGAAAAGATGTTCCAGTACAGTCTAATAAGAAAGGCATGGTTTTGCCATCAAAGCATACCGTTTAACCTCTGTTCTTTGCCAACCATATACACATGAACAAGACTACTTATATTTTGATCCTCTTGATACATTGCTATTTCTAGACAGTTAAAGAATTAATGCAAGTTTAAAACCATGTTTGATTGTGGCATCTCTTTGTTGAAATGATTTGGCGAGTTCAGGTCTATTCTACTCTCAAAGGTGTTCCCAGCCTTTGGACTGTAAACTGTCTGTGCTGTCCATCCACTGTTTGGATCCTTCCCCTGGTACTGTGTTCCACACCTGGGACGGAATACTACTCAGGGATTAGATGGCAGAATAATCTAACCCCAGTTACTGTCAAAATGGCAGTTGGCTGGTGAGGTGACCTTGGTCTTGACTAATGCTTTTTTATTTTTATTTTTAAATTTCTGTAGAGGATAGCAACACAGTTTATTTACAGAGCGTGCAAAGAAGATTTTTATTGTGTTTTAAAAACAAGCTTCAATTTTAATTATTCTTGAAACTGAAGTGCTCTGATACTCGTTTTCCATAAGATGGTTGAACATTACAAAATGTTGATAAGCTCAATACTTGGTGTTTCTTTTATGTAGAACATCATTTCGTAATCATTTCTCAGCTTCTACTTACCTAAAGAACTGTTAAAAATGATTTTTCTCTGTCTTCACTTAAAAACCAACATTTATTTTCTCCTTTTTATTTCTTTATTTCACACATAGCTTACGCAGGAAAATTGTAGTCTTCTGCATTAAAAGCCTCCGTCTTTTAGTGTTTGGTACTGCGGTTATTGATTCGAAATTACATTTCTTACACATCCTTTTCTCCATTATTTCTGCCCCCTTCCCTCAGTTCTAGGAACTGAGCCTAGGCCTGATAGTTGCTACTAAGCAAGGGTCTCCCTTCATGTTACACCCCAGCTTTCTTCTTGTACTCCTAATTTTTGTAATCTTAAAGTCACTTTAGTTCCTAAAACACCCAGCTTTCTTGTGGCTATAGAGAGCATCCTTTTGGTAGTGTTTTTGCTGTTGTGTCAGTTGCTTGAGTTTTCACAGAGCTTGCTGAAGGCTGTGGATTGACACAGGGCACACTGGAGATTGATAGGCTGTTTTCTGTGTTTAGAAAGATGGCTACAATATGAAACTACTTCATTTAGTTTCAGATGCGCCAACAACTAGAAATTATAGAGGAGAGTCAGGATGCCCCAGGCTCCTCTGTGCAGAAGAGAACGCCTGGCTAGGTGTGCTCTCTGTGGTTACATCAATAGGCGAATAAAGAACGATGTTAACAGCCTTTGCTTTTTCTGAGTCAGTGATACCCGTAATGTGCACAAAAGGCACTCTTTATATTGTTGCTGGTTTTACAATTTACAAACATTTCTACATTTTTAAACCCCTTTGCCTTATTTTCTTTGTTTCTGTTGGGAGTAGGAGGTGGTGCATCTAAAGAAATAGAACTTTTGTCTCTGTGTTCTTTCTGCAACTAGCATGAGAATTAATCCATATATATATGTGTGTGTGTGTGTGTGTGTGTGTGTGTGTGTGTGTAGTTAGTAACTACATATATATATGTAGTAACTAACATTAGTTCTGCAGCCTGAGGTTGAAAACTGGGGCCCTGTACATGCTAGGCAAGCTTTCTGTCTCTGTACCACACCCACATCTTATCATTTTCATTTGCTCCTTAACAATGTGTTATTTATTTATTTAAGAATCAACTTTGTGGGGCATGGTGGTACAAGAATGTAATCCCAGCACATAGGAGGATGAGGCAGGAGAATTGCCATGATTTGGAGATCAGTCTGGGTTATATAGGGAGTCTTTGAATAAGAAAACCAAACCAAGCCACACAAAACAAAAGAAGAAAACAAATGTTATCAGTTAGTGCAAAGCAAAGCAAATTAGATTTGCATTAAGTTTCTATTCCTTATTTACATATTATGAAGGGGTGGTGTGGGTGTTGGAAAGGAGAAATTATGGCAATGAATGCATCAAACACTGTCTTGTCAGCAACTTTTGGGTTAATGCATATCCCCAAGACATTGAAACTGTTCTTCAGCCTTTCCTGTTGTGTTGGCAGAGGTGCACCCTAATTCATATGAACTTGGCAGAAGAGGATTTTGGGTAAAGATAGAGTAGAAGAAATTCTAAAGCAAATATTACAGAGGATGAAAGGACAGGTACAAGTTTGATAGTGTTTTGTTTTTTAAGTTGACATTTTCATTTTTATGTTGAATTAAGAAATTTTTTATTTTAAAAATAACTAATCTCCACAGTTTTGGAGTTCCCAAGAGAAAGAGGTGTCTTCATTTAAAACAAATTTTGTCTTTCCCTGTCAGGTGATCTCAAGGTGACCCCTTTGCTTGCCTGCTTTGTGTTCAGAAGTGAATGAAGTAAATGCTGTGGGCGCTTAGTTTGGGGTGTCTGTCATTTCAGGCTGGTTGAGTGTAACAAGGTTTCTCTCTCTTTTTCTCTCTTTTTTTTTTTCTTCCAAATACTATGAACAGCCTGTGGGTGACTGATAAATTTAGGCGTGCTGCCAAGCCAGGCTACCTTCTTCTTAAATAGGATGGGGAGTAAGGTAATCATTTGTCAATCATAACTTTTAGGAAGCATCGTCTTACTCAAATGAGAGAGCAGGGTAGGTAGTAAGTAGTACTTAGCTAGTGCAAATATTTTTGCTAACCCTTGTTATTACCTGCAGAGGGAGCTTGTATGTGAGATAAAATAGTCAGGGCACATTGCATTGATAATTAGCCCTTTGAAAATTATGTTAAAGACATAATTTATTTCTCTGTGTGAGTAAGTGGTGGTTAGAAAGCCAGGTATTTTGAGGTTAGTTAAATTCCAGTGAAATTTAGTAGCTCAAATCTTATCATTTCCTGTAGTCATAAAACACAAGCACGTCCTTAATTAGTGAAAGTATTAGAAAAATAGTAAATATCAACACATTGGATTCATTTTGAGGATTGACTTTATTATGATTGAGTCTCTAGGAGATAAAACATTTGAAAGGTGTCTAGTATCTATGACCATTAGGGAAGCCATGGCAAGGCTTTAAGAGGGACTTTTTCAGGTTATGCAAAATATTTATTAAACATCCAGTAAACACAAAGTAGCAAATTGTATCCCTCTCCCGTGCACTTTGCCTATAAATTAATTGAATTAAATTAGGTGAATGTGTTCTTGTTTCAAAAATAAAGACCTGGTCACTTCAGATTAAAGACTTCTGCTTGTAATAAGGATCACATTAGTTTAGCAACATTTAGACAAGGGAACCATCAGGAAGGGATGAGGGAACTGTTGGAAAAACATGAATGCAAGTGGGACAGACAGTGCTTGATGGAAAACTGCTTTTTTCAGGAACCATGCCCGTGGATTTTCTAAGACCTAATCTCAGGATCCAGAGCTATTTTAATTCTGGACATGGGCACATTGACAATTAGGGCAGTAAGCACTCAGGTCATATCCATTGTTTCAAACAGACTGTATACATTTGTTTTTCAGTAGAGAATTTAACAGTATCACTTTCTATTGAAAATACCAGTGTTTATTTTTACATTGGATGAAGTAATATGTGAGCATTTGCTTGCTAGGGATATGAAAAAGGGTTATCCACTTATGTATTCTTGAAGAGAGATGTAATAGTCTCTCTCCCTTTGACAAATTGGTGTGACAAACATACTTATTTTGTATTTTAAAGGGCTTTGCTTCTTAATGAAATTCACTGTATTGAATATATTACTTCATTAGCTAATCTGTACCTGATATGTGGAGTCAGATTGTTACTGGTATACAGAATAACCCTGCAGGTGAGAAAAGTGGTTTAATAGAGAGATTCTTGGCACTGACACGGGCTTTTGTGTAAGTATTACCCTCTGCGTTATCTCAACAAGCCTGTGCCACAGCTCTCCGGAGCATTTTCATAACGGGTGAGACTGTTAGCAACAGCAATTATTCCTCAACAGGATTACGGAGCTGTGCTTCACATGAGCATCACACACTCCTTTTCAATAGCGTTATTGATAGGCATTCTTTACTGCCAAGTTTGTGTCATTGTCTTAAACGACGCCTCATCCCGGTGGGCAGGCACTGGGGAGTGGAGCCTGACAGTACAGTTCGTTACCTCTGCCAGCTAATGCCTCAGCCTCCTTCTCAGCGAGGTAAGGGTTACTGCCGAGTTCGTTCCAGAAAACACTGTGAGGCAAGACGCAGGGGCTGTCACAAAGTGCACAACTTCTGTGATGTTATTGGAAAGGCACAGCTAGGGTAAGTGCTACTCGTCTTGTCTTAAATTTAAAACTAGAGCGTTTATTTCAGTGATAACCCCCCCCCCCTCAGCTTAATGAAATCTGAGTCCATTGTTTTTCAAATGTTCTTGTAAAAAAATAACTGCTGATTACTTACTATTTGGGAATGATCATGGAAGGAATGGATAGCTGCTTTTAAATTTTGAAACATCCTTGACAGTCTTTGTAAGTTGTCAGATAGTCTTAGCATATATTCTTAAACAATAGCAATTCATGATATAACATCTCATGCTCATTTGTAAATCACGATTTCAGAGTAAATGTATATGCATTGGTCCCACATTTATTTGAGCAGACTGATTCTTTTTTAAGCAAGATATATTGTGAAGAGACTCTACATTTAAGAATAATACTCGTATATAATTAATGGATGAACATACTGTTGAAATAACTTTTAATAAAAGGGCTATAAAAATAGAAGATTTTTATCTTAAAAACTATGTGTCTTTGGTCTTCCTTAAATCATGAGTCAAATGCTCTATCAGGCACTTTGAATTAACACAGAAAACATAAACTTTAAGTAGTAATCACAGACTTGTTTATGGGTATATGAAACCAGGGATAAAAAGTTATGAATCTGGATGTTTTTTTATAACTACATGGGAGAAAAATATTTAAAAATCTTTCATGTCTCTGCGTTTAAAATTTCAACATTTTTTAAATGGTAAAAATAGTTAAACTTACTTATTTTCTTCTAATTATTTCAGAATTCCTTTTGTCCGTCTCACAGATTTTCTCAAATATAAATCTAACAAAGGTTTAAAGAATACTTTTATTATGTGCACTTTGATAGATTTTTGTGGCATTCACAGGATACTACAAATTCAAACCTGAACAAAAGAGTGAACAGGTTAAGATCATAGACTATTAAATTTCTTCATTATTTTTAAAGATTAAAATTCAAAATTTCACATTTTCCTCCATTCATTGAAGCATTTCAGTTTTGCCTTTTTATAAAATCAAACACTTCTAAGGAAATATAAAAAATTCAAAAACATAAACACGGTCTTTAATGTCTGTGTGGTTTAAATGTTTTAATGTGAATAGGATAGGTAACACGACTACTATTTTTTGGTTTAAGAGAATAAAACTTCGTAAAATTCTTTAATAACTGAAATTTGTATTATAGTTTCAAAGAATTAATTTGTATTTATTGCTCCTTAAGTCAGGCTTGATTTCCGAAGAAGTCTTTATTTTCCCAAAATATAAATCAAATCAGAGAGTCATATAACTTATCAGTAAAATCAGCCTAGATTCAAAGAAACCCCTTCCGTCTTCATCATAGGACCTGTGTGGGCATCATGGTAAGCTGGTGTAATCTCTTAGCAGTAACAATCCGCTGTGAAGCATGAGTACCTGGCCGGTTGAAATTATTTGAATTGCAATTTGAATTATTTGAAGACAATCTTTGCTTTACCTCTGGGGTTTAGGAGAACAGCTGCAACACATTAAGATATTAGCATTCTGAAACCACCTTTCTCTTATTATAACCCCCATAAAAATTTAGCCTTGATTAATGCTTATAAAATATCCTATAGAATTATGATGACAGAGAATTCATACAAATGGGGTGGCACAATTATTAGTGGACACGGTGGCCAAGTATGTTTATGCTTTGTTGTTTTAATAGCATAGCCCTTTGCTGTGCCCATTCGGTGGTTTAGAAATTGATGAATTCTGAATCCACTGCAAAGAAATTGTTTATTATTATTCTTGTAAAAACATGCTTTGTATTTTACTATTTTGCAGATGTTTATGACAAAATAGTTGGATTTAGTTTTTTTTTTTTAAATTTTATTCTAGGTATCTGTAATTGGAACCATTAAATGAGAATCAATTTAATTTGTTTCATTTATTATTAAATTAAAAAAATAACTTGCAAGATCAAAGCTTAAGTATCCTATTACTTCAACTAATTTTTTCCCTTTTTTACATACTTAATGTGTGTTGGGTGGGGGAAGGGGCCTTGTATGTGTCATGGCACACATGTAGAGGTACAAGGATAACCTTCAAGAAAAGATTCTTTTCCTACACAGTGGGGATTCCGGAACTCAAACTCCCGTCACCAGGCATGGCAGCAAGTGCTCTGGCCTTCAGTTCCTTTTTAGTGACCCTAACCTCATGTTTAAATACCGCATTTTCCAAAATTCTTAGGATTTATTTTTAATACTTTTGAGTATTTTTGAAAGCCTAGAGAATTAAGAATTTGAGCTGTTTAAAACAATAGTCGATTAAATAGTTTATACTGAACTTATTGTTTAACTATTTGAAAAATTTTAAGAATGGCAAGGCTGAGGCTGGAGAATTGACATGACTTTGAGGCCAGCCTGGGCTACAGAGAGAGTCCTATTGAAAAAAAAAATAAGGCAAAGCAAGCAAACAAACAAACAAAAAATACTGAAAATATTATAGGTCCATGCAATATGGTCTTTTTCTGACTGTTGCATGTTAATTCTGTGACAGTCAGAAGGGCAATTTCAGTAATATTGTAGTTATATCATCATGACGTTAGTGTTGAATTAAAATAGGCTGGAAACACAGTATTAGTGTATTTTATTAAACCAACATTGCCTGTTTGTAAAGAATAACTTCTGACTAATTCCTATGCATTAATAAAACTGGTTCATTATCCTCAGAACACTTGGGCACTAATCTTACTATTTTCAAAGCATTTTATATTATTGCTCTACTACTTTGAGCATGTCTTCATATAGAATAGCTTTTTAAAAAATCAAAATGGCTTTTTGATAAATTGATATTCTTCACATCCTACTGAATAGCTGACAGTTTTCTTCTTCCTCAAAAATTACTGTTCTGGGGTTGGAGAAATGACTAAAGAGGGTAAGATTGCCTATTGCTCTTGCAGAGGAGCTGGGTTTGATTTCCATCATTTCTCAGTATCCTCCTCAGGTGAGCATGGCTGCTTGTAACCCCAGTTGCAGGGACCTTCTGCCTCTGGCCTCTGTGGGCACCTGCACACATATAGTGCACATAAAGTCTTCAGCCTCACACACATACATAAGTAAAAACCATAAATAAACCCTAAAAATACTTGTTCCTTCACTCCAAATTTCTGCTATTTGACTCCTCCCCTCAACTCCCCCCACAAAAGAGCTAAATTTGCTTTTAGAGATTACCAGTAGGGCATAACTTCAAACAGCTTCATGCAGGTGACATGCAGTGTCTCCAGTGACGTCATACGTACTCAAGTTCTTCCTGGTTTACTTCAGGGAAACTTGCCACCCCTCCTTATGTTTGGCACCATTAAATTCTAGTGAACAGTTTCCCTTAGTGCAAAGTATGATGATTCTTCACTATAAACCGTGAATGGCCTTTGTCAGCCTGCAAAAATGAAACTTTATACCACATCTTCTCTTTTTATTTTCCTGAAAAGAAATAGAAGACATTTCCCTTCAAGCTTCTTAAAGGACATTACAGCTCCTTAAAGGACATTATACAGTTGTGTGTGTGTGTGTGTGTGTGTGTGTGTGTTTGTTTACTGGTGTGTGTGTGTGTGTGTGTGTGTTTACTGTCACCTTCAATTTCTGTGAGTATTGGGTTGGTTTTAAAGGGACAGCAAAGCTAGTTTACACAAGAGGGTTGGTATGGGAAGTATGCATCATGCCCAGTTGATGCCTTTGATATATTTTGGTCACTTCCATCTCAGTTTACGATAAATCACATGTTTAAAGGCTCCTGGCTGGGAATTAGCATGGTTGACCATCTCAGTCCTTGGCTGCAAACAGGCTCTACTCTCTGCTACTTGTAATCTGTAAATTAGTTTGTTTGTAAGAGACAAGTCTCAGTCCTCACGTCTCATTTTCTATTAGATTCTATGACCTTGATAAAAGTTTGTAACAACTGCACTTTGTTGTCATTAATTTGTATTTATTTCATAAGCAGAATATAGCAAACTTAAAGAGCATGAGCACAGGCCTTTGGGTCAGGCCCTGTAATGGATCAATAATTAAAGATCCCACAGAGTCAAACTGAAAGCGGGGGAAAGTCCAACCAAGCAGTGTATAGTTTGAGCTAATAGTTAACCGTTTCCATTAGCACTCTTTAGTAAGGGTACTTCAGAGGGCACCCAGGCCTCTCCGAGTCTTTAGGGTCATTAGTCTCTGAACATTCACTCTTTGTGAAATGGGCTCTTTGAATACCAAGCACCTATGAGAGCTTTAGCATTTTTCATCATTTTAAGATATACAGTTAAAAGGGGGAAGGGCTAGGGGTGTCGATCAGGTGTGCTTAGCACACTTGAGGCCCTGGGTTCAGTCCTTAGCATAAAAGCCCAAAGGGAACTGTGGGTGTTAAAAAGCAAAATTAGAGATTTTGAAATCACCTATCACAGGAGAATAGAAAAAGCTTTAAAGGGGACCCCAGTCGTTTTTACACTTCCCAACAGCTACAAATTTAGTAGAGGTTAGAAGTTCACTTTATCCAAACTTTCAGTTTGGGGACGGCTCCCACAGACCGACCTGCAACACTGTGATTTTGGTTTAGCACATATAGATTTGACAGATTCAAGAGAAAAGAGAATACCATTTGCAGTTACGTCTAAAACCAGGATCTTTCAAAGTGTAGAACATTAGTCCTTTGCTTATGTACCTGAGTGGTAGATCTTCTCATCTTTGAAGTTATTTTACAAAGAAGACTGTTCAGTTTACTAATGCCTCTGCCGACTTTTCATGTATGAGGACATATCAGGGTTCCGTGATGGTCACGGTCATACATTGGAGTGAGTCCTAACACTTGGCAGCCATGTCAACCGCTGTCGGTCTTACACAGCTTAGTGTCCTCAGGCTGCAAGCTATTACCAGTCCTGAATGATTCAGCTTTTGCCATCTTCCGATCACGTTTCTCTCCCAGTTTCAAGAAACTGTATTAACATGTCTACAACGAGGAGGACATTTTGGTATCATGAAAGGAGTATTTTTTGGGAAATAAAATTTACGTTGAAATTATGCACGGGTCCACTTGGTGAGAGTAGGCTACACTCTTTTTAGTTTGGAGAAACTGTCTTGGATAGTGTTCGTGTGTGACTGGCAGGCAAGGGCTGGGGTTTGCTTTAATAATCCACAGTATTTGCAGTGCCTTGAATTTCACCTTCAGGATGTTATTTTTGGTTCCCTTTAATACCACAGAGGTTATTGTGGCCACGCGTGTGGCTTCAAAAATTTGACACAATTTCTGGTACCAAGTTGGCCCAAATTACCAGACCAAAAATATGCATTTGCTTGCATTGGTCTCCGAGTCTGTCTTTTTAAAATACTGTGCTTTAACCTTTCCAAGAACAAGACTCCTGGTAAGTACGTTTCATCTAGGGTACTGTTAATCTGTAGGTTTTAGCTGCACGGACATTTATTAAGGGCCTTCCTGAAGAATGGTACTATCAAGTGAGGTCTGAGTTCACTGGGTTGGTGGGAGAAACAGGATGGGACTGACTGAAGAGTAGAGGGAAAGCTGTGGAAACAGCGAAGAGCACCTTCAGAATGAGCAGTGTAGAAGGGACTAAACTTTCATGCCTGTGAGGGGAGAGCTGCAGGATGCAGGCTGTCTTAGAGGAGGAAGGTTTGCCGCCTTCGAGGGATGCGATTGCACAGCACCAGTTACACAGAAAGTGGAAGGAGTTGGAACTGGCCTGCTCATTTGGGGTGTGTGTGTGAAGAGCTTTCTGTTAGGATGATGTAGACTGTGACTGTTTGTAGTTTCAGTTCAGAGAGTATCCCATTGAATCGCTAGTTTCCGAGCCACAAAGTAGAGTGGAGACATATTAGAAGGGATGGAAACCTAATTAGAAGCTGCAGATGACAGTTCTGGTGAGAGGCAGCGATGATATACAGATGTTGTAATGATTGGGTACCTTCGGATAAATAAAGGAGGAATGAGGAATCACGAGGCCCAAGGTTCTAGTCATACCCCTTCGTGAGGGGGAGGCATTTTCCTGTTTCTCGTAATACTTAGAAGAGCGTAACTAAGCGCTTGCTGCCCACAGTTTGCTTCAAGCTGACATGCACTTATACTTATTACTGTGTTGCTGGAGGCTGAAACCCTAGACCTCGTGCACGGTAGGCGAGCGCTCTGCTCTCTGGCCACATCCCCAGTCCCTCTATATGTATTTTTAATGTGATATTTATGTAGAAAGAGATTTTGACTTGGTTATGCCTATCCCTAGAAGTGTTTTTGGGGTGAACTGCTGTGTTCTAAACTAGTGTGTTTTCCAAATGTTCCTATAAAATGAGACATTGCATGGTTTTCAGGCTACAGGTTTAGGTTTCCAATTCAATTAATTGATTTATCAGGGTCTCCATAGTCAGCTATTGTAATCTATGTCAGACAAAGTGTTTACTTTATCCTGGATAGATACATTGAGATATTTGTCATTGCTCTGGTCTTCCTCCTGCTGTAAGAACTCTGTAAACAAATAACCTAATAGTCAGCACTCAGAGGTTTCCTTATGTACCTGTCTGTTCCTTTACAGGAAGTTTAGAAATCTCTCTGCTCCTGAATATTTATATTTTTATTTGTTGCAGTTCATCTTTACTGAGTTAATATTTCCCTTTGGTTTTCATAAACTCCCAATGTTTTTTTTTTATTTTAGTAAACTTAATTGATTTAATATACAAATTAAAAAGTAGAAGATGTCCCTACCAACTTCTGTTCTCTATAAGAGTGAAAAATTTAATTTCATAAGAGTGGCAGAATTTTAAAGCTTGCATGGTAGTTTATGCCTGTGCACCCAGGCCTCAGTAGGAAGAGGAAGGGAATTACTGTGAGTTACAGGACAGCCTATTGAACAACCTGTCTCAAAACAACAGAAGCAAGGAACTCAGCCCCAGTCCTAGGCAGCAGCAAGGTTAGCTGTGGTTGGTGCTCCTCTGTAGTGTGTCGGCCAAGCAATAGCCAGTCTGCACTCAGTGCAGTGCTGGCTGGACTCAGCGACCTCAGCCACAGTGGGCTCTATGGGTCTTCTTTTGGCAGGAGCACTTGGGATCAAAACTTAGGAGGCCTCACCCTTGCTAGGCTAAAGCTGTACCATGGAGCTATGCCCCAGCCTGAGTTTTGTTTGAACACTTGCTACAGCTTGTGGTCCCCCAACTCCCTCAGTGTAGTTAGAGTAGACGGTGAGTAATTTCAGTGTCAGGATGATAATTAAGTTCACAACCCGACCAGCTCAGGATTCCCCCCAATCAATCCAGGAGTGGTAACAGTAGAGAACGCATGTGGTGTTGGGTGCTCTGGGCCTCAAAATTGTCTTGTTTCTGGACAGTGGAGGGTGTTTTGTGATGCATTCTGTTAAGATGGAGTTTCAATCTCACATCACCCTTAGTAAGTGCTTTCCATAGCTGTCATTGATGTAGATTGAGGATGGTTAGTGCTCATTCCAGTACTCAGGTGGCCTATGTCTTTTGGCAATCGTTTTCAGCTTTCAGGTTTTATTTTCTGTCATTTTTGTTTGGGCCAGATCTCTCTTTTCTTTTTTTCGTTTCTGCTCAAGGTAGAGTTTCTCCCTATTTCTCTGTGTGTCTGTCTGTCTGTCTGTCTCCTCCTTCCCTTCTTTTCTTCCTCCTTTTCTTTCTTCTCCCTCCTCCATCTCTCCCTTCATCTCTTTTTTACCATAGGGCTTTGTAGTTCAGGTAGCTTAGATGATAAATCAATAAACGCCATATCAAAATTAATGTCTAATACTGAGAACAAGAAGTGTTGTCTCTCTACCTGAAAATGCCAGGACACTTTGCCCAACCCTTTCATGGGAGTTAGGGAAAAGGTAATACTTACACCCTTCTTGTGATGTGATGCCTGAGAGAGTAGCCTTATAGAAAGCACGAAAATAGATTCTTCCTGACCTTCATCCATAGCTCCAGCATCCCTGCTCCCAGCATGCCTGGTCCCAGATCACTCCCAGCATTAGGATCCTCCTACCTATTAATGTCTTGAAAAGCGAGTCAGTAGGGAATCTTGTCAGAGAGTCTGGGATGTGCACTTGGTTCTCTTTCCTTCTGAAGGGATCAGTCATGCTGGGGACAAGACTCAAGGTAATCAGCATGAAGTAGAGGGAGTAGCTGCATTCTTGTTGATACTGAAGTGTGAATTTCATTGTATTAAAATGATAGTGTTTCTTAAAAATGACATTTTTCATGTTTTTAAGATAAAATATATAAAGAAATGTTTTCACAATATTTTAATGTCTGTGTTTAGACCTTGCCAAACCCTGTTGCCATTGAGTCATTTATCAGCCTGTGGAACAAAGGCACTTAATTTTTACATGAGATACTTAGAGTGGTGGCCACATTTTTGGCATCAGAACATGGTCTGAAATGCAGAGAGCCATTTGTTCACAGCTCTTTTCTTCAGTGGGTGATCCTACATTACCAGTGAATTATCTTTAATTGTGAAATGATAGTTATTTTTTTTTTGGAGGGGGACTGGAAGGTGGTTCCCTGCCTTCCGAAGTGCCTTATATTAAAATCTGATTAGAGTCTCATTGTGTTCTTGCTTTCACAGCAGAAGTCTACTGTAAATTGCATTAGATGAGACTGAATAATAACTATGGCTTGATTTAAAGTATTAATAAAATCTAAATTTATACATAAGGCTGTAGGATTTCAGATTTTAATTTAGTGAAATGCCAGAATAAATTCCTTGTGTTTAGTTTGAGGAGTGTTTCATGAGAAACGCTTCTTAACCAAATTAGGACAGACATACATATCACACCATTTACAGAGTCTAATTATTAAAACCTGTTAAATTTCATATTTAATACCTGTGTCTCTTTGTAAATGAGTTGCTTAGGCTTATTGTCAATGTTGAATTTATGTATTACGCATAATTAGTTTGCAAATGCTGCTATGATTTCCAAGTAGCCATGCTTTTTACAGTAGTGTGTCATAGACTGAAAAGGCAACACTGTCATCTGTGTGCCTTAGAGAAGACACCAGATGGGCTCCTTACAGAAGGCTGGAGCCCGTGCAACATGGAGCTAACCTCCAAGTCATAGAGGTGAGATGGCATATTAGTGGATTATTGGATTACTGATTGTTCTAACATTTGTGAGAAAAATGCACAGATTTAATTTTTTTTTATTCTTTATTCGGGGTTAGAATTGACTCTGGGGCCTTGTTCCTGCTAGACAACCACCATGTCATTGACCTGCATCTAAATCCACATTTTTATTTAGAATAGAGATACAGTGTTTTATTTGTTTTTTAAAACCTCTCTTCAGTGATAGTTCAGTGTTAAAGAGGAACTTTACTGATGTTTCCTGCATAATATGTGGATGTGGAAGCTAACTTTAAAAGATTTGCAATAAAAAAAGAAATCATCCAAGATTTTTTGGGTGCACTTTGCAACACAGATGTCTAATCTGTTCATTTACACAATTTTCAGTTTTATCAAAAAGCAAAATTGGGGAAAAAAAAGCAGAATTGGAAGATTCAGTGTTATCAGCTTCATATAATTTCACACACCTCAGGTTCAAATTGTTGTAAATTGCAAGGGCGTGCATTTGTGTGTGTCTGTATGTGTGCCTGTGTGCGTGAGTGGGAATGTGTGTGTGAGTATGTACATGTGTGTGCCTGCATGTGTATATGTGCTTGTGAGTCTCTCTCTGTGTGTAGATACTATTAATGTTCTAACTAAACATTTAAAGTTGCTTTAGTGATTCTTCTGAACTGAGGTGCAGGCTTTGTTTTAGTCATACTTTGGTGTCCCTCTGCTTTCTCAGACTTCAGATGAGGAGAGGCAGTTGTTCTGAAATTTTCTCTGGAGGGGTTTGTTTGACTCTTGTTGATGCTGAGAATGATAAGATAATTTATATCATATCAGTAAGTTCTTCATTCTGACAAAATACTCATTTCTGTTTTATTAATGTATTTAATTGAAAAATAGGCCTGCCTAACCCCCTCCCCCCTAAAAAAAATTCCTCTTTTCCTAATTTAGATTGAAATTTGTCCCTGTCGTACCCTTTGGGGTCTGAATGTCACTGACTTCTTTATCGACCCCTGATCTTGCCATGGCATCCCGTGCTTCCATCTCCTGCTTCATCTTCCTTCTCTCCTTGGCTTCTTGCCTTCCCTTCCAGAATGTTTACTGCGCTTTTGCTTCTTGCCAGGCATTGTGAATGGTATCTGTCACTCTGTGAAGCAATAGATGAGAAAGCCATGAGGTCTGTTTTCAATTAGGGCATGATCTTCTGAAAATGAGTCTTCAGATACTTTTTGATAGTGGTGAGTGTATGGTACCGTGTTTAAAAATAGCTTGTTCCCTAGTGTTTGTTGGAGTTTTCACAGAGGCTCCAGTTAGAGAAAATCAAGTGATAGACCCATCCAGGGGTCCAAAGAAGTTCTCTTGCAAAGGACAAGTGGCAGAGCGGCTTCAGGGAGGAATCAGAGCATGAGGATGTCAGAAGTGGCGCCGACATGCACAGCAGCAAGCCTAGTGTGGTTTGAGAACATCAAGTGAAGTGCGACTCAGTTTATACACACTGAAAGACTGGCCATTTTCACTTACAGACTTAAGGTGAAAGATAAATGGATTTAGGATGATGCCTTCCCCCCAGTTGATTAATTTGTCCTAATTGCTGGGTTAATTACAAATGTGCTCACTGCTTATTATAACCAAGCTTACAGCCAAATACAAAAGCCGTACACCAGGAGTGTTCACCGCACCGATGATGGCAGAACCATTCCTGCATCTTCCCCTTTTCTTGTCTTTGTTGGCATCCTTGGGTGCTTGTGGTATCCAGCTCAGGAAGGTGGCATTGGCTTTTTATTTTATTTATTTTTGGTGGGGTGGCAGTGCTACAGATTGAACATAGGGCCACACTTGATCACTAACCTTAGTCTCTCTCTTTGAGTCAGGGTCTTTAAATTATTTGGGCACATTTTGAACTTCCTCTGTAACTAAGTTGAACCTCCTATCTTCTTGCCTCAGTTTACCAAGGTACTTGGATCACAGGCCTGTTCCACCAGGCCTACATTGCCCTCAAGAGACTTATGTTGAAGAAAGATAAACATTGATACAATGACAATTTTTGGTTAAGAACATAAAAAAAATAGTTCAAAGAGTCTACTTGAAGAATTGACATAATATGACCCAGTAGTGGCTGTGAATAGATGATGCAGAATTGCTGTCAGGAGACTGAAGAAGAAGAGATTTGTTCCTGGTCAGTTCGTTGACTGGATGCCTTGCCGTAACTGTATAGAATGTTTTTAGGAAGAAAGGAAGAGGGATCTTGTGTGAGTAAAAATTTGGAATAACATCAGTGTGACAGGCATATTTACAATTTATTGAGTGAATAAATTTGAGCAAGCAGAGTATTAGGTTAAGTGTTTTTGAAGTTAGATTGGTTTAGATGTTTTACTAATGTGATTTTCAGTTTGTCTTTCTGCCTGCTACACTCTTGTCCTTCCTTGCAGGCCCGAGTTGCAATTTACTATTGCAAAATAAAAAAAAAATACTCTATGTATTTGTGATAAAAATTTAAAAAACAAAAGCTACAAGCACAGAACACAGCTGTATCTTTCCCAAACTCAGAGGAGTTTTGAGCTGATCTCAATAGTGTGCTTGTTTTCTGTTTCCATTTAGTAAGCTAGGTTCAGACAGAGTCTTACATTTCATTGTGGACACAGAGTTTTCTTTTCTTTACTACTTCCTGAAAGTTATTTCTTTATTTTTTTGTTAGAGTAAGTTAGCAATCCGAAGGTACAGGTCTCATTCATTCCTAATCAGTGTGTTGGTCTGGAAGGATTTCCAGAGAATGACAGTGGCAAGGCTTCTTTAATACGCAGTGTGCAAAGCATTATTAATGCTAACAGTTGTTGCGCTTTAATCCCCTAGAATGATTGTTTGGGGCCAGCAGGAGATTTATTAGGAATGTATCCTGTGAAATTGTGTGTGTATAAGCTGCTACTTAGATTGTAAAAACGCTATTGGAAACTGTTTAAAAGTTTTAGCTATAATTGGTAGGGGCATATTAACTGTGCTAAAAGAAGTGTGTGTATATGGTTGGCCCATGCGCCTTAACCTTTTTATCATTTATCTTCTTGTATTAATGGCACTGAATTATTAATTCATGAGCCTGGGTGGGAAGAGCGAAGGCACCATTTAAATGTGTGGCAAATTTATCCTTATCGCCAGAGACATGAAAAAAAGTCATTTTGTGTTATCTGTAAAATGGAAAGGACATTTTAAATTTTCATTTACAGTAATCCACTTTACTTTCAGTAAAACACCTAGCTTACCACTACCATAATATAATGTTCTTATTAAAAATTTGTAACCTTCTCTCCTCTTTGTCTTATGTATTATAGAAAAGTTTAGCCTTCATTTACTTTAATATGATATCTGTTGTAGCTTAAGATGTTACTTTTATAAGTCGTGTGTTATGGTTTGCTGAGTTTCAGTGGGCATTACATTTGCAGAAAGTCACTTTTCTGTTAAAAACAAGTGTTGGTTGTGGATATAGGAATAAATAGCTTTGAAAAGACTCCTTTTCAGCCAGTAGTGCATACAAATCATGACTTCATAGTTTTTTGGAGTAACGTTAGTGATTTGGCCTTGTAGAATTTTTAGCTTCCTCAAAGAAAGTCGGCAAACTCAGGTTTAGCAATTTCCTGCTAAATGTCAGTGTAACTGGGATAGATCTGGTGTCTTTCCTGGGCGAGGGCAGCAGAGCCAAGGATCTGTGTTGGAAGCCGCTTTCACTGGAGCCATTTCTGTCATGCTTACGGTAGAGTATCTGGGGTCTTCTCCACACCTCCTTACTTTTCAGGCTCCGGCTGCTCATTTGATGGTGTTTGCATTTTCCCGTGCCTAACATAAGTAAGATAAGTAAGATAAAGTTTTTTTGTTCTTGTCTAGAAAAAGCTTCCCCAATATTGTGAGTGCTACTTGTGCATCTGCTTTTGCACTGCCAACACACCTATCCATTGTTCGTGTAGTAGTGTGTTGGTTTTCTCACCGCCATGGCGAGTGCTCAGACTAATTTTCTAAAAACAAGACTGAGGGGATGGGAATTGCAGTACACACTGATAGTCATGTGTTTGTTACAGGGTGGAGCTGTCTTCAGTCATGCTGGTCAGAGTGTGTGTATCTGTAGTGCGGGTCAGCCATGGCCAGCCTGGTTAAGTAGGCTTTGCTACCTAGCTGGGTGTAGTCAGTTAGCCCTCACCATGCAGTGGCCAAATTGTATAGTGATAGCGGACTATTGACTCCCAAAGCCTAAGCTATTAACTATCTGGTCCTGTGCACATGATGTTATCCCATCTCTCTGCACATAACTGGTGGTTTTACTCTTTTCCAAATATGATGAAACATTTCATAACTTCAGATAGAAAGAATGAGTAGCGATCATGGGTCCTCATCCTTTCACACCAGCTTTTTGACTTCTGGGGATGGGAGTCTCACTGTGTACTCCAGTCTGGCCTTGTATGTTTGGTCTTCCTGCTGAGATTATAAGACAACACCTATGTCCTCCTCCTACCCCCAAGGCAGGCCCTCACTCTGTAGCCCAGGCTGCCCTTCCTTCCCCGAATCCCAAATGATGGGATTGCAGGCGTCAGTCACGCACACTTTATTTCTCTTTTCTTGTATGTAATGAGGTAACAGTAAAATTTTTTCTTCTCTCAAAGTTCTCTAAATTAAAATGTTTAAAAAATTACACTATATATACACTATGTACTGTCTGTCAGTTTGTCTATCTATCTGCATTAGTTTCCAAATGGGGAAGTCTTATAAAGTTATTTAAACATTGAGCAAGTTTTGGTCAGTTTTTTGCAACCTTCTTTTGCTTTTTGTAAACATCATTGGTTTACTGTTTCCCCAGTGTCTATTGGAATTTTATCAGAGGTTGAAAAGTACATTTTAGTTTTCAAAATCACCTTTCTGAAAACCTCAGATCTCTTTCAACTCTGAGTGGAGCATGACTAACCTATAAAATTTAATGTTTTGAGTTTTCAACAAAATTTAATAATTTTATTATCTAACAACTGTTTAAAATGACACAGTTGGTATTTATTTCTGAAGATATATGTTGACAAATTCCTCTCTGACAATGCCTTAAATTTTTAGCCAAGGCTATCCTAGGATTTATTTATTTTTTTAAAGAATTAACTCCTATATTTGGAAGACAGCACTCTGTTCTGTTTATTTATTTGGACTCAAATGGAATCGTTTAACACTGCTAGTGGAATTAATTATTTAGAAATATTATATATAGTCCTTTTCTCTACAAGTTAAGAAAAAAGCAGATTATTTGAGTTTTCCTTGTAGACATCAATAATATACACAAGGCAGGGAACTTGGTGATTTAAGGGGTCTTCACCCGAGGAGCCTATTCTTTCTTGAAGTCCCTCCTGTCATGTTTTTTTTTTTTTTTATTATTATCTAGTTTTCTAGAAAGGGGGAGAGTAGAATATGTGAGTGGGATAAATGTCAGGTGTTTATATCATAGCTGCTGATATAATAGGAGTTTAGCTAAGCTGCAAAAGCCCTTGAGTGTTTTCTGTGATATTACTTAGGGCGAAATCAGCTCCAAAAGCCTGTAAATGGGAAAGTCAGAGAAAAAGACACATCATTGTTGACTTTTCCTACCTTCCTGGACAGCTGCTGATGTTTGTGAAGGTCTCAACTCAGAAGGCAGGTTAAGCCTTGATCTCAGCCTTGATACCTCATTAAGTTGCTCTAAGTGTGTAACTCCGAGAGATACCCACAAAGAAACTCTATTATTTTCTTCATATTCTGGTATGAAATACATTTGTAACTAATGACTTTTAAGAATTTAGTGATTATTTGTTTTATATATTCTCTATTTGACATTTTCTAGCAGATTTCTTTGTATAGTTTTAATTTTGCCATATCTTAGTTTTTTCAAACATTTCCTTTAGAACCTAACACAAGACTAATTACTAAGTGAAATAAACAAAATAAAAACATTGATTTCAGAATTCAAGGCCTTAAAGGCCCGGGAGTTATTATTCATCGCCAAGGAGAAGTGGACAAAAGGTTAATATGATCCACTTCAATTTAAGGGAAGTACAAACTTACATAAACCGTATGAAGTGATAGCTTCCAAGTGAGACTTGTATTGCTTAATAATTTATGGCACATCTATGGTCCTCTTATGTCAAGTTTTTCTTCAGCGTTATGCTATATTTTTCATTTTAGTTCATTCATTTGTGGGCCTTTTGGTTGTTGTTTGCTACACTGTAGCCCAAGCTGCCTTTGAATGTGTAGTCCTCTATGTCAGCCTCCTGAGTGCTGGGATTACGTGCAGGAACAGCCATGCTGGGCTGTAGCTAAGTGTCTTCTAAGTTACTTTTTTATGTTTTCAAAGATCATTTGCATGCTTTTTTTCAGAATACCTCATCACCTCCAAAAAAATTCCAGTGGTGACAGGTTGTTGTGACATACAGCAAGCCCTGGGTGGTTCCTGTTTCCCTTACTGGTTGCAAATACAGACCAAGAGGGAATTTGAATATTGATTCCTTCTATGATAATTAAGGTGCATTGCTAATTACATTGGAGAAAATGTTTGTTTGTTTTTCTGACTTAGAAGCAACTTCTCAGGTAGTTTGGTTCATGAGATTTATCAGTCTGGAATAATTTGTTAATTTATAACACATAATTGTTAGTGCTTTAAATAGCAATATAAATGGATAAAATTAAGGTAGCTCAACTGGAAATACTAAAAATTAAGTTAATACATAGTTATCATTACCTAAGGGATGTTAGTCTTGCTCATGTAAACATTTTGAAAATCAACTCATTATTCTTCTGGTTTTTCAGCACTTTCATAATCACAAAATGACTCTGTTTACATTTTTCATCCTAACGTAAATTGTATCAGGACACGTGCAGGAGTTTTATGTGATCTCCTGAGTTAGTGGCAGTCAGGACTTTAGACCACCCACCTGCTGTCTCCTTGCTGCCCTGGAGCAACCTCTACATCTCTCACTTTAAACTATTTCGTTTTCTATCAAGTGTAACAATATTTTACTTGTTTGCTTCTTTGTTTATTTTGCTCAGCAGTTACAGCTGTACACTGACCTCCCCTTGGATAAGATTTTTCCCCCTTACTCTCCAGTTCATGGCCAGTAGAGAAGGGGCTTATGGATTGGTTGGTGGATAGTGGTGGGGGTCCTCAGCTTCCCACTTAGCCTTGGTGGACAGTTGGCTCCTCCATGGAAGCGGGAAATTCAGAGGATTCAGTGAAGGAGCCTGGGATTGAACCGTCATAGCACATTCTTACAAGGATTGCCGATTGGGCCTCTCCTGAGTTCTACTTCTAGTCTTGATGTCCATACTTGGGTATCCAACTAAAATAAAAGAAACATCCACCACTACCACCACCACCACCACCACCAGCCTGCTCTGAGGACCAGGTGTGGTGTGGATGCCTTTAGTCCCAGAACTTCAGAAGTAAAGAATGGGATCCTGGAGCCGGCTGCCTAAGACCAGCTAGAATCACCGAGCTAGCATCAAAAAACAAGCTCAAAGATTCAGGGAAGGACTGTGCCTCTGTAAATAAAGTGAGGAGAGATGAAGAAGATACAGCACATTCTCCTTGGGCCTGTGCACACATGTGTGTTTATATTGGCACACACACATGTAAACATGTATGCATGCTCACCATCCATAAAGAAATTATAAATAAATACGTAAGTAATAATGGCTTTTCTGGGTTAGGTGTAGTGATATAACCCTGGAATGCCACACTTTGGGAGGTGGAGAGAGGAGGATAAGCAATTCTGGCCCATCCTCAGCAACAGTGAGTCTGCCCTACCCGAGCCCCGGTTTCAGACATCCGAAATCAACCAGTCATGCAGTCATTTAATTAGAATAGCTTTTCTGAAATTTCCCCAAATGGTGACAACAACAAGGGCAACATCAAGAACTCTACATCTTCTGTGTGGTCTGTACACTCCAGAGAAGTACAAAGTACATTGCTAACATCTTTTTTATACCCAGTGCAGTCATTTTTTGCCTGCTCTGCCGCTGTGCTTCCCCCCCCCCCCCCTTTGTTTGGAACTTAAGTTGCAAGTTTTCTGTGCTGTCCCCCATACTGGTTTGAAAATGACAGCTATTTGTTTTTGTCATTTCAACTGGATGGGTTTTAATGAGGAGGATGGCAGCCTGCCCCGACTGTGCCCTGATGTCCACAGCTAGAGCTTCTTTTGCAAGCTCAGCAAGACTCCTAGATGATAGCGTAAAGCCGACGCAAGTGGGAGGGTTCCCGAACTCTTTTCTGTTCCTGAGCCCCAGAGGAGGATCTATTCTTTCACGACGAGGAAGTTTCGGTAAAGGGTAAGACCAAAGCCTCTTACGGGGATCCTAGAGCTTTCAAGAAGCACTGTGGGTATTGGTATCAGTGTCTGCAGAGATTCGACCCAGGAAGCGAGAGGGTGGAGACTACTGGTTGGCCACGTGGTTCTAAGGTCTCAGCCTTGCCACCGGTACTGTCCGTGGGAAGGGAAGAAAATAAATGCAAATCTCAAAGAAGCATCTGGTGTGGAGAAGTGTCTGACTAGTGATTTCGAAGGTTCACTCGGGGCGTCCACTGGTGGAAAACTCCCAGAGCTGTTGGTTTTCTCAGGGCTGAGCAGGACGGGCTGATCCTAGCCTGCCTGTAATGACGGATGGAACCCCCCACTGAGTTTTCACTAAGTTGATGCGAGCGGAGCAGGGGAGGCTAGTGTCTTCCTCACCCATGCTTGCTTGTTAGTAAAATACGGAAAAACTGCTGGTTTTGAGCTGGGCAGTCCCTTCTGATAATGATTAAGGTTTTAGAGTGGAAATGAGCTCGGAAGGGCTGACTTTGTGGAGCAGTCCTGGGTCTTGAGTTAGAGTCCCTAATGTGTAGTGCTTCAACCTCCCCCAGAGCATGCGGGCTTTATTTTCTGCAGCCTGAGCGTGTATGCAGTATCAGGGACTTGTGACTTCCGTCGTCTCAGGCGTAGAGAGCTCTTTCTCCTCCTCGTTCTCTTTGCGTTTACTGCCAAGTGTTCTTAGTAGGTCAGTATCCTCGAGTGGAAATCAGCTTACATGATTCGGTGTAGTAGCAACCTTGCTTTTGGTAGAAAAGCCACCCTCACTCAGTTTATAGCAAATTTCAGTTACATTTCTTTCCCTTTAATTATCGTTGATGTTGAATTCTATAGGCTCCTTGATGATGCTTATCAGTGGTTCAGCCCTCTATCTTCTGTACTTACTAAGCAAATGATACATCATCAGGGGAAATGTGATTTCGAACCATGCAGCATAACGATGCTACGGAGAACTGGTCATTGGTGTTTCCCTTTTCAGTAATTTCACTGACAGCTTAAGGCACGGTGATGTTGATTGCAGCTAGTAAACACAAAAGCAGGTTGCAGACCACAGTCTGAACCGTCCAGGGCTGTTGGGATGCTCCCAGCGCTGAGGCGTGTTCCTGGAAGTCGCTCCCCAGCTGGGAAAGGCTTCCTAGTAAGGGATGCATTAATTGACTTTTTACATGGCTGGGTAATAGGATGCGTAGATCTGAGGAGGTCAGGACTGAGGTAGGGTAGACAGTGGCTTGTGGTTCACAGAAGCGAGATTAGGAGGAAAATAGCTGGAACCGTCTTATGTGAAAGAATGAGACAGAAGCATGGGAGCTTGCCCCCACAAGCTTGGATTTGCGGAAGACTTATAATTAGAGCTAGTTTAAGGAATACAGTGGTATCTCCAGTTTAACTAAGACATAAACTGTTACATAGTGTCACTCTGCCCATTCTTTCTCCTTGCCATGCTAAGCCTTCTGATGTGTTTGGAAAAAGATTTTCTAAAAATCTAAATACAAATAAGTAGTTAATCTGAGGTATTATTCGAAGTAATCTTTTGTTTGTTGGAAGGATATTCAGTACCCCATTTCTGCTTTTGTTCCTAAGTTTTATTTTTGCTCTGTGAGAAATATTTGTCCCCTCCATTTTTTTTTAAGTTACAGCCATTTTAAACTCCCTCCCCTCGTGTGTGTATCTCTGTCTCTGTCTGTCTTTGTCGCTATCTCCCTGTCTCTTTCTCTCTGCCCAGGTGAGCCTTTAACTATGATCCTCCTGTCTCAGTCTCCAGGGTGTTCAGACTGTAGGTCCGCACCGGTGTGCCAGGCCTTGTGAGCTGATATTTGCAGGTGGTTTGAAGGGTTAGTCTGGCAGCCTCATGAATGTATTTGAGTTTCCTTAGGCTCCAGCTCATTTTAGGAGCAAAGCTTTCTTGGATTCCTTTCACCATATTTATTTATTCATTCTATTCTTAGCTGATTGTGGTTTGTAAGTATTTCAGTTTTCATTAACATTTGTTCAATGAAGGGTTGTTTTTAATTTGGATCACAGCAGTAAAATCTTCTGACTTAGTTTTCAAAAATTACACTCAAAGTATGAACTTCTGGAAATGATTTTATTTGATGTTAAAGTGATTCCTTATAGGTTGTAGAATGAGAAAAATAAATTTGATATTCTTTTTACTTACTGCACAGGCAGATGAACTCCATCTTTATTTGCATAAAAGAAGCCATGGCTTTATACATTCCAGCATCTTCCATTTACCAGAAACAGACGTTTATGTTGGGTCTTCCAGTCAAGTGGACTGTGCATTGTAAAGTGTGTTTCACATTCTCAAACCTTAAGAGTACATGGGATTTCAGTGCATAAAATCTGCTTCTGAAGTCGTTGTGCTGGCCAAAGACCACAATAGAGGTCTTGGTTGTGTGGTTTTTCTTGCCTTTCCCTCTCACTCACACTGGCTGTCCTATCTTGGCAGCTGTTTCCTACAAGGCAGACATCAGCCCTTGATTTCTTCCTTCCTTTTCTTCCCACAAACAAGGACTCTTTCAAATAGTGGGTGACCAAAGACAGACGGATCTTGGATTGCTGTAGGAAACTGGAAACGGGTTTGAGAGTGGGACAAGTGGGCAAGCTGCCTGTGTGGAGAGCTGAGAGGAAAGGACGCATTGCAAGAAAAACTTGGGTAGGCAAAATTCCTTGCTTGAGCGTGGAGCCGTCCAAAGGCTGGCTCAGTTGTAGTTGTAGCAATGAATGGCTATCATTTATATATTGAAATTATTCTCAGCTGCTTGAGCAGCTGATTGGAGGTTGAAGCCCTTGAGAGAATACTCATTGACGAGCACTTGGGTGTATCAGAGCACTAGCGTTTTGATCTGTCTAATGTAGAGTAACCGTCAGCCTCAATAGAAGTCTTGCCACAGGAGCGTAAACTGCAGGTTTTTACTCCAGGTTGTCTTTTGGCTAAGATTGGGGAAGCTTATCAGAGCAGGCTGGCTAGTTCTGCATATGGAGTTGTGTCCTGTCTCCATCAGATTAAATTCTGATGTCTTCCTTTTTTCTGTGGCATTTGCATTCAGAAGAGAAAGAACTGTGGTACCCCTGCTTTTGTTTGTTTTATTTCCTTCAATAGAGAGGCTTATATGGGGTGTTCTTAGAGCTGCCCAATCTCCACTGCTCCCTTATCATGGCCACGCCTAAAATCCCTTCAGTACTTCCCAAGCGCTAAAATATGGGCTGAAGTGTATCAATACATACACAGACATATGCACAGACATAGTTTTATCCCTTACCTGTAGGCATGATAAAACCAATTCCTTATAATAGAAATGTCTTGATAGCTTTTCATCTGAGTCTTTTGTGGATTTTTATATGCAAATGCTAGAGAGTAGATTCAGAGTAATTTGTTTCTCACATCTTTTTTGGTATATTTGTTGCTGACAGCAGTGATAATCCCTTTGTAGTTTGATGAATGTTATGTTTCAAACCATTTAGAATCTGACCGCTTTTCCATTGAAGTTATGTCATGACAGAATAGAGGGAACTGCTAATAGAATGTAGTCCATGGTGATTCTAACAAATATGAGTAATTCAGATGACATGATGGAATACTTGATGAGCAGGGAAATTTTGGTTTGCAGTTATTTTTTTTTTTATTTTTTAGTGATAGGATTTAAATCACTAAGAATTTGTTTTGAGGCATGTATGTACACACCCTGAGAGAGTCAAGGAATAGAAGTGGCTTTATGTTCCCAGTTTATAAATCTTTTCAGTTAAGGCTGGGTTTGGTAGCTCAGTGGTAGAAAACTCGCTTAGCATAGATTAGTCCTTGGGTTCAATTCACACAGTCCTGCCCCTTACCCAACAGCAAACACTACATAAATTTGACAGTTGCAGCTTCTGAAGGGTTCTTTAAGGGAGCAGTGGTTTCCTTACTATGGGAGGTTGGACCAGGAGGTTCAAGTATATTTGGGAACTGTCTTCATTTCATGTGTGCTGTATGTAAGGCTCAGTGGCTCCTTACACTACCTTACAAAGAGGTAAACCAGTTGTTTGGAAGTCTCAAAATGATCTGTTTTCCTGTGATCTGAAGAGCAGAGGATATGGAAAGATTTGAAGTCATACTCCTCTTTTGTACTGTTTTTAGTTTGGGGAGACGAACCCATCAGGGATCATCAAAATTAGGTTCATCCCTGTATCAGTTATTTTTAAAAAAGCGATCCAATCCAGTCTTGTGACACACACCTTTAATGCCAGTGCTCAGGTTGGGACAGGAAGATCATGGATTTCAGAATAACCTAGAATTAGATGCTGTCTTAAAAAGAAAAGAAAAGAAACCCCCAAAGCCCTTGAAGATACAGTTCTCAGGGTCTTTGAGTATTTATTTGGGTCCAGTAGACTCAGTCATGTTACTTTGATCTTAAGTTTCACCTTATTCAGAGAAAAGCCATGATAGGAAACCTAAAGCATTAAAAGAAAGTGATTTTGAGACAGTAACTAACTGATTATTCTATGAATAATTTGCAGGGAAGTAGTGGTTGAAGATGGTATTTTGATTGCCTATGTTGTAAAGGAACATACACCTATATGTTAACAACCATTTACCTTTGTTTAGAAAAATGAACTCATCAAATCTATCTTGCAAAGTAACTGAAGAAAATATTAAATTATATTGCTGCTACTATGATCAGCAAAAGCTCATGTGTTTATACATTTGTCTAGAGGTATTCTGTATTCTAAAGCTAGTTCTCTGATCAAAAGGTCATAGAGAGATGGATGTTTTAGTTCAAGTGATTTTCAAGAGATTCTTCCTAAGAGGAAGAAATTATTTAAAAAATGCACATTTATATTTATGAATATAATTGGCTACACATTTTGGGGGCTTTGCTTTCAGCATGACTCAAATATTGTGCATGTAGGAGCAGTTACCTTCCTGGATGTGTAATCAGATGTATTTTATTCTTAAAAAATGGAGAGAAGGGGAGAGATTTGTTACTTATGCATTTGCTATGACGCCATACCAGGGCCTTAAAGTAATGATGGATTTGTTTGTTTGTTTTTCAGATATGAGGATCAATGATGCAGACTGCTGGGTTCGATGAAGCTGGGCATTTATAACTAGATTCATTAAGGAATACAAAGAAAATATTTAAAGGGATCAATAATGGTGTCTTCTGGTTGCAGAATGCGAAGTCTGTGGTTTATCATTATAATCAGTTTCTCACCGAATACAGAAGGTAAGACACAGTTCATTCTTTTTCTTAAACCCAAGTGGCCTGAAGGATGTAATCTTCCTGTGTTAAAGTGGCTACACTCTTATTTTGTTATTTTAAAAGTAAATGCTGAATTCATATTTTTGTAGATAAATTACTTCCATTACACTGTTCTCTGGTAAAGAATGTGCTAGATGCCTTATTTTATATTTTGTATCAGCTTATAGATTACAAAATATAATTTTCAACAGTTCTTTGGCACAGATTTTACATGTATTTTACATGTATTGTTGCCTTTATTTCAGAAAACTTGAATTCTTTTGTCATCATTCTTTGCATTTTAGGGTTTTTTTTTTTTAAACTTTTGTCTTAATTCTGCTTCAAAGTCATATTAGTGTAACAGCTGAAATAAAAATTTCCCATACTTGTGAATACACATCTATACTTTTGAAGTGTGAAACCTTTCAGAAAAATAGAAACTTTCCTTATACTTAAGAAAAACAATATTTACTACTGAGTTATAACCCCAGTCCTTACAAAATGTTTAACTTTTTAATAATTGTGAGTGTAGTTTTAAACACAGACCTAATTTTTAAAGAAGCACACATAGATTTTTTATTCTATATAGTAGGAACAGAGGTAAGATGTGACAATCTTATAGCTGGTAGCTCATGGCAATGTTTGTATTTAGCATGAAAATATGTTAAGTTAAAAAAATCTTTTAGAAATTCTTCCACATAGAGTGAATTCTTTTAGTCTTGACACAGTAAAGCACTGAACTTAACTATGTGTAACTTTCAGTGTTCCGGTTTTTACATATTAATAAAATGATAAGGAAAAGGCTCATTATCAGCTGTCCAGAAGCCACTGTGTGTTGTCTCTGTGGAGAACGTCAACAAAGTAAACATTTTCATTTTGTCAAAGGTAGTTTCTTTGAAAGACTTGTTTTCAAGTTGTGTTTCATTGTTTTCTGCCTGCTGTCCCTTTTTTCTACATTTGATATGCGAACACAACTTAATAGTGCAATTTAACTGATGAACATATTTAAGAATATTTGAAAATATTTCCACATTTGAAACATATATGTATTTACTTGAAAGTTACACACAGGCAAATATTTAATTCAGAGATGATTCAGTTCTTTGCTTTAGAGAATGTAGGAAATCTAGAAGTGTAATATGTCTGAATAACTAGCACTGTAATGATAAACAGGCGGAAACCGAGTTGAATAATATGAATCTTAGTCTTGGGCTGCTGTGAAAATCATACGTATGGTCTATAATTTTGCATCTGTTTTTTTTTTTTTTTTTGAAAACGGCTGTCTGAATTCCTGCTGTTATAGTTGAGTGTTTTTATACATTAAAAAAGATTCCAGGTGTGGACCAACGGCTCATTAGTCCAATAATGAAAAAATTTCCAATCAAGATAGAGACCGCTTTGCCGGCACGGTAGCTTCACTCCATGGGGGGCCGCCGTGCAGAGGTTTTTTTTTTTTTTTTTCATGAGCCGCCGTAGTTTTATTTCCAGTGTCACCTCACAGGTCAGGATTCATATCCGCTCTTAAGAGAAATTTCATTTTTGCCTCATCAGGCCAGGGTGTGTTGCTTTTGAAAGAATTCCCTCCTACTGGCAAAAAAAAAAAAAAAAAAAAAAAAAAAAAAAAAAAAAAAATCCTGAGAGAGACTCAGTGCTGCCGGCTTTGAGGGTAGCTGCAGTGAGCGCACAGGTCTAGGCGGTGGCAGGTGAATCTGTCTTAGGAGACTTGTGTCTGGCACTGCCTGTCTTTATTACCAGAAACCAGATAACGACCTGCGAATTGCTGCTGAGAAACCAATCAAAGTTAGGTGTGAAAGGCATGGGGATAGAACTTTAACTTCTCAGCCATTAAGCTTCTTTTTATAAGAATTTTATTTTTCTTCTTTCCTTTTCCTGTGTGTGTGTGTGTAGGCAGAGGATGACATGGGTGGTCCTGTTTGTCACTCTCTGGTGACTCATTCCGTAGATTCGAGGTGTCGCCGTGTACTTGGAGCTAGGCTGGTGTCATTAAGTCCCAGCAATCCTTTCGTCTCTGTCCCCACAATTCCATGCCTAACTTTGTATGGATTCTGTGACTCGGACTCAGGCCCCCAAAATACTTAGCAAGCACACTTAGATGAGGTCTGGGCTCATCTCCCCACTCTTGCGTTTGCAGACACAAAGGCTGTTTTCACATTTCCCCTGCTCTGTCCTTGAGAAGAAGGTTTAGGCTAGCTGCCTTTGTCCCTTTGCTCTGTGTGGCGTGTTGAACCTGAGCGTGTGCCTGAGATTAGGAGATGCACGCGCTGCAGGGCTCCAGCGCAGGAGCTTGTGTTCCTTTGCTGGGGCTGGAGCCTCAGGAACCCACTGCGGATCACCAGGTCATTGCAGTGCTGCCTCTTGAGGTATTCCCTGGACCGAAACCGGCCTGCCAGGCCCACCGAGGATTGGAGTCATTACGTTATTTAACCTGTTTTCCCAGTTCTGCACCCTTTCAGTAGAAACAAGCATTTTTCCCCCCTATAGCTCTAAAGATGATAAGCATAAAGCCCCCAACCTAACTGGGCCATCATGGAGGTTAACGGTCCCTATCTACAGTCTTCACACATTTAGTTTCTCCTGCGTACACGGAGGAGATTGCACACTTGGAGTAAGTGTGAAGGCTTCATGTAGTTTTGAATTTAATGTTCATCAGTACCCGCGAGAAGCCTGTCACCAAATTCATGAGGCATCTATCAATGGTTAGACAAATCTTGTCTCTAGGATGTATTTCTTGTGCAAATTCTTGTAGTTTTGCTATTTGTTTTTTGTTTTGTTTTATTTATTTTTTTTCCCCAGTGCTGGCCTGGAATGCAGGGCCTTGTGCTTGCCGGGGGTACTCTGTCACTTAACTGCCCTCACCTCTCCCTGTGCACACCAAAAAGAAATCTCAACACTCATTTGAAATGTTCTAAGGTGGTAAAACTAATTAGTTGAAAATTTAGCTACTGATATTCTGTTTGTTCACAAATTTATCATGTGATTTTTTTTTTCAAAATAGAAACAATGCCCTGTTCTTGAATCTTCAATGTAGGTTGGAAGACTGTAGTGTCTCTGTGCAAACAGTGATTGCATGAAGAGCATACTTTGAAATGTTCTGTAAGTTTTCCATATAACTGACTTACATTTCTGTACAGCTAACCTCGCCGTTTACAAGTCAGTTCTGTTGAGAACCTGGTGTGCTTTGATTATTTTGGCCAATTTTTATGAGCACAGTAACCCACTGTGGAATCATGTATCAGTAAGAAGGAAAGCAAATTGAATTTTTGTGTCCTAGAGAATTAAATTATGCTATATAATGGAGCCCTGGCAAGCATAAGTCAGGCACATGAAGGCTCGCTCAAGTGACAGGTTACAAATAAAGCAGTTCTTCAGCAAAGCCAGGGATAGGAACTTTAGTCCAAATGCTTTATGCCGTGAAGGGATCATTAGACCTCATAACTCTGAGTTCTACTTAATTAATTCAAAGAACATTGTTGCTTACCCCAATTTCAAAGAAAAATGTTGTAATAAATGCAAATGAAAAATAAAGATTCACATTTTTGTAGAAATCAAGAAAACGTGAGAACATGCCGGTGAGAATAGCATCAAGCCAGCATCTAGACGGCACGTTTTCTAATACCTTTTGCACTAGGGCTATTTTATTAAATTGATATTTTTAATATGTAGCTGTGGAACAAAGGCAGGAATGGGGTAAAATATGAATGAGAAAGGTTATTTTGGTATACTACTGTTTCTTTCAGAATGGTCTGAGTTTAGTGGGAAAAAGCGATTCTTCTCCACTGCTAAACTGAATCAGACATACAACAGTTTTAGTGTTTCTTTCATTCACATATATATATATAGTGCATATACATTTACATATGTCTGCATGCACACATGCACACACATACCAAGTCAGCTTCCCAGGATCAGGGGAGGACTGTGATGCTGGTTTCCAGTCATCAACCAGTCTGTAGCAGCCACAGAAGACTATGATGGAATTGTAATGGAGGAGAGGACAGGAGCTTTTGGACAAGAGTGGTAAGTACCAGTCTGTACACATGCTAGGCAGTTACTGTCACTAATTCCTGGTCCCATCCTGCATTGTAAGGCTTTGAAAATTAATTTTGAAAAAAAAAAATTTGTGGTTTTATTCACTGTGATTCAGAAGTTGATAAAACCACATGCTTCCTTGAAATTTCTGTTACGTTTTTAGTTTTATTTTATTTTATTTCTTCCATCCTGGAGATCATGTTCCTTGAGCATAATTTTAGACTCAGGGAAAGGTTATTTGTTATTTGTTTTGTTTTATATCTTTTAACCTGTTTTGGCAGTGAACATAGCATACATACATACATGCAAACACATGCGTACATACATAGAAATAGTTACATTAAATTGCAGAAATAACACTAGCAGCTAGGGGTAAGCATGGCTTCGTGGTGCTGCTGGGCTGCTAGGTGCGCTGGTTTTTTCATAGCGGCACCTTGCTCTTTTTCTTCCTGAGAACGCCCGTGGGCCCCCAGTGCTAGCTGACTTGCGGAAGCCCTGTTAGATTGCACAGCCTAGCAGCTCAACCTACTTTTGTGCAGTGTGTTTGATTAGTCGATGCCTCGGATGTGAATCTCCAGGAAGGTGCATGGGGGATTTGGCTGTATGACTCCTATTAAACTTAATGGAAGTCATAACTCCCATTAAATTGATAGGAATTGTGTCTGTGCTCCCTGCATATCTAATGTAACCTCATTGTTTAAACTCAGAGATTGGGTAAATTAGCATCCATTCAAAACAAAGCATTTACATTTTTTTCTTTTTCTTTTTATTTATATTTTTAGTGCAGACTAAAGCTCTTTTCCTCCTTAGTGGAGGAGGCATTTAACCCTGTCCCCTGTTAGGACACCTGAAACTTATTGTGCCTTGCGACTGTCCTATAATTTGACTGTGGCAATATTCTCCACAGGTAATGATGTACAATAGGGTTTAAAATAAACTTAATGCCACTTATAAACTGTGCAAGATAGCATCATATTTGAATATGATGTATAGCATAGAATCACTTATTGTCTAATTGAAGATATATTTTTGAGTTAAAGTTGTGTAAATTAAAATTATAGAGTACATAAGAAGCTTTGAAAAAGTTTTTGTCGTAACTTAGGTCATTTAAGAAGTATTTATTTTATTTTATTTTGTTCTGTTTTTGAGACAGGGTCTCTGTACATAGCCTTGGTTGTCCTGGAACTCACTCTGTAGAATAAGTTGGTACCCACCTCAGAGATGCACCTGCCTCTGCCTCCAGAGTGCTGGGATGAAAGGTGTGTGCCCCTGTGCCTGTTGTGCCACCTTTTTTATTTTTAACAAAGTGTCTGTGTGTCTGTCTGCATGGAGGCTCTGTGCATGCCAGTGCGGGTGCCACTGCAAGCCACAGTTGGTGTAAGCCACCCATGGTGGGTGCTGCAGGAGCGGTAGGCGTCTTGCCAGGCCCATATGTAGGTCACTTCATCTGTTAGTTTTCACCGTTAATGTATGCTGTTTCATAATTGGAGACTGTTCAAGAACTTGATTCTTATGTATTTTTTTTTAAGACTAATTCTGACTTTCTGTCTTTCATGGTGTGGCAAAAAAAATATTGTTTAGCTATAGTCTCTTCTTTGACTAATTGGTATTTCCACTACTGTTGAAAAAGTGTCATAAATTAGTGTATCTATCTCAACAGCTAACCCAGAAAACTCACTAACGTTATGTCCTCAGCTATGGGTACTTATCAAGCTTCAGTTATCAGATGGAAAAGACTGTGTCGAATATTTATAGATGTTATGATTTTCTCAAAGGAAAGTACATTTTAGAAATATTGATTTTTTACATGCAAATCAGGCATTCATCACCGTTATTGTTACATTGGCAACAATCAATTTTATATTAAAGGTGGCTTAATTAAAAACACAGGAAGCATCGAAAGCACCATAATTTTGCAGGCTCTTTATTTTGTTAATTATTTGCCATTCATTTGTTTCAGTTTTGAGAAGGCATTTTCTTTATTTTTAAATTAACATGCATTTTTTACTTTTAAGTCTACCTTATAGTTGGGTTACAATATCAGAGAAAAGGATAATAGGAATGATTGAACGTAACTATTAATGAGGACTGGTATGCCTTGAAAGCCTGATTTATCTTCCACATTACTAAGGGAGTGTCTTACTGAAACATATGCTCGCTACCCTGTGGCACTCTTTATTTCTTTTCACCTCCTCTGCGTGACAGAGAATGACATATGACAGCCATGCAGGCTACATGTATTAGACATCAATGTGGATTAGTGAATATCTCCTGACATCTTTCAACCCTGTCTCTGAACTCCTTTTGTCAACTTGACAGAAGTGATTCCAAGAGAATACCTAGTCCCGGCCTTGGGATCTCGTGGCTAAAATGCAAAGCTGAGAAGGGAATTCCGTATCTGCGCTCCAGGAAGCACAAACAACATTTATAATCTCTTCTTATCGGCATGGGACTCTCCTGATGGTGACTTTCATGTCTGCCATAATTCTTGCTTTGAGAGCTTATTTTTCTTAAAAGTATCCTTCCCCCTTTTATTCTGAGAGTGAATGCAGCACATCTTCGTGAGAAAAGAGAGATTTAAAAAGAATCAAGATAGCATTGTAAAGTTGTTTATACTTTGAACTTTTTATATTATTTTCTTTAGACACATCCTATTTTTTTTTGTTTTTTACAATGTACATAGTGATGTTACAGATAAATACCAAATCATGTATGAAACAAAGATAAATTATTCACTGATAGGTGTTATTTTGATAATGGTTTTGCAGAGCAGTTACAAAATTTATCATGTAATTATATAAAGACATTTAACTTCAACTTTCACTTACCAGACATTTGTTCTTAATTTTTTTTAGGTATTAACTAGATGAACACCTTCATAGGAAATATTTCTTTAGTATTGAGTTATTTCCAGATGCTGGAGTCCTAGATATAGACACATAATTGCCTTTTCTAAGTGGGTACATGTTGATAAGCAGTTTATGAGAATGTTAATATTATTTATTAGCAGTGATGCCAACTAAAACAAAGGCTTATTTCTAGTTTGTATTTCTAACTTGGGGGTTACTTGAAAGGATAAAAACATTTTTTATGTACTTGGCTGTCAGTCACTTATATTTTGATGTGAACTCCTTTTTGGTTTTCTTAGCCACTTGATCACTTTTTCCAGTGACTACAATTCATTGGTGGTAGTGGTCTCGTGCCATTTTTAGTTTGAAAAGTATCTTTTAGTTACTCTAGTAGTTTACTATTTGTATTACTTGAACAAGTTCCTATGAGAATTTGAAATGAGAAGATTTTGTAATATAGCACCAATTAAAAGTTGAATCAGTGTTGTGATTTTGTTACTGTTGGTTTATTTCACATACCCCCCTTTTGGTTTATAACTTATTTAAAGTTGTTTTTCCCATTTTATGCTAAAACCCCTTCCATCCATGTCTTCAATGGTTCCTCACTTGCACTTTCCCATGACTCTTAAGTGTTTTTAACTGAAATTGTCTGTGCTCAGGGTTGAACCCAGGGCCTTCTTCATGCCAGGCAAGCATTCTACCCTGGGCCACACCCTAGGCCCCCACATTCTGTAGTTAGTTAATTTCAAATGAAGTGAGGGACTATTAACCCATATCTCCATGTGGGCAAAGTTGGTGTAAGATCAAGATGAGACCAGATTATTATGGGAGTAGTTAAAAACAAAGCAGAAAAGTAACACATAGAAAACAGCACCTTTAGAAAAATTCCAAGCTTTTGAAGAAATTTTGTATGGAGCCTTAAAAATCAAGATTTGGGTTTAAGAAATATGTAGGTAGAAGTAGATTGTTATGAAAGGCAATAGGGAACAAAGTTGTGACTGAAATATTTTAAAGTAATTAATTAAAATAGTTTTAAAATAGTAAATAATTAAATACAAAGACAACGTTCAGTATCTTAGGAAACTTCAGCATTACGAAGAAATTTCCTGGAACAGAACAGATTTAGATAATATAGCTGTGTTTTGTGGAAAGGTTTACTCTCTAAAGGAGAGCTAAATAAAATTTTCTTTTCGTTCATTGCATATTTATAAGGTGCTTCCAAACTGTTCCCTTGTGATCATCCCTTTCTCTTTATTTGATGCATTTGTGGCTTAATCATTACTTTTCACTCCCCTCTTTGGTTTTTATGCTTTTCTTTGGAGTACAAGTTGAGCATACCACATCTGAAAATCCAAACAAAACACTCTGGAGTCCACATATGTGAGGGCCAACGTGCTGATTTTGTTTGTTTGTTAGCGGTTTAATCTTAGAAATGGTTTCAAATCTGAAAGGTTCTGAAATGAGGAATAATTCTGGCCCCAAGTCTTTTAGATAAGAGATAGTTAAGCTACAAGGTTTAAAGTAGGTGATTCATAGCCAGGTCTTGAATTCAGTTAGTGTTGCATGGACTGAAGCCAGAGCCTTCAGGAGGGCATTGCTGACTCACACAGAGACCTGGAACCACCCCCCCCCCCCTTTTTTTTTTGTTTTGTTTTTCTTTTGAGTGCTAGAGTGCTGTGGGAGGCGGTAGTGTCAGGTGATTGAGTAAGGAGGAGGAGGATTGAGTAGTCAGGAGGAGGATTGGCAGCTTGTTGATTAGTTGTGTAAAATTTCTCACTCCACAAGTGAAGAAACTAAGACCCAGAAAGGATTGTCCTCTCACCAAGCTCTTTTTGCCGGGGGGGGGGGGGATTGAGAGCAGTCATGTTGAACCTTAAAAGTCACAGCCAGCGTGCTGTGGATGGGAATTTAGTGCGCATGGCTGTGAGTCTGTCACTTGGGGACCAGCAGACTGGATTCCGACTCACTGTCTGGGGTGGGCCTGAATCATGACTGCCAAGTCCCCGTGTGGCACAGACATTGGTAGTTTCTGTGAAGAGATATGTATCCTGGGTTATGGTTATTAAAATGTTCAGACAATCACAATTTGCATGATAGTGATTTCAGTCATTGCAAGACATTTATTTTTAACTGTAATGGCATGGTTGAAATAAAGAAGCAGCACAGTGTTCAGCTTTCTGACCCTTGTTAAGGAGAGAGCCGAGGAACCTCAGGATGCAGGGAGCCTTGTTATGTTTTGTTATGTTCTAATCTCGTTTGGTATGCTTGGCGATGACCTTTTATCTGATGATTTGCTTTTGAAAAAAAATTCCCTGCACAGCCATGCAGTCTGCCCTCTCCTTAATATTTCCCTCTATTCCCGGTTGGTCTGCCCTACTTTTATTTTATTCTATACAGATACATTATTTTAATAGCATCTTAATACATTGTTTTATTATTTAAAGTAACAGTTAACAAGCAGGCGTGTAATGTGAAATATTGTTCTTTGTCGTAACTTATTTGGGGAAAGTTCATTATGTGGTATTTTATATTAATATTCTCAAGGTCAGCATAGATCAATAACCAACATCAGGTTTACTTCTGTGGTATGTTTGGGCTGCAAGATTGTAGACTGGGTGTAGTACTTCGTGTTAACTGATCAGGAAAAGTGGCTTAAGGAAATTTCAAGTGCTTATGGTCGTATAATGTTGTCACTTGAAAGTGAAATCAAAGATGTTCTGTTTATTTCTTTTCATAGCAGATAACAATATTTCTTCGCAGTAGAGATGTAATCCCTTTGCCTTCTTTCAAGGACAGAAATAGGTTACTGATTTTATGAGAATAAAAATTACAAATTAAATGTGCCTGCAGTAGTCTTTTGAACACTTGAAAGCTAGAATTAGAGGAAACAGCAAATTTGAAATGAAAACAGTTTTGTGTAGACACCTTAGGTGTTCTTGTTTTCATTGTTTGTTAAATATTAGGCTTGACCTTGGAAGCTTGGAGGTCAGTGGTGTAGCCTCTCCCATGTCACAGATAGGCTTGTCCTTTCATGGAGTTTCTATTGCTGAGTCCGGTCGTCTCCCATAAAATGTAACATGTGGCTTTAGCTGGTTGACAGACATTCCTACCTCAGGAAGTTTTCAGTCCAGAATAAAATATACTTCAAGATATTGTACACTACTGTTTCACTTAATGGCTATTATCAAAGAGAGAATTCATTTCAAGATCTTCTTTGTTCAGTACCATGCAGATTAAAGGCAATTGCTGGACAAGGTAGCCACACATCTGTAACCTCAGTACTTGCAAAGGCTGAGGCAGGGGAATCACATATTTAGACCATTCTGGGATAATTTGCGGCTCACCTGGGCTGTTCAAGAACATTCTGTCTCACAACAGCAAGGATTTATTAAAACTGACTTTGTTTTGTAACAAAATAATACAGCTATGCTAACTCAGCAACTTCAAAACATTTTCTGAAGTTTACAGTGAGAAGCGCATGGTTTTCTAAGTACAGTTTCCTTTTGAAGTTATCAGATATTGATGAAATGATAGACTTAATGTTCTGAAAGCCTGTGTTACAGTATAGTTAGTTTTCATTTCTCAGTGATCACTACCATCATCAAATAGTTTAAGTCAGGACCTGCTCCCCAGTCCTCTTTCAGGTTGGGGCATTGGGTGTCATCCTTTCTCTTTATCCTGCTTGCCACAGGAAGCTTGTTTAATCCGGGCTCTGTTTTAGAGTTTCAGCAAATAGAACATCCTAGCTCTTACTTTTGCCCCATTAACGGGGATTGCTGCAGATCCTGTGATCCTGCTCTATTTATTAGAAAGCTTGCCTCTGAGAACTGTCACCCCGCGCTTTCAACAGTGCTGTTAATGGATGGCAAAAACTGAGTGGAAAATATTTAGTGATTAAAAAATACTGGAGATAGGTGTGACCCCAGTTTGCAACGTGGTAAATCTTTACCACTTGCTCCCATTTCTGTTTGAACTAAAATGCTAAATGCTGGGTAGAAGAGGGAAATACATGTAGATGGATCCAGAAGTGATAAACCTGGAATTGTCGCAGCATTTGACTGTTTGAATTAACATTGTGGTTGGCTTAATTTGTTGTCCTAATTATTACTAACATTCGTGAGTACATTTTAGTTTAGTGTCCTGCAGAGATTTGTAGCTCAGGCAAATATAAGAATCACATGCTTTCAAGTACTTTTGTTTAACTGATAAGACAAGTAAAAAGTATAATGCTGTAAAATTTTGACAAAGTCTGAACAGATATTTTTGATCATTTTTGCTCAAAAAATTAAACTAAGTTTAAATTAAAATAATACCCTGGTATTTGGAAACTGATTTCATAAAAAACTAGTGTATACACATGTCTTCAGGTCATATACTTTAATAAAATAGCAAGACTCTGAGGGGAGGACGAATTTACATTTGTCACACTGGCTATTATGTATGCTCCCTTTTGCTTTTCAGTCCTTGGCTACAGTTTTAAAGACACAGTTTTGGAACAGAAGTCCTCATATGTAACTAGAATGGCTGACTTCTTTACATTGTATTTTGGAATGCATTTTAGATCAGAAGTCATTTACAGAGTTGACATGCTGCAACAATTTAAGGATCCAGCAAATGGTTGACAACATTGGGCCACAGCTATTTGACTGACTCAGGTTCCCACATACCCTTTCCAAACACTCTTCTCCCCACATCTACGCTTCAGACACGTCAACTGGTCAAAGCTACTGTGTGACATGACTCCTGGTAGGGTAACAAGTATCTTCCAGCACCACGTATCGATTTTGAGGGTTCAGTAGGATAAGTTATAAGGCTGCCTGTGTTTGCAAATTTAGGAGCTAACATTTCTATTCTAGTGTGTTCTCAATATTCAGGTAACTTCTCTTCTCCCCCCTGCCGTCGCCACTGTCCCACTCTTAGGCTTTGAATGTCTGCTCTATGTTAACATCAATTCTGTGACCAGATAATATTTCCTAGGTGGTACAGTGGCACATGCCTGTGATCTCAACAATTATGAGCTACAGTCAGGATGATTGGAAATTTGAAGCAAACCTGGGCTACCTGAGGCCCTACCTCAAACCAAACACAAAAACAACCCAAAAGATAATGTCCTCTTAAATACAATGCTTGTATTTTTAAATTTTAAATTTTGGTAGGGGTTACTTTGAAAGTTGGTTTCTTTTGGTAGCTTGAGAAAAAAAAATACAAACACACTCGGAATTAATAAACCACTGTGCAGTAGTAGTTAATGAGGGTCCAAACTGACCAGTAGCAGTGAGAGCATGCTTTGATTGGGCAGAATGACTTAATGTGCACCCCTCCTGCCCCATCAGGCTCTGTTTTCCACAAATTCTTCTTCCTTTTATGTGTTTCAGTGAATTCCGTGAGGTCAGTGACAACTTTTTATTCATGTTTTTATTTGTAATGGTGATAAGATGAATGTACTTGTGTGTTTTACTTGTTTGGAAAACAGATTCAAGGTAGTTTAGCACCCAGATAAGATTTTGAAAATGTTTTATTCACGGGCCTGGAGTTTTTCACTGGTGGACATCTCCAAGCAGTATGTTGAGTCTATGGATGTTGAAAGTGCAGTCTGAGGCCTTCAGAGTGTGAGCTTGTAGAGTCACTGGTCTTCACAGCTGACTGTTAGTGTAATTAAAACTTAATTGTAGCAAGGCCTGGTTACTCATAGCTCAGTGCTTCCATTCCTCCAGTTGTTAAGGTATCTAGGTGACCATGACCTTCCCAAAATCCCCTCAGGTGACACTGGCTTCTTCTCCTTATACATGGAACTTCTTTCTTGGAAGTCTAGGCTTGATGTCAGCTTAATGCTTGCTTTCTATTGTTTGGGATAATGTGTTGGAAGTAAGATTAATGACATCAGTTTAGACATGGTGAGCAATGGTTATCTCTAGTCCTTTGAAAATTCTCATGGTTTTGTTTCTGTGATTTGCTCCTTTTAGGAAGGAGACATTTTTGTCATTTTAACAAGTAATGATATTTTGTTGTGATGTCTTACACACACTTCTCAAGCCTGTGTGAAAATATTTCACTTTAAGGTTAGTGTTTTCTTAGTGACCTTGCTGCTAGCAGTAAAGTACTTACAGTGTGTGATAGCAAAGTGGGTTTTATTGGGAATTTTTACAACATGCTATTTTAACATAATACATTTCAATACTTGTGTGCAGCCTGTGTTTGAATATCTATGTTGGTATTTAGAATTTCTTACTCTCCTTTAATCAACATTAGTAAGTGGATATATGGATTACAAGGCTGTCTTCATTTTTCTTTGACTTAAAAAAAATTCACAGACTTTGTGTTGAGGAAAATATATGGTACATACTGGATGTATTTTTATTTTCAGTAATTTTGAAAAGGAACCATTTGCTTTAGAATGGTGAGGTCAAAGTATTGTTCTTTATACCACTGATAAGTATTCTAGCCTCCAATAAGGTATAACTCACAGGTTTTCTTTTAAAAAACCAACCTTTTTATGAATCCATTGAACATGGGTTTAGGTTTCAGAAGTGAGTTTTCCTGTTCTCATACCTGTTGGTCTGTTATATTCCTTAGCTTTGAAACTGTTTCCTCTTAGATGAAGAATCATTGCATCAGACCTTAATCCTGAACGACACGTAGTTATTTCAGGAAGCCATCCATTCTAAAAATGGAAGTCTGGTACTATTGAGAGCAACTAAAGAAGAGATTGCTTTTTTTCATAGGACAAGTGTAAGAGAGTTGTTACGCCATCATTAGAACAAGTGGATAGTCTCCTGTGTCTTACGCTTACTGTCTCTGTCAACTTAGAAAAAACATCGGTGCATTCTCTGTTTACTAGAAATATAAATTTTTACACTTTGGACATCTGATAAATATTGTACTATTTACCCACAGAAAAAATTTAAAGAATTTATTGAATAATATTTTATTTTGCTTAAGAAAAAAACCTAGTATTTACATTAAAAAAACTGATATATTAAATCTTAACGTGTAAAAATCAGTTGTGGTTCCCCTCCCCCAGCACAGTAGAAATAAAGAACTGTGAGTCCGTTCAAGAGTTAGGAAGGCAAATGCAGCTGGTCCAGAAGAGAGGGTCTAGCTAGTGCATAAAATTCCTGTCAGCATTTCCACACTGCATTCTTTTAGGGTATCTGTTATCACTGAATAGAAAACTGTTTCAAATTGACAGGCAGACAGAACGTTGTGCTGAATGTGTAAATTGGAATCATCACATCTACCAGTTCCCTTCACCAGGTGCCGGCTGGGAGCTTGGTTCTGCACAAGTGTTGAGAGAGTGCCAGGAATAGTTTTTTCCTCTCTCTCTCTCTCTCTCTCTCTCTCTCTCTCTCTCTCTCTCCTCTCTCTTTCCCTCTGTTTGTTAATTATCCTTCATCTCTTCCAGTGTCTAGTTCTTTTCCTCAACAGCTTGTCCAGGTGCTGTTAGGAATGCCTTGTAGTGTGATGCTGGGGTGCAGGTGCTGCTGAGCAGGGCTGGGAGGAACAGATCCATCTGTGTGGGGATTGTGGCTCTCAGGGGTTTTACCCCCGAACATGCAGAGAACCATCATCTGCAGTGTTTTGTTGGTCTTGAGATACTATTGAGAGTAAAATAGGGGAAGCTGGTATTTAAAGAAAACTAGTCTGCTTAATTAGGCTTTATGTTGGAGTCTTTAAAAATACTTTGATTTGCAAGCTATTTGGATAACTACTGAAAATTTGAAGAATTGCAAAAACATGAAAGCAACTCAAGTATTAATGAAGAAATGTTGAATACGAATCTTGCTTCTTCCTGTTTTTTTTTGTTTTGTTTTGTTTTTTATCTTACTGAAAAATTTTTCTTCATGATGTAGTTTTGGGTTTCTTCTAGTCATTTTCTGAGATTTTTTTGTAATATAATACTATGGTATTTAAAGATAGAACTTAAATTTTTATTCTCTTTGAATGTATATCACAGTCAGTTGCACAGAACTACTCAGATTAATTTATGCTTGAAGCACTTGTGGCAGTGTTGCTATTCTTGAAATCAAACAACTCGGCTCATGGAATGCTACTTTAATTAGTTTGGTTAATTGTGCTTTTGTGACTAATGTAAATATTTTTTCTAGAAGAGTTTATGTTCTATCTTTTGCTTATCCCTTGGGCAGTGAATTTTCTTGGTATATTTTCCATTAAAGATTATGGTTTTTTTTTTTCTTTGATTTTTCTAATCTTTGTATTATGGGAAGATAATGAACTGCTAAGTGTTCAGAGTATGACCATTGTATGCAACTTCCTGTAACTTCTCTTGGCCTTTGAGAGCTGTTCTAGCCTCTGCAGTCACCACACATTGGTAGATGGTCATTTCCCAGCATTCATCCTATCAACTCACACTCAGGCATTTATTGTCATTTGTATTGACTTATGTCTCTCTGTGCTTTCACTTACCGCTCAGGCAGTGAAATTATGCTTAGGTACATATCTCATGGGAACAACAAAAGGTTAATTTCAGAAGTAGTAAAATGTGGTACTAATACGTCCAGTGGGTTATTGACATTTTAAATATTTAGTGTGTGTGCGTGTTCATGTTTGTGTGCATGCATGAGAGGGAAAGAGAGAGAACGAGAGACAGAGACCATGCTACAGAAGACTTGGTCTTTTTCTTTTACCATGTGGGTTGCAGAGGTGATACTCAAGGCAGTAGACTTGGCAGTGAATAACTTTATCTGCAGAGCCAGCTTGGGCACCATCCATTACAGAAAAGAAAAAAAATATATTTTTATTTACGTGTTTGTTCATGTGTCTGTATAAGTAAGTCTATGGCGCACGTGTATGGCATAGTGTGGAGAGTCAGACGTTGGCTCTCCTGGAGTTGAGTTAGGAACTGAGCTCATATCCTTTGCAAGAACAGTCAGCATATTAAACGACTGAGCCATCTCTAGCCCAATGCTTCATATTTTCATTCACGTTTACCACCTTTGTGAACGTGTGAGCACTGTTGCTCTTGATCCTATGTTTTATTTTTATTATAACATTTCAAAATTCCTTCCTTTTAGACTTGTTGCTGTTGATGCTCTGAGATGGCTTACCTTGTAAAGACCGTCATTGCTCGGCCTGGTGACCTTAGCTAAGCTTCTGGAGTTCATTGGAGATGGAAAGAACAGGCTACAACAAGTTTTTCTGTGACCCACACCCAGGCACACACTTGTAAATAAATACACCCTCACATGCACACACACACACAGTGGCATGTGCTCATGTACATGGCACACATACAGGTACAAACACAGAAAAATAAATAAATATATTATAAAAAAGATACTTATAGGTTTTGATTCTGTAAGTATTAACTTTTGGGGAATGGGGTTTACTGTGAAAGCAGAGGGAATATTGAATAGAGAGTGTGTTTTTAAACACTCCATCAGCTGATCTGATCTCCTCACAGCCTTCCCCTCCATCCCCCTCAAGAAAAGTCAGAACTTGGATTTGCCTATTTTGTCTTCAAATTCCAAAATAATGCAACTAATGAAATAAACAAATTCGGTCACCAAGAGGGTAAATAAAACCTACCTGCAAGCTGCGTTTATCCTTTGCCACTTCCCCTCCCCCCACAGTCCTATTTTTTTTTTTTTTTTGAGTAAGACAATTGCTATAGCTTAGGTGAAAAAAATAACAAAAGACAAGGATAAAGTCGTGATGATACCAGATAAAAAAGATATGACTTGCTGAGACTTCAGTGTTAGTGGCAGTGAGATTTGAACCTTGACTGGCGAGGGAAAGGGTGATTCATTCAGACACATCGTTGGCCTTGAAGAGGGACCCGCGGAGCTTACTCGCATGAGGTTTGCAAGGGGAAGCAGAAGGTGGCCATGTCTTGCTTGAACACCAAACCCAGAGCAGCAGGACTATCCCACTCAGAGTCTGCTTAGATGTTTAATTGTGTGGCTTAGAGATTCCCTCTGCTTCTGCTTCCTGTGCCACTGCTTCCTGTCTGGAACTCGGCATTCCTATCCTCAGCTTTGTCTCTCTCAAGTTTCACATCTCCCAGCTTTGTTTTAACATGACGTGTAGCATCCTGGGATCTGCTCTGACCCCTGCATTGCCCAGTGTGTTTCCCATTTCAAATTCTTGAGGAACTCAGTGGCTTCAGTTTTCAGTACTGTGGTCAGACCATTTTTCAAAGAACCACATTTATTGCCAGGATAGTCTGTGTCTAGTTGCTCATGGGTTCTCATGGCCAGGCTGGGTTTGTTCCCTCAGAAAAGTCTGTAATTAGAGTGGTTGAACTGGCATAAATGCAGTGCTGCTGCTGGCTATGATGATTTGTATCTGGAATGTTGAGGCCTAAGTGCAAGCCATCAAGGTGGATGATGAACTCCCCAAATTCAGACGTGGATTAGCAGGTGTAACTCAGGTAGCATGCTTATCTAGCATGCAATATTGTATGAGCTGGGTGTGACAGCACACACCAGTAATCCATTTGGGAAATGGCAGCACGAAAGTCAGGAGTTCAAGACCATCCTTGTCCACATAGCACGCTTAAGGCCATGGTAGGCTACAGGACAGACTCTGTCTTGAACGCAAATTAGAGAAAGGAGAGAAACAAATTTGATAAGGTCTTTGTAGAGTCAGTTTAATGAAGTTAATACTATTAAAATATAAGTTATTACAGTGATTTGCAGAGACAAGCTTGTCAGTGGAATAATCAATTCCAGAATTAAAAATATTCCCAAAGCTTTAATATCCCATCATTTATAATGTGTTTACTGGAAGTCTTGCTTTGATTAAATAATAGATGTGAGTATGCAGAAATGACACTTTAGCTTTTCTCTCTACTTAGTACTTCCAGTTTAAATCTACAGCAATAGTGACCTCTTACTGAACTCCTCAGGACCCCAGGCACTGGGCTACATGTTTTATATTCACTGTCCTGGGTCATATTCCCAAATGATCTATGCAGTTCAGTGTATTTTGTCAATTCTGTAGCTGAGGAAATGAACTCATAGTTAGGAGAAATAGGCAGAGTAAATCAATACTGTGTAAATGATTGCAGAGATATGTTCATCCCCAGAACTAACACAGAATTCACATTGCTTGTAAATTTGTATAGTAAGAACTATCTACTTTTATATTGTATTCATCTATCTATCCATCTGTCATCTACCTATCTCTGTTTATTATCTCTCTTATGCGTGTGTGTGTTCACATGTGTCGTGGAGGTCAGAACACAACCTGCAGTAGTGGAGTCTCTTATTCAGCCCCCAGAGTCCCACAGACGGAACTCACTTGACAGGCTTGGCTGTAAGTGCCTTTACCACCTTGTCGGCTCAGACATATCTACTTTTCTTTTCAGTTTTGGAGTGTTTCTAGATGCCTACACAGTGGCCAACTGACTCCCTTTTAAAAGGAAGGAGGGGATTATAAAGGTCCATGCCTGTGAACACAGTTCCCGCTCAGGCTAGGTCTGCACGGCCCCAGACAGCATGTTGGGAAATGGAAGAGACAGCATTCAGCATATGCTTTTGTCTCTGGTGCCAGACGTCTTATTTAACTTTCTTTTTTAATTGCATCGACTAGATATTTTGGCACCACATAGACGCAATGTTAGAAATCCTTTATCAGCTCGCAGATGGCTCTTTCTGGTGGCAGCTCTCACATAATAACAGTTTCTTCTCACGCAGTCGCCATCTATTGAGGGCTTCTATGCAGGAAGGTTTTTGTTCTAAGTAATACACATACATCTTAAAAATGTTCATGTAATTTGAAAGTACCACTTTGTTATTAAGTAAACTTGGAAAATATACTGGATAGGTGGAGAAAAATGCAAAGACCCATTTGTAGATTGAGATCGTAGCTCCTTTGATCAGCAGTGCCACCACCAAAACTCTGTGTGACAGCCTCATCATAGGAGATGAAGATAATAGATAGAACCAATTATGGAATTTGTGTGTGTCTATTTACTCAGCAATTAATCATCACTCTTAGTGCTGTCAGCTACAAGATCATTGTTATACTTTTAGACTGGTCCTTGACAATACACACGAATGCATTTTATCTCAAACAGGAAACTAAAAGTAATGGTTAACTGAGCTAGAAAAATGATAAAAATGATAAGAAGATAAAAATGACTACCATAGAGACAGTGGCAGTGACGATGGAAGGAAAGTAGAGGCAGCTTACAGACTACCCTACTCCAGGGTAGACACTAATATTAGACACTAATATTCCTTGTTTTATTCCTTCGTCATTTATACTGTTGGCTTAGGATTGGGCTGGATGTGGAAATTCTGTGCATGTCGTGTAAGAAGGAGACAAGGCAGATAAGGTGACCCCTGGGACATGAATTAGTCACTGAGCTTTAGCTTGATTCGCTGATGAAGTCAACCATTATTTCATTCAGCATAGCCTGTATTCATTGAGGTTTTAGTAAGTGGGCTTGTTCTGGTTGGTATCAAGAATTAAAAACATAACGAGTTAACATTGTTTATTTTTCACATAACCAATGTCTTTGGGAAAGAACGAAAGTGTTCCAAACATGCTTAGAACCAGAACATAATCCATTCCTGTATCTAGTCTTTGATCTTTGCCTAAGTAGGGCACTACCTGCGTAGGCTTAGCTTGGACAGACAGACCAGGACAGTGTCTGATTGAGTGTTCTTACTTTTTTAATTCTTTTTTTTTTCTATTCTTCTCTTTCCTCCTGCACACCAGTCTTGTTGAAACATTCTCCCTATGCAATCTTGGCTGTCCTGGAGCACTCTGTGTAGACCAGGCTGGCCTCAAGCTCACAGAGATCTACCTGCCTCTGCCTTCCCAGTGCTGGGATTAAAGTCCTGTGGCACCATGCCCAGTCTAGTGTTCCTATTTCTTAAACCTGTAAAGTAAGGGTTTATGTCAGAGACGGCGAAAATGTGACACCTTAAAAAATAAGAGCAAATTAAGAAAAAAAAAACAAAATATGTAAAACATAGCATCTGAAACAGGAAATTATATGACAAATATAGTCATTATTATTTTTCCAGGTCTCAAAGTGTGCTGCCTGGTGTAGGGAATGTGTTTACTCTCCATTGCTATGGCTTACGCTTGCTTTGGTGTTTTAAAGTATGCTCCCGATTTTATAATTATATAATAGGTACAATTTCTTTTTTGACATGCTCGGAGATATTTGTGTGAGTAAATAGAATTTGATGTATATCTTTATGTAATTTGTTGTCCAGAGCTCAGCGTTCATGTTTGAACATCAGATTATTTATTATAATTAGTCAGAAGGATTAAGAAGATGCCAACAATGAAAGACAAAAAGCAAGCAAATTCATGTAAAAAGGTTAAACTTAACAGATGTGACTTAAGAGCACAAGGAAAAAGAATTAGTCACTGTCTTAATCATATTTTAAGTCTTTGGGCACTGTTTTGTTTAAAAACATTTGCCATGGTTGCAGCTAAATGCTCTTTTCTCAGATTCACTTCTTAAATCAGCATACAAAGTGACACGTTTCACTGTAGCATTTTCATATCCACTCCATTTTGATTTTTCTGTCCCTCAGCTCCCTTTTGCATGGAAAGAAGAACCATTGTGCTAACACTATTATTTTTAACCTTCATTTTGGAAGTGCTTACTCTGTCTACGCAAATACAATTTTCAGAATCCCAACAAAACTTCTTATGTGATTTAAGAAAGTCAATTTTGTTGTTGTTGTTTGTAATTTAAATACTTGAAGTTCTTTTAAAACATATGTTAAGAACTTTGTTGATTTATAAGCAAATCCCAAAACTACAGAATCTAAAAAGTGAACAGAAAAGTGATCGAATGTTTGAGTTCTAGAAATTTATAATATTTTTTTTTTCACAATATTTCAAATAGTCCTCCTTACCCCACCCACAGCAAAAGAACGACTTGGTTGATTTCCTGTATTTTAATGAATAAATCACGCATTAAGATTCTGAAGCTTTCTTTTTTTTCTTGAGTGTGCATTAATCTCTTAAACACGCAAAACCTAAAGCAGGTGTTTATACTCTTGTGATGTGTGAGTTCATTGTTTGCCATGGTAACAGGACAAAGGCGGTGTTTGGGGAAGACAGACTGTCTGTAGGTACTTGCTCGAACTCAAGCATCATTGGTTAGCTTGGTTTAAGTTCTCTGATGACAAAATTAAGAAATTTGATTGGAAAGGAGGTAGTTCATGTGCTAACTCTAAACAGAGGTAGCAAATCTGAAAGGGCGGTTCTCTCCTTTAAAATCCACGCATTGCCAGCACAATTCTTGTTCACCACTGTTGACATTTTCTTCAGACATCAGCTTCATTCCCGTTCACAGTGTGTGAAGCTGTCTTCCAGTTGCCTGGCTTGCCTTGCTATGTTAATTCTCATTACACATCCTCACCAATATTAGGATATGTGCACGTTTTATTGCCATTTTTATTGGATGATTAACAGTGTTTTATCACAGGACTAGTTATGCAAATGAGCTAATGACGTGGCTATTAAATCAGTTTAAGGAACTCATCTGTTACTTGATCACAACTGTCAGAAGTCTGGGTAAGTTCTAGGTTAAAAGTGTGTCCTGGATATTATAGGCAGAAAAATTCATAGTCTATTGATTGTGTCAGTGTTACTTCCAGAAGGCCCTCTAAGGCTTGATGGACATGGGGAGTGCCTGGGTGAGATCCCACACACTTTCCATCACATGTCATTTCATAAGAATTTCAGCTTAGTGCTTCTGCCTGAATATCAGGCTCTTGATCTTTTTGTGATCACTGAAAATAGCAGACAATAATTGATTTAAAAAATATCTTTTGTCTCATTATTTTATTTCACTTACAGAAGGTAAAATTTTACAAATTTGAAGTTAAGCAGAAGAATTGGATTACAGTGTGACATCATTGGAATATCATAGGTATTAAGGAATTAATAAAGCAGACACAGGTGTACAAGAGGGTAAAAAACATAAGTTTTGAAAATCTATATGTCGGGCAAAGTCAGAGCATTGGGCATAATAGGTAAGCCATGTACCTCTGACCTGCATCCCCAACCCTGGAAATAAATACTGAGCGGTTTCTAGGAATTAAGTCACAGCACCAGAGGGCAGAGAAAGTGGTTTGTGGTGTGCTTATACTTCTGTCTCAGGTGTCAATGTGTACAGACTCTGCGAAGCCAAGAAGCGCTTCATCTTATCTAGCTGTAGAGCAAAGCTAGGTGATGGATTTGTCATTAGTAGTTTTAGCTGGCTGGTATAAGAGCATGAATTAAAAATTAGATTTTATGGTTCTTAAGCTCTAGATCTTGGACCTTATAGATCAGCTAGCTTTATGATTTATTGTGTACGGATTGAGGATTGAGGATGTCTTACCTCTGTTCTCATGTGGTCTTGTAGGCACTGGAGACACCCATGTAACTAAACAGTGGGTAGAACTGGCGGTTTGCTTGGTCACACCCTTTGCTTGTTTGTCTTCCAAGTATAGGATAATGTTCAAGGACTCTCAGGCATCCATCCACCCATCCACCCATCCATCCACCCCAGACAGGCTATCACTACATACGGCAGGCTAGCTTCAAACTCTTGATCTTCCTTCCTTGACCTCTGAAGCACCTCAGGTACAGATTTTTTTTTGCCACTCACCTCCAAATAGCAGGCTTCATAGGATATATGCAGAAAAGTCCTTTGGAAATTTGGAGAAGGTTCCTTGAGCCACGTTTGACATTCTTTCTGCATCACTAGGCCAGATGCTCCACTGGGGAAGGGGAGGCAATACCGAGATCCAGAGGGCATTCATGGCACCCCGACCGCAACCCCCTGAGCGGATCCTTAAGATGCTAACCCTCTAGAGGTGGGTTGTGCTGGCTCAGGCAGCCGAGTGGCAGCTGGATGGGCAACTTCAGTCTCGTGCTGTTGTTTTAATTTGATTTAGTATAAATTGAAATTTAATTGTTTATATTGGGCCAATTAAAATCAAGAAATGAAGTATCATGTAGTGAGAGCCTGCTGCAGAATAGAGGAGCATGTTTTCCCACACAAAGAGACTGGTAGTTGAGTTGTATATATTTAGGGTTAGGAACAAAAAATAATGGAGTTGTCTGAAAAGATTAGAAGTCGATATATTTGACCCAAATGTATTGAATTATGTGTCACAAGTATTAAATCACCTCTCAGACTCTTGCAGTTCCTTAGAACCATGATTAAATTACTCTGAAGAGCAGCAGATATTTTCTTCTTTCAGCCATCTTAAGTGTTGATGGGACTAGCATTAAAAATTACAGTTTTCTGATACCAGTGGCATCTTCTTTGGAAGTAGAACTAAAAATGCCAGAACTCAAATTTTCATTAGTGTGAGTCACCATGAGACCCTGTGTAAAGTGTATTTGATTTTCAACAGTTTGAGTTTCACCTCAGCATCCCTAGCAGACCATAATGTTATGGCAGCAATCATCCAAGTCCCTAAGTAGTAGTTGCGTATGAATCTCACGGCTTGATTCTGCATATCTTGACTGTCAATGAGGTGTTGGTGGGAGCCATTGCACTTGCCAGCATGGAGACTTAAATGGTATGGGTGGGTAAGGGCCATGAGGTTCCTAAGTGCAGCATGTCTCTGGGCAAATGTGTATGGATTTAGTGAGGATCTGTTTCTGAAAACATCCAGTGTTTACTACTGCAACATTTGGTTAGCTTATTACAGAAGTTTCTTTTGTTCTCTCAAATAACTGTAGCTGCCTTGTATATGTAGACTATTATACCAGACAATGAACTGGCAAGTAGGTGTTAATGGAAACTTTTTTTTTAATAACTGTAACTATTTGGTACTGTTCAGTGTAATCAGTGCCTTAACTTACATCATTTTATCATGGAAGTTTCAACTACTGGCTATTTCCAGTGAAGTAGGAAAGTGGGATTTCCTCATTTTCTTCGATTTGATTGTCTTGGAAGAATCATGTCCCCGGTGTCCTGGTGCACAGACAGCAGATACTCTCCATGTTAACGCCTCCTTTCCCTCTGCTGCTCAAGCAATCAGCCCTTGCTCTGGAAGACACAGCAAGTAATCTCAAGGGCTCTGGCCTTTCAACTTTGCTTCTGTATTTCCGAAACTGTTTCCATATTTTGTTTTTCTAAAATTCCCTGTAACTTAATTGTTTATAGTTCGCTTTGTCTGCAGCCAGCATTTTCACTATGAAAATGAGTGAGTGAGCCATGTTCAAAATTGTATTGTGAGATTTTTGGTGATCAAGTGATAAGCTTGAATAACAGTTTTGTTCAGTATTGGCATGAGGCAAGTATTAGAACTAACTTTTAGCTAATGATGGAAGTCTTAAAAATACTGATACTGGAAGTAGTTAAAGAATTTTTGTTCCTTTGCATCTAATTTTTGGCTTTTTATTTGGGGTTATAGAATACTCAAACATGGTCTACTTTCTTTTTTATAATTTATTAATTTTTTTTTATGTGCATTAGTGTGAAGGTGCCAGATCCCTTGGATACAGACAGTTGTGAGCTGCCATATGGGTGCTGGGAATTGAATCAGGGTCCTTTGGAAGAGCAGGCAGTGCTTTTAACCACTGGGCCAACTCTCCAGCCATGGTCTATTTCAAGGGTATCTATCTATCTATCTATCTATCTATCTATCTATCTATCTATCTATCTACTTTCTGTTTATCTCTCTCCACACATAGAGAATGCACTCTACTTTTAAGGTCAACCATTTATTTTTTTTGTTTGTTTTGTCCACATGTGGAGAAAACCTTCCTGACCCCATAGCCCTGAAGCTGCCCACTCTAGAAGTGAAACCAGTCTCTCTGTGTCTGACTGATTTTTCTATTTTCTGAAATATGAGGTTAGTATTACTGGCCTTGAGCCAATAGTGTGTTCTGAGAAACACGTGGGAATGAAGTAGCCTTTATTAGGTAGCTTTGTGGTGGACCCCAGAGGCATTATACAGGACTCCAGGGAGACCAACAGTGACACTTAGGTAAGGCAAGTGAATCTGCTTCAGACTCCTCTTGAAACTTTCATCATGTTTAAGTTTATTTGAAATTAATTGAACTTCCCAAAACAGATTTTGAAACTTAAAAATATTTTTTGTTTTAAAGTTCAGAAAGGCTAGTGACTTCCTAAAAGGAGGGAATAAATTTTGTGCCTAGAGCCATAAGATAGTGGTTTTTTCCCCTGCATTATAAATAAAGAGAAAGGGGGAGGGTGCTTAAAATGCAGGAATAAGTTCTGGCCAAGATCATTTAAACCACTGGTCCTCAACCTTCCTCATGCTCTACCCTTTAGTACAGTTTCTCATGTCATGGTGCTTTTGGTTGCTACTTCATAACTGTAATTTTGCTACTGCTGTGAATCATAATGTAAATATTTTGGAGATAGAAGTTTGCCAAAGGATCACAAACCATGGACTGAGAACCCCTGAATTCATAGCTTAGGTAGTAGAGCTAAAATTCAGGGCTAAGGTTCATCCTCCCAGTGAATTGAGTTCCAAGCCAGGTTTTCTTACCGAGAAACGCTGCCGCCTGTATGTGCATCTTCTTGGATTTGGCTTCTGTTGCTTGGTTTGTCATGCTCGTCCTTCAGGTCCTGGCTGTAATTGCTGCAGGTCCCTGAAAGGCCTGCCAGAGCTGGAACATATCCCATGTCGAGTCATCACGCTGAGCTCCTCCTTCAGCGAGGTGCCACCTCTGCTTTGTGAGGAGAGGGACTTTTGCTTCCTTTAGGATTGTAGTTCTGCATCCCAGACTCGTATCTGACCCATGGCTGCACAATGCAACTATGGAATAAATGGGAAAATACAACTTTGACTACATTCAGACTTCTTTAAGTATGTGGAAATAAGTACATTGACTTAAAAATACATAAAGACTAAAATGAAAACTGAATAATGTAAGGTGACTAAAATTTAAGTGGTTTCTGTGGAAGTCCAAAGTTATTTGAAGCTTAGGCATAGTGGTTCACTTCTGTAATCCCAACTCCTGAGGGGCTATGATAGAGACTTTTCTGAATTCAAGACAATTTGGGCTGCAGATGAGATGATGTCTTCAAAGAAAAGCAAAACAGAGAAGTTAAATATGTTTTCTAGAATAAGAAGGTTGTTGTTTTTTTTTTTTTTTGGAAACTGTGCTTTGTGTAATATGACTTTTTTTTACCTTAGGCTTTGTGATTTGTAAAATGCAAGCTAATCTTTCATTGTCTGGTTAAGATTGACTTTTGTAGCTTGTTAAACCGATTTTGTTTGTTGCACACCACAGATTCCTAATTTCAATATATGGACCTTGTGTATTTACGTGTTTGTCAAATCCAAGACCTCATCTGTGTATCTTAGGGATCTGTGTATGATTCTTAGCAACCACTAGCTAAGGGCAAGCTGTAAACACACATAAGTGGCTAATAAATACCTTTTTTTTACTAGAATATAAATTGTTATCTATGGTTACAATTTATACAGTTAACAGCATTGTGTTTCTGCGTTGAGAATAATTTAAGGTCTGTATACAGTATAGAATTAAAATAGTGGTTACTTTTGAACACAGAGTAGTAGAAAAATTCTTTGTTTTTGTGTATTTTCTTTGATTTGTGCAATAACAATAATTATTTCATTATTCTTTAATAATGACTTAATTCAATGCATTTTAAAATCAAGTAGACTGCATGTTTGCTGCATAGTTAGACAAAGGGGCCTTACTAATGTACCATAAACGAAGGATAGGGTGTTGTTCATGGAAAACAAACTAAATTTTATCTGTGGCATATTTGAAATCCTTTGCTGTGTGCTCAAGGCCTGTAGCTCTTTTGTGGATCTCAGTCAGAGAGAGAGAGAGTCAGGGTAAGAGAGAGCAAGTGCTGCAGATGCGTGAGAGGAAGACCACTGACACCACTGAGTCAGTTTCTATTTAATTCTGTATTTGAGGACCACAGTTTAGTAAGGTGCAAATCACTGTCTGATTAGACCTCCGTCATTCTTATCCACTCACCTTGGATGGCTAGATTAAGACGTGGGATCAGGAGCTGCATTTGCTTACTTACTTACCAGACTGTTGGCTAGTACCAGCCACAGTCACTAAAGACATCTAAATACTTAATTGCAAACTCAAGAGTAGGTAATTCAATTTTAAAACTCCATATGATAGTTATGCTTCATTTGAGAGAGCGTTCTAGGGTTAACGTGCATGTCTATGAAGAGCATAGGTTAGTTTATCATTATTAGATTATTGCTTGCCTCCATTCTCCTGTGATTGAACCTAGAGTCTCACCCTTGCTGGGTAAGCAGATAAGGTTACCCACTACCCAGCTGTGTGGGCCTGAAAAATTTCAGAGCTGATGGAGTGCTTGACACTGCCCACAATAGCTGGGTGGTCCTCCCCACATAACACTGTAAATTAACAAACACAAAACTATACCAATGCAATCTACCTCATGATACCAAAGCTCTACTTTTGAAGGATGTGTGTGTGTGTGTGTGTGTGTGTGTGTGTGTGTGTGTGTGTATGCGTGGGCACGCATGCACTCTTGTGCTCTTGCGCATCTTTGAATATTTAACTGAAAATGTTCTCTGTGCCACTTGTATGTGCTGAGTATTATAGTACATACTGTTAATATTTTTGAAGGGAAAAAAACCCCGCACATTTCTTGCTCTGATACAAGTTATTTTAATCTTGGAGGGAGAAACACGTTCACAGAATTCTACAAAGGTGATCTGCACAAGGGTCACTTTCATCCTTGTCCCTGCTTTCTCTGTTTGTTTCACAGGGCTCAGAAGAATTTGGTAAAGGTTAAATTGGATCACATTCTCTTACAGCTGATGGTGTGGCTTTTTACTTTCCATCCTATGTGGGATCTTGCTGGATTTTCTCTCCCACTGTCTTGCAGTCAAGTCTCTTGACTTCAGGCACTGGTCTCATTTTAGTTCCTCTATACAACTAAAGTTTTATGTATGTATATGTGTGTATATATATACATATATATACACATATATATGTATATATATGTATGTATATATGTATGTATATATGTGTGTGTATATGCATACACACATATATACATATGTATATATATACATACACACACACATATACATCTTACATTCCTAAGTGACTCTTAGCTCAAAATCATTCCGTTTGTTTTGTGATTGTTTTTTCTTTGACTGACGTTTTTCTCCCACTGACCTACTACCTGCCAAATCAAACCATCCCTGTCTCTTATAGCATTATTATATAGACCCTTTGCTTCTTTGTTAGAATTTTAAAACATGAATCTGTGTATGTGTTTTGTGTTTTTTTTTTTTTCTTTTTGTATGTGTGGGGAAGCTACTCTTTTATTTGCACTGGAGTATTGCTTTCATGGGGACAGTCTTTGTTTAAACCAGAATTTTAGTGTCATACTCAGTGTGTTCTAAAGGATGAGTTGGGCTGCACAAATTAAGTAGATATTTGACTAAAACAGAGGTTCAAGTAATCTTTTGGTGAAGAACTGGTGGCTCATTGGTCATCTAACTATTGACAATAAGATGTAGCTAATTGGTTCTGGGAAATTACATCAAAACAAATGAGATGACGATACCCAAATTTGCTGTTTTTATATCTATCCCAAGAACCTGCAGGTCCCAAAGTTTGTTTTTACTGCTGAGACTTTGGCCTTAAGGTTGCTGTGAAGAGGGAAGATTGAGAATCACTAATACTAGAGACAGAGAAAAGGGAATGGGTATTAGTCAGATGGTACTTTAAGATTAGCCAGGGTAGAGGTGGCCCAGGCAGTGCTGCGGCTTGACCATGGGTTGCTAGCATTTGGAGGAACCAGGCACCATTTAGTTGGAACCGCTTTCTTTGTTCATTTTGTTGCTGTGGTTGGGGATGGGGCTTCATCTTCTTGCAGTTTTGCCCAGAAAGTCTGTCTATTTCTCAAATATCAGGAAGGAGAAATTTCAGATGTTGCCTGATCAGGTCTTTCAGATTTCAAAAGCATACACTTAAAAGAAAAAAAAAAACTCAACCAGTAAAACAAAACAAAACAAAAAAACCGCAAATAATTAGAAAGTCCCCCAAATTCTTTCTTAGGTTGTGATGTTGCTTCTTCTCCTCCTCCTCATTCTTCCTCTTCTTTTTCTTTGTCTTAGTCTTCTTTTTTCTTTGTCTTTGTCTTCTTCTTGAAATCAATCTGTGCCGCTCCATCTATTAGTAATGAGTTGTCCACCATCTGTATTGATTTCCAGACATGAAAAATCCCAAGCTGAGATAAAAACATGATAATTAAGTAGTGACACACAGACATAGATTAAATATTTTAGTCTGTCATTTATAACTAGTTATAAATCCTCACCATAGATTAGATAAAGGGTGAATATGAGAAAGTATTAATCAAAGCCATCGGCTTATTGGAAATTCATGAAATGACTTAGTGTTGTCTAATACACATATACTTAGATGATCACTTCCTATTTATTTACTTAGGCAATTTTCTTCCAATAGGAGATTGAATTGACCTTTCATGAAGCCAAGTGTAATTTCTAATTCTTTTATGGTTCCTTAAATTCTCAGATTTCTACAGTATGAAGCCTTGCTGGCCTTTGAACCTGTATTTTAGCTTATGGTCAATATACCTTAAGCAGAATAATTCTGTCTCATATCACAATTAAACAAGAAAACTCTACTTACACATGAAAAAGCGAAATATTTAACAGTAGCCAGGAGATCTGTGTAGAATTAAAGTCTTAGCCTGTGGTAGCCTGCTACTCATGGCTAATTCCATCCATACCAGTGCAGGGTCCCTTCATAAGTCCTATTCATGCTCTCACTGCAGGAGGAGAATAAAATGGAGGGAACGTTTATTGTAGATAGCCTTTTCTTGGTAGGGATAACTCAACATTTGTTAAAACTGAAGATTTGTAGGGAAGACGTCATATGTTTCTAATTATCTAAATTGAAAACTTGAATTCCTAAAATCTTTTTAAAAAAGAGATTCATTTTCTTGATCTACTTGTGAGGAAAGGGGGTTACAAACACGTCCTCGTGTACACATGCTGCAACTCCAGTGCCCTGAGAAGGGCAAAAGAATGGGCAGGATCCCGAAGGACAGAGAGGGCCCGTGTTTGTGGGAACAGAAAGTCCAATCTTCACAACTGAGCAGCAAGTGTTCTTCACCACTGAGCCATCTCTTCAGTCCCTTCTTTTAACTTATGAAGTCCATGTGTCTGAGTGCTTTGCTTGGATCTGAGAGCACTAATAACATGCAGTGCCTTGGGAACGGGAACGAGCACCAGGTCCCTGGAATAGCAGTTACAGAGGGTTGTGAGCTGTCACCTGGATGTTGGGAACCGAACCTGGTCGTCTGCAAGAGTGTCCAGTGCTCTTCAAAATTGAGCAGTCCCTCCAGCCCCACCCACCCGTAAATCTCACTTAGTGTTATCTGTGCCGTCTCAAGCCCCGGGATAACCAGTGATCCTTTTTTTTTTCAAACAATTTTAAAAATCCCATAAAAATGAAACCCATGTTTCTGTCTTTTCTTGAAACCTTTTCATATATACAAATAGAATACACACCTTCAGAAGGTAACATCTATAACAGCAAAAAGCTATATTAAAATAAACATGAAAATGTAGACAGGAATGTAAACTGCATTGTGGCATGTCATATCAATTAGCCTTAAAGAAAGTTCTCTTTTGATTGGTTTGGTTTTTGATTTTTGTTTTGGGATGCTAGCATGAACTTCTATATTTAGACAGATACTTGACCAATGAACTATATCTTATTCTAATGACATTAATTTTGTAGACAAGGAATAATATTAAGTGATCATACTTTTAATTTTTACTGGCATTTTACAGAAATGGGTTTTTATGTATTTTGTTTGTGTTAGTATAGCATAAACCAAACTTTTTCCTGGTTTTTCATTTTACTTCTTGTGAAAATTTTAATAGACTGACTTTTCTTACTTGAATAAACTGATTTGACCTAGTAAAAGCATCAATAATTCTCTTTTTTAAGGATATATTTACTTAGTCTGAAGTCAGCATTAATGGCTGCTGCTGATAAATGAAAGTCTTGTAAGTTCATAACTGTTTCATCAGGCTTTACTTCTGACTAAATTCTAAGAACTAATTTGTCACTAGATGACGACACTGTGCAGAGCCATTGACTAGAAATTAGGTTCAGCATCCTCTGTTTAAAATGAAGATGTAAATAGGTTTGGTCCTACTAGTTTCATCTTAAGGGAAATGTACAAGGCCACAGTCGTAATGAAAAATTTAAAACAGAGCAAAATAAGCACACTTAGGTTTGTTCCTGTGGCCTTGTGACCACAAGTTCCTTATGAATTCTGAATGTAGTTTGTGAACCTGGGAAAAGTAGAGACGTCTTTTTTATGTCCAAGAAAAGCTTGTCAGTTTTTAAACCTGGTTGGTTATAACATCCTGTCTTTGACTTTAAATTCCCTGTAATGTCGATGCTTGAGTGTTGCCTGTAACATTTTGCATTGATATTTATCACATAAATAGTAACCACAATGAAAATTGGTGCTGATTAAACTGGTATATTTCACTGTGTCTTGGAGGGATATAATTTTGGAATGTAATTTATTTCGTACCATTATGTTGGTACCATTGTTTACAGGACATGGGGATATTCATGTGTGTCTGTATTTTTGTCTGCTGGCCACAGGGTAATGTCACAATAATCACATGTGTTTCCTCCTGGTGTGATTTGTTTTAATGTTATTGTGAGTAGTTTGTTGTAAGCAAAATAAAGTTAAAGAAGAGTCTCAGAAACACTTGAAATTTCTCGCTTGTTCTTGACTATCAGCTTAAGTGATGCTTAACCCTTTTAGAGAGTGTGGTGGATGAAACGGCACAGATTTCTGCAGCTAGGCTGCTGTGCAGAAAGTAGCTTAAAACCAGAGCGTTGTAAGCGCTGTTTGTTCTGTGTTAGGATCTTGTAGGGAAAATGATGACACGAAGGCTCTAGTTTATTTTTAATTCAAGCTCTTGACTGAAATGTGAAGGCTTTTTGAGCCACCTACGTCTTTCAAAGATGGTATGGATGGACCGCCTGCTGTTAACATGCTGTAAGGAAAATGGAGAGATGTAAATGAATGCCGGTGATTGGCCGCCTCTGAATAGAAATGAAGCTGACAATCTGTCCTGCTTGAGCTCCAGCTAGGGAGCCACTAGATGATTGATGGCTGTCCGTCATCCAGGATTAACGTTAGCCTACTCTTATTTTATTATGTAACTGTTTGTTGTCACTGGATAATTCAAATAAAATTCAATCATTTTACCTTTATAATGTCTCTAAGTATGAGGCTCTATAAATGCTTTGACAGTATTGAGGTAATCCTGACAAAAGTGAGGAAGAAAAGATCTCATTTTATTTAAACACCATTAAGTAGTACGCCAAAGCGTATGGCTGAAAATCCGTCCTTCCAAGGGCTCCGACACACCTAGCCACTGCAGTCAGCATAGTTTTGGAAATGGGATTTCTTTCACACCAGACCAGAGCTGATAAATTTTATTAAGTGTTTTGATTTGCAGGAATTTTGGACAGCGCGTTCTGTCAGGGCAGACGAGGTAATTATCACTTGTCTTCCTCCCTCCGTATGGACACACTAAATTTTTAACAGCGAAGGCCCCTATCCCCAAAGTTACAGAAAATAACGTTTTATTTCAGTGATGCATGAATCAAGTATTAAAATTTACAGCTGATTTATGTTCTTTGTGATGGTTGTTTTCAAGGTTAGGAGAAAAATGCACAAATTCTTTAATTTTACATGGAGATAAAAAATGAAGCCATGGTAAATTCTCAGTCTATTAAACTCTAGATTTCTAGGGGACATTAAAGGGGAGTCTTTTCTAAGAATGTAAAAAAAGACATAAGTTTGTCTTCACAGTTTAAACTTTCAGAGCCACAAAAACATGATTCTTGCTGCCTCCTTTCCATATCTGTGCACAGTAAACTGGATATCCCCTCTTTGCTGTGTACCTCTGTATGGAAAGAACTTAATTAGTTGACATTGTTGTCATGTATGTGGTCTTATGCCCTTTCAAAGATCAGAAGAGAACCTGAAAATTCAAAGTGAGCCTTGCTTCATAGAGTCAGTTTCACCTTTTCGATCATTCGTGAATTATGGGTGAAGCATTCTAATAAAGTTTATGCCAGTTTAATTTAAAGGTAAAATAAACACAGAATGGAATTACGGACATTTCAACCTTAGGGTCCCCTGCATCTTCACCCTAGTGAAATTAGTGACAAATTAAATTCTTGATGAAGTTTAAAGTGAAGGAAAGCTGTGTCTCTGCCTCAGCGTCAGAATTCCTGGCACATTCCACGGCACTCAGTAGGCACCTGCTCCTTGTACAGCAGATATGGGCCACTGTCTGTTGTTCGTTAGTGTTTGCTCATTAACATTATCTTCAGATTCAATATTTTGTATAGTTGCTATGTGAATTCAAAGGAAGGAGGACTGTGGAAAACTTCCATGTAGACTTAAAATTTTAGGTTTCTGAAATTGTTAAAGGTAAAATTCCTCTTTGCTCAATGAGCAAATCATTCTCTTTTTATTTATTTACACGTCTGTCCCACCAAAATACAAATATGTGGGTTGCCTGTGGCTTACACTCTTAACTCTGCAGGCTGCATGTTCTTTCTCCCCACAAATCCCTGCAGCCAGTGACCTTGTCAGACAAGTGTGGAGTAATGGGAGTCAGCCCAGGGAAGGTGGCTCATTTTCTAGCAGCTGTTTGCTGCTGTCAGAACAAAGGCAAAGCGAGTTGTGGTAGGAGGACACAGCAGACAGATGAACAACGGCAGCCCTTTTCCCTAATAATCCTCAACTTTTAGTATTTCCCTGAAAATGTGACTAACCGAAGCAGTACACATGGCAGATATTCTGGGAGTGACGTAAATTCCACCATGGCCTTAGTGAACTAGAGGTATTTAACCACCTAGCATATGTCATATTTATTTTTAGAGCCACACTTATTGAAACCATAAACTTGCAAAGTGCAGGGCAGTACTTCAATTTTCTGTTTATTTTCTTTAAGACTCTTAGATTGTTGTTTTTTTTTTTTTTAAAAAAAAAAACAAAACCTTGGGAGAGAGAAATGGGAGACAGTTGGTATTTTTGGAGACGTGTGTCGAGCTTAATTTTTATTTTCTTATGTTTCTAAAGCATTTATAGTTAGCTATATAGAGGTTATTAAGTGTGGCTTATTTGCCTAATAGCAATTAAAATCATTTAAAAATGTTAACCAGGTATGTTAATCATGAGTTAGGCATGACACCAGTACTTTTATTTCAATTGAAAGAACTATCTTTACATGTTTAATATATTTTTTCTTTTGAAAAATAAGTAGAAATGTATCTTATATAATCCAAATCTTCCATATGCTTGTGATAGTAAATGCTACATAGTTTTATTGGATAAACAGTGTTTAGTCTTCACAATGGTGCAGTAGTCTAGCTGGAGCCCTGTTCTCATGTGCTCAGCTTTGGGAGGGCTTCAGAGTAGCTATAGGTTCTCAGTAAACAAACCTCTTATGTAGAGTAATGTGTTTGTGGGAGAGCTGTGCTTTTCTCTGTGTTTGTCTCCTTGAGTGGCTCAATGTAGGTTCATAGCTTTTTCTTTCCTTGATGTGAGACCCAGCAAGAAGTAACAAAGACCATATTCCTATTTGAGAATTGATTGGAATTTTTAACATTTATTCATAAATAAACAAGTGTCCTGTTGAGTATGGCATGAAGTTTTGGAAAACATCAACAAAATATTACAAATTGTATCTGTGAAACTAAATTTAACTTGCCATGAATATGTGCTCTAAATTTTATGTTTGCAAAATACGTGGGGGAAATATCTGCTAATTGAAGTTGAAGAAATCATAAAAATAAATTGATGAGTGCTTTTTGTTCTGTTTTTTGTTTGTTTGTTTGCTTGTTGGTTTTATGTTTTGGGTTTTTGAGACAGAGTTTCTCTGTGTAGCTTTGCCTGTCTTGGAACTAGCTCCATAGGTAAGGCTGGCCTCAAACTCAAGTGCTGGGATTAAAGGCATGAGCCACCACCACCACCTGCCTTTATTTTTTTACTCATCTGTTTGTTTGTTTTTTTTTTTTAAGGACTTTTTCCTTAAGTGTAGAAGTTAGAGTCTGAAGATGTATGTATCCACTAAATAGAACATGCATTAATTTTTTCATTGTTTATAGTTGCAAATAACTAAGAAGAATGATTTTTTTTTTTAATGTGGTGGTGATCAGTTGCCAGTATGCTTCTGTTCCTGGAGTCTTACACTGAACGGCTTTCTGCACAGGCAAAGGAAGACATTTATTCCTTACTTTGCAGTAGATAGTATGAACCAAAGCAAGTCGTCACTTTCCAACCAGTTTGTCTTCAAAACAGGAATTAAAATTGTATAGTACCGGAGAGAGATGCTGTAATGTGTCCTTTTAAATTATCAGGTTGTTCTTTTCAACTATTTTATAACAGTAAGATACCTCAGTGCCAGCAAATAGCCCGAAATCTAGAGTAAATGGAATCATGGGAAATGTGAGCTAAATACTGGGCTATATGCTTTACAGGCCTATTCTTTTTTTTTTTTTTTATCAGTTACATTTTATTAACTCTGTATCCCAGCCGTGTCCGGATCCCTCATTCCCTCCCAGTCCCTCCCTCCCTCCCTCATCTCCACCATGCCCCTTTCCAAGTCCACTGATAGGGGGGACCTCCTCCCCATTCATCTGATCCTGTTTTATCAGGTATCTTCAGGACTGGCTGCAAAGCCCTCCTCTGTGGCCTAACAGGACTGCTCCTCCCTTCGGGGGTGGGGAGACCAAAGAGCCAGTCATTGAGTTCCTGTTAGAAATAGTCCCTGTTCCCCTCACTTTGGGAAACCAATTGGTTACTGAGCTACCACAGGCTACATCTGAGTGGAGGTTCTAGGTTATATCCATACATGGTCCTTGGTTGAATGTCAGTCTCAGAATACAGGCCTATTCTTAAACACATGGAGTGTTTCCCCCTTAAACGGTTTCCTACCGTATACTGTAGTGGTATTTTAATTCTATTAGAATTCTTGTTGAATTATTTTAGATGAAAAGTTAGCAGATGTTTTTCAACATACATGAACATTCTAAAGAAGTTAAAACACTTCCCTAGACCATTTAAAAGGACCTTAGATTGATTTTCAAGCAGTTCTGTTAAATTCACAGTGAAATGAAGGCTAAACATACTTGTGTTCTTGTGAAGTCACACCACACCAGTCTCTTGAAATACTTGTAACTGAGATAACAGATTGGCTTGGACACTGCTGAGCTGGACCAGATTGAGAATACTGTGAATGAATAGGAATGAAACATAGAGACGAGAAGAGTTGGAGATATGCCATGTTTCTTTTATTGTTTGGAAAAACAAACAAACACCACCACGGACACCAACCACTCCCAGGAGGGAGACGTTACTCTGGCCCACTGTTTAATGGTATAATCCATCTTGGCCAGGAGTGGAGGCACCTGGTACATGGAGCTGGTCACATCACATATCCACTTAGGAAGCAGAGATGGCGATGAGTGCTCAGTTCTCTTCTCCTTGAAAGCTCATCTTCCCTTACTTTTCACCCAGTCAGCCCAACACTTGGCAGGTATGTCTGGAGCTCAGGACCCCTTTGGGGCTTGACTGGCCCCATGACATGTTGCTTAAAACCATCAGAAAACAGATATGTTTACATTGCAACCCCTAATAGTAGCAAAATCAGTTATGAAGAAGCAACAAAATAGGTTTTTGGCTAGAGGTCACCACAACGTGAGGAATTGTGTTAAAGGTTACAGCATTAAGAAGGTTGAAAACCACTGAGCTGGGTTTCTTCACAGTGCCAGGAACCTTGTCTCCTGGGTAATCTGGATCCTAGCAAATTTGCAACACTCACTATAAGTCCATGCATTGGAGAAATATCCAGGAGAAACTGAACCGTCTGTAACATGCAGGCATTATTTAACAAACTCAGGAAAGAATATGTAAGAATGCTTAGGAGCAGTGTTTGAAGAAACTAGAATCAATGTAGTTGAAAGTTAAAAAAAAAATTTAACCATTCTCTGACACTTAGTTGTGAATTTTGGTCAGTCTCTTAGACTCTTTCCAATTTAGAACATTAATCATTTCGTTGTTTAAGGGTTAGGCAACCCTTAAAACCTCGCTAAGTTATACAAAGGCTTCATTTCATTCATGATGCATTAACTCAGGTCAGAAAAGGAAGGCCTTAAAATATGTGTGCTGAAATGAGTCAAGCGTACTGGTAAATAAGTAAATGGAGGGAGGTTCCTTCTTGTGGTGACTGCTCTTTATCAACTGATACAGAAACTGAATGATAGCACACATAATAGAGTCAGTTCCGATATTTTAGCACTGTGAGCACACATAAGTTACTTAAGGATGCTGTTGTTGGCTCCTGAGCTGGAAGGTGGGAACTACAGAAGTCTGTCTGGTGAGAAGTCCTTCCATGTCTATCCCTTGAAAGAGTGACATGGGATATGCTTGTCACTGAGAGATTATATTCCAGTGTTTTCTAGTGTTTTGCTGCCCCTCCTGTTTAGAAGAGTTGTTTTCCACACAAGGGTACTTCACCTGCCTTGCTGAGAGTCAAGGATCCCAGACTGTCCTTTCTGCTTTGTACAGAAAATGGAGTTCATTAGCCAGAAGTTCTTTCCTAAGACTGGCTTGTTATTTTAATGTATCTTTTTTCCCCCTCTCCCCATCCATCCCTTTCTACCTTCACCCAGAATGGTGGCATCTTTCAGTCTTCACATAATGGAGGTGGATCTCAGGCTACCCAAGGGTACAGCCCCTGTATTTGTTAAATATCAGTGTCATGTCACAGAGAGTAATATAAACAGGTTTGCCTGTTGAAAAATGAAATTGTAGTGTTGGCTCATCCTATGTATACTGGCTGATCCAACACTAAAAAAAAAGTGTCAGAGTAAAACATCAGAGTAAAGCGTCAGAGTAAAACCATAGTTCTTGAGGGCTTTACGTATTAATTGTATGTTAATGTGCGGGTGATTTAAAAGCAGGTGAGTGGTTTTCACATTGCTACAGGAAGTACCTGAAGGAAGGAAGGAAGGAAGGAAGGAAGGAAGGAAGGAAGGAAGGAAGGAAAACTGACTTTGGAGGTTGCTTCCTGCTGATGGTGAGTCTGCTCTCAGTCCATCATCTTCAGATTCCCCATGACATCACTCCTTGGAAAGGTTTTCCTTCACAAGCTCCAGTCCTATTTATCTTATTTTAATTCCTAAGCCACTGTGTACCTTTTTATGTTCCTTGTATGGGTAGGTGATAATAGTTGATGATTTTGCTCTTTTGGAGGTGGCAGATGTTCCAAGTGGAGACCTTTTCCTCTCTCCCTCAACTCTGCCTCTGAAGTGGTCCAGGCCTCCTGCAGTTCATAGTCCTTTGTTGTGTATGTTTTCCTTGCCTTTCCCTATCCATAGATATGATCCCACCTCTCCCCAGTCTTCCTTGTAAACAATTTCTGCTATTAGCTTGCTTCTTGGAAATATTCTATGAAAAGCTTAGGTAAAATTTGTATAACTAGATTCCCGATTTTTTTTTTAATATATGTGAGGAAAAATGTGATGATGGAGAAATGATCACTTTTGACTTCTCTCTCTAATAATGTGATTTTTTTAGTTGTTTTCACTGTAATCAAGAGTTAACACCTTTGTATAGATTTAGTTAAGATTTTTGTTTGTGCTGAGCATGCTGTTTATAACAACATGGCACATAGTTCAGTCTCTTTTGTTCCTAGGAAAAGTTAATTTTATCTAAAACATTGCATTTAAAAAAGAATACAAGCAAATCATATGTTCTTCACAGCATGTCTAAAAAGGACTGCTATGGTGGATAATGACACAATTAGAAACATTGTAAACATGCATGCAAACATGATTAGGAGAGGGGGCGCCAGGGGCTCTGAGTTTCTTCTGTCTTTACTCTTGACATCTTTCCAACTGAAAAATGGGCAATGCATGTTCATAAGTTCATGAGATTCCTTCTAAGCATCATAACCAGTCCGGCAGATCATTAAGACCTAAATACCCAGTGCATGTGATGAGAGAATTCTTGGATGCTTCTAGAAATTAGTAGAGTAGGAAAAACAGGTATGCACATTGTTTGATGTGCCTCTTTATCCTCCTGTGGAATCCTGTCTGGAGAAGGGAGGGAACACTTTGTTTTAATCTTCTCTTGTACAGTATCTTGTTTTTCCACATTCATGTTTGAGGACCTTTCTCCTTCCAGATTGTTCTTCCTGAACCCTATTATTTAGTGGTTAAGAATGTATTGACTATACTGTGTAATCCAAATGTGGTTGGCGCTGTTTGCCTCCCAGAGTTTTACATGTGGCCATGTTTTATTGACAGCGTCTTTCCTACTTAATTATGTCTTTTGTTGACAGCTCAAACTGTCTCTGTTTACTTGTATTTAGAATGCAGCTGGCAACAGCAGTTGGTTTGTGAAACCAAAGCACATAATTAACTTCCCAAGTTAAGGTAGAGTTTGTTTTTTTGGGAGAGAAAGGATTTCCTGGGGGCATATCACTTTGCACCAAATGTAGCGTACCTACTGTGTGATGCATTTCTCAGGGCCGAACATCAGCAGAGAAGAACGTGACATCCTGACCTAGGGAGTTATGTCATAGTATCAAAACATCACTGCTTTTTAAGCTGTGTTTCAAAAATGAGGAAACCAGATAGCAATATTTAGCTTATATATTAGCACCAGCCAATAGGAATGTTGTGATCAGTTTCCAGTCAGTCTGGTATGCAGACACCCAAACTTGACTGTAACATTTTGAAAAAATATGAATTCCCTCCTACAGTTGTTACTTTCAAGATGCTGTGTAGTTACTGGTTCTACAAAAGAATGAGTGAGTTCATTTATTTCAAATGAACCAGGAAGGAGATCTTACACAGGAAATTTCTAGCATGAGAGTCCTATGTCCACGTTGCTTACATGAGTTGGACTAGCCAACTCTACTTTGTTATCCACTTCTAGCTATTTAATTTCTTATAATTATTACTATGTCTAACTCGTTTATCTGATGTGTCAAGCAACATGTAGGTTTTTCTTTGCTGTCTAAAAATTAAAGTGACTAGTTTATTCAAGTTCAGAGTTAATGTCATAACATTGGGCGCAGTGGCACTGTCTGCAACGCAGCCCTGGCTGGACAAATACAGTAGAGTCATGAGACTGTACAAGAGGATGTAGGCTTGGGAAGCCTGTCTTCGGCATGTGCACAGCACAAACTCATGCACACACACACATCCTTGCTTACAACAAGAAAAACAAAAAAGCAAGACAAAAATGAAGACAAACTGCTATAAATATTTTTTCAAAAGGTTCAGTTGCTAGTCTTGTGTGTGTTTTGTGTGTGTGTGTTTTAGATTGTTAAACCCCTTTTCCGTTTTCAGAAAAAAACTGCTTCCTTCACAGCCTAACCCGTAAACATTCCATGCTGATTCATGTTTTTTAAGAATCTTTCTCTTTTCTATCCAGAGTTGCATGCAGACAGAATTTGGTTTCCTGAACTTTCCTAATATTACACTTAATTTTTTGACCTGCTGTTTCAAAGTTATACAATTTATTGCTCTGTAGTTTTAAAAATTATCCACACATGGTGTTGCACACCTGTAGTCCTAGTATTTGAAGGACTTGGTCTTGGGGGGGGGTGTGTGTGCAAATTTAAAACCAGCCTGCCCTACCTAACAAGCTCCAGGCTAGCATGGGATGCATAAGGATACCCTAGCCATGGATACATAAATAAATAAATATAGATAGATAGATAACTATAACATATAATAAATAAATACAAAGAAGAATAATGTATACCATGTAGAAAACAAAAATGAATTGAATGTTTTCAGACCAAAATGCATTGGGAAACACACATTGTCAGTGTGTTTTTATACACCATTAGGAAGCTCTTACGCCACAGTGTTATTGACCATCTGTACAGATGAGCAAGCATACCTGCCCCTTAGTGACCAGCTTTAGAGAAGTGAGGTATGCATGTGCCTAAGAATAAACCGAAGAATGAAAACATGGAATCAAGGGCATTGTTTTGGTGAAGATAATTTTGCCTTTTCAACATCCCGTGTTGGATACAATTTATATTGCTAATATTGCTGTTAACCTCTTAGTAATGGTTGAAGTAAGTATCAAGAAGTTGCCATTTGCAAACAGCTCTCTTCTGTTGTGAGCCTGAACAAAGAAATACAAGCAACAGAACAGTGCAGTGTGTGGAATCCACAACACAGAACTACCAGTTTATCTCAGGATTTTATTTTATAATATTTGTAGCCCCAAATGACCAGTATAATTAGATAGAAGGAAGGAAGGCATGGTCAAGGAAAAACTGATCTTGCTCTTTTCCTTCCATTCCACATAATGGCTCTATTAGCTTTCATGTGTGTCTGTTTTCAGAGAAATCTAAAGAATGTTGACACAACTTTTTAAGACATTGGGGATGACTGGCTCACAAATAATTGTTCCGATAATAAATTATTACATTAGTAAAAACATCCTGTAAAAACAGCTGCTAAGAGCTGCCAAGGCACCTTGCTTGCATTTTGTAACTAACTCTTGCTAGAATATACTGCTTTCTATTAATTACTGCCTCCAGACAGCAAAGGGAAGGCCTTGAATTCAGCATTTGTATGGTCGCATGGCCCTGTTCAGTCAAGCTCAATGCATGTTACATGATTGCCTGAGAGGAATAGAAAAGCTACTTTCTCAGTCTCTGACCAGAATGCATGATGAGGCTTGGTGGCAGAGAGGGCGAATGGGCACAACAGCAATTACACCAGAAGCAAAGAAGTTTCCTTGACAACCGGTTTGAGGATTCATTGTGATTTATTATTTACTACTTCAAAAACTCATTCTGTGATTTAATTAAGGATTGAGATTTCCACAAAAATCTTATCTCTTCCAAATACGAATGCCTGGTGACTATTGTTCATGTGTACATGGAAACAACCCCACACTCAGGGTATCTTAAACAGGGCCAGGGGAGGCGTCACACACAGTTCTGTGAGAATGTAAACAGGCCACACAGGAAACAGTTAACACAGAGGAAGTGAGGCTTACACTGGCTGACGTTGTTCCTCAGTACTTACCAATAACATAATAACAGCAGTCCCTGGGGCATCTCCACAGCAGAGGTTCCAAGTGCATTGTTACCTTTGCGTTGGGAGCAGCATTAGCTAGTTTGCATCTGCATTCATCGTTTCAGAGGCAGCGCAGACAGGCTATTTCCTGGTGACCTCCATGATTACACACCTTTCATATTTCACACATTATAGTCTTTCAAACTTAGTTGTAATCAGATATTGTTTTTACCAGAACCAAAAGTTCAGCTTCCTCCTGCTCACCATTAGATAATGCTGTGTTGTCTGTGATTTCTCTTCCCCCAAATCTTCTGCTGCTTATTACTTCTGCAGAAAGAGCTTTAAGTGAGCTACTTATTCAGCATTAATTAATAATCAAATGCGACGTGCTTCTTAAAATGTGCTTTTTTATTTAAGCAACAAAACCTTCCAAATAAAAAAATAATTTTAAGCATTTATTGAATTTCTATTAAAAATGGTGTGTTTGAATGTATTCGTTTTAATTAAAATAGTTCTGCTTAGCTCGTTTACATTCCTGCTGTCAGAGTTTCAGCCTGAAGATCCCATATATAATTAATGTAAGGAAAACAAGAGAGCTGTCCCTTGGTAGAAAACTGGTAATGGATTAAAAGACCATAGCTCTGAAATTCCAGGAATGTGGCACACTTTCTCAGAAAGATGCACTTAGGCCTGAAGTCTGTGAGTATTAATCTGTACCCCACCCGTGTAATTAGCTCAAGATAGACAAGCCCAAAAATACTTGTTTGTGCACTTAATATGGATTATTAAGTGCATATCCACTGCTAAATAGTATTTAAGAGGAACTGTTGCTTGGAGCAGAAGTCAGGGCTGAGTGTTGGCAGCCTGAGAACCAACTGATGGAGTGCGCACAACGTGTGGGGAGCATGCTGACAGGAGTTGCAAGGCAGCAAGGTGCTGTCTGACAGCATTGCACATTACCTGATGTGGGGGGGGGAGGGTGCAGTTCCTTCCTGGATTCCAACTTGGAGCAGGTCAGCACTTTTTACATTGCACATTACAGTGTTTGACAATATTTCTAAGTTACAACTACCAACCAAGAACAATTACAAATATTCATTGAATTGACATCAATTCTGAACATAGTAAGTCTCTCATGTTTTCTTATAAGAAGTCAGGTCACAGTGCAGAAGAGCTTATAAAAATGCAAATAAAAGCTTCCGGATCAAACCTTTCCCAGCACAGCATGTCCTGAGAAGATTGTACGTGTTTCACTCTTCCTTAGGTGGTATTATTTTTTAATAGAATATGTCACATGAAGATACTTTAGGAGATAAAAGGGTAATAAGAAAGATACAGGATTTGATATTCTTCTGCAGTAGTACTATATAAATTGAAGTTATTCCTAATTGCTAAGTGTGACAAGTTAGACCTTGGTATAAAAACCTTCTGGTTTTTGGAATCCAGTAACATGTCAGAATGTGATGCTTAGCAGTAAGCTAGTGATTTTGAAGTATATGCTTTTAAAAAAGTAAATAAAATATTATAGCAGAAAAGTACAAGGTGTGTGTCTTAGGGTTTCTATTGCTGTGAAGAGAACCGTGACCAACCACAGTTCTTATAAAGGAAAACATTTAACCGGGGCTGGCTTACAGTTCAGTTCAGAGGTTTAGTCCGTTATCGTTCTGGTAAAACATGGCGGTATGCAGGCAGGTCTGGTGCTGGGGAAGAAGCTAAGAGGTCTACATCTGGATTCCACAGGCGGCAGAAGGAGGCTTTCATACTAGGCCTAGCGTGAGCGTATGAGACCTCAAAGCCTACCCCAGCGATCTGCCCCCTCCAACAAGACCACACCTACACACGTGTGCAGGGGTACATGCATGTGTGTGTGTGTGTGTGTGTGTGTGTGTGTGTGTGTGTGTGTGTAGGACAGAGGACAAAAGATTTGGGGTGTCAGATCACTCCTTCCATCTTAACATAATTTCTAGAGACCTAACTTGGTCAACAAGTTTACGGAGTCAGGGTCTGTATATGCTAACTGGTCTCACTGGTCCCTTTGGCTTTAAATTTTTGTTTCTTAAGACCATATTCTTGAATGTCCAGTCTGAGCTCATCCATTTGAGGTACTGATTGCAGGGATTTAACTGTACATGATTTAGATGTGGCTAGAAAGTTCAACAGAGCCCTGCGTGTTGTCTCCCAGGATTGGGAATGGATCTTGATGCCTAGGCAGAGCTACCAGACCTTCCAAGCCTGCTAAAGAACCACATAGGAGTGGGCTTGGGGAAGGTAAGGTGAGAAGTGCTTGTGGGGACTACATGTTAAATTACAAGAGAGTTTGAGATGGCTACTAGTGAAATGATCTAACAAGTGTATCAGCAATGTCTCTTGATAAACAGTCAGTAAGCCACAGGGGCCTGGTGGTGTTTCTGTATGTAAAACACTGATTGTGTTTTGGAGCATTTCACAGCTTACTTTTGCATTTTTGTAAAGGTGTTGGGAGCAGCTTTGTATACATTTCCTGAGCACCTACGTTCATTTAAGTGAAATGTGGATAATTAAGAGGAGACCAACATATATTGGGATTTGTCTTGTTAGCAGAACTGTGAGAAAAAAAAAAATGTTTTGACCAGTATTTTCAATTTCTACATCGCATACATTTTCAATTTATTTGTATTATTTTGTGAGCGCATGTGTGACTGCAGGCGCTTCTGCGTACAGGCCCTTAGAGAGCAACCTTGGAGTATTTCCTTAGGCACTGTCAATAGTCTTCTCTGAGTCAAGGCCTCTCTCTAATGCTGGGATTACCATCACAACTGGCAGTTATTTTCATTGATTGTGTGATCAACTCTGGTCTTTTTGCTTGCAAGGCAGTCACTTTACTGACTGGGCCAGCTCCCCAGACCCCTTGTGTTGTAGCAGGAGCCTCCCCCCCCCCACTCCATGCTCCTGGAATAATGACTCCTGAGTCTCATTAAATGTTAAATACCTAGGCCATATAGCAGGGTTCTTCTCTGACTAGCTCCTAATTTAAAATAACCCATTATACTAATCTACATTCTGCCATGTGGCTGGTTACCTGTGCTCAGGTACCATAGACCCATCCTCTTCACATCCTGCTGGTTGAATCTCATGCCTGTCTATCCCAGCATCCTCTTCTACCAGAGGTCCCACCTCCTGTTTCCTGCCTCAGGTATAGGCCATCAGATTTATTCATAGGTGCTAAACCCATATAACACAGAAGATATTCCTACTACACCCTTGTAGTATTTTTAAATAAAAATACTTAGAGCTAAATGGTAGTAATAGTTTGTATGACAACTTTGACCTTCAGTAACTGAAGTTCTGTTCAGAACCTTCCCTATTTTGTTTTATTTATTCTTGATAATTGGATTTTTAAGACATTACTAATCCCAATTCCTCTCTTACAGTCAAGATAGTTGCCCACCGTTTGTTTCATTCATCTTTATTTCACTGTGTGATGTACTCCTGCTGTGTATTTTTAACAACACGCTGTTTGAAAGTAGAAATGGGCAAGTCTGTTTTAGTAGGTGTGCCCTTCCTAAGAACACGATGATTCCTTAGTAAACGCTTGCGCAATTAATAGCAAATTAAAAAGCTGGATCTACAGGGCAAGGTCTCTTATCTCAGCATCCCAGGATCAGAAGTCACAGGGGTCTCTTTCAGGCCAGTGTGGACTACTTTATGAGACCCTGTTTTATAAATAAAATAAAGCAATTGCATGTTCTTCCACCTAAAGACAATTCTTAAAGTAATAACTAAAAGCAGTTCAGTGAGAGGAAACTGAGTTAAAAGGGTATAATGGAATTGTTTTGAAGAATTAAAATTTGATGTCATAGTGTTTGGATGTGGTTGGTTATATTGGCTTATTAATATGTATTTATGAGGTAATTTCTTTGTAGGAGATTGGGAATGTAAGTGAAGCATCTCTATGCTCATGCATGCTTTCTTTTCCATCTCTAATCAGAAAAGACATAAATTCAAGCTTTAATGTGATAGGACCCTGAAAAATAAATAACACAAAGAAATTCCTCATCATACCCGAGAAGATTGTAGGGCTTTCTATTAAGGACAGTTACATAATTTCCTGTTATTGACAGAGACTTTTGACATTGTAATTTCTCTTATTTTTGTAGATCCATTTAATGTGTACATTGAAATTTAAAAAAAAATTAAGACTTTATTTATAAAGTCTTGTCAGTATTCATGTGATTATCATTATTTTTATTCTGTTTTTAAGACCAGGTCTCATATAGCCCAGGCTGAATTTGTATTCATCAGGTAGCCAAGGGTAACCTTGAACTCTAGACCCGCCTGCGTCTTTGCCATGTGTTGTGGTTCCAGTTGCCCACCTCTATGCCCAGCTCAGGGTCTGTTCTTTTGCTTGTCAAACAGTGAACGAGGAGACTGAAATGCGGGCCTGCAGGGACAGTGACATCGTGACAATGGCTGCAGGAAAATACACACAGCTCTTCCCAGAACTAGAAAGTGTGTTTCCTAGTTCCCCTCAAGTGCTGTAGCTTAGAAAACTCTTCAGAGCTTGCTGTGTAGGATTTCCTCCCCATTCAGAGACAGCATAGCACACAGAATCCTGATCTTCCTTGCACAGAATGTATGAATAGGCAAGTATACTTGCCCCCAAGTAATGAAATGGTCTATTAGAAAGAAGATTAATTTGCTCAGCAACGTGGCTTCGTGCCTTATGCTGTGATAGTCAAGGTGACCCAAGCCATAAACTAAAGACTTAGAACCCTTTCTACTGTTCCTTGAGAGACAGTAGAAGCCTTGTACTCTGAGCATCCAGCATAGCTAACCAAGACATGCTGCCGGAACTGATGCTCAGAACGGTGGAAACAGCATTAGATGCCGTAATATTTTCATCATTAAAATGTTTACTGGCTGTTAAAGCATTTTTGAACTTTTTTTTTTTTTTTTTTTTTTTTTTTTTGCTGTAAGATTTGTAAAGAAAATAGTCACTGTATATAATTCTAAAGCGTTACTATGTAGGGGAAATATAAATAAAAATTTTCTAAGATAATTTTAGTTGTACTGAAATATCGCTATTTTAATGTGCATTTAAGATTTAGTTTCAAAAAAAAAAGATTTAGTTTCAGTGCTTAGAACAGTTGTTAAAGAATCATTGTATTTCTAATTGTGTGTGTGTGTGTGTACATGAGTGTTAGTGGCAGTTGCGTGCCACCCTAAGATGTTGCGAGGAACCAAACTCCAGGCCTCTGCAAGAGTGGTATGCTCTGTTAACCACTGAGCCGATTCTCCATAGGAGAGATTTTGATCAATTTGTGTGAGGATTGCAGTGATTTGCCTGGTGAATGAGATTAGCAGTGGGCAGGTGAAATGGCCTAGAAACCTAAAAGTGCTCCTGATAGGACTTGACAAGGTACGCTGATGTGGGAGGAGAATTAAAGCCAGTCTCTCAGCTTTGAAGTAATGTGTAAAATTATCTGTAAAATAATTCTTAGGCTCCTGTTCTGAGTTGTGAAATTAGTTTTGTATTGAGTTTTTGTCATGGTGGACACTTGGCATAACTAATAGATACATAGCTAAATAAGTAAGTAAGCAGCAAATAAATCCTGAAGCCAAAGAATGTCTGGCACTTATTAAGGAGATATAGGTAAGTGTTGGGGCACATGACTGTGCTGTTGGCTCTGTTGGGGAAGGAGGCAGGAGTCCTTGACGGTGGCAACAGAAGACGGTCCTTGCAAAAAGTCTTGTCTTCTAAGCAGAAAAAGGAAAGACTGAGAGTCCAGCAAGTAGGTTGGGTGTTATTCCTGGCTTGAGTTGTTCCAGGGTCTCCAGGAAAACTGAGATATCATGCAGTGTTTGTGTAATGTGCTCAGTCCTTGTGAGGGATGCTGTTTGCCTTCCTAGCTACCAGTGTAGCTTTAAGAAGAGCGAAGAACGAAATAGGCCTAACAGGGATTAGCTTAATTCTAATTGCCTGCAATTATGATTTCATCATACACAAACTATTTACATAGAGTCAGTTATATCTGCTGTACAATTTACCAATTAGTCTTGTTTCCTTGGACATGGGATCTAGACCTTTCAGAAACTGCAGTAAATAGGAGAATTGCCAGCTGATACATCGGGGCCTTTTTTCCCCCAGGATGTGCTGGCAAAATTGACCACTTGGCTGTTGTTACGTTTGAGCCCATGAATGTAATTTATTTAATCTTTACAAAACCTGAAGAAAAAAGAATATAGGGTGTGTATCAGTCCCGTTTGAATGGTGGGGAAGCTGAAGAACAGATCCTGGAGTTAGCAGGCAGGTTCTGCCAGCACACATTGGAAGCCTAGCTCACATCCAGGTGGATCTTGTGAGGTAGTACCTCTGAAAGGTAGCATGTGATTGACAAATTCTCAGCAATACACCCACTACAGAAGAGCAAGTCCCCCAACATGTAAGGACACCTGCAAAGCTTCCAGCCTTGGCTTTCACGCAGGTGCTTCTCGACAACTTAGTTTAGGCTATAGGTGTGCAGCATATAGTCGCAGAATTAAGAGTTGCATCCATGTCACCTGAGAAGGTGGGCGATTCTGCAGGGCTGGCTATCTGAGGGCTAAGGATGTCTGGATCTGGATTTTCAGCAAGACTTGCTGTGACAGCTCCTACAAAGACTTTAGTCTGTTCTGTCCCTAGACCTGTCCCTCTTCTCTGGCAAGAGATGATTTCTCTTTGAAACACCCACTATTGTTAGTGTGATTTGGGACTCCTGTGCACATAATTGGTGTGTGTGCACAATAAACTTTCTCTCTCTCTGCCTTGGGTCTTTTGATAAGACCCAATGGCAGTTTCCTCTCTCTGGGGAAGTTTTGAAGAGCAGGGAACTCCTACCCACTAGATGAGAAGGGGATTCAAAAAAGCTGAGCAGGCAGGAGGGACCTGCAGCTGGAGGGAATGCCATGAAGTTATAAAGATAGGGTCGTGCAAATGAGATTTTAAAGTAAGCCAGCTCGATGGTGCGCATTTGTCATTTAAGAAAATTTAATGGAATAAACAAATTGCACTTTTTTTTTCTGCAGTAGCATTCTGGTACCAATGATAACTTCTTTTGCATCTCTCCTTGATATGTGTAGTCAATTTGCAGACAAGTCGTTTTCTCAGCCACCTTGCAGAACATAAAGTTTGCCCTAACAGAACATTGCCAAGTGCGGGATGTGCTGGGGAGATGTGGACAGATGGCAAGGAGGCAGGTAGGAGCTGGGAGAGTTGTGAATAAGGAAAATGCCTTGAAATCTCTAAGAATCATTTTGCTTAATCGACCTACCTTTTCCTTGTGGCATAAATCTGGGCACAGGTCAACCTGGGGAAGTGCATTCGAGACAGGGTGAGGTGACTTGTGAAAGCAGTGGAGACTAGCTTTCGGAGAGGCCGTGTGGCTCGCACTCCCTCCCGGGGACCTGCAGTGCAGGATATGGCGGCTCTGAGCTACAAAGAAGGAAGTAATGGAACATTCACTTCAGGTCTCAGCACAAGAAATGCTATAGTTTCAGACTGCTCCCACAAAGGGAGCGGGTGCTCTCTTTCTTGGACTCTGCTTTTTTACTCATCTGCCCACCTAAACTCACTTCCGTTCTGTATCTTGGGCCTTTGGGGTTTTAAACACATCTTGATGACTGGGTACCATTACTTTATATGGCCTGGTTTCTGATAAGCTACAAAAAGGTTTCCTTACCTCCTCTTCCCTCCGTGCATATGTATATTGGACTAGATTTTTTTTTTTTTCAATGCAGTTTATTCAGGAACCTTGAACAATCCTCGGACCCTGGGGAAAGCCAGCCCACAGCTTAAATAGCCTCTGGGTAGCCAACCCAGGCGTGCCACGGGGGCAATGCAGATAGGTCCACATACATGGAAGCAAGCCAGATCCTCAGCCTTAGCCAAATGGGAATTGTTCGTGACAGAGAGCACTCACCATCGGGAAGGTGGAAGGCGGAAACCAGCTCCATCTTTAAGGCATAGCATTCAGCAGCTCTCTACAGTTCCCCCTTTTTGTTTTAGATGCATCAGGCAAGAGTAGAGGTCTGATCTCTGATATTAGAAATAAATTGGGACTTTGTACCGATGTTCGTTTAGGTGTCATCCACCCAAAGAGCATCAGACCCGTCTGATACCTTTTTCTCAGAGGCGGGCCACCATTGTTACTACCATCTCATTGGCGGCTGTTGGAGCTACCACCTGGGCATTAGCCATGAGTCATACTGGGCAGACTGCTCAGACCCTGAACAATCATTTAGCCAATGTAGCTCATGCCTTAGTTGTACATAAAGGAATTAATGCTCAACTAAAAGGAAGCTTGATGGTGGTGGACTAGATTTATAATTCTTTTTATAAAGAGGTATTTCTATATTCATTTGGGAGTATGTTTGTGTCTCTCTGTGTATATGTCACATGTGTGTGGCTATCTATAGAGGCCAGAAGAGGGTTCAGATATCTTAGAGGTGGAGTTATGGTTGGTTGTGAACTCCCCAAAATAATGGATTCAAGGAACTCGGGTCCTCTGGAAGAGCAGCAAGCACTACTCAGAGCCATCTTTAGCACATGTATGTATGTATGTATGTATGTATGTATGTATGTATGTATGTTCAAACACACACACACACACACACACATATATATATATCATATTATATATGGCCTGTAAATCCAATTCCAAATCACACAATATAATCATAATTTTGTTTTGTTTTGTTTCTTCGACAACAATCTCATTTAGCTCCAGCCTGCCTAAAACTCACAATGTAACAATATGATGATCTTAGTTTCTGATTTTCCTGGCCTTACCTCCAAACTGATCAGAATCCACCATATGACTTAAATTTTTTATCATGTTATTTAATAGTGTGGTATTTTCAAGGAATAAACCGTATTTCTTTATCAATATTCTCTAAATCATTCTCCTATTGTGGGGTATTACCTAGTATTAAAATTTTCACTGTCTCCTTTTGTCCAAATTACTGTCAGATTGTTAGATTGTTTTGGGAATATATTATCATAAATGGGATTTGGTAAGAATCTTTTCAGAAAGATTGTATGAGTTCATGATCTCAGAAATAGCTGAAGTATAGCATAAACATAATGAAAATGTGGGTAAATGTGATCTTAATTGCATTCAATCCCTATTCATGAAATAAAAGCACCAAAAAAATGGATTGATATATCTCCAACATTAAAATGACTCAAAATGTGAACCACTTAAGTTATGAACCCAATTACTACAATAAACAACCAGATCTTTGCTAATTTGATATGAGAAAATGTAACCAAATTTGATTTTTTTTTCATTCTTTCTGTTCTTTCCCATTAAATACAGTAGTTGATGTTCACTTGCTACTTTGTTTATTCCATTTTCTGGGCTTTGGAAAATGCTAGTGTTCATTCCCAGGGATCGAAGCAGGGTTTTGCCCAGGCCATGGCCAGCATTTGGTCAGCATTTTTTTCTCTTTGACCTAATTTAGGATGGACGTTCTTGCTTGGTGTGGTGGTGCTGTTAATCCCAGCACTGGGAGGCAGAGGCAGGCAGATCTCCGTGAGTTCAAGGCCAGCCTCTCAGGACATTCAAGTATAAACAATGAAACCAAACTTCACAGAACAAAACAAAAGCAAATAAAATAAAATGGGCATTCTGCTTTGTAGGCACTTTCCTCTAAACGGTTTGACCTTCTGTTCTTGGGTCAGTGTGTAATGTTTTGATTTTCTATGTCTATATGAGGCACTCCACACTCCACCCAGAGAGACAAGGTGGCAATTTTCATGGCAATTTCACAAGCCATGTTAGTTTGTCTCTGGTAACTAGCACTTAATAAATACTTGGTTTAATAAATGTGCTAAGTGTGGGCTGGGGTTGGGATGAGAATTGCAATACCAAACATTTGTAGTTGTGATCCTAATTTCTGATGAATTTCAATTTGGGTAATACTTTTAGGTAAACTATATTTTGTAACCACTAGCCTGTGGACTAACACCGAATTAATTCAGTAGCATGTCTGGTTTTCAAATGAAGCTTCTGAAATACTGATGCTGTATTTATAAGAGATAAAGATTCTAAGTCAAGCCAAGTAACTTGTTGTTCAGAAGTTTTTATTGTTGAGCTGAAATAGTTAACACAGTGTAGAGCCAAACCCTTCAGTTATTACTGTAGAGATGATGAAGTTAATAATGGGATATTTATGCAAGTCACTTTTAAAATGCATTGATTCCTATTTAAAAATGCACTGATCCATCTGACCAACCTTCCAATACTCCCCACTTAGAGTTGTGATGAGTAGATCTTGTTCTTCCTTATCTAGCTCTGTGAGAAACTTCAACCTCACCCATCACACTTTATTATTTTTAATCTATCTGTATTCAGTGTGAAATATCAAGGCAATATCAATCATCAAAACAAATTTCTCTGAAGTATTCAATGAGAAGAGACTTCACCATTCCTATGTTTTTCCTAATATATGTGGAAAAGTATCCCATGAATACGGTTTTGGCTTTGTGTGTCCAAAAGCATATTGATGGTGTTATATGTTTTTCTATAATGAGGGAAGTAAATATCCAAAAATTCTATAATAGAAATCTGAAATTCAAATTTTGTGTAATTTTCACATCATTAAATATGATTGTGATTGAATTAAACATTAAAAATATTAAGCACAATGTTTGCCCCACATTAAAGAGGTTGTTTCCTTGAATTTTTGAGACAGGATCTTGATATGTAAGCCCTGGCTTGCTGGCACTCACTAGATAGCTCTCAGTAGCCTTGAACTTGGGAGTCATCCTTCTCTCTCAGTCTCCTGAGTGGTGGGATTAGCTATTGGCTAGGTCAGGTTTGCATTTCATTTGTACAGCATTTGCAGAATCCCTGCAGCTCAGCACCAAATACAGTGCTCATGGGCAGTCGTTGTGTGTGAAGTGGACTTGTAAAGACAGATTCTTGTCTCAGCTCCTCAGCAGTTGACAGAACTGGAGTCACTGTCTTCTGCAGCGCCTGTTTCTTTGCTCTGTCGTTGCAGTACCTCCTCTGTGCCAACATGACATGGCTGAGAGTCTGCCAATGAGTGACATTGTCTCTGCTCCGGACATAGATCTTAGTTTTAACGCTTCCTCCTTTTGAGAAACGTGATTTGTATAGAACTTACCTGTTGTGATTAGAAGTCAGATTCACCTAAACTCTCATATTCTTCTTTTTTTTTCTTTTTTATGATGGAAAATAGATTTTTCTCCCATACAATACATTCCTACCACAGTTTCTTCTCCCTCCACTTCTCCTAGCTTTCCCTTACCTCCCCACTTCCCCAGATCCACTCTTCCCATTTCCCTTCAGAAAAGAGCAGGCTTCCAAGAGACATCAACCAAATATAACAAAACACGGCACAATAAGGCAAGGCAAAAGCCCTCATGTCAAGGCTGGACACGGCAACCCAGTAAGAGGAAAACATTCCCAGGAGCGAGCAAAAGAGTCAGAGACACACCCTCTTACACTGTTGGGAGTTCCACAAAAACACCAAGCTAACAGCCATACTGTACATGCAGAGGAGCTGGCGCAGACCCCTGTAGTCCCAGGATGGCTGCTGCCATCTCTGTGAGTCCATAGAAGCTCTTAAATAGTTGATCGTTACTGTGACTCTTAATTTCTGATTTTTTTTTCACTTAAAAAAAAAAGACAAGGATCATTTTTAATTTAGAGTGTCCACTTTGAATTAAGGGTATAAAATTAAAAGCATCATAGATTTTGAGGGAAAATAAACATTGAAATACAGGGAAGGCTCTGCAAAGGAGTTTGTCCAGGCAAGGAACCTTGCCTGGAGCTGGAAGCTGACACTGCCTTCTGCAAGAGCCAGTGTGCAGAGGATGAGATGGTTCTGTGTTAGGACAGGACCTTCTCCATCGGATCTGCCACTCTGCTGCACTTTCCTTCTCGATGGATCTGCTTGGCCGCTCAACACAAAAGAAGCTGCCTTTTGACTGCATAGACAAGTCCCATGTTATTCTTTTAAGGCTTTTTAACCTTGCAGTGGCTGATTAAATTTAGGGCGTTGAAGATTTACAAAATTTCAGTGTCACCTTTAATTTGCTCTTTCATCAAAATGTAAACATACCTCAAAGGCAAATGCAGAGATGGCACGCAGACTCATTCCAATGTCAAATACACTGCATTGTCATTTAAGAATCGATAGCTGCGTCCCATCATGGGCCAGAATTCTCCCCAAAATTACAGCATGGCTGTTGCTAGAGTCACCTGCTTGCTTCTAAAGCGGCCTGTACAATGGGAGGGCTTCCCATGGATCCTGGAAATAAAGGTGTTGCCTCTAGGCAGTTTGTTAACTGATTTAACTTATTCCAGAGTAGTCTAAGGGAGAACTTAGCACATGCCAGAGACATAACTACAACAGGAAAGAGTGAGCAATGCTTGTTTCTACTTTTAAAAAAACGAGGTCAAAATTGAAATACATATTTTAGCATACAAAGCAAGGAGTTTTATTGTGGCTATTTCTTGCTTTTGTATCTTCAGGTGAGGCCAACTGAGGCATCCCATTTCACTTGTTGGGGCATCTTGGAATTTTTAATTAGTTTAGTGGAATCATTAAGAAGGGCAATCTCAGGGAATGTTTTATGCATGCATCTATTATGTTGCTGGTTTGGTTAGTTTTCCTCATAAGTTCCTATCATTTTTTAGGTGAGGAAGGATGTAAGCAGGTGTGTCCCCTGCCCCTTCTTACAATCCTGTTGGATTTTTTTTTTTGTTGACCTAACAAACAAAACTTCTCTGTGGTCTTCATGAGTATTAATTAGTTAATTAATTAATTAATTAATTAATTTTTAAAGGGAAATTCCAAGTTAGATAGTCTTTGGGATTTTAGGCTAAACACTGTCTCTTTTAAAAGGAATGTAAGACTAAGCTGGGTATGGTGATCCAAGCATGCAATTCTAGCACTCAGGAGGTGGACACAGGAGGATGCTAAAGTTCAAAGGCAGCTGCTGCTACATCGTGAGTTCAAGAACAACCTAGAATATATAAGACCTTGTGTCAAAAAAACAAAACAAAACAAAACTGATAATAATAAATAAAGTTGTGTATGATGAAAAGGTAGAACTGCCCCACCCTTTCTTGGAAGGAAAAGTTGATGGTTGCTACTTTTTTCAGTGACAGATGATTGGAATGGATAACTGAAAAGGCAGGGTTTGGCTGGATTACTTTCCTTATGAAAGTGCCTGGACTCATGAGCCCTTTTCTTTTAGGATGCTTATTTGAGTCAGCAGTAGTTGACCGCAGTCACCTTAGGATTCCCCGCTCAGGACACAGAGAAATGCGTGGGTGGCTTCACTCGAGTTTCAACGTTGTTAGTGCAGACTCTGGAGTCTGCATTAATTGGTATCCTTAGAGATGCCTTCCCTGAGCTCGGTGGAACTGCTTCACACCTTTAGAGTTTATTGCTGCCTAATGAAACTTTATTGATAGAGAAGTCCTACATTTGAATACACTGTTGTCCTTGTTGAGAACCATTTTAAATCTACCTTAAAAAGAGAGAGAGAGATTGTGATTAGTAGCTATCTGCCATTTTTTTCTTGCATTTTAGAAAAAGTATTGTTTATGTTTGAGGACAGCAGGAGGATAGAGTAACCGCCAAATCTGCACTCTTTGATCTGCGAGACCTGCCGGATGCGTAGTTGAAATGGGCTCTAATGAAGTTACAGGGGAGGAATGGAATCTTGTTTAGTCTGCTTGGCTGGGGGTACCATGCTACATACATAAATAAATTTCACATTTCTGTGCTCTTGCTTCTTATTTCATTGCTTTTAAGGACAAATAGTTCTCAGTGTCGGGATGGGAGAATTAATGGGATTCTGATAACAAAGGGGTAGAAAAGGGAATTGTGAAATCGATTCTGTTCATCAGTGAGAGGTCGCAGTCCCCTGCCTGAGATAATAAATTGTTTTTTGTTACTTATTCTGTAATTATTTTCTAGTTTCTTTGTTGACAGTGCATGACTTATACAGATGCCCCTGAGAACTTTCATTTAGTTGTACAAAGTGAATGATCTAGAAAGATTTCACTCTTGATGCTGACTCTTTAGTAGCTCTTAGCTAGCTGGAAACAGAAACATTGTGGAGAATAATTTATTTCCTTGAAAAGAAACAAGTAGATCACTGCTTTTTGTTTTGTTTTTATGTAATTAATGACCACAGCAGTTGACTGACTTTGATGTGCAGCTGCTGACCCTTCAGTAGGCTTGGTTTTCAGAGGTGAGTTAGAAGGCCCCTTTCCCTCCCTCCGTGCCAGCTACCCAGACACAGGTTCGCGGTCCTGTTGACTCAGTTGTATTCCTGTTGCCGGAAAGAGCACTAATGCACAGTAGGTGCAGTGCGTGTACTGAAGCCTGAGATCCGACTTTACTTTCTGGTTGTGAGGGAAGCCTTGAACTGGTTTGTATTTATGTCGGTTCTTTTTTCTTTTCTTTGAGTTGGCATTGCATGTAGCCCGGCAAGCTGAGTAAGCGTACAGGTGAGCGTGGTCCTGATCTTCTGGTTCTCCTGCCTCCTTCATTGCTGGAATTACAGGCACGTACTATAGGATATAAATTATCAGGTCCCCCCATCCAGACTCAGGGCTCCCTGCGTGTTGGGAAAGCACCCTGCCAAGCTAAGCTACAGTCTAGGGACGACTCCATAATGCTGAGACATCCATCGGAAATGTTTCTGAAGCAGATTGGAATTAAGGAAGCCTGTGTTTCTGAGCTCTGGAGAAGTTGTGGCACCATGCTGAGACTCTTAAAAACAGCTTTTCCTGTGGCTTATGTTATTTTTGTAGGCATCCTTGCCGGGAGTTTTTCTTTTAAAGTTCAGGATTAAACCTGACATATTTTATAACTTAAACTGCTGTGTTTTAATGACACTTGTGAATTATTGCCCAGTGGTGGATAATTTGGAAGTTTTTAAGTGAGTCGGATCAATTTCTTTCTAATAAGTAATTTAACCCCAAATGTTTTGAAGGACTCATAATGAATTCTTTTCTCAGAATACTGAGAGGATTTCAGAAGTACTAATATTTAACCTAACAGCTGGTGGGATTCTAACATTTACCTTTGAATGTCCAGAAAGCGACATTAGTAAGACTTAGTAAATACCTTTATTTAATTTTTTTTTTTGTCCAATGTACTTTATGTGTTTAGAGTTTTCAATTTTTTAATTATACATTTATTTACAATTTTAGTAAATTATAGCATTTGGGGTTTAAATTGATTTTTATTTAAGTTACTATAATGATATTTTTAAAGTTAACTTTTTTAAATACTCCGATTTTTAAACTTCCAATTGAGTGTTTTATTTATTGAAAATAAGGAACTGGTTCTAAACCCAAATGGCAAGAGGATTCAGTGGATAAAGGTGCTTACTGCGAAGCCTGATTGATGGCCAGGATTCCATCCCGGGGATACACAGGGTAGGAGAAATGACTCCTAGAGCTTGTCTTCTTGCTTACACACACATACCTACATACTGACACTTAATTAACAAGTGTAATAAGATTTAAGAAGCAAAGGCATGTCATGCCACTCAGTTGAGTTGTGTGGTCACATGATCTTAAATTGAACAAACTCCGCTTTTGTAAGAATACCATCTTTGTGTTTGGACTTCGTGGGACTTTCCTGTCCACACAGTTGCCCGCAGTTTCTTTACCAGTGTGTTTATGCTGGGTGATGGACGTCGTGTGCTTTTATTTTCTGTATTGTTCTCATTGCACACAAGGCCACAGGTGAAGGGTTTTTATACTCTTACATTGGTGGTTTAGGCTTCCCACCACATACCCACCTCAAAGAAATTGTATATTAATATAGAAATATAGACTTTGTACATATTAACAGAAACCCTGATGTTTCAGAGTTTCCTTTAAGCTCGTGTGTGTGTGTGTGTGCGCGCACGGGTGTATGAATATGTCCGAGCACAACTTTCAGCAGTCAGAGGGTGATTTCAGTGTGTCATCTCTCTTTCTGCCACATGGGTCCCAGAGTTGGAACGCAGGTCTTTAGATGTCACAGCAGTGACATCTTTGCCAATGAGCCATCTCATCAGCCCTGATAAAATTAAACACTGGAGTAGTCCAGAAATTGAAACAGCACTTGCCTCCCACAAACGTACATGAAATTATGTGTCTCACATCCTGCCTTTAACCACAGAAAGTTTTCCCAATCTCTTGAGCTTTGAGAAATTGTGTTTCATTGACACCATGCATATGCAGAGGTAAACGGAGCTGTTGAACTATTAGTGAACTAATTTCTCTTTGAGACTTGCTCTTAGCACTGTTTCATTGCAGGAAGAGACCTCATTAGCATAGAGAAATGGAAGTAATTCAGAGATTCCATAGGCCAGCACTAGTAATAAACGGTGGCCTGACTTAATGCCTCCGTACAGCTTGATGTCACAGCCCCAGTCCCATGGAGATCCCAGGTAATCAAAAGCCACCGATCTTCAGGACCTGAGTACAGCATGAGCAGTAGCATCCACGACAGGGGTTATTCAGAGTCATTAAGAAAAGCAGTGCCGGAAAACTTGAACCTTTTCTATTCTAGTTAAAAAGAACCTTTTTTTTATAGGCAGGATTCCCACACAATCCTGTACAAGACTGAACAGAGATAAGGATGGAAAGGCAAAATGCTTGTAGTGTAACCACTAGCTTCAAGCCCAACAAAATGTGCTCTTTGGTGACAGAGCACCACATTAATCACCTTGCAAAGATGCTTACGCTGGTGGCAACCAGTGGTGGCATTCCAGGTGTGACCTTCCCGGTTCCCATCTCAGCAGTGCACCTGTTGCCGGGAGCTGCCTCCTAAATGCAGATAATTTCAGGTCCCTGCACCTGTTGCCCAGAGGTACTCACTCCAGTCACTAGCCTAAAGCAGGGAGAGTTACTGCTTGGCATTTTATAGCTTGGGGGAAGAAACTGTCTGCAGGATCATCTGTTCAGAGAGAAGAAGCAGAGCAAAGCAGTCCGCTTCACTCAGAGCACCACCCTTTGCCAGTATCCACATTTGCGCAGCACCAAGATGCAGTATTGATTTCTTTTTCTCACAGAAACCTCCCACTAGCTCTTTCTTCAACTGTCAGCCTTATAAGATGGATTGGATTACACTTTGCTGTTGGAATGCTTTTTTTTTGGGGTGGGGGGAGAAGTGGTTGTTGAAATAAAAATAGATAGCAAGTACAGCCAGGAGTAAGTATCTTACTTACTTACTTTAATTTAGGGATTCAAGACTTTAATTTAGGGATTTCCTGATATTGCTCATGTTGAACTAGCCAGGTATCTGAACACTTGAGCATCACCCACAGTTTTCTTTTCTACTCCTTCTCCCCTGAAACTGACAGCAGGCAGCACACTGCAACTACCTCCCCCATACAGTACCTACTGCTGATGGCTGTCATGACCTGAGGCATCATGAAAGCAACTTGTAGGAGGAGCATCCTATAGCCTGGGAAACCATGGGAAACTTAAGTCTTGTTTAGCCTCTATTTCTTACTCCGTAAAACAGTGACCTTCCTAGTAAGAGATTTCGAAGCATCATTAGCTATTAAACCTTTGAAATGTCTTCACAGGGCTTTCTGATAGTGGTGAGCTAAAACTCTCAGCAATGACCACTTTGGGCTGTGGAAATGAACTAAGGCCAGACAGCCAGTAGTGAGTTTGCTTGTGAAACTTTGCAGAACCTCTGCCAGGAACAGTACGATCCCACAGTGCTCATGCATGAAGCTTCCACCGACCCCATTTCTCCTTATGGCACCATGGTAGCATTTTCACAGGGCAACACTGTCCCCAGCAAGCGGTGGCCATGCTGCCAGGCAGAGCTGAGGGGGTTTGGAGGTGAGGATGGAAAGCACAACCCAATGCTATTATCAGCGAAAGTATCTGAGGGAGTGCCTCCTGCCTCGCTAGCCCCATTTGACTGTGCTTTCAGTTGACAGGACAGTGCGGACAAACATTCTGAAATGTCCAGCAGGCAAATCCTGGACACAGCAGGAGCTGTGTCTTTCCCGTTCATGGTTCATGCGTGGCTAGCCAGGAAAAGCAACAAAACTGGAGGGAGACAGGAGATTCCTTGGCAGGAAGGAATCACCAAGGCGGACTTCAACATTTCTCAGTGGTGTTTTCTCTCCTTGCCTGCTCAACTCCTGCCTACTCAGATCAGCTGGCGTGTGATGACCTTCCTAGGGCTCCGAGCTTCTCTGTGACACTTATGCTCCATCACTGGTTGAAGGCGATACACAGAGATGGATAATCTCTAGAAAGCCCAGGCTGAGAAACTAAAGCAGTGAGTAGAGGCAAGGTAAATACACACCAAGGAAGAGTCAGAGCTATAGATCTGTGCAAGGCCCAGAAGAAAACACAACAGTGGCAGCAGCTCGGGGGATTAAAAGCCAAATCCAGAGCTGCCAACAGGATATTGTCTAAAAAGCACAGTTTTCAACAACAATTTTATGAAACATGCAAACGAGAAAGTTGACGCATACTCAGGAGAAAACATAGCTAGTAGAAGCCGCCTCAGAGAGAGGCCCAGATGATAGATTTAGCTGGTAAACATTTCAAAGCAGCTATTATGGATATGTTCAAAGATTAGAATAAAACCATATTAGAGAATTAAGAGGAATTATGATGACAGAGAGTTAACAAATACATGGTCTCAGCAGAGAAATAAAACTATTTTTAAAAGACCTCAGAGATGGTCTTGGCACGTCTTCTCTCTATCATTGTTGTAAGTAAATTGGCATTTTTCTCCACAAGCGCATGTGTCCCAGTTTCCCATAATCCAGCATCCTAACTCCGTGGGTCTAAAACAGAGATGCAAGCCCAGTTTTCTGAGATTATTCTGGCATGGACGCATTCAGTGATCAAGTGGACACATTCCTGAATGGCCGCTTCTGAATCAAAATGACCTCATGTAAAGGGATGGGTCGCATTAAGAAATGAAAGCTACAGCCGTGGCGATTTTTGTCCTGTAAGTCAGGAACGAATAAGGATAACTCTCCCCACCCCCACATGTTTGTGTCCGTGCTTGAGTTTGCTTAGTGAAAACCCTGAGTTTCAGTTAGGAGGTTCTGACCTACATGGCAGGAGTCAGAGGTCAAAGTTCTCCTAAATTTATAGGGAGTGTTGTGAAGTGACTGAAGAGGGCAGGGATTGTGTTTGTTGTTGTTTCGTTTGTTTTGTTGTTATAACTGACATCTGTGTGCTTTCTCCCTGCCTGTAAGTTTTTGGTTAGAATAGCTGATCCAGCGGGAAGCAACCCTTGACTTACCCCCCTGTCTAGTTTATAAGCCAGATTTCCTGACAAGACCTAACAATCTGCTTTGTCCCACCACAGCGCATCCATTTACCAATGCCGATTTCCCAGCTTGGAGAAGCAAAGCAATTGCTTTATTAATTGTTGGTCACGGAGAAAAAAGTGTTGAAAAATCACACATGATTAATTAGAAGGATCTTATTCTTTTAGACTCATAAATTGGGAAAATCTTACATAATTTTTCACTGATTTATTTCTTCAGGAAAGGATGTGAGAACTTAGAAAAGCACAGGGAGTTTTTGACTCAAGTTTTCAAGGTTCCTGGACAAACAGACCAACAGAAAGAGAGAAAAGTGCGTGCATGCGTGCGTGCGCGCGCACGCACACACACACACACACACACAGAAATCCAGGTATATGTACACAAACACATATCACACCACATACAAACACCACAAACAGGTACCACATAATACACACATACACATGTCCATATACACACAAAGACACATACAGACACAAATATGCCCACAAATACACATATACATACACACATAAACACACACCACACACATATATACATAAAAACTCACATACACACAGATATATCCATGCAGACATAAACACACACAAGCATATACCACACACACAGACACACCACACAAACACAATTTGGTGCCCATTGTTTTTTACATGTGGATGCATTTAATCGTCATCTATTTTGTACTAGTGGTCTGTGTAGCTACAGTTCCACAAGTACCATTTTCATTATGGTTCTGCACCATTCCTGAAGCCATACATGTACTAGCTAGTGGAATTCTAAGAACGCTATCAGCCGCTATCAGGTAGATGTGTGTTAAAGGTGAATGTTACATGTAACCAGCACACATGCTTGTATGTTGCCGTTAACAAAATCTCAATAGTTCAGTTTTTATTAGTAAAAACTCCAGAGCCAGATGCTAGGTGAAAGCCTGCTAGATCAGAGGCCGAGAAAGCACCTCATTGACCTTCCTACTCAGTGGATATCCCAGAAAGACCTGGCTCAAACAACCTCCTTCAAACTCAATGTCCCTACTTCCTGTTCATCTCTCTATCCATCCTCCAGGCTTCCTCTCTGTGTTTTTTCTTAATAATCCTATTTTCACTCCCAGTCAAATGGATTCTTTCTCTGCCTCTTGACCTATGATTGACTTTATTTAATCCTGTTTACAATATTCAAGCAGAAAACTCCTGGATTAAAGGTGTGTGCTAATGATGAGCCACACCACAACTGAAAACAGGTTTTTCCAATAAATAACACAATCTCAGAGTTCACAGTGTGACCAAACAACAAAAATCAGTGAGAACAGTTAAGAACCAGAATTTGACAAATTGGTAAAGAGGTGATTTATGTTCTGAAACAATAGACACTGTAGTTTTAGGTAAACAGTAGTTGCTATAAGGAGCTCCTAAGTTCTTTGCAGTGAAAAGAAATTAGAAAACACAGGAACCCAGATCTCTTTCCTCCTGTTGACTCATAGTAGACATCCCTAAATTATTAAAGGATGCTGATCATTCCTTTCCTTACTTGACCGTTTTTGGTTGACTGTGATGTAGCCTGTAAAATTTCCTCCTTGTTGAAAGAACAGCAAAACACTGAGCTGCGTGGCGCCTCAAGCAGCTTTCACAAGCAGGTGGAAATTCACTTGTATCTATACCTAGACTCCTGCACACTGACAAAGAGCAAAGTTAAAGCGCTCGGCTTAGAAATCACACAACTTTGAAATCCGTTGTTTTTGATGAAACAGTACCAAGTGTCCATGCCAGTCTTTCAGTAGCATGTTGTAATATTCCTAAGATTTTATAATAATATGATTTATTCTGCTTTATTGTGGAATTATAATTGCAGATCACCTCTGCCTTTAAAGTAGGTTACACTCTGAAATTTTATTTGATGTCACTTGTTTGAATTTACACATTGCTTTTTCCACAAATAAATAAGAACTTGTGAAGCCGTACAAATATTTTTAATTAAGACAGATGTAGCAATATTAGTTAAGTTGCTTTTTAAGTACAGAATCAGAAAAGGAGTCAAGTGCCTGTTACCTTGTAGGGAAAGAAAAATACCTTTGTCCAGCTAACCATCTTGTCCAGTGATGCCAAGTATGTCTGTGTTCCATCTTTGTTAATGGCACACACCACCTTTTGTCCAGTGTTCTCTCGTTGCCCTGGACCTTGGTGCAGACTTCCCAGGATTGGGGATTGTCATACCTCCTGAAGATGTTTGTATTCCTGATTATATAATTCTTCTCTTCTCTCTGAAGTCTAGTTCCACATTTAGTTTTCTCAGGAAAATTGAGGTGAGTTTGAGGATTGCTTTTGTGCTGATCCTATGGGTATGGTTCAGGAACCGCTTTGTAGGATGAGGCATCTAGTACAAGGATTTGGATGAGTGAGGGCATTGGACAGTTCCGATAGAGAGGGGGTCAACCATTGCCATGACCCAGGCACACCTAGCACTCTGCTTTAAAGTTTTTAACTAGAAGCAGCTTCTTGCGAATCTGTCAGTGTTCTTCCTGTAATTGTGTAATACAGAGTAATTAAAATAGAGATAGATTAGTAAAGCAGGACAGTCATGGATGTACACACCTTTAATCCCAGTTTGGAGACAGAGGCCTATGGTCTCTGAGTTCAGGGCTAGCCTGGTCTACAGCAAGTTACAGGCCAGCCAGAGCTACAGAGTGAGACCCTGTCTCCAAACCAGACAAACAAACACAGAACATTAAAGTTATTAAAGGAATGTTGTAGATGGTGACAGACAAGAAAATGGAAATGAGACTCAGGCAACACCTGAGAGTTGTTACTGTGGTGACTAATCCCTAGGTAGCCTTCCACTCTAGTGCAGTGGGAGCCCTTGTCTTCCTTGCTCATTCATCTCCACTTCACTTTCCCTGTCTCTGGCGATTGGTTGTGCTGTGGTACTAACCAATGGGATTGCTGGTTTGAAATTTTGGCTTAGATAAGGCTGGACGGGTGGCTCAGGAGATAAAGGTGTTTGCCACACAAGCCTGATGACCCGAGTGAAATCCCTAGAATGCACATGAGGTGGAAATAGAGAACCAACGACTGAACCTTAACTTCCAAGCAAGACTGTTTTCTACCATGTGGATCTGTTGTGTCACGTGTAATTCATACAGCCCTTAAGCGTTTTTGAGTCTTACAGGTAGAAAGGCTAATGCAGTAGGTAGAAAGTGTAACTTGCAAAACCTTTGCTCTTTAGTGTTTATTGGAGTGGGTTGGATCAGTGCTGTCTCCTGTGATTATTCATCTTCCAGATCTTTTTATTGGTATCACTTTTCAAATACCGCCTATAAATAGAATATGTTAGCATGCTCTATCTAGAATTTTCGTTGCCATAACCATTTTAGTTATTTTAGAAAGAACTCCTAATACAGAGTAATTCTACAATAATGATGCTGACCACAATTAACATGAACATTAAAAATGACACCGTGGGGATGGCATATGGCAGAGTCCTACTCCTTCACACTGTGACAGTTCTTTCTTGAGTGGATGTTTAGATACTTATAAAACTTGACAAGGTTTCCTGAAGTCAATTAAATTTAACATTTTTCTTCGAATTTACACAACAGAAGCTGTTTAGTTTTGTTTATACTAGATTATAGAGAAAATGACTTTTAAAAGTAATTTTAAGATCCCTAATAAGGATGCATCAAAGTATCCCATAGTGACCTTTAGATGTCTAATTAAGAATGAATACATGGATTCCTGACATCTCTTGACTGTGGCGAGTTCTATCTCTTGAAAATGCTTTATTGAAATAATGGATTTGATACCTGAGTTCAAGCTTGACTTTCCATTTTAACTTTCTCTTAGGTTTCAGCAGAGCAGCCTTACCATTCGGGTTAGTGAGACGAGAACTATCGTGTGAAGGTTATTCCATAGACCTGCGATGTCCAGGCAGTGATGTCATCATGATCGAGAGCGCTAACTATGGTCGGACAGACGACAAGATCTGTGACGCAGACCCCTTTCAGATGGAGAACACAGACTGCTACCTCCCTGATGCCTTCAAAATCATGACTCAAAGGTAGATGCATGCGCACATGTGCGGTTTTAGCTACCGTAGCCATAGGTTAAAATTAGTGCCTTTCCGAAGTGAATAGATGCTGCCTACAGCTGAGCTTCTTCACTAAACTGCTAGATTTTCACTCACTGATGTTAATGTCTACATTGTATTCTGTTTTCTGCAACATCTAAATCTGGACATCATCTTAATATAGATGACAGAATATAGAACACATAAGGAAGATTTCAAATCTATGCTTGTTTCTCAGGGCTTCAGAAATGTGAACAATTTTCTGTAATTATGAAGAATGTTGATTTGTCTGGAACTTTGTCAATAATTGCTCCTTATCCTTATTTTGTTTTAAGTGAGTCTTTACAGTACTTTAAGTTTAGACACATCAAAATTGATTGGAAAGTGTGCTGGTTTGTATACTAAGAGTCGATAAAGATTTATAAGAAAATTTCATTTGGGTTTGGTATAGCTAACCTATAAATTTTGGCACATCACAGGGTCACAGGCTAAGGTGGGAATATTGTGTGTTAGGCCATCCTGGTATATATGGAGAAATCCTCTCTCCTGCCATCCTCCTCCTCGCCCACCTCACAGTAGGTTGGGGTAGGGGACACGCACTCGACAAACTGTCTTCCAAAGTGCTGCGCTACCATCCTGCTTCCCTAAAATGAAGGAATGGGCAGGATTGCTCCCCCACACTGTCTCTGGCATTTAGTGTTGACAGTGCTTGAATGTTGGCCATTTCATAAACACATCCTTGTTTATAATTCCGTAATGACGCCTAGCAAGGAAGTTCTTCCCATGTGCTCTTTCCTTTCAGGTGTGTTCCTTAGCGCTTGCACCCCCTTGATAACTTGAGCTGCTTGCTTAGTTCTAAGAATTTTTTGTGCATTCCGGATGTAAACTGCTTTCTCAGTTGTGTCATATGTAAATGTTTTCAGTGTGTTGCTGGCTTCTTTTCTGTGCTCTTGGTCCTTAACCTTAAAAGAGCTAACAGTAAAAGGAGAGAAGCAAGTTCAGAAAGCATGTAGCTAAGTATGTCCTCATGAGACTAGGATGAAATCCTTCTAAACAGCTAAGCAACGTCCAGTGTCTCTGTTACCAGCCTTACCTTTACCCAGCCATGACTGACCGTGGGGCAGGTTAGAGGTTCGGAGCTGTGCTGTCCATGTACTAAGTGTTCTAAAAATGACATGCAAGGTAGATTTCTGCATAGCAATGAGAGTATATACCTTCCTCAAATGGTACATAGATAGTTAAGGTAAACATATTCTAATAAGGTTCCTCTCTGCAATTCAAGGATTCTGATTCTGAGGATAAGGCAAAAGGAAGAAATATATTTTATGTACAATCTGTAATTAAATATTTTTGTCTACAATTAAAAAAATTAAAGTTCAAGGCAATTTAAAATGTGATGGCACTGAATGTTCAATGCACCATGATTTGTGCTAAAGATGTACATCATTGTAACTACATTTAAAGGATTGCAACTTAGTCTGCATGGGCTGAGTATAAAATAGGTATTTACCCAGATGTGACAGAATGCCTGGATACCTGGGATATAAGTTGGAATCTAAGTTGTGAGAATATCTACTTTGCTGAAATTGAGCCTTTTTATTTCTTCCCCCAACTGTCTCAGTTGATTTAATTAGACAGAAAGCAGACAGTGGAGATAGGTGCTCTTCAACATAACATGGCCACGTGCCCCCATAAACCCATCCAGACCTTAAAATGTCCTAACTCAGATGCGTTCCTTATGGAAGCTGTTTGCCATTGGAGCCACGCAGCTGGGAAGGAGCTCATCCTGCTGCTCATTGTGAGGAAAGAGCTGTATATTTTTTCCCTACGAAAAGACCAAATTTTGAGTCTTTCAAATGTGTATTCCTTTTGCTCCACAGTGAGGTCCTAAACTGAGCATCCTAAGCTAAAGAGAACCTACATTAGACACAAGGCACCCAACACTTGATAGCCTTTTTTTTTTTTAATTTCCGAATTCATGGCAGCTCAGTCAACTTTGCTTTCACACACAGACACAGAAACACACACACACACACACACACACACACACACACACACACACACACAGAGTAGTTTACTGTCATTGTGACCAACTAGTTCAGCAGTACGGCAGTTCTCCAGCACCACTTTGTCTAGAGGTCCCCATTATTAGAACATGCTAAGTATACTAAAGGGACACATTGTGGTCACATAGTTTAGCACCATTATTACTTCAAATATTGTGGAACAAAACCCTTGATCTTTACATTCATTGCTTTCCCCTCTTCTCCTGCTTTCCTTCCTCTGGGACACAATATCTTAATGAGATATCTTTCTTGATTAGCAGATCACCTAGAAGAATAACGAGCTTTCTGTGTGGGCGTAGTCATCACAGACACAGTGAAAACATTGGAGGATACATGAAGAAAAAAAAATCAAACACTACTTCTTAATTGTCTACACCTTAAGAATACACATTTTCAAGAGAGTGGATTGGGATGACATAGAATGCCGTATTTTAACTGAAAGCCAATATAGCTAGATTTTCAAATGTGGCCAGTGGCTTGCTGGAGCTTAAGAAACTAGAGAGCATTGCCAAAGTTTTAAAAGAGTTCCAACGAAATGGTCTTTTTTTCATTTCTTAAGGAATTAGTATTAAGAATGTGAGACGTAGTCTCTATGCATAAATAGTGCTTGATCAGTGACTCTTATCTAAAGCCCAAATCCCAGATGAGACTGGACGTCAAGCTTGTGAACAGAGCTGCTTTTTAGTGTTCCGCTTTATTTGGTAAAATGGACTCTTCAAGGTGAGCATCCACAACAGAAAAGCTGGATCACAGCACGGTGTTGCCACCATGGTACGACAGCAGAGTGTCACCACGTGGCTTTGTGACAGGTGCAGCACGGCATAGGTCTACTGAAAGAACAAACAAACAGTGGAGTTACCTTCTGGCTGTGTCTGAGGTGCATGGGAAAGAGTGAACTCTCTTCCTGCTTCTGTCCTATACCCTCGTAGTTTACTGTGTATAATATGCAAGCCTTCCATACCTGTAAAAAATAAACAAGTAGGGAACTTCTTCGCTTTCAGTTCTTGCAGATGAGAGACCCTACACCTATAGAACAGTTTCCTCGTGGTGTTTCCAGTTTGGGGAGCTGTCTATGCCCTGGATATATTATGACACACTGATAATCAACTGCTTCTTCATTCCTCTTGTTGGACCACTTTAGTCACGATTAATGCAGCATCTGGAGGCAGGCCAGGGAGGAGCAGAAAGGAAAGGGCCTAGTATGGATGGATGGTTCCCTGTTTCGATAGACTGAGAAAACAGCCAGCGATGGTGGGAGTTAGTACAGAGACTGCAGGTCTGGCTTTAGGGACGGACAATGCTACAGTGCTACTACTGCTTGTTGGCCAGACGTGCACCACACACACTTTTGTACACAGCAAATGTCTAGTACACGTGTCCAACTTACTGTGCTTCTATAGGCAGGCGTCCTATATATGTAAAAAAAAATACACAAGATATTTCCATTGGGTCTGAGCACCAGAGGACTCCATGTCTTGTTGCTGCGGTACTTGAAAAGGATTTAGAGACTAAAATAAATAAATAAATAAATAACTTCTGGGAATGCGTGTTGTTGACCTGTCTGCTACCATTATCAGATTTTCAAATAGGATATGGCGTGTTGGCATAAATACAGGAATAATTCCAAAAACAGCAGTTGAAACCTCATTTCTAAATTGCAGTGTACTTGTGGATTATAATAATTTAATCAATGCTATGACACTTTGAACATAAACACTGTATTGAAAGGGGGAAGCTCAGATTGAGATGATTTTAAAAACATTTTCCTAGTGGAGGCATGAAAGTACCCTCGTCATTGTACGTCAGCAGGGAAAGTATAAGGAACTCTGTCATATTTGACTGGTATCGTTGGAAAGAACTGTAAGAAGCCATAGAGGCAGTGTTTGTTTTTGCAGCTGCTTTGTCAATGAATAGTTACTGTGCAGGTACCACCACTTCACTCTGAAAACACAAAACCTCAAGTAGTTTAGTGATTTTTTTTTCTATGTATAAGCCCTCAAAAACTGAGGCATTGAATACTGTGCCAAAGAGATGGTTTTGTTCCTTTAACATAGGATATTTCCTTTTGGAAAGCTCAAAGAGAAATACTAGACATTCTCCACTGGGTTGCACAGCCTCTTTCCTGCATATGGTGAGGAAGACAGCTCTGCTGTCTGCTTTACATGCAAAGCATCACTCCCGCTTTTCACCTGGACCCCCTCCTTAGTTAAGAAGCAGGGGTCTTCGCTTCCAGTCCAGGTTGTGAGTGAGAAATTATTGTTACTCTATTTTCTGTTTACCTGGTCATTTAGAAGACTGGGCAGTGCCTATGTTAGTAACTGCCAGAACTTTCTCTGGGTCCCTTACTCAGATAGCAGATCTTGAAACATTTGCCCCAATTTTTTCTGGCTAAATATTTTTATCCAAGAAGTGCCTAAGTCCTTTTGGAATACTCACTATGCCCTGAGTATTTCAGATTTTATATGTGAAGCATTTCAGATTCTTCAATGACTACTGTGCAACCTGCGTCTGCAGTTCATCTCAAAAAGATTGAATTAATTTCTCTTCTTGGAAAGATTTATTTATACCCGAAGATTATCAGGCAGTCACCACTACAGACAGTGGCAGCTTTTTAACAATCGCTGAAGATAATTGTGGGACACCTTCCCGTAAAACAGTTACAAAAGTGATTTCTGCTCTTACTCCAGAGCTTCGATTAATCAACAAGTTAGGAATTCACTGAGAGTTCTGAGTCTCTGCTGCCACATCTGAGTGCAGCCTGGTTGGCGACTGAAACCTCAAGGCTGAGGTGAGGCCGGGCAGGGCTGGGAGAAGACCGCCCTCTGTTCTCATGTTGCTGCCAGGCAGAGCAGTAGCCAGACTTCCTCTGTCTTGGTAGAGCTAGTCTGTGGCTTCTCTCTTAAGAGAGCTGTTGAACACCACGCTGTCAACCCAAGGCTAGGAGTTCAACTAACTTCACTGCCGTTTATCATACTTGCTGAATCAGCAAGTGGGCAGCACGTTTGATCCCATTTCTTCACGTGTATTCTCCATAAGTGTGTTTAAAACCAATGGTATGATATCATTTTCTTCCCCTTTTCAGTATTGTGAACCTTTCAGAAAGGTTGAGTTACTTGGCACAGAGGCGAAAACGGCCAATTATGTGTTGAGTGCTTAATTCCTTAGTGGAATTTGTTTCTGCAATATGGGATGTTTTCTGTTTGTTTGTTTGTTTGTTTCTTGGATGGGGTTTGGCTGTATATCCAACCTCCTTATGTGCTAGAATTACAATCACACCTGGGGATGCACTTTTATTCTTCAATAACTTTGAAGTTCCATTCTGTTATCTAAAATGGATAAACATTTTCAAATGTACTAATAGATATCAGTAGTATATGAACTATTTAAACAAAGGACTATGCACATGCACATGAGCACACCCATGCACACCATATACAGAACTTTACTCTAAGAAGCTCAGATGTCAGCCATAAGAATCCATTAAAATGCAGCCACAGTTCTGGCAGACTTCATGATTATAGATTTCTGTTGGTGTGTAGTCTCCTTGACATACAAACCTCTCAGCCTTTATATTGATCAATCAGTCTCCGTAAAGAGGCCCTGTGTCCATGTCAGACTCTAGGAAGTTGTTGTGTTCTTTTTTTTTTCTTCAATTTAATTAAAACACATTTACTGATCTCTCCTTGCAGACAACAATAAAGTTTGGAGATAGCTTTCTCAGACCTGAGGTCTCTTCCATGCAAATTGTATTTTTAGAATGATAGCTTTAGCTCAGTTTGTGCGATCCTGTGAATTCATCTTCATGGGACTGGGGAGCTGGTGTGCTCCGCCCTGCGTTTAAGTGCTTGCTAGCCAGGGTTGCTCAGTCCACTCACGCTTTCCCACTGGATCCAAGTCTGCAGCTTCTGAGAAACTGCCTTCATGCTATACACCGCTCATCCCAAGTGCTTTTATCTATCTGTGGTGTCAGGCTTATCAGCCATTTGTCCATTAGGATAGAATATAGAGGGGGAAAAGAAACGACTTAGTTTCCTGACTCACCATTTCTATGCAAAATATACTGAGGCTATTTTCTAAATGCAGGTGGTGGGTTTCACTGATTCTCTGTCTTGGCTGAGTTTGTTTACAGACAGTGTCTGGAATTCCTTCCTTGGCTGCAGGTTTGAGTTAGTAGAGATTCTTGAATCTTAATACAGTAATATATAACTATTGCAGATCTAATTTGTATGTCTAATTGGACACGTTTTGCACGTTACTCACTGATGGGCATGTAAACCAAAGTCCATGTTACAGAAGAGAGATCACTGGCAATAATAATAATAAAAACACATACACAGAGACACACGCGAACCACTCCATGAACCATATCTGACATTTGCAGTTGCTGTGTGAGAAAGACTAATTATAAATAACTTATAACACAAGCCGTCTAAATGCCCCTCATGGCCTACCTAAATGAATGAAAAAGAAGCAAGGGGGTCACAGGAGAGGTTCTTTGCTGCAAGGACCTGGGAGTTCCCTTGTAAAGTGAAAGTCTGTGAAGCAGTTCCCTTGCCCAGTTGTGTCTGTGGAGAGGCCTAGTCTGCCTTCCTGTTTCTGCAGATACTTGCCCATACATAGCATTGTCCCTTTCATACTGTGTTTCCTGTTTGGATGCTGAACTGTCATTTTTCTCTGAGAACAGTGTGTTGCTGCTTTTCTGTACAACCTCAAGATTGCTGGGTGAAATAACTTTGCATTTACTTTTGATCCGGACAGAGTGTATGGCGATCAAAGAAACTAGGGTTTTTTTTGGAAAGTGGGTCATGGTTGTTTGATTCACTGTGTTTAGCATACACGAAGCATCCTGTCTCAGTCTCTTGAGTGCTGGAATTACAGGTGCTCCAGCCACCCTCCCAGCCACCCACCACGCTTGTAAATGAGCTTTTAATCTGAAATGGTAATGAATAAAGACACCTTGAAATAAACACTATCTTCTGGCAGCTGCCATCAAGTAATCACATAGAATGGTCATTTAAACTCAGTTGTAAAGAAAGGTTTATAAGAGTTACTAATTTTTACTCAGATTTGGCTTTTTATTGTTTGGTTGCTGTCCACCCCACCCTGCCCTTAGACCCACTCTGCTGAAGTGTAAAGGAACATATATTTCTACCAGTTTTCTACCAAAATGTTATACAACTCTATAATAATTTGTAGTGCAGTGCATGTATACCATTGCAATATACCATAAAATGAACAATAAGCCAATGTTATTCCAGGTAAATTTATAATTTTACTTCATTATTACCCTTGTACGTGTAATAAGATTATATCAAATTTTGTACACACACGCCCACACGATATATAAACTTCCCTTATTGCTTATTTTGGTTTTGGTTTTGATTTGGTTTATTTGTTACTGCTGTTTTCAGACAGGCTCTCTCAGCGTAGCACTGGTTGCTTTGGAGCTCTCTAGTCAGACCAGCGTGGCCTTGACTTTACTGAGACCTACCTGCCTCACTGCCCAGATGCTAGGATTAAAGGTGTGCACCAACCTTCCCTGGATCTGTACTTCATTTTCTGATTGGAAGTTTAACACCAGGCATTTATTGACTAATTTTATCAAATACAGAAAGCTAGCTCTTTAGTTATTTTAAAGCATTTTAAGTCATCAAAAAGCCTGGCTCTCCTCATTTTCTAGAAGTTCTATACTAGAATTTTTAACATAAGGACTGTATTAGTAAGAACATAACCACACCAGTATTAATGTTCTGTTTTGCACATTGGCGTAAGAAATTTATTGTAAAAAATGTGTTTTCTGGTGACATTTTACTAATGCACATTTAGTTGTCTTGCAGGTTTTAAGGACCAATCCTTCTTACCTTAGTCTGCACTTCTTTAATATATTCTACCAATTTAAATTGTTCAGTACTGTTTGCTATTCCGCAATTAATTTCAGAGCTAATAATATCTGTTTAGTATGTTTCTAGGAGAAATCTCATTATGAAAGAGGCAACAAAGAGGAGATTCTTTATTATATAGAATAGACAATAGACTATTGTGTATTCTATCTAAGCCAGCCAAGGATGGCATATAAGTCAGCACATAAGAGATCATCGGGTGTTTCTGAACATGTTGTATGCCACCAAAGAACTCAGTTTTAGGACCCACCTAACACACTGCCCACCTCTGCTGGTCAGGCTTATTGCTGTGATGGATACACGATAGATTTTAAGGGAGAACATTGTTACTTTGGCTCAAGAATTCAAGGTTTCAGTCCACAGTCACTCGTGTCCATTACTTTGGTCCTGATGGAGGCTAGCTGTCACGGTGGAGGAGCACGCTGTAGATGAGGAGGAAATGCTTCTTGTGGACGCTGGAACAGGAACAGCATTTAAACACTGTCTCCCGTGGCTTTGAGTCCATTCTCTGACTTGCCTTTTTCACATCCCCTCCTTTGTGGGTGCAAGAGGGACTGAGATCATGTGAAGATCTTGTTTAACAGAAGCTTAGTTTGTGACAGTCTGGGTTTGGTTTAGGTTTTTTTTTTAATATTTATTTAATTTTATTTTATGTTCATTAGTGAGAAGGTGTCAGATCCCCTGGAATTGGCATTACAGACAGTTGTGAGCTGCCATGTGGGTGCTGGGAATTCAGCCCAGATCCTTTGGAAGAACAGACAGTGCTCTTAACCACTGAGCCATCTCTCCAGCCCCTTGGTGTAGCTTGTATGTCATTTGAAGTTGTGGCTACTCTGATGAAAATGGGAAATATTCGTATTACTTATTATATACTTCCTCATAATCCTGGCATAAATGTAACAGACCATACCACAATGTAAGTGTTTCCTACGGCACCTAATGCTTGGGGGAGGTGAAGAGGAATAAAGCTAACAGTGTATCAAGCAAATTTCATGCCAAATTCTGTCAGTCATTAAATATGTGAGACATTAAGAAGTCTTTCACTTTCACACATTACCCAAGTGTTCCTGGTTGGAGTGTGGATGACACAGGGCACCTGCCAAGGGCAGAAGGTAAAATTATAAACATTCCACTTGGGGTTTTGAAAAAAAGCTGAAAATTTAAAAACTCTAATAATTCAATAATTTAAATGATAATAAAATGTTTATTCGTTCTATTGAAGTGTTGAGCTAGAATAACCCATCTCTATAGTTTATGCTAAATACTACAATTGGGTGGAACTCTCAGTGTCAAGCAACAGAAAGTGCTGGACTTTATTTTCCCTTCTCCCTCACCCCTTAAGCCCATTTGGAGATAACACCATCAGTAGCTTCTGCTATGACGCACTGATGCCCTCCATGTCAAGAAATGTGTTCAAGTTACATGTTCTTAGTAGTGATTTCAATATAATCTCTAATCAAGGGATCTTTCAAAAGATGAATTTCCATGCTCCTCATTACCTGTGGAAATTGCTAGAACCATAACTCTCGAGGAGATAAGAAAATGTACACCAACCTTTAAAGCATACTTTGTTATGCTTTTGTTATGATGAACTTGGTCCACACATTAAATTACATCCTGATCTAGCCCTAAGATCATTGCATCATTAATTTATGGAACAATACATGTGCTATCTAAAGCTGATCATGTTGTGTTATATGAAGGAGGTCACACGTTTTACAGGTCTGTGAGAGGTGATGGCTTGTTGTGATAACAACACCTAACGATTCAAGAGGTTTGTGTGTTCACTGCCATGTATTTCAACCCTTGATGAACAGACCTTTATTAAGCCGCAATGATTACTGAATGTGAAATGTAACCAAGATTATTTTTTATTCAAATATAATTTAAATATTCATCAAAGCAAAGTTATGCTTAAGACTGACAGAGACTATTAACATCAAAAAATATAATTAACTGCATTGGGTATCATGAAGTAGAGTTAGCCAAATAGCCGAGAGGTCTAATTGCTCTAGAGTTTGAGAAGCGATGGTTTTATTTTATGCTGTATCTGAGGAATTAATAGTAGTGTGGTTTCCTATGTGGGCCAATTAAAAGCTCTCTGTTAAGGTTCATTGCTCTATAGGAAACCCATTGACTATCACTTAGTAAACAGGATTGACATGTCAGTGTGTACAAGAAGATAAAATAGAATAAGAACCATGAAAATGAGATGTCTGAAAATGGTTGGTAGACCTGTGTCCTCTCACACAGCTATAGAAGATGCTATGCAACAATCCATTCTTCCTGCTTTGCTGGCCCCACCCTGGTTCCCGTGTCATTGCCCTGTGAGAGGATTCATGGCTCATGCCCTCACAGAACCTCCCTGAGGTTTGGGATACGATCCTTCCCCTGGGAGGCAGCTGCTGTTTAGTGCTGGAGGTCAGAGCTGAGGCTGAGCCTGGCCATTCTCCAGAGCAGCTCCCCAGCTCCCTGGCTGGACAGCTTCACCTTCTGGCGGTTCAGCTTCTTACACTGCCCCAACCTTTTTCTAGGTTGGCTTCCCCAGTGCAGAGTTCTCCTCCCACCAAGCCTCCTAGAGAGATCACTTTCTGTGTTGCCCAACCAGAGGACAGTGCTGACATGAAATATAAGACAGATCCTATAAGGATATTGATTACGTGTGTTTAAGTATGGGAGTTAAGTTTTAAAACTAAGCATTTTGAAACAAAAGACAAAGAAAATTTCCTGGTTCAAGTCTAAAAGTGGCTTTTTTTCATCTTTGCCATGTCATCCCTTTTCTTTAGTGAAAGTGGTATTTTGACCTTTGTGTCTCCCTTAAGCTTTTTCCCCTAAGCTTTTTAGCTGTGTACAAAGAGAAAACCATTCCTGATTGAATCCAGAAGATTTCGTGCTGCTAAGGCTACAGATATTCAAGAGTTGTCAGGCATCCTAATGGCATTTTGACATTAATGACATTGCTGAAATAGAAACATTTAAGGGTCAAGGACAAGAGCAAGCTCCCCCAATGTTTCTCTTTCTTAGTAATGATGTATCAAATATGCTTAAATTGACTATCATATCTAGCATAAAACACATAATATATGTGAGTGTACTGCTTTAGTTATTATGGAGTTTATTTTTTGGTTTTGGATTTTTTTTCTTTCTTTTTTGCAAATAAATCTGCTTTGGAAACTATATGTATCACCTAGAATACTGTTTGTTCCATCTGGATATCATATTTAGTTACTACTTTTGTAAGTCATGAAACTCCTAAAATTGAGGAGTAGGGATTGAGTTGGTTGTGTCCAGTATAGTGAGGCCTATCCTATGTCTGTAACTGAAGTGATAAGGATGGTTTTCCAGCCAATCTTATAAAGATGCTTCTCTAGCTCTACACGCCTGGCATTTTTAGATTTCAAAGGCCGATGTTGAGTGGTTTACAGCATATGGCCCTTTGCTCCCATCCATGCTTGCACAGGGCGTCAGTGGTGCTTGAAGCTCTCATGCTCCCCACGACCTGCACCTTCTACACAAGTTACTGACAAAAAAACTAACTCAGGTTATGAGTACATTATAAAGTGGAAGTAGCCTTTTGCCCTCATTGCCATTTAAAACACATCTACATTATTTGTACATGCTGTAAACCAGAGAAGTTGTATGGTATCTCAAGGCTTTGGAGCCAGGTTTGACTTAGGAGGATTCTGTCTTTGTCTGAGCTTCATTAGTGTGCACTATCAAATGCTTACTCCATTCTAATGCACTGCACATCCTAATGTGGGAGCCAAAGGCGTCCATGAACATCTGGCAAGAACACACATTTGCAAGAGAACAGACTGGTGGGGGACAGGTTAAATTTAGAGAAGGTGCCATGGTGCATATAGCACATAGCTGAGATAGCCTTAAAATTGTGGCCAACCACTCAGAGGCAGCTATGTGCCAGACCTCCTGTATGGCACAGCACACTTCCAAACATGGATGGAGGAGAGGAAACAGCCAGAGTAACCTAGATGGAAAATACCCTGGGGACTGAGGGCACGCTGAGGTCTGCGAGCACCCACTGCACTCCATGCTGCATCCTGTCTGCACCTTAGCGTTGGCATCACCCACCTTCTTTGCAACATTCTAACTCCCTTTATTGCCTTTCGGCCAAGGAGCAGGGGTCGTCCACATACCTCCTTTCTCGTTCTTAAAAGCATGCAGTCATTGTACAGAATACATATATGTGTGTATAAATACATTTTTTTTCCTGTAATGTCTTTATTGAAATGAACACCAGGGTTTGAGAGGGTTACATTAACACTGAAGCCACCAGAGTTTATTCTTTTACGACAGAGAACAGCAATACACAATTCCACATGCGCCTTGTTAGTTTTTATCTACACAGATATTGTTTGCACGTGGTTATTTTAGGGTATTATTGCCTCTGTAATTGCAGATTAGTCTATCTGTCATCTGTCTGTCTATCTATCTATTTCATTTATCTATCTATCATCTCCCTTTCTATCTACCATTTATCATCTTTTTAAGATGCTGCGTCCTCCTGTGGCTGAGATGTAACAGAAGGATGCGTCCCTTGATCCACACTTTTTAAAAGGAGCTCTTTGGGTAATAGGCTGTAGACAGAATGCTTATGAGTTGTGTTCAGTTATCGAGAATGCCATCAGCAATGCCTTGTTGCTTTCTTATCAGCTACTTCCTGCTGTCAGCTTGGCACTTATTTCAATAGGAAAGGATTTGCATCGAATGCGATGCCTTATTATATGCAGCTAACTCAGGGTTTTTAATTGTGCAAACACACGAGACTCCTGCGGTGGTAGTCAATTTGATAAAAGGATTAGATTATGAATATTTTGTCATGATTAAATATTATGTCTGATTTATCAGAGGTAAGCCAGTGAAATTTGTCATCTATTTATCAGTCAGATGAGACTTCACTAAAATTGAGTGTGAATCACAAAGTACCCATGTCTTCATATTGTCTCGTAAGGAGTTGATGTTTTATATTCAGATGAGGGTGTTAAGAGTGTGGGACCTTCTTCCCAGCTCAGCTGACTTCTTCCACTACCCCAAGGGTCTGTGTTTCCAGCTTTGGACTATGTTGATTTTTCAGGGAAACAATATCTATACGTATACAAAATTTCTGCAGCTTTTTTTTTAAAGAGATGACTCACATGTATCATAAGCCATTTTAGATTGTTCAGCCCTTAACAAACAAACAAACAAACAAGATGAAACAGATTAAGAAATCCAGTTTAGAAAACACTCATTCAGTGAATGCTTCTTGGTAAAAATCATTCTAAGCATTGCAGGATTTACAAGACACTTAACATCTACCGGGGAGGGAAAACTTAGTGTCCAGTAACCACTAAAGTCATAAAATAAAACAAAATGCTCAGTGATAGGCAAATGCTATTAAACAAGTAGATATGAAGCTTACACTTTTGATTTTTAGATATTGATAAATTGAGTACAATAAAATAAAATCTAGAACATAAAGCAGAGTGTGAATACTTGAAAAATGAATGCATGGGAATTTGTAGGTAAAGAGAACAGAAAACGATGTCTTTGGGTTTTAGTTCCACGGCAGAACTTAATCCACGGCAGAACTTAATACTATGGCCAGCGTGGCTTCCACTGGCTTTCTCCATCTACACTCGATCCTTGGTCATGAGAAACTCCCTTCCATGCCCAACAGGGAGTCACTGCTTAGGCCACACGGGTATCTCGGGAACTGGAGAAACTCAGAGTTTTTCACATCAGAGACTGAAGGCCCTTAAAAGGAATCTTTAGATCTGGAGAACAGGGTTCCCACATGCCTGTGCAGAAAGTTCTGTGTAGTGCGCCGAGATGGTCAAGAATCCAGGGCTTTACACCAAAAGGCTGCTCCTAAGATTTTCTTTGTTCTTTTTTGTTGGAAATCGGTTCTGGCTTGCACTGTGGAGGAAGTGTTTTTTGTTTAGTTTTAGGGTGTGGTTTTCGTAGCTTAATCAAATTCTCCTGATTTTGGATGTTTTATCTGTAGAGGCCGCTATTTAAAACTGACTTTTTGGCAGCCCTCAGACTGAACAGTAAGTGAGAGAGTTAGAAATGAGGCGAAGAGTCCATGGACTCCTAGGGCTTGGGGCAGAATTGAGCGCCCTCCCTGGCTTTACTTCTTATTTTTAATTACAGTAAAATTGGCCTTTTTTTTCCTAAATAAAATTGCTCTTGACAGGGAGCTTCTGTTGTTCAGATTTGACTCTAATTTGGTATCTATATTTGATAATTATATTACTTATTTTTGGACCTGTAATTAACAAACTATCAAAACCATTTGTGGCCAAGAAGAACCATGAGGGTGAAAATATTTCTTCACTGAACAATCTCTCATAAGCTAAAACTTATAAGGGAAAAAGATTTGGGGATAATTAGGGTAGAGCATGGCATTGAATGTCACAGAGGCACAAGTGCTGACATCTTCATGTTGTGGAAAGAGAACCCTGTCTTTATATTGAGTATCTGTGTGAATGCTCCTGGGGAGGTGGGATCCAGTTTGAGTAGGTTCTCAGTTGACAGACGCATAACACTTATTTCTCCTGCTCCGAGAATGCAACAGAAGGGAGCATAGGTGGCTTGGCTCTTAGAGGGCACAAAGCTAAGTGAGTAGGGACAGATTGCTGGCCTTCGGGTGAGTCTCGTGACAGGTTGTCTTTAGCAGAAAGCGTTTTGCCTCGTGGAGCCTTGACAGAGATGTGCACAGCTCATCTACTCCTCTGTGGCACTGACTTACTCCTGGTAGTAAGCTGCTCACTCAGAACTTTGCAGCTGTTTGCAGAGCACTACATACTTCATACGTCCTTTTGTAAACCATGACAGGTATTTTACTGCCAAACATTTTAGAAGCTGCCAAGAAGTCAATAAAGGCCTGGTTGTAACATAGAAGTATTAACACTCGTATGTTTTGATAAGTTTGGTGGAGTAAAGTCATGCTTGGAAATGACCTAGAACTGAGTTTGAACAAGCAGTGGTGCTTTCTGGCCACCTGATACATAGGGTTATAAGCATTTTAATAAAATATGAGAAACTTTCCCTCAGTTGATTAAATATATTTTTAAATTACATTTTTTAAAGTTTTGCACAGCTGCAATTTTTTTTAAATAAGCCACATTTCCAAAAGCCTTAGCATTTTACTTCTGAGCATTCAGTTTGATTTGTATGGGATGTTTATGAACATTTGTTTCAGTGTTTAATGTAAATGAGATCTCTAGAAGCAAAAACTTATACTAGTTATCAATTAGACTGGGAATTTGTCTTATGTTCATTATAATACTGACTAAATGACAACCTGTCTAACATAAAGAGTCAGAAAAAACACCTCAATGGTTTAATTTTCCTGTTTGTCAAAACTGTATTCAAACCTGGGGAGTGATCTCAACGTGGCTTTAGAACAGCGCCACATGCATCTCTGACTCTGCCTTGCCCTCCAAAACTCCTTCCGGTTACAGTTCCGTAGCTCTATTTCAAGCTCTAATCCTCCAAGTGGGTAATTAACAGACTAGCAGAGCCATTCGTGGCAAAGAAGAGCCATAAGGGTGAAAATATTTCTTCACTGAATGATCTTTCAGAAGTAAATAATTACAAAGAAAAAAGATCTGGGCTGACCGATCTAAATCTGAGGATAATTAGACAGAGTAGAGTGTGGAAATCGAAGCGCTTGGCGTGTACAATTCTCACATCATAACAAAACTAATTAAATATTTAGAAACCAAAATCCCCTCTCAATTTGAAGAAAAATAACCCAGGACAAAAGGGTCTGTAACTTTGCAGATAATTAGCAAGGGCTATAGGAGAGAAAGACATCACAGAACAGCTCTGTGGCTGTGCAAGGTCACGTCCTGTTAGACTGTGTCTTTTGTATAGTCCGGTAACAAGTCTGCTGCTGATGTCATCTAACTGGGGCATCTCGTAGTGATTCCCCCTGTTAAAAATGTGACTACTTATGCAGTACACACTGAAGCATGTTAACAACACTCTGAATCTTTACAGGTGGAATGTGTATTTTTTAATATTGGAAGACTTCAGGTACAAAAGAAATAGTTTTGAATTTTTTAATGTATGTATTTTGTCCCCACTTAAATGATCTTATTCTTTTTATTAAGTAGTTAGACTGCATGACCCTACGAATGCAGCAGTCTTAGTGGCGTGCTTTGTAAATAAATACGTCTGATTTTGCTAATAAAAGTAAGCGCATTTGTGTTGAGTGTGCATTTCTGCAAACAAGAAACTTTGTTTTGGATTAATAAGGCTCAGAGTGAGTCAAACCTCATTTGCATTAAACTGACCCCAAAGTCTAGTAAAAACTGCAAGGACTTTCAGTGGTCCCTAAAACACACACACAAAATTGTTTTTAGTACAGCAGTACCACTTCAAGATGCTTATTTTCATAATTAATGAGGAATTTGAAAATAATTTCAGCAATCTGCAAGATACAAAATGTATATGCTTTAGGATCCATGTATGTTGTGGTTGTGTTTCTTGGCACAGTGGTTAACTGAGATACAAACCAATCATGTATGACATTGCTGTTCCTATTATTGTCTTCAACATCTAAAAGTGGAATGATAACCCCATAGCAATGAACTTAAATAGGATGGTCTTGTCAGACTGGTTGACTTACCCAGAACTGCTTTGGAAGAGGCCTTCTAATTTTCTTCCACACAACATTAACAGTGTATTCCTAGCACTAAAATACACACTTCTTTTTATGGTTATGTATGCAGTAACTTAGAGTTTTTGTTGTTTTGTTGTAAAATTATTCACAAAGCAGTTTCAAGGATTTAATCACTACAGCCCTGAAAAATCAGGATTATATCAAAACTTTTGATAACATAATATGTAGGAGATGGAGTGGAATACAATTTGAATTACTTCATTTTTTTTTTTTGTTTTTGTTTTTGTTTTCAAATTGTTTGTGCATAGCTAGCATGTGGTGCTCTAGGTTCTGGTACAGTAGCAGCTCATTCAGAAATGATTTTGAAATGCATTAAATAAGACAATATTCTATAATTCATACAAGTAATAGCCTAACATGCCTAAAGAATTCAGTTCTGTGTGATAGACCTCTTGTAGATAGCACAAATTGCTAAATACATCACAAGAACAGAGTCTGTGACAAATGGAACTATCCTATAGAACTTTCCTTTCCTGCCATGGTAATTCCACACCATTTAACTTCTTAATGTCATGTTTACCTAGCAATTAGCTAATTCTCACATCATCATTAATATTAAATAAAATCAGAACCTGCTTCCATAGCACTGCGAAAGTTTAAAGGATAAAAAGCATTCTGTTATAAATTTATTTTATAGAAAAGAGAGATGCTTGATTGGGAACTCAGAAGTGTCCCTCCTGACCTCTGAAAATGATGATCAGCTGAGACTTGCACATGATCTCTGTCTCCCTTTCTTGCTTGACTTGAGGACTTGCTTTACATACATCTCTTTCCCATGCCTATCACCTGTTCGAGGGGTCAGGTAACATGCTGTGTGTGGAATATTTATTCTCAGCATGTATGTACTAAAAGGGACAAGTGTAACAATAATAGACCAGACAGTTTGAAGTGTTATCATATGGGAGAATGATTGCAAACTAAAGAGTACTTCCCCCAATAAATAGATAACCTACATATTAACTGTTTATTGTATTCTTACATGATATAAAAATTTGTCCAAACTGACAGAATTCTTTCATATCATGTAAGCCAACTGAAGACAGGGTGTCTGCTGTATATTTTTTTGTCAATCATGCTTACTTACAAGTAGAAATAACCAGGTTAGTCAATTGTCATCATTTCCATTATTCAGAAACATATACTGAATTCTTACTTGCTTGTCATATAATCACCTCCAATGAGTCTTAGAAATTGCTTCCTCTTTTCTTCATCATCATCTTCTTCCTCCTCTTCCCTCCCCCCTTTGTGTGTGTGTATGCATATGTGTGTGTCCTTCTTTTTGATGCAGGGCCTCTGTATTTGTTTAGCCTATGCAAGGCCTCTGTATCTGTTTAGCCTATGCAAGGGCTCTATATCTGTTTAGCCTGTGTCCTTGAATAGAATGAAGTCTACTAATTGACATTATTGAATTTTTCTGTTGTTACTTGAAGCTCATGAATTAGCTCCACCAATTAGCTCCCTTATAGAAGGTTCAGCTGTAGGTGTTTCTGTTCATTTTGAATATACAGTTCACCATGGATGTGCAAATACAATTACCACCATGACTGTTCTGTTTATAGTCGGCCCTATGAACAGGTGTAATACTTCTTAGAATCCTAACACTTTGAAAGCCCGTATTTCTTCTAGAAGTGAACATTTGAAGATTGAAGGTAGCTGGCAAGGGAGGAGTGTGGAAACAGCAAACCTATTTATCGCTAGTTTGTTGTAATTGAAGTTTAAAAATAGCAGATGCCAATTAGAGAAGGAAATTGTGGAAACAGTCTTCACTGAACACATACACTCAGTAAAGAATTGTACTAATTCTGCAGGATCATTTCAGATATAAGCAAATCTGAATGTAGTTTCTGACTGGGTAATACCAAGCTTCTCTGTTGAATGTTGGAGTATTTGTTCAAGTTGGTAGATTTTGCATTTTTAATCTTCCTTAGAACTGTGGTGAATAATGGCCCCTGGCAGGAGATAATGAAATTTTCTTAATTTATATTTTCAAGTAGAAGCTTCAATTGAAAATGGCATCCTATGGCCTGGAGACATAGCTCGAGTGCAAGTTCCAGGGGAGCCGCAGTGATAATGTGGTGCCGTCGGTGATGGGGAACGATGGGACAGTGAAGAAGTAATTTAAGGAAGAAAAGAAAATGCACCAAAGCTTTATTGTAGCATATCTAATGATCTGGGGAAGATTCCCAATGGTTTTTGGAGCATGACTGGAGAAGCTAATGTTATCTTGCCAAAACAGAAGCCTCTGCTTAATCAGCAGAACAAGACTATTGATTAAAACACCTCTCACAATAGATTACACGTGGAATCTCATCTCCATACTTTGCACTTGGTAAAGTGTAATAATGAGCATAAGATAATCAAAAGCAGACTGAAAGCAATTTGTCGGGCATTGTACAATTCAAGATTAGAGTTGGAAAGGAAACAAGTTTGCGTGGATAAGTTTAGCCTGCTTTTAAAGGTACATTCGGGAGTGAATGCACACAGTGCAGGGAGCTCACTGGGAGGGGAAAGTGTGTTCTGTGTCTCTGGATTTGCAGCTCTCTGTCTCCTTTCTGTAAGGGGCGTAATTCCAAGGCTTTTTATGGTGGCAGGAGTTCCTGGTGATTAGGCATTGCACAAAGTTCTTCTTCCTTACCCACTTGAACCTCATCAACACACTTCTGGGGAGGTAGTGCATCTTCTAGATGAGAGAACTGAGTCGGGACTGATTAGTGCAGTGTGTGTGGACTCACAGCCCGCAGGCAGGAACTTCGTGCCCACCTCTTCATCATGTACAAGCATGTTATTTCGGCACTCATCTTCCCATGCTCGCAATCTGTACTTGGCTGCATTGCTTTCCAGTACAGCTATGATTAATAGCATACAAACCAGTAAGTAGTTTTCTTCCCCCAAATAGAAAGATCGTGTTTCTTCAATTAACTGAGGTTTGTTTGTGTACAAAGTTTTCTGAGGGTCACTCAGAGAAAACCAAGCTGCCCTTGAACTTACTCTCCTGCCTTAGCCTTGACAGCTGAGATTTCAGAACTGTGCCAGGGTACACCTGTCATTTCCTAAGAAAGTTGGGTATGCTGTTAGGTAAACAAATATGCTTTTATAAAATACATTTTCACCATCTACACCTTTTTCTTGAGGCAGTTTGATTTTGAAAGTACTGTGGATACTGTAAAAACTTATACCAACATTGACTACATATAGGGCATTAAGTGCATGTTTTAAAACTGTGTAACCAGCCCGCAAGTTGTGATGGCGAAGAAATTTGTGAGCTACTCATTGGAGTATTTTGCCATTTTTTTTCCTGTTATCTCTTGAACGTAAGCCTGAGCGTGGACACCAAGTTTAAATATTTGCTCCAATTTCTGATGATAATGAAATATATTGATACTTTTTGTGAATATTTAGTAATTTAAATTGTCAGTCTCAATATTTGGGTTTGTTTGTTTTAGAAAAAATATTTATTAGTGTACTGTAAAGGAGAGGGTTTGAAAGTAACTAAAGAAACATTCCTAGACTTAGTGGTTTTTAAAAATTGAGGTCATGAAGATGAATATCTGACTTCATTTCTTTTATTCCACTCCCTCTGTTTAGTATAGAGAGATTGTAATAATGGGCTTTTAAATGTTGTCTAACATAAGGTGTTTTGCTGTGTTTAAATCCAGGTATAACCTGCAAAGCAGAAATTAGTATTTACGTGATGTGATTGATGGCTCTAAGAATAAGATTTAAGTTTTAAAGTATTAATCTAGGTCAGTTATTATAATGACCCTCCTAATTTTTTATTTGCATATGGTGCTGTTCTGAAGCATTTATTATTGGATTTATCTTAATTTCATATGGAAACCTCAGGTTTAGCATGATGTTCCCTGTGTATGTTGAGAAAGACCTCTTCATATTACAGTCAGAAGTTTGTAGTCAGAATTGATGTAGAAACAATACGTAGTGTAATCTAGTTCAGGACCAGATGCATGGCTTCACAAAGTCTAAGGAAGTGCTTTACCCACGAACACTACCCTAGATCATGGGGATATACCAGAGGAATTTATCTTTAAAAAATAACTTAATGTTTTGAGTGTTTGAAGAGGCATTTTAGCACATCTTTGTTTATTTTCATGGCCATTGGCATCATGGGCTGTACTCCGGAAGTTTGGTAGACATTATTTCCTCATGAGTCCACTCTGAGTAGTTACACCTTAGAATTGTTCATTTTGTTAAATACGTCAAGACTAAATGCAGAGACAATATCAATTTCATATTTAATGAATGAAAATAATTGTAATTAGTAACCACCTTTTAGGGAAAATGTTATTCCTTTTCTCCTGTCCATAAAGTAGGTTTATATGAGTCATATGCAGATACCTAAATGTCGTATTCACTTTAACTCAGCAGTCAATGATTGGAAGGCCTGCTCGAAAAAGGGGCGAAAGAAATACTTGACTTAGTGACCGGACAAGGTAAACTGACATGGGAAGGCCCAGTTACATGCTCAGATAAATCACATTCACCATTCTGTCTTGTTTTCATAAAATTTTATGGAGAAAAATTGTGACTACCATACCTGTGCTGTTATTTTTTTTCTGAAATATTTAAAATTTCTGTGTTTTGTTTTGGTGGTCTTTAGATCAATGAGACACATCCTCCTGCTGTTTAAAACTATGCTGGGGTCTCCCAGCACTGATTTCTCCTTACCTGGGTGGGCTCTGATCATTTTCCTTTAGAAAACTCTTAGCTGATACGGGCCCTGTTCTGAGGACCAGGTTCTGATAGCCACTGCTTTAACTGTCTTTCGTCATCTGTGTCTATCCATCAGTACAGAGCAGCTCAAGAGCTATTATGATTACTGTCTAGGCTGTTGACAGCAGTACATCCACAAGGTGTTACCAAAACATATCACTGTTTTCATTGTTAGTGCAACAATGGCTTTCTGCATGCACACATCTCTTTATGTGGAGAAAGGGAGAGTCAAGCTCGCTCTCCTCCAGGTGTGGATGCAGTCTCCAGAATTACTTTCATTTTTTGGCTTATGTTGCCTCTTCATTTCCATGGCAATGAAAATTGAAAGCTGAGCCCTTGGTGGAAATTTACTTTTCTTTTGTGGCTAAGTAATTGCTTTCTCATTCTTGATCTCTTCAATTATAGCAGTTTACAGTTTTACCCAGAGCACACAGGTTAATGGGCTGCCAGACTTTTCCTCATGTTGAGAACCTATACTGGGTAGCTTCGTCATGAGCCCGGCTGGTGCCGTGTTTAATTATTCAAAAAGCTTTCATTCATCTCTGAATCAACATACTAGTGTCCACAACTATGACCTTCTTATCCATTTCACACTTAAGTTGCTCTTCTTATTGACTCTTTATTGGTTTATTCTAAAATTCCAACTTTACTCAATATTAATTTCTGTCTCTATACGTGTTCATGGAATATGTGTGTGTGTGTGTGTGTGTGTGTGTGTGTGTGTGTGTGTGTGTGTATTCATGAGCCACCTGAAGTGGGTTCTGGAAACAGAGCTCGGGGCTCTGGAAGAGCAGAAAGCATGTTTAACCTTCAGCCATCTCTCCAGCACCATCATAGTATTCATTTCTCAGAAAATTATATAAACCACAATTCTCTTCAAGTATGTGGGCTTTCACTTTGTTTCCAAAGCCTCATGTTCTTAATGCTCTTCAGCCTCAGTACAAGCTCTTTCTCGTCTTTCTAATTTGCTGATGTGAAATGAGCTCTCAGTAAGAAGGGGAAGTAATGCTTATATGAAAAGTTCATTTACTAATTGAATTGTTAGTTTATGGGTTTCTCCAAGTATATTTAATCTCTTAAAAAATAAATCACAGAATAAGTTGGAGTGATTATGAAATGCATACGCTGGGGGAATGTGAAAGAAATGTTTGACATATAGGGGTCTACGTTTCTTGCTTTCTGAGAGGTGAGAGCTTGAAGCATAAGAAGAATCCCTGTAGGTATGAAAAAGCAAGACAGGATGTCAAAAGACCTGAGCTTTTGATGGGGACCCGGGTAGGGTTGCGGATCCCCAGAAGATTTCAGAAGCGTTGAGATTTCTGGTTGCTACAACATGAAAGAAGACAAATGAAACATCAGAATTATGTTTCTTTAGGGGTTGAAACATTAGATAATGACACTTTGAGAAGTCGTAAATCCACCCACTGTTTGCTTTAAATTTTTAAATACAAAATGGTTTCTGGGATTCATGTTAAAAATAATTTGTTTTATTAAGTGATGAATCATAGTTTTTTTCAAATGAGTGAAATTTAAAAGAGAGAGAGAAAAAAGGACAGAGAAAGAAGAAAACAAAGCATTCTGTTGTAGGAGCTGTACCACCTAAGCTGTACTTACGTCACACACGTTCTTGAAGAGTATAGGGCAGGGTGTCTTTAAAAAATGCCAGATTGTCTTAGAGACTGAGATCAATGTTAACTATTTCAATATTTACAATGTATCATTTTGGTCTCAGTGATATTCAATATGGCGGAGTCACTGAAGTTTACTGCAATATATTTTCGATTTAAAAATTTAGCTGTTTACCCTGTCGACCTTCCATACTTTAATTCCCTTCAGGACAGTCTGTGGCACCAGTGAGTGTGAGCTGACATGTCTCCCCGTTAGTGTGACTCTGCTCCCCATCAGTCCAGTGTTCCTTGAGCTGGGAGGACTCTACTTCTCTCAGACTGCTTTACAGTGCTATTTTATACTTCTGCTATTTTATGCACCATAGACTATTTGGTATTCAAATTGTTGAATAAATTCTATAATAATGCCCTGGTTCTGCTTGCTTTGCCTTCTTAATGTATATACTATCAAGAAGCATAATGAAACCCCTATAAACATTCCATTCCACTGGGCTGTAATCAAATCAAATTATAAAAAAAAAATAGCTCTTGCTTTACAAGGCTTAAGAGAAGAACATCTGGGCCCATTTATGGAACTTAAGTATCATCCTGCCTGGAATCCCAGCTTAATAACAGTACCATTGGTGACTCAATGACAATGACAACAACAAAGATAGTATCTCTTTAGAGTACTCTACAGGACATTTTGGGATCTTGTTCACAACACTGTTTTTAATACTAACTTTGGGAGCGCCCACTGTAGAACTGGATTCACAGCCATGTTGCGGATAGAAGTATGGCTTCTATGAAAAGCAGCAGCAGGCCTTAACCATTCACTGTGCTCCAGGCACTGGATGCCATCTATGCAGGCCTCCACATGTTAGGTGGAAAGCACTGGAAAGTACCTCATGATCTCAAGTGCAGACAGTGTCTATGTTAGAACATGTAGCACAAACTGGATGAAGAGGCTAAAATCTGGGTCTTGTGTGTTCAGGTATGTTGTGACCCTGTGTTTGACTGTACCTCTTTCTGGTTGTAACTTTTAATTTTTAAATGTATTATGCCTCCCTGAACCTAGCGGATATTATACAATTTCCAATTAATACATAATAGTATAATGTATTTGAAGACTATCAAGTATTTTCACTTTTAGTTATAATTTAGTGTGGTCCTCGATACAGAAATTATAATACGCAGAAAGTGTGAGTTTTATAGAGACATCTAATATCACCTTCATATTTTTTGTTCATGAATCAGCTCATATTCTATTTCTCAACTATTAAAAGGCATATTGTTTCACAGGCTCGATTGATTCTGTTTTCCAGGTGCAACAATCGAACGCAGTGCGTAGTAGTTACTGGGTCAGATGTATTTCCTGATCCGTGTCCCGGAACGTACAAATACCTTGAAGTTCAATATGAGTGTGTCCCTTACAGTAAGTATGAAGTTCGTATTTTCTCCTTTCTCCAGCGCTCCTTGTTGGATCTGAAAGACCACACATGTGAAAGAAGCGTATGTTTATGGCCCACAAAACCATTATGCATGCAAAGCACTCTCCTACTCGGGACTCCAATTAGCTTCATGAACTGTGGAAGGAAGCCACAGTGCGATGCTGGCCAAGTGTCTGTCTGTGTTCTTAAGTGTTTGGCTTTTAAGGCTAGTGTTTTTCCAGAAAACAAACTTGAATTAGCTATTCAATAGGGCAGATAGAAATCTGTACTTTTGCCCAATACCAGTTGCTGACAAATTGGTTTGGCTCACAGTTTTCTGAAGAAGGAATTGACTTCGGTTCTAATCCTAAGGGATTTGAATGGCTACCTGCTGTCGTGGTAACATGAACGCTTGGTGAAAGCTACAAGAGCAGAAACTGAGGCAAGAGTTGTCCCCCTTTCTTCCATGTCCTGGAAGAAAGCAATTCTTTACCAGATTCAGTGAGGAAGTCTTAATGCTTAAAACAGAGCTGAAAGCACAGAGAAGGCAGACAAGAGTCTTGTACCTGTTTTTATTTTTAAACCATTAGCATAATGCTTAAGATTTAAAATCCGGTTGAAAATTTATAAGTAGGAATTAGTTTTTTCCTTCCAGTATCAGAATGAATACTTCTCCATTATATTTCATACATTGGATAGGGAAAAAAATACCTTAGCTTTTTTACACAACCTAAAAGTTTGAATATGGTGACTAATTGTCACAAGCTAGTTTAGAAGTGCTTTTACTCTTTGCTTTTTAAAGTTGAATGAAAATTTAATGTGTCACTTTAGTACAGAAGCATTTGAAGTGACAGTGTTAGAACAGTACTTTTAAAGATTTCAGAAACTTTTCTGTACTTTCTACTGAAAGGAAGGAAGAGAGGAAGAGAGGAAGGAAGACAGACAGTTGGAAATGGGTGCTGTGGTGTATGGGTGTCTGCAGTGCCAGCTCCTTTGAGGCAGAGGCATCAGGAAGATTGGGCCTTGCTGGGCAACATAGGGAGACCCCTTGTCAACCTATAAACACCAAGAGGCCACATTCTACTACACAAGGCAGATCCACAAAGGTGATGGCTCAGGGGAGCGGATACTGGGAAGATATGCTCCGTCCTTTCTGCCACGTTTTGACAAATTGATTTTGTGTGTGTGTGTGTGTGTGTGTGTGTGGTGTCGGTTAAAGGCCAAACACAGATCACCTTTCTCTTCTCGTCCCTCCTCTGTGTTCCTGTGTCACTTGAAACGGATGCGCTTCGTGTTTTCAGTATCTTCTGTACCGTTTGTAGGATTGGAAGCCCCGCGTGAACTGCTGTTAAAGCGTTGCTCCTGTGTGGCGCGGTGGCTTTACGTATTCACTCTCCTGCGCCACTAGAGGAACATTGTGTTCTTTTGAGCTAACCAAAATTTTTGTTCCACGAAGTCCCTCTCCCTTGAATTCAGCCTGGTTTCTGTCCTCAAATTAGACAAGGAGTACAGCATCCATTTCCATACAGTGGAATCAGTCAGAGCTGCCAAGAATTGTGTCTTTCTGCAACCTGGTTCCTGAAACCTAGTCTAAGACCCCAAGAACAGTGTTAAGCAATATTACTTTCAGACTCTTAAGTAATTTCTTGCGCTGTTTAAGAAAGAAAAATGGGGATATCTTCTGGAACGTCTAACTTTCAAAATTTTACTTTTTCAGTTCTCCAGAAGTATTGTATATTGTGCACTAAACTTGCAAATAGCTGTACTCAGAGAAGTATCTGCTTTCATTTTTTTTTTTTTGTTAATTTAGTTTTTGTCCTTCAAAACAAAAAGTAAACCCCGTAATTAATTTGCTGTTGCCTTTCTAGATGTTTGCAAGAGGCAGAAATAAGTCCATGACTTTTTATTTCTTTTTGAAGACTAGAAGTGGTTATCACTCCTATATACCGTTCAGTAGTGACACACTATAACTACGCGATTGGAGCTCATCTTAAAATTTAATGCAGAGCCGTCTTAGACGGTTCCTAATCTTACAGAGATACTTACTGCTTTCATTTCCCCTTCGTTCCTTATGCCTCTGTCTGTGCTGTCCGCTCCTCGCATTTGCTTTCAGTCTAAGGGCCCAGCTTTGACCTTCTTTTTCACCACGTATTTGGAGTTTACACACCCCTCACTCACATTACTTAGATTAAAAAAAAGTCACCATCATATAAAGTTTATCATGTGTGCCTTACCACTTGGCTTTATGCCAGTCTCTATCCGTAACAAATCCTTCAGGAACCTCATATACTCCACACCGACTCCATCCTGCTCTAAACGATTTTAAAGACTTTCCATGACTTCAGAAAACCTAGCCATAAATGTACTCGGTGGAGAACATTAGAAACGCCACTCCTCCGTTTCCTTTCTAAGCAGGCAGGTGCGTTATATGGGCCCTTTCACACTGTGTCCAAATCACACACATGGAAGGCATCTTAACAGAATGCAGGTAATGCAACATGTGAGTGTGCATTTCAAAAGTCGTAGGGACCTTAAGAACAAAGAGATTGGTCAGACTGGAGTTCCGCATTCTGTAAGCAGGCATAACCTTTCAATCTTGCACCTACTTAATTTAAATTGCCAACGGTATTTAAGAATTTTATCCTAATGTTACCTACAAGTTCGTCTGATGAGAAAATTGCATTTATGTTGATGAATTAAATTACTATTGCTGAATAAACGTGAGATTATTTCAAATGAAATAGTGTGTCACTTCAGATACAGAGTATGTAGGTTGTAGTCAATTTGGGCCAGTTTTTTTGTTTTGTACATCCATGCAGTCCCCTGCTGGTGTTGGTGGGTGTGTATTTGTGTGTTTGGGCCATAGAGTATTAAATATATCCTTATAAATTAATTCATATAACCTCTTAAGACAGGTTGCATATATTTGGCATGTGATTCTGACTGCAAATTATTGGTGATTTTATTGTATTTTTATATCCTCCTGATAGATAAATTTTGACTGATCTGACAGATCTCTACCCTATTTGATTCCATAAAAAATTCTTATATAGAGGATTATTTTCTTTTAAAACTCCATCCATCAATCATCAAAGGATTTACCTATTTTTTTTTAATTTTTATCTTTGGATGTAATTTCTGAGTTTTTATTGAAATTATAAATTATATGAAATTGATGCCTATTCTCTTTTCCTTTACATGGTATGGTTTGAATCATAAATAAATGAAGATATTTATATTTTATGTTTTGTTCAGTGACTGCCCTATAATTTTACTGCATCAAATAATTATAATTATAATTATAATCGAGGAATCTCTAGTGGATGGACAATAGAGAATCCATTTTCCTTAATTTTTTATTTAATTTATTTTAACATTCTCTTGTAAATAAGTAAGCGTTGTAAGAAGTTTTATTCCCATCCTTAATACGTAATAGCTTCATGTGAGTAAAATCACTGTTTCCTTAAGGAACAATAGAGCTGTGTATAAATCCAGTCTGAGCGGCCTCAGCACTAATGACCTCTCTTGTCCTCCTCCTTCCCCCGCCATGCCCGTCTCGTATTGATTCTGAGCAGGTACAATATGCTCGTTATGGAGGCGTGGCGTCAGGACCAAGTGCCACAGACAAAAGTGTGGCTTCCAACAGCCTACCCCTACTTCTCCTGTTCTCCTCACATAGTCAGCCTCACACAAATCAGAACAAGTGTGCCTCCTGAAAGTGCTTGCTTAGACCATGTTGGTTAAGCAGGCTGTGGCTTAATTTAGAAATTATATGCTGTTGCCATGGCAAAAAAAATATTAAAAAAAAATATTTGTGTGATGTTTCTCTCAAAGGCGTTCCGGAAGGTCGCTGTTTTATCTTGACAAATAATTATGATTCTAAAAAATATGTAATCAAGCTGAGCTTGTAATAAAATGTGCAACTGCGCTGAATACTCAGTCGTCACACACTCTGATGCCTTTGGAAAGGGAAAGGAGGAAAGTCAGTGGAGTCATTTTCTAATGCTTGGGCAGCAGACTTCGGAGCCTCCATTCAACCTAAGAGTTGAGTTGTGTGGGTCCTCATTTTTGGAGACTACATGCCAATGAGAACTTTCCTGGCCCCTCTCTTAGTGTGCAGTTCACCTTTGTAACCACACAGGGCTCCTCCCTGCTCGTACTCGTACTCCTCCCGGCTCACCCTGGCCAGGGATGCCCTGTCAAAGCCTTTCTTTTTATGGGGTCTGTGGATAGAGGTACTTGCTATGAATGCTGGGTATGGTGGTTGCTGCATGCTAGCTTGCTTTCTGTGTTAATAAACAATGGTAGAAAAATGTCATAATAAGCTAACCATAATTCTTTCTTCCTTTTTTTTCCCTGCCACCTGTGCTTGCTTTTCCCTTGTATGTATTTTGCTTACTTTTTTTATAGACTTAATATTACAAGTTTGATAATATATATTATACTTGATATAGAAAATTGAATTAGAATTTTGTACTATATGAAACCTTTAAAAAATCTTGCTAATACTGAGTGGGAATTATCCACCCCTTCAATATCTCTACTGGGTGAGGGAAGATTTATATATTTGTAGACAGAGAGCATTTTGTTAAATGGTTAAAGCATTTTCCTAGAAATAGGAAATAATTGAAAAATAATTGAAATGTACTGAGATGCATGACTGTATAGCTTTTTCTCGTCTAGATATCTCTGGGGAAATGTAGCCATCTCTATTTATTAAATTTGACTGAAACTCCAAAGTCAAGTTGGCAGTCTTATAAATGCATTTTCCTGCCATTATATAAGAAGAGTGAGTTTGATAATTTAGCTCACACAGAGCAAATGGAGATGACACACCTGTGCATGCTTTTATGTCTGTAGTATACATATAGAGAGGAGAACTTGGTCAGGATGCTGGGGGACTTTGGCAAGGCGAGGGCTGCTCAGCTTGCATTAGTGAAGGGTCATTATTTATTCAGGCATGCTAAGTGAAGCAGCACGCCAACGTATTTGTGTTGCCTCCTTAATCCACTAAAATGATTGATCCGTGTTCTCTTATGTAACTTTAGAATCTCTCTCCCGCTAGGTTCTCCTGTGTGTTTCTCTTTATCCAAAGTAGTACAACTCCCTAATTCTTTCTATATTTAACATCTATTACGAATTCAATCTTAGACTAATAGTCAATTTATTTTTAATCTTTTTTCTTTTTTTCCTTGCACTTTTTTTTATTTTTCTTCCGATGCTTAAAATAGAAGTGGAGCAAAAAGGTAAATAATGTATACAGTCTCAACCCCAGCTCCCTGTTATGTGCCTTATGGATGTGACCCTCCTCCCTTCCCTGTCCCCGCAACACTCCTGTATCAAATGACCAGCAGGACCTCATAATGCACCTCATAAAGGCGTCAGCTGCTCACAATGAAATTGTGTGACTGCTAACTGGCGATGGGGTAAAATTCTGAGTCGGCGAATGGGAGCTGCCCTTTCTGTTTCTTTTCTATCCTCTCTCTCTCTCTCTCTCTCTCTCTCTCTCTCTCTCTCTCTCTTTCTCTCTCTCTCTGACACCTGGAATATTTTCTTGTTATTGAAGTGTCATCTTGCCTGGCTTCCAGAACCCTCTCCGTAGCATGCCATGGTTACAGGGTCTCCTGCTCATCTCACCATGCTTCCCTTGTGTTGACTTCTCTCTGCTCCCGATTGCATTTTCCTAAATTTTGTATTCTCCAACCTGAAGCACCTGTAACTCCTATAAAAACTTCAGAATAAGTCTTCACATTGAGTTTTCTGCTTTGTTTTATCCTGTGGGAGGTCGTAAGGTGGATTAGGGGTTAGAAGTTACAATGTTTGGATTAAAATAAAATAGTTAACCACTCTTAAGCAAAGGCTCTAAGTTTTGATGCATTCATTACCAAACCGTTAGATAAAAACACAATTTAGAAATTAAGTTTTGTCTTAGTTATAGGGATCCTAAGCATAGGTTTTTATTCATGAAAATAAATGCCAGCTGTATGTATGCTGGTACCTGCATTAGAAAAACTTTGGGAAAACGAGGCTAGTATGTATAAAGTACAAATTTTTAAAAATTGAATGCGGAGTAAAGTGGATTTTCCTCCTTTGATTTGTGATCAGTCAAATGTGTGATTGCCTGTGTCATCTTTTTAACTTTGTTCACGTCTTGTCTTTTCTCTGTGGTGTTAGTTTTTGTGTGTCCTGGGACCTTGAAAGCAATTGTGGACTCACCATGTATATATGAAGCTGAGCAAAAGGCGGGTGCTTGGTGCAAGGACCCTCTTCAGGCTGCAGATAAAATTTATTTCATGCCCTGGACTCCCTACCGCACTGATACTTTAATAGAATACGCTTCATTAGAAGATTTTCAGAATAGCCGCCAGACAACAACGTACAAGCTTCCAAACCGAGTAGATGGCACTGGATTCGTGGTGTATGACGGAGCTGTCTTCTTTAACAAAGAAAGAACGAGAAACATTGTGAAATTTGACTTGAGGACTAGGATCAAGAGTGGTGAGGCCATCATCAATTATGCCAACTACCATGATACATCACCCTACAGATGGGGAGGGAAGACCGATATCGACCTGGCAGTCGATGAAAATGGCTTATGGGTCATCTATGCCACTGAGCAGAACAACGGCATGATAGTGATCAGCCAACTCAACCCATACACTCTTCGATTCGAAGCAACGTGGGAGACAGTGTATGACAAGCGTGCGGCCTCCAATGCCTTCATGATCTGTGGGGTTCTCTATGTGGTCAGGTCGGTGTACCAAGACAATGAGAGTGAAGCCGGCAAGAACACAATTGACTACATTTACAACACGCGGTTAAGCCGGGGAGAGTATGTGGACGTCCCTTTCCCCAACCAGTACCAGTATATCGCTGCGGTGGATTACAATCCAAGAGATAACCAACTCTACGTGTGGAACAATAACTTTATTTTACGGTATTCTCTGGAGTTTGGTCCACCTGACCCTGCCCAAGGTAAGGATGGTCGCTGTTCTCCATGGCTTGAACAGCTTACTTTCAAAGTAATTTTGTTTTTTTTCCATTAGTTTCTCTTCCTTTCAGAGTTAAATCACAAAGGATGATTTGATATATCACATCCCTGTTTTGTGCAGCTTTCTTTGACTCAGTCTTTTCCTTCACATGTTGGCTCCTAGAAGGAATAACATTACTCAATTTAGGTTTCTGTTGCTAGACATACAGTAATGCCTGCAAACCTGATGTTGCTTTTCTTCCTTACCTGTATTCTGAATTGATTCCAGTGCGTGCTCAGACTTTTTTCACATCTTGGCACCAGTGGTTAAGGGAAATGTGTGTTAGGACGTCCCAAGAGAATGGACAGCTTTGCCGCACGTACCCAGAGCTATGTGTTCTGAAGTGTTGACAGGGACTGAGAGGGCACCTTCAAACTTCTTCCTCCTCCATAATGTAAAATTACAATTCTCGTTTCCCGGTAAATTATTGGCCATTATAAATCATCATTTCTGTGACTCCAACTGGAACACACAGGCTGCATGTTTATGCAACTCCGGATGATCTGTGGTAATGCTGCTAACATCTTCTTCACGAGTATCCCATGTAGGTGTGTTTAAAGAGGCTAATTATTTTAGAAAGAAGTGTTAAGGTTTAGATACATATTTTGATTTATTTTATTTATTTATTTTGATTTCAATTCTATGAGAAATAGGTTCTGGCTGTAATTACATAAAAATATATATATAATACTACCTCAAACTCAGTATTAAAAAGTAATTTGTTAACGTATTATCATAGAGTGTGCACTAATGGTGTCTTTTCAAATGAATAATGATGTGGGTTTAACATATATTAATATTTCAGTTCAATGGGTAAATTGGAGTTTTCAAGTTTGGAGGTTCCTTAAAAAATTAAAAACTGAAAAAAAATCGTCAAATGATGAAATTAATCCTTTCACCAAGGTTAAACATACCCTCCTATTGAGGCACTGCATTTAGATATACTCACATTCAATTACATACAAACACTTCTTTCCAGATGTGTTATTAATAACTTCTAAATACTATCATATAGTCAGGATCTTAAAGGGGGAAATCAGAGCTTTTTATAAATTAATTTTAAATCTGAATCTTCATACAATACCAAAAAATGTGTTGAGGTTTACTTGTAAAGAAAGGTCATTGGTGGCATGCTGATGAATCATGTGCCTGGAGATTCTTGGTTTAAAAATGTGCCTATAAAATCTGTTGTTAGATTTTGAACAGAGAAATTTCGTTTACCAGAGTAGATCTTTACCGAGCCTCTTAGAATCATTTGTTTTAAAATATACGATGTCTATTTTCTCTAGAGGCTAGCAGTTTGGGATGCTTCATGCATCTTAATTTTTCTCAATGCTACTACAGTGCTTCTGTTTCATCCTTCCGACCTCTCAAAAGAAAGAGTTAAGGCATTGACAAGCTTCAGGCATTGGCTAAAATTGTATCGATCTCCTGTTCACTTTTATTCGTAGCTTGGTCCACCCTAACAACTGTTAGGCTTGTTTTGGGTGGCAGTAAATCTTTCACTCTCATTAGGGGAAAAAAAGAGATAGAAGGCAGGAAGGAGAGAGAGAGAGAGAGAGAGAGAGAGAGAGAGAGAGAGACTAAATTCCTAATCAGTAGATGAAAGGTGAAGAACGGTGTAGAGATTCTGTTTGGTAGTATAGGCTGCATTCACCATAGCACAATGACCCACTTACTTGTTTCATTAAGCACAAGAGCAAGTAGCAGTGTCTTTCCCACATGACATGCATGTGTACTTTGTTGGTGTAATTCCTGTCAAGAAGGCTTTCTAATTCAGGTGTTTTTCAGAAAGAGTTCTTGCTAGTGTTAAAAATGAGACAGGCAGCAAGTGAGCATTCCCATGACAGTGTTTTATCCTTCCAAATAGTTAGCCATTCTTCCGTATTCCCAGAACATAAAAATTCATATTGACCCCTTATTAAACCCTAAGTAATAAAAAATTTTACCTGACCTAAATTTTTCTTGCTGCCGTTTGACCCATATTCTCTCTCCTTACATTGTATCTTCTAATGCTTCCAGTGACTCATTTCTCTCATCTGAGGTGTGTGCTCTGCATATGCCTGGAGGTGGGCTCTCACAGAACTATTGTGGCCAATAGATTAAGGTCAAACCAATAAGACACATCTGGTTTTCCAAAAGCAAGATTCAAGAAATGGATAAAGGAAGGGGCTGGAGCAACCAGAAGAATTAGGACTTTCCTTTTCATAAGCCAACAACTGGCCTGTGAAGCCAAAGCCTGTATGTAAGTCTTAGTGGATTGGCTTCTCAAGAAGCAGAGGCTGTGGCATTTAAGACAAGCCTAGCTTATATAGCCAGCAAAACAAAACAATAAAAATATACAGGGAAAACTGTGCTGTGGGCTGCGGATCATAAAGGGTGCTGAGAAATCACTGTCCTTTTCTCCTGCTTTGTGGATCTTGCTAGCTCATCGCTTCTAACACTCTCCTCACTCATGGATCAAGCCTTTCCATTTCTGATGGCATAAGTATATTATTTCTCTCTCTTGATCATTCATTCACACACACACAGACAGACAAACACACACACACGATATATTTAACTTTTGTTCTCCACCATGATCCATTTTCTTTGTTGTCATAAAACTACATCCAATTTTCCCTCTCTCTAGAACAGGTCTTAGAAAACCTGTTTTGGTCCTATTTTAACTCTTCAGTCTATCCATATTGACATTTCTTAATCTTCCTACAGATCTGATATCCCAAATATTAACAACAAAACAGGCCTATCTTTAGTCTGTTCCTGAATATTTGTTTGATTTGCCTGTGGGAAGTATGGTATTTCTATAACAGAAGGTTGTATTTTAGCAAAGGAGCCATTTTGTCGTACAAAATATTACAACACACACCATTTTCTGAATATCTTTTCACTGATAGTAAATGTCATTCATATAACAGCATAGATTAAATTTAATGGGTATGCACTTTACCTTGCCAGCCTGTATATTATCTAGCTGGAGGTCATTCATTCAATGATGGTAGGTGGACTCTTAATCATTGGGAAGAGATCATGGCCCTTATATAATGGATACTGTTCTCAAAATGATAGAAAAGGAGCATAGGTAACATGGTAGACAGAATTGTTTCCTACTCATTACAGTCTTCCTGGGTACCCAGTCAATGTGTTCACTGAGTCTTTGGTACCACTCAAATGATACATGGTAGGGGGAGTGCTGAGGCAGCCACTGAATGTTTGCTAGGATGTTCTGATGAACAGAACTCAGTAAAAATACTAGCAATCATGTAACAATTCTGTTTTGTGCTGCTCTTCAGAGAACATTCTCAAAGTTTGAACCTTCTGCCATGTTCATGATGAAATTTGATCTTTCCATATCCCAGAAGAAGGGCAGGTTGCATTGTAGAGATGTCCTTTCTCAGCCTTTGCACAACCTCTTACCTAGAAAAGTAAGGTCAAACACTTAGGAGGATAACCAGGTGACTTTAAACCAATTGCCTAACTTCTCCATGACCAGATTTCCATGTGTGTGAAAAGATAATTTGTGCCTGTTTCATGTGGTAAGACTTGCTCTATTGATCCAGACTGTTGGTTGTCATAACAGCAGGCCAGGAATGCTGAGGAAGTACCACCAGCTTTTATCATTGCCAGATGCCCCACTGTCATTTGTCTCTACTTGTGGAAAGGGTTAATCACTTTTAGAATTACCTCCTAACTATTAAATATAAATCTTTATGCCTTGAAGTATTACTAAATCTCAGTCTTCCAAAATCCCACAAATCCTAGTTGCTCCCTGTAGGGTAGTGTGCTGGAGAGAAGTAGATGAATGCCTGGCTGATTTTGTGAATCCAGTGGCGATCGTGTTATTTGCACTGCCTTTATCGGTGCTTAGCTAACAGTGAGTGTGATATTAATACATATCTGAGTGATCCCATGTGCACTAATATAGTGCCAAGGGATACCTAAGATGGGAGACATACAAGAAAGGGATACATGCAAACTCCAAACCATTCTCTCAGCTCCCTCTCATTCCTCCATTCCTCTTCAGAACTTGATTCCGCAACAGTCATTTGACACTTTTGCTAAAGATTGTGGTGCTTTGACAATGTTAATTGAGAAGGCACTGAAGGCCTAGCTGCGTCGTAATCAAAAGAAAATTACACAGGTTTAACAGGATGTCAGGAGGGTACTTTCACAGACAAAGACAGACAGGTCTGAATAGTTTTCCTCGGCAGCTGGCTAGGCATGCTGGTTGACTGATGTGCATAGACGCCTCTCATACAACCAGTCATTTTAGCCTAGAAATAAAACACATGCTTAAAATGTTCTCAGTGAGAAGAGAGGAGAGAGAAGGTAAGCGTAGTGTATTTAATGATAACTAGATGTTTGCCACACCTAAAACCCCCAAATTATATACACCTTTTAATTAGCATAAAATATTCTCAATCCTTAAGCATTACATAAATATTTGTAGGGCAGATCCTTAAGTACTAAACATAGTAGTGATTTTGAATGTGCTTTTTCATGCTCAGCATTGTAGCTTGTTCCTTGTGTATACGTAAAACAAACGGTGTTTTCTTTAATTCACATATGTTCATTGTACAAAATGATGGATTTCACTGCAGTGTTTTCACTTGAACATATCAATGCTCCTATTTTCATAATTTAAGAATAACTTATGTGTGTATTTTAAATTCAAGGAACCCTATATGTAAGATTTTTTTAAAAATTGTGATATCTGTATATAAAACGTTTGGGTATTTTCTGACAGATTTTAAATGTTAGTAAATTTTTCGTGACAGTTTTTTTTTTTTTGATGCTTAGTTATTAATGGAGAATTACAATTGCATGCCTTTGTTTTAAAATCTAGTTAACTGTTTGAAAGCAATATTAGAAGACAAAAAAAAGTAAAACCTAAACAAAACGAAACAAAAACCCTTAGAACAATATTTTTGTTTGTTCTGAAATGTGTAACTGTAGTTCTTTTATATTCTCTGGTAAGGGTCAGTGAGGTAATGAAAGGTTGGTTTTTGAACTCGTTGTCTATTCTCACTCCCTGTCTGCATAAGAGAGTACATGGTGAGCCATGCCCTTTCATCCCCACCTTTGCACAGTAAAGATGCCCAGCCCAGAGCAGCATAAGCGTGCCAAACTTCTCTTCTGTTTGGATGTAATCAGGCATGCTAAAATCCCTCAAGCAAGAATGGCTACTGGCTGGAAAGATGTCCATGTTTGTTTTGCTGCAGGTTGGGGAGTGGCTGACTTCAAATCTTTTTATCATCCTAATTATCCTTAATTGTCAGGGTTTTTTTTTTCCCTTGATCTTTGGAATTTTTTCATCAAGTTTGTTTGTATAATAGAATTTTCCTGCTTTTTCTGCATTATTTTGAGCAGACGGTCTCAACCTGCGGACGTTGCAACTCCTTGAGGGTCAAATGTATCACAGGCTGCAAATCAGATATTTACGTTATGATTCATGACCATAGCAAAATTGCAATTGTGAAGTATCAATGAAATGATTTTTTATGGTTGGGAGGGTGTCACCACAGCATGAGGATCTGTATTAGAGGGTCACAGCATTAGGGAGGTTGAGCAACATTGCCTTAGAGCTTTATAGAGAGATTACACTTAAATCATGTGGTCATACCTCCCTGAGAGCTGAGCTATCGTCTGGCTTAAATGATCATCTTCTAACATTATGTGTAAATTGTAATAGACGTGATTTTTTTTTTTTTCTTTTCTCCTTTTCTATAACGCTGTTTGTTGGCTTGGGGTATATGGCTGGGTGAAGGGGAGTGTGTGTGTGTGTGTGTGTGTGTGTGTGTGTGTGTGTGTGCGTGCAGCCTTTCACATACACATGCCGGTAGGTGAGCATGAAGGTGTGTTTGAGATTAATGCGCTCATCTTTTTTTCATAGTGCCTACCACAGCTGTGACAATAACTTCTTCAGCTGAGCTGTTCAAAACCACAGTGTCAACCACAAGCAGTACTTCTCAGAGAGGCCCCGTGAGCACCACAGTAGCTGGACCTCAGGAAGGAAGCAGAGGGACAAAGCCACCTCCAGCAGTTTCTACAACCAAAATTCCTCCTGTAACAAATATTTTTCCCCTGCCAGAGAGATTCTGCGAAGCGTTAGACAAGAGGGGAATAAAGTGGCCTCAGACACAAAGGGGAATGATGGTTGAGCGACCGTGTCCCAAGGGAACAAGAGGTATTTCCTCCACCATCTAATGCACAATTGTGTAGTTTAATATGTAGCTTCTAAACGACACAGAAACAGTATCATTAGAGGGAGATGTTTACACTAGCCGTTTTCATTAGTTTGTCACGGTATTAATGCAGTTTCTTTACACAGCATAAGGGTTTTTAAACTGTAAAATTTACTTAAGTTTAGGCACAAAATTACCTGTCCCATTTCCTATGTGAAAGCTGAGTCTTCTGCCCAGGACTCTAGCGAGGCTCCCTTGCAGCCATCTTGCTCATTATAAACATCACTCTGGATGAGAAAATTAAGGGCTTTTTGCCATTTCTGCTGTTAGTGTTGGATAGTCCAGGATTACTTTAAAATTTTTTTATTAATTATTTATTACAATTTATTCACTTTGTATCCCAGCTGTGACCCCTCCTTCATCTCCTGACATGCCCCTCCCCTAGTCCACTGATAGGAAGGTCCTCCTCCCCTTCCATTTGACCCTAGCCTATCAGGTCTCATCAGGACTAGCCTCCTCTGTGGCCTGGCAAGGCTGCTTCTCCCAGGGGGAGTTATCAGAGAGCTAGCCACTGAGTTCATGCCAGAGACAGCACTTGCTCCCCTTACTAGGGTACCCACTTGGAGACTGAGTCTATTGGCTACATTGGAGCACAGGTTTTATGTCCTCTCCATGCAGGGTCCTTGGTTGGGGTATCAGTCTTTGCAGGGTCCCCTGGGCCCAAGGTGTTTTTTGTTTGTTTGGTTGTTGTTTGTTTGCTTGTTTGTTGGTTTTTTCCGGCTCTGTTGTTCTCGTTTTGGAGCCCCTGTCCCCTCCAGGTCTTTCGTCTCCCCCTTCTTTCATAAAATTCCATGCACTCTGACCAAAGTTTGGCTATGAATCTCAGCCTCTGCTTTGCTAGCTCAATCAGTAGTCTTTTCAGAGGCCATCTATGGTAGGCTCCTGTCCTGTTCCCTGTCTTCTGCCTCCGATGTCCTGGCTTACTTTATATTTACTGTTTATACTCTTTAGCATTGCCTGCTACTTTTTGCTAGTTATTGCCAACGTCTTCTATTAGCATTTATTCAAAATTTAACACACAGCCTAGGATTATCATAGTCAGTTTCCTGAAAGCTTGCAGAAAAATGGCTTCAGTCTCACCACTGCTCTGTGAATCTGTTACAGGAACAGCCTCATATCTCTGCATGGCTTCCACGGGAACATGGAACCCTAAGGGCCCGGATCTTAGCAACTGTACCTCTCACTGGGTGAATCAACTGGCTCAGAAGGTGGGTTGGAATGTTTTGATGTGATAGGTTGATGGAGGGCTTGAATCTCTAACATAAATAATTTAGTTTTCTATGTTAAACCAGGCTCCATGGTTCTTTGTTCAGCATATAAGCTCTAAAAAGAAAAGAAAAGTACAGTTTTGTCTGTAAACTAGTCGTTGATGTTAGATTTGTTTTGAGGGTATGCTGTTTGCTGTGTCAAGCTGTTTAACAAATGCATACTTGTTTAATTTCGTTCGCATTTAGTTTGTTCTGGTTCTTTTGATGTTCCTAAGACAAATAGTGTCTTGGCCCAATAAATCAAGTCTCATTAAGTTTGCAACTGAACCCACAGAATGCAAACAGATGTTTGTATCACACACGATTACAACACAGTGAGTAAAGCTGACCCTTAAAAAGGCCTAGGAGTTACTGCTTTGAATTTTGTATTGTAATGTAGTACCTTTCTTTTTTTTCCTTCTCTCCATGTACCTTCTTTGAAATACAGACATTAGGTGATAATTCGTTGGTATCACACAGACTGCCTTGTGATGTAAAATCTGCATCATTGGAATAAGTAAACTTTTAAAAATAACAACTTAAAGTGGTTACAGGGAAATAAGAGCCAACTGAAAAAAAAAATTGAAGGATGTCGCCCCCTCCTCCTCTTTGTTTCTTTTTTGTGTCTGGTTAAGAGAATTTCTTCCTGTGTTGAGGATCTAAAAGCCTTTAATCTTCTGAGATGAAGAGAAAGTTATTGGTCTCAATTAGTTGCAGATTTTTGACATATTTGCAAATATTTTTTTCTACCACAACAGAGATGCTTGAAGAGAACTAAAAGCCACAGATACAGAGTTTTACTGAGATAATACAAATTGTCGTTCCAGATCAGAAGTGGAGAGAATGCTGCAAGTCTAGCCAATGAACTGGCAAAGCACACCAAGGGGACTGTGTTCGCAGGGGACGTGAGCTCCTCAGTGAGGCTGATGGAGCAGCTGGTGGACATTCTGGACGCTCAGCTGCAAGAGCTGAAACCCAGTGAGAAGGATTCTGCCGGCAGGAGCTATAACAAGGTAGGAGCTCTGCCACGTAGGACAGGGGTCTGCGTGTGTGGTGGCTCTCTGCCCTGCCACACTTGGCCACCAGTGGTAGACAAACGCCTGACTTCCTGGGTTACTCATTTCTCGAGGATGAATTACTGAGAAAGGAACAGTGTTCTCCTCTCCCACAAAGCTGTAAGTGGCACCCATCATGCTGGTTGCTAGTGTGGCCAGTACTGTTGCTGTACAATTAACATTTGTTACATGGTTAATGGATTATCTGAAAACAAAAGGCAGCTCTGAATACTTGAAGTTGTGACACGCAGTGATATTAGTGGCAGCTCTGGGGAGAAGGAGGTGTCCATTTTAGGAGGAATGCTGGTCACACCACAAGCTTTCTTACTAAGATAATGTTAAGTGCCACTTACCGTGTTGTGTCTATATTATGTTCATTAGAATCCAGAATGAGTCAAAAATAAGTGGACTATCATTTTTTTTTTAATGACAGTATGTATATTTTCCTCCTTTTTTCTCTTGCAAAAAAATTTTAAATGGCATTGACAAAGTAGAGCAAATAACTGTAAACAGATAGATTTGGCTGTGAGCGGGGGTTGCCCAGATCCCCAGAGGATATTTGTACATAGTCAACTTAGAAGTCAGGGACACCAACGTAATTTTTGAGGATTTCTTCTTTCCTCATTTTTTTTTCAGCAGATAAAATCTAACCTCTGATTTTCTTTTCTTTTACTTAAAAGCTCCAAAAGCGAGAGAAGACATGCAGGGCTTACCTTAAGGTATCTTTCCTGTGCTGTCCCCCTGCTTTCCCCTTCTTCGGCTGCCTGCCACGCTTACGCCATCCTGCTGCATGACTCAGAGTTTTCAGTCTTTGATAATTTTATAATGTGCCCCATATCAGCTGTACAAATGTTGTATTTTCTCAGAATAAGGCAATAATAGTTTACCGATTTTTTTTTTTTTACTGTTTTCCCATTTATCCAAAAAAAAAAAAAAAATACAAGAATTTTAATGAATGTCCTCTGAATTGGAAGAAAGCACTCTTGAACCTTTGTTGTCTTTTGCCATCTCTGTGGACCCAAACCTGAAACAGCTATGATATATTCTTGGCAGTTTATCATATCAAAGACTGTATGGGCATAATGTATGTGCATGTAAAAGCCACTGCGCTCTGATCTCTGGGGTATACTGGTCAATAAATTAGGCTTTGTCCTGGCCTTTTGGGAATTTGCTTCTGGAAGCAGGGTGATGAGCCTGGGTGTCCAGACATAAAATATGATTATTGTGATGGTGATTCTAGTGTATAGTAGCTGGGGGTTCTTTCTGGCTCATAGGAACAGAAAGGCACTTCTGTGAGATGGCCAATGTTTCTTCCTGGTGAATTTAAGTGATATAGACAGCATGGCAAGACTCCCCACACAGTAAACCAGACTGCTTTTGTTGTGTTTTGGTTTGCTCTGTGGGTTAGGAGATTTTGCTGTTGGGAAAGGGGAGTGAGTTATTACCCTGGTAAATCTAACCTCAAAGGATAAATTCACATCGTGGGGAACAAACCAAAGAGCTTTTGTAGTTTCGTGAAGGAGAAGTTACTCAGAAGCTGCAGCCTCATAAACTTGGTTGGCAAGGTCAGGGTTGGGCACTAAGAACAGCGTCTCACCAGTTAGCAAATGGCAACTTTGGACCTGAGCCCTTTACAAGAAAAGGCAGAAGGAAATCAGTTTTCAGGCAGTAATGTTCTAAAACCCCTTAAGAATCTGACAGAGGCTATAACTGATAAATATCAATAGAGCAATTCACACTCAGGTGTTGAAGTTCCCTCACAATATTAACGTGTGGAATGCAGTGATCAGTATGTTGCCCAAGACATACCTCCCCGCAAAGAGTAGACTTTCTTCAGCTTTGGCAAGAAAAGACTATTTTGTGACCATGACTAGGCTAGTGATTATCTGGATCCCACTGAAAAGCACAACTGCTAATAAGCAAGGAGCATTTCAAATTAATGTGAGCATGCCATCAGGAAGAATGTGTATACACGGTAAATCGCAATATGACCCGAATTTCTGACCGGTGTCGTTTTCAGTGTGTTTCAAATGAGCTTCTCTGTTCAGACAAGACTAATAAGCCCCCTTAAATTACAAATCAGAAGCTGACTTACTCTATGCAAATGAAGCAAGTTTCTACTTGGCTACAGAGGATTCATTTGTAACTTAGATTAGAAGCTCTAGTCTGTATTTCTTGGTGACTAATGAATCTGGCCTCAGCAGACCAATTTCTGTTCCACTCTAGTTATTGGCTGAGGAAGCATCCGTGTGAGCATTCTGGACCATTCCATCTCCCATTAGAAAGAAAAGGGGGAAAAAAAGCCTTTAACGCCACTCTGAAGTACCCTCCACCTGCCAGGGAGGTCGTGGTGGCTCACAAGGCAGACGGAACGAGGGTATTAAGATGGATTAAGCTAATTAATCTTACTTTGACAATAGCCTCAAACAACTTTTCCCCTTGCTCATTTCAGTGCAGAACCTCCAACTAGAAATTCATTGTTGTTTTTCATAGATGGCCTGTCTTTTTTCCTCAGCGATTACCAACAGATCAGAACAATGTATAGACAGACCTAATGGCACATTATGTGTAGGCAGGTGGAATAGTAAATGCATGTAGTGATTTCAGCTGTCCAGCTATGCCTGGCACAGCACTCTGCAGCCTAAGTGCAGCGAGTGTCAGCATCAGATCTTGCCACCAATGGACAAGCCTACTGGGTTATATTGATACTTAATGTTGTTTGCTTGGTTGTTTTTCAACACTTTATATATTTCTGTTCTCCTTAAGTCATCAGTATAGCCTTTTGGTATTTTGCCTGTTTTTGTCATTCCTGTAAAAGCAGACCAGTCATTAGGAGTTAAAGTATAAGTGAATGTGCCTTTTAGCTGTATAGGTAATAGGAAGGCGAAAATATAGCCAGGTGACTTACAAACCTTCAAGCTACCCTTAAACTCAAGCGATAATAAATAGACAAAGTATGTAAAGCGGTTTAAATTACTTCATCAAGTTCAGGTGCAAAGAAACATTGTGACTGAAATTTCTGGTAGATACTGGCCTATTCCAGAAGTATCAGTGTTTCCTAGTCATACATTTAAAATTTGCAGTTATAAATAGGGTAGATGTCATCGTTGTAATCACACATGTACTCAATACTTAGTCTCCTTGGAGCTGGAACTGGGAGCCCCATGTCCCCTTTAGCAGTTGCAGTTCGCTGAGAGGAAGGACAAACAGGCCACCTTTCTTCCAGCTCTTTAAGTCTGTAAGAGAGACAAGCAGCTGTTCATGCACATCCACTTGGTGCTCTTCTCAGATAGTAGCCTGCACTTACAGTTGCCCAAGTCCTGAAAGAAAAGTAAACCATCACGTCAGGTAAACATCACAGTTGTCACCAGTCAGCAATTGACAGTCCCCTGTGTTCTGGAGGACATCAAAACTAATGGTCGTTTTCCCATGGATGCAGGCAATTGTGGACACAGTAGACAACCTGCTGAGAGCCGAGGCCTTGGAATCCTGGAAACACATGAATTCATCTGAGCAAGCACACACAGCCACAATGTTACTGGATACGCTGGAAGAAGGAGCGTTTGTCCTAGCCGACAACCTTCTAGAACCAACCCGGGTCTCAATGCCCACAGAGAATATTGGTGAGTGCATCCGTGGTCACATTGAAGACATGTTGAAAAGATGAGAGTTTGTATTCTGAATTTGTCATCTCCCAGGATTGGACTTCTCTTTTGCAGCGTTATTTATTTTAAGAAAAAGAAAAAATTATTGATCATACTTTAATAAAATTAATGCTTAAGCTGAAATCTGCCTGAATCTTACAGAAGTTGTTTTTATGAGTATGTGTAAGTTTTTCAATTGAAAAATCATTAAAGGGGAAAAAATAGAGCACTTAAATGCTAGAATATGGATTGCTTAAGTAATGAAAGTGCTTCATATGAGAATGTGGTGAATGCTTTTCCATTTTTATAACATTCCTAATTAATTTAAATCACTTTATGTGTTCTTCCAGCCAAATATTTTAGCTTATAAAACTTGAGTGAACTGTTTCGATTAAACACAACCTCTTTCAGGTAAATATAATATTTAACCTGAGAGTCAGTGGTTCATACCTGTAATATCAGCATTTGCAAGGCTGGGGCAGGAGGATTGCTGTAGTTTAAGGGCATCCTGGGCTATAGAGTAAGAGCCTGATTCACAAAAGAAAACAGTTGCAAATGGATCTCAGTGGGTGGGGGCTCACCTAGCAAGCAGGAAACTGAGGCTTTGATTATCCAGCACCTTTTAGGGCTAGGCACTGCTTCAGTGGTCCTTGTGCATTCTGTAATCCCAAAAAGGTGCAGTCTGGAGGCTCAGAATTTGAAGGTCAGCTTGGTCTACGTGAGACAGTCTTTCTCCCTCTTCCCATTAAGAGATATTGTAGGACAGAGTAGCCTCATTTCTAGGTTGTCAAATGGATACTAACAATTTCGACCAGCAGCCAAGAGTCCACGTGTTGCAAATGAGGGTCAGAAATGAACTGTTGACAATATTTGATAGGAGAGTAAAGTTTTATATTTAAATTTCTCCAATTTAGGATTGACAATTATTTGTCAATAATTGTGAGCTTGACCTCAGAAGAAGTTTATGTTACTGAAATAAAAAGGTTCCCAGTTATTAGTAAAAAAGAAAAGAAGCATGAAAAGAGCAAAGACTGCTCACTCCTCTACCAAAAGCCATGATGACCATTTAGGACAGCATGAATGGAGTCCTCTAGCTGAAATGCTATATCTTACTAACAAATCATGATCATCAATATTATGATTGCATATTAACCACTGCAGAGAGAGAGAGAGAGAGAGAGAGAGAGAGAGAGAGAGAGAGGACTCAAATATGGCCACCTGAATTGAAATTTTAAATTTAAGTTTATTGCATTTATGTAAATTTTTCACATAAAATGAAACACTAAGTATTTGTTCTGAGGTGTAGAAATTATAAATAATTTGGTAACTTCAGTGTGTAAATGAAGAATGTACCTACCATATAATCTTAGTTTTCTGGTTATCTAATAAGTCTGTCCTCATAGATTAGTCATAATAAGAAATTAATACTACTCCAAAGTGTCCATTATCTGACAGTTCTGTGAGCTAATGACATTCTTCAGATTCATGCCCATTGCATACCATTCAGCCGTGTATGGTGGCATACCCCGAAGTGCAAAGTGGCATGCACCCAGCCCTCTTAGTATGTCCAGAAAGAGTCATGTAGCATGGCATTTGGTGGCTTCAATTTGTTTCTTCCAAATATTTAAAGTTAATTTAAATTTTTTTTTCTCTACTTTAACTGTGCATAAGTGTTTGAAGAGCCATGTTAAATTCTTGCATGACAATAGAAAATGTATTATCTCTTTACCCCAGTTATTTTTTTTTTGTCCCAATTTAAGACAAACTCTGAAGAGTAGATGTCTGGAAATTATCATTGTCTTAATACGTACATCTTTCTAAGCTTGGAAGGATTGTTCTTCCTGTTAAAATTTTAAGCTTAATGATGTGATGAATATCCATTTGGGAAACAGGATATACATTTTACTGATATTACTAATCCAGAGTTGGAATTTATTTTGTTTTTATACTTATTACCCGAATGTTACCAGCATGGAAATTATTTTAAGCATTTGAAGATAGTTATGTATTTTTTATTTCTAATTAATAATGAATTTTTTATTAAAAAATGGTGTTTTAAGCACAAAAAACATTCTGTTTTTCCTTGAACTTGTCTTTAAACATACTATGAAAATAGCCTACTATTTCCTTATTCTTTTGAAGCTGTTATATAAGCTTAGAGGATGACTATATCTTCAATTATTAAAACAATTTGGTTTTCTTAGCAATTAGTTTTAACTTCATGGTTTCATTTACTCAAACAGTGTATGAGCCCAAAAAGGGTTGCACAATCTGAGTGCAAGATCGGCAGTCAACTCTGGGGTCTAATTTGTATTCAGGGCTGCCTATTTTGAATGCACAGATCTCATGAAAAGTGAGCAAAGTTTCCCCAAGTAGTTGTCAGCACAGGCTACATTTTTATCTTCAAAAGGCAGTATCCTCCACCCTCCACCCTAAGAAATTCTGCTTCCTGTCGTTGTGGTTGGGCCCCTAGACTTCAGCTTGTACTCTTCTTACATCTTGCATCTTTTGTGTTGAGTTAATGTTGGGATTTCTGTATTCAGGCTGATTGTCTGTAGTTCCCCCTTGTTGCTCTGTGTTTTGCCATTTTTTAGACTATCCTCACAACTCCCGTGTACCCATCCATTCCCATTTCAGGTGTTTGAGTTGTTACCATGTGGTGGCTTTTTTCTTCCCATTTGGTCTCTTACACCGATGTGTGAGAGTTCCACCAGTTCTCCGTGCTTCCAGTACTCAAGCTTTTTAATTTTGGCCAACTCAGTGGTGTTCGTTGGCCTCCCAAGTGGGTTTGCTTTGCCTTTCTATGATTTCTAAGTAACATTGTTTACTTTTCCCATGACTGATGGAAACCTGCTCTCCTTGTGTAGCCTACGTGATCTAAACTCTGTCCTCCAGCTTCACCCTCCTCAATGCTGCTATTAAAGGTGTGGATGGCTGCCCACTAAGTGACATTTAATTGTTCATGCAATTTCTGCAAATGTTTATGGCCAGTTGGCCAGTTCACTCGTCTTTTTATAAAGTTCATCTATTTTGCTCTAGTTCAGTCATTTTTTTTTTTTTTTTATATCTTTGGGCAGAAATCTGCCCACTGAATGTTTTCTGCAATAAGAGACTTCTTCCTTCCTTCCTTCCTTCCTTCCTTCCTTCCTTCCTTCCTTCCTTCCTTCCTTCCTTCCTTCCTTTCTTTCTCTCTCTCTCTCTCTCTTTCTCTCTCTCTCTTTTGTTCGTTCCTTTTCTCAAAAAAATTTTAAATTTGTTATTTTATTTTTGTTATCTTGGGAGTAGCAGAACTTTCTAACTTTGATTTTGAAAGGTATCTAGTTTCAACTTCGCCTGTCTACCTTATCCTACCTTGCTTACACTTATCAGCATTGTATAATTTTACAGCAAGGCATAATGGCCTATCGTTATTGCTGTGAGACCCTTGGTGTACTTTTTAAAAGAAAGAAAAAAATCACACTTAAACATTAAGAAAATAGGCTCAGAAGATGAAACTCCTTGCAAATGTGTGAACAGTTTATCTGAGAGTGGGTATAAATGTTTGTCTATGAATCTATCCCACGTACTGATTTAATCTCCTTTCACTCAAAGAATGCATATTAAAAAGAAACTGTTTGGGTGGAGAAGTAAAGTGGGTGAATGGCCCTGTATAGATGCTTTCACACTTAGGTCTGGCTGATTTTGTCTCCAGTTTTTCAATCAACTGTGTATGATACATTAATTATCCAGAGGCTTGATCAGACCAAGCTCAGGAACTTGTTGCCTAACACTGTGGGATACTTGGTGTTTTTTGTCTTTCTTTGTGACATTAAGATTAATTGTATAGTTTAGTAAAAAGTCGGATACATCCATTATAAAATATCATTTCTTTTATTTTCAGAATATCCTTAGTCGCCAATATGACCCTCACCCCACCCTGACCCCTGTGGCTTTAGACATAGTTGTACTATCTGGAAAGAAAAAGTCAAAATACAGTAGTTTACAGCAGCAAAGTTATTCTTCCTTCCTGCTGCGCAGACAGAAGGCTGGGCTTGCATCTGTTAAACTCTGTTCTGTATTGTCTTTTCCCTGGAGCCTAGACTGATCTAGAACTTGGCTGCTCCCCTAACCCCCATCATCTTCCATAGAGGCTCTCCTGTACTGAGATTTTCCTTCATCTCACACAGCTGCTGCTCCTGGATGATGGGGCAAGCCGTGATGAGTGAGACTCTGCATGGCTCTCTAGGGAACCAAATGTATGTGCATTCAACTATGTTTTGACTAAGGCATGTGCCATAAGTGACCACTGTCCATGCACTGGCCCCTCAGCTGTGCCATGGGAGATTTCCCTATGTTCAGTTTAGTTCAAACACACAGGCAATACAGAATGTCTCTTGGAGGTAAAGTTAATGAGGGGCATTATCCATGGTAGACCAAGTCAGGTAGAAAATAATTATCACTGTCCATTTATTTTTAACTCTTCTATAAGTTTTTACTTTTATTCTGGGATCTTTTTGAGATGGGAGTTCCCAGCATGTTGTGCAAGCTGACTTCAAACTCTTTTAAATTATTTTACTTGGTAGGCTGCACACGGGTACAGAATTTCTATTTATGGAATTAATGATTTCATACTGCAAATGCCGTTAGATGATTTTTCCCTTAACAGAAGTTTCATGAGTAAATTTACTGACAGGTGTGTCTCTAGTTCATTCAGCTGGTCCAAGAATACACCATGGTTAAGTGTCCTAGAAGGCACTTGAATGGCTTCCCACTTTTGGGAAGGGAAAGTAGACCAGACATTTTTGTGGGTACTCTTTCTTGTTCAGCGTGTTTCTGGGCATGCATGTATCCTACCAGAAACATTTTAGGGGACACGCTGTGCTAATCCATTTTACAAACTTTTTTCCAGGTTTTTCTCTATCTCAAATTTTTTTCCAGTTTTGTTCTCATTGGTAAAAACATTACACTGTCACAGGCTAACACTTCATTTTGGCATAAATTTTGTTAATGAGTTTGGATTGATCCCATTAGTGTTTTAACTTCAGTTTTTCTTGATGTTTTGAAGTGTTCCTTTTGTATTGCTTCCATTTGCGTGTTTTCTTTTTCTTATCTGTGAATTTGTTGTTCTCAGCATGTCCCTATTTTTCTATTTCTTCCTAGTTTGTTTGCATTCTGGCCTCTAATGTGTTGAGGATTATATAGTTTAAAAATACTATGTTCTTTTACTTTTTAAACTATTTTAAAGGCATTATTTTTCATAGTAACAAAGTACAAGAAATTGATTAGTCTTTAATTTTAGGGTTGAAGTTTTAGATGTCAAGTAAATTTTACTCTTGGCTTCCTGCTTTAAAAAAACCTTCTCTACATTAACTTTATAAGGATCCCACACTTTATAACTTTGTAAATGTATAAGTTATGAAGCTTTATGGTTTTACATTTGGCTGTAGATTTTCTAAAGTTTGTTTCATTGTGCTTTTGGTAGAAATAACTAATCTGGCTCTTTCTGTGTGAATAAACCTGTTCTTTCTGTACTTTTACTTGCACGTGGTGTGTTCTCGTCCCTGTCGCTGTCATGCATCAAGGCCCTGCACATGTCAGCATCTTAGTAAGATCTCGTGTGCCCTGCTTTTGTTTGGTACTGTTTTGATTTCTGTGATACCAGTAGCTTTTGAGCCTTTCAACAGTTCTCCTTGTGGAATTTCCTTGGCTGCCTTTATGTATAGCTCATGCATATGAATTTTAAAATCAATTTTTCAAGTTGCATTCACTCATAAGGCCTTTTCGAATTTTTATTAGAATTAAACTTTACTCGTAGATTGATGTTGAAAGAAGTACCAGACTTCTTCAAATTAAAGAACATTATCTAATAGCTTATTTCTTAATCATGCTTACTGTGAATAATAAGTTGTTATTCCCTTGCAGTCTACATTTCTTTTGTTTTTTTTTTTAAAGTTATTATGAAGCATTCTAAGATGGTGATAAATAAACACTGTAAAGTGTCAATCTTTTTAAAGGGTGTTCTCGTCATCTTAGATGCTTGCGTAGATAGCACTCTGACAGGAACCCTCCAGCTCGCGGTCTTGTTTCTTTATTCCCGTTGTTTTGAAAAGTTTTATCATCATCAACAAGCAAGCTGAGATATACCATTTTTTTTTTTGCTAATAATGTTAAATTTTTAAATTTTGATTTATTTTATAATTTTCTAATATACTAATTACACTAGTTTTTTTTTCTTTAGGCTATTATATTTAAAGTGTGTGCATATTGCATATTTTACTAAGGATTGTTTTTACAAAACTTTAATCAGTGAGAAACTTATCAGTGGTCAACACACATTGATATCCTGTTTTCTGAAAGAGGAGATATAAAATTTATTTAAAATTAAGTGTACATTAAACTACGTATTAAAACATTGATGTTCAGAAACTATTGAGTTTTATAGTTTCTTTCAATCAGTTTTAATTCCCCAGAATGTTTCTATTCTGTTTCAGTGTTTACTGGATGATGCAAACTTTCTTTATAAAATTGATTATCCCATATAAATTGCTTCATTTTTTCCAAAATCAGTAGCTGTGTATAGTAACAATCCCATTACTCTAGAAACTTCAGATTTATTTTTCTTTTCTATGAAATTAATTCTTTCTTAAGCTAAAATGAAAATATATCTTAGATGAAAGTATCTCATTGTGTGTCTGGAACATTTGAATTTGCATGAAAACTAATTTTTTTGTTGTTGTTATATTTACTTTTTAAGAGGAATAATTAGAAATTATAGCCATATTCAGTGTAGGGAGAAGATAATTATGTATCAGAGAGGTGTGAGTGCCTGTGTTTGTGTGTGTGGTATTTTGCTTTATTTGTGTGATGTTTGCTTTGCAGGGTCTTATGTAGTCAGGCTGGCTTGGGTTGTTCTGTGTAGCTGAGCATGACCTTGAACTCACGACTCTTGTTTGACTGCCTCTAATTGTCACTCTGTGATACCACTCTTAGTTTTTTGGTGGGTGTTGTCTTCAGAGAAACACTTGCTAATCAGGCTTTCCAGCTAGCCCTTGCCCTCACACAAAGCATCTGATGTGAGTAGAGAGACCACCTGCCTTCCTTCCGGCTGCTTGATATTTTCCATGAGCCTGTGTCCACATGGGGAGGCCAAGAGTTGCATGAGCATCATTATAAACTTGCTTTTTAGTGGTTTGATTTGACACTGAATTACATCTAAGAATCTTTGAATGTCAGTGTTTTCATACTTAAAATAAAATAAAATTTAAAAATAATATATAAAAATTTTAATCAAAGAAGGGAGTGAAATCACATGCACCTACGGACAATTTTTCATGACTATACTTTATTGACCTCACTGCTTATAGAAATTAGGAAAATGTGTCACCACAAACTTGATATGCATAATGTTATTAAAATCTTTTCTACCCAGAGAAATACCTGTGTGGCAAAGGCATTCAGATTTGTACTTTAGATTCACTTTCCACTAAGAAATGGTCATTGAATAATTTCTTAATACAAAAACTCCAAATTAATAGAGTTTTGCAAATAGAAAGTATAATTCTTATGGGATTCTCTCGTGTACTTGTAGTTTAAACAATTCTCCCCCCCCCCCCCCGTTTTTCTTTGTTTTTTCAGTTCTAGAGGTTGCTGTACTCAGCACAGAAGGGCAGGTCCAAGACTTTAAATTCCCTCTAGGCTTCAAGGGGGCTGGCAGCTCCATCCAGCTTTCAGCGAACACTGTCAAGCAGAACAGCAGGAATGGTGAGATGGAGCAGCCTTGCTTCGCTTTGCCTTTTCTTCTCTTTCCTTCCCACCTTGTTTCCTCTGCCCCAACCTTTTTTAAACTATTAAGCTGGATCTGTTCTATTTTGATAATTTATCCTTAATAAAACAAAAATGCCTTAGCATCTAAAATAATAACTTACTCTTTCTCAATAAACTTGATTTAGAGAGTCCATCGGATTTTCTCGTTTTACTCTCGCTCTGCTGCATGCTCTTTCATCCTAAGCGATTTGTTGTGAGTCCTATGTGACGATGGCTTCCCTCCTAGGGCTGGCAAAGCTGGTGTTGATCATTTACCGGAGTCTGGGACAGTTCCTAAGTACAGAGAATGCGACCATGAAGCTGGGCGCAGACTTCATTGGTCGGAATAGCACCATTGCGGTGAACTCCCATGTCCTGTCCGTTTCCATCAATAAAGAGTCCAGCCGCGTGTACTTGACGGACCCAGTGCTCTTCACTCTGCCACACATTGATGTAAGCTAATATATGCTAATAAAGTCACAGAGGGTTTTAAACCCCAGAGAAAGGAAAGCCATGCTGAGGATGCAGGAAGGATCATGGGGCTGGGTGGGTGGGAGAAGACCTTTCCATTTGAAATTTAAATGTTGGACTAGGTCAGAAACACAAGCTTATTTAAGTCTGTGAACATAAAATTAAATGAGCCTGGTTCAGTGATTATTAGAACTTAAGTGTATTCTTAATGAAAGCTAATTCAGTAATCAACAGGAAAATGTAAATGACTCTAATTTGTTTTTGGATGAAAATTAACTCTTATGTTAACAGTGGGATAGCTGAATTAACTCTTAAGGCTTTGCTTTTTTAGTATGGCTAATTGTTATATTTTTTAATTAGTTATATTGGGCTTATTCAGTAGCGTTTGCCTTGCAGTCCAGGAGGACCACGTTTGACTCACTCAGACCCATGAAAGGAAGGAGGCAGGGTTAAACCTCCATGGAGTTCTTAGCCTACTTAGAAAGTTCAGGATGCTGAGAGCCTAATTCAGGAAACCAGAGGAACACCACTGGAGCTTGTCTTCTGACCTCCACATGGTCAGACACGCACGCACGCACGCACGCACGCGCACACTTACCTGCACATGCACATACATAAGTGCAAGTGTGTGTGCACAAAAATTAATCCTATTTGGCTCAATTTTTATCAAATATTGCATTTCAGATTTTCAGAATTGAGGAGGCATGACTTGTCTGAGGTGGCCTACAACACAGGTTGATACTTAAGTGACAGTGACGTTGGAGGACTGGATGTTATGAGTGGAGGAAATGAGTACCTGAGGATAACCAAGTGTCCAGGACAGGCAGGCACAGGTTGTGTGGTCAGGGACCATCTCATATCTGCTGTGTTTTATTTGCTCTTAAGAGCATTAGTGCCAACTACATGTGATAATGTCACTTTCAAGGAATCCAAAAACGGATGCAAAAACTGAAAATTGTTTGTTTTTTAAAGACACTTGGTCCTTACAGAGTTTTCTCAGAACAAATTCACAATCTTAATCTTTTATCAGGAAGGGGAGGGCGATTCTGATGTACCTATCAGTAGGTAAAATCATAAGATGGAAATTGTAATCATGTGAAATGGGTCTCTAGTAATTTAGAGTACACGTTAAGAGTGTTTCGGACTATAAAGCCCCTTTAAGCTCGATATGTGCCTTGTAACATAACATAGTCCACAATTTTGCTGATGAAAAACTTTATAGTCCGAAACATGCAAAGTTTAATCTAAATTACCTTTTACACATATTAAACAATTGCTATTGCCATCTTTGAGTGTAAAATCCTAATTTTATTCTTGTCGTTTTATTTCCCAGCCTGACAATTATTTCAATGCAAACTGCTCCTTCTGGAACTACTCAGAGCGAACCATGATGGGATACTGGTCTACCCAGGGCTGCAAGCTGGTTGACACTAATAAAACTCGCACAACGTGTGCGTGCAGCCACCTAACCAACTTTGCCATTCTCATGGCCCAAAGGGAAGTTGTAGTAAGTATTTGCTTCTAATTAGTCACAGGGAAAGACCTCAGAGATTCAAAACAGCTTGTGTAATAGTCCATCTTTGGGTGTTTATCGTAACTATAAAGCAAACAAAGCAATGCAGGGTTTTAATTGTTTTTACCCTGTCCGTATATGTTCAGAAGTCTTGGCACTTTTTCAGTTTACAAACTTGAACTAAGTTTCTGCCCCACCCTTATAGGCCAGTGTTTTTCAGAGGTCACTGAGGACTTTAAAAGTGAATTTGGCCTGCTCTTTGATCACCTCCCCCTGAGGGGGTAGCAGCCTTACCAGGCCACAGAAGATGACAATGCAGCCACTCCTGATGAGATCTGATAGACTAAGATCAGAAGGAAGGAGAGGAGGACCTCCCCTATCAGTAGACTTGGGGAGGGGCATGCATGAAGAAGGGGGAGGGAGGGTGGGATTGGGAGGGGAGGAGGGAGAGGCTTATGGGGGATACAAAGTGAATAAAGTGTAATTAATAAAAAAAAGAATGTAGACTTTTTAAAAAGTGAATATCAGTCAGGACAGAGTAGAGGCTCAAGTGCAGGATGCCTTTTCTTTCTTGAACAGTGGAATCTCATTTCACATGCTTTAGTAATTTGCACATTATAGAGCTTTTTTGTCAGAAAAGCTTTCGGAATATTCCCACATAGTTCTTCCTCTTGCTAAACAGAATGATAGTAAACAATAAAAAGTACTCAGTACAAGTAGTACGGGACCAGGGCTGTAGCTCACTGGTTGGGTGTTCACCTAGTATGAGAAGGACTCTGGTTTTCATCCCTAGACACTGCTCACTCCAACAAAAGTCCAACGCAAAACTCTCAGGTGCACGGGGCTTGTCTGTGTTGTTTATTTTTTGCTCACTGTGCAAGTATGTAGAAACCCAAAGAGTAAAGGAAACTTGAAAGTTGAATTATGTGTTAGCTGCAAAATCATTAAAAATGCCAATTATTTTCATCATCATTAGTCGTTATTTCATGTAAATATTCTGTATGCGTCTTTGAAGGTAATTGTTTCGATAGTCATTTGGCCTCTTGCATCATTCTCTAAATAAAGTCTTCCCCCTCATTAGATTGTTTTAAAGTAGTGAATCCAGTGAGACAGCCTTTAACTGTGTTACACAGTCAGCATCTTTATCTGTGAGGCCTCGTCTGAACACATGAACATTCTTCATCGCAGACATGGTGGATGCTGCTTTCTTTTTGTTTACACGGCATGCTGATGTTCTTCACACATTCTGTCTTCCAGTATAAAGACAAAGTTCACGAGCTGCTGCTGACTGTCATCACCTGGGTGGGCATCGTCGTCTCCCTTGTCTGCCTGGCTATCTGCATCTTCACCTTCTGCTTCTTCCGAGGTCTGCAAAGTGACCGCATCACTATCCACAAGAACCTTTGCATCAACCTTTTCATCGCTGAATTTATCTTTCTAATAGGCATTAAAAAGACAGAGTACACGGTAAGCACTGTGGAGGTGGCTGACCTTGGGTCTTGGGTGATTATGTCTGTTAGCTGAGAGTGCACGTGTGACGCTGACATTAGTGTCTGACCTTGCTGTTTGATGCAATCGATGGTCACAGCGAAGGATACATTGTAATAAATTATGAGACAACTCCGTGGGTGACGTTATTATGAATGTATTCGATCCATGCATTAAACAACAAGTGCAATTTTCCTGGCTCGTTATGTAACAGAAGACCACAAGGGACCCTGAAATAAAAAGGTGGCACTTTCCAAATGCCTGCCTTGCTTATATAGGCATTCTGACCAACAGTCTTCTCTTCGTCGTCACAAGGGCTCGGTGTCCAACGTAGAACAATTCATTACCGCATCACCCTGCCTGCATCTGGGGTGAATTTAAGAACGCTTCAGAAACATAAAGGAAGTAACTATGGAATTAGAGTGAGGGTATTTGTCATTAAAGCAACGTTTTTAAATTCTGTGGTAGACATTAGAAATACTGTGTTTGTGTGGAACTCTTCTACAGACGTGTGAAGCAAACACCCATGGGTAGAGATTAGAGTGGGGGGGGGTTGAGAAGGGAATTTAACGGTCTGTCGTCCTACTTGACAGTCAATTTCACTAAACTAGTAAGGGTTTAGAGTGAGGGTGGCTAGCACACTTGGTGTTAGGTTCTTCAAGCACTGAGCTCTTGATGTTTTACCAGGCCTTTAACTTGTGTCCACTTATAGGAAGAATTGTGTGTGTGTGTGTGTGTGTGTGTGTGTGTGTGTGTGTTTAGCATTGATGATGAGCTATGTAAGCAACACCAGTGATCTCTGCCACTGACTGTTGGATGGGTGAGGGCAGGGTGTTTTGTACTCACCTGTAATGGTTGTGTGCTCCTTCTTCCCTTCACAGGTTGCATGCCCTGTGTTTGCAGGGCTTCTGCACTTTTTCTTCCTGGCAGCTTTTTCGTGGATGTGCCTGGAAGGTGTCCAGCTCTACTTGATGCTAGTGGAAGTGTTCGAGAGCGAGTATTCCAGGAAGAAATACTACTATGTCGCTGGGTACTTGTTCCCTGCTGCAGTGGTTGGCATTTCAGCTGCAATCGACTATAAGAGCTACGGGACAAAAAAGGCGTAAGTAATTGCAAGTGACCCGAATGTTTTTCAAGTGAATAATTTTTTAAAGCCTGTTAGCTGTCACTGAGGGTCCCTGACAGACTAAAACGGCATCTGAAAGCTTTATTGGGGACAGAATGGACATGCCGTGCACAAATTACAATCAAGCCTTCTGTAATTTTCTGGGTTCAAAGGATTTGTTCTCTGGTGAGACAGATTCTAAATTACGAACTTTCTTTTTTAACACAAAAGATTGACCTGAAACAAATTGAAAAAGTAAATAACTTTTTAGCCTCAAAAAAAAAAAATTAAGTAAAAATTCTCCTGAACTTAACACATCTGACTTAAGCTAATGCTCCGTTAACTCACTCTGTACAGCTGACTGTCCTGCATTGTGACATGAGCACATTCCAGCCCATATGTTTTACTTTGATAATGTTTTACCAGGGACGTTGAGGATTAAAATAAGTCACTCTCTCTTGTTCCTAAAAAGTACAGATATTTACAGAGTGGCAAAAGGAAGATATAGCCACATTTCCATTGATTTCATTTACTAAAGGCATAAATTTGACTTCAAACTCTGGTCATATTTTTCTCTGATAAAATTCATTGAGAAGATTTATTTGCAGTCAAGGAACCCATGACTGCATAGATGATGAAAGAGAAATAAGAGATATTCAATGAGGATTCAGTATTGTATGAAGTATGAGCCACTAACTAAAGTGTGTCTTAACAAGTTTACAGATCATGTATTTTAAAACTATGGAAGTTGTGTGCTTTTATCTCCCCCTAGTATTTGTCTGTTCCTAATGGAGATATTTATGCTATACTATTTTTCCACCAACAGCATCTGAATGCTTTCTTTTAATTCTGATCAACCTGAAAGACTAATTTTGAAGACTGTGTGTAGAATTTTAGAGGGACGATACAGTGATGAGTACTGTTTGGGATCATTTCTAAAGAAGTTGAAGGTCCCAGGGCTTCCATTTTCCCTATGAACACCTCTCTCCGATATCATGCCTAAACTGAGACTTGTAGGTTTACTTCAACTGTAGGTTGAAATAAATGAATTATGAAACTTGGTTGGCCCAAAGCCAACTCAGAATTATGGAAATTCTTCTTGCCAGTGATTAATGAATTTTTAAAGGCAAATGAAGGGGTGGTTTCTTGGCTGAATTTTTGTGGTTCTGTTTTTCTGCTTAAAGTAAGAATTCAGGAAAGCGACTTAATTCATTCTCTCTCTTTTCCAATAGTTGCTGGCTTCACGTTGATAACTATTTCATATGGAGTTTCATTGGGCCTGTTACCTTCATTATTCTGGTAAGCAGACTCTACGTTCACAGTCTTTCCAGCTGCTACTGCAACAGTGGTTCTCAAATTAAGACATGGCCTTCCACTACTGATTATTTATGCAGTCGAAGATGTGTAAACATGCCTAGGAACAGGACAGTGTTGTGTGGCATATTTAGACTGTTATCATTATTGAAGGCTGTCCACTGGCCGGTTAACCATGCCTGAAAAGCCCCTCTCCAGAGAAGGAAACGGTGCCACTTTAATGCAGTTTGCTAAGACAGCAGAGTAGTACCAAAACGAAAAACCACTCATCAGCCCTGTCAAGTATTGTTTGACTGTTTTAAAAAGGTGCATGACCACACTTTATTTTTTTAGTCTAATTGTAACTTAGTGATTTTAAGTAAATGTTCATACCTTAATTTTTTTAGCTCATAATTTGTAATAAAGATGAGATTAATAAAACGATTGTAAATAAATTTTAAGTTCACTAGAAATAAGGATTCCTTTTGAAGACATACTTTTGAAAATCAGTGATAATTTATTTTAGATGAATGTCATATAAGCCAACAGTAGCAACATAAAGGTGTTTTTAAAGCCTCTTAATAACTATAGTCATATTTGAAATGTCGTATCAAGATTTTTATCATTTAAAAATTTGGCCTAGTTATAGGACAATGTAGATAGAAAGGGGTGTCACTAGCTTTAGAAGCTTGAAAAAATAACATAAACAAGTATAAGTATCATTTATGTACAATTAATGTTCTTAAAGACATTGTGTGTTGCTGTTTTAAATATTTTATCGCTGTTTACATCTTGTCTTTTTTTTCCGGAAGGAGTCTTATAAACTTTTCAGGTTATTTCAGTATTTCTGAAAGAAAAGTTCATACCTCAGTTAATAAAGCCCTGGCCATGCAAGCAGGCAGACCTGAGTTTCATCCCAGGAGCCATGTAAAAAGAAATCCAAGTAACAGAGAAACCTTTATCCCTACAGTTGGGGAGGCAGAGACAGTAAGATCCCAGGTACCAATGGCAAAGCAGACCCATCTCATTGGTGTCCTTCAGCTTCAGTGTGCAGCTCTTTCTCGGAACATGAGGGAGGGTAATTGAAAAGGACACATGACATCAAACTCACGCAGATAATTAATTAATAGTATTTGTTGTTGAGCTAAACTTAAAATATGGAAAAGTACTGCATGCATTTTAATTCTTATTGCAATTATTTCACATAGGAACCTTAACAAAGCAAAATGAAAATTTGAGATAAATGCCCGTATGAACCACTGAAATATTGTCAGTGTTCTTGAAATGGCAATTTCTTATCGGCTTATTCTGTCCAGGTAATGGCCCCAGTTCTGGCTCTTACTTTATGTGAGCACACACGTTCTAGAATGTACAGTTAAGTGTCCTTAAAGACATAGGCTTCTCTGGAAGCTCCTAAAACAAACACATTGGTACTTTGAAATTAAATACAAAGGCTGCTTTAGGGATGTTTGGGACATAAAAATGTCACATGTTTACTTCTGGTGACTGAGATTTATATCTCTAAATGATAGTACTAACTAATACATTTAACAAAACCAACATTTCATTTGGAAAACAAGTTAATGTTTACTCAGTAAAGAAGGTTAAGATATTTTAGTACATTGCCCATTTATAATGAGAGCACACTATTTATTAGTCTCTGATCATTATTTATACTCTACCTTCAGACAGAACTGTGAAAGGATTTGCATAACATTGTTTCCAACCTAACAACAAACAAACAAACAACAACAAGAACAAAAACCTAGCAGGTAACAATTGCAGACAGCTCTGGGGATTCTGAGATCTCTTTGCCCTCTAATCATCTCAGCACAGAGAGAACGCAAAACAGTATCTTGAAATACAATGTTTGACCTAAATTGAGAAATAAAATTGTACAGCATATGTATGCTGAAAACACATTTACATAAGTAGATACTATGGTGACACAAGACATTTAAAATCTAATTCCAACATGAATCTTAATAACATAAACTATATTATATACTACCCCTGTAAGGAATATTTTTATAACAAACATTTCTTGCCATTTCAGGAAAATACATTTTGAATTCTGACTTTTCTGAGTTGAAAACATTTTAACTTGATAGTATTAAATAGGTATACCTTTGTAATATTCTATGAAGAAAAAGGAAAGGCTGTGGGAGATAAAACTTCCTACTTAGCTCCTTTCTATAGAATGTCTTGCCTACAGGCTCTGGACTTATTATATCTATGAGAAAAGTCCCCGTTAGTAATGAGCAGAGGGAAGCCATTAGTATGCCTGAAATGGTTTAATGAAGGCTTGGATCATGACACGTCAGGAGCTGTTCTTATCATTTGGACAGCTCCATCTGCATCATTAATAATTAATTCAGTTCAGTAAGAGTTCAGCTCACATACTCACTTAGAAGTCTTCTTCAGAGATCACCTCTCTGGCTGCTTGTCCAGGGGAAATCGGTTTCTGCTTGGCAAACAGCAAAGATCTAGAGACACGAGTGCGGTTTTAGACTTGCATTTGCCAGGTAGCAAAAGCTCTGGGGAGGACAAAAAGGGTCGGAACATGTGCAGTTCAGCCAGGTTATTTCAGAGCGCTGTTTCTGTCCTCTGTCTTATCATATCCATGTCAGCCCTGCATGCTATGGGATGAATGCTAAGCTGCTAAGCCCAGGCAGATGTGATTCAATGGAGCAAGTTGATGACCATGAAAGAAACTATGCTTTCCTCTAATCCCTGGGAACCTTTCCTTAAAAAAAAAAAAAAAAAAAAAAAAAAAAAAAAAAAAAAAAAAACTCTTGTATGGTCATACGTAGCAGTATAGACAATACTTAACTCTTTAGTGCTACTAAATTAACAAAGTATTATTTGAATAATATCCTTGCAATTACACTGTGGGCATTATTAGCCATTGGAAAAATGTTCCAGTTTGTTTGGTTATTTATTTACTTATTTACTTGCTGATTGAGTAGGATTTTCCCCTTCTGGTTCTACGCCCAGCCTCTTACATGACGTTCAGTTAAGAGCTGACTTAGCACCTGTATGCTATGCTTGCACACACCCACATGCACACATAAGCCCGTAGCGTAGACTTAATACAAGATTAGTTCCTATTCATGCCTCAGTGAACTGCTTCCCCCTACCCAAATAAGTGCTTGTAAGATTCTCGGCTGGCACAACATTCCTAACACAGTTCTAATACTGTAAAGTTACTGATTTACGTGAGTAATTGGGTTTAGACAAAACCTTGCATGTAGATTTAGCCTAGTGCTTTTCCTTACCCACTGATATGTAATCTTTTATGATCTCCCCAAAGACTATGTTTAAACTCATTAGTATTTAGTAATATTTTTGTTGCAGGGGGACAAAAAACAAAAGGGGGTCAGAGAATGTCCTAATGAGACAGGACGGGTGGCAGGAGCAGGGACTCGCTCGGTGGTGGTGTTATGACACCTTCCTGTCTCTGTCACTCTTCTGGTAACAAACAGGGAAACGTCTGGTTATTGTCATTTCTTTGGTTTTTCAAAGCTTATGGAAGATAGTAATTTTAAATAAAATAGAGAAAAAAATGTAAATTTCATTTACTTACGTTTCATTTAACTTATTTTGTTATTTTAAAAAGACAAAGCATAATTATACTATTATGAACTAGAAAATCATTTATGATTTGAGTAAAGTGCACAGAAAGAAACTGTAGATTGTAGACAATAGTCTATTTGAACGCAGCCTGTTTTGTCTTGAAGTGACTTTTCTGGGCCATAGATTTTATGAAAGCTGCTTTTCCCTGCCTTTCTGTGTCGGGATTTGAGCCGCATGATTCCATTTTAAGAGCATAAGGAAGAAAGGAGATAGCAACAGAAGTATATTAAAATATTCTAACCTACAAAAACTCGTAATTTTTGGTGGAGTGTACTGCCTCCTGTAGAAGATCATAGCAACATTTATTGTATGAAGCTGAAATGGAGCATTGCAATATTTGAATGTTAACTGAGCGAGAAGTGTAGAACCTCCTTTGAGCTTCAGTCAGCATTCTATCCCACCCCAGGAGTGTGTGTGCTGATGGTGGGGTCTCTAGTTGCTCAATATTTATGTCATAAACACTTCCTCCATTTCTCTGCTATGCTACCAACAATATATATCCATGAAATTTCAATATTTAATAAGCATGGAGAAAAGTCTTAGATTGACATTATTTGTCACAAGAGTATACCTTGTGAGCCTCCTTTTATAATTACTTTGTTTAGAAATGATGGCATTTTGTCCCTTTAAATATACCCTTGCTCCATTATTTTTTTGTTTGTTTGCAAGTCATTTTTCTTCAGAGGCCTTTTCCATTTCTTTAAACTGGAAATTTTGTAGACACTTGTAAAACAATTTTAATGAAAAACCCACTGAGCTTTTTATTATTTTCCATATTTTTTTCCATCATAATTTCTGCATCATATTTTTACATCATAATTTTTGCTGGAGTTTGTTTTATATTTATTTTTAAAGTGTATTCTTAAAACACTCTAAGTCGGGGAACAAGGACTATTTCTAACAGGAACTCAATGACTGGCTCTTTGGTCTCCCCACCCCTGAAGGGAGGAGCAGTCCTGTTAGGCCACAGAGGAGGGCTTTGCAGCCAGTCCTGAAGATACCTGATAAAACAGGATCAGATGATTGGGGAGGAGGTCCCCCCATCAGTGGACTTGGAAAGGGGCACGGTGGAGATGAGGGAGGGAGGGAGGGACTGGGAGGGAATGAGGGATTGGGACACGGCTGGGATACAGAGTTAATAAAATGTAACTGATAAAAAAATAATAATAATAAAAAAAACACTCTAAGTTAACTGTGGTTTATGCATCTTTAATCCAAGCACTTGGAAGGCAGAGACAAGAAGATCTCTGGAGTTCAAGGCCAACCCTCTCTATATATTTTACATAGCTAGTTCTAGGTTAGCCAGAGCTACATAGTAAGACCCTGTATCAGGAAACAATTAATTAATTAATCCTCTACATTCAGGGCATTTAAAAATAATAGAGGGTTGAAGATTACATCTGCTTCTGTAGAAAAGGTCATCTCATTCAAGAGTTGGAGTCCATTTGTTTGTTTACCTTGATTTTGGATTTGTATTTAGTGTATTTACATATAGAGTGTCTTTCGGTGGCTACTACCTAACAAATACACAGGCTTCCAGGGTGACAATCCTAGTAGAGCATGGGCTTGCTAAGGTCTTCTGCCTTTGCACCATTCTGGGGTTTGTTTGTTTGTTTGTTTTTGTTTTTATTTATTTATTTTTTGTTTTTTGAAACAGGGTTTCTCTGTGTAGCCTTGACTGTCCTAGACTCACTTTGTAGACCAGGCTGGCCTTGAACTCACACAGATCCGCCTGCCTCTGCCTCTCTAAGTGCTAGAATTCCAGGCGTGCACCACTGCACCCAGCTCTTTTCACCATTTTTTACTGTTAAGGCTACTGCTGCATAAAGTAGAAAATTGATGATATTGTTGATTGTTTTTTTCCTTCTGAAAAATGTTAGAATCGCTTTTTATCATCATCCTTTAAAAAGTCATCAGTGTTTACTCCATTACCACCACAGAGCGTTTCCACTTCTTAGAGGCGGGGTCTGTGTCCTTGGTGTCCACAGCGTGATAGACACATCCTTGTGTAGCACTGGCCAGTCAATAAAATAAAATATGGGTTGGGTGAAAAGTAAGACGTGGTCCATCTCTGAGAACAAAAGCATATCTATAAGCCAGCTGGATTAATCCTGTAAAAATAAAGCAAGAAATGTTCCTGTGGTTTTATCTTCTGTCTGATAGTTGTTTTAAGAAGTTAAATTAAACAAATATGTTTTGCCCTTAAGTAACCAGCATGCAAAGGTAGAGCATGTACCAGCATGTAGGTTATGCCGTTAACCTCATTTTATTCCTTAAAGGAGGAAATGCTACATCTAAGAGAAGCAGTAAAGTGCCTCTGACAAACACACACACACACACACACAAACACACACACACACACACAGCTTTAATTGTTTGCCTTGTTCCCCAAATCATTAGCCCGATAGCTGGAAACCTTTAATGTACTGAGCTGTATAATGCTTCCAGGTTATAAAGTCAGAAGTTGTAATGAATGAGTGTGAGGTTGTTTGCTTGTGTGGGGTTGTGACTGGGTGAAACAGACCATGATGATAATACAGTTAAGTTGACCATCTCTCAGCCAGAAGCAGAGTCCATGTCCTGATACAGTGTGAGCTTCCTGAGTCTTCCTCGGGTCCAGAAGACCCCAGGTCTTGTTGAGTCCTCAAAAAACCATGAACGAATGGATTTGTGAATGAAGGAATGAAATGTCTCGAGAAGAGTACAGGTGACTTAGTAATGAAGGAATGAAATATCACAAGCATGGCACAGGGTTAGTCAAGCTTAGCTACTTTCAGGGCAGAAGCATGAGTGTGCTTTCCTGCAACTCTCAGCCGGGGGCTGGGAGCGGCCACATTTACCAGCTGGTTCCCTCTCATCAGTCAAAATAATGTCCCTCCCCTCCCCCAATATCCTACTGAGTCTACCCATCTGATCTCTGGGGAATCCAGGCCTTCTGTACCAAATTCCATCTCCTCTGGTTTGCTTGCGATTGTCCCTAAAGCCTTCACACAGCTGAACACTTAGTAGGACTCATTCTGTTGGAAATGACAACTTTCATTCAGTGTAAGCATGGGAAGAAAGGATGAATGGCTCTTTACGCTAGGTGGGAAGTATGCACACAATAAAAACATTACCTTCTTATTAATATGAACTGTTCGGTGTGTTTTACTTAATCTGTTCCTCTCAGTTACCTCAGACAAGTCATGCAAACTTTCCTTTTGCCTCGTTGGTCTACATCAAGTTGACCAAGCTCTTAGCCAGATCTCCTAGAACTCAACAATTCATACACCGCAGGTTTTTTGATGAAAATGCACTTGTCAGAGTTCTCTTCAGGTCTCTATGAGGTGGCTTTTAGGCCTTGGACTACTTTTAGCTAAGGGAACTAATTTAGGTTTTTTTTTTCTAATTAATTTAATCATTACCACATGATACTGGCTTAATGAGCTTGCAATTCCATGTCAAATGATCTGTTAGATCGGTCATAATAGCCAGGGTGTTTTCCTCACAGGCCGCATCCATCACTGTATGCATAAATGAAAACTGACTCCCTGTGTACGGTGCCCATATGCTGTGGGGACTCAACTGGGTGAACTCATTAGCTAAATTTGCGAAAGGTATTCTATTCATTGTTCCTAGTGATCTAACCCTTGCTTTATTCATTAAAACAGCTAAATATTATTTTCCTGGTGATCACGCTGTGCAAAATGGTGAAGCATTCAAACACTTTGAAACCAGATTCTAGCAGGTTGGAAAACATTAAGTAAGTATTTTGTATTTGAACTCTTACACTTAACGAGCTCAGTAAAAGATGCTCTCCGCAGGGAGCAGGGCGTTTCTGCCTTCTGGAAACTGTAGACAGGGTTCTGAATGAAATTTTACTGGTTGAGGTTGAATTTCCCGGTTACCGTCTTATGGGCATTGGTCAAGAAGTAGATGATTGTTGGCTTGATATAGAGTGGAAAAACTGTTTCTGTGGCTTCATGGATATTTCATGTCGCTGTAGTGATTTCATCTGAATTTAAAATGCGGTTCCAAATGATGGTCCTGTTTGCATGGCTGATATGATTATGTTAAGTTTGTTTTGTTAAATGACTTTTTGATTTAAGGATTCTGAGCATTTTCCCCTCCTAATCCTGTTTTCCTAAGAGAATTTACTCTATTACTACTGTTATCTTGTAGATTATCTGTTGTTTTCATGCTAATTAAACAAGTGTTTACTTTATCTCAATGTTGAATAAAATCCGCAATATTCTATTAGTGAAAATGCTATCTAATTAACCCAAAATTGATAGCTGTTGATTCATTAAATCAGCTATGGAAGCATTTTCAGACTTATTTTTAAAATGTAGAATTCAAGGGGGTATTAAAGTTGGATATGCCAGGATTGCGAAAATACTATTTTTACTGTTTAAAAAAAATGGCAGATCTATAGTAAGGGTAATATTCTTTTTAATTAGATGTTTTAAATAGGTTAGTGCCAGCTTCATTGCATGTTGCATGGTAAGAGAGAGAGCTAGTCGCTAGCGTCTCTCTCTTTTCTTCCCTTTCCTCTTTCTGTCTTCTCACCTACACCAGTAATTACCGTGTTTGTGATGGCTACTATAATACGGACTTACCTGGGTAAGGTAGAACCCTGCATTAACAAACTTATGGCATGATTTATATTTTTTGCAAATCTCTCAGTATCATGAATTGCTCTTGATTTTTATAGTTATTTTGGAGTATCTAATTTGCTGTAGTATCCTTAAACTATAATATGCCTTTATTTTTTTAATTGCTTGCCTCTGCATTTTGACTTTCTTAATTTTGACTAATTTATAAAATATATAAGTGATTTCTTATTACTTTCTATTTTAATTCTGTCTAATAATTTTGTTTCTCTTTTCTGCTTATAATGCTTTCTAGCTATGAAGATAATAAGCCATTTATCAAGTAAGATCATTAGTTAGACATGGAATGCAATGACTTTAAACCCTTCTCATTCCGCCCCGTTTTCTGCAGTTCTTTTCTCCTTAAGCTATTCATGATGAAATCTCTGCCAGAATATTTTATTTTGAAGTTGTTCTCGTGTTTTGTTTTGTTTTGTTTTTTTTAAAATCTCATTTCAGCTAGGCCTTTTCATACTTTCATTGTAATTTCGTAGGCTCACCTCAGACTAGTATATTAGATCTCAGGTTCAGGCTCTCTGTGATTATCTGCCATTTAACCTTTGCTTGTGTGTCACATTATCTAGTATCATATGCCTACACCACAGGAATAAAAATATAGGAGTAAACTAATTAAGGACTCCTTAATTTCTTCCACTAAAATTCACATGAAAGACAATAAAGCCACAGGGGATATTTTACATCTTGCATTTTAATATAGTTTTGCTACCTGTTCATTCTGGAGCGAGAAAAGGCCATACCTGCTGTTGCTGTACTCACAGGAGGCTGCAGTACTAAAACTGTTCTTTCTTAATCGATAGAAGGTTGAAGGCAAAAAGCTGTTGAATTTGAGTGAACATAGAGCAAGTCAGCCTTCTACTACTGAGTCGTTACTAAATGAGAGATAAGTTTTTTCCCCTCATTGAACCTGTTTAAAAAAAAAAATCCACTTTATTTTCCCAGGTCTTGGGTGCTTGGCGCGTTTGCCCTGCTGTGTCTCCTGGGCCTAACCTGGTCCTTTGGGTTGCTTTTTCTTAATGAGGAGACTGTTGTCATGGCGTATCTCTTCACCACCTTTAATGCTTTCCAGGGACTGTTCATTTTCATCTTCCACTGTGCTCTTCAAAAGAAAGTAAGTGAACGGGGACCTCTGGGAAAGGGCTCAGCTCGCTTGGCCTTTGATTTGGACATGGGTCTAGAGACGATTTCTCCTGAAGCTGGCTTGTTCATAAACAGCATCAGGTTTCAGCTGTCTATGATGCCTGTCTGGAAACCTGCAGGTCCGTGCAGAGCTGCATAACAACAGTCCTCTTTTGAATTTGGTTTTCGAACTTAAGCCAGGACCCCTTCTTTGGTGGAAGGTTTTGTAAGGTGTCTGTGCGTAGTTACAAGTTTTGGTGCTTAAAAAAAGAACAGGCTTAAATACAGTCTTATCTTCCTGACAGGAGTGCAGTGGTCCAAAAGGAAAGTGAATCCAGGGACAAATAGCATTAATTTTTAAAGATCCAGACATGTAAAAGATTAATATTAATGCTACCTTTTGAGAGATTTTGAAAGATCTAAAACAACTATCATTTAGTGCTTCACCTCTGATTATTTGTCCTGATTTCATTTATGTGGATTCAAGTCAGCAAAAATAATCTTGAAAATAAAAGTTGAGGATGAAAACCTTGAATGTGTATAGCTAGAACCAAGGAAACCACTTAGCTGCCATTTAAGTTTAGAATTTCTGTGCCTTTCACACAGAATCGCCCTTCCCTGCCTGCATGTCTAATGTAGTCTTTTGATTCTGTTATTACTAGTTGGTCACTAAATTGAACAGAGAGAGAGAATTGTGAAAGTGAAAACTATTAAGTTTTCAGACCTGACAAGATGATAGTGTTGTTACTTCCATCGGTTCTGAATAAGCTGTAATTTTGAGATAATGACGGTGGAACGTGAAATACTGACAGATAATGTACAGTCATAGCAATATAGGCATTAGGCAAAACCAACACCGGAGGGTGTTATTTGGATAAAATTCCATTTTGATTGCCATTGTCTTGGTTATCCAGCCTTTCAGAGCTACTAATAGCTGTTACATGTACAGAAATTTTTCCTAAGGTATCTTGTGTTTTAATAACAGCACACTTCAACATTTTAAACATTGTACGGGAATATTTTTGGTAACCACTGCCATTTGTTTCTCTGTGTGTCTTATGTAAATGAGCATCCTGCATAAAACATACAGTCACAGATTGATCATTTCTCAAAGGTCATGTCCACCAGCTTTGACATAAAGCTTAGCCTTTGCTGCAGAAGCCTGAGGAAATTGCTTCTTCATATAGCTGTGTGTGCTCCTTGAACACGGAGCTTTCACTGGCTTTTTATGTTAGCAACTACATTTTAAAAGCATCCCGTATCCTGCCCTTCTGCACATGTTCTACGCAGTCTTACATGTCTCTTAGTGGGTGTTGTCATGATTGGTTGTTAAGAATATAACATAAAATGGTTTAGTTGAAAAAATAAAGTAAAATGAAAGCTTGATTTTTTTTTTAATTTTATTTTAATGCTTGAATGAACACAGCTGGCCCCAGGAAATGCGCTGGAAGCTCAGTACTGTTCATGCTTTTTCTAATATGTATCATTTAATGAAACTGGGAGGATAGCAGTGCAATTGTGCTTGACATAGAAAGTCTTCTTGTAGTGTTCTTTTTCTAACTTTGTGAGGAGAGTCAGTCGGGGCCTTTTCAGGGAGATGACAGAAATAGGAGATGGGGATGGCCTCAAGAGTTGGATAGTCTACCAGAAAGGGGTTTTGTTGTTTTGTTTGAATTTTTCCTTGTCTATTTTAATTTCAAAATGTCTTGCTTTAATGTATGAAAACCATATTTGTCCACTAGCATAGTTGTACACCACCAAGCAGCCCCTTCCCACGCCTCCCCACTCTTCCCACGTTTGTAACACTCACTGTCCGTGAGGGGCCTCTATCAGTTGCGTGGATTTCACATTTCACAGGTTAAGCTGAATTTTCTTCTAGGCTGGTCAATGTTTGTGTCTCCTCATGGACCCCAGCTTCGGGGGATGAGGGTAACACGTTAATGTGGGTGGGAGCTGCATAAATCATGCTGCTGTGTGCTGGCGGAATGCAGGGGTACTTTAGACTGCACAGATGCCAAAGGCAGATACAGCAGAAATCCAGGGACACACCCCCTCCCAAGTATTGCAAATGAATGGCAGTGCTTTTTATTGTTCTCAAGCCAAAGGTGTCTTGTCTGTGAAATCCAGGCATTTATATATTGACTGCCGAGGTAGGCTAAGCTTATAAAATGGCTGTGATGAACTTCAAAATTGCTATATACAGCCAGGCATTGAAGACGCTAGATGTTTTTTTTTTTGTATCATTATTTTTCCAAGAAATGGTTACTTAGTATTTAGACAGAACAAACCTTACCCAGGCTTACAAACATTACCTTTTGTATTAATAGCCAGAATTTGCATAATAGTAGCAAAATCCAAAGCATGTCCAGATGAAATCTTCAAGCTCCCCTCACCCAGTCTGGATGACAGCCAGAGGTTCCTTTAGTGACCAATACTTCAGGAACTTGCATTGAACTTGTGCAGAGTTCAACCTGTCTCCTCTGTGGAAGTTTAATTTTTATCTCAGTTGTCCTCACTGTTCGTTTAATTAGAGAGCGCGGAGAAGCCGATAGGCCTACAGTCACCACCTGGTCTTCTACTTATTCAATCCAGGTACGAAAAGAGTATGGCAAGTGCTTCAGACACTGGTACTGCTGTGGCGGCCTCCCGACAGAGAGCCCCCACAGCTCTGTGAAGGCGTCAAGCACCCGCACCAGTGCCCGCTACTCCTCTGGCACACAGGTAACAAAGAACCTGACAGCGTCTTTAATTAACCTTATTTATAGAAAGCCTGTGGAGACTTGCTCTGTTTAGGTGCACTAATTGTTTCCTCCTTGTGGTGATCTAGGTAGTAAGTAGTCACTTTTACTTTAGGATTTTTATTTCAGTCTTTTAAGGTATTATGTAGATGAGGGCATTCTTTTTGAGGAGTGCACTTTTAGAAGTTTGTCATAATTCATATTTTAGGGTCATCTAGAACAGTGTCTTTAGTAGGCCCTCTCAGCCCATTCATTTAATAATTTGGTGTCTCCACCTTAAAGGAGGCAATAAAATAACACATAAGAGAAGAAGATTAGAGGTAGGTGTGATGATACAAGTCTATAATTCCTGCCCTAGGGGAGTAGAGGCAGAAGGTTCATGACCATTTTTGCTTATAGAGCAAGTTGAGGCCAGGCTGGGCTATATGAAATCTATCTCAATAAACAAACAAACAAACAAACCCACACAAAGTGTGTAAGGCTAAAGATTGCATAGACTTCAGTAGAGGAACAAGTCAGTATTGGTGTCCTCATTTTTTGGGCCAAACACAAAACACAGCCTTCAAAGGCCCAAAGGCCAGTTGTATAGTAATGATTGAAGGTAGATCAGTGTATTGTTGGGGTGGGGAGCACAGGAAGCCAACCTAACGGGTGTGTCTTGCTGTTTCCTGTTGACAGAGTCGTATAAGAAGGATGTGGAATGACACCGTGAGGAAGCAGTCTGAATCTTCTTTTATCTCAGGTGACATCAATAGCACTTCTACCCTTAATCAAGGTCAGTTATTAGGGGAATCGAGTGTACAGCGTGAAGCTTGTGCTTTGTGTGAGCTTAGACTAACGCTAGAGAAGACGCTCAACTTACCTGTGGCGGGGTTAGATCACCAGTTAGTAAGCTTTGGGGGTCAGCTTTTAACACCACCCATCAAAGTATGTGTAGATTTAGATCGTTTCCGTAGCCTAAGGGAAGAAAATAGAATTTTAAGCTCCACATTAACAGAACGTGGGTGGAAAAAGTTAAATTGTTGAGAACATACCTTGCTAGAGAGTAAAACTTTTCTCAGTGCACATCTGTCCTTTGTAAGACATCTAGATAAGTTATCTTCCTAAGATAATGAGAGTAACTACTATTCATGTAAAGCGGTGCCAGTTCACAATGAAAATTCAGGTAATTTTTGTAACGTTCCTTTAGTTTATATTTTTAAAGTAAATAATAAGTAGTAAATTAAAATGCATGGAAGTGTAGAAACCAGCTTGCCCCATATAGTTCCAGGTGTTGAGTAGAACCAACTTAGGTTTTTTCATATAAGCAATTTCAGTCCCTAAATGATAATGGTCAAAAATATAGGACCTTAGCAAGATTAAGGCATACATATGAAAGCCAGAGTCTTTCCAAGTAAAACTTAAGGATATTTCAGTCAAGTATGGAAAATGTGCATTGCTGTACCAGTCCCTGGAGAGACTCTTTCGGTTTTGCTTTAGTGATCTGTGATCTATAGAACTGCCATGACGCGGTTCGGCTGTGAAATAAATGGAAACGTCTGTGTGACGTCCATACAGCCTGAATTTGAGCCTCGTTCTAGTCAAGTTCCATCCGTGGTGTAGCCCACGGTTGGTAGGTCTCTGGTTTAGCAGTTACAATGAGCGAAGTGCCCGCACACTCACCCTGGGTTACCCTCACTCCACTGACAGGATTGTCACGCACTAAAGACCCTCAGACTCACGTCTGAGATCTGTCGAATGAGATCACAGAACGAGCATTCTTGTCCTGGTCTAATAATCTGTCCCCCCCCCAGCATGTATGCTTTTGCCTTTAATGAGTGCAGCTTTTTGCAGTTTGTCGTCCTTACATGTCTGTGGAAGCTGCTTTCCCCCTGCTTGTGTGGAAGTCAGTATTAACACAGATGTTTTCATGAGGGACGGTCCTACACCTGTAAGTCTGAAAGTTTGAGATTCCCTCTGCTGGGCCTTGGTGGTTAGGGTTTTAATATTAAGCAGTAGCATCGAGAAACATAATGTTGATCTCCACGCATTTAATTGCCATTTTTGTTTAACAGTGATTTTGTATAAATTAGTAAATGTCATTCTCAGCAGGTGTTTACTTGGGAGACTTAGAAAGCACCTGCGAATTACCGGAATTTAACTTTCCTCTCCCCTTTCTCCTTCAAATTAGTAGTTCAAATAGAGTCAGGAAAATTCCAGCAGACTTTCCATTGCCAGCCTGCCCACTGCCCTGATGAATTAACTAAAATACTGCAATGGTGACACTGAAATAAGCACACTGACGGACTCTTTTTCTGTTTCTCTGCTTTAGGAATGACTGGCAATTACCTACTAACAAACCCTCTTCTTCGACCCCACGGCACTAACAACCCCTATAACACATTGCTCGCTGAAACAGTTGTGTGTAATGCCCCGTCAGCTCCTGTGTTTAACTCACCAGGTGTGCTTACACTTACAAACAAAACTATTTTTCTGTGCTGCTAAACAGAGCTCTGATCCCATTTCTAAAATAACGCATTACTATGTGTCTATTACCCTTACGTCTCTAGTTTCTCAAATTCAAAAGCAGGGCATTGCCCAGGCCAGGCTTCCAAAACTGCACTATATTATAGTGACGGCTCAGTCGTGGTGGGTTTGCAGTGATTGTCCATGTTTTTGACACAGGTGGCATAAATCTTAATATATTATTACAGGACTGACATCACATGGTCCGAGAGCCCATCTTCAAGATTTATATCATTTAGAGGTATCCTCTCTATATAATATGTTGTTCAGTTGACTCTAAACATTGCTGACAAATTTTTTCCTTCTGTAACGAGCTAGCTAAAGATAATTTGGATGTCCAGGTGTACTGCATCTGGCATTGTCAACAGTTCCAACTATAGTATAGTGCAGCTTTACATGGGTTTCTGTTTGGTGGGGGTACAGGAGCTATTAAGTCAGTCTGTGCCCGGGGCTTTTAATTGGGGGAGGGGGAGGTTTTCACTAACCTGTCCTTTTTACGATATTTCCTAGCTTATTAAAAACATTTACTAGTAATTTTTAAGCTTTCGTTAAATTTTACCATGGTTAAAACTAGCATTATAATACTTGTGCGTAGCAATTGCAGTTAAATTAAACACAGAATTTTGTTTCCAGTTTGTCTGTTGTTTTTGCTCTTCTTGCGATTCCTTTTTAATGTAACTGCAGCTTCTCTTTTCATTCTCTTGTTCTCTTACTTTTTACGCTCTCCTCTAGCAACCTACAGAGAGACAAGTATGGGAGTCAAACTTAACTTTGCCTATCAAATGTAAATTTTTTCAGCATGATTTTTAACGGGCACAATTAAAACATACCTAGCAGTCATGAAGTAGACTCAGCGGGCAAGTGTTCACAATTTGCAACTAAAAATGTTACCAAATTCTAACAGTGCATTTCTGTGTACTGGCTTTCATTAGTCCTAGAGGTCTGTAGCAAATGCTGTCCACACTGAAGTCTGTGCAATGCTGAAATAATTTGCTCTCGAAAGCCTGAAGTACTGTCAGCCAAAATGCTTAATAATTGACTTATCATTTCTGCATTCCCACAGTAATCTTGCTACAGGCTATGCAAAGTCTTCAAGTGAATTACCTGAACATGGGCTGAAAAAGATGCCTCTTCAAAACCAGAGAGGTCTTAAATCTGCAGTATATCATAGAAAACACCGTTTGAATTATAGCCAGCATATATTATTTTATACTTAGGGAGCAATGATAAAAGGAAAGAAAGTGAAGCGGTTGACCCTCATTGCAGGGGAAGCAAATGCCAGCGTCTTAGCCACGCGACAACGTGAAAATGCCCAGTGTTTCCCGACAACAATCTTAAACAAGAGTGTGGCACGTAGGCACTTACGCGAGACCTAACAACCACAGCTTCATTTTCTTAGCACACGGAGCATGATATAAGTGGAACTGACAGTTCCGGAAATGTAGAGACTGTATGAGTTATAAGAGTGAGTCGCAGAGGCTCTCCCTGATCTGCTCACATGGCTTACTGCAGACTTGTCCGCCAGCTGCCAGTTATTGGTCATGAAGTTTGAAGCACGCAGAGACGTGGTTTGTTGTTGCTTTTTGTTTTTGTTTTTGTTTTTTTTTAAGAACACCGGGTTTTCTACGATATCTGCAGCTTTAAGATGGAATGAGCACTAAAACGAGAGCGTCCCTCCTCTTTCCTCAAGAGTGAAAGTTTTCCTGACCTCCAAGCCTTGCATACAATGCAGCAGCCTCACAGTGGCCAGTTTCATTTCAGTGACATCATGCCATGCTTTTGTTTTTTGTTTTTTGTTTTTTTTTTTGTTTTGTTTTTTTAATTCTCTTTTCTTTTCAGACCTCTGTAGACAGATAATTTTTTTTTCTTCTTTTAGGATTTTGAGGTTGCAGACCCTAATTTCCCATCGTGTAGACCATTTATTTTTCTCCGACTTTTTTTTCCATTTGCTTGACAATCACTGTGATGTCCTAGTTTACATGTCTATGTGTCTGTTGAAAATGCAACTCTGATTCAAATACAGCATGTTCCCATTATTTTCTTTCCTCCCAAATCTCTCTTCATATCTCAAGCAGATTTATCCAATCTCTCATTCTTTTAGAAATTAAAAAAAATAATATGTATTAGCCAAAGCTGACACCTTCTCCCATTCCATAGTTAATATCTTGGTTTAATTTCTGTGACCCATACTTAGGAACTCTCTAACATTTCTGCATTTGACCTCCATGCCCATGATGTCTCTGGGCCAGTCTCGTACAGTAGTCTCTGCTGGTTCATTTGGTACTGTCACTGTGACTGATGCAGTCTGCAGGGCTGCAGGCCAACTTTGACCCTCAGAAGCCTAAGGCCATTGTTATTAAGACGTGCCATTAAGTAGCAAACACAACTCAAAATAACGAGAAGCACTCAATGAAAAGTCAAGGCTGCTTTTGCTGGGAATCTGATTTGCTGAACCCTTGCTCTGACTAAGTTGCTGAGAAGCTTAGAGATTCTTCATCATGTTACAATAAATCATTTTACTTTCTTTTATATATCAGCTACTCTTAGGCCAGATAGCCTGAGCAGACAGACATAATGTGAGTTGTCCAAAGTGAGTCATTCCACCTGCTGTCTGTCGTGGTGTTGGATGGTGCTTGTGGACCTGGTCCTGTCAGAATGAAAGATGCTTGACTCTGTTCAACATGAAGCCTTTGTATCTGTCCATTTTTTTTTCATTCCTTTTTATTTGTCGTTTAATTTCATCTCCAGAAAAAGGAAATGTTAGAACGTTGTCTAAAAGTTGCTTGCCAGTTACGTGGGCTTTCGTTGCACATTGCCTTTTTTGTTTCTGTATGTGACTTATTCCTTTTTAATTTAGTGTTGTTTAGGACAAATTCTGTTGATTTTCTTTTACGAACCATGGTCTTGTACTTTAAATTGTAAACGTCACTAACGAATTGCTTTGCATTAACTATGCAAGGGCATGGAGTGAAGTCTTGTTTGTAAATGTGTCAAAATTGGACCAAAACCTGATTGGTGAAGTACAGTGTCCCCCAAATTGATAAAGTAATATTCTGATGCCATTTTTCCCTCCCTGGAAAACAGTATTGTATTTCGAAACTTCTTCCTGTTATCTAAGGGTTGCAACTGTTTACCGTTGGGAATGCGGGAAAGCCTGGCACTTTTCAAGTGCTAGGTTTCAAATTCAACTTTGTCCTGAACGACATTAAAACATTTTGTATACGAAAAGTGAAGTTTCTTTAGGAAGGCGTGGAGGCAAGTTCGGTAATCGCACACTTTTCTGTTACAGGACATTCACTGAACAATGCCAGGGACACAAGTGCCATGGATACTCTACCGCTAAATGGTAACTTCAACAACAGCTACTCACTGCGCAAGGGCGACTACCACGACGGGGTGCAGGTCGTGGACTGTGGACTAAGTCTGAATGACACTGCGTTTGAGAAAATGATCATTTCAGAGTTAGTGCATAACAACCTCCGGGGCGGCAGCAAACCCCACAACCTGGAGCTCAAGCTCCCGGTGAAACCTGTGATCGGTGGCAGCAGCAGCGAAGATGACGCGATTGTGGCTGACGCCTCATCTTTGATGCACGGGGACAACCCGGCGCTGGAGTTCCGCCACAAAGAGCTGGAGGCCCCGCTCATCCCTCAGCGGACTCACTCGCTTCTGTACCAGCCCCAGAAAAAAGTGAAGCCGGAGGCGACCGACAGCTACGTCTCCCAGCTGACGGCCGAGGCCGACGATCACCTGCAGTCCCCCAACAGAGACTCTCTGTACACGAGCATGCCCAACCTAAGAGACTCTCCCTACCCGGAGAGCAGCCCCGACACGGCCGAGGACCTGTCTCCCTCCAGGCGGAGTGAGAACGAGGACGTTTTCTACAAAAGCATGCCCAACCTCGGAGCTGGCCGCCACCTTCACATGTGCTACCAGATCAGCAGGGGCAACAGTGATGGCTACATCATCCCCATTAACAAGGAAGGGTGCGTCCCGGAGGGGGACGTCAGGGAAGGGCAGATGCAGCTGGTCACAAGCCTTTGATAGGACAGCTAAGAAATTCCTAGGGCCACGCGCTAGTATTACTCGATAGAGACGCTGCCAGCGGCCACTGCGGCTCCCTCCAACTCTGCCGGAAGAATCGGCTCTGTGGACCCTGGTTCTCCAGTGTAGGAAAACAAAACAGACTGATCCTCACAGTTGTGTGAATTTTTATAAGACATCCGAGAACTTTGTATATACACAGAGTATACTAAATTGAATTATTTGTTACAAAGAAAAAGATGCCAACCAGGTATTTTACGTTTTTTCTGCTGCTGTGTAGAGAGATTGTAAAACGAACAGGAGACCCTCCCAGCCACGTTCCTTGCGGCAGTGGGCGAACTGAGTCTGTAAATAGGGCCGCACAGTTTTTTTGTAGGCCTGCATTGTATTATATACAAGACGTAGGCTTTAAGATCCTGTGGGACAGATTGACTGTATCTTACTTTTCCTGACAAGACTTGGAAAAGCAGGAGAGAGATTCTGCACCCGTTTGCACTTCCCTGCAAACCTTTTACATTAAGGCAACAATTGAAAATATGTTTAACCAGTAGCAATCAAGCCACAGGCCTTATTTCATGTTTCCTCAACTGTACAATGAACTATTCTCATGAAGAAAAAAAATGGCTAAAGAAATTATATTTTGTTCTATTGCTAGGGTAAAATAAATACATTTGTGTCCAACTAAGATATAATTGTCATTAAAATAATTTTAAAAGAGTTTGGAGAGAATATCGTGAGGAGCTCTTGGTCGCACATAATAAGAAACGTTTTTTTCTTAAACCCGTCCTGGTCAGTTCTACCCATGTTTGCTTATTTTCCACTGTAGAGAGCGCTCCACTTTGACCAGTTAGTCCCTTTTCTTACATTTAAATTTCTTATTGCCAAAAGAGTGTGTTTTATGGGGAGAAAATTCCCTGAAGTCAGTCCTGCCATGCCTTGCACAAATGTGGGGAAATCTGGAGGTCTTGGGTCATCCCTCTGTTTATTCTGGAACAGAGGGCGAAGGGGGCACTGGGCACTTCTCACAAACTTTCTAGTGAACAAAAGGTGCCTATTCTTTTTTAAAAAATAAAATAAAACAGAAATATTACTCTTCCATATTCCTTCTGCCTATATTTAGTAATTAATTTATTTTATGGTAAAGTTCTAATGACATGTAAATTGTTTCAGCAAAGCTCTGCTCTTCTTTCAAGCCCTTTGTGTAAACCTGTTAATAATGAGCCCATCACTAATATCCAGTGTAAAGTTTAACACGGTTTGACAGTAAATAAATGTGAATTTTTTCAAGTAGTAATGTGCACTTTTATGTATGTTAAGCAGTAGACTCGACCAAGGTGGCCCTTTCCAATCCCATCCCACCTTCCGCTTAGGAAACCTCAGACTGGAACCCATAGCTGTTTGAAGGAATGCAAGCAAATTTGCCTGCTTATGCTTCTCAGTGAAAAGAATAGATTCATATTCTAGTTATCGCTCATACAGACACGAGAGCTGCAAAATGAGTTGCAGTGAGAAGTAAGATTCCATAAAATAGATGAAGGATTACAATTTTTATGATTAAATTTGGACAGAAGAATACACTTAATTTTTTTTTTCCTTCAATAGATTTCTAAAGTAACGTGGAAAAGAATGGTTCCTGAAGCAGGTATTCCCAGTTTACAGACTGTGAAATAGAGGCTGCTCGGAGTGGCAAAGTCTGTTGTGAAGAAAAGCTCATATTACAAGTGCAGTTTTTTTACAGTTGGCTTTCCATAGACAGATCTTTCTGATTTGAAACATAATCATTTCTACCAAGCTTTGTAGTCCCGCAGTGCTGCTCAGTTAGCTGTCCCTTTACATGGACACAACTGGAAGTGCCTATGGAATTTTAAAAGGCTAACTTTTTCAACTTTAAAAATATGTATTAGTTACTGTCTTTTATGTGTGTGTATGTGTGTGTTGTCTGCATGTGTGTCTATACCACACACGTGCATAGTCCCCTAAGAGGCCAGAGAAGAATATCAGATGCCCTGAGAGTGGAGCTCCAGATAGTTGTAAGCTGCCATGTGGGTGCTGGGAGTCGAACCTGGGTCATCTGTAACTCTGCAACTGCTGAGCCAGCTCTGCAGCCTCAAGAGAAATAACTCCCAAGTTTATGTTCACACATCTCCTAGAGGACACAGTAAACCTTAAGCGGTGTTTGAAGAAGAGCCATATGGTCACGTATCATCAATACACAAGCGGAAGCTGACCCTTTAACGAACTCCACAGTGTCGCTGCCTCTGGGAAAGAGTCTGTGTGAGTTATGGCTAATGAGCCCAGAGTTTAGCAAACTGTTTCTTATAAGAAGGTATCACATACACAGCCGCTGTCCTTTCAGGCTTGTTGCATTTTTTTCTCCAGTCTTAACCTCTACCCTATTGTAATGAACACACTTTTTTGTATACAAGCCAGACAGCATCAGGCTGCTTCAGTCATGAATTTTTAAAAACTAAGAAAAGGAAAGGTTGGGCTGCCAAAATAACAATTGTTTTTTTGTGTTTTTATTTTGGTTTTGTTTGATAAACTAAAAGGAATATGTAAATGTTGCTTCAGATCCCTTATGCGAGTCCTCCTAGCATAAGGTAATTTTTCAGTTTAAAATTATGATTCTACTGGCTACCTAGCTGTGTGTGTGTGTGTGTATGTGTGTGTGTGTGTGTGTGTGTGTGTGCAGTGTACGTGTGCTCTTATGTGTTGTGTGTATGAACTTGTCTGTGTGGGCACGTGTCATTCGGAAGTCAACGTGAAGGTGCCTTCCTCAATTTCTTCACCCTGGTTTTGGGAAAGAGTCTCTCCCTGAGCCTGGAGCTCACGGCTCAGGGAGAGACTGGCTAGCCAGAGAATTCTCACGATCTTCCCGTTCTTCCCTCCAGCACTGAGGATGCAGGCACAGGGCACTGTGGCGCTGGCATCTGCAGTGAGGTCCTCAGGCTGGTGCAGCAATCACTACCCACTGTCCAGTGTCTAACCTTTAGTTGCTAATGGGTTTTTCATTTATCCACATGCTTTGAGTCTGCTCAACTAGTCCTAGAAGCACCGTTCCTACTTCCCTGGTGGTTTGTGTTGGTGAGCTTATAATGTTGCTTCGCCACCCCTTTCCCTGGGAACAACTGCTCTCCTTGTCTAGTAAGAAGAATGCTGTGGTCCAGTTATCTCAGAAGCGCTTGATATGAGTTCATCTAGACTCACCTTTTCTAGGAAAAAGGGTCTCACGTTCTCTTATGAAAGTGTATTTTATACATCTCCATGTATGTGTTCATTTTGTATGCTTTTATAGTCAGTTATATGGAAGTGGATACAAGTTGTTTAAATACGACGCTGGTTCCAACTCATCCACATTCTTTAGAGGTAACGGTAGCCAGTAAAACAATTATTTGACAGAAAATCATCACTGCACTCTCCCACAAAAAACCAAACAGGAAATGTGGACACATTCTTTGCCTGTTCTCAAAGGAAATTTCTTCTGTGGGTGTTTTCAAGATAATTCATGTATTCAGATGAGAAGGGGTGGGGTGGTGTATGTTTCACTGAGGCTTAAACTGAATTTTACTCTGCTTCCTTGGGGTGGGATGCGTCCAACTATTTGAAGTACAAAAATTTCACTCATTTCAAATATTCTAAATTGAAAAGAGACAAAATTTGAAAGATGCCCCCAGTAGGATTTCAGGAAAGAAGCCAACTTTTCTTATGTCTTGACCCTCCAGTTTTCTCTAAGGATGTCCCTCCCCATCGCATTTCACAAAGAAAAGTTCTAGATCACTCCTTTCCATCAAATGCCAGCATTGAATCTCAAACTTCAGCAGGAAAAGGTACTGGCAAGTGCAAAATAAAAGAGATTGCTTCCCAGTGTGAGGAAAGGAAGACGCCTTTGAAAGTGAGACCTTCACCGGGGCTTCCCACTCATTGGTTTGAGACTTTAAGGAGCACGCCCAGAGTAGAGCATGCACACTAAAGGTTAGGCAACTGGGGTGGGGCTGAGACAAATCATGACAGTCTTAGCTATCATTTGGCGGGGGAATTTTCTATTGGGTTAGACTGAGTCTCCAAAGGCTCAGAGACAAAGCTAGCTAAGACCACCACTGAGCGAGAAACAGTGAATGTATGAGAAACAGTGAATGTAAGAGAGCATCTTCAAGCAGCCTGTACTTTGCACACTTGAGCCTCATTGCGAAGCATTTAGCACTAGTGGGAGCTGGCAGGCACACAAAGTTCGTCTCCATGGCCACCGACCAGAGACGCATCTTCCTGTCAAAAAACAAAGAAAAAAACATTAACAATAACTTTGACATCGCAGGTAACAAAGTAGGCCAATTAAACATGCTCTAAATGTTTTCCAAAAGACCTCTCCCCGTGTCAAAATAAGGTTTCTCCAGCATCCTCTTTCCTCTTCTGATGGCATTCACGCTGTTTCTCAGACGTCTGGACAGGCAGGTTTGGTTTTAAAAACCTGTTATTTCTAGGTGAGGTTTTCCTGACTAGGTTGTAAGGTGTCATGTGTAACAGCCTTCGTGTTACAGATGAGTGTCTAAAGTCAGAATTAATGAATAGGGAAGCCTGTGAGGTTTCCATAATCTTTACCTGCTGTAGGAAACACACACATGTGTGCACACACACAGCCTTTTATTTTGTGCTTACTGAAGTTAAAAGACAAAAATCGTGTGGAACTATGTAGAAGGCACAGTTATCCTTAAGCAATCCAGTGCTTTGAGCCTCAGAGACTGAGGATGAATGATCAATCTATGCATAGTTTTTCACAAGCATTTTTAAATCATGAGTCAGAATTCAGCCTTTGAGAAAGCATTTTAGCATTCCCAGCCACATGGCTTTCTCATTTGCCTTTATTAGGCAAAAAAAAAAAAAAAAAAAGTCTGATCTTTTGCTGCACTTTGAAAAGCACTGCCAGCCACCATAGAGAACTAGCAGGAGCAATAATGATAGGTGTTAGCCAGTATTGATCAGGATAAAGAGTCACTGGTGGTTTTCTGATGAAGTAGCAATCACAATAAACATTTGGCTTTTACACCCAAACATGGGGCTAGGCTGCACTAAGTCATTTTAACCTGTAATAAGCAAGAGAGAGGGAGACTGTACAGTTTTTAACAGATAGCCTAAAGTGTTTTGTTGCATTTGCTGTTTGCATATTGGAACAAGTTCATTTGCCACCATCTACCTTTTAATAGTCACTGAGAGCGCTGTCAGGCTGCGTCCTAAATGCTGTGTTGCTTAGTCCACTCAACCCTCTCCGCAGTCCTCTGAGGAGAATCTTCATCTCCTACCTTTACAAAATAACAACAACAACAATAATAATTTTCTGGAGGTCTCCTGGCTGATGAGTGACACACCCTCCTTCAGAGGTTCTCCTTGAGTTTGAACATTTGACCAACTATAATTTGCTTGGAGTTGAGAGAAGATCCCAGCCTACCACTGATGTCTCACAAACTTGCTCTCAGCTTTCAGTCAGAGAGGGGTTTGCTTTTGAATCCACAGCGCTGGGAAAGAAAATGAATTGGAAACAGTTTCTGAAGTACAAACTCCTGGTACAGATAATCTATTCAGCCAAGAAACAGAAGAACAACAGCAACAAACACAAAAACACTTCCCTGGCGCAGATCCATTACCAGGCTGAGTCAAATGTGTGACCAACTTGGTTATTGGCTTATCTTTTTGGCTATAACTTAAAATCTCTCCAAGAAGAAGTTATAAGGAAGGAAAAATATCAAGATTTGATTCACAGCATCTGACTTTTGTTCCTCACTAATTAAAATAATGTTGCTTAACACTGGTTAAGCAATATTGCAGTGGAGCCAAAATGCTCTCTCACACACACACAAAGTAAAATATTTAAGATTTTTGTTTTTATTTCTCTGTACAACTACGCATTAAAAACAGCAAAAGCCTTGTGAAAAAAGTCACAGTACCTCAGGTTCCTTATACTCTTTTAAGGTATTATTTAAATTTTTTAAAGGAGTGTTCAGCATTTAGGGTTTTCAAATATGGTCATCTCCCTGTCTTTTCACTGTCTGAATAGAAACAAAATATTCTGCCCTAAGCAAGTGAAAGTTTCACTAAAATACGATGTTTTTCTGGGAGGGCCATGCCCCTATGGCCCTTTGTGACACTTCTATGGCCCCTGCCAACCAGGCCCTTCCCCATGCTGGGCGATAGGCAAGCGCCTGTCACAGTGTTACACCCTTGCCTCTTGCCCTTTCTGCTCCTTGCGGTAATTCCCACGGTTGCTCTCAGGTCCTGAGGCCGCGTGCCCTAGAGAGTACAAACTAGAATGGAGATTGTGCTTATGAAAGCTCTGTTCGCTTCTGCTTTGGTGACAGGCTGACCCCACTGAACACCCATCCCCGAGGGCTCCCCAGGACCCCGTGTGCAGCAAAGGCTCGTGCACCTTGCTTCACCGGGAGCAGAGGATTTGCTCCCTGGGCTTCTGCCCAAGACAGGCGTAGCTTCTGGCCAGCCTTCTTGGCTGCTATTGATGTCATTAACCTCTGTCATTGTCTGCTACCCCTCTCTGTAAATTTCATCCCATCTAGTCCTTTCCAAATTCTTGTGATTTTTTTTCTCTTGTGTCCTGATTTTTTTTGCTTTCTTTTTATGATCATACTTTTTGTATATTATCTTTTCATATTATGAGTTAACCTTTCTTATTTGTGTATATGTGTTTTTCCCTGCCTCTTTTTTTTTCTGTCTCTGTTCTTCTAGCTTTATAACCCCCCTTTTTAAAAATTATATACATTAGGCAGGCATCGCAGCTCATACCTGTAATCTCAGTACTCAGGAGGCTGAGACAAGGAAATGGGACTCCAGGCCAGCCTGGACTGTATTAATGTATTCAACACGTGTAAAAAAAAAAGCGTGTGTGTTTGTATTATTTTAAATCTTTATTGAAATATAAAATCGCTCGTATTTAAATTTCTCCTTATTTCTACACTTTGAAAAAAAAATGACAAGCACACGCACTCCTCTTCTCTTACCTTTGATTGCAGCTGCCACTTTACCGTGTGGCCGCTGAGGTGCCATGTCAGGAGACTACGGGAAGGAAAGATGGGAAGGAGGTTGCCCCAGCTGGGTGACTTCCCCATGTACCCCTGTGACATGCCAGGTGAAATTTTCATGACTCTTCCACCTTCTGCTCATCTCCCCCACATCTCAAGCAGTTTTTGAAAGTTACAATCTTGTCCCAACAGGTACTTTTTTTACAGGGTCAATTGAGTGACTTATTTTACTACAGTTCATGAACACTTATTTTAACCACTTTAACCACCTGGTGTAAAATTTAGTAAAACTTTGAAACTGTAACAACAAACACAACTGGCTAGTTACATTGTTCCTAACTCAATACATGAGATAGGACCCAGGCAAAGCTGAGAAAATGGATATGCTGGAGGTTGCTTTTCTTGAGGCATTTGCCACCAGTTTAGGGCTCTACAACAACAAACCTACACAGAAACACTATGACCCGGAAGAAATGGATGTTTGGATGACCTACCCAAGGCCAGGGCTCTTGCTGAAAGGATTGGTTTAATCATGTAAACATACCCTTAGAGATGACTGCTTAATACAATAATTAGACTGTCTATCATTTATCAAGTTTTAACATATATGAAGACAAAACAGCAAATCTTTGAATATTTATCCATTTCTTACATATTTACTCAATTTTAGCATTCATTTATATGCTAAGATATTCGTGTCAATCATTTAATGAAGCGGAGGCACTAGAATCTGTGCAGGCTTCGGATTCTCACAGACATGGGCTTAAGCCTCTTCTCTCTTACTTAACCTCTCCTAAATTGTTTCCTCCTCCGGAAAATTGGAATCAGCCTACCTTGCCCAGGGTTGGCCTGAGGATTAGCGGTAATATATGTAAAGAGCCTGTGTGCCGTCCGCCACCAGATAGTCAATCGATAGCAGCCTCTTTCATTAGGAAGATATTGTAAGCAGCATAACTACCTCCTGACTTTCAGTTTGAGAAAAATAACCAGCCATCGAGCCTTTTGGTTTGCCGTTATCTTCCTCCAGACTCCAGACTTCCTGGCCAGGAAATATTTTCAGACACATCCTATGAGCAGTGGCCCTGAGGCTACCAGGTTCCGATGCTTTTCCTCGTGTGGCCCAATGGGGTCCTCAGCTCTGTGCAACAATGTGGCTGTATTAATTTAGCTAATTTACAATTACATAAATGGGCAGCTTTTCATCTCCTTCCACCTCTTCTTCTTTCACCTTCTCATTCTTTTCTGCAAAACAGTACACAGGTTCCTGGATGTAGCTGTTATTTCTTTTCTCTCCATAGTTAGCATTAGTTGAGTGGCTTACGTTGTCCTAGTTATGATGATGAGTGTTTGCTGATCACCTGTTTTTGACTAAACTCTTTATGAAGAGCATTGCCTCATTTGTTCCTAAAATTCCAATTCTTGTGCCAAGTCTATAGTAAATACTATTTGTATTTTATAAGTGAAAAATAGGGTTAACAAGGTAGAATAACTTGCCAAAGATGAAAACTGGAGTCAACAGAAAGTCTCAGAACTTTATTACCAAGCAACTGGCATGTCCAGACAGGAAGGGGAAAAAAGTATTTATTTGTTTTTTGTTTGTTTGTTATTTAGGCAAGGTCTCCCTATATGACCCAGCCCAAGCTCAGCTGCTTGATCTTTCTGCCTCTCCAAGGTTAAAAAAAAGCACCAGTTTTTAATGGCTGTTTACCACCCAGTAACACAAAGGCACAATTCCTATGAGAACGCAAGAGAGAAAGAGCGCTTGACTGATGGAATTCCAGATAAGTTTGAGGAGACAATGTGAATCTGGGTCTTGGAAGATATATAGGGGTTTTCTGGAGGAATTCAGTGCAGAGGCATGTTCTAGACTGGTGGAAAAGTACAGAAAAAACAGACAGATAAGACACTGGTGATCTGCAAGGTAAAGCCATAGTAGAACAAACGTCAGGGAGAGCGCTTGGGACAGCCTGAAAGGGGTGCCATGGTGACCTAACTTATAGTGCCAGAAGCTGCTGCATCATGCCCAGGTTACAACAAAGATTGGTTTGTTGTTTTGTTATTGGTGCTGAGTGTGTTCTCTCCCGTCACCTTTTATGGCCCAAGATGCTGGAGAGATGACATTGCAAACAAAGAACGTGGCCAGTGAAGAGGGCCTGGGACAGGAATGAGAGCGGCACCAAAGGAACAGAAATGAAAAGATGGAGGGGAGCCTCCTGCTTTATCAACATTACTTCATTTAGTCGTGATTCATTCAAAGAAATGTGTTTCCTTATTTATTAGTAATGCCATATTCTAATTAAAAGGGCACTGAGCAAATTACTTCCCCGGCACGTTGATGAAATTCCTGAGAAAATCATTTGGGGGAAGAAAGTTTTGTTTCAGCCCTCGATCCAGGAGAGTTTCAGAACATCCTGGCAGGAGAGGTGTGGCAGACCATAACAGCTCCCATCACGGCAGGAAGACACAATGGATGTTGGCACATGCTGGCCGCTTCCATCTCCCTTCATTCCATCAAGGACCCTCAGCCTATGTGATAGAGCTACCCACATCAAGACAGTCCCCTCTGCTCACATGCAGCACAGACACACCCAACACTGTTTTCTTAGTCCAGTCAAGTTACCAAAGCACCACCAAAGAAGCTGATACTTCTTGAATTTCCTCAATATGAATATAATGTGAATGGGTCCTCTATCAAGAAACAATGCAGAAACACAAACCTATAGATTACAACTCTGTCCCCTGCCCTATATATTACACCTCCAAATAGAGCAGTACCAGATGTCCAGCCTACATTTTAACCATATAAGCACGGCTATTGTGATATAATAGCTTATATGTGATTGCATCAACACTGTGTTCATTAAATCCACTCAGGCAATAGTGTGCACTGTGGCCCTGCCTTTCTCTGCTGTATAAAACTCCACAGATGATAGTGCTGTATATTACATATCAAAACTTGGGTTCCTTTCTTTCTGTCCTTTTTAAAAAGTGGTCAGCCCAAAACTTCAACAAGTTAGGGGCCTCAGTTTTCAGCCAGAGAGCTAGAGAATGACCTTGCAAGGAATCTGATCTAGGATCATCGTACTCAAAAGCCTAAGTCATGTGCACTTTAGTAGTGTATAGACTAGAACTAGAATACTTAATGAATTAATCAACGGTTTGTTGGGTTTAGGGAAGGCCTCTGGCTTCCAGGAGCACTGTGGGAGCCAGGAAGAGCCCCTGGCGTGCACACGCAAGCCGGACTTGCAGAAGTTAACTGGCGCTCGCATGTCAGCAAATCTGTTATAATGCCACCTCACTTGCGTTTCTTCCTGCGATTTTGCTCCCACCAAAGAATACTCGATGAGTGAATCAGTTGACCTCGTGATGTCTTTCTCACATATGCAGATGCCCCGCCATGCTGTTGTAGCATTTTTATCCTACTCTACCATTAGTACCAGAGGAACCATGTTCAAGTCCAGGCTGCTGAGCTTGAGAGTCAGTGCACCAACCATAACTTCATGATGTGAAAATTAGAGCCCATGCTGTAGTGAGAACACTGACCCAGCTAGGATGCTATGAGGGACTGATATACACACTAGAGAGGTGAATGGTGAAGAAGAGCTGTTGTTCTTAGACTCTGGAGAGACATCATTGCAAGCAGGGGATACAGCTAATAAAAAGAGCCTGGGTCAGGAATGTGAGTGGCACACAGAAGGGTCAGAAATAAAAGATTGAGGGGAGTGAGGGTTGGGATCCTGGAGACATGGGTGGAGTAGCCTGAACTAAATGTAGCTGGCTTCCTGTGTTCTTGCTTCCCTGTTGAGCACATTGACAAATCTGGTATCTGCATGAAGGCTAGCGCACTGATGATGCACTGACAAGGTGTCCATGTTCAAAACTTTGCTTTATCCTACTCTTGTTAATCTCCAGTGACGGTCCACCTTGCTGCTGCTGACCCCAACAACAGCTGATGACCCATAGACTTCCTGCGAGAGGATGTGACCGGCTCAGATTCTTACAGTCTCGTCCTGCACTTCCCCATCACTGCCTGACAATTTGCAAACCGCAGTCTGGAACTGAACTGTCTGAATAGGGATGAGGGGTCAGAACCACTACAAGAGGTTAAAGGGCATAGAGGATAGAATGAGCAGAAGGCTCTGTGAAGCTTGACCAAGATATTCTGTGCTTCATTCCATTTACTATGACAACATACTCTGATTACAAACAACTTAGGGGAGGAAAGGGCTTACTGGGCACACATTAGAGGTCACGGTCCCTCGGCAGAAACCGAAGCATCAGAACCCATGGAGGAACAGTGCTTGCTGGCCTGCATGAAGGCTCCTGCTTAGGTATCTTTCTCGTACAGACCATGTCCTCATGCCTGAGAAATAGGCCACATGCAGTGAGGTAGGCCCTTGTACATCAGTCAATAACCAACTCCCCCCGAACATGCCAGGCCAATCTGATGTGGGCAATCTCTTAGCTGAGTCTCCTATCTCAGGTAACTATAGACTGTGTCAAGTCGACAGTCCAACTATGAAACTCTGGAAGCCACTGACTGCTGTTTTTGTTTTATTTTGTTTTGTTTTTGTGGGAAGCCCAAAACCTGACAAAGCGCATTTTAGATGAAGAAGCTGCCTGTTTAGATCCGTTCTGGTTGGGGCTTCTGTGTCCTGCTGTGTTTCAAGGTGACCCAGTGCAGCCTGTTGTTCATCACCACGAGCCTGTTCTCATTATATGCCTCCCTGATTACTGTTCTGCAGGTTGATTGGAACTGTATTCAAGACATTTGTACCTCATAGTTCCTGGACACATCTATATGTTAGCAAATCAAGTACGATTTATCTCTGGAATTATTGGATAGGGCCGGCTTCTTCTTCTCAATGCCTGCTCTCTCTAGCTTGTCATTTTAATTAGCACTTGCTCCTTGTTCCCCCTGAGAATGGGGATAGCTGTTGCTCTGGCAGGAGTCTCAGCCGCTGTTGGAATGTTACTCTGAGTTCTGCCTTCAAATTCCTTAATCAGCTTGGGGTGGAGGATGAGGGGGACAGATAAAGTTGAAGCTTGTAGGAAATAGACTGGCTTTTCAGTTTAGAGGAGATTAAACTACTGTTGGAAAAACTGGATTTAAGAGCCCAGGTACGTACATCCACACTGCCTGGTTCCTGCTAAAAATCACTCTTTTCAAGTGCTGTGGTCCAATGGAAAAGGGACCCCACATCTGGAAAGGTCCCAGGGTCAGCTCTGTCACTTCCGGAGGACATGAATCATGGCTGCCGTTGCTGGAGCTCCGTTTGTCTGCGTGTTTGCTTGTTCCGACTACAGGGCCTCAGGTAGCAGAGGGTGATGGGTAGACTCTGGGCCTTCTCCCTCAAACTCCCAGGTGCTGGAATTGCAGGGAGGCTCCTCCACGCCCAGATTATGTGATAGGATTGAATCTGGTGTTTCCTGCGTGCTAGAAAAGTGCTCTCTCAACAGGCCCAGCCCAGTCCCAATTTTTTTTTTTTGTAGCAACATCTGGCGCCCGCGCTGCTTTGTCCTCTCCCACCCTGCTTCATAGACGCATCAGATTTTTCCTTCCATTTTGCTTTCACGATGAGGGAGGCAGATAGAGGCTTCCTTGGAAGGCCTATCATTTGGTTGTGGCAAATGCCTGCACATGGGGAAAGTTCAATTACTTCCTGCATATGTAAAAATAATTGTAAGAAAAACCTGCTTTGAATTTCTGATTACCCTCTCTTTCCCCAAGATAATATTGTATTGTTTCTCAAAAGATCTAGTATCTTGAACAAGATAATTATATTTCTGCTAAACTGCAAGTCGAATTTCTCTACTCTGAAAAACAAGAGAGGTGCCGATTTCAAAAAGATTTAGGTTCAAATTTAATCACTCTGTCTCTGAACTTCGAGTGAAATTTAATTACCCTCCTCTTGACTTAACACTGACTAACATACAAACAAGTGCAAGCAAGAGCAGATACGAAAGGAGCATGTGCTACAGAGAACAAAGAGCAGAGACAGAGTTGGCAATATTTAAGAATGTCATCTCTAAAGCAAGTTAAAGTATCTTTCTTCCTAAAAATATGCAACTGTTACTAAATAAAATTGGTTTGCTGTAAATATTAATGTTTATCAGTAGCAAGTTGGTGCAGTTTCAAGGTTTCTAAGCCTGTGTTTCACAGGATATTGTAAGGAAGATTCACTTTCATGAAGTGAAAGTGTTTGAAATGAACTACAGTATCCCTGAGGCTTTTTATAACCCACTAACGCTTAGAGGCCTTTTTATTCTAGAATCTAGTTTGATCATCAGAGAAGCAGTATAAGCTTTTGCCCTAAATGAACAGGGCACATAAGGCAAGGATTTCCTTAGTAAAATTAATACTTCATATATTAGTGTTAGTCAGAGAAGCAGAACCTCCAGAGAAGCAGAACCAAGAGAATGTGTGTGTGTGTGTGTGTGTGTTGGCAGGAATGTTCTTCAGCTTAGGGAAGTTGGTAAGTCTAAAGTCTCTGAGGACTTAGAAACACCCAGTATTCCCTTCTATGTCCGCAAGCTGCAAGGCTGAGCAGATCGAAGTGACAGGCCTTCAAGTGACTGGCTAAGAACTACCAAGCTATGGGGGGGGGGGGGGGAGGCAGTCATCTCTGTTTTTAGGTTCACATGTAAACGCCAGTGCTGAGAGAGCGTCACAGCCACAGCCACCATTGGTGCATTCAAGTCAACATGAATATGCTTAGCATGGTTGTCAATGCCAAGGCTCAGAGCTTCCATTCCTGCATTCTGTCAGAGGCATGTGCAGAGAGTAGCTCACCGGCCTCTTCGGTTTACATTTACTTTTAAACTATTACAACATTTGAGCTTTTCACATCCGAATCAGTAACAAACATGGTAGAGTGGACGGGGAGGGAGGAAGCAGGAACAGGGATGGGGTGGGAGTGTTCAGAGAGAAAGACTCACAAAAGGAAAGATTTAGATGAGGCTGGCGCCCCCTGCTCTTCCTACCCCTTGTGTTGAACGACTCACCAATTCAATTTGATTCCCTTTTCCTGGAAGGGACTAAGGGACACTGAGACTATTCAGCACCTGTTATTGGAAAGACACTATCTGAACACATTGGTACATCCACCCATCCTCAGCCACCCCATCTCCATTTCCATGGCCTCAGGTACATACTGCATCCCACCGGACCTTGCTGCAGCAAGCCCGTCTACTCTCTGCTCCAACACAGCCACTTAAAGGAATGCCAGGGACGTCTTTCCCAAGGCTCTCCCCTCTTTCCACCCCCTATTTGAACCATGGAAAAGTGATCTTATATCATCTCACTTCCTCCTTCTGCTTTTCTTCCTGTGTCATCTTTTTCGTGGTGCAAGGGGTCCACTCATGTCCTCTCTGATGCTAGGCACGTATTCTACCACTGAGCCACACTCCCAGCCTTGCTCTTTACCTAGCTTTGTTTATTTTTTGAGTATTGAGGTACAGGAATCAGAAGACAATCTCTGGGACCTGTTCTGGAATGTGGCCTCAAAGGGAAGCTCCTACAGTTTTTACTTCAAATGCGCACTGGGTGATCTGAAGTCTGTGAGTGTTTTAAAGTGGGCCGGCCTGCTGGACCTACAATGTAGGTGAGGAGCAGAATGCTTATTTAGAGTGCCTGAGTCCCGAGTTTCATTCCCAGCAGCACAAGATGAACAAACAGGAACAACAAAATCCCAGTGGCCAGCGGAAGGATCTGCTTCCATGAGAAAAAAAAAAAAAAGTAAAAGTTTTCACTCCTAAATACGTATTTCCAAACCAGTCATGTCACCAAAAGGCCAGCTTCCAATGTCCACACCTTGTGCTTTATGCTTTTCTGAATACTAAACTCACACTCATTGTTATTTCTTTTTCTAAATCTATTTAGTAAAAAGGGAGAGCACACTGGTTGTATGGCTTTTCCTGGGGAGGTGTGAACCAAAGGCAGACATAGGAGAGCCATAATGGAAATGCTTGTAACCACATCTGCCTTGGTGAAGCCATGAATTTCCTAGGGTTGTGTAGAAGAGCTGGTGTGATGGGCTGCTTACAGGAGTTTGGTGACTGAAAGACAGCTGCATCACTGAAAAGCATGGGGTAGGACTGTGGCAGCTGTTCTGTCCCCACCCTGCAATTATTTACTCCCCAGAGAGTCCTGCTGATGAGTTTCCTGAGATTCCATCGTAATAGGAGCCTTCCATTTCTCTCGTGGAGGAAACATGTCCGTCTGGAGAAAACAGCTGTGTAACAATCCTGCATTTGAGTTCGATGCATGTGTATAAGTTACACACTGCTGCTGGACATGATGCAGGAAAAGCAGAGGCCCTGGTCTGTCCTGACCACTTCCTTTTCCCGAGTCTCATCAACTCGAAACAACAAAGGTTCTGGAACTGCCTAAGTACAGAAGACAGCTGTCTCCAATGACTATGTGTTAATCATTGGGATTTAGAGAAGGAACTATGTATAGTAACCTTCCAAACAGTTCAAGAGGTTACTTCAAGGAAGAGTAAGAAATAGGGTCAATGACAATCAGACACCCTACCAAGTAAATGGAAAGAGCCACAGTGCCATGATAAAGAATTATAGTATAAGGGAAGGAAAACACTCAGGATTCTCTTCTGTCACACATTCTTGTTTCATTTTGAGAAGATGAGTAAAGTTCAAGAGATCAATGATGTTGAAAGTTTTATACAATAATATGAATTTCCTTAAAGCTATTGAACTGCATGATTAAACATGATTAAATAACAAATTTTATCTATCTCGTGTTTATTTAACCACAATTTTTAAAAGTAGTTTGGGAATTTTTAGTTCTTTGGCATAAAATATCAACTAATTAATTAATTAATCTAACCCATTCATAAGCAATGTGAAATAGATCCAGAGGCCAACTGAATGTAGTTTTGTTGATGAGGTATATCACTGGTTTCTATGAGATGTGATTAACATCAAAGAAAATATCATAACACTATAAAACCTTTTGACCTTCTGTGGAGGGGAGAATATCACATGAGACGCAAAAAACAAAAAGAGCAATCATGAGTATTCAATACTTAAATATGAAAATTAGGATTTTTTTTCCTTAAGTTAAAACTGTATAGAAACACCATTTGCAAATAAATAACTCTTTGTGTAAACATAATTAGATTGTAAAAAATATAAAACTATACATAGAAATGATTAAAATCATGAAATAAGAATTTATAATAAAAATGTTAAAATACAGTTACTATATTATGCTTATATGAGTATGACCATGAAGATCTGGTTATTTAATAAAATAAAATAACTTCAACCTCATAGCAAAATGACTAACATTCCTGAATTATTGTTTTCACTAAAATCATAAGTAGAGACCCTACTTTGCTCTCTTTTTACCTTCATGAAGTGATGTGAGAAACTTATAAGGAAATTCAGTGCAAACACAGAGAGAATTAGATTGTCAAGACTACATAGCAACCCTGGAAAAGCTAGAGGTTCTATAATCTGAGGCAAAAATATGCTGAAGACTGTGAAAGTAGGATTATTATGGTATCAAAGGGAACTAACTGGTTTCAATTTTGTGGAAGAAAGAAAACAGGAAGTGGACATTATAGGATGATTTACATTACACTGGAGGTGTTTTGGTAAGACATCAATTTTGCAGTGAAAATCTTTTGTGTTCTATTTAAAACAGAAGAGATTTTCTTCTATCTCAGGTGGTTCTGTTTTAGGGTAGAAGATCTGCTCCAAACCCTTCTCAAGGACTCCTTCAGAGCTGAGGTTCCAAGCCCAGCCTTTATACAAGCCAGCTTTACCAAAGCATGTTTTAAATAGATTGAACTTTTTGATAAAACTGGCTTTCATGTGTTTAGCTGACACATTCTTCTAATGTTCATGGAACCCGTTCATCAAACAAGGCGCTTGATTTGCTGTGAGATCAAGTAAATGGGGCAAGTTATTTCTTCACCAGAGAAACTTTCTTTGGGGTTTGTGAAGGGTGGGGATCTCCCTTCATTTGTGTGAAACAAACAAATAGAGGTAGCATGTGGAACACAAAATACAGACCAGACCAGAGGAGACAGTACAGCAAGTAAAGCTTCACACAGCAGCAAAGTCCAGTTGAGAATTAGGGAAATGAATAAATATACACACACACATGCGCATGTACTCATATACGTGCAGATATTAAACATTTATGAAGATGTTCAAGTACCAGCAGATGACCTTACTTTAGTGCTACGGATAATAAAAATAGCACCAATACTCAGAGATATGTCTGACTATTTGCTAGACAGATAAACTTTCAGTAATATTTTGCAGGCTGGGACAATTACTCAGTTAGCACGATGCCTGCCCCACAAGTGTGAGGATATGAGTACAGACTGCCAGGAACCTCTTTTGGGAAGCATGGCAGCATGCATCTATCTAATTCCATCAGTAGAGGATGGAGATAGCCCGATCCACACAGACATATCTACACGTATGTGTACGTGTATACATGCGTACATGTATGTGTGCATGTATGCATGTAAATACCCACATAGACATGGACACTACACACACACACACACACACACACACACACACACACATATATACACGCATGCACATGCACACATGCACAACGTTTTGAGAAAGGATCTATCATATCTATCATTCTCTATTAAGAGTCTTTACTGTGGCACAGAGAGGCTAAGAGAGCTGAGGAGATGTGGGTATGCCAACAAGAAACCACACAGCTTAGGGAACACTAAGACACAGCTTTTAAGATGGTGCGGTGCCATTTCTGCTGGGCCGGGAAGCACAGACACGTCACGGTACTGTATACACTCCTCACTCTAGAGGCCAGTGGCTGCTGGAAGTGAGAGCCTTAGGCCTGAGACCTTGAAAAGGTTCAGATAATAAAAAAAGGGGGGGAACGGAGCAGAGAAGGGCTTTCTTGAGAAATAATAGGAAAAGGCTTTGCAGGATGTAACTGGCAGTTGTATGTCCAGGTGGGAGAAGAGACATTGAAGACATTTTCTCTTACAAATTTAAGTTTTAAATGCCAGGTATTAGGGGGCCAGCAAGATGGCTCGGAGGGTAAAGTCGCTTACTGTGCAGGCCTAAAGACCTAGGTTTGATCCCCTGAACCCACACCAGATTGAGAGAACTGACCCTTAAAGTTGTCCTTTCTATTTCTAACAGGAACTCAATGGCAGGCTCTTTGGCCTCCCCACCCCCAAGGGAGGAGCAGTCCTGTTAGGCCACAGAGGAGGACTTTGCAGCCAGTCCTGAAGACACCTGATAAAACAGGATCAGATGAATGGGGAGGAGGTCCCCCCTATCAGTGGACTTGGAAAGGGGCAGAGAGGAGATGACGGAGGGAGGGTGGGATTGGGGAGGGAATGAGGGAGCGGGATACAGCTGGGATACAGAGTTAATAAAATGTAACTGATAAGAAAAAAATAAAATTAAAAAAATAAATAAAGTTGTCCTTTGACCTCAAAACATGGGCCAAAGCACAGAAGTTACCGTGCTCACCCACAATAGTGTAAATTTATAAAAGATCCAAATATGTTGTGCTTGTCTGCAATTTCAGCACTTTGGGAGGTAGAGGTAAGAGGCTCAGGAGTTCAATGCCATTACAGCCTGGCTAAAAGAGACTATCTCAGATGAACAAATACATTCAAAGTTAAAATGTGGGATGCACAGCTCATGGAGCTGATCATAATATTTCAAATGCATTGGTTGTCCCGGTCATTAACCTTCATAAGAGTTTAAGTTGTTTATTCAGATTTTAAGCATCCTGCCAAAAACACTTAATGCCTGCAAAACAATGAAAAGCACATTTTTGAATGTGTGCCTAAATGACAGCATTCAAATCAGTGTGAACAGTTCATCAAGCTGCCCAGTTTGGACAGGTAGGTTAGCTGTCCCTCCCAGATCATCATGACCAAGTTAAACACTTTAGGCAATGTTTGAGTCTAATCAAAAGTTCAAATGAGAAAAACATAAATCACAGGGATTCGGTGCTTCATAACTCCCAAGGAAGTTGAAGAAAAGAAGAAATTTGAGTATCAATCCTTTTAACTCAGCAGGAGAGGAAGTAGCCGGTACAGACGGCCAATGTGAACAAAGCACAAAGGTCTCTCTCACTCTGGTCCAGCCCCCCTGTTTATTCACAGCATCCTGGTTCCTCCACCCTTTTATTCCCCTCCTCCACTAATCTTCTCACTCAATTTTACGCCCTTCATTCAGTTCCTGCTCTCCTTCTTTCTAAAGACACCTTAATTTTCTTGTAAATGTCCACCTTCATGTCCTCCCTGTGTGTAGTATGTTTCCCCTACCAGGGTTTGCCATGTACCTTCCCCTGCCTGGCAATCAAAGACCTCTTTCATTTTCTGTTCCTCAACACCCATCACAATGTAGTTAGCGTGTGCGATATTGGCTCTCCTTTTTTCTGACTTGCTTATTGTTCACTCTACAAAAACCACAGGTGCTGAATTCAAACACAACATGATGCCTTTGGAGACTAGGCTTAATTTTGCTCTATTCTCCACCAAGTTGGATGGTTTTATTTGATCTAGTAACACCAGGGTCTGCCATGCAGGCGTGTTGAAGGTAGGAACTGGCTGTGTTCAACCCACTGGGAAAGCAAAAGCAAAACACAATGGTGCTAAGTGCAAGATGAGGTAAGTGTTGTAATGAGGGCATCTTGGAGAATGGGCACAAGGAATACGATTGAGGCTTGTTAGCAGGATTTTGACTGCACATGTTTTTGTTTCATGGTGTATCCCTGAGAATCATGAAGGGAAAATTTCAGAGTCAGAGTCTGGGGCAAGAGAAAGGTGAAAGAAAATAAAGTCACAGTTATCTATAACACCATGTGGTAAGTGTGCCATTGTCATGGTCAGCTTTAATTGTCAAGATGACACAGCCTAGAGTTATCCAAAAGGAGCCTCTCCATTGAGGAATTAACAGATCAGACTGGCCTGGGGCCACATTTGCGGGGGATTGTCTTGACGGTGGCTTGATAAAGTAGGACCCAGGTCATTGCAGAAGGCACCATCCCTAGGCGTGTTGTCCTAGGGTGTGGGAGAAAGCTAGCGAAGTATGAGCCTGTAAGCAGGCCAGCAAGCAGTGTCCTCCATGGCTTCTGCTCAGTTCCTACTTAGGTTCCTGTCCTGACTTCCCTCAGTGAAGGCCCGTGACCTGGAAGGGCAAGCCAAATAAACATTTCCCTCCACTAAGCTGCGGTTGGTCATGATATTTGTCACAGCAACAGAATGAAGCTAGAATAGCCCTCGTATTCCATCAGGATGGTGGTAGGTGTCCCTTCATCCTGCTTTAGGCTGCTGCCCTTTTGCAATGCTCTCTCCTCCGAGTCATTCACTAATCACAGAGCAGGCACTGCTCCACCAGCATGCACTGTTTCCTCTAACTCTGCACGGAAAGATAATACTCACTGTTTAATCACTCTTCTCTCAACAGGTAATGCTAATAAAACAGTGGGGAGAGTGGCAAGATCTACTGTGCCATTTTCAGTGCTCAGAGTCACACACCAAGATCCTTGACATTCTATCACTTACTGTAGCGTAGAGAGTAACTCAAGGGGATGTGCCCCCAGCATCCGCAGTCCTCACAAAAGAATTAGCAGTGTCCTCCAGCACAAATGCTGGGCCTCCAGATCCTACAGGGCATACTGCAAGATAGCAGCAGAGGTTCTAGCAAAACGGTTCCCCTAGTCGGATCGCCATTGTTTATCCCTTCATTTGTTTGTTTTTAGACAATGTCTCCTATACGCCATCCTAGCTTTGAAGTTGTGTAGCTAGGGATGATCTTGAACTCATGATACTCTTAATCTCTATTTCCATGTGCTTGAGTTAGGGTGTGTTCCATGACTCCTAGTTCAGAGCTCTGCTTTTGATGGTAGAGTTCAGTCAAGTGTTAGGATGTGGAGATACCAAATGGAAAAGCAATGATGCCTTCTTCAGCAGTGTCTTTGTCTGCCAACTAGGAAACCAAGCCTGGTGAAACTGGAGTAGGTTTCACAAAGACACCCAGATCTTTGAAAAATACAGTCATTCTGTCTCCTTGGTCAATATGAGCAATGAACTCTGATAATCATTTCAGGGTTTGATTTCTCTAAATCTTTGAAAAACTTGGTTTGTTATTATTATTATTACTAGTTAGCATTCAAAATGATGATTATCATTGTGACACACATACATAATTATATTTTATTTTATTTATCTCTCCCCCATTCATTCTTGTTTTCTGCCCATTACTGGTCCCTTTCTTTACCCCAAATAGTTCCTTCAGCTCTCATGTCACACACACTCCATACACCCACTCTTGTTCTTCCCATCCCTGTCCCTTTAGACTTCTTTCTCCTCTCTCAGTCACCTTTCTATTGAGTGTCCTGAATATATATGTATGTATGTCCATGTATGCGAATGTGTGTGTGTGTGCACGTGTAGTTTATTTCTGTGAAGAGACACCATGACTATGGCAACACTTTTAAAGGAAAACATTTCATTGGTGCTGGCTTACAGTTAAGAGGTTTAGGCCATTATCATCACAGCAAGAAGCATGGCCACATGGAGGCAAACATGGTGCTGGAGGTAGCTAAGATTTCCATATCTGGATTCACAGAAAGCAGGAAAGAGAAAGAGAGAGAGAGAGAGAGGCTGAGCATGGCTTAAGTATTTGAAACCAAGGCCAGACTTACTTTAATTAAGGCCATGCCTCCCAACAGTGCCACTCTCTGGTGACCAAGCATTTATATCTATGAGCATATGAGAGCCATTATTATTCAAACTACCACAGTGTGTGTATGATTGCATGCACATGTATGCATGTAAACATTTGTATGCATACATGTGCATGCAATCATACACGCATACAAATGTTTATATATGTATGTATACATATGTGCATGTAAACATGCATGTATTTCTATGTATGTGTGTATGCATGTTTATGTATGTATATATGTATGTTTGTGTATGTATGATATATATGCATGTGTGATGTATGCGTGTATGTATGTGTGTATGTATTGTGTATGTGTGTATATGTATATATGTTTTTATAGATCTGAGCCTGGATTTCCCTGTGAGAGAAAACACACAGGCTGCCTTTCACAGTCTGGCTTATTCTACTTTACATTTTTTCTCTTAACTGAAAGCTTTGGCTAGTTTAGGGGCCTTGTGTATATAAATAACATGCAGGTGATGATAGACAGCACCCACAGTTTTCACAGAAAGATCCTCTCTTCCAGGGACCATTGAAGATCATACTTACAAGAGGTGCTACCGTGTGGTGAAGCCACATAGTGAAAAGTCCCTTGTGTCCTTCTGTGTTGAAAGCTCAGGGCCTTGAATGGGAAACGTGCGGGGGCTTCCTCACCCCTCCCTGGGCATGGTGGGGTAATGGCTTAGTGCAGAGTTTTCCGTGCTGACGACCCACTATGCCTTTTTAGCAAGAAAGCTTAGTCTCATCCCTGCTTTACTGGCAGGAAGTGAAATATAACAGAGACCTCAAGTCTCCTTCCCACAGCAACCCAGGCCAGGCAGCAGAGCCGAAAAGCCCAGGAACAGGCCTGGACTCTCCATGCCTGGCTGTGCAGTGCTCTTTCTTTTAAAAAGCTTTTGCAGGAGTCATCATCAAAATTGCAACTCACTGCACTGAACTAAAGGAGCTGGACACACTGGTGCAACCCAGCTAAACAAAAGAAGGAAGAAACCGAAAAAGGAAAAAAAATGCCTAATTCCATAATTACTCTGGCCAACATTCTTTTTTGATTTACTACCTCAGCCCCTGGTAGTGTTCTGAGCTAGGAACTCAGTCTTTTCCCCCAAAAAAAGAATTTTCCTTTTCTTTTATGCTTGAACAGCCGCTGAGACCTTACTTCATGTCTAACAAATAAGGTCAGTATGTCTGGAAAGATGAATAGCATAAATTAATACATTGATATCATTAACAAAATAAATATTAAGAAAATGTAAAATTCAGATTCATTTTCAGTCACTTTTCATCCAAAAGAATTTTAAAAAGTAACATCTATTTTTTTTTTTTTTTTTTTTTTTTGAGATAGTATCTCACTGTGTAGGCCTGGCTGACCTGGAACTTGGTATGTAGACCAGGCTAAACTTGAACTTACAGAGTTTACCTGCCTTTGTTTCCCAAGTACTGAGATGTTCTAACACACCTGCCCACTAACTTTTCTTTTCTCTTCCTTCCTTGTTTGCTTCCTTCCTTCCTTTTTTAAAGTAAATAATCTAAGGTGGCTGACTAAAACCTTTTGTGGGAAGTCTGGCAGTATGGACATTTCTGTGCAAAATAATTTTCTGTAACAGTATTTTTTCATTTTACACTTCATATATATTCACACAGAAAGTAATCAGAGATAAGTATAAGTATATATATATATATATATATATATATACATATATACAGATATAGGGAATGCATTGGTTTCTTTTATATATATGTATATATATATATGAAACATATATATGTATATATATATATGAAACCAATGCATTCCCGAATGCCATAGTTCATTTCATTTATTAAGATACCTCTGGGTTATCATCCTTCTTCCTCTTTTTCTAACCTTCCCAGCCTTTCTTTCATCTCCTCTTCCCTTTCTTTCCTTTCCCTTCTTCTTTTCCACTTTCCCATATAAAACTATCCTGGTTTTAAACAAGGTTTTAGACTCAACGCTATTGACTTCATAAGATTTCAAATTCTTTATTTGTACAGATTTCCAGTTCTTTTAGCAGTTTTCACCCCAGCCGTAATGAGAGGCTGTCTGGAGCCAGCTGTACAAGCTGCATCTTGTTTTTACGGGAGACTGCTATGCTGAGGAGACCCGTACCGTAGATGGCCTCGTTTGCTGATTCCTCCACTGTGAGTGGCTTGGTCAGCGACAAAGAGTCACTCATGGTGGTCCATCCACGAGGAAACACCCCAGGGATTTGTGTTCTTTCATGACGAAGTGTTAACGTCTCCATCACAGAGCAGCTGGTGCACATTCCTAATGGTTTGATTTGCATTTTTTGACCTTCCATGAGATGAAATCGGTATGTATTCAGTAGAGGCTATACCTCAATGTCTGTATGTTAATCATTTGGGGGACTTGTCTACTCTCCTGAGGCGCTGGAAGCCCAAGCTCCCAGTCAACCAGGACATACTAAGGACAAAAACTGATGCCCTAGAGTACCCCGTGCTGCAAAAATAAAATTCTTCACAAGTTAAGTGCCTTAGACATGTCCTGTAGTCATGATATTGCAGCCTGTGACTAGCTTTATTGGGATGTGGCCAACTCTAGCTTGAGGGGCACCTATTGTAAAGGTGCTGCCATTTTATTTCCACATTTTTTCCTTTTCATGCTAGGGATGGAACCATTCTCTCTCTCTCTCTCTCTCTCTCTCTCTCTCTCTCTCTTTTCTCTCTGTATATCTATATATAACAAGAATATAAATATTCTTGTTATTTTCAGAAATTTCAAAGATTTTGACAATGTTGCTAAAATTAATTGAATAAGCTAATAAAATACAATGTCCTTGGAATATTGGTAAGAACCATCAAACATGCACAATAGAAATCACTTAGGAGGAAAAAAAATCCAAATTTAAAGATGACTCTGAGATAACTTAGGAATCAATGTTCAGCTTCTTGTTTCTGTGAGCTGTGCCAGTCTGCCCTTGGTACATGGCACAACTAGCAACAGGAGAAAGAACCTCTTCAATAAGTCACAGAGGCGCTTTTAAGGCACCTCTCCAGCCTCACCAGGGAGCAGGACATCATTTCACTTTCAGCTACTAGCATGAAGCAAAGGCAAAGGAAAAAAGTATTAGTGTGATACACCATTGCCTTTGGAAATTGGGAGAATAATTAAATTCCTCACTGACTTCCATTAGCACGGTTTGCTATTTGCTCTAACAATCCAACCCCGACTCATACCTTGGAGCGATTACTTTAGGAAACATTTTTGAGTCCAAAAATTTGAGGTGACAATTCTGTAACTCGTGGCCCCAGAGTGCCACTGGTTACCCAGCAACAGGCACCACGCAAGCTTCACAGTTGCAAAGTGCAAACAGGAGGATGCATTTGAAATTTGTATGGTCAATGCAGCATATAAGTCAGCCATATTGTTTTATTTTTTTAATTTTAATTTTAATTTTTTTTTACAATTTACTCATTATATATCCCAATTGAACCCTCTCCCTCAACTCCTCCCAATTCCACCCTTCCTCCTTTTTTCCCCTATTCCCTTCCCCTAGTCCACTGAAAGGCCATATTGTTTTTTGTTTTTTTTTAAGACATTTTGTTGAACAATTTTATCAATTTGGCAAAAATGATGAAAGTGTTAGTGTCATGGACATGTTTCTCGAGCTGTTTTGTGAGTTATGCGGAATCTAAGAAGGGGTGAGCCAGACAAAGGTGTCTCTCCATTGCCTACAGCAGCAGGCATGTAGCACAAAGCACGTGTGTGACAAACAACTTGCCCTGCCAGGACTTTCAGGGAATATCTAATAGAGGTTAAAAGGTGATGAAAAATAAAGTAAGTTCTAGATAACCAAGAAAGTTGGAAGAATTTTAAAGCAGTTGACAGTAAATATATTAGAGTATTCGGATGAACCTTACCAAAATAAGGATTGGGCTCTATATAGACCAGTGGTAAAGCAGCTGCTTAGTCTTAGCAAGTCTCCAGTTCCAGTCCCCAGGATGGCAAAAATTTTATCAAAAGTGCAGCATGCTGTGGTAAATGACTGGGCTAGCCCTTAAATTATTACTACAGTTCAGAGAGGAGAAATAACAATGGAGGCCAAGAAAAAGGTCAAAGGAAAAGAGCAAGCAAGGAATTTATTAGTTTACTCATTAAGTATTAGCAAGAAACACATGTGCATGCCCTGTTCTGCCAGGTGCTGTGGAAACAGGGCCAGGGCGACCAAGACTGCCGTTTGTTTTTTTTTTTTTTGTTTGTTTGTTTGTTTGTTTTTCACTCAGAGATTACAGCTAAGCAAGACAAACTGCTGGCTGCAGAACAGAATAGTAAAGTTCAGAGAAAAGAGTGAAAACCAGAAGAAACACTTCCTCTTTCCTATTTCATCTCTCCCACCACAACGAAGTAAACAATACTAGCTTGCATGGGTTACAAAAACCAGTTAGAGTTAGCTGGGCAGAGGGTGGCACACTTCCACAATTGTACTACTTGGGCAGAGGCAAAAAGACTGAGTCCTAGGACAGCCAGGGCTACTGAGAAAGCCCTTCTTTCAGACAAACTGGATTTGATGAGGGCAGCTGCAAAACCATCTACTGGGACATAGAGGCTGGAGATCTGGGACTCAAGGTCACAGTCAGCTACATAGTCAGTTCAAGGGTAGCTTGGGCTACATGAGACCTTCTCTAAAATACAAAATCAAGCAAAGGGAAAGAATAAGTAAAAAAGAACAGTCCTTGTTAACAGTGAGAAAATGGCATCTTACCTACTTTTCTAGGACATTGGATCCTTGGGGTAGAACAGATTATGCTTTGACTTTGTGTCAACTGTGTCAACAAGTAAGGCCTCACTTCAGCTGAGCAGTAGTGATGACTGTGAAGAAGCCCTACTACTTCCATGCCCATTGTTGTAAGGTTCATAGTTACAAAAATCTAATGGTCATATTCTAACAATGCCCTTCTTGTTGTTGTTTCCCTGGTGAGACAATGCAACTGCACTTTCAAGAGATTGCATTCTCCAGTAACAAGCAAGTGGCTAACACTAACTTGTAAATCAGACACAGCCAATTCTTCTGCTCATCCGCTCATCTCCTGGCTAAGCTGCTGCATTGCTAATGCAAAAATAATAATAAAAATGAGGGCGTCAGGATCAGAAGCCATTTTAAGAAGAAAAATAATGAAGTCAGCAATAGAATTTGCAATCTTATTCTCTATTCTCAGATATAAACTTTGAATGTAAGAGATCTGGGTTAATAATAATAGGTATGTAAGAGGAAATAAAAAGGGAAAAAATTAAAGAAAGGCAGCCCTAAGGGTAGTAATAATTAAATTCTAACACGAAAGGACTATGTAGACAGAACGCAATTACATTTAGCAAAATATACTTGCTTCTTTGAAAGGATTAAAAAAAAATACAAATTCAGCTTGAACAAGAACCTCATGGCTTTTGACTCTTCTTCCACTGATAAGGCTATTTGTGGTAGGAAGAGCAATGGTCCCCAACAAGCTTGAGTTCAAACCTGTGAATACTTTTACATAAGGACCTTGAGATGGGAAAGTCTCTAAAAAAACCACAAGAGCCTCGCATGAAGACGACAGTAGGCAAGATGGCTCAGAGGTCCAGGATGTTTACCAAGCATATCTGAGGATCTGAATTCAAATCTCTGGATCCAGATGGCAGAAAGCAACTCCTAAATATAGTACACTGATCTCCAGACAAAATAAGAAGAAAAGTCGGTGTCAAAGGAGATGATGTTAGAGGGAAGAGAAGATACATGATGACATTCAGAGGTACAATCACCGAAGAGAAGCTTTAAAAAAATAAAGGAAAGAGAAAGAAAAGGAAATTATTTCTGTGAGGAACATGATACTTAGCCAATTTTAGAATTCTAACTTCTAACAGTAAATGCGTGGCTTTTCCTTATTTAGTGTGTGATGTGTTAACTAGAGGCACCAGGATTCAGACAACAGGCCCCTGTGAGATACATCAACCAGGCATCAAGTCCGCGTTGCTGCGACCTCTGACACCAACTGTGTGGAGATAACTAAGTTCCATGGGTAAAGAGAAAAGACCTCTACATAATTATTCTTTTTTTTCAGCCACAAGCTTCTGATCAGATGTTTACAAATTCAGATTCACAAATCTACCTAGGAGAGCTTCCAGAACCTAGAGAAGTCTAACCGTTAGTTGTAGTGGCATTAAAGCAAAAAGATACAAATTAGCACTAGCCAGACAGGGATATCCTGGGTGAGACTATGGCTGGACCCAGTTGAGGATTTTGTTGTAGGGCTTCTACAGAATCAGGTTTGCTTACTCACTTCTGTCATCATTGATTTTAATCCTTAGACTGAATAGTTTACTGGCCAAAGTAAAAAGAGTCTTCCTTATCATGATAGATAAAGGCTCATCCCCTGCTTTTGTCTAATGCATCTGTTCTTAAAAATAAAGGCTGCCTTCAAAAAGGCCCTGAGATACAAGGCAAAAGCAGCCATGCCTTCCGAAGTTGAAAAATACACTTGTGAAGGTTTAGATTTTGGATTCATAACAACTCCACACTTTAATAGGTGTGATAAATAGTTTGTATTCTCAAGATATGTCCATTGTTTGAAGATGAGGTGATAAAAATCACACTGGAATAGAACCCAAATAGCAGGGCCACCTGATTTTCAAAAAGAAACAAAGAGTCTTCAAACATGATGTTGCTTCTGCCTAATAGGACAAAGTTGTTTTCAAGGAAGAGAGGGAGAATTATGTCCCTTATTCTTGATGACACCCTCATGTGCGAGGTGTGGTGTAGAGGAATTTTAATATAGAACATGGCTGCTCTGGCAAGAGATTATATCCAAAGATCTTCTAGGTCTGTGTGATCCAGCTAGAATACAAACACACTTTTAATCCAGGAGACAGAGGCAAGCAGATCTGAGTTCTCGACCAGCCTGGTAAAAAGAAAGTTCAGATAAAGAAAATCTTAGATCCAGATGTGGTGGTACATGCCTCTAAGCCCTAACAATGAAGGTAAAGTTGGTTTGTAGGAGGAAGCACCCATGTTTGAAAGTGATGCCTGATTGAGCGGCAGAAACAGTGATGAATCAGAGAAAGAGTTGACAGATAGGATATGCCCAACTCTCAGGAGAAGACAGAGGTAAGGGAAGCTATTTAAGGGGTAATGCAGAGAGAGGAAGCAGTTTTACTGGGACAGTGATGGAGAGACAGGTTGAAGAGAGAAAACTCAGTTGTAGACAGAAGGAGCCAGAGAATGAGGAGGACTCAGAAATTTAAAGCAGATTGCTCAGTTTGAAGCCAAGCAGAACAATTCAGAGGCAGAGATAAAGGCCAGATTGAATCAGTTAGCTGGGAGAGGAGTTTGATCCAGAAAAGCTGAATTGAACCAGCCAGCTCAGAGCTTAAAGAGAACAAGAAAGGGGGAGCTTATTAAAAGTAAGTCTCATAGGCAGATAACATTCTACGCTTAGATTAGGTTGTATGGAGGCTGGAAGCTTCCAGGGATAGGTCTAGGTTAGCAGAAGGAGGCAGTAAGCCTCCAAGACAGCAACAGAACAGGGCGAAAAAAAAAGTTACTTTTACATATGGTGCCCAACGTGGGGCTCAAACCCACAACCTTGGGATTAAGAGTCCCATGCTCTACCAACTGAGCTAGCTGGTATAAAAGTTAATAAATAGTTACCTTTACAGAGTGGTGTGGTGGTTTAAACGGAAATGCCTCCCATAGGCTCATATATTTGACTGGTTGTACTCTAGTTCGTAGAACAGTTTGAGAAGGATTAGGAGATGTGGCCGTTTTGGAGGAGGTGTGTCACTGCAAGATAGGCCCAGTTACTGAGCTCTCTCTCTCTCTCTCTCTCTCTCTCTCTCTCTCTCTCTCTGTTTCTCTCTGTGTCTCTGTCTCTTTCACTGTCTTTCTCACTCTCCCTCCCCCCCCTCTTCTATTTCCCTTTATGTCTCTCTCTCCTTATCTCTTTTGTGAACTCTCTCTCACTGTTTCTCTCTCTCTCTGTGTGTGTGTGTGTGTCTGTCTGTCTTGTGCTTGATCAGAGATGTGAGCCCTCATCTATTGCTCCAGTGTCATGGCCACCTACCTCCCTGCTGCCGTGCTGACCACCACAATGGTCAAGGATTCTAATCCCTCAGAATGGTCCTCAATTAAATGTGTTCTTATACAAATAGCCTTGGTCATGGTATTCAAAAAGTATGTGAGACACTTAGTAAAATACTTACTGAGGGAGGAAAAAGCCACAAGTAATAGAGGCTCCAGTAATTTGACATGAGGTCTTCTTAAACAAGACTACAAAAAGATAAGTTAAGGGTCACCTTTCTCAGAGATCTGTCATCTAGTTACAAGGTCACTGTGATTGGGACTTTACAGTGAGTCAGGGACTCAGCTTGAGTCTCTACACCGAGCCAATGACCAATCAGTGATGATCTCTACATGAGTGGAAGGTGTTGCTAGGTGAGTGCAGTGGGCTCAACAATGTCCTTCTGAAGGTCTGCCTACACAGAAACTTCAGGAAGCTGCAAGTGTGACCCTACTTGGAAGAGTGAGTTTGCAGATGTTAGTTAAAAGTGTTGAGTGAGATCATCCTGGAATAGCCAAGTGGGTCTAAATCCAACAACAACCAGTGGGAATGTATCAGCCACTTTATTCACCCTTCTCACAGACGGGTGGACATAGACAAGGCAAGGGACGACAGACACACTTTACAATAGTCTCCAGGCTATGGATCATCAGAGCGGGGCAGGTAAGCTCTGACTGTGGTGGGAACATGAGGTGGCAGGCTGCTTGTTCCCATCACCAGGGCAAAAGCCAGAACCAAAAGTTGTTGTGACATTGAAGGTCTACCACTTGTCATCTGCCGTAAGGCCTTGCCTCTTCAAGATTCTTTACCCTCACAGGTTAGTGCATCTGGGGACCAAAAGTTCAAATGCGGGAGCCTGCCCAGAGATGCCTTGCGTTCAAGACACAGCAGCGACGCAAGTGTTTGCTAAGTTGCACACAGATGAGAGACACACAGAAAGGAGGAAGATATGCGAGGACAGAAGAGGGACAAGCCAGGAAAGGTGTGGCGGCACTGGTCTGTCCCAGCATTTGAGAGGTTGAGACAATTTGAGGCTAGCCTGGCCTACATAGTAAAATCATATCTCAGCCAAACAAACTGCTTTGAAACATCAGAAGCTAGAAAGATAGCAGCAGTCTCTCCTACGACCTTTAAAGTGAAGTGTGGCCTTCGGACATCCTATGAGGAAATACGTTTCTTTTTTTTTTTTTTTTTTTTTTAAGGAAAAGAGTATGTGATAATTGTTGTGGCATATAAACGACCCGATGTAGTGATCATATGAAATCACAGCACAGGGGACTTAAATTGTCTTCTTTGTGTCCCCAAAAGCATCAGTTCACATTCCCAGTTTTCTAGTGGTAGTTATTCTCTCTGTCCCAACAACTACTCAGGCCATAGCAGGAGCACATATCACATGGGTAGGTGTGTAAGGCGCATGTGCATACGAAGGTCAGAGCTCAACCTGGAATGTCATTTCAGAGAAACCATCTACCCTTTGACACAAGGTCTCTACTGTCATGTAAGTCACCAATAGGCTAGACTGGGTGGCCAGCAAGACAATCTCTCCTCCATCCTCCCAATCCTCACACTCCCATAAACCCAGTGATGCTGCTGCAAGCATGACCCAATATACTTGACAGCTTTTTACTTGGATTTTGAGGATCAAACTCAGGTTCCTCACACTCCCAGGCAGGGGCTTTGCTATCTGAGACACTTCCCCAGCTCTTCCATATACTATTTTCAGAGCCGCATGCCCATCTTTAATTGCTTTGAATTTACTTCCCAAATGATTTCTGTCACATAAGATGGTGAACACCTGTGACCTAGCATCCATCTGAGACAAGAAAACCAAGAATTCACTTCCAGGATACAGAAAAGACTCAGAGGATAAGAGCACTCACTGTTCTTTTAGGGGAAGCAGGTTGGCTTCTTAGCACCCATGAAGTCATGCAAAGTAATCTGCAACTCTATTTTCAGGGCATCCAAAGACCTCTTACACCTTTTGAGGGCATTGAATGCAATTGGTGTATATACAGACATGCAGGCAAAACATAAATCAACATAAAATATTAAAAAAATATTTCATGCTTAAAAATGTTTTTTTAAAAAAATCCCTGCCACTCTGGACTATGTAATGACAAGTTACCTGAAACAACAAGAGATTCCCCACAAAGCCCCCTCCTCCTCCCCAAATCAGCAGACCTCTTCAAGTAAAGAATATAGGAACAGAGCCTGCAGCAATCAGCAACACATTTCCATTTCCACCCAGAGCATGGAGCTCAGACCTGGGGAGAGTGGGTGCAGGAGGGCAGAGGTCCTGCAGAGAGAAGAGAAACCATGGGTCTGAGCATCTCTATAACAAACTGAAGACCTATAAAAGGCAGGCTTCTGGGAGGATATAGGGGTGACTGTAGCTGAGGCTTCTAGTAGCAAGAGTCATGGAAACTTGGAGAGAGCACCCTCTAACTAGACAGGACTCCTAGTGGAGGCAGGGGAACACCAACCCACCCTCAAAAACTTTGACCCAAAATTTATCCTTTCTACAAGTTGTGCAGGGTAAAAATAGAGCAGAGATTGAAAGAATGTCCAATTAGTGCCTGTCCCAACCTGAGACCCACCCCATGGGAGAGAGCCAACCCCTGACACTTTTAAAGATACTCTGCCACGCTTGCAGATGGGAGCCTAGTGTAGATGTCTTTTGAGAGGCTCCATCCAGCAGTGAAACAAGATGCTGGGACTCACAGCCAAACATTGGGCAAAGTGTAGGACATCTTGTGAAAGAGTGTGGTGAAGGATAGGACCTGGAGGTGATAGGAGCTCCACAAGAAGACCAACAGAGCCAATTAACCAGGACCCTCCCTAGAGGGTCCTAGGGGAACTAAAGCACCAACGAAGGATGTACACAGAGTGGACCTAACACCCCATACACAGATGTAGCAGATGGCAACTCCGACTTCGTGTTAATCCCCTCCTAAGGGGAGCAGTGGCTTTTTCTGACATGGACTCTTTTGCCTGCTTTTTGATCACTTCTCCCTGGCTGGTCTGCCTTGCCAGACCACAGAGGAACACAATACGCTCAGTCTCAGATGCGACTTGATGAGCTGGGGTTGGTTGAGAGGGGGGCTCCCCTTTTCTAAAGAGTAGGAGAGGAGAATAGGGGGAAGAAGGAAAAAGGGGGATGGGGAGAGGAGGGAGGGGTGTAAGATTGGAATGTAAAGTAAATAAATAAATAAATTTTAGAAGGTCATATTTAAAATTATTTTAATATAAAGCATTTTACCATATAATAAACAGCCATAGTTTGTGTACTAAATGTATGCATGAAAATTGATAATTATTCAAAAAAAATCTCAAAGAAAGACATGAAACTGACTAATTTAAGCTACCAGAATCTCTGAGTTTCTTTGGTATCCAAATCCATTATCTGTTTAACTATGCTTCATTTCTGACTTCCTCTGATCATATACTTGATGAAATATTTTTCCATCTTAATATAAGCATTAATCTCCTTTCATCCTCCAAATGTCTGTTACATGTCAGAGCTTGGAGTTTCTCAGCCACTCTCACGGTCAGCGTCAGCATACTGCCACACACAAAGTTCTTTGGGCAATTCTTGGCATTTTTGTGCTGTGTAAATGGCAAGAAGGGCCAAGCCACACATGTCCAAGACAAGATGCAAATTAAATCAGCTAGTGGATAATCTTCATTTTCTCACAGTCAGAACAGTTTTTAGAGATCAGGATCAAATTTTGTATTTTAATATTGGCATTGAAAAAGTTAGCACAAGATATGCTCCTCAATATTATGATGGGTGCTTAGAGGTGTCAACAGGAATCATTGAAGAGTGGCTAGAGACTTGGTAAAACTATCGCCCTGGCACTGGCTGTGAGGGTGTTTCTAGAGTCAGATAGTGGGAAATATAACGGTGGGAGATGACAACATTCAACAGTCAGGAAAACATGGAAAGAACATCACATAAAAAGACCATGTACTCTGTGTATCTCTGAAGCTGAGACAAGTTTGTCTTGCCCTTAGAGACCAGAACTCTGTTTCTTCTGCCTTTTGATGACAATCCTTCCTGTTCACATTTTAATTTACAGCCTTGGCACCCTTGATTCATAGGCCATTAGACTTGACTTGAGCCATGATACCAGAATTCAGGGATTCTAGTTTTCAGACGTCATCCTGGGATATTTACATCTCCAAAATCATGTTTAATTAACCACCCAATTAAACAACTGTCACCTAACTATCTATGCATCTGTCTATGTATCTCTATGTATCTATCTCATTATCTGTCTATTATCTATCTGTGACCATCACCATTTATCTATCCATCTCTATCTTTTGTTACCTATCATTTGTATGACTACCTACATACTATGTATCTATTATCTATCATTTATGTACCTATATATTATCTATCATGTATCAATCTCTCTAGGTATGTCTTTATCTCTCTATGTTCTATCTGTTCATCCTCTTGTCTTTTCCCCTCTGGGTTCCTTTAATGTTAGACCCATACTTTAGGTTCTATGATTACAGACATCATTATCAAACCAGACTTGGTGAATCAAATCATTGTGTGCTATAAGATGATAATCCTTGTCTTCGTGACTCCCATGCTACCTTTTCAATCTCCATGAATGTGAGCACAGTAGGGATTATTGTCATGTGACAACAAATCTGACTGTGTCATTGCAATTCTGAGTCCTCATCACCACATCCTTGCGTTCAGCAGGGTATTCCATTTTCATGTGATGATCTTTCACATTTCATATATCAGATATAGTTCATTTCTAAACTGGTCATAAGTACTTAGCTGAATTTTCATTGACGTGACTTTTTGACAGCGATGAATGACCAAAACTGCAACAAGGAAATTAGGCCTTAGATGAAAAGCTTGTCAGGCAAAATCTATGACACTTATAGTTCCCCAGAATCATTAATATTCATGTTAGAGCCATTGCATCCTTCAGAGAAAAGTTTGGCTCCAAGTATGAGAAGAACGTCTCTTCTTAGTCCTAATCACCCGTGGAAACCAGAGCCTAAGTCCAGCCTAATGTAAGCTGCCTTTCATAACTAGCCATGTGAGTCAAGCACGGACCTTGGCACCTTCTCTCCAGAGCATCACTTCTCTTGTGACACTGTGATGTCAGTCAATCACTGCCCTTACTTTCCAGGCGGCTGTTCCTTCTTCTTCTTCTTCTTCTTCTTCTTCTTCTTCTTCTTCTTCTTCTTCTTCTTCTTCTTCTTCTTCTTCTTCTTCTTCTCTTTTTCTGCTTCTTCTCCTCCTCTTTCTTTCTTTCTTTCTTTCTTTCTTTCTTTCTTTCTTTCTTTCTTTCTTTCTTTCTTTCTTTCTTTCCATTGTAGTGTTCAGCACCCCTGAGTGTGGTTACCTAGAAGATCATTCTCAACCTGTAATGTGATGGCCTATTGCACCCTGCTCATGCCCTCCCTAAGGGCAGTGCCTGGGTCCTCTGTCCCATCTCCCCTTTAGTAACTCCCAGATACAGATCTATCTGAAATGGACACTGATGCATGAATGGATACAGCATTTGTTGTTTGCTAGGTAGGAAGATATTGGATAGATTTTGTTTTTTATTTTACTTAGAATTTGCTCAAATTAATTTAATGAGTAGTTAAATGGGTTTCTGATATTTTTAAATTAAACTGAAACTATGGAGGCAATTTTTCCCTAAAAATCAATGTAGTATAATGCCTTAAAGTAATGACTTCGGTTTTCTGATATTTTAGATTATGCTTTAAAAAATAGCTTACACAACTCCCTCATTTCGTCAGGCTGACAGGGGGTGATTTTTATTTCTGGTAACTATAAAAATAACACACACACACACACACACACACACACACACACACAATGATACTTAAACTCTCCAAAAGCAAGATAGCTTTTATCCCCCAAAATAACAATATTATTTAGAGCTGAAATTTCTTGCTGTCCTTAGATTTAGTGGATCTTAAATCCATCACCCTTTCTCCCATATTTGAACTTGTTCTACTCCAAGAGCCCTGCCAGTCTTTTAGAGTGCCATCATTCTGAAGCTAGTGGCTTTCCATTCTCCTTCTCTATGTATGTCAGACCTAGGGATTCTTTTGCCATTGGCGATCATTCATACTCAGTCCTCTCTGGACCTCAGTCCCAGGTGCTGGTGCTCTCAAGTCCTCAGGACACAGCTGCCTGCTAGGAACACGTTACCTTGCCAAAGCCAGAGTCACTATCCAAGAGTAACTCTGTATTGGTGCATAACCAAACAATGCCCGAAGTGTGAGGTTGCTTGCTCTTTGCAGCACACAACCTCAGCCCACAGAAGCTAGGAGGGGATGAAGAACTTTAAAAAAATTTTTTTCAGTTACTGAGTGCAATGCTCTGAAATTTTATTGAGCTAACTGGAAGCACCCTTAAGCCTACCTTAAACCATTTGGAGCAAGCCACCTTCATGTCCTGATAAGTTTTAAACATAATTTTCACACTGGATTGTATAATATTCTACAGGAACAAGGCAGCCTTAGCAGCATAATTTCAAGGTGACTGCATCTTTTATGTAACATATGTCTAATGCTCAGAGTATAATAACTACTACTGTGCAACATGCCTTAAATTTCCATGGGTAATTAATTGATAACTGTTCTGTGGATGTTACATAAACCCTTTATTAAAACATAATTCAATAAAGAGAGATTTAAAATGTGAGTTGTTATTCAGGACGGTCTTTGGGTTTCTCTGTCTCTGCATCTCTTTGGATTTTTCACTTGGGGCCAGTGGGTTGTTTCCATATCATCCTATTCAAACATGGGTTGGTCAGTCCAAGGGAAAAGAAAGAGACTGGGCATCAATCTGTTCATGAAACAATGTCAAGTTAAATTGGAAAAGCACAAGTATCTGAGAAGCAGGTCCTATGGCCGGAGTTAGCCCCTGTGCTTGGGACTCAGAAGCTTCGGTAATGGAAGACAAATGAGCACACAGAACATCCACACCAGGGAATCAATAGGCCCCAAAACAGAAGCTGCCACGGGACAATAAAGATTAAATGGGAGATAAAGAATGATGTCTTCAAATATTGGAAATACTCTGCACTCAATGAAGTCTCCTTTCTATTGTTTTGCTAAAACCAGGCTGTAATTTTGATGTTTCATAAAAATTTAAGTGGAGGTTTTCTGTCTCTGGTAGATACGAATCTCCCGGAGGAAAGGGTTTTATATGTAATTCCAATTTTGTGGCAGTAAGGAAACAAAGAACAGGTGAAAATCTTTACTGCAGGTAATTTTGTAAATTATTAAAGAAGAAACCTCCCATCATCAGGCCATAAACGTGTTCTCTATCAGAAGCTAAAATAGCAAATCAACAATGCCTTTTGTAGGTACTATAAGATACGATACACAAACCCTAAACTGGAAATAAAACTGCCTATAAATATTTACTGGTGAAGTGACTCTGTGGTAATAAATAGCTTTTCAAGCCAGTGTAGAAAATATCAAAACACTGAACTGCACCTGATACTGAATATGCAAAATAAACTCAATCTTATGAATGCAGCTCACACCCATGGTCATGCTGAGATTGTTAAGAACCGCGTCGTTGGAATTTCAAATTATGTAGGGGCATAAATAGTTCATTACAATTCTGCCTTTAAGAAAGTAAGGAATCAGACAGATAATGAGTTCATTCACAAAGTTTAGAAGTACATACACACAACACCCCATTTTTGAATATGGTGTGTGTGTGGCAGAAGGAAATTCACTCCCCAGAGCCTGAAACAGTACCTGTGCCCTGCAGTTGCTAACTTCCACTCTTCCAAAGAAAGCAAAAGAAAATTTGGCATGAAGAAATATTGCTTGAAAGAAACGGGGAAAAGGCTGGCTGTGTGATTGATTAGTTGGTCCATGTTCTTATCTTTTGACATAAAAATTCATTGCAGGAGATTGTTTATTTCCCTTGATTTTTAGAGAGCAGTAAAAGGAAATGGTATTGGAGGCTCATTTTGTCGCTAGATGTAGTTTAACTCAGAGAGCAGGTCCTGCTTTGGTCAGGAACCTACAGGCATCTTTTTAGCACATGAAGCCATGATGGATGCTGATGATAGAAGCCCTTTCATGACTTCCAGGATGGGGACAGAATTCTGAAGGAGGCATGCATTGATGGAAAAATGGTGAGTGACAGAGCACAAGACAATAGCTGAGTCAGAAGGGGAAAGGAGAGGAAGGAAGGCAACAGCAGAAGCAGCCATGGTGGGGGACAGGAAATGGTATCTTTTTGTTAGTTACCAAGGGATTATGGGTGTTTTCAAGGTTAATTTAACAGTCTTTGCCAAGACAACAGAAGTTTAATGTGATCGGTGGCCTGATTCCCATTTTTAGTTATCAGATGATTATGAATATATTTTATGGGTAATTTGTTACGTCCGTCTGTAGCTTGCCATTCTTCATCTGTCCAGCGTCAGAGATGCAGAGAAAGTAGAAATGACAAAGAGCTCATTCTATATGCCCTGCCACCCAGCCCACAACCAAGCACATTGCTGGTGCCTGGTCCACCTACAATTGCAGAGGCTTACTGAATCCTGATACTTGCTGAATTCCTGGCCCCTGGGAGACTGGCAGTCAAGACAGGTGATGAGCATGCTACAGCTGCTTCTGGAAGGGTCCAGTGGAACCTGGCGCCAACACTAGCCAATCTGTCAAGGACGTCGTCCAAACTGCAGTTATGTTCAGAGCATTGTAATCAGGAAATGTCACCCTCATCTTTACCATCACTTGTCAGTGTTCAGGCCAGGTCTGGGAGAAGAAAAGGCATTCCAGTGAGCTACTGTAGATGACACACAGAGCCAGGTGGGGAACTCATCCAAGGAGTAGCCGGGAAGTGCAGAGGGCCTAGGAAGGCACGTGTCATGTGCCTCCCCCAGGGCTGCCATGTGTCTGGCTAACCCCCAAGGTTGACTGTGCTGTGCCCAGGGATCTCTAGAAGGGGCACACAGTGAGTGCTCTGGTGTGGAATCTAGGGCATCTGGAGTGTGCACACAGTGAGTGCACATCTTTTAAAGAAGGTCAGTCTGCTTGCTTCCCGCAACTGGATTAAGTTGGAAGGAACATAAGAAAACCCTCAAATATCTTTCTCCCATGAGTATGAATATTCATAGAAGAGGGAGATGTGTGTGAAGAAAAGTAAAATTAGTCCCTCACTAGCATTTGTCTGAGCATGGAATTCAGAATTATTGGTGTGGCAAGAATCACCAGTCAAATCCCTTCTTACCTTGGAGGCTCATCTCCCACAGACTTCCTTTGCAGGATACTGCTCTTGGCTCCCCAAGATAGTGATTGCCTCATAGGAGCATTTTTGTTTTGGCTGAGGAGAAGACTCAGCCTGGAAAGTACTTCCTTTTCAAGCATGAGCACATGAGTTTGGACCTAGAACCCACATTTAGAAAGCCAGGAGTGACTCTGTGTATTTGAATGTGCAAATGTGTGTGTGTTTGAGTGAGTGTGGTAGAGAAGGAAGCCCAAGGCCAGTGGCAGAAACTCTAGACAGATAGTTTAGCCTTTTTTAGAAGTCATCCACACTCCTATTCTCCCACCTATCACCCACAAGAGTGGGCAGCATTTAGGTAAAGCTCAGTGCTGGTGCAACAGAAACAGGCAAGTTCTCTGGGGCTCCATGGACATCCAGCCTAGCCCAGCTGGCAAGTTCCAGGCTAATGGGAAACACTGTCTCAGCAAAGAAGGTAGAGTTGGGGTCAGAAGGGACACCTACAGTTCCTGTCACCTACACACAGACACAGACACATACACCCACAGACACACAGAGATCAAGATACAGAGCTAAATGATAGATAGATAGATAGATAGATAGATAGATAGATAGATAGATAGATAGATAGATGGGGCATTTGTAAACAGGGACAGGAAAGGAAATATTTGTATGCCCAGTAAATGATAGAGAACACAGACAACATTTAATAAAGTAAATGAATGCATGAATGAGTGAATGAAAATATCGCAAAGAGCTTTGCATACTGTTAGGTTTGTGTGTGTGTCAACTTTATCAAATACTATTCATGTGACTTCAGGGACTTGTGAAATGCAGCTAATAATATCTGCTTTTTAATGCTTTTGTAAAGCTTAACTAAAATAAATATATTAAGATGATAAACAGAAATATAGTTTCTCCCTTTCCTGTGAATGCACAGATGTGTGAATTTATGTGAGTGTGGCAGAGAAGGAAATCCAAAGTCAGTGGCAGAATCTCTAAACAGCTAATTTAGCCTTTTCTGAAGTCTCCCAGGGTCTCATCCTCCCTTCTACCACAGGAAGGATTTCCCATTATTGTGGGCGGTATTTATCTAATTAGATAAACTCTAGATGATTACTAACTTTTCTGTAGTGGTAGAAATAGTTTGGACGGGAGTTCTAAAACCCTCACTGTTGAGCTGACATATTTTAACCATTTCTGTATATCAAAATATTTAATTAATGATTTTAATTTTAAGATTACAATAGATTTTTAGGTTTTTTAAAACATATATTTTCTAAAATGTATTCTATCATGTATGGCTTTGAGAAATACCCACTTCTGGACTGGCAACCTTTAGGTTTTAAGAAGAAGAAATAACGTGTGTGACAGATAAAGCTAGGACGGGAGTATTTTAAAGGGAACAATAAAAAGAAACCAATTTTAAAATGTCTCATTCAACAACTAAAACATCCAAACTATCTGAGAGATTTAACGGCTCATCTCATAGTTGCTGAGCAGAAAGAAATCATCTATTCATATGTGGCCCTGAATACAGAGGAGTAGAGAGACAAAGCTTTGCAGTATTCCAAGCATCTTTCGTTTGTGTTTTGGAAAGCGAAAATGACTTTCTGTATTGTTTGCCTAAAGTGGGAAATGTGGGGAAATGAACATTCGCATAATAATAATTAATAATAAGCTCTTCCATTTACAAAGCATCTTTTATTCCAGCATCCATAGGAGTTTAGTATTTTTCCCAAAGGCTTTGTTTAATGTTTCTCTCATGCTGTTGACTCAGAGCACAATGGCAATGGTGAATGAAAGGCAAGATAGCACTCACCAGTGAAGGATTAAGCCACTGCAGTGAGACCAAATGCATGGCTCATTCTAGTAAACTCTGGGCTTTCGTCACTTAAAAACATCACTATTTTTAGAATCGCATAAGAGTAAAACCCTTTAGCCTCTTCTCAGGGTCATTGTGTGGTAACTTGGGCCAATCTTTTCTGTTGCCAGGATAGATCAAATTAATTGTTCGTTTTAATGCACAATCATGGTCCTTCTCTTTGCTGGCCCAATGGGACATGTATTAATCATTTTTAGTAGCCCATTAGGCATTGTTGCATCCTGTGACAGCCAGGTCTTTATTAATTTCAAAGCCTCTAGTTTTATGCAGCATATCCAGTTATGCATTTCTCCATCTGTTGTGGAAAGAGGGCGCTTGGAGATGATGATCAAAACAGTGCTTTCTAGGTCTTCTGTAGGTCAGCTGCCTTTGTGGGGTGGGCGTGGAGGACAATGCCCTAAATTATCTGAGTTAAATATAGAGAATATAATATGATCTTTATTGCAATAAAATACCAGTAGACCAGTCAAAACGTAGCTGACAGTCTAACAGGCTATGTAACAGATACAAAACATGAACAGGTATGCATACATCACATGTCTGTTTCTTCCTCCAAAACCTGCTTCTAATAAATAGTGGTCTTGCTCCATCTGGGCAGCTCCTTTTCTCTGAAACTTGATGCCTGGCATGAATAATGGTTAATATTTACAAATGGGATATGGTACATATTAACTTTGGGCACAGAAGTAACAATCTGATTCTTAGGAAACTGACATTTGTTAAACATCGCCATACCTGGCACATTATCTTAGGTAACGGTCACAGGGAGAGGTAGGGATTATTTTCAAATTCTGAGATAAGAAACCTGAACTCCTCAGCAGCAAAGGATCTGACTGACTGAATTACGAGCCCAGGGTTATCCAGTTAATAGAGTTAAGACAAGCTGAAATTTTATTTTGCAGTCAAGGAACTTCCTAAAAGAAATATAATCGAAAGGAAATACAATTTAAACTGTATTAAAATGCATGTACAATACATACATTAAAATACCTTTGATTGCAGATTTGCCTTACAACAACTAGTCTGCAATATCCGAACTGTCAAGAATTGTGTTTATCTAATTTTCATCGTGTGCTCTATGCCTACACAGCATCTGACACTGATCGGGCAAATAAATACAAGTAGAATAAATGCATGAAAAAGGCCATCTTTCATAAGCATGCTTGTCACCTCACAAATGACCTCACATCTAGATATTTTTTAGGATGAGTTATGCCTTGATGTTATCCTTTAGAGGGAAATAAAACCATTTATTATGGTAGGAATACCAGAACAAATCAATCTTCATAAATTATATGAGATATCATTGCTTCCTGTGAGAAGACTCAACAAGTTTCTGATGGATTGTATACTTGTACAATTTTGATTTCATGAATTCAGTAGATACTGCGTTGTTACTAGGCTGGGTGTTAGGTACATAAATATGAACAACAAACTGGTCTTTCTCCAGACACTGGGAGACATCATGGAAAACCACTGGGTGTTGAGATCAAGGTGAATCCGTGGGTATCATCTGTTTCCCACTCATTCCTGTCATCTCACTTTCTGTCTTCCTAGTTCTCTGCTTTTTTTTTGTTTTGTTTTGTTTTGTTTTGTTTTAGATATATTTCATTCTTAAAGTTGGCTTTTATTTTACAAACTGATATTTTTCTCTTGTTTGAGGGGTTTGTCTAATTTATGTTCTATTTCTTTGAAGTGTTTTTCCACTTCTGCACTTTCCATTGCTTTTCTTTTTGCATTAGATGGGTCTCTGACCCCCTCCTTCTATTCTTTCTACTGTCTTTGGAAATTGTATGCTTTATTACTATTTCTTCGGTGATTTCATAAATATTTTAACATGAACACTTAACTGAATCTAAAGTTTTTCATATTTTGCTCATTGCTCATGCAGTAAAGGAGCTTCAGCGAGCATAAGCTCTTCTCAACTCCTTAACTTTGATGGTTTCTTTAACACTGTTTTGAGTGGACTCCTGGGGTAGCAGAATCAAAACGTGATTGCTGGGTGCATTGGTGAGGCTGTTTCTGGACAGCTCCAGTTTTTGAATAGATGGACTCAATAAAGTGGGTTGCCCTCTACCCTCAGTGTAGTTGAACACCATCCAGTCCAGTGAGGCTTGAATGGAAAACAAGGAGAAACAAAGCCCATTTCTGTTTCCTGCCTCCCCCACTTGAGCCTGGATACCTTGTCTTTGCATCTTGTACTCCTGGGTTGAGTAAGTGTTGCCTTAAAAAAAATTATTAATTACACTTTATTCACTTTGTGTTCCTCCATAAACGCCTCCCTCTTCCCCTCCTAATCCCACCTTCCCTCCCCCTTCTTCACGAATGCCCCTCCCCAAGTCCACTGATAGGGGAGGACCCCTCTCCTTCCTTCTAATCCTAGTCTATCAGCTCTCATCAGGAGTGGCTGCATTGTCATCTTCTATGGCCTGGTAAGGCTGCTCCCCCCTCAGGGGAAGGCGATCAAAGAGCAGGCCAATCAGATTATGTCAGAAGTAGTCCCTGTTCCCATTACTATGGAACCCACTTGGACACTGAACTGTCATGGGCTACATCTGTGCAGGGGTTCTAGGTTATCTCCATGCATGGTACTTAGTTGGAGTATGAGTCTCTGGGAAGACCCCTGTGTTCAAATTTTCTGGTTCTGTTGCTCTCCTTGTGGAGCTCCTGTCCTCTCCAGCTCTTACTATTTCCCACTTCTTACATAAGTTTCCATGCACTCTGCCCAACAGTTGGCTATAAGTTTCAGCATCTACTTTGATAGTCTGCAGGGCAGAGCCTTTCAGAGGCCCTCTGTGGCAGGCTCTTAACTTGTTTCCTGTTTTCTTCTTCTTCTGATGTTCATCCTCTTTGCCTTTCGGGATGGGGATTGAGCATTTTAGTCAGAGTTCTCCCTCTTGATTAGTTTCTTTAGGTGTACAGATTTTAGTAGGTTTATCCTGTATTATATGTCTATGAGTGAGTATATACCATGTGTGTCTTTCTGCTTCTGGAACAGCTCACTCAGGATGATCCTTTCCAGTTCCCACCATTTACCTGCTGAAGAATGGATACAGAAACTGTGGTACATCTACACAATGGAGTATTACTCAGCAATGAAAATCAAGGAAATCATGAAATTTGCTTTTTTTTTTTAAGTGTTGCATTTTTGAAGTGGAAAGGGTGTAGTGTTGTCAGGTGGCGGTTGTGTGACATTGTCAAGTTGATTGATTTTGCATCTTGTGTAAGGGACAGCCATAACTGTGCCTAGATTCATAGCCCTGGTCAAGAGTAGTTGAAGAGACACACAAGAAATGCCCACTAGGGGCTGGAGATGTAGATCAATGAGGCAGTGATGATCTAGCTGCATGTGGCCCTCGGTACCTCACTTAATCTAACAAAAAAGGCTCAGTTCAGGTTGGAGGGAAAATTCATTTGGTAAAGGACCTATCAACAGCAGGACTTGAGTGCAAATCCTCAGCTCCAAGTAAAGAAAAGGTTGGTCTGGAGGCACATTTGTATTCATAGTAATAGACAGATGGGATGCAGGGCTGACCAGATGAATACTTTAAGATTGTAAGCCTGCCGGCTCTAGACCAGCAAAAATTTAAAGGTACCTAAGACATCACACCTCAGGTTCTGATGTACACAAATGCACACACATCTATACCCATAACATGTTTGTCCCATGCAGGAATACTGCCACACAACACAAACACACACACAAACACACACACACACACACACACACACACACACACGTACACATGGAGAAATCAACAGTTAATCTTCAATTAATGATTATACATCATTAATACTTACATATTTAACAATCAATTTCTCAGTTTGTTTGTAAATATTGGATATTTTCTTCTAAACTTTTTGCAATTGATGAGTAGAAATAGTCAGATTGATAAACCATGATAAGAAGCATTTATGGAAATGAGTATTGCAAGTGAGTATTACGGAAGTTATTGTACTGTTTCCTTTAGTGAAGATCTACATTAGGCCCCAAACCTAAGTGTTTTGGTTTTCACAGGGCATATGTGCCTTCTCCAAACTCAGTCCTTCCACGTTTGCTGAGATCCAGAGGTCCTGAGTTCAATTCCTGGCAACCACATGGTGGCTCACAACCATCTACAATGAGATTTGGTACCCTCTTCTGGCTTGCACACATACATTCAGGCAGAATACTGTATACATAATGAATAAATAAATCTTTAAAAAAAAGAACATAATGATTTACATATAAAGTTATTTTCTCTGAAAACATGAAGCATTATTTCACTGTCTCCATCTCCTGCTCCTGCAGCAGTATAGAGACGTCAACCATTGTTTTAATCACCTTTATTCTTTGTAAATGAATCTTAATTTTTCTCTAGCTGTAAGCTTTTGAAACTCTTTAAAAACATCTCGGCACCTTCTAGTTTCATTTTCAGTTCTCTAGGTGTGCTTTCTTTATGATTATGTTTCTGGGAAAGTTTTGAAGCTTTTTATATCTGGTTGTTGGTGTTGCTTCATTGAGTCTGAAAATATCCCAGCTTTTATGTGTTTGATAATTGACTTTTTTCTGTTTTCTTCTCTTAACTCATTCACAAGTTCTGCTGAGATGTTTAATTTTTTAGCTTGACACAGCCTAGAGTTTTCTTAGAGAAAAGTCTCATTAAAGAATTGTCTAGGTCAAATTGGCTGATAGGCATGCCTACAGAGGTTGTCATGATTATTAATTGATGTAGGAGAATTCAGCCCATTGTGAGTGGGCACCATTCCCTGGGTTTGTGGTCCTAGGCTGCATAAGAAAGCTAGCTGAGCATGGAACTGTGAACAAGCAAACAAGCTGTGTCCCCCATGGATTCTGTCTTCAAGGTCCAGTCCAGACCCTCCCAGAAGTGTAAGCCAAATAAATCCTTTCCTTGTCCAAGTTGCTTTTGGCTAAGTATTTTATCAGCACAATATATGAAATGAGAACAGAATGTCTTATATATGACCACAAAGGCACTCTTACAGTTTAAAAAATAATAATCTTCTTACTCACTAATTTTCTCAGCAATATTATTCATTTTATTGATTTTCAACTTCAATAATTATATTTTCCAGTTTTTATGAATTCTAGTTTGTTCCTTTTTGCAATATATTTGTTCATTCTTGTACCTGAGCAATTACACTGATTTTAGTTTCATGCTTTTGAAATTTATACAGATCAATGTTCATTTCACATTTGGTGTAGGGCTGTGAGCTTATGGGGTCCGTTTGGGTATATTTTATTTATGTTGTTTCACCTGATTCTCATTCATAGTGTCTTCTCTATTGATGTTTTTTGTGTGTGTGTGATTTTTTTCCACAGTGGGTGGCATATTTTCCTTATACATTCTATAATATTCTCCAAGAACTGATTTAAATTTTAATTCCTGAAAAGAAGAGTCCTATTTCTTCTGGCACTTACAAACCCTGACACCACCAACACGGAAACATTATATTCTATGAAGTTACCTTCTTTTGAACTTTGTGTCCTACAGAGAACATGTATTTAGTCATGTCCACCTGTCTCGGGGACACTTGTATTTAGTGTGTGAAGGCATTCCTTCCCTCAGTAATCCAGAATCAACATGATTCTTAAATCATCTTAACTGAAACACAATGTTTTATTTCTTGTTTTCTTCTAACACTAAAGGTGGAGATATTTTGTGTTGATTCAACAAATATCTTCTGCTAGGCACTGTGCTTGGGTCAAACTTAGATCAAATCTACTGTCTGCTACCTGTCCTGGTAACTGTCAAAGATGGAACTTAAATTTCTGTTCTTACCAAACCCCTGAAAGAAAATGTCGAGTTTAGACTGAACTTTGCTTGAAGGTCCTATTGGTTTGCTCCTATTTCTATGGACTCCTTAATATCATGCTTGTACAATAAAGTATTTTAAATGTTTTCATAGTTTACCTAGTTTTGTGGCTATTTCAATATAGAAAAATATAAGAATATAGGAAACATAAGATTTAAGTCAGCTCTTGCCTGACATTTTTTTCCTGCAAAATTGTCTTTAACTACTTTAATAAACTCCACTATACTTCATTAAAATTTTAAAATAGATTTCTTCTCATCTGTGGGTTTTTCTCTTCTTCTCCTCCTATTTCCTGGTTTTACTGTGTTTTTCTTTGGGTAAACAGAACAAAACTGGAGAGAACTGAATACCAACAGCTTGCACTTGGCAATTGATTTATTAATTTTAATGTAGTTTTAACCTTTTAGCTACTTAGCTTTTATGTATCATTTTCTGTTACATAAAAAATAGGACTTTTCTCCCTTTTGTTTGCTGACATTTGAAATCTTTTTAATAGGGGACAAATTGCTCTTGGGCATAAATACAACTGAATCTCATTTTCTGCAAGTCTATGCTGATGGCAAATGTAATTTAATATTCTAGCTGTAATAATAGCTGCCTTCCATTGAACATCTGGTATTTACCAGGAAACACGTTATCTGCTTCTCCTTCATGATTTAAAATCTTCACAGCCACCAGGTAAATACTGTTGCTCTTATTGTTTTTATTTATTTTTAATGAGGAAAAGTAGGGTTCCAGTGGGTGAGGCGATTTATTTGAGATTACACAGTAAGCTAGAGTCTCACTCTGGATGGGCTGCCCCCTAAACCTGTCTTCTTTTTCCACTCTCCCTTTCTGTGTGTAGAACTCTAAAACAGAATAAATCTCTCTCCTGGCTTAGCTTCTGACATTTATTGGGAGGATATGACACACAGTCCCAGCTGTGCTTCTTGGAGACTCACTTCCTGTTCCAGGATGGAGGTGGAGGTCTTGAGATGGGAACACGGGGACACATATTTCGCCCACTATACAGGCTCCTTCAAATACCAAGAAGCTTATCTCATCAGTTCTGTCTCCAGACCTCCCAAACCAAATTGTACCTTTCTTTACCCAGAGACATTCTGAATAATTGCTTTATTTTCTAGGGCACTTTCTATGATGTCAATTTGAGTTGACGACATGATCAGACATTCATGACATACTTCACTGACATTCTAGAATATAATCCCAATGCCTCACTTATTTTGAGTTCTGGCATAGTCTTCTCATAAATGAAGATTTTTTTCATGATTTCCCTAACAAAGCCTGTTTTGGATGGAAACCGAGCTGCTTCAGCCATCTACAACAGTCTCCATATTCACCCCACGCAGTTCTGAAGTACTGCTTTTGAAGCCCAGGCAGTGACTGGTGCTCCCTTTTTCCTCTTCAGGTGAGTGCAAGGAGGATGCAGCCTCAAAATCCCCAGGTTAACATGCTGTTAAGAGGGCAACAGGAAGGTCAATGAAATGTTTTTAATTCTTAAAACAAACTATTATTAGTGAAGCTACTGTAATTTTAAAAGTTTATCATGTTTTATAAAGAACATCTTTAAATACAGACTAGAAACTGTGTGTTGCATGCAGTTTGCATAAGCACAGCCATTAACACTTTGAGTGGCAACATCTGTACATATCAGGCACTGTGAAGTCTCAGTGCCCGTTCTTCAAATCTGTGAAATAATATGTTCTGTATTCTAAGACACAGCTGTTCCTACAAAAAGAGTCACAGAATGATGCAAGACAGCAAAGGGGACTCGGGCCAGGGGTGCAGCTCAGAGGCAGAGTGTTTGGGTGCACACACAGGTCTGGATTTGATCCCCAAACAAAAAAAATGTAGAGAAGTCAGCTCGCTTGTGTCCCTAACAAGCCCAGGCAGGAGAAACACCACCATTGTTTCTAGGAGAAGAAATCGCCTCTCAAAAGAGCAAATTTGGGGCTGCGGTGTTTTAGTGACTCAAGACACGTGCTGGTTGTTCATTACAGAATAATACATGGTGAATGTGCTCTAGGTTGAGACCTGGGGGCATAGAGATAGTTAGGTGCAGATGCTGCCTTCAGAGCTAGCTGACTGTAAAGCACAATAAGGCACCTCACAAAACTGGGCAGACTTCTGAGAGGCAGCTAGGCACAATTCCTTCTAGGAGCACTGGGGAAGGGGTATTCAGTGACCATGAGCAAATGCTGCATTTTGGCTGAAACAAAGTTCACTGCTCTTCCGATATTACATGAATTTGGTGATTTTCTAGTACCAACTTCATCCTTAATTCTCCTTAGCTTCAGCTAGTTTGGTCCAGTTGCCTTTTCCCTTCAGCCCAGATTCTCAAAGCAGATCTCCAGCTGCTTAAAGAAGAGAGAGGTCGAGGACACCAGCAGAACATGGCCACAGAACCAACTCAGCAGGGCTGGTAGGGGCTCCCAGGGACTCAAGCAGCAACCATGTGTCTGCAGCAAGTCCTCTGCATATGATATTGTCATGTAGCCTGACGTTCTTCTGAGACTCCTAACAGTGGGATTCAGGGGTGTCTCTGACTCTCATCTGCTCTTGGGATCCCTTTCCTCCTACTAGACTACCTCGCCCAGAGTTGACATCAGGGTATATGCCTAGTCTTACTGTATCTTTGCTGTCAAATTGATAGCCTTGGGAGGCCTGCCCTTTACTGAGGGTAATGGAGGAGCAGTGGGCTTGCAGAGAGTGAAGGTGGGGTTGGGAGGAGGGAGGGGAGGAGAAACTGTGGTCGGGATATGTTGAAAAGAAAGAAAGAAAGAAAGAAACAAACAAACAAACAAACAAACAAACGAAGACATACATTTATATCTGAAAGAAGATTGGGATTCAAAAAGGAAGAAGAAACCTCCCCCTCCTGCTCCACAGGCCAGCTCTGCAAATGAGCCACTAGACTGAGTCCCAGGGAACTGACTTTGGTCCGTTAGTGCCCATTCTTTGTTTAGTTTCCCCCGATTAAGGCAGCACCTCTCCTCTTCCAGGGAGCAGTGAGGCCTGTGGCAGGCAGGTCCTCTTGCCAGTACCCCTCTCAGCTCCATTCAGTTTCCATCCTCTTCCACCCCATGCTCACCCTGGTGAGTCTGTTACTTTACTCTGTCCGCATGTGTGGCCGGACATGCATGAAGCTGGGCCTTATGAAAGTCAGTTTAAAGTGCTTTCTACAGTGTGGAGATATTTCAAAGAGGACTGAAGCTGCTACTTTTAGCACATTCCCAAGAGAACATGTTTTCGCAGCCCAGGGTGTCTGCTGTCATTGCCCTTGCGAAGAGGGAGACCACATGCTCTTTGTGGTCTGAGAGGTCTGCTTCCTTCCACTTGTCTCGTGACTCCTGATGGTTGCTGACAACCCTTAGACTAAACGGACACAGCACCTTATATTTCTGGCTACAGTAGATATGAAACAGGAAAGGGCATTCCAGGACTTAACTGAAAGTTCATTGATATTTATTTTCAGAGGATTCTTGGGACAGCACATGGCTTGCCTCCCGCGTCGGTCCGGGTGTCTCTTTTCAGCTAGCGCTTCCTGACTTTTGATGTGGTATTGAGACACACGCTTTGATGCTCCAAGCTGGCTGGCTGTGGAGGAAGCTCGGTGTTTATGGCTTATCAGCTGATGCATAGAACATACCAAGTCCAGAAACTTTTCACGGTGGCTGTTCCAGGGACTTCACAGGCTGTCTAACAGCAGGAGACAGGCTGACTTGCTTCAGGGAGAATCACAGAATGGGTCTTGATTCCATGTGTCTGTGCAACTTGCTATGGCCTTGGCAGGCTAGATGTCCAAGACACAGGATTCTTCAGGGCTTGGTCCCTCTGAATGAGCCACACTTGAGAAACTGTCCTTGCTTCTACCAGCTACTGGTGGTTTGCTGCTGACCTCTGGCATGCCTCAGGTTGTCTTCTTGTGTGACTTCATGTGGTATTTTTTTCTGTGGGGAAATTGGTGTAGACACTGGTCACCCTGGATGAAAGCCAGTGATATTGACCCCATTTGAATCTGATTAATGCTATCTAGGCCTTATTGTCAAGTTAGACCCAGTTCTGCCATACTGAGAGTAGTGGTTAACCTTATTTTAGGATGACTCAGTTTAAATTATAACAACTGACTAGTATGTTTGCTGAGGGGTTGGTTTCTAAACTGTCTCCATTCTTCCCATCCTGGCATGACCTTTCTTTAAGTCCTGGGTACTGACCAGTTTGGTATAAGTTTTTGTGTCCAGTTGTTGGCTTAATTGTTTGTTGTCTCCTACAAATGGTAAGATTCTTGATGCTAAGGCCTATATGACTTGTATTGCTAATAGTTATCACAATGCATAGAATACAGGGAGTCCTGGCTGAATTCATATCAACAGGAGACAAAGTGAAAAAGAAAATTCACTACCTGAGATCTGAAAATGTTTAGCACTTACAGTGATATTGTGTTTGAAATGAAAAAAAAAAAAAAAAAAACAACAACAACAGTCCATCAGTTTAGAAAACAGATGATTTTGATATGTAAGTGGCCAAATGGTACACTTGGCTTTGCTGAAGAGATTTTTCAAGAAGTCAGATTCAAATTTGAGAAGTGACAGGGTAGTTCAGGCTTTTGCAAGTCTCATTTATTGAAGATCCATGGATTGGGAAGGGCTGTGGGACAAGAGCTTTTAGATAATGGGACAGAGGGTTGTCGGAGCCCAGGGAAGCTAGCCCAAACGACTAGTTGTTATTCCTGACACGCCCCCTTGAGTCATAGCCATCATGACCTTCAGAAAATCGCTGTTTTCTTTTTGAGACAGGATTTCACTAGGCATCTTTATCTCCCTTAGAACTTCCAATTCTCTTGTCTTAGCTTTGAGACTCCTGGGGTTACAGGCATGTGCCACCACACCTGGCTCATTAACCAAATACTGTCTGAAGCTCTTTGGTAATTACTATTAGGATAAAATAGAGACTATTCAGGGTAAACATATGAAATATAATGAGAACTAATTTTAATGATAAAGACTCAAAGAGGTTTTCGTGAAAATGTTTACTCACATTAAATACTGTGACCATTATAGACAGGCCATGTGATCACTTTAGCTAAAACAAAGGAAAAGACAAATTTGAATGAGTAGATTCAACTTCAGTAGGCTTAGAAGCCAATGTCATTTTATATGATAAATAGACACGGATGTACATAAATTAAATTCTTTTTAAAAAGAAATTATGGAGGTGGGCACATCATAATAGGTGGCTTACTTCTTAGGATCCCGAGACAGAAGATAGAGTTGGAGCCAGCCTGGACTTCATGGCCAGATCCAGTCTCAAATACAAACAAGTAACGAAGAAATCTGCAAACCAGTCTAGCTTTTTCTTTTTTCTAATGATGAATTTTGTTTCTTTCTATAGAGGGTGAAATGGAAAGATGATCCTTGCAGAGAGGTTGGCTGTGGACCAAAGTAGAAGTGGGGAGTTTGAGGAACTAGAGTAGACTTCACTACACCATGAAGTGTTGTGACAGAGAAAATAGAAATAGCAAAGAGGATCTATTATCCACCTATATTTCTGAAGAAAGTGGAGAAGAATCTCTGAGTGCCTGTTTATGGAGCATATAGATGCTGGATATCTTAATGTGAAGGATTATCCTGGCAAATGTGCCCGTGTGCAATTTGTATATTATAAAAGTAAGGTTTGACATTTTGGAGGATATGGGTGGGGCAGACGAGTCCAAGATTAGAGAAATGTCCACTAAGTCTCCATTCCCTGCCCCCCCACACCCTTTACCCTTTACAGCCTATAGGGGAAGGGTCAATAAAAGCCAATACTGGAAGCAGATCTGTATATCTACAATCACAGACCAGCTTATAGGAAGGGCCTTCTGTCACATTCAGCCTCTGAAAGTCCAAACCTATAGTTGAAAGGCAGTCTAGTTAAGGGATCCATTTATTGGCCAATACCATGTTCTCAAGTGTTAAGTGGTGGGAAGCAATTCACCACAGGGAGGAATGTGCAAGTGTGAAACCCCATCCACCTGCTATCAAATTGGTGTCAGTCATGAGGCTCTCTGTAAACAGACAAAAAGTAACACAGAAAAAAACCAGTTGCAGATCGACACAGGAAAGAAATTCCACAGCCAGGAACATCTTACTGGGACAACAGCACTAACAGGAAAGTGCATTATGGAAACCATGATACTTTGAGAAAAAACTCTAAGGTCAAGGTTGAATTTGGCAGAGGAAGGTTGGCCCAGGAAGAGCGAATATGAGTCTTTGCAAAGTCAACCTTGCTTTATTCATAGCCGACATTGTTGCTCAGTCACCATGGCCGAGTATCCTTTCTTTGAAGACTTCACACAATTACTTTGGTACTTGGCCTGTGTCCCTGTCCATGTACAGGTCTCTCTACGTGTACACTTTCAGCCCAGTGTATTTTTTCTTACTGAGTTTTTTGTGTGGGAAAGGCTCACAACAGCAACCATAGAGATGAGATTATGGATCTTGCTTTAGGAGAAGACTTTGCATTCTGATTCTCAAAACAGAGCTACTACATGGTCCAGCTATGCAACCGCTGGGTATGTACCCAAAGGCCTCTGAGTCACAACACCACGTTTATCGCTGCACTATTCACAGTAGCTTATAGAACCAGCCTAGATGCATGGCAGCAGGAGGATGGAGAAAGATCATGTAGTATAAACACACACAATGGAGTTTCATTCAATCATAAAGTTATGTCAATTGCTAGAAACCAGATGAAATTAGAAATATTATATTAGGGCTGGAGAGATGGCTCAGCAGTTAAGAGCACTGTCTCTTCTTCCAGAGGTCCTGAGTTCAATTCCCAGCAACCACATGGTGGCTCACAACCAGTCTATACTGGAGTCTGATGCTGTCTTCTGGCCTGCAGGTGTGTGTACATGCAGTCAGAGTGCTCATATACATAAAATAGATAAATAATTTTTTTAAAAAAGAAAAGAAATATTATATTAAAAGAAAGAAGCCAGAACCAGAAAGAAGTGTCTCACATCTCTCATTTGTGGTGCCTATATTTTACATAAATGCATAAATCACATATATGTATACACATATGTGTACATACATATGTAATACAAGATGAGGGCAGGAGTCAGACAGTCTGGGGAGAGAATGAAGCTCAGATGCAGAAGAGAGAAAGGAAAGGGTACAGGGAGTAGATATGGTTGAAGACATACATCCTTGTTTTCATGAAACCCATCAGTATGTACATTGAATATTTGCCAAAAAGAAAGAATAAGAGGAAGGATGGAGGAAAAAAAAGGGAAAGAGAAGAAGAAAAGGGTCTCATTCAGCTGTGATAGATGCAGAGTCTCCAGGCGTAGTGCTGTGGAGAGCTACTGCATCAGCCTGGAGGTTGGTGTGGTACAACCTTCCAGGCAATTCCAACCAATAGGAGAGCGGTGGGAAGTAAGTGGAGCAGTATGTGCAGTCTCTGTGTTGTCCACCCCAATGAGCAGGGGGAGTCTTCCTCAGCTCTGTTTTGCATGCTAAGTCCCTCCCTGTTCAGTCCCCACTTCCTTTTTCACAGGGAGAGCCACTTCCCAATTTACCTCCTGCACAACTTCCCTTGGTGCCAATGTCTGCTTACAGGAGGATGAGGGAGCCTCCCTGAGAGAAATCACAGAATTAAACATGTCATTGAGCACCAGGGAAGTGTTCACTGGAACAATGCTGCGCTGTTCCCTTTCAAATCGGGCCTTCATTTTCTCATTTTACGGAATCCTAAATACTGATAAAAGCTTTTGGCTCGGAGAGTCTAGAGGTTCAAGGATAAATAAGGCTCAGCCTCACCTTCCTTGACATACACACACGTGCACATGCAGTTACACACTAAACTGTCAGAGCTGAGCCCCATGTTCAAGGCTGTTCTCTCCCTGTCTGGGCTCTAAATCAGGAAAGGTTTTGGTTCCGAAGTATATAATTTTTCTCCATCACTTTTCTGCTCTGTAACATTTATAGTGAAGCCCCTAGCATTCACTTCTCCAGTGTTATCTCTACTCCATTCAGGCTCTTTCTGTACTTGTAGGGAGTTCTTTAGAACCCTAAGCCCCAAGAGATTCACGTTAAATATATTAAAACAGGTTTCTCTTCTGAGGATACTTTTGTATGTTAAAATGCTCTCTGTATTTGCAAGAGCTGGTCTGAGGAGTTAACATTTCCAAGCTTGCCTGGCTTGGGACTTCCTTTACAGAGGACCTTGGAGGGATTCTATTCAACCCAATAAAATCAAGGAATCGTGGAACTCTCTAGCATCCAGGCAACACTTTCTGCTAGTCCCTGACATTCAGTGAAGGAGGCATTGCCATGACTTGCTCTTTCCTATGAAGAATCTGAGGCACAGGTGCTTATCTCAGATCTCTTAGAATATGGAGCTGAGCAGTGGATCCTTGCCAAGCTCCACAGCCTCCTAGTGACTGTAAAGTACAGAGACCTATGGGCCACTCTTTAAGTAACTAGGGGTAAAAGCACATGTGTATGAAAGAATAGAAACTGTTTTTCCTTATTTGTTATGTGGAATTCATGGAGAAAGATGCACAAAGGAGGAAACAGTAGGTCTTTTGGGGGTGGTGTTTAGTGGGAGAATGAAGAGACCAATCACCAACATTGCTAACTAGCAGCCTAGAAAGAGTTGGGGATCTCTTCAGAGGGCACATGACTCTGGTTAGGTTGCTGCCTTTTCATTGAGTCTTGGTACTCTCTCTTTTGCTTCCAAAAGCTTCTCTATTTTGCTCACCAAAGCCCCAACACCTCAAAAGTTAGAAGCTGGAAGAAACAAGAGCAATAGAGCAAGGTATTTTCACACACACACACATGCACGTGCACCTCTCTCTCTCTCTCTCTCTCTCTCTCTCTCTCTCCCCCCCCCCCATAGACTATTAGCCTATAGACTTGGCTACTTGTTCAGGCTGCTTTATCTTCCCAAGCCTCTGATCTTACTTCATGAACACCATGGATCGAGGAAAAAGTGTCTACATGCAAGATTATTAGAGTAACGAGGAAATGAAGTACTTAGTTCTAAGTGGGTCATAAGTGGTGTTGGTACTATAGTTTTTAACCTTCCATCTCTTTCTGAGGTTGGTGATTTATTCACTGAGAACCTCTCCAGTTATGAGGGGAGAAGCCTTGCACAAGTAGTGAGCAAAGAAGAAAACATTTTGCAATGGGGCTGGTGGCTTTGGACCCTCTGTGCAGTTAATGTAGATAACTCACCCACAAGAGAGACTCAGCTTTTAATCATCTGCGCTGACTGCAAGTACCCTGGTACCACGTAATGTTCTGCTTAGTGGCTTTGTTGGCTAGCAGCCTGCCTTTTCTCTCCCAGCCTCAATACCTTGCTGGTAATTTGGATCTTTGAAGAAGCAGACAATGAGAGGTTTAGTGGACTATGATGCCTATTCTGTGGCTTTATTTGCCTTTTTCCCAGAGATTGAGCATTTGTATCTATGGGCATAAGATCGATTGCTGAATTGTGAGGCAGAAATGAAAGGGAACAGGGAACACCTTCTTTCCTTTCCAGCTCTGCCTAGCACTGGCCACAGGCCCCTGGAACAGCCAAGGGACACGTCTACAAAGGGTCCCAAGTCCCCAGCATGTGAATGCAGCTGCTGTAATTGCACACTTAGCTTAGAGACAAAAAAATAAAATAAAAACATAAAACACAAATGATGCTGCTATTTAATTCTGAGATGTCTCTCAGAATGTTACATTTCACATCCTGATTTGATTTCCAGGAAGGAAAGAGATGCTCTGAGTGCTCTGTTGGGAGAACAACTTCAGTCCAAGATGAAGGAAGGTGTTCTTTTCTCCAGCTAAACTAACTAAGAGCTTAAGATATAAGATAAAAATAACGTATTTTGTAATTAATATTTTAATTTACCAAGATGTGAGCTAAACTGTGACTAGACTTCTCTTCCCCATGGTAATAATGAGCCCAGGCAATTTCAAACGAAGAAGAGCAGCCAGAGTTTAATACCTTTGATTAAGAACATGTTTCCACAGTGGCTATTGCCTTCCTATTTACAAGAGCGAAACAAAACTCAGGCTTATTTTATTTTGGAGCTGCAGGGGGTCTTATGGCATCAAAAGAAGAGGAGAAAATGTTTCAGGATAACTAAAGGCAATTTGCTTCATCAACCCTTTCTCTTCCTCTTTATTCTTCTCTCTTTCTCTTCATAATACATACTAATTGCCCCTTCAGTGACCTGAGGAGTGTCTCTCTCTCTTTCTTTCTTTCTTTCTTTCTTTCTTTCTTTCTTTCTTTCTTTCTTTCTTTCTTTCTCTCTCTCTCTCTTCTCTCTCTCTCTCTTTCTTTCTTTTCTTTGCTGAAGTAACTTGCCTGTTTGGCTGTTGCTCACACTTGGAATTGACTGCATAGATCAGTGCATCGCTATTAGTTCACTGAAAACAGTGTCAGTTACTTCCTGTGCCACTATGCTGGCTGGTTCAACATTACTTAGGCTCAGGGAAGAAGACAATGGCTCAGTACCAACCATGTCCTAGGTGCCTAACAGACAGAGATGCATGTATCCTGTATGATAGAACTGGGGCTGGGAGCAGCTCACAGCTTGCCCTGAAATCCTCTGCTTATGGTGAGATTAGAACCCAAGCTTTGGTTCCCTAAGGAGGGGTGAACTGAAGCAGGTCAGAACCCATGCTTTTTAAAAAAAATTATTAAGTTTTTTATTAATTACAATGTATTCATTTTGTATCCCAGCTGTATCCCCCCTCATCCCCTCACAATCCCACCCTTCATCCCTCTTCTCCTCCCATGCCCCTCCCCGCTTTGTTTTAAACTCTCTTCCTTCTTTTCCACGTGTGTCTGTATTCCTTTTAAGCTCTCCATTTCAAACTTTCATTCCTGCCTTTAATTTGAATGGCCCCTGGCATGCATTTAAACTCATAATCACTTAGGTCGCAAAAACTGAACTTGGCGACACTCTGAAAAAGCATTGTGAACAGCCATTCACAGCGGCTTCCCCAGGGACCGAGAAAACTCAGTCACCTCCAGGCAACTTTCAGCTGAAGGTTTAAAATAACAAGACCCAGGGTGGGAGCTGAGCTCCTAAAATGGAAGGCGTTTCAACTTTGCACTACACTTTCAACTCTGGTCATTGATAATAAGTTGTATCATACCCACAGAAAATGTGACCTCCGAGGAATGAGAGGGACCTGGAAACTTTTGACCTAGAAGTTTGGACAGATTTCCTTAAATTCAGGTGAATTGAAAAGTATGGACCGAAGGGTCACATGCAGAGTAACTGTGTGAAAACGATGCTGAATTCAAACAAAGGGCCGAGCCACGCTTAACAACAGGGAATCGCAGTGATCATCACTTCAGAGTGCTTCACTGCTTGCTTATGAAGGGGCAACCCCAGTTCGGACAGAGGACAGTGGTTTTAAATTAACTGTTAGACAGACTACAGGACCAAAAGGAGAAGAAAAGCAGCATACAACAGTGCCAAATACGAGAGCCTCAGAGAAGGCCAAAGTTTGAAAGCCAAGCAGGCTGAAACAGGCCTACAATCCTACCACTAAGGAGGCTAAGGCATGAGAATCAGAGTTCAAAGCCAGCCTGAGCTATATAGTGAGAAACTCCAGACACCACAAAAAGAAGGTTTGGGACCTACTTCCAAATTTGCTTTCCATGGACGCATTACCATTTCTAACTTATGTCCAAGCCAGTTGGGTGTGGAAGGCATTCTGTCTCTGTCTCATCTCTGTCTCTGTTTGTCTGTCTTTCCCTATCCCTGTGTGTGTGTGTGTGTGTAACTAGAGAACACATACCAGGCAAGTGCTCTACAGCTGAGTTACAGCCTCAACCAGGATTTTAAGGTTTCTATTTTTGTTTTTATAGCTTTGATTTTCAGCTTCATTTTGCATGCAGCAACAACCAAATATTTTCATTGCATGTGAAGCACATTTGTGCCAAGTTCTAATTTCAAGAAAAGTTAAAACAGAAGATTCCAAATAAAGCAAGATTTTTGGAGAGTTAACACAGAGGGGGTTGTGGAATCTTTAGATGTCCTGGGAGTTAGTCAGACCTCCAAGTGGAAGGCTGGAATTGCAAGCATGTCTTTTTCACTAGACCAACTTAAAGGAAAAATAAAATTGAACAAAATAGAATCTATCCGTGTTCCTCGACCACCTTCATTCAGTTCTCTGGGAGATTGCTGTCTGTCCTGTCAAACATTTTCTCTCCGAGGAATCTATTTAGATCCCAACTACTGATCAAAGTTCATCCAACTTTACTATGAGAAAATACCCGAGAAACTGGGATTCCTCAGAATTGACCTTGGATTTGAGGGCAGAGGTAGTCTCATTCTGAAGATTAGATATTTTCTGTTCTTTATGCTCTACTTCTGATGATTTTGCCCTTTACTCAGTGGGATATAATGACATTGGGCATCTTCCTGCTCTTCCGATGTGCTAGGTGCCAACACAGCCATGGCACACGTGTGCCTCAGCATGAGACCTTCCCCGGAACTCTCCAACTCGTTTGGGTTGGTTTCTGCTCATCTGTCAGGTGACTAATTAAATGTTTCTTGTTGTTCTCACAATATATTATATTGTTCCTTATTGAGTATTAGCTGTAATTTAAGTTCATACTTGTAATTCTTGCTTTAATGTCAGTCTCTTTCTGTAGACATCAAGAGTGAAGAAAACAGAAGCATTTGATTATCTTGTTAACCATTATGTAGTACTTCTAAGCTATAGCTGGTCTCGATAAATCATTGCATGAATGAATATTTGATTAGTACACTGACTTCAATATTGGATGAACACTTAATTTCTGGAGTTAAGTAAAATGTATGTTGGGGGTGTCACATCTCCATAGAGAGAACTAATGATTTCTGGGTTGCTAAGTGTTAAAAATACAGGACTGTGGATGCAAAAAATCACATTGAGTGGTAGGGAGTTTAGAGGCGAAAAGCAAGTAACATTGACTAACGTTTAATATTTGGCTAAAGAAAAAAATAAACCTGGGTTCACTACATGAAGAGAAGGATATTGGTAGGCAGAGTCATTTTAATGGTACCTTGTCAGCAGTCCCTAGCATCAAATACACTACTCATGGCAACCCAACTCTTTCAGTAAAGCAAAAAGCCTGGCATCTTTTGGTGTGGCTAATTTTAGTTATAGATACTTTGGTAGGCTTGTTACAAATGTGACTAGAGTTGTTTTGCTGTGTTTGTGTTATTCAGTAACATACTAAGTATCTCTCCTGTTTTTTTCTTAAACAAAAAAAGGAGTCTCTTTCTTTATCCAGTCTTTGATTGTTGGCTGGCCTTACAATGTGTTTTAGTTAATAGAATGTGACAGAAATGATAATACATGAGTTCTAAGGGTAAGCCATTGACATTCTGCTCAACTGTTCCATGAACATGTCTGGGCAGTCATCTAGCTGAGGTCATTTTAGAAAAGCCAGTTCTCAGCTGAACTGGCAGGTGACCACAGACTTTGATTGAGACCAGCTGAAACTGGAAATTCTCAGCTATGCTCAACCCAAATTGCTGACCTACAGAATTGTAAACTAAACAAACACTGTTTTAAGGCATGATGTTTTGGGATTATTAGATAGCAAAGGTTAATTAGCACCTATATATAACTTCCTTTCTTATTGAAAAATAGATTCTTCTCTTATACATTTCTACCACAGTTTTTCTTCCCTCAAGTCCTCGCAGACACCCCTCCTCACCTCCCATTTTCCCCAGATTCACTCCTCCTCTGCCTCCTCTTCAGAAAAGAGCAAACCTTCAAGAGACCACAGCTAAAGAGGACAAAACAAGATACAATAAGACAAGGCGGAAGCCCTCAAATGGAGACTGGGCAAGGCAACTCGATAGGAGGGAAAGAGTCAGCTGAGAGGTGCTTAGAGAAGATGGTAGTAAGATGTGACCCAAGTATCAGCCCTTGCTTTGGATGAAGGTTCTTAGATGGACCAAAGGGAATTTGAGACAGACAACTCCAATGAATTTGGAAAGCACTAAAGGAAGTTATCTTCAGAGAACAGGCAGTAGCTATTAAACCAGAAGAGTCCATGACGAATCCTGTGAAGACTGCCAGCACCTTCAAAACTGAAGGGACACGTATGAACACTTGTGCAAACATGAGGGCCAGAGTTCAGATCCTGACTCTTATGTAAAATGCCAGGTGTAGTCTGTCACATGCCTGTGAACCCAACCCTGAGGGCTGGAGAGACAGCGCGATCACTGGGGCTTGCTGTCTACCAGCTTCTCCATAACGTGTGAGCTCTGTGTGCAGTGAGCAACCTGCCAACAGAGGAACATGGCAGAGCATGACAGAGGAAGATAAACATTCTCCTTTGGCCTTTTTCAGAGGTATTTGTGCATGCTAGTATGCATGTGTACACACACCCACATACACATGCATCTACACCACACATGCGCGCGCGCGCACACACACACACACACACACACACACACACACACACGTATGCTCCTTCCCCAAACAGAGGGAACTTCAGAAGACAGATGAAAAATAATGAAATGAATATTTGATGGCTTGCTAGAATGTAAGCTAAGCAATCAGTGCAACACAGTGACTGGCAGAACCTGTGCCAGTTAGAAACACTGGCAGTCTGTGGATGTTTCCTGAGTAAATGCTTAAAAGTCATTTGGTCAAGATTAGGATGAACTCTGGGAAAAGAGAAGGAAGAAGTGCTTCTAGTAAGAACAAAGTATAAACAGAGCTTCCAGTGTGGAGAGAAGACTGAGTTTGCTTTCTACCTTTGCTCCTTTTTTTGTTTTAAGAAAGTGAATGAGCCTCAAGGTCATCAAGGGGAAATTGACTTGCTATAACTATTTTACACAGAACAACAAATACGATAGTGGGAGGATAACAGTTAGTGCATTGTAGGAGTCTGGGACAATGGCTCTTATTATGTAGAGCTGGTATTAAACTCTCCGACTTGGTACTCTTTGATGGTGGCCCTCAGGAAGCCATACAGATTTTTAAAGTACTCTTGGCTTCTGTTATCCACGTCAGCCTCCTCTATTGCCCTTTTCCTCCCCGCTCTGCAGAGCAGCCTTGCTCACTGCACACAGTGGGAAGTCCTCTTTCTGCTGAAGCTGGAATATTAACTCAGGGTATATATCAGGGTGATGATGCAGCTGTCCTGTTTGGGGATTTGTCCCCACTTTTGTATTCCTGCTGTGAGCTCTAGGCCATTGGATAGCAAAGGTATGTTAGAGAGCAAGTGTGTTCAGTGGTGTTTTTCTCTCTGATGTTTTAGAACTTTGAATTAAAAAAAGAAAATGGAGGCCAAGAAAGCTGGATTGTATTTCAAGACTGCTCTGTACTTTTCCTTACCGGGCGCTCCACTCAGTACTACAGATCTCTCCTGATGAGTCATGGCATCCATTGCTTCAGGGGGAGACCAAGCTCAGACAAGAACAAAGGATACAATGTTCAGGTTTTGGAAATCAAATTTGTCTTTGAAGCTAATTTCAGAAACAATAGCAGTAAAAAGCCAGGGTTTTTACTTCACAGTCCCCAGGCTTGTTGAAAGAGAAGTGAGAAGCTTCCCTTTCAATATTAACCAGGTCCTTAATATATTAAGAAGTTAGGGGATTCAAAAGTGGAGAATATACTTCAAGCCACCAAAGAGATAATATGTAGGTATCACTAACATAATGGTAATCTCCCAATACACAAAAAGGAATGAGGGCAGAATGAGAGATAGGCAATGTTATAGCACCCTGAATGGGTGCGTTCCTGGGCCTGAAGATGGAGCGATTAGAAATTGGAAATCTTTGGTGGGAGACGACTGGGACATAGACCTTACCTAGACTTCTGCTTGGAGATGGTGGTCTCAAAAGGGACATTGCCACTACTCTAAGAAATGGGATGCTATGTATTTAAGGTGATCTGATATTAAGATGTCAGCCTCCCTTCCTACCATGTCTGTTGAATCCAGGAACATTCTACAAGTCTTTTACAAGAGGTGCATGAGATAGTGTTTAAAAATTAGACATCAACATGTGTGTAGAAGTTTGTTCAGATGGGAATAGATGGATGAGAGACCTGAAAGCAAAGGCCAGCATAAGATGTGGAAAATCTGAAAACATCAGCTGTCTGTGCTGGTAGGCTAGAAAGGGTTTGATAAGCAATGAAAGTATTAGTGTCCTGAAAAATGACTCCATCCCTCTGCTAAAGGGTTAGGAAACACTTATGCATTGGCCAGGAGAGAGCCAGATATGTGCCCAGACAACAAATAGAAGGTATGGGATATTTCTTTGATGACAATACAACTCATAGGCCGCCAATGAACAGGAGACAAGTGTTGGAGAAAATCTTGAAGTTGACTTTCCAAAAGAGGTTACGTTTTAAAACAAGTATCTAATTTAACCAGAAGAAGTAAGATCTAATTTGGGGGTTCTGCAGTAGGTAGAAATTGTGAAATGAGTGTGTATTATATAACAATTTCCTCCTAGATTGAAACATTTTAACCTGCAGGGAAGTTCCTTAAGCAGGAGGGTGAGCAACTCAAAATAGCTTCAGGAAGTTTCTGAAACTGACCAAATTCAGTAGGCACCTCTCTAGCAGAGTAAGTAATACAGCTACTGAGAGCCCCTCACTGCAAAGAATATTCTGAGACCTGGCTGGATGCCTGGAAGAAGCAAAACCCAATGGAACTGCCTGGAAGCGGTTAACACCTTGGAAAGGACACTCTCTAACCTGTTAATCTACCTGCTGGCTGAGCAGTGTGTTTCAGATTGCACAGCTTTTGTGAGTTGTCATCCATGCTGGGCTGGTTCTTGGTGATGAAATTGTCTTTTAGTAATTTCTGCTCCTATAAGTAACCCCTCACCCATATTCCTGTAAATAGCCCCAATAAACCTTGCTGGCTCACTGAGTTGGACTGTGATGGTATACATACTTTGGTCTGGCATGGGTTCTCTGTCTGGGCTGAGTAGACAAGTGAAAAGTTGTGTGACAGTTTGTTGGGTCCAAATTCTTGTGTTAGCTTGTGTGGGGCACATGGTGAAAGGGTTAGACTAACTTTGTAAGCTATATGTCTTCTAAAGCCTATAGTTTTGAGTTTTAGGTCCAGGTTAAGCTAAAGCCTCTTAATACCTTTCCAGAGAGTGAAGGAATGTGACCCTATCTGTGAGGACAGATATAAAAAAAAAGGGCAAGCAAGCAATGACCTTCATTCAGCAAAAGAAGGACCAGACCCTTGTCCTTGAGATAGCGTTTCTTAGCAATGAACCTAGACTTCTTTTGAGTAGCTTTTGACCTCCAGCCAAAAGTCTGTGGCCCCTAGTCTTCAAGGATGAGCTAACCACCCCCACCTTAAATTGCAGCTGCATCCACACTTGGCAGGACTGGCCAAGCTTGAGCACCTAAGACTAACCAATTATCTTACTTTATAACGTCCTCATCCAATCCTAAATTGCCAAAACTGCAACTTCAAATTTCCCACAATTTTTCTTTTAAAAACCTAAAGGCCTTTGTTTCCCAGTGCCACTCTTTGCTGGCTGGCAGGGGTGACCCCGTTGTACAATGGTTAATAAACCTCTTGCTTTTGCAATGAGTCTTGGTCTGGGGGAGTTTCTGGGAAGGGCGCGATTGAACTCCTGAGCTGTGAGACCCCAGGTCTTACAATGGCAAGTTGATCTTTTGCCCATTCTTCCTGTGTGTCATTGCTGAGCTCAATTCCTGTATCCAAAAGTGGTTATGCAGGTCTGTTTAGACAGATTGGTTCTAAGCTTTTTGATGGTGGGTACCACATTTCTTCCTTTCTTATGTTTCTAGATGCCATTTCAGGGTCTGGTAAGTAGTTATTTCTTAAAATTTGCCTTGTGAATAATTCCACAATAATGAGCAATTCGGCAAATTACAAACTTTGTCTAATTGTTTTTGAGACAAGATATCTCTGTGTGTAGCCTTGGCTATTGTGGAACTGGCTATGTAGAGCAGTCTGACATCAAACTCAGAGATATGCCTGCCTCTGCCTCTGAGTACTGGGACTAAAGCATGCACCACTGTGACAAGGCTGATGAATACTTTGATGAAAGAAACAACAAAGATTCAGCAAGCTCTGGTGATAATAAGCTGAGTCATCAGAGTCGAATGACTGCACTTTGGACACAGGTCCCACTTGCTAACAGTTGTGAAATGATTACCATGCACACCACTCATAAATATGGCTTCCTCCTCCTCAGAGCTCTGCCACAGGGGAGTTGCTGCCATCTAACATAGATAGAGGTCTGAAACCCATGGCAGGTAGGAAAGTGATTCATTGCCTGCTGCCACTCCCTTGTATCTCCAGCTTCCTATGGCTAATGCACACCTTTTTATGACTGCACGAGAAAATTGTGTCTAACACCAGCTCCATGTGTACACTGTCAGTTCTCAGGACCAAGGTTTCCCTTTCTGTGGATTTAGCCAACTGCAGATCATTCAAAATTTTTTATTGAAAAAATTCTCGTATAGAAAACATCTTTATCGGTTTTCCCTCCCTTTACTCCTCCCACACTCTTCACTCCTTCCCTCTCCCCCAGATCCACTCTATCCCTATCTCCTCTTCAGAACAGAGCAGGCCTTCAAGAGACCACAACCAAACAAGACAAAACAAGATACAGTAAGACTAGATAAAAGCTGGACAAGTTAAACCAATAGGAGTAAATGAGTCTCAAGAACAGGCAAAAGAGTCAGAGACACACCCACTCCTGTGAAAAGACCAAGCTACCAGCCATAACATATATGCAGAGGAACTGGTGCAGACCCATGCGGGCCCTGGGATTAACGCTTCAGTGTCTGGGAGCCTGTATGAGCTGGGCTTAGTTGATTCAGTGGGTCATGTTCTAGTGACCTCCCCCTCCAATGACCTCTATAATCCTTCCTCCCTCTCTTCTGCAGGGTTCCCCAATGAGGGCCTAATGGAGACCTCCGGTTTAGACTTTCTAAGCTACCTCTGCTCTAAACAGTTTTTCGATGTCATTATTTACAAAGCAGTATGTCACAAACACTATTTACATAATCTGTACATTGTATTAGGCATGATAAGCCATGTAGAGATGACTTAAAGCAAACAGGTGGGTGTGTACAGACTGCATGTAAACATGATTCCATCACATGTAATGAACTTGAGCATTTGCTGATTTGGGCATCAAAGAGGTGCTGGGCTGATTTCCCCTGCATACTGGGAAGAAACTCTACCAAAGTGCTGTTTTAGGCAGGCCTTGGAGGAGGAGTGTTTCAGCCAGTATCAGTAACTGTCCTAGCCAGAGGTCGTGCTGCATAATTCTAGTAGTCCCAGCACTTGTGAGGCTGAGGAAAAGAATTTAAATTTGAGGCCAGCCTACATTGCAATAGCTTTGCCTCCACCCAAGAGAATCTTGACCGTTGATACTATGGAGATGATGAAATCTATGTCTCTCTGCAGCGACAATAACAACAACAACAAAATACTGGCAGAGATTGTCATTGTTGGCTCTGTTGGCAGGGGAGATGCTGGTAAAGTATAGCATAGCCTATCCTCCTCCTCTGTGTGTCTTTTGAGAGTGACTTCACATCAGTGGGCTGGAAAGTAGACTCTTATCGGCAATGATTCTGTGACAATCATGGCCTCCTGGTCCACCTCAGCATTTAGGGAGGAGGGAGAAGAAACAAGGACTCCACAAAGGTGGAACAGCTGCTGAGAGCTTCTAATCCCTGCCCCTGCCCATGGCAGATATGCTTCCATATTATCTGTGGCCATGAAGTCTAGAGCTCTTAAAGATATCATCTTTGGGCAGAGTTTAGACTGGATGGGACTGACCAGATCTACTTTGGCCAAATCTGGGTCCAGAGTATTATTTTGAGGGACCATTCTTGTACATAAATGTTAAGTCTGACTGGGAAAAGACTTGATTGACAGAAGCCTAAGAAGTCCTGCAATATGAAGCCACAGGAAAGATAATAGAAACAAAGGTTCCTTTGGCTTCTTTTTTTTTTTTTTTTTTGGTCTGATTCTAGAAAAACTAGCTCTTTGCAAGTTCCCTCTGTTAAAAATGGGGGCAGGGTATCTTTTGTTTAGAAATCACATTATTGTGGCTTTAGCCTGTGCCAGTGTGCACGGGTGTTAACTGGGCTCGCTTTTCATGCTTCTTGGCTGGTCTGTGCTCAGGCCACATGGGCTGGTTAGCCTATTGAATGTCATCCCTGACTCTAGCTGAAGCCAAAAAAAAAAAAAAAAAAAGTCATCAAAACATATTGGGACAGCCCATTCATCACCTTTAATTTTTCTTTCTTTTTTTTTTTTCTCCCTTTTGGTCATTTTTCTAATTTTGTTGTATGGAGACAATAAACATCAAAGCTGGCATGGTCAATGATCTCGTACCAGAGAGAAGGCCACATGGGCCTCTTTCCACCAGCTCTTGGGGAAAGCACACTCCCCGAGGGAAGAAGAATATTAAACCATGTGTCACTCATTCCACAGTAATAAAAAGTTGGTTTCACTGGTTGTGATTTAGGGATGAAATGTTGAATGTGTGACTGCAGAAGGCTCTGACTTGTTCCTTCACTCAGGATCTTGTTTATTTCTAGTTCTGCAACCATCTCATTTGGAAAGCCAGATCGCTCGTCTGGCATGCCATTGTGTGCAGTTGTGTGGGCCTCCGTATAAATCATGTCACACAGAGATTGCCTTCATAAGCCGGTCCCTCACCTGGCCACAATCCCCAGGAAAAAGAATGCACTTTGTTACATTTGATTGGAAGCTTCCAAATTGGTCTTGGCTATTTTCTATTACTTAGGTCCCTCTAACCTTCCCTAAGCTGTAGTTGAAAAGTTGCCTTTGCTAGGCTCAACAGCATCTTGTGCCCTGAACCTTTATCAGGGGGGAATATTCTCTAATCATTTTCAATTGTGTGAAGGCTTGGGACCTGACACCTGGCCACCTATAAAATTCAGTATCATGACTGCCTTTTATTTTCCTGCCAACTTGTCACATCCTGGCTATTGGAACATCAAATTTGTGGCTCACAGAATCCCAAATCTAGCCATGATGGATATATTGGCGATTAAGCCCATCTCCGTATACCTTTGAAATTATTGGGTTGGTCCGTGCTGGGTAACTGACGGGATGAGTACTAAGTCTTGATTCTTAATTAGAATACTATTCCCTGGCCATCTAGACACACATTCTCTTGAATCTGTTGATGGTCAGATGGACAATTATTATAAACAATATAAAACAAAAATTTCAATGAATACCACACTCCAATTAAATATTTTGTTATGCCCAGGGAGGTCTGGCTGGTTCTCTTGCTGTCTTTGGGATCTCAGATGTAGAATATGTAGTTAATTATACTTATTAGATCTTAGCAGAAAAATTATCCTCTAGCCAAAACAAAGATCTCGTTGTTTGTTTGCATGAACCCATTTCTCTTAACATTCTCTTACCTTCTCCTCTTAGAGAGAGGGAGCTGGAATGGACAGTACTCTGGAACCTTAGCTTGGGAACCTGTCTCAGGCTTTGCGGCACTGAGTACAGCACAGACTTAGATAGTGTTGTGGAATTTATACAACACTGATGCCACTTGCAGACCAGTCATGCTCTCTGTTCATAACTGATTATTTTTCCTTCCTATTTTAATTTATGATATTGTGTTTCTCTGTTGATTTCACTGGAAATGCAACCCAAGGTTTCATTTATTTCTGGTTCACGGTAACAGCCCCATTTCTAAACTCACTCAAAATATAAATTAGCAAATTCTAACACTGCAAAACATAAGAACAAAGTCAGTAAAATATGATGCAGGTGTCATTTTATGAACTTTCTGAGACTGAGAGAGAGAACATTACCTAGAAGATGCATTTTTTGCAGCTGTTTCTTTGTCTTCAGTAACCTATCTGGTAACTAGGGCCAGGTTCAGTATTTTCCTAGTTCACAGAATACTAAGCGAGCACTAAACTGAAAATAACAAATTAACTATATTCATTTAAAAAAATTGTCAGGTGCTCTTTTGTGAGTAATCAATGAAATTGCAAGTCCTTGTCACACACAAATCCATCTTTGGAGGGAGGCTGTGCGGTGGTTAGAGAGTAGATTATAGCTGAGCATGGTGACTCGCTTGGGCAATCCCAGAGCGTAGGAGGTGGAAGAAGAGGATCAGGAGATTAAGGATAGCCTCAGCTACGCAAGGAATTTTGGGTAATCCTGGGCTGCATCACACACACACACACATACATAACCTATAACAAGAAAAGACTGTGTCCTGTCCTATGCTTTGGTATCTCTTGTCACTGACCACAGCAGCCGTATTTCACCTGAGCAGTAATATAAAAACTTTGCCCCCAAGGAAGCTCATTGGAAAATTGTATGTAGTCACACAATTTGTACCAATTTAATCATTTGTTAAGGAGTGCTCAAAAAAAAAATAGAAATAGAAATAATAAAGTTTCTCAAAGAGGGAAAGGCCGGTTGATATAATTTCTTTCGTACCCTAAAACAGTCTCACGTTTTTTGAGACTGAGCAGTATTTGAATTGATACAGATTTCTATGCATGGTTCTGCTCCTAGGCAGTTAGCATTAAAGCATCAAAACCAGCGAGAGCATATCAAGCCCCAAGCCAGAATCAAATGTAATTATTGCAGGAGAGAGAGAGAAAGAGAGAGAGAGTGTGTGTGTGTGTTTATTTTGCCTACTTGTATTTCTGTGCATCATTTCTATAGTATGTTGCCTTCTTGTATGTCTTCATACCATTTGCATGCATTGCCTGCAGAGGCCAAAAGAATGCTCTGGATCCCATAGTACTTGGGTTATAGACAGTTGTAAGCCATCATATGGATGCTGGGAATCAAACCTGAGTCCTATGGAAGAGAAGCCAGTGCTCTAACCTCGGAGCCATCTCTCCACACCATTAGTGATTATGAGAACAAAGTAGACTCCAATTCCAGTAATTTACATTTTGAAATATAAATAACAAAAAAGGCCATTCTCTCAGTGAATATATGTTGATGTTCTGCATAGCTAGGAAGTAATGGCAGATCAGGATCTTAGAGTATCAACATATTCAAAAGGGGACGAACACTACTGATTCTTTCAACACAATGGCTGTGACTTCTTTGTGTACCTTCAGCTGGGCTGGCAGAATTTCGGGACATTTCCTTAGGGAAAAACTGGTGGAAATGTTAGTGCAGTAGTCCCTAGTGCATGCTCACTTACTCTGTTACATCCTCTGATCTGCCTTGCAGCTAGATTAGATGATGCATTCTGGCCAATGGTCTGAAAGTGGATGGGGCATGTGGCACTTACAGGCCATGACAGTTGTGAGCAGGGATGAGTTCTTTTGTTCTTTCTATGGCTGTCTAAGGCTCACAGATGCTGTAACCACACAGTAGAACCCAGAAGGATTCACAATTCACCCTTGGGAAGTACAGGTCCCCGGAAGACCCTTAGTTGTCTTGGTGAGTAGGCTGCAAACTTTGTATGCAGAATGACTGGGATTCTTAAGGTTGTTTATGATGGCAGACTTAGAGGTGGGATTTGAACCCTTGTCTGTCTATTATACTAGACAAGATATTTTTTTTTCTGTTAAAACACACTGGTTTAAACAAAATGGAATTGTCTGAAATGAATGCATTTCTGCTTTATCATAAAAGAAGAGGAGGATGAAAAGGAGGCAGAGGAAGGAGGAGGAAGATGAGGAGGAGGAGAAGTGACTTCATAAGAATGTCATGAAACTCAAATGAGATAACTGCTTTGAAAATGTCTTTATTCCTGTTAGACAATGGTAAGGTCAATAGATCAAAAGATGACTGTTAGTGAAAAGGTAGTTTGCTATTCCCAGTTCCTAAGAAGAGGCCATATACCACACATACTCTGAAAGGTAGACTTTCTCTTCTTGTCCTGCTTTGGCCCCAGGGCAGCCAGAGAAGTATCACAGTGGCTGACAAAGGCAGTGACTGGGGCTCTGGATTGGCTGGTCTGCATATAAAGTTAACCTTCTATTACTATCTCTAGGAATTAATTAACCCCAGGAGGGATAGTACCTCCAGGGTGAGCAAGGCCAGTGATAATTAAATGTCCAAATGAAAAATCAGGCTCACCACAACATGTAGGACAAATACCTAAGTGCAGCTGTGGCCTAGAGCAAACACCGAGACTAATTTCAAAGCAAGTTGAGGCTCTGCGGGTGTAGCTCTGTTGGTAGCATTCTTGCCTGGCATGCATCAAACACTGGGTTCTGTCTCCAGCACCTTATAAACTTGCTGGGTTGGTGCAGGTCTGTGACTGCAGCAGTATGTGGCAGCCAGAGGCAGGGGATCACTACTTGAAGGTCATGCTTCACCTAGAGTGAGTTCCTGGCAAGTTAGGTACATTGTCTGAACTTTAGTGTCTCATCACCACACACAGAATCATGAGCTGAATGGAGCCAATCAGAAAGGAAAGAGGAGCTTACAAGATATACTAGCAATCTTTTCTTTACAACCCCAAACAATTTCTTTAAAATGTGCTTTTTACAATGCCCTTTGTCTTCTAAGAGAATTTCTATTATGTGCTTTCTAGCCATTTGGGCAGGAGGTTAGGGCAGAAATGCTCCCCCTTCCCCCCCCACAAATACACACACCCAACACACAGGGGATTGCTGTCGGTGTGTGAAGAAAACTAGTGATATCAGGGTAGAAACTATTAACCAAAGGTTACAATAAGCTCTCACATACAAATGCAGGAGAAAGTTGGTGCTATGCATATGACTCATAAAAGTTCATGACTGTCATGGTTTGGTCCCTTTGAGTTCCTGACTGAGCATTGCACAGACTGAATTGAAAATAAGAACTAACTTTCTGCCTCCATTGTGTCAATGGCTTAAAGCAAATAAGACTTCATTTTCTCAGTGCCTGCTTACACACACTTCCTTAAAAACATAACAGTGTTTAACTTTAAGAAATTTTGTGCACACCTATGTGGACTTACCCTGAACCAAACTCAATATTTCTTATTTGGTATCTGTAGTGATATAGTCATTGCTAAAAGCAACAGTATTATGAAGAACAGTTCTGCCTCTTATTTCATAAACATGCATTGAACATGGTTCCTATCAAAGGTGTTGGATTGGGGTCTGGAGGGTGTCCACTGGAATTCCTAGGTTCTTGTGTCCCCCCCACCCCACCATCAAAATGCAGGCTACCATGCTCAAGATAGTTGTGTCTGGACAGGGGTTGTCTTGACCAAAGATGAAGGACAGGATGAGGAGAGTCCCTTGAGAGAGACTCCACAGCTGGTAGATACTGGAAGGACAGCTGGATGGGGTCTCTCCTCCACTGCACAAGTTCTCCTAGAATGCAGAGTTCTGATGAGAACCATCAGCACCATCTCTGGGTTTGGTATCTCTGGCTGTGTACATTCCGCAGAGAACCAGGCACTTTGATGTTGGGAGCTGCAAAGCCCCAGCAAAAGCAATGGGGAAGGGAAAGAGTTGAGGGGGGGTAAGGTTGTCCTCTCAGCTAGATCTGTTCCTGCCAGATTCAGGGCTCTCTGAAATAATTACAAATGTGAAAATTTCATTCAACTCCCATCACTCCCATCGGTTCCACCCACACATCAGCTCTTAATATTTTTCTAACTTTATCCTTCTCAGTTTCTCCATTATAAAATGTAGGGTTTCAACAGATGATCTATAAAATCCCAGACAGTTTAATAAAATTCTGATTATATAACGCTTTCGCCTTCTAAATCCCTGCCTTATCAACTGGCTCAGAGAGGAGAAACTTGGCCTAATCCAAATATAATATATATATATATATATATATATATATTCCCACAAATGTCTTTTCCAAGATTTAAGAAATATCTAAAAATTATCTAAAAGAGAGAAAGAAAAAATAGGACCATAGGTAGTTTAATATTACAAAACCTTTTAAATGAAGAACTAAGTAAATAGGTGTTTTAATTACTTAGAAAATCTAGAAAACAGAAAAATGAATAAAAGTAAAAGTCTTATGTTATTTTTAAATTTTATTTCTATATATAAATATGTGGTTATGCTATTCTATAGCTTTTTCTTAACATTAAATTTCAAAAATAATCCCACATGCATCAAATGTACTTTAGAATATGTATACATATATATATCTTTCTGTGTCCTACAGGAAGTAAACTTGAATTTATTTTTAATTTGAAGTATTTTTCTATTTTTTTAAAATATTGATTAATAGGTATAGTTTTGTCTTCACGTTCCCCACCCTGCTTTGGATTGTCTGTGAAAAAATGAAGCCAGTAGAAATGATCAGGGATGGAAGAGCCAGAAACCAGGGAACTGGTTCATCAAGAGGGCTGTCTTCTCTCTCTCCATCTGCGGGATGATGGCATTTTTAATGACAAGAACTTGGCCCACTAGTTTTCGAAGGTCGAAATTGGCAGGAAACACGGTGGGGAACTTTGTAGAGAGCAAAGAAAGAAGGAAGGAGGGTGAAAGGAAGGCAGCCGCGCGAATGGCTCACACGTGCTTGCAGTTCACAGGTAAGATGATCTCCTCTGCTGCTCGGCGCTGACCTCATCTGAGGAACCTAATCAAACAATATCGCTTTATACTCATTTCTGCAAAAGTCTTCGCACAGTACGGAGGAGATTATGAGAGTCATTCTACACCCCATGCAGAATGTTATTATTTTACTATGTGGTTTGGAATCAGGGTGTGAAATTCCCCCTTGCTCGAGACAGAGAAGAATGGAATGTTATTTCTCATTTGGGAACACAACCTTAAAAGTATGACCAGCTCTAAAGCAAAACTCCCCCACAACTAAACTCAGCAAACTGGAGCAAGATGGCAACACCCTGCGAAAGTCAACCGATTTTCCCATCCCCAGGGGGATATTTCTATTTTCTCCGCTCCCAAGTTTCTTCTATCGCTTTGTTTCCGTTTGGCAGCTGACTTTTGAAAGATAACCCGAGAAGATTTTAAAGTGTGAACATGGATTCGCTGACTCACAGGTGTAGCAAGGGTTAAATCCAAGGCTACTGGGCAATGTCCAGTTGTTTTTTGGTGTCACTCAACCAAGGCATAAGCACGCTAGCAGGGTTTAGCCGCTATATTCATGAATGAACTATTTTAATTTTCATAAATATTCTTGGCGCAGATCAATACAAGCCAGCCCAGAGAAGTGAAATCAGCATTATCTGCAGAGGCCAGTGCGCTTCTCCTGCCTCTCCAAGCCTTCACTCCCTTGGAAGCTCGTCGGCTTAGTCAGGCTAAGAAAAGCAGGCACTGAGATTGTGAGCTCCCACTCAGCAGCTGCAGATAACTGCCCTTGGGGAAGGCTCTTAATCTCTCCAAGTTTCATTTTACGGCCCCGTGGAAAACCAGGACAGAAATATTAGCTGAACTCTTAAGTGATTTGGTAGATACCAGCAAAAATTTTAGAAGACAAATGTGCTAGGCAAACATCTAAGGATAATTCTTGTCCTCTTTAACGGTTTTAAATCTTGGGTGTTTATTAAGCAAGTGATTCTTGGTCTGCACTGTCATTTGTGAAAACAGTCAGGGTTCAGCAGGATGAGTGGAAGCAGTTGTATTGGCCATACCTACTAATCTTCAATGTTCTCCGCCTGCAGCTTGTAGCATGCCCAAGAGTGCCAACTGATTGTCACAAAGTTGGAAAGCCAACTACTACAGGCCCAACTCCCAAAAGACTTTGTCACCCATGTTTCGTTTTTCTTGTTGTTTTTAATTTAAAACAAAATCAAACAGGCAAACTTCATAGTGGTAGGAACACATTTTAAAACACCTGGGATCTAGAGGCGATCTGCTTTTGGAACTTTCGTTATTTACTTATTCAACATTTATACATGGAGCTTACCCTCTGTACTCCCTGGATTCTGTTTGGCGAATTAAGGTTAGAAGCAGTAGAAAAGAAAAGCTAGGGCTGCGTTGTTAATTGGGAGATAAATAGTGGAGCAAGGTAACAAAACATGTAATGCCGAAAGGAGAGTCAAGGAGGGCTGCAGACACCTGCCTATGGGGAAGCGCCTTGCACTGCAGGGTCAAGGACCCTTTCTGAGGCCTGGCAGCTGTTCCACTGATTAAGAAAGCTGGCTACCTTGCCAGCTCCTCCTTTAGTCAGTGCTAATGATGAACTCCCTACACTTGTCACCACCTGATTCCCTCTCCCTGTTTTTCTGAAAAGCCAGAGTTTTCATTCCTATACTTTAGTCACATTGATAATGAAGTACACTCTTTGTTTTTTAGCATTAAAAATACTTGAGAAGCTGAAGAGGTGGATCAGCAGTTTGGAGCATTTTTTGCTCTTGCAGAGGACCTAGGTTTGGTCCCGAGCACCCACAAAATAGCTTGCAACCATCTGTAATTGCAGTTCCAGGGGCTATGAGCTTCCTCTGCCCTCCTCACGCTCTTGTGTGCAGGTGGCACATGTACGGGCAGAGAGGCACACACGTGCATAAGAAATAACGTAGGTATTTTGATGATACGCGAGCTGAAGATGTGGCACAGTAGATAAGAGTGTTTGCTACATAAACAGGAGGACCTGCATTCAAATCCTCAGTACCTGTAAAACTCAGGCGTCGTCATGTGCCTGTTACCTCGGTGCCATGGGATGCAGAGACAGGAGGAGCTCTGTGGCTTGCTGGACCACAGGAAGAGATTCTTTCTCCAGGAAATATGGTGGAGAGTGATAGAGCAGGTCGCTGACATCCTCCTTGAACCTTACTGTGCGCAGAGGCAAGCACACTTGCACATATAAACACAAAAAACCATCCCATACACACTAAGGCCCTCCCTGGGCACAACATCAATTGCCCTCTGCTCCCTTGCTTTGGGATTACCTTGGCATCTTTCGCTCTGTCTTGTTTCTCTCTAGGAGGCAGGCTAACCATGCCTTCACCCTCAGCCCTCCCAGAAGCACACTTATCAAGGTCACTGATAACCTCAACTTTGATAAAGTTGCTGCCTAGTTCTACAACTCTGAACTGTCAGGTGTGTTAACAGACTTGATTACCATACTCTTTGAAATAGCTGTTTCAGTTAAAATGTAGAACAGCACTGGCCCCAAACTTTGCTCCTTCCACAGAGCATGCTTTTCTCTTATTTCCTCTTCTCTGTTTTTCTTGACTACTTAGGTAACGTCATAGATTTAAATTCTACTTCTTCATTGTGACATTTTAACCCCTTTCCAGCCCAGAGACTCAGACTGTTTTCTAAGGGCCTGTCTGTGTTCAAGTATGAGCCTGCTATTACTTGATTTGTCTCAAAGGAAAGAAAAATAAGGCTGGGAATGACAAAAGAATTCCTCTTTAGGAAAATAAAACAAACTGCAGAATAACTCCACCAAGACCCGAAGCCAAAACACAAAACAAACAATAACAGCAAAAATATTGCATCCTTAGAAATGACTTGTTCCACTGACTAGCAGAGAACTGTGAAAAGAAGAAACAGTTTTATGAGAGAAACAGATACTTTTGGTTTGGGTCAACTGTCTCCAGGGTCATCGGGCAGCACTGGCAACATTTCAAGCAGTTATGAGAGGGCAACTTCTGATTTCCATTGTAATGCTGAGTCAGAGGGAAAAAAGACTTCTCCTCTGGTAATCTAGCGATGTTGACCTCTAGAAAGACTGAAGAGCTTTTGGAGGTGTGTATATGCATGTGTGTGACTCTCATTTTTGAAGTAGTTTCTATCACTGAGGAAGGTAATGGGCAAAACATGGTTTGTCTAGCTTATTTATGAAAGAACACATTTATATCATTCAAGAATTATTAAATTACGTTTTGGCAGAATGTCAGCTCACCCCCAACAAAGTGAAATTGAGCATATCAAATAGTGTGATGTTTTATCAGATATCAAAAAGATTAAGGTGTCTGAGAAGGCTCACAAAGCAAACAAGTGTGTAAACAAATTAAACAGTAGTAGATATTTGAGACGTTTTACCCAGTATGATTTGAAATGAACATATTTGAGCCCCTTTGTAGTGATAAAATACCAGCAAGCTAAAGTCAGACGTTATTTGAACAAAGTGAAATTGCTACTGCAGATTAGTTTAACTAAACACCTCTTGAAATAATCAAACGGAGACAAATTGTCTGGTATACCACATTTAGATATTCTCTGGGTTAGTTATGAAAACTAAATTGCTTGTTATTGGATAAGCTGATATTTGATATGATATTCCGTTCGATGATGCCTAGGGAAGATTCAGAACATCAACATTGTATGGTGTATGTTTCGTGTAATTGTAGAGGACAGTTTTGTACTACTTCTCTATTTAATATATAAATAAAATAAAGAGCTTTGAGTTTTCAGCACAAGAAGATTTCAAGAAAGAGATGAGAAATTTCTATACAGGTGAGCTTATTCTTTTTAATTATACTTGCCAAAGGCAAGAGCCAGTTTGGGTGTGCCAGGCTTAGAGAAACCAAAACAAGTGGGTGTAAGAGAGTGTTTTCTGTACTTCAAATTCCCACAAGTTGTGAGTTTAGAAAAGAAACAATGACGTTGGGAAAGGAGACGTCAGGAGTTATTTGGAAATGAGCACAATTTCTAAAGAGTCAAAGTTTTGTATGCTCGTGGACCTGACCATGCAGAGACACGGTATTTTATGAAGATGAATAAGGATGGAAAGAGGCAGCATGGCCAGTGACCCACATATTTATTGCCTAGGCATCTTTTCTGCAGGGCTCCTGCAACTGTAAAGTTATACCTGCTTGGCTGATAGAGGGCCACTTGCTAAGCCACATCCCTGGCTGCCCTACTGGTTTGTGATATATTCCTCATGCTGTCCTTTGTCCCTTCGTTTTGTGCTGCTTGGGCCTTGAGAAAAATACTGAACTCTTCTGGAAATGGTTTCTGTAGCACAGAGCCAATCAATGAGGACTCTGAACTTTCTCAGCTTCCTCTTGTGGAATGTGTCTGCCCTGGAGACTCCCCCTCTCTGGTGCTCTGCTGCAACCCTCTTGACATCTGCTTCAAGCCACTGTTTCCTATCTCAGGAGGGAAGCTAGGAACTTTGATTTATAAAAGGGCACTTTTCTCGATGAAGCCAGAGTTCTTTTGGCTTCATTATCTGACTCTGGAAAAGTGATCTGCATGATAGATGTGAACAAATGAGCTGGGTGACTGGCTACTTCTTCTCTTTGCATCATTAGTTTTCCCCCAGTTGACTGGGAAGTCTGCTATTTCTACCTCTCTGACACTGTCAGTAGCAAGGAAGAAATGAGTCCCCGGGTATGGCTGGCAGGAGGCCTGGAGCAGGTCAAATGTTACAGCGATGTTGGAAATGTCTAATATACGGGAACAACCTTCTCCTGGAAGGGTTGTGCTTTATTGAATTGCCATTTGCCTCTCCTGATGTCCGTAGACCGCCTCTGTCTGAAGCTCTGTTTCTGAAATAGTGTCCTTCTTCTCATTTGTCCCCCAGACCTTGATTCAACATCATGAAAGCACTGGGAAATAAAAATGCCTTTAATGGCCAACGCTAACGGGAGGAACCAGGGATATCAAATCTTTGCCAGGAAGTGGCTTCAGACACTTGGAGCCTGGAGATGGCAACCTTAACCCTGGTGTTACCCCAGGTTCCTGTCAGTATGAAGCGAGTTCCCACAACTGAGCTGAGGTCTCTGACAGAGTGCAGAATTAAGTTCACAGGACCAGTCCTGGCCAGCACACACTACTGCTCTCATCTCAGCACTGAAACCATTAACAAGTCCCGCTCCATGCCTCTCTGTCTTCCTGTTGACTTTCTGGGCTTAATTGTAAACGATCTTTCCTTCTCTCTTTTTTCCTGTGTCAATGGAGTGATTCAAAGACAAGTGCTGGGCGTGAGCTCCCACTGCAAGAGGAAGCAGCAGGAATTGCTGCCCAGGAAGGGTCTCTCTCTCACACCACGCTCACTGCCATCCACACCAGGCACCCAAGCTGGTCACTTTATGGAGCTTGTTAACTTCAAATCATCTTCATTTAGTGTGTGTGTGTGTGTGTGTGTGCGTGCGTGCGTGTGTGCTTGTGATACATTTTACAGAAACCCACCCTGGGGAGAGGAGGACCAGTTGCCTCTTTATTACACTGTAGAAGAGCCACATTAGCGTTCCAGTCTATATATTATGAAATTAAGTGGATACCCTTGGGGTTAATTCCTGGTTGTAATTGTAATGAAAAGAAACACTTTCTAACCCTCCATTTAAGATCTATAACTATTAAAACCCACTAGCCTTAGTGACTCCTGGGGCCAGTCGAGTGCTTTAGGGTGTATGAAAAGGGGCACTCCTACAGTGTCCAATACCAGTAATTTAAAAAGTAACCGCCTCCAAATGGGAAAATGAACAAATGAGTTTTCCATCTTGCCCCTCCCTGCTGTTTACCCATAGTGGACTCATTCATCAGCCCTGTGAAATTATATGCATATTAAATTGTGGCCCTGCCCACACAGGGCGGGTCCTAGAGCTGAAAGGGAAAGTGGACACATGCCCCACCCCTACCCCAGGAGCTATCGCCAACCAGTAACAGCTTGCAAATACAAATTTAGTTTCCTCCAGTGGAGTCTAATGGGGAAAACAGACTACTTTTAAGGGTAGGCTGCGTACCTAGGGTAGGTGGCCAACAGAACATGAACCCAGTGCCATTGTTGGCAGTTCCTTGTCTCATAATGTCCTGTCAGGGATCTTGTTTTTGTTGTTGTCTTGCAGATATTTTTAAAAAAATATATATTTATTTTATTTATATTTTTCTCTTTTTATTCTGCAAGTCTTTTGCATATATATTATGGATTCCAGTTTAGTTTTTTTTTATGGGATTATGGAGTGCACAAATGAGTGGGTCACTGTTTCCTGTGCCTTTTCTTGTTTTTTTTTTCCTTGTTTGTTTTGTGCAATTCCAATGTCTTGGATTTGTCTTGTTTTATTTTATTTATTTATTTTATTATTATCCTATAAAAGTCTGTTTTCTAAGGAGAAACTGAAAGGAGTGGATCCAGATGGGAGGAAAGATGGGGAGGATTTAGGAACAGTAGATGGAGGGATACCATAATCAGGATAGAGTGTGTATATGTATATATGTATAGACATACATATATATATATATATATGGAACATATAAATATATAAGTATATAAGGAAAAGATTATTTTCAACAAAGGAAAATAAATTAAAATCACGGTGCTAGGTTCTAGGATTCGGTACAGCCAGAGGTTTCACTGTGATGCCCTTCAGGGTGAATTTTAGTGGACATCATCCTGATGGATGAAGCCGAAGGACCTAGAGGGACTGTGTGAGAGACAAGCAGAACATGGCTTATTCCGGAGCCTCCTCTGCTTGTCCTAGAGATGTCTCAACAGCCACCTGAATTCCAAATGGTTTCACAGCTCGCTTTGTACTATTTAGCCAGCTATAATTCAGTTTATTGTTCATGTCAAGAAAGAATGTATGTTCTGCATATGGCATCTGATTTAATTTCTTTATTACAGCTATTATAACCATTAAAATATCAAATTTACTGGTGTATTATCACCTGACACGGTGTGAATTGTTGGCACACACACAGGGGCAATGACAATGTTTAAAATAGAAGACAGAGATTTCACTTTACAATATCGTGAGCACATGAAAACTGAAAGAAGACAGAAAGAAAGCAGAGACTCCACGAAGCTCCTAAGGTTTCCTGTTAAGAAATGTATCCGTTCTATCGTGGTTGACAGGACCATGGTGCTTTTCCTTCTTTTCTTTCACTCATTATAATGTGAACAGCCTCAGAGGGAAAAACAAAGCAGTTGAACACATGCTTGACAGGAAGGAGCAAACTAGAAAGTAACTGTTGTATTTAAAATGCTTCATTCTGGTGCCTCAGGAGATGCGATGAAAGGGTCCACTTAGACAACCTTTCCCCACAGATAAGGCTTCACGTTGTCACGACTTATTAAAAAAAAAGTTTGACTAGTCCAGTTAATTCACATAACAGAGTTCCTGGTGACTTTGTGGAGATAGTATGTGTGTGATATGTGTGCACATCCGTGTGTGTGTGTGTGTGTGTATGTGTGGTGTTTCAGAATGCTCCTGAAATGTCATCTCTCTGTCCTCATTGCCACTTAGAGCTCTCAGTGTTTCTAAATGTGTCCCCTCTGCAGCCCAGCAGAACACCAGCAGAGGGATGCTGCTAGCCCATCACCGTTAGGTCACTGGCTTGTGTCTGCGCCAGGCAGGTGGTCTGCCTGAAATTAGCAGTCCTGTATCACCTCAGTTCCCTGCTTACCCCTCTCCATTCAATCACAACGGTGTGCCAGCCTCCCCCCTGGGCTTCCCACTTGTCTCTAATTGACCACTTTGGAGAGGAGATTTTCAGACACTCAGACATGTCTGTGACAATACAAGTGAGAACTGCTCAACAGAGGTCTACCTGCAAACCCCTGGTTCTGGTCTAGATGTGACAGCTTTAAAAATATTTGTTCCTTTCCTTTCCCCTCTCTCCCTTCTCCCCCCCCCCCCACTTCTTTCTTCTTCCTTTGTGCCTCAGCTTCCCCTAACTGCCATGGTGGGATTACATAGGGAGTGAGCTTTGTTTTGTTTTTAAAGGATCCTGGCTGCATAGGCTTGTGTGTGCAAACTGTGACGGCAGCTCCCTTCATTCCCCTTCCCTATCGTCTTACATTACCACTGAACAATAAGCAAACTCGGAAACTTTACATGACTGTCAGAACGTGGTCCAAGAGCGGAGTCATGTGAGCAGAGGCCCGAGTGCTTGCGAGAATGCTTTCAGAAGACAAGAGTCTTGTGACCTCAGGTTCTTGAAAAACATGGAATTGTTCTTGCAAAGTGTATTCCTGTTCCACCAAGGTGTGGTGGACAGGAGCTAGAGCGAGTTCACTTCAGGTTATTCATTATAATTGTTAATAGTTTGTATGGCTCTATGGGAAAACGTGTTTTCGCCACACGCAGCTTGCCTGCTACTTGCAGCCTACCCTTGTGATTGGACACTTTACTCATGTGACTCTTCTTAACTCCCAAACTATGAATCGTCTATGCTCTGAATAAAGTTGGCTTTTGCATGAAATAGGTTCCCTTCATGCATGGGCTCTATTCTCCCAGGTGGCACCGATTCTAGATCAGCAAGCACAGGCTCTAATACCATTGTGCAGGTGAGTGTTTGTCATCTTATCCCTGGGAGGAGGGAAACGCAGCTGAGGAAAGGTCTCCATCAGACTGGGCTGTAGGTAGATCTGAGGGGCCTTCTTTTTATTGATGGCTGATGTGGCAGGCCTAGCCCATGGTAGGTGGTGCCTGCGCTGGGCAACTGGTCCTGGATTGTATAGGGAGTCAATCTGTACAAGACAGGAGAGTAAGTCAGTAAACAGCACTCCTCCATAGCCTCTCTTCCAGCCCCTGCCTTCAAGAAATCCTTTCTGAGTCCCCACTCTTTCTCCCCTCGATGATACACTCTAAGTTGGAAGTTACATAAACCCATTTCTCCCCTCCTCCCCTAGTAGTTTTTGATTAGTATTTTAACAAAGCAACAGAAAATCATTCTAGGACAAGAGTTAAATGAGTTGTAGTTCATGCAAATACTTTAAATTCACGAATATTCAAACGTCGGGGTTTCCCCTTGCCTTTCTCTTTTTCTGTTCCAAGATCTCACCCTGCAGTCCTCTCTGCCTCCATTCTTACTTCTTCTGGCCTCCTCCACTCAAAGGCAGGCCCTCAGTCCTTCTTAGTCTTTCATTAACACTCTTCTCAAATAAAAGTCAGGTTTTTGGAGAATGCCCTAATGTCTTAGGAACATTTGTATGTTTACCCCCTTTCCCCCCGATATTTGGTTTTTATCACTGGATTAAGGCACTTTGTTAAGAAGGCCACTGCTATGAGCTGCCGCCTTCCTTATATAACGTGTGTGTGTGTGTGTGTGTGTGTGTGTGTGTGTGTGTACAGAGTACCCTACTTAGCTATCTGAGGACCAGTGGCTTTGGCCAGGGTCTGCTGGGTTCCAACTGTGATATTTTTCTTGATTCAGCTGCTCTAGTATTCACAAAGTGTAAGCCCTGACGGAAGTGTGTGCTGACTATGCTTCAGGGAGAAGTACAGAAGAGCCGCCCCTTTCCTCCGAGTTTCACATTTGAGTATGTCTGCTTTTATTTTACAGGCAATCTTTGTTTATTTATATTTTGATGCATCTGTTTGCATGTGTGAGTGAGGGTACACAAATGTATACAAATGTGCACATCTGAGTAAGTGTGTTTGGGTGCAAATGTACATTCTTGTGCATGTCAGAACATACAGTCGGAAGTCAAAGGACAATTTTAGGAGCTGGTTCTCTCTTTTGCTGTATGGCCCCCAGGGAGGAAATATGGGCCATCAGTCTCAGGGCAAGGGTTTTTATGTGCTGAGACATCTTGCCAGACCATGAGATAAATTTATTTGCAAGCTACCAAGTTCATGGTATTTGTTATGAAAACTAAGGCAACTAATTTGTACAATTAGAAAAGATACATTTCAGTCTCTCCCCCTGTATAGTAAGCCACAGGATTTTGTAGAATTGTGTACTATCTCTTTTTAATTCTCTAATATGCAGCAAAATGCATTCGGTGCTGGGTGATTAATACATATTTATTACATAGAAGAATACACGCTCTGAGGGGAGACAGCAGAAATTAGAGGGATCAGCATGTAGCCAAAGAAACTCCTGACTAGAGGAAGACATCATAGAGCTAAGCAATCATGCTATATATTAATATGGCACCTCGTGTGAGCTTGTTGAGGGATTAAACCATGAGCAGCCTACTCAGAATTCCTACGATGGCTCTGTGGAACCCATTAGGCAACATTGGTAGTTGGCTCTGCTTTCTTTCTATTGACGCCATAAATAACCACAAATTTAGCTGCTTAAAACAATCCATGGTTATTATCTTACAGCCATGTCAGTCTGAAGTCTTGCTGGGTTAAAATCAGTGTTGGTTGGGCTGGGTTTCTTTTGGAGTCTCACTTCAGTTGCTGGTCCTTTAGACTCCAAGACTGAATTTCCTTTCATTGTAGATGCTGGTGAGGGTCCTCCTGAGGTTTGCAGGCTTCCTTCACAAAGTCTTCAGTCCTGGGATCTTTCACATCCAAAAACCAGCAAAGCTTGTTAAGTAGAAATCTTTCCCATGTATTACATTGCTGGTCTCTGATCGTTCAATTTGTAAGACACAAATAAGCAACATCAGGCACACAAGGTACTCAGGATATATTTTCTAACATCTGCAAAGTAGACAAACTCTCTCTCTCTCTCTCTCTCTCTCTCTCTCTCTCTCTCTCTCTCTAAAAGATGCCCACGTTCCATCCTTTCCAACTTGTGGATGTGTTAAGCTCCATAGCAAAATGGATTAGGGTAGCAGATGGAATCAAGCTCTAATTAGCATACTGTAAGCTTATATGATTAGCCTGAGTTATCTAGTCAATTTGAACGCAATCACTAAGGTCTAAGTATGGGTAAGGCAGTTTCACAGCAGAGAGATATGAGAAACTCATCTGCTGTGGTCAACTTTGAAGGTGGAAGGGGTGGTAGAGCGAAAACTATTAGCAGCCTCTGGAGTGTGAAGAAAACATGCAAATGAACTCCCCAGGAAGCAGCCAGAAAGCTATTCAGCTTTCTCTTAGCACCCAGTGGGAGCCCTTTTGGACTTCTGACTCCCAAGGCTATATGATAAAATTTTGAAAATTTTGGAGACTCTTCCTAGGTAGCCCATGCTAATCTTGAATTAGCTGTGTAGTCCAGGCTGGCCTCAATGCATACTCTTTCTGCCTCCATCTCCCTAGTGTTAGTTAGTGTTAAGGGCTTGGGAAGCTCTACCCAGCCTTCTTGATTCCTGAACAGCTGTAATAGAACTGCACTCACTCCACAGCCTTGACTTTAGCTTCAAGTTCCCTTTAACCATGACCAGGGACATGGTTTTTGGTTTTATAAATAATATGTAGATAGATAATTTTTATGAGACTTGTCATTACCTTGCTGGGGGACTGAATGACATTAATATGTGTTAATAAGAGAATAACAAAATGAAAAACAGAGAGAAGCTATGGTCTACTTCTACTGGCTTCCAAAGTGTCATTCTGTGCTTGGTCTTTTACATTCTGTATGTGAGACTGCTCCATTGCCTCTGTTTTTCAAACATTTTTTTTTAATTTGAGGATTGCATATTTGGATAGCCAGTGGATGGTAAAGTTGGAATTTTATTGCTTGATTCTTAAACCTAGTTCCTTCTTTCTACCTTAAATTTGTTTGATCTTATATTTGTGGCAGGGAAAACAAGTAGGAGAATAAAATTTCCCCAGCCCAATCACTGTTGAGCTTTACTCTTATGTATTCTATTGTCTGCCTTTGTATTAAACATTGCTTTTGAGGCCTAAGAGTGGGAAGTCAGACAGAGACAATAAAATTCACTTAGGGTGGATCAAATGGGTCAAAAGTCAAGAAAGTAAAAACAAATCAAATAATGTTAGTTAAAAACTTAATCCAAATGTAAGTTCTATATGTGTATAGCATATAATTAAATGTAACCTAAATCACATAATATTAGAATTAATCTGGTCATTAAACAGTAACACCATGTTAGATACAATTAATGTATATCATGAGATTGGTAATAGTTATTGTAAAATTTCAAATTCCACAAAAATATGAACTTTGCTTCATTTATATGCCACACGTAAAATATACAACAAGTCTTAGTACAAAATTATTGTGGATTTCTCAGAATCTGAAAATTGCCTGAATCCTGTTCCCACCACTTTTTTTTAATCTCTTGGTTTTTTTTTTTTTGCTAAATCTCTTGAACTACTTGAGTAAACTTTTTTTTGTGTGTGTTCAGAATTGGTTTCAGACTTTACTTAGAGTGAATTAATTTTAAAAAATTATATTCATGGTAAGTGATGCCTGTTTTAAATGAGAAAAAATAAATATGAAAATAAAAACTGAGTTTTACTTCTTGAGTCTGTGAAATTTTTAGTCCCATTTGCCATTTCAGATGACAGAGGTCACCTTGGGATTGATCTGAATGGAGCTGAACTGGTGAAGAAGAGCAACTGTGAGATTGGTAGTTAATGAGTAAGAGAAAAAAAAAACCCAAGATTTATGAATCCAGAGACTCGTAACCCCTTTAAGAACCTGCTGAAGCTGTCACAGGAACTTAGAAAACCTTTATAGGCTCTCTCATAAGATTCCAAGCACAGGACTAGTCATAACAACGAAAGTTATGTTGTCTGAGTAGGCAAAGATTGTATTCCTTTTTGATGAGACTGTTGAAACGTTACACGCTTGCCTCAGTTTCACTGGGTCTGCTGGGTTATGTACTATATGTCTTTGGACCTTCTGGGTATCTTTAGATCCAGCAATTGGTGAAGTCCATGGAGTTACTGAACAGACATCCTTTGGGGAAGTGCTGTCAAATCACGCATCTGGTCATTCCTATCTCCGGTGTTCTGTCAGTCCCTCTGTGTGAGACATTTAGATACCTGGAGAGAGCCTTGCCACAGTGACCCCTTCATTCCATGCATAATATTTCTGGCATTGGTCTCAGCTATTGAAGATGGTCTCTGTTTCCAAGCAGTGGGCTGTGCAATACTGTTGGGATTTTCCTCTCATGCCTCCATGCTTTTAAAAACAGAAACTTTCATGTTCCTGCAAATGAAAATGCTGATAAACACACCTGGTAAATATTGACATTTAGTCACTAGTGAATGTTTTGTGTTAGTGACAGATGCAGTTTTTAAGTAGTCGTGTGTTATGTGTCTTATGTGGTATTTTACATATTGAATTTATCTCTTATGTAGTTTGGTGTGTGTGTGTGTGTGTGTGTGTGTGTGTGTGTGTGTGTGTTAGTGAGTTCAACTTGGGTTTTCTTATGTATGTTGCTCTCTACACAATTATTATTGTTTTGAGACATGGTTTCTAACTAAACCTGAAGTTTGCTATTTTGGACAGACTGGCTGACTGGCAAGCTAACAGAGCCATCTGTTTGTAACTACAGCCCAATTCTGGGGTAAGAGGTAAGCACTATGTCTGGCTTCTTATGTGGGTACTAGATATTTGAACTCAGGTCCTCATTCTTGTGCTGTAAGTACTTTACCCATTGAACCACCTCTCCAAACCCATTTCTGTTTTATTTTGTTTTTTAAGATTGAGCTTAAAATTCAAGGCTTCTTGTTGTTGGCTACAGCATCTCAGAGAATATATTGTTTTTTACCTCTGATCATCCTGAACAATATTGGGACTAATGCGTAAAAACTTAACCACAGTTATCCCTTCCCATAATGCATAATAGTTAAATTCTTCTTCTGGTCACGAACATTTAGAACTGCTACTGCCTGAGTGACTCTTGGGGGTTTATAAGAAGCTGAGAAATTAATAATACAAGATAAGTTTAAATTGAGAAATTCATGATTTTTCAATTTGCATTCTAACCTCTGATGGAATTTATAAATTAGAACAAACCTAGACTTTCTTTGAACACAGCTCGTTTGACCTTTAAACTCTCTACCCCATTCCATTTGGCCAAGCATTTGATGACTGTGCTTTTCTGAGTTGACTGGCCACTGTCAACTGTCTTCTGTGTCCAGCCACTGTTAGCAAACCAAAGAAACAATAAAAGCCAACCCTTTTTTCCATGTAAAATTACCTGCATTAATCAGAGTTCTCTGGAGAAACAGAACCAATGTGATATTTCTCTATATATTTCATTTAAAAATTGCCTTGTGATTGTAGATCCTGGCAAGTCTCATACCCTGTAGAGTAAGCCAGAATGCTGGAGACCCTGAAGAGTGAGGGGCTGAGTTCTAGTCTCTTCTGAAGTCCTGGGAATCAGGATAGATGAGGTGGTTCTACCAAAGGATGGCAGGCACATGACCCAGAAAGAGCTGATGTTTGACTTTAAGCCCAAAGGCAAGGAGAACAATCTGTTGGTTTGAGTTTCTCTGTTAATTGGGAGGAGAGTCAATCTTGTGTCTCACTCATGCCCTCCACCCTCCACTAGCTGTATGGGGCCGCTAATACTGCAGAGGGCAAGCTCTTTGCTCTGTGTACTAAGCTTCATGTTGTCCAAAAACACCTCCCAGAAACAGCCTCCCTGGGCATCTTTTGATCCACTGCAGTTGATAAATAGAGTTAGCCACCAAGATAACCAAAGTTTACAGTATTATTTAAAGCATTTAACTATATCTCTTTCTCACTATGAACATAATCCCAATGGACTGTCCAGTGATATTTTTTTTAACGACAAGAATATGTGACAGTGTTCAGATGTTGTCAGATACTGAAGGGACAATGAATAGCAACATTTGCATTTCCTGACTCAACATGACTCCTGCTGTTTTGAACCCCTTGACTGTCTAGAAATCTTCAGCCTCTTTTGTAGGGCATCCTTGCATTCTTGGTCAGCCATGCTCCTTTCCTGGCTCTCTCCTTCCCCTGTTGCTTCTATGTCTAGCTCCCCATAGTGCTTTCTCTTCAGTGCCTTGTGTAGCTGCACAGCCTCATTTGGTCTCTATCAGCTCAGGCTACAGTGTCAGCACCACTCAGTGAGCATCTGTGGTGAGGACGCCAAGGCTCTGGGACTAAGTGCTGCAGAGGTGATGGCTAGATGGAGAGGGGTCGGGGCGTCATTGTAGAAAATGATTTTCCTGTAAATAATGAGAAGTGTGTTGTTGAGGATTATAAACCCAGCTGTAGCATCAAGACCTGACTATTTAAAGTGCAGGAGGCAGTTTTCAAAAGAAGAGATGAACTCAGTGGGAGTTCTGGGTGTTACGCATTCAACTCTAAATAGATTTTTCAAGAGAAGGAAAATACCATTTGGTTATTTTTTAAGGAGTTTAAGGTGCTAAAGGAAAGAGTTTTATTGAAAACATTTAAGCTTTTGAGTATTTTCTTTCTTTTTTCCTGGCTTATCAATTCTTATTCCCTCTTGCTGTACTTTATTAATAATTATTTTTAGGCAATAAATATAAATTACATTCTGACAATAATACTTAAAAGCAATTAACTTTATAAATCTACATAAAATTGTTTTACATGATATTCCTGGATAACTGTAGGAATCCCATGTCTTCTTATTTAGCCCCATTGAAAGGCTTTCTTCTTCCTTTGGAAAAATTTTCTATTCCATTCTCATTTTTCCACAACACCTATGCTAATATGGTAGAATTAGCCTGAGAGATAAGAATGCAGTTTCTCAGTTTCTTCCTTTGTGTCAGGTAAACACAGTGACGAAACTACTGCGATAAGGGCAAACAGGACCGTGTGTCAGACTCTTTCAAACAAAGGATTGCTGGTAGTAGTGGAGCAACAGCTAGCGTAAGTGCGCACATCCATGACACATATTGGTAAAATACGCTACTGTTGTTTCTAACAGCTGAGTAATACTCCATTGTGAACATGCACCACATTTGCTTTGTCCGTTTCTCAGCTGAGGGACATCTGGGTTGTTTCCAGTTTCTGGCTATGAATAAAGCTGCTTTGAAGATAGGTGAGCAAGTGTCCTTATGTTATGAAGCTTCTTTGGTATATGTCCCTGTGGAATTTCTTCTGGGTACATGTCCAGGAGGGATAGAGTTGGGTCTTAAGGCGGATCTATTCTCAATCTTCTGAGAAAGTGCCAAATTGAATTCAAAAGTGGTTGTACAAGTTTGCACTACCACTAGCCATGGAGGACTGTCTCTACTGCTCCACATCCTTGCCAACATGACCTATTATTTGAGTTTTGGTCTTAGCCATTCTGAGGGGTTTAAGACAGACTTTCAGAGTTGTTTTGATTTACATTTCAGGATTGGGACACCAACCTAGCCACAGAACATTAAACTCACAATTTGTCCTCCCTATAAAGCGCACGGGTGTAGTGGAATACTTACTAGACTCTAGAGGCTTCTCTACCCCAGTTCTCCAATAATAAAGACAGAGGCCTTTTATATTTATGATAAGCTTTACAACACAGTAAATGGGAAGTATCAGCCCTCTAAGCTATTTTGCTACTTCCCAGTTACACAACACAAGTTACTTGCCATAATTGTTCCTGCCTGGACTGCTACTGTTCCATTAGGCCAGGCATTATGGTCAAGTGCTGATGGTCCATACTGCCTCATGCTGACTAACTTTTCTCAGGTTTCCTCTTCTGCTTCTCTCCCCTACCTCATGGTCCCCATCTGATCCCAAACCTGAGAACCTAAGTTCTGCTTACTTCTCAGAAGTCCAGTTACAGGCTTTTAGCTATTTTTATTAATCAGTCAACTTCAAATTGGGGAGCAAGGTTTATACAACATCACTTAGTGCCTGGGCTGAAATCAGATCTTGGGGGTCAGAATTTAGCATTTGAGTACATAGGACTAGACCAGCCCCCAACATACAGGAAAAAAGGATGAAATAGGTTTTCAGTTCATGCTGGAAAGCATAGGAAGCTGCAGTCTGTTGTTAGTGGAGGATGGTGGAAGCAGAGAAGCTGAATTAATAGAACCAACCACTCACCAACCAGAAGCAGAGCCTAAAATAAAAACTTATATTATTTAAAGTCCATTTGTCAGTACAGAGACATAAACAGACTGTTTGGTTATTAAGCATAGAGACATCCTTGGGCCACTGGCCTTTGTCTTGGGCTGCACCTTACAAATAGAACAGGATCTACCACATTTCTTTCTAAAAGACTACTGTAAAATACACAAATAAATAATAAAACAAAAAGCTTAGTGTTTATTTAAAAATCCCCTTTGCAGTGACCAATCTTGATTGTCATCTAGGTGAGATCTAGGCTCAGCTAAGAGGTATGTCCCTGAACAGGCAATCCCAACACTCCCAAGAAGAGTTGGTGGGGAGACTACCCTCCCCCAATGGGCACCTTCTGGCTGGTGGAGCAGACACAAAGAGGTACTGTTAAGAGGTGTGCCTGTCTCACTCCCTTTCTGCCTTTCTTTGTTTCTATGTTTCTTCCTCCTCCCCTCCCTCTCCCTCCCTCCCTTACCTCTCCTCCTTCGTGTGTAGTGAATGCATCTGAGCACACGTATGTGCGCATACATACACACATGGAAGCCAATGGAGGCCATCAGGCAGTGTCCTGCTCTATCACTCTCCTATTCATGTCCCTGAAACAGGATCTCTCCCAGAACCTGGAGCACGGCCATGTTTCTTTCTACAGATGAGCTGGCTGACTGGTCAGCAAGCCCCAGTGACCCTCTGGTCTCTTTTCTGCCCAGCACTAGTTTTAGAAGCTATGTGGCCGTGTCCAGCTTTAACATGGATTCTGGGCATCTAAAGTCAGGTCCTAATGCATGCACAGCAAGATTTATTACCTATTGAACTATCTCTTTAGCCCCACAAATTCTGATTATAGAACTTAGTACCAGAAGATAGCACTGAAGCTGGGAACTGTGGCTTGGATGGTGTCTGGCTGAAGATTTCAGTCTTAAGATTCTAATACCTTTTGATTAATCTGAGCTCCAAAAGAGGAAATGAGGGAATCATACTGTCTTGATGCCAAGAGAGACTTTCTATCCAGCACACATCATGGTGGCTTCAAACCTGCTCAAAACAAAACAAAACAAACAATAAACCAACCAACCAACCAACCAACAAACAAAAAAACCAAAACAGTTTTTTTTCACTATATTGATTTTTCTTTTTTATGTAAATCAGTGTAGAAGGAACAGCAAACTAACATGTTTATAAGGATCATTAAAGTTGCTTTATCTCTTAAAATATGTTATTAAAAATGAGTCTTCCCATAGCTTTATTGCTGGGTATTTTCAGGATTTTATTAGTACTTTTCTTTTAATAGAACCATTCTTTTAAATCTTAGTTATTTTACTAGTCCTTTTTCATTATGGAAAGAAGAACCAGTGGTGAGTGCTCAGCGCAAGAGCTCAGTAGAGCTGTCTCCAGACACTAGGATCTTAACACCAAATCTACCCATAAGTCCAGGACTCAGCACAACCTGAAGGATTTCCATATTCACATCTGGAGGGAACTCTCTATCCCTGTAATGCAAGAGAAGTGTTCAGAAAGTCTTAAAAGTTCTAAAATGGCAGTATGAAGAAAACCTTACTCCAATTTTTTAAAATAATAAATATAATTTAGAATTTGAGGGAAATTTCATAGCTGATTTTTTACCCATCTCTTCACCCTTCAAGTACTTCTAGGTCCTCCCTAACTCTCATCAAATCCTACCCCTATTTCTACTTCATTTAAAATTCCGTTTTTAGTCCATTAGACCACTTTAGACCACAGTACATGTGGTAAACACAGGTTCCACATGGATTGAGCTTCCTATAGGTGATTTGTTTGGGGGAAATTTCATTGTGATTAACTGATGGATATCAGTACCCAGGTGATTGTCCCACACAGTCAAGCTACGGTGTGATAACAGCCTGCAGTTTTGATTGGCTAAAGGTAAAGGTCTATTGCTCTCCTAACAGAAGGCAGCGGGAGGTCATGGTGATTACTAAGGGGTGGGGCCATTTGGGTTCTAGTTCAGTGGCGTGACTGGTGGCACTATGGTGGGGTGGAAGGAGCTGTGGAACGTTTCTGACAGTGGTTGTTAAATATGGCACTGCAGGCTATGGCTATCACTGCTGGTTATGTTTCATTGGTCAGAACATGCCAGTACCATCCTGCCTAACTTCAAAGGACTTACAAGAACAATTTAGGCTGAATAGTAGCACCAGGGACTGTGGCAGCTGAGCTACTACAGGTAAGATAAAAGCAGGATTCCAGAGAAGTAAGCGGCAGGCCAGCTCTGTGGAATGTAAAGACTAAATATTCACAACAGCTCTAAATTGTAGACAAAGCTAATTAGAAGGCCCCACATATCCCACAACTAATTTTCCATTATATTACCTATTATGTGGTTATTAATAAATAGATATTTAAAGCTTGTAGGATGGTTTATTGGATAAAAGTGTATGTTGGTTATGGTTTTTTGTTCTGTTTTGTTTTTTGTCAGCTTGACAGAAGCTAGAGTTTTCTGTGAAGAGAGAACCTTAACCAAGGTACTTCCTCCACTAGATGGTCTGTAGGGCAAGCCTGTGTGGGCATTTTTTTGATTAATGATTGATGTTGGAATTCCTAGACCATGATGTGTGATGCCATTACTGGGGAAGTGACTGGAGGTGGGGGTGTACATCCCATGGAAATCCTCAAACCACTCAGGCTGGTACTAAGACAAAGGGTTGCTCTCCACAAACTGACAGCAGAGCCCCATTGCTGAGGACAACATCTGCATAACTCATAGAACGTGGAGAAGTGGAGCTGGTGCCTACACGGAGCTTTCACCCCTATGTACTAGTCTCTTTACTATAGGAGGGTACTTTGCAGGCTGCTGAAAGAGAAATGTGGACACCAACCCAGCCATAAAACCTTTGACCTACAGTCTGTCCAGCCTTCAAAATATGCTAGGGAAATGGTGGCACAGAACTTAGGGTAGTAGCAAATGTCTGATTTGACTTACAGCCCACTCCTTTAGAAGGAACTTTTATTCCTCACTGCTTGGGTAAGATAGGACTAGATAGACCAAAGACCTAGAATAAAATCAAACACCAAACACGACTGGTTAAAACAAACAAACAGGCAAAACCCACGAAAATGATTCCTAATGACATTCTTCTGTAGTCATAGATCAGTACCATACCCTGTAGTGATAATTCTGGAATTTTTGTTTCTTCTTAAAAAAACACAGAAATATCATAAGATTATGTTTTCATTTTGATCCCACAGGTGGGAATATGGGACAGCTTCCCAGGAGCTGACTAGGGTTTGCCTCCTGCTCTAGCAGAGGCGTGACTTTGCCAGCTGCAGATAGTTTCTGTGATTGTGTGACATTTGGAATTCTGGGGACTTTTCAGAGGGCATATAAATGCTAGGGCACCACGAGAGCTGAGAGAGTTGGTGGGTGGTTGGTTGGTTGTTGGTTGCTGTTGATCTTGCTCAAAGAAAAAACAATAAAAAGAAACTTGCTCCAAGGAACTTGAGTTCCCTAATCAGCAGGAAGTAGTCTAACAATAATGTCACGGTTTTTACTACCCTTGACTTTATTTAGGGACTTCTTTCCTTTCCTCTCTACCTTTTTTTTTTTCTTATCTAGTGTTAGGGAGTTAAAAAGAGGGGTGGAATAAAGAAGAACCCACAAATTATTTATAGAGGGATATATTATCCAGTTATCATCAAAGAGGCTTCCTCCAGAAGCAGATAGGAACTGAGGGAAACAGACAGATAGGCCCAAAGCCAGACATTACTTGGATAGAGAGTCTAAACTAGAGATTTCCACCAAATCCCTCTGCTCAAAGCTCACTCATTGAATCCCAAGAAGGAGGAGGCTGAAAGATAGTGAGATTCAAAGGGGATAGAGGACACCAGGAGACCAAGTCCCCCTGAATCAACAAAGCAAGATGCATATGATTGCAGAGAGTCTGATGCAGCAAGCACAAGGACCACACATGCCTACATCACGTCCTCTGTATATATTAGCTATTAGCTTAGTATTTTTATGGGACTCCCGAGTATGAGAATGAGTGGGTCTCTGACTCTTGTGCCTGCTGTTGGGACTCTTTTCCTCCTTTTGGGATGACATGTTCATCTTTGATATGAAATTTATTGTTTAATCTTATTGTACTTTGTTTTGTTATGTTTGATTGATGTTTTTTTAAAGCCTTATCTTTTCTAATGAAAGACAGAACAGGAGTGGATCTGAAGCAGAGAAGTGGGGGTGGGGGGGAACTGGGAAGAATGGAAGGGAGGGGAAACAAAAGTAAAGATAAATTGTGTGAGAAAGAAATTTATTTCCAATAAAAAAATGTAATTTGAGCAAGTCATGGAAAACTAGCCAGTGGGTATCTCTGTTCCAAGATTCCTGTGTCTGCCTCTGCTTGAGCTCCTGCCTTGAGTTTCCTGAGTGATGTACTGTGACTCAGTACATCACTCAGGGATGTGTGACCCAAATACACCCTTTCCTCCCTAGATTACTTTGGGTCATAGTGTTTATCATAGCAGTTTAAACCAAACAAGGGCAAGGTGCTTGCTGCTGAGTCTGATGACCTGGGTTTGAGCCCCAGAACCTACAAGGTAGAAGGAGAGGACCAATTCCTTCAAATTGTCCTCTGGCTTCCAAACTTGATTCTTTGTAGACTCCCTTCATGCTTGAGCAGCTGTAGGAATAACAAACACCTTCCATTGTGTAGGAAATTTTCAGGAAAAACTAAAAGGGGACAAATTCGTATCAACATACTGAGTGTCCAGTTACACTTCCCGTGAAGATACTGAGTGTACTGGTTACACTTCCCAGTGTGTCCCAGCATTCTTTTAATTTAGTGAATGTGGAAGGTGATCAGTTGTACAATTTAATATATTACCTTTAAAAGAGCAATGGCACTATGTATGTTTGTTCGAGGCTGGGGGCTAAGGTTTTTAAAACCACACTCTACCATTTTGTCATAGGAACTAGGTACGGTTCATCATTCTCTGTCTAGGTCTCTCTGGTACAAAGGAACTCATTGCTAAAGCGCCTCTACACAGGAAAAGCTCTGTGTCAAGCATGTGGTTCGGTGTGGCTTGGTTTTGTTGCCAAAGCATGGACTGTCTCTGTCAGCTTGGGTCATAAAGCCTTTGGATAACTGGTAAACAGCAACCACCACCAATTTGGCCTGGATGCTTTAATTGTCCATTCAGGCCTAGAGAGCTCTGACTTGCTCTTCATCTGCCAGAAGATATCCATGGGCCTGGAACTATCATCACTGTTGGAACTCATGATTTCTTGTGCAAAAAATATTTGAAGTGTGCCAAAGGGGCAAGAGATAAAGGGAACTTAAACTTTACCTTTGATGAGGAATATTGAAACCTCACGGAACTGTCGGAAACAGTGGAGGTCATTCCTCATAGGTGGAACAGTTCGGGACAACTTCACCTTGGAGAGGACTCTTGGAGCTGGGAGAGAAGAGCCGAGGGCCAGGAGTAGAATCACAGGCCTGCAAGCAAACATTTCTGGAAGGACTGATATTTCCACGTTACCAGTGGAAGATAAGAGACACAGCAGAACATGCACTGTCATTCAGTCTCTCCCATAGCTGAATTCTACCTCAGTAACAACCTTGACAGTGAAGCAGCAATTATAATGGTTGTGAAGCTGAGCTTACGGCCAACACAAAGAACAAAGGTTTTGAGCAAGTGTGTTCTTGGTAGTATATGCTGCCCTTGTACGAGGTTTGATTTTCCCCTCCCCACTGGATAAAAATCCTCTGAGCCCACGTGTGCCTGGTGTCATTACCAGTCCCCTCAGCTTTAGGGCTCTCTACCTACTACAAAAGGCCTCTTTGCTACCCATTGGAATTCAAAAGGCTTGAAAGGCCTGGAGGAGGCACTGTGGAGAAGCTGTGGCTGGAATGAAACACCTTTGCGTGGAGGAGAACCAGTTTCCCACTGGTCTCTGAGCCTGGAAATCTTAGCATTCCCCCCCCCCCTGGGAGATGAGGTGTTGAAATCAGATTGCTGAAGCCGTGTTACATGAATGAGAGCTTAAAAAAGATGAAAGCAGTTTAAGGCAAAGTTCAGATATATCTTTACTATCTCCCCCAGCACATTGACACAAAGGATTAAATACAGTTTAACAGAAAAGTGGAAAAATGATTTTAATAGAATATGGTCAGAGTTTTGCAACGTGGGGATCGTTATCTATAGCCCTGAAAGTAGAATATTCTCACATAAAAAGTGAGAAGTCATTGAAGTTGTAATGACATTCAGAAAAAAATCTCTATTTATTTTGACCTGAGAGAAGGAGGTAGGGAAAAATAAACCTCTCCTAGGAACCAATATTTTATTTCATTTTCTTCTTGAGTCACAATTGTGCCTGATTTATTGTTAACATCTCCCCATGGCTGAATACCTGAGCTGTGCTGGAAATATTCTTACACTGTGCACAAACTTCACATCAAATAAGTATTCCTAACACATATTAGTACAACTGAGTTAAAAAAAAAAAAAAAAAAAAAAACTACTGGAAAGTCAAATTCTTGCTTCCTTATATATGTCTCATCAGAAATTTAATGGAGGTCTTTTCTCTGGAACTTACTTTTCAAAATCAAGACCAAGATGATATTTTAAGACATTGTGATTTCGTGGTACAGAGAAAAAGAGGTCCCGTGAGTGCCCAGCTTGAAGAGCCCACAGGAGATTCCGAGACATGTGCTTTTTGAACACTTCAGCTTACTAGTCTCTTTTCAGTAGTCAATTAACATAATTTGACTATTACAGGTATAAACGTTTTAAGTACTTTAGTGGCAAGAGTGTTGAGTGCTCATCTCCATCCACTGATACCGGCAACACTTTACTTGCCTCGTTCTGGTGTGGCACCTGAAGGAGTGGCGGAATGCGCTCTATACTATTAATGAAATTCAAAGCATATTTCATCTTGACACCATATCACAAGTTTGACATTGCAGCTCTTCTCTGAGGAATTCTGAGTCACCGAGACATCCCCTAGCTACATCCCCATCTCAACGAGACCATAATTTGCTCTAGACTATTTTAATACATGCCAATATGTCTATCTTCCCTGCAAAGTGGAGGTATGCCCACAGAGGGAAGACAGTTTAACTGACAGGGCAGCACCATTTTTGTGCAGTGGTACTCAGTGGTTTAAAAATTCCCTAAGTTTCACTCACGTTTACCATTTCTCTTCCTCTTCCTCTTCTTTATTCTTCTTCTAAAAATGCTCTCATCACAGGACCTTTAAGAAAATTAAATCAAATGATACTCAAAAGATGATCACTTTAACTGTCTTGATAAGATTCAATTTTTAATGAAATATGTTTTGGGTTTTAAATAATTAAAGCGATGTGCTAAATACCAAAAAAAAAAAAAAAGAAAAACAAAAACAAAAACAAAACAAAAAACAAACAAACAAAAAACCAACCAAACAAACAACAAAACAAAACAAAACAAAACAAAACAAAAAACACGGGAATTTCTAATACAAGAAGCTTGGCAATTTATTGATATGGACAACTTTAAACAGATATCTGCTTTAATATTTAGTTTCTTAAACAGCTAGAAATTTTGTGTATGTGTAATATTAGAGAGTAGCCTCAATAAACAAAGAGGAAAATAAATCATAACACAAAAATCACAGCAGCAAGGGACTAAAACATTGGGAACAGGAGTAAGAATGGAGTGGTGGACATCTCTGAAGCTGTATTTTCTCTATTGTGGGCAGTGCTTTCTTGTTTCCCAAAACTCAGCTAGTTTCCATTTGGTTTGATTCCATTTTTTCCTGTGATTTAATAGGTTGATTCATATTAATTTGAAAATGAAAAACAAGCCTCAGTTCCTCCAAAAAAATGCTTAGGGCCAATGTAATTTGCCACACTTATGGTAAGCAATAGATAATTTTAGTTTTTTTAAACTTTTATTAATTACACTTTATTCACGATAGTTTTAGTTTTTAAAAATCATTTCTGATACTTGTACTCATACTTATGAAAATATAAAGGATGTATTATTCTCTTTTGTTATTTTTCAGATTTTTCCAAATCAACAGAGAATTAAATAACAGTGTGTGTCGGTACGTGTGAATGCAGCAGCTCTCAAGTGGCTGTGAGTAGGTGATCAGATAACAGTTCTCTTGGGGTGTTCTCTTTTGCCAGTCTATGGGATTTGGGGATCAAAACAGGATGGCAGACCTACGTGGAAGTACCTCTACATACCACACCTTCTTGCCTGCCCAGGATAAAGACTTTTAAATTTCCTCTATTTAGTAACTTTTGAAGGGGATCAGAGAATATTTTCTAACTATCAAGTAGTTATCACTTAGTCTGATGTTTGAAGTTGAAGTTTCTGGTGTCTTTGGAAACTCAGTTGTGTCATGTGAATATGTTTTTTTTTTGGTCTCAAGCGTGGGATGTGGGAATGTTGTCCCTCCTCATCCCAGAGAAAATACTCCCTTCAGAAACAGCCCCCATGAGAGGGCATGTGATGTTTGTCAGTTCGAAAATACCTCGTGTGATGTGTGTGGGTTTTATGAGCTGGAAAACATCTTCACGTATAATTTGAGAAGGGATAAATAGAAGCCCACAGACAATGAGACAATGCTTTTTGCATCTGTATGCTTTGAAACAGGGTTCAGATCACTTTGCTGGTTTTCTCAGAGAGAAATGCTCCAGAGAACTTTTTTTGCTGCCTTGGTGAAGATTTGCAGCTTTGGCAGACTCATGCCATTTGGGTGGAGTCTTGCTGCTTTTGCTGTGTGGTACCCACCTCTCTTGATGTTGCTTGTTGTTTGCTGTTTGCTTCTTTGCTGTTTGATTGGACTGCTGGTAGCCTGACAACTGAGACTGTATATCCCCAAAGAACCCAATAACCCTAATCATTGGGAAGTAGCTAAAAAAGATCTACATCTCTTTTACCCACTTATCTCCTATCTAAGGTCAGGGGGTTAGAAGGGAAGTAAAGTCAGTTAAGTCTTAAATTTTCAGACAAATGGATGGAACTAGAAAAGATAATCCTGAGTGAAGTATCCCAGAACCGGAAAGACAAACATGGTATAAACTCACTTACAAGCAGATGTTAGCTGTATAATATAGGATAGCCATCTACAGACCTAAAGAAGCTAAACAACAAGGAGGACCCTAGAGAGGATGCTTAAATCTCATTCATAATGGCAAACAAGACACACACCAGAAGTGGTAGAAGAGAAGGAACAGGATGGGAGCCTACTATAGAGCATTCTCTGAAAGACTCCACCCAAAAATTGAAACAGATGCTGAGACTCACAGCCAAACTTTAGGCAGAGTGAAGGGAGTCTTATGGAAGAACAGGGATGGGGGAGATAGAAAGACACAGAGGGGACTGGAGCCCCACAAGGAGACCAACAAAGCTACAACATTTGAGCCCAGGTGTTCCTGCAGAGACTGATGCAACAACCAAGAACCATGCATGGAGAGAACTTAGACCCTCTGTGCAGCCCATTGGCAGCTCAGTCTCCATGTGGGCTTCCGAGTAAGGGGAACAGGGGCTGCCTCTGTCACGAACTCAGTTGCCTACTCTTTGATCATCTCCCCTGGTGATGCTTCCTTACCAGGCCACAGAGGAAGAGGATCCAGCCAGTCCTGATGAGATGTGATAAACTATGGTCAGATGGCAGAGGAGGAAAATTCTGCCTCTCAGTGGACTAAGGGGAAAGGGTAGAGGGAAGATGGGAGTGGGAAGAGTTGAGGGAGGGGGCTCCAGTCAGAATATATAATGAATAAATTATATAAAAAAGAAAGCTGCAAACAGTGAAAGCAAAAAATTAAATGAGTAAAAGTAGTATCACTGAAAAAAAATCTTAAATAAAGTAGGTGTTTGAAAAATGTAAGCCTACAGATGTTTGTAATGAAAACACGGGGCTGGAGAGCTGCCTCAGCATTTAGGAGCATTTTCTGTTCTTCTAGAGGACCTAAATTTGGTTCCCAGCACCCATACGAGGTGGCTAACAAGCACCTACGACTCCAGTTCCAGGTGGTCCAAGGCCTCTAGCCTCTGTGGGCATGCCATTCATATGTACATACCCACATGCAGAGACACACACCTACACATAATTTAAAACAATAACTATAACATTTTAAAAAATAAATATCTTATTATGATAGAGATTTTCCCCCTTATGGAGCTTTTTTTAACCTAGATATGTATGTGGTCTGTATGTATGTATGCACAGTGTCTGCGTGTGTGTGTGTGTGTGTGTGTGTGTGTGTATACATATGTACACATTTGTTGGAGGTCTAAGATTGTCACTGGGGAATCTTCCTTTGTGGCTTTCTACCATACTTATTAAGGCAGAATCTCTCAATGTTGGTATTACCAGGGAGCCAACATATCCACCTGCCACTTTTGTGGATGCTGTAGGGACTTGAGCTCTGGCCAAGAATCTGGTTGCTGCATCTACTGAACCATCTCCCCATCTCAGAGTATATTGGCTTATAGCAACTAAAAGCCAAAAGAGTGAAATGTTGAGTATGTTATTTACCCTTAACTTTACGTTTATAGCTTTTGAAGTACTTTACCCTCCCATGTCAGCTGACAGCCATAACACTTGTGAGAACAGGGAATTGAGCAAATGAAAATATTTTTAAAACTGAGAACTAAAACAGTTTTGTATTGATGACTCAAATATTGTTGAGTCATAGCAAACATTTGTACATCCTTCAGTTAGTACAGTCATTATTCCTGCTTCCCGGAAAAAAGTCCGTGCCTTTGTCAGGGTGTTGATTATCACAGGTTGCAAATGACAGAGCGGAAGGGCCCCTCTATTCCCCTCCCTTTGTAAAGTTGATAATGAAGTGGGAATCATTTCTTCACACCCATTTTAAAATGCTAAAACGTAAAACTTACGTTACTGTTGTGCTGCACGTATTTCACCCTCTTAGGCACAGCTGAGTTAGGAGGAGCTGCACAGTTGCCGACCGGATGGCAGCTGCAAGACAGGTGTCAACATGTGTGCGTGTGGCAGCTTAACTGTTGTTCTCACTGCTATGACTGGATAAGGGCAAACTCTTGATCTCCCCCAAAGCCATCAGACAGTCTGAAGAAGGAGCACAAGGAATGAATGGCTATTAGTGGCTTGCAAGAAAATCGGTGGGAAGTATTTGTGAAAGGCTGGGCACTGTTGCTCTTGCTGACAGAGTTGGTGTCATACAACTTTTTTTTTTTTTCTATAGCTGTGGGGAAAAGGTAGACCAGAAGGCTGGATTCCACACCTTGAGACATTTCAACAATTTCTTATATATTTCTCATGTTCTTTTAACTTACAAGTTGAAAAACCCATGTGTAAGTGGTAAAAATCCACATGTAAATATATCTGGAAAGACTCTTACTACTGTGTTTAAAATAAAGTTCTCACTGCCACGAAGCATCCACTTGGAGGCTGAGACAGTGCTGACATGCCTGACAGTGATGATAATGTCATGTGCTAAACTACTTCAGTTTGAAACTTGTTGTGGGGTAGGCAGTCATAAGACTTAGATGACAAAATGAAAAAACAAATAAAGGTTATGATCCTGTCAGGGCATATCTAAGTTATCCTGGATGCACAAGGTCTGAGGGAATAATGGAAATCTGTCTTTACGATAAATTAAAGAATCTATGTGGTAGATTTTATGTGTAATTCTGAGAATCTGTGGTGCCTTCGCTAACTCTGAGCCTCGGTTTCCTAACATTTTACCTATAATCTATTGTTTGTTTTCAGGTAATATATCTGATGAGTTCTTAGCATACAGAATACTACAACCTGACAATAGAAGTTAAGCAAAAACAATACAAAGTAAAAACTAGAAATAGCACTGAAATTAACATTTCTCCAAAGAAGGTCAGCAGATGTCCAGCTGCACTTGAAAACACATTCAGCATCATTAGTCACTTGGAAAGTGCAAGTGAGGAGGGAGAGTATGTGTTGGTCCCGCAGGACTGCTGATGTAGGATTTTCATAGGACCCAGCAGATGACAGAGACTATATAGAGACCTAACCTGTGTCCAGAGAGGCTTCATTGTACCCAGAAGAGGGCCTGCAGGGCTGCACACCATCCTATGCTTAACTAATTGAGGAACTACTAGAACTTAAAAGATTCTTTTCAGCTGTTTACCATATGAAATAATGGACACCATCTTGACTCTGCGTGCAAATTAACACACTTACACTCTGCTTATATTCTCTCCCTGATCACTATCCTTGATCTTTCCACTGTCATCTCCCTGCCCTGGTCACCTCCCTCAGCCCATTATCTCTTATTTTATTTTAGCCACTTTATCATAGTGTAATTTGACCTAATGAGAAACTGATTTACTTTCATTTTAGTTTAAACCAAACCAGAGGTCTGTTTCTGTTCCACTGTGGAGAGCAACTAGTCAACCTTGGTAATTCTACAGGCACTTGGAAACCATAATAGAGACATTCCACTGTCTCTTCTTTCTAGGGAAAATAGACTTAAATCCTTTAACATAACCCCAAATAGTAAAATTGCAGCCCCACAGTGGCTCCTATTATACCAACTCATCCTTTGGTTTCTTGGCTTCCCAGAGGCCTCCTTTAAGAGGGTCCCCACTTTTCTGAAGACTAACTTCTCTACTTTCTGAGGAGTCTTGCTGGGCCATAAAACAAAGCTGCTGAACTCCCTTCATTGAACAACAGATGGTTTTCCTGGGGCAGGGGTATTACTTTCCTCTTTGGAGAGCTCTTATATAGAGCCAAGTGTTGCAGGAATGAAGGAGGCATTTGAAGTCCCACTACCCTGTGAAGTATCTTAAAGAGACAGTCTGAGCAGTTTTGTGGTCTTGGTGCCTCAGGCTGACTAAAGTCCCTCAGCAGATACTGATCTATTTCTGAGGTGAGAAAACCGCCTTGTTTCCATTTTGAGCTTTGCAAGTTCTTGTGAATTGCTAGTTGTTGTAGGCTAATCAGAACCTCAATATTTACAAGCAAAGGATCCTAACTTGTGCAAGGACAGAATTATGTGGGAGCTCTAGAGCCTTGTACTGGCTCTAGCCCACTGCCCACCAGCATCTTGATGGTGAATGTAGAGGAGACAATGGCACCCACTCAGGATTCAGCTTCCCATGGCATGCCACATGAAAAGGGTCCAAACCTTTCAACTGCTGCCAACTCCTTACAACAGTAACCAAGAATGGTTACAATCTTCTTTTATTTTTACTTTGGATTTCCTGAAGCTTCAATCAGTATGATGGATGTTGGTTTATATCTCTAAATAGAATTTTGAAATGAAATTTATATATCTACTTTCTGTTTATGATTAAAAGTAACTGAGTCACTTCCTTGTCTGGTACCAACATGTAGAATTAAAAAAAAATCTATGAAAAAAGTAATTAGTAGTTGGCATATTCTATTTGAATGTCTTTCCATAGAAAAGAGAAATTTTTTCTTTTATATTATGAAGACCTCATTTGTTATATGTTACATTTTACCTAATTTTCACCATTATTTTGGTAATGCACTCATCACTCTGATTCAAATACATATTATTACCTGTTTATTTTTAATATTTTAAATGTTATTTTTTTATATGAGGATGCATGTGGCCAAGGCTGGTCTCAGACTCACTATATAGCTGAAGGTGGCCCGGAACTCTTCATCCTTCTACCTCCACTTCCCAAGGTTGGGATTATAGGCATGCACAATGAGTCTCAGCACCATCAGGTGTTTATTTAGCAATGCTGGTGATTGAATGCTGGACCTAGGCAGGTGTTCTACCACTAAGCTACATTCTCAGCATTCTTAGCTAATTAAATGAAAACAAATACAGAGGTAAAGGAGGAAAACGCTCAACAGAAAGCAACCCATTGCTACCTGAATCTCCTAGTTTGGGAACATTGACTTGTATTGATTCTCAGACTTTACAGGATTTTCTCACTTTTTACCTTGCTACTTCCAAACCACTTCATCTTGCTTCTCTCTTCTGCTGCTTCTACTCACAAGATGCAGGCCGAGGTATATTTTGGCTGTTAATCAAAGTTTGGCTGCTAATATCACATTTTTTTTTTTTAATTTTCCTGTTAGCTGTTCATCTTGGGAAAGCGAACTAGAACAGTGTTCTAGAAAACAAACGGAAACTGCTGAGATGTCTCCCTTTAATCTGTCTTTTCCAAGAATCACTTTTCTTATGTCTAAATGTTAGATTCACTAATCATGGAACCTTGGGTATATTAACCACTGTCTCAGAAGTTAAAGTTCTCCAGCTAGAATGTGCAATCTAGAATCACCCAGAATACATCTGTAGCTCATTCCTGTTAGTCTCCATATGGAAGCATATTGAAACCTTCATATTAACAATTGAATGTGATTATTTTTAATAAATTAATTTATTTATAGTTTGGTACTTTCATATTTAAATATATTTTATCATATTTACCCACATTATTCTTTTTTATTACTTTGCCACTTCTTTTGAGTCCATTCTTTGAATGTTCCCCTTCTACTTTCTGTGTGTGTGTGTGTCCCACTGAGTTAATTAGGGTTGCTTGCAAGAGCAGGGATTGAGGGTTGGTTAGGCTCTTCTTAGATTAATCAATGGAAAATGCCAATGCATAATGAAGACAGATTTTGGCATAAATCACAGTGTGGCTGTGGCATGTGAATGATTGTGAAGATAATGCAGAGCATTGAGTTGTTTTGTTTTCGATCTGATGTATTCAAGGATTCAGAAATGACAGGTGGAAAGTAATGATGGAAAGCAAGGGACAAAGGAAATAGAAAATTTATGGAAAGAATGGGATAATCAAATAGGTGTGTATCAGTGAGAAAAGTAATTTTTGGATGACTTGAGAGAGTGGGAAATTCAGGAAAGGAGAAAAGATGTAGGAAAAAAGAGGTTATGTTTTACAAAGAACAGAAAAGACATTCAAATAAGAAGGTCCAGCCAAGAGTTATGTTATCATGGTGAGTCTTGAAAAGGCCTGCATCAAAACCTATGGTAAGGATGCTGAATGAGTTAAGAGAAGGTGTCAATGTTTCTTCTTTTCTATGAGATGATTATGAAAGTTAGAGAGAACAGTGACATTTGACCTTATTGGAAATTACTTTCTGCCTCTATATAAACCTAATAGTGAATCACCCTCAGGGACCACTTCCAAACAGGAAACAAATATGTAAAGTATGATTGTCATGATTAGCTGCAATCTTCCTCTTCTTCTCCTTCCCCCTCTTCCACCTCCTCTTCCTTTCATTCCTCCTCCTCCTCCTCGAGAGTTTCACTATGTAAACCAGGCAGGGCTTGAACTCAGAGATCCACCTTTCTCTGTCTCCTAAGTGCTGTGATTAATAGTGTGAACCACCATCCCTAACTATCCAGTTTCTTCTGAAAAGTTTCATTTGGGCTCTGGATGCTTGGAAACTTAGAGATATTGTTGAAAAAGACATACATACATGAAGCTTAAAAGGCAAGAAATCTATCTTGTTACTCACAGTAGTACTCCAAAGTACAACCAGATGACACCCACTGTGTACAGATGTAACCGAATTGTCAAGTAATATATGTGTGGTCCAACAACACAAACCACTGTGGAACACAATAGTGTAGAAAACAAGTTTAATTTTAAGAAGTACACATTGAACTATTTCACTGCACTAGAAATATAAACTAATAGATATGAAAATATATAACATGTAACCTTTTTAATTTTTGTATGTGCATAAACTATTCTCAGTGGAATGCCAGTGTGTTGATCAAGCATGTCAATGTGGATTGCAAGCATAAACTCTAATTATGCTCATGTAACCATCCATTATATACACAATTTACTGATTTGCACGCTCAACTAGAAAGAATAAAATATTGTCAGAATATCACTTAAGTGTCCATGGCTTATAAGTCTAGAGTTGTTCAAAATAAAAAGGTTTGCTTTCCTGGCAGGCATACTACTTTACTCTGCTTATAGTATAATGCATCAAAGTGCTTAAACCTTAATTCTTCCAAACCTCTTCATGCTTAAATTTTATAGAGCTAAATGGGCTTTGCTATTTTTTTTTAAACCTGCTAAAAAGAAAATTTCTTTTAGCTTGTGGCTAATGCGTGTGGTGATTCATGTTAAGTCATTGATTTGTTCTTGCTTTCCAGGTTATGGAGACTGGAATAGCCTTTGAGGTCAAACACTTGGGATTTAAGTAGTGTATTTTGCCATATAACATTTTATAGAATTGCATCTCTCAGTAGTGGGGCATTTGAAATGGTCAAAGACTGGATTTGAAAACAGACACTACTACTTCAGAGTGTTCACAATCAAATGCAAGTTTGGTTTTGGAATCTAATGCTTCCTTTGATTCTTTTGGGCATCCAGGACTGGGACATCATTCCTGGAAGATAATTCTGAGTGACATACGTCAGAATAGAGAGATAATTAACTGAATGGAATTTAGAGAATATTTGGAAAGAACTGTGAAGTGTCTTCTTTCTTTAGACATTTATGCTGGAAGAACCTTCCTCTCCCCAACTCCTTTTGCTATACCCATCTGGAGAATTTTGGGAGCTACTTGTGGATGTCAACTCCAATATCAATGCTTTTTTGATAAGATGGTGTCAAAATGCTATCATGAATTTTGTGTTTAAATAAGATATGCCAATCACTAGGGTATATTATACACATTTTCTTATTTTATATAGTTTTAGAATTTTATTAAGAAATTTAAAAGAACAATCCACAATGGACCGTTAATATTCATGGCCTAGGACATATGGGGTACTGGGACATGGTGAACAAAAATTGGTGTTTCCTTTCTTCCTACAATGATCCATCAGCTTTGTTACTGACTCCAACAAATGGCACCTTGTAAAAGTAAACTTGTTGTGAATCCCTTCTCATAGTTCCTATCAAGCAAGTCGTCAGAAGGTTTAGATATTCTCAGTATAGTGTTTTGAAAATACTGATGCACAGAAGGAGTGACAATTAGCACATGCTACTGTGGAGCCCAAGAGCTAGACTCCTAGGTTTTAGGTGCTGGGCTTATCAAGAATACATAGATGGGACTCTTTTTTTTTTCAGGGTCTCACATAGCCTTCATTGGCCTTGAATTCACTATGTAGGAGGTGGATGCCCTTGCCCCTCTGCCTGCCAAGTGCATGACTTAAAGGCTTCTTATGTGGTGCTGGGGAAGAACCCAGAGCTCTGTGTATGTTAGACAGCACTCTATCAACTGAGCTACACTTCCATCCTAATAAAGGAAAATTTCATGGAAGCAGTCCCCACCCCCCATGGTCATGAAGGTCAAAGAGCCCCTTTCACTACCATATAATTATCCATAGGCTGGAGGGCCCAGAAGGATGGTACCAGGGTTCAGTTCCCGTTGGAAAGCTGGACAGCAGGAGGCTGTGGATGTCTACTTCAAGGATCGCATAGACTGCCTCTTTCCCATCTTTGAGCTGGGAGTTCCTTAGGTTCAGCTGGGTTGGAGCTGCTTTTCAATAACTGCAAATTTAAATCCTGCTAAAATTTTACTGCCTTTCTCATCTTACTGATAAGAAAATGAAAACTCAGAAAGTCAAATTTTTTTTTCTCATGGTCAGATAACTAACAATTGTCTAGTTTGAAATTCACTCCAGTACAGCCTTTTCAATTGCATTTATTCAGCAGTGTGACACTATAATCATAATTATATATCGTTAGAATTAATTTATATGGTTAATAATTATGTAAAAGTATATATGGAGGCAATTCTTCCCAAACCTGTGTAACTTTTGATTCTGTCTGTCAGGCCAGTGATCTCTGTTCTGTTTTCTGGGCCTTGAAATTCCACCTCAGTTAGCTTGGGTCATGTGAACTGAATCTACTATTACTATAATTATTATAATCCAGCAACAGTGGCAGCTGTGTCTGCCAATGCTAAGGTAACCATATTTATCAACCCATCCTCCTATGAAACACACACACAAAAAAACAAGATACACATGACAATAATCTTTCATTCGTTGTGTTTCATTACCCTGAATAGGAAAGGACTACTTTTTCCAAAGTGTAGCTTTTTCCTTTAAGTTGCACTACAGTTTGGTTTTCATCCTTCACTGTCTTTATTCACCACTGAAATGTGATTAAATTGAATATCACTCAAATGAAGAAATAAGCCCATTTCTTTCCATTAACCTGTCAGCATGTAAAAGGGCTAGGAGAATGATTTACTTCAGGAATCAATGCGGAGGCAATTCTTCCCAATCCTGTGTAACTTTTGATTCTTCTAGTCTGTCAAGCCAGTGATCTCTGTTTTGTTTTAGTGGCCTTGAAATTCCACCCCAATCAGCTTGGGTGATGTGAACTGGATCTATTTCTATTACATGTTTGTTTTAGCAAAATGTTATTGATGAAAAAGCAGAAGGCATGATGACAAGAAATTGCTTAACTGTCGTCAGACTTGGCTCTCCTTGGCATTTAGAAAAGTGGGGAGCAAACCAGCAAAGTCGATAATAAGGTCTCTCAAGGTGTGCTGGATTGTTGCAAGAGCAATGTGAATATATACACTATTGTGATGCACCCACGGAGATGGGGTGATCAAGGAAAGGACTAGGAGAGAGCAAGAGAAAGGGAGGCAAAGAAAAAGGGAAAGGAGAGGAACAGGGGAGTGCGTGAAAGAAAGAAAGAGGAAAGATTGGGGAGAACAGTAAGAAGGAGGAAGGAAGGGAGAAAGGGACAGAGAGAGAGAGAGAGACAGAGACAGAGAGAGAGAGAGAGAGAGAGAGAGAGAGAGGAGAGAGGAGAGAGAAGGCACAGATAGCTATGTTTGCCACGAGACTGTATTTGCAGGTACCCTGCATTTATTCCAGACCTGTGTGTTGCAGCTCCATGGCCTGGAGCTTTGTGTGGGTTGTGATATAAGACCACTGTGGTGTTTGATTTGATGTGTGAGTTTAAAAGCATCTTAAGCAGTGCGACTGCACTGCAGATGTTGCAAGGCTCCATCAAAAGATGGCTTCTTTTTACATGTGAAAGCATCAAACCCACCCATTTACTCATTACTATTAACAAGATCAAATCATAGCAATATCTAACTCAGCAGGCATTTATTTATTGTTGTTATTAAAAATGTCTGGCACTGCAGGGAAAAAAAGACTTATGAAGAGAGTAATACAAATCAGAGTGACTCACCGGGAACCTACTATGTGACAGAATTACATGAACACTGACTGTCCCTCCTAAGCATAACTTCAAGGGGCGAAATCATTTTACAGGCATGGAGACACCAAGCCTTGTTGAAAAGTCACATCTCTTCATTTCTTTCTCTTTTTAAAGATTTATTTAGTTTTATTTTATGTGTGTATGTTTGCATGTATGTATGTACCCACATGTATACATACATGAATGTGCCCATAAATGTCAGAAGAGGGCATTGGGTTGCTGAAACTGTAGCTCCAAATGTTTGGGAGCTACCCTGTGGGTGCTGGGAACTGAACCTGGGTCCAGTAGTTGCTCCTAACCACTGAGCCATCTCACCAGCCCTTGGAGACACTTCTTATACCCATGAAGAGACTAGGGCCCCAGGGAAGGACCTTGCTAGGTCCTGCTCATCATGCTTTAATTCTGTCGTTGTACCAAACTGAGGCTCTGCAGTAAAATAAAACTTCATGTGTTTGCATACAGTTGTAAAAAATGCATATCAGATTGTGAATGTATATAAAGCCCTATCCACACATATATGGACCTATCTCTATACATTGGTTAGTTCTCTTTGCATCTGTGCATTTATCTTTGAATTAATAATATTTGATCAAGTAGATTCTGATTTGCATCGAGTAGGGCTGAAACGGGATCAAGAAGGAAAATGCTTCGTTTAATCTCATAAACACACAGGCACTGTGCGACAGTTTAAGAGATCTGATGTAAGCAAGATGGATATGCAGAGGTTACTTTAAATGTGTCATGCCAGTCAGACTGGCTAAACCGAGCTGCGGGATCTCGAGAGTGCTCAAAGATGAGGTTGCTGGGCAATTTTCAATGATCTTATCATTAAGGGGTTCTGGAGACTGGGATTCGGCACTCTGGATGAGCAAGTGCTATCTTGAGGATTGAAAAAGAGGAAAATATTTCATAAATGTAGAAAGGAAAGTTTTGCAGCTTTGAACCAAAGTGTGGGTTTCTACCTTGGTGAGACATGTGGTAGTCATTAGATCTAGCGTGTGGACTCCCCAAGATCAACAGATGTGAGAGCATTGTACTTCATTTTTGAATAGCATTTATTCTGCTGTGTGAACAGAACAATGGGTGAAAATTGTCTGTATGTCCTTCATCTCATTTCACAGTTATTTTACACCAGCCTTTTCTACAGATCAGTACTCTCCCATCCTTAAGCCTTGCCATCTTTTCTGATGATATTTCCTCTACTCACTGGTAAAGTAAATGCTATCTGAAGGAACCATATTTCCGCATGTTTTACTTGTGTATACCTTCATTAACTTATTTATTTGTGTTGTGTGCATGATAAATATACGTGAGTGTGTGCATAGACATGCTCTGGCACATTTGTGGGTCAGAGGAAACTTTTGACAGTCAGTTCCTTCTTCCAATCTTATCTTGAGATCTAATCCCCTTTTGTACATGCTGCTGAACTGTATACTCCAGGCTATCTCGCTCTTAACCTTCTCTTTTTTTATTTTATTTTTCTTTATTATTATTACTATTATTTATTGCAATTTATTCACTTTGTATCCCGGCTGTATCCCAGGCCCTCATCCCCTCCTGGTCCCTCTCTCCCTCTTCTCTATGCCCCTCCCCTAGTCCACTGATAGGGGAAGTCCTACTCCCCTATCTGACCCTAGCCTATCAGGTCTCATCAGAAACTGTCTGGATCCTCTTTCTCTGTGGCCTAGCAAGGCCACCTCGCCAGTGTAGTTGATCAAAGAGCAGGCAATCAAGTTCATGCCAATGACTGGCCATGTGCCACAGGAGAGCTTCATGCCACTGCATTTACCTTATTGTGTGGGTTCCAAAGATGGAACTTGAGTTACTAAGCTCAGGGGCCCGGCACTTTTTCAGACAAGCCCTCACCCAGCCCTGTGTGCTTCCTCAGCCAGAATTCTTTTTGTTGTTTCCTACCTCTGCCGGGAGTAAGCTGGCATGCTTCAATCTTGTCCAGTGTCTCTGCTTGAGAGCTGCAGCTCTTGCCCTCTTGTTTACTCACGGCTAGCATGGGAACACATGGTCATTCTTCCTCCCAGGAACACACACAGATGGTTTAGAGCACTTTCCATCTTTAAAACCAACTGAAATCCTGCAGTAAACAAATCAACTCATCCAGCCCTGGGCACCCACTTCTAATGATAATGCTTTATTTGTCTGATCCCCTTTCAATACAAGCTACTGGAAGGAGCTGATTATGTTTGCTCTCTCTCTCCTTCTTATTTTCAGGCTTTCTTGTGGACTCACTAGTTGCAAGCTTTCAACACTCACATCCACAAAAATGCTTGTGCAAGATGTTTGACTGATTCCCTTAAAAAAAAGGCACACTATGTTGAAAATGCTGCAGAGTGACTGATTAGAACGTCCTGCTTAGAGAGAGCTGACATTAGAAGAATTACCCTGCAAGTCCTCACTCCCCTTAGCACCCATTTATCACCCACCTCTATTTAACATAGCATTCCTTTTGATGCCTAGGTAAACCTGCGGAATAAAGTCATACCAGACCAATGGCTTCTGCACATCCCTAGTCTGAGAAGATTGCGAGCATTTGAAACCTATGAATGAGGTGTTTGTTTGTTTGTTTGCTTTGCTTGTTATAATCAACCTACTGGCTGTCCCCACCAGTGTGTGCGGTAAAGGCCTGGAGTTGGAGCTATCACTTCTTCTCTGACTATCAAAGTTCATGTCTGTTGTGGAACATGCCATTTGGTGGGGGGACCTGAAACTGTGCTTACTAGCATGGTCACTCACATTTGGGTCAAGATAAACCGATAGCCCCTTTTGAGTGTGTGCTGTGTCAGTTGTAACACAGTCATTCGGGATGGAAACTTGGTCCTGTCATCCACATACAATATCATCCAAGTGACTATAAAATTTGTTCACACCCAGAGCTGACAGAAATGCTCCCATGTAATTGTGAGGTTCTGACTCACGGAACTCAGTCTACCCCAGCGTTAGGTATCTGTGAGACCCTACCTATAGGTCTGGGTGGCTTCTATCTTCAGCGGTTCTGCGAACAGAATACTGTGATTATTTTGAATTATCCTTTGCAAGAATTACTGCAGAGTTCCCTTAAATAGAAAGCTCGCAATGCATTTTAAACCAAGATTATGGCTTACAACAAAAGAAATGATTCATTCATGAGTTTCCTGAAACGTGGCTGTCTCATTAGGCCAGGTACATATTTACAGCTCGGCCCTCTGTTGATCCGTGGATGACTTTATAGACAGATCAGCAGGAGGAACGTGGAACCTAAGCAAAACATTAGAATAATGTAACTTTGCTTTGTGTACAGCGTGTCTCCAGCTATTTCATATCTTTATAAGACAAGGCTTGACATGTCGGATGCTTGAATTGAAGCATTTGGCTAGGACAACTAGAGATGCAAGATATTCTTTAGCTGAGGGTTGTTTTGCCTGTGTGCATGAAAACCTTTGAGGAGCTAAGAGTTATGTACTGAAAATGTAGCTTTGTGGAGATTTCTGTCTATCGGTCTGTCTCTGGGGCTGGCATTTGCTAGAGCATTTCCGGCCCTAGCAACTGCTAGCTCTGTGTCGTCTCAAGACCTGTCCTTCATACCTTCTCCATACTGATGCAGTTATCCTTGATGTTCATTTGTTCCTGTTTCTATTTTTGAGTGAGATCAAGATAGTGTCAATGCTCAGTAAGAGAGTGAGAGCTGACTTTGCAACCATTCATAGAAAACTTTGAAGATCAAGTCAGAAGTGGAATAACCTGGGCACCACCGGCATTCCCAGAAGTCCGAGGAGACCACAGCATGAGCTGTGCTTGCACCACCAGTCCTAGGTTCACCATGGGACTGCCACAGGAGTCTTTGCTGTTCCACGCTTCAATTATATCAGCTCTAAGAGTCTCATTTCTATTACTCCAGAACGCTTAGCATCATGTAAAGCTTTTTATAGCCATACCTGGGAAAACCGTAATTTACCCTTTAGTAAGGAGTTTGTTTTTTAATAAAAAACGGGAATGGTGTTATATTAGCTACACGTGATCTCTGTTTTACTGAGTGCTAAAATAAATTAATTTAGTAATTTTTCTTTATGAAAATTACCAGAGGAATTAAATCTGTCTTTGAGCACAAATACAAGAGCCAAAAGAACAGTAAATGTAATTTCAGTTTCATTCATCTGCTTTCAAAGACTGAGACAAACTTGGACCTCTTCCAAAAGACCAAAGTAAACAGAGAGAAAATGTTGGAAGGTTGAATCAGAGCCAGGATAAACTAGGATTTCCAGTGTTTAGGATGAATATTGCAAATGGATCCAAAACATGGTTCAAGGGCATACATTTAGTTCTGGAAACCAGGCCAAAATGCTTCAATTAGTACTTTTCAGAATATGGAAATTAATTTGTATCAATACTAATCTGTACAGAAGACTATCAAGGATATATACGAGGGCACTTTGACTAATAATGTACTTTCCTCCTATAGTGTCATTACCCTAGGTCAATTAACTCAATGTAATTTTTTTGTCATATTAATAAGCAGGGTATATTTGAGACAACTAGATGATTGTTTCTTTTAAGTTTATCTTTGATTGTAACTGAAATGTAAAAATTAGTTTTTAAGAGAATTCCAGAAGATACCATACAGTGTTGTAGATATATATATATATATAAAACTAAAGGAAAATAAATGGGGTCAACATATCATTAACCCTTGTCTTATTGTGTGATGTTTAATTAGATCAATACAAAAACAGAGAACAAATAAGAGTGATGATATTGGCCCTGCTATGACAGAGTTCTGAAAGAGCTGCCCTCGTTCCAATAATGAAGTCTGACCCTAATTATTTAGGTTAGTATCATTACTTGTTTCTGGTCAGATTGACTTAGAGTCATTCCACATTAAGAAAAACGTGTTTTCTGGCTTGTAAAATCTGGCCAGATAACTAGTGATCACAGTATTCTGTAACATAGAGGACTAATGAGCTGCTGCCCAGTCCTGAGAACTGCAGCTGAGCTCAGTGGTGAACCCAGGGGTGTCTTCGTGGGTTCGTAGTGTCATTAAGAGAAATTAAACTTTTTGTATTCTTGAATCTTAGAAAAGTGACAGGAGTCGTTGAGTGAATCAGATCTTAAATGGAAGGAGAAAACATGTCTGATATTAACGTGTTCTTATACCTGAGAGTTCACTTGGAACTCCCTGACTGAAGGAAGTAGGATTTGAACACTGGACTTGCACCAAAGCCACTTGCAAACAGGTCCACTGTTTAGCTGGAGAAATGCTAATCATGAATGGTTAGCAACATGGATGAAGGTTACTTTAGCATGGTAAATTGTCAGTTTTAAAATTTTGTTTTTAGATTTATGTATTTATAGATATATATTGATATAATCTATTGATAGACATAAACATATCTATTCAGTTGTTAATTGATTTTGCCTTTGCTTACATATGTGTGCCATGTGTGTGCTTGGTGCTTGCAGAGTTTAGGAGCAGTGGGCGGAGCTTCAGTAATTGGAGTTATGGATGGTTGTAGACTGCCATGTGGGTGCTGGGAGGTGAACTAGGGTCCTCTAGAAGAGCTCCTCACCACTGCATCTCCTCAGCCCTGAAAATGGCTATTTTTTTTAAATACTGGTATTTGCAGGTTTTAACCAGATATTTCTTTATACTAATTATAGCATAGTTCATAGTAATGTTACCATTTAGAGGAAGGCAGCCTGAGGTATAAATGTCAACCTCATTCATTTATTCAATAAATATTCAGAGTGTATCTCCTGCTGTGAGGTCCTGGACGAGATGATGGTTTCTATTCTTTTTAGCTGTACTTTTGTTAAGTATGAATTTACATTTTATTCTTCATTAAAATTCACTCAATATGTTTTTGCTTTTGCTATAGCATTAAAAAGGGAAATTTTGGGGGTTTTAAAAAGATACATTTTAAGTTATATTTTGCTGTTGTTTTGCTTTACTGTATTTGATTTAATTTAATTAGAGACAAGGCTGGCCTCGTACTCATTCCGTAGATCAGGCTGGCCTTGGACTCAGAGATCTGTCCACCTGGTGTTCTAGGTTCTGGGATCAAAGGTGTACAGCACCCCGCCCGGCTCAAATCACACAGTTGGCAGTCGGCTAGTCCACCAGTTTTGTTTGAGTTCCTAAGATTCTGACAGACTCTTGATTGTTGTGGACGCGTGGCACAATGCACACAGATGGAAACGATGGAGATGAGGGGATGCCCAGCAGGTCCAGGAAGTTATTTTATGCTTTCTTATCAAGAACAGAGCTGTGCCATGCTCTTTCCAAGGTTTTCACTAACAACTAGGAAGGAAGTTAAAATGGCAGTAGAGCTTAGTAGTCAGAACAAAGCTCATTCACAGAGGTGGAAGAGTTGATGCTTTAGACTCATACATATAGAACCTGAGACTAAAAAGGAAGTGAAGTTCAGAAACTGGAGAGCCCTGTGGCCACTTGGCATAACATGACACTGAACATGGTCTCTCAGCAGTCAGAATGCTTCTTCAACCGCACACTTGTATTTGAATCACTGCCCTGAGACCTTGGGGAAATCCCTGCCCTAAGTATCAGCAGAAAGGAGACCATCATTTCAACTACATATCAATGAGAGTTAAATGGGCCACCGCACACAAAGTGCTTATCACAGCACTTCATCTGGTTCTAGAATCTTATTGATCAAATCTATGCTGTAGGCGTGAAACCTTATAGCTGTCAGCTTGTCACCGGGTGGCTTGCTCCCGTGTGTTGCCAGTGTAAAGTTGAACCTATTGAGAAGGGGAGATAGGAGATTAGTGCAGAGATTTCGTGAAATGTATGTATATCTGAGTGGTGCAAAATTCACTAATGCATGTGGTTCCTTCTATTTATGAGAAGACAGAATTATACTGTTTCGTACTTTTTAAGCTCTTGTCTTGGTGGAGACATTGAACTGTTTGTTTTGCCTTAAAATATGTGTGGATTCAAGACAAATAGAAGAGCACTGTGCTACTAGAGTGACAGGATTTTCAGGAAAGTACCCACCATGCACTAGGTTGTGACCTGCGGCTATTTACCTTTCTGTGCCTGTTTCTTCTTTTGAAAAAAGTAGTTGTATTGTATGATATTTTTTTTTCCTCAGTATTGTTACAGTCTAACTACTGAAATGCATGTAAAGTTCCTAGAGCAGACAGTGAAGGCTCAGTAAATGCTGGCTATTACAAACATGATTCATTGTGAATGGTTTAAGCATAGCTACTGCTTGTGCATGAGTGTGTATGTGTGTGCATGAGTGTGTATGTGTGTGAATGTGTGTGTGTGTGTGTGTGTGTGTGTGTGTTGAGGCTTAGAATTACAAAGTGCTAAATCAGGAAAATAATATTAGCATCTGGTATTCCACACATTCATCTCTCCCAGTTTTAATAATATATCCAATAACTATCTATGTTCAGCAGTGTAGTGTTTAGTCATAGGGATAATGGTGTCAGGTATAAATGGCACAATTAAAAGCACTACGGGAGCTAACTTACTCAGAAAGTTGTGATGCGAATATTCCTCCCTAAGAGCCTCACAGAAGCGCAGTGAGGAAGAAGGAGGGCATCTTATTTTATCCCCTGGTGGGGCTCTCTCCACAGCACATACACAGCGTAATTCTCCGGTGGGTATCCTCTGCTGGGACTCCCCACTGCATCATCCAGGCCTCTTAGAGAAGGAAATTGATGGGCATTGATTTCAGGGTCTAAGGAGTCAATACATTATAAGTGTAAGTTAAAAGGGGAAGGATACCATGTGGTTCTTGGAGATATTTTGGGCTATGTCTAGTCTAAGAATACTGATATTAACACACATTTGGAGCTATGCTTATGTATTATTGTCAAATGCTATTTCTATAGCATCTAAAAAAACGTTTCAAAATGGCATTTATGGAGTTTGTTGCAGGACTATGAAATTAATTTGTGTATCAGTTCATGGAAAAGTCACCCATTAGGCACTCCCCTAGGCACTGGGATACAGAGATGAGGACATTTTCCTGACCCTGAGGACTGACTTTACTAGGATAAAGGGGGAAATAAGATAACTTTGAAACAATAGGCACCCAAGCTTTGTAAGGAAGGATCAAGAAGATAGGACATGAGTCTTAAAAAGGCAAGAAAGGGAGTCACTGAAAGCTTTCAAGAATTGAAACTCAGAGTGATGGGCCAATAGGTGCTCATGATGGGCTCAGTGAGCCAAGAGGTGCTCATGCTGGGCAATGGGCTATAGGCCAGTGAGGAGGAGCAGGTGTAGCAGGACGAAAGGAATAGTGACACGGGTGTGAAATGGCCTATAGTGCTGGGGGAGCAGTAACTATTCCCCATGAATGGAACACAGGAAGCATTTCAGTTTCTAGAGACAGTTCTGCAGTGGCAGAGTGCTGTCGAAGCATATGCAAGCCTCTAGGATTAAAGCCCAGCACTAGAAAAACAGAGAAAAATTCCATTCCCCTCCCAGCCTTGGAGAACCCCAGTTGCTGGCTGAAGGCTCCGCAACTCATTAGGACAGCCTGGGACATGAGTAGGGCAAGAAGATTTCCTACTGTGAGCTACCTTGGGCAGAACAAGTGTTCTGCTTAGAAGACATTCCTCTGTAGAGAGCAAGATGGTGAACCAGACAGATCTGCCATTGCAGGAAGCAGCCATGCCTAGTTTCTAGCTGGGAGGGTTTGCACAGTAGACATTTATAGGACCCTGGCTGCCTCCCGAATGGTTGAGAAGGGAGCTGTTAAGGGCAGTGAGCTGGCTCAGGCACAGGGTCTCTAACTAAACTGATGAGTTTGAACTGTGTCCCCAAAGCATCAGGGAGTCATCGTGGGTTTTAAGCAGGGCAATGGCACCATTAGGCTTGCATTTTAAAAGCTCTTGTTGGCTGCTGTATCTAGATGGACCACAACTTTGTAAGCCTAGAGGGACTGACATGTGCTTTTCAGTGTCTCTAAGATGGGTGGTCACTCAGGCTGCTGAATTTTAGGGCAAACCAACTACACTAACCTTGCTAGGCACCTTACATGCAGTGGCTTTTAATCTCCATAATAACTCAATAGGCACATCCTGCTGTTACCTGCATGTCACAGGAGACTGTGAACCACAGGGAGGCTGGGCAAGCTAAGCACATTTTGAAATGCATGGGAACTCCCTTTTGCCTTGGTTTTACTTTCAGTGGTGTCAGCTGCCTGTGGTCAATACTTATCTGAAAATATTACGAGGAAATTCCAGAAATTAATAGTTCACAAGTCTTAAGTAGCTTTCATTATAATGCATTGTTGTAATTATTCTGTTTTATTATTAGTACTATGGTTAATCTTTTCCTGTGATTAATTTGTAAGTTAACCCTTGGTATAGGTATGTGCAGGAAAAAATTATGTGTATAGAATTCTAAGCTATGTTCCTTGTGGAGCTGGAACGTATGTTCCTTGAGTTTGCTCTGTGGTTAGGGAATTTCTTTATTCAAACCTGACTCCAAAATTCAAACATACCACAACTGGGTTTGTTAAGGTAGAAACCTAGGAACTAAAACTTAAAAAAGTAAGGTTCACAGGACTAGAGAGATAGCTCTGTGGTTAAGAGCACTGGCTGCTCTTGCAGAGGACCCAGGTTAAATTCCCAGCACTGACATGGTGGCTCATGTTTATCTGTATCCAGTTTCAGGGTATTTGACATCTTCTCTAGTTTCTGTAGGCCAAAGGCCTAAGTGGTACACAGACATATATGACAGAAAGTCACTCATATACATAAAAATAAAACAAAAATAAAATAAAAATATTTTAAAAAGTAAAGTGTAGTTGCAATGAGATGAAAAATATAGGAAGTTAGGAAGGGTATTCAGTAATGAATAAGAAGCCCTCTGAAGAAATTTTCCTGAGGCCCAGTGAGATGGCACAGCAGGTAGGGGTGCTTGCTACCAAGCCTGATGACCTGATTTGACTCTTCAGAACCCACTTGGTATAAGGAGAGTAACAATTCTTCAGTTGCTCTTTGACTTCCGTGTGCACACTGGCACAAGCATTCATGTTTGAACACCCTATCCTCCCACCCCCCAACACTCAAGCACTCACCATGAGTGTATTTGTGTGTGTGTGCGCCTGCTTTCATTTGTGTACATGTGCATGTTGTAATAAACACTTTAAAGAAATGTTCAAAAGTAAACGAGAGGAACCATCCCTAGATTTCTAATTTTGTTGGGAATTAATGGGGAGGTAAAGCTGTGGGTAAATGATTAATAGAGTAGCATATAATTACGAAGGGTTACGATGGTACAGGCATTAATTTGGGGCAGACACTTGTTAAATGTACATATAGGGCTCTTCTTGGTCCTATTTAGCTCCTAGAGAACAAGATACATAAAGTTTGGTAATCAACCTCAAAGAGCTCAAAGTTGATTTTGAAGCAGACATTTATAAGACCCTGTTGTATACTGCTAAGAATGAGATGCAGAAAGTAGACTGAATGCTGATCTTCTATAACCTTAGACCAGGGCTCTCTGCTACAACTACACTGACCTTGTTAGGTTCCAGAACAGGGCAACTTCAGCTACCCTTTTAGTAAGAGGGATACCCAGACCTGGTCTCTTCCTATCCACAGGCTCAGTTTTAATGCTGTTTCTTACCTCCCGAGCCATCACTCCACCCCCGTGTAGGTACTTTATAATGATCTTCCTGGCCTTTGCATTTTTTTCCTGTGTTTTTTCTCTAGCTGTAAGCCCCGTGAGAGTAAGGATTACCTGGTTTATGGCTGTCTCTCCAGTCTGCCCACAGTGAGTGGCACATGGGCAATAGTCAATATGTTATTTAGTCAGAATTGGCTATTTAAATAGTGGTCAACAGCTTAACCATGTTTGGGCCATACTGTGCAATAGGAAGGTACAGTGAAGATGAGGGTAAAGGAACAGGGAGAGAGAGAGGTTACCACAGAACAGTAAGTGTAAGCCATGGAAACAAAATCTTCCCCCTGACAAGAGTCTCTGGACAAGGAACAGTTCATTGAAATACTGAGATCTGGGAAGAACAAATACTTAAAAATCTATTGTGGATGAATTTAGTTGTCATCCCTTATGCCTAAATTTTGAGTAATCAAGAAAATCTTCTGTTTGTTGAATTTTGTGTTGATGGAATCATGGCAATTCACTATCAACTTATAACCTAAGTGGTTCATGAAAAATCTGGTTTCTGTGAAAAATTGAGAATTCCTGTTTGGAATTTTCCTGTGATCATAATAGCAATTCAGTATCCAGGGTCATAGACAAGTAGCTTTGTCACTTTGTCATTTTAAGAGATACCAACTTTCATGAAACGGCTGGACTGCATGAGTTCCCAGCAGCCTGCTCACCCCCACACCAGGTCAATTTGGTCAGCACTCCAGCATGAAAGTGGGGAGGGATTAGAAACCTCTGCTGCTAGCTGTGGAGCTACTGACAGATGAAGGCTCTGGGGAGGAGAGTCAGTTTTCTTCCGGTGTGGCCCAGAGTAGGTCCACTAACCTCCACTGCACACGCTCATCCTCAAGAGTGTGTGGAAAGCACACACTGGATTCTAGAGGTTATTAAGAGATGAGAGAAAAGATGCTATAAAGCTGTGTTGTGTGGAGGTGAGGCCTTCAGATCTTGGAGGAGTAGAGATTAATTCAATTAAAATTCACTGGATGAATGGGTAAAATTCCCAACAAATTAATAAAAATATTGCAGTTTTTAAAAGCAGTTGGGGAGCCCTCCTCCCCCTTATGGTGAGCAACCCATCCTGATATGTCAAGTCATGGCAGGAGTAGGTACATCCTCTCCCATTGAGGCCAGACAAGGCAGACCAGCTTTGTGAAAGGGATCCCAAGGCAGGAAACAGAGTCAGAGACAGCCGCAGTTCTACTTGTTAGGGGACACACATGAAGGGGACCACAGAAGCTGCACATCTGCTACATATGTGTAGGTGGCCTAGGTCCAGCCCATACTCGTTGGCTGATGGTTCAGCCTCTGTGAGCACCCACGGGCCCAGGTTAGTTTACTCTGTAGGTCTTTCTGTGGTGTCCTTAATCTCTTCAGCTGCCTCAATCCTCCCCCCCCCTTTCACAAGGCTCCTCAGCTCCACTGAAGGGGATGGGGGAACGGAGGAGAGAGAGTGAGGGTGGACTTGGAGAAGAGGTAGGGGGCTGAGATCAGGTTGTAAATTTAAAAATGTTTTTCAATAAAAGCAGTTGGGTTGGTCTTTGTAGGTAGGTAATGGAAACACACAAACTTTAACCAAGGATCAAGCAATCTAATTAAATGCTGGCAGTAATAATAACCTCAGTTTTTGGCAAAAAATAAAATGGTAAATGGTATGTCTACAGCACAGAAAGCAAGCGAGAGACACTCTGAACAAATGGGACTTTGTTTCTTATTAATTACTAGATTAAGGAAATGGCATTTACTGAGGAAAATAAGAGATCATTTAATAGAATTGCCAAAGGTCTTTTGAACCTCCAGAGAAATGAAGAAATGAGCTAAATGATCAAAACTAATGTTGGGAGCCAGGACTGTAATACTTGCTAATATTTTTGCTAATTTGACAAGGCATATGAGTTTCTAAACAACATAATGAGAGCAAAGAAGGAGCTGTAGTGGGGAAAATACTGTGTTTGTATCACTGTTTTATATTTTAATCACCTGAGGGTCTCTCCCTGAGGTGATGAAATTGTCTTAATGAAAACTTTGTTGGAATGGATATCACTAGCTATACTTGAAGAGACAATTTTAACAAATCCCTTAAATTTAGATACCCAAATAGAAAACTGTATAATTTTATGAGAATATTATATTGCAGCTTGCATAATTACTTCTTAAAATGAAGTGGCTAAATACCATCTTTTCAACATTGTAACACGCTTAATAAATGTATGGGCCATGATGGTGAGTCTTGGTTGTCAACTGTGTGGGATTTAGAACCACCATGGAAACAAGTGTCTGTGAGGGATTATCTAAATCAGGTTCACAGAGGCAGCCTAAATGTGGTCAGTATCCATCGCGGTCTGTGATACCAGACTTAACAGGAAGGAGTGAGCTGAGCAGAAGCATTCATCTTTCTGCTTCCCGAATGAGACAAGAAACTAAGACTGAATCATCCTGTTTCTGAAATGCATATGTAGCTTAATCATTTTATTGTTGGGGGCCAACAACAGTTTGGAATGTATATCTGGATCCTAAGTCCACTAGTAAACTGGAGACAGTACTTGTTTCAAACTGGAAGTGGCAGGCATTTTAGCATTTAGTGGGTCTTCTTCCATAGTGTTAAAGTTCCTACCTGCTGCAGGGCATGGCTGCCATTCTGTGTCCTCTACCTAGGGGTAGGATTTCTCTCCCAGAGGTCCTGCACTATATAATCCAGATATCTTGGTTCAGCTACCCCTTTTCAGCCCTTTTTCACTCTTTGCCTGCTCCTGCCCTCTCTGTCCCTCCTTTACCCTCAAGTTGCCCCCTTCCCCTCCTCCTCCCTCAATGCTCTCAATAAACCTGCATTTATTTTTTTATTAATTTTAATTTTTTAATATTAATCACAGGTTATTTACTCTGTATCCCAGCCATAGCCCTCTCCCTCATTCCCTCCCAATCCCACCATCCCTCCCTCATCTCCTCCCTGCCCCTTTCCAAGTCCACTGCTAGGGGAGGTCTTCCTCCCCTTCCATCTGACCCTAGCTTATCAGGTATCTTCAGGACTGGCTGCAATGTCCTCTTCTGTGGCCTAGCAAGACTGTTCCTCCCTCGGGGGGTGGGGAGAAGGTAAAGGATCCAATCATTGAGTTCATGTCGAAAATAGTTCCTGTTCACTTTACTAGGGAAACCCACTTGGTTACTGAGTTACCATGTGCTACATCCATCCGAGCAGGGGTTCTAGGTTATATCCTTATATGGTCCTTGGTTGGAGAAACAGTCTCATAGAGGGCCTCCGTGCTCTGATTGTCCTTGTGGAGCTCTTGTCCTCTCTAGGTCATACTAACTCCCCCTTCTTTCATATGATTCCCTGCACTCTGCCAAAGGTTTGATTATGAGTCTCCGCATCTGCTTTGATACACTGCTAGGTAGAGTCTTTCAGAGGCCCTCTGCAGTAGGCTTCTGTCCTGTTACTTGTTTTCTCCTACTTCCCCTGTCCATCCTATTTGTCTTTTTAGGTGAGGATTAATCATCTTACTCTGGGTCCTCTTTCTTGTTTATCTTCTTTAGGTACACATTTTTTAGTATGTTTATCCTATCTTATAAATTATATAAGCGAGTATATACTATGTGTGTCTTTCTGCTCCTGGGATACCTCACTCAGGATGATTTTTTTCTAGACCCCACCATTTGCTTGCAAATTTCATGATTTCCTTGTTTTTAATTGTTGAGTAGTATTCCATTGTGTAAATGTACCACAATTTCTGTATCCATTCCTCCATTGATGGACATCTGGGTTGTTTCCAGGTTCTGACTATTACAAATAAAGCTGCTACAAACATGGTTGAGCAAATGTCCTTGTTATGTACTTGAGCTTCTTTTGGGTATATGCCTAGGAGTGGTATAGCTGGATCTTGAGGAAGCACTATTCCTAATTGTCTGAGAAAGCGCCAGATTGATTTCCAAAGTGGTTGTACAAGTTTACATTCCCACCAGCAATGGAGGAGGGTTCCCCTTTCTCCACAACCTCTACAGCATGTGTTGTCACTTGAGTTTTTAACCTTTGCCATTCTGATGGGTGTAAGGTAAAATTTCAGGGTCGTTTTGATTTGCATCTCTCTGATGGCTAAGGACATTGACACCTCTTTAGGTGTTTCTCTGCCATTTTATATTCCTCTACAGAGAATTCTTTGTTTAGCTCTGTACCCCATTTTTTAATTGGATTGCTTGATTTATTGCTTTTTAACTTCTTTAGTTCTTCATATATTCTGGATATAAGCTCTCTGTCAGATACAGGGTTGGTGAAGATCCTTTCCCAGTCTGTAGGCTGTCGTTTTGTTCTGATGACTATATTTTTTGCTTTACAGAAGCTTTTGAGTTTCATGAGGTCCCATTTATCGATTGTTGCTCTTAGAGCCTGTGCTGTTGGTGTTCTGTTCAGGAAGATGTCTCCTATGCCAATTAATTCCAGGCTCTTCCACACTTTTTATTCTAAATGATTTAGTGTATCTGGTTTTATGTTGAGGTCTTTGATTCACTTGTACTTTAGTTTTGTGCAGGGTGATAAATATGGATCTATTTTCATTTTTCTGCATGGAGTCATCCAGTCGGACCAGCACCATTTGTTGAAGATGTTGTCTTTTTTCCATTGAATGGTTTTGGCTTCTTTGTCGAAAATCAAGTATTCATAGGTGTGTGAGTTTATTTCTGGGTCTTCTATTCAGTTCCATTGATCCTCCGTTCTGTTTCTATGCCAATACCATGCAGTTTTTATTACTATTGTTCTGTAGTACAGCTTGAGAGCAGGATGGAGATACCTCCAGATGATCTGTTGTTGTACAGGATCGTTTTGGAAATTCTGGGTTTTTTGTTTCTCCATATGAAGTTGAGAATTTTTCTTTCAAGGTCTGTAAAGAATTGTATTGATAAATCTGCATTTATATAATATAGCTTTGTCATTCTGTTTTATTTAATTAATCACATAGCACCACTGATGAAGCTAGAACACAGTAGGCTGACAGCTTTTTAGTTCATAACAAAACTCAAAGACACTTATCATGGGTGTTGCTCCTTGAAGAAGCTTGAAAGCAATACTTCATGGGGTTGGGGTGAGGCGATGTGAATTTTCAGCTTCTGTTTCTGGGACAATTTTGCCTCCATTGCAGGGTCACCAACTATGACTCATAGGTGAACTCTGGTCTGCTGTGTTTCTATAAACACTGATTTGGATCCCATCATATCCCCCTCTTAAGCTACTCTGTTTAGAATATTTGCACACCAAGTTGAATAGTTGCTAGTGACTGTGTGACCCGCCAAATCTAAAGTGTTTCCTCCTTGGCCTTTACAGAAGAGAAGTTGTAACCCTGCTGTCCTGTGCAGTTCCCCTAAATATTCCCACATGAAAAGAGTTAAAGGGATTATAATAGATGGGATTAGTCAAAGGTCAAATAGTTAGGGAAACATTTGTGTAAACAAATGTAATTTGTTCCTTATTGCAAGATTTTTCAGAATGATCACTGTACTATTGCAAATCTTGACCCCCTGGCAGGAAATTGCTTGATCATCATCTATCCTTCTTTTGTGGGCTTTGCATAGTGATCTGTAAAATACACTGTAAGAAAGGCTCAAAAAAATGTGTCTTCCATGATTTTCTGTTTCTGAATTCACCTCTACCACCTGTGAACACTGTCAATTTCTCCTTTAGCCATTGCAAGTCATTTAAGTCAATCTAATGTGCTCTTTGTGCCCACTGTTTCAACATGATCCAAGTATGGATTATTTTGATGGCTGACATTTTTTTTAAAGGAATCTTTTTCTGCTTTTTTCCCCCCCATTCTTTTGAACCAATTTAAACTTAACCTAACCATAGTATAGTCTGAAAGATTATATAACTTCATGGTTTCTTTTCTTCCTCACTGAAGTTAGAAATATTTAAAAGTCAATTGTATAAATGATCTGCCCTGGAAATACTGACTGTGTCAGCCTGGGGACATGCTCAGTCAGTAAATGCTCACTGCTTGAGCATGAGGACTTTGGACTCCTAGGCTTGATGTGAAAACCCTTATATGGTGTTATGCTTGTACAACCATACTGCTCGGTAGGTGAAAACAGATTTCTGGGGCTTGCTGGCCAGCAAGTCTATTCAGATCAATGGATTCCAGGCTCAGTGAGAGCTCATCCTCAAAAAGCAAGATAGAGACAGAATGAGGAAGACGTCCAATTGACTACTTGTCTCCACGGGACTCCATGGGACTCCACGGGAAATGCAGACTTGTATATACAATTATGTCCAACATTCCACTACCCACATAGATTAAATATATAGCTAGCATTTTTATCAAAGAAGGCATTGTTAGCAACCAAATTATCATCACTTGTGTGGGGAAAAGGTATTGGAAAAATTTATATGGGAATACATTCTGCAAGTGGATATGATTTCAAAGTCCCCCTTAAGTGTAAGAGTTAATTGTACTCGAAAAATAATGATTTGTTCATTTCCACTAAACTATTGAAGACATAGTGTTTATAAGAGCTGAAGGTCTAGTGCAAGATGAGGACTGACCCTGGATCTCCAGAAGTGCAGGGAATTAGTGAGATAGGAGGATCAGTAGTGGAGAACTTTAGGTTTATCCACATTCACAAATGAAAAAAAACAGTGGGAGAGGAAGACTGGGAAACCCTGCTACTGTGGGTTACATGTTACATAACCAGAGAATGTGATGAAATTATGTGATGTTTAAATGCTGGAGAAGAATGGCCATCAGATAAATGATCTGTGCAGGGAGAAGTCTTCGGTGGTCTAGGGCATTTGACACTCACACTTTCCTAAACTATCTGCTCCTTTCATTCTTGGCAGTGTCTTTCTCTTTCCTAACTGCCTCTGTGTTTGTGTTTCTGTTCATGTATGTCCCTGCTCCAAGAATCTGAAAATCTCAGGGTGCATTTATAGCATGATGCCTATAGCAGGATGACCGAGAAGAGGTAAAGGGGAGTCCTGGGTACAGATTACACAGATAATGCCACCAAATAAACCAGATCCTTACATTGCCAAACTCTTGATAATGAGTATTTATATAACAGGTGGCCAAATTTGGACCATTTCTGAATGAGAACATCTAGAGATATTGAGAGTGTGTTTTAGTGCCCCTGACCTGAAGTCAGGAGATATTGTTACATATAAACATAGAAATATGGCTTAGGATAAGAAGCAGAAATTTCCTTTTGTGGTAAACTATGTTCTCTCTTTGTGGTGCTTTGCTAGCCCCTTTCCTTTTTGTAAAATGAATTATTTTCTATAGTTCTTACAAAAAAATGTCACAAATTTAGTATCTTAAGACAATATGAACCTAAACTTCTGATGTCTACTAGTTGACATCCTATTTCACTGAGCTGAGATCAACTCACCTTCTTTGTTGTGTTCTTTTGTTTGCTTTAAAGGGAAAAACAGTTACATGGGTTTTCTTGTTTTTTTCCAGCTTCTATAGTCGTTTTGGTTTTGCCTTCCTTGGCTTGTGGCTTCTTCCTTCATGTTCAAGTCAGCAGTTAAGTATCTTGAAATCTTTTTATGAGTCTGTTGCTGCCATCCATCTTCTTATTCAGCCTGCAAACTAACCAGCCCTGTCTCCCAGAATGCATTCCTCCCTCACATGCTTTGCTTCCTGCCACACCAATATGTTTTTCTTAAATGGCTCCTGATGGGTGACTTTCCCAGGGGAGAAGTGAAGGTCTGTCACCCTAGACAAGGCACAGACAGCAGAAGAAAGAAACAGGTCCACCCTGTCCAAATTGGAGAGCTGGTGAGTTTATTTGGCTTCCTTGCTGCAGCAGAGCATGAGTGGATCTACATGATGGAGGCGCAGGTCACCCAGAAGCAATTGCATCCCCAAAAGGTCCTACCCAGTGTGAGTGAGCTCCCAGATACTGCATAAATGGAGTCTAGGCTACCCACCATCTCTTTTATACTCTACAAGCGTTCAAGACCTAGGCAGCTGCGAGTAAGAGGGCATGGTGGGTAGAATTAAAGGTAGTGGACTGGGAGTCATTCCTCCCTTGCTTATATTAGGGGAATGCTAATAGCTCTGGTCCATCACCGTAGAAGATAGGGTGTTGGTGGCTTTATTGGCATGACTATAGAGTCAGTCTGTAGGAGGCCAATGAAGTCTCTCCTCCATGATGGCCCATGGTCATTAGACTTGAAGGGATTAGCTCACTACTGCAGCAGCTGAGATAAAACTCCATGTGTACTCTGACTGTAGAACAGAGCTCGTGCTATTTATGCCTCTTCCCATCCGACTCTCACTGTATGCTAGTGGTGATCCAATCATCTAATGCTTTATGTTAGAATATATAGATTAATGCAATGTTTCATTCACAAATGTGTTTGAAACAAGATAATATAGTGTTTAGCAAATACAGTGTAATTTTATAATAGAACCTATGAATGATATTATTTCTGTATAGTGCTTAGCACAAATAAAGTACTTAATGATGGCTAATTTGCCTGGCTCTTATACTGAAAGAACTCATTCTGTTTGAGAGCACTGAGAAGGGTTGTATCTCTGTGTTTTACCAGTCTGCAGATCCTCATGGCATCTAATATGAAAATCTTATAGAAGTCAATCAAAATACAAGGTTAAGCTCTTAAAGCATGGAGTAGACGTAGGCACTTGTTTATTGGTTAATTCTAGTTCCTTCATTATCTTTGACATACTAGCCTAAAAGTTTATAATTTAATTAGCTTGGTGTTACTGAATTATTTCACTAAGAAATAAAAGTTTTAAATTGGTAATTAAGGCAACAACACTATATTGGAAAACATAGTTTGATTTAATATTCAAATTAAGCTAGACATTACAATTTATGGGTATTATCAATTTATTATGTCACTTATTGGTTAGCATGTGTGGCTACATGTGTGTACCCGAGCGTGTGATGGTCAGAAGCTGATATCAGGTGTTTCTTATGATCCCTATCAGTCTTTACTTTTTAAGTCAGGGTCTCTTGCTGAATGTGTCATTTGCCTATTCAGCCAATCTATCTAGTTAGCTTGCCCAAGGGGTGCCCTGCTTATGCCTCCTTTAGCTCTGGGATTAAGAGTGGGCCAGCTCCTCTTTAGCTTTCATGTGGACACTTAGAATATGAATGCCCACCCTCAGGTTCATAGGGCAAATGCCTTAACCACTGAGAAATTTGCTTTTCAAGGACCCAAGATAAACGTCCACATGCATCTTTTAGTTTTCTACTTACTATAAATTATGTTTAAATTATTAAATATTAATTTTGATTTTACATCTATAAGATAAGCCATTTTATAATGAAAATCTACTAACAAGAAAATAAATCAATACCACCCTCCCCCCCCACACATACAACAGGCACATACATGTTAACAGACATACACAGATACACACACATACACATTTTCCCACACATACTGTGTAATATCAAATGTATTAATTCTTTCTAAGCTTTGTGGCCAGCCCTCCTTTATCTCATATAGATACCATTGAAAAGGACATTGATGTATATAGTGAAGACTATTTTTTGTGTGTGTATGTGGAAAATCTAAACCTTAAATTCAGAGTTTTTAAGGCATAATTCTTTTACCAATAGGTTGTGTTACTCATTTGTCAGTTTTTTTTTTTTCAGAACTGTTCACTTGTTTCCTTAATACGCCTCTTTTTTCATCTCTCTTCTCAAGTTTTAGGTCAGTAGCCAATAAAATTGAAAAAGAAAATATAAATGATAAATAATGATGATGCTATTAAGAGTGCTATTAACAGCCTTTGCCTTTCTTAAGACTATTGCATATAATTTTTTAAAAATGCAAACATCATGGAAACCCACCTGCTCTTCTTCATTTATTTGCTTTTGTTCTAGTTCTTGCACCAGGATCTAGAGCATGCTAAATACCTACTCTACCATTGTCCTCCATCCCAGACTTGAAGTTACACTAAAACCTGGTCTGTTTTACCTAGAGGCTTGATCTGAATGTGGCAATAATGATGGAAGCCGAGAAATTTATCACCCTACTTTCCCCTTGTAATCACTAAACTCATACCAATAGGTGTAGATCTGAATGAAAGCAACACTGGGCATCATTACAATTATATTTTAAAAGCCCTTTGGTAGGACGACTAGCACACACAGTTTCTGAGCGGTGGGATACCTGAACTTCTGAGTTGGTGAATGGAAGGACCCCTAACCCAGGAAAACCACGGTGAGGCTTTCTGAACAACAGGGAACATCGCAGGAGGTGAAAACTTTGGTCTCCGGTCACCCGGGGACTTGTTTGGGGAAGGAGAGAAATGATCCTTTGATCTTGCGGCACTCCCTTCCCCCAGACCTCCTTCCTCCTCAGCACAGCGGCACAGTGGACTCATCTTTCTCAGTGCAGACCTAACTGCCTGGGGTATACAGCCGCTGAGACGGAGCCCCAAGCACTTTAGTGGCAGACAAAAGCCAGCAGTACGTGTCCCGGAGTCCCAGATTCACGCAGTGGCTGCACCATCCTCCCAGGGCGCGAATCTGCTAGACGCCATACTAGCTCCGCAGGATCACCATCACTGACGGTACGGCCCGCCCAATCCCACAGTGACAGAGAATACGCTATATAGTCACCAAAACCATGCAGAAACGTCATACGACCTGGACACACCAGGCGCTGGGCCTCCCAAGCTTGGAGAGCACAACGAAGAGACCCCAGGACTTCCCAGAAAGCATCCGGAGTAGTGACCCAGTCTCCAGTTACAGCAGGACATGATGGCGGAGCAGCACTGAACTGGCGGGGCACCACAGCCCTCCAGTTTAAGACTAACCAGGGCCAAACCAGAGAACAGAGAGCCTGGTTACCCCATTCCTGCTGAAGTGACCACCCTGAAATCTCCAGCTGCAGCAAGACCTCAGAACCTGGCAGTGACAGCAGCACAGAACTGGCGGAACACATCAAAGAAGCAGGGCCAAACCAGAGAGCAGAGAGCCCCGATACCACAATCTCTGCCAAGAGACCTGCCTGTAAGTGAGTGCACCCTTGAGATTCTGCAGTTCCCCAGATCCTGGGTCCTTCTAAATCAGAAGCCAGGCATCAAATCCCCCTCCCACCCACATACCCACTTTGGGAAACAGAGGGGCACTAGGGACATTGAAGTTCCTGCCCTGTGGGCCTAATTGAGGAGTTAGGCAGTTAATGCCAGAAATTGCGCTGCAATCATCATTAGCGCCTGCGACATATACAGTGCGGAGCCCCTCCCACACACTCAAGCGTTCAACATTAGCCATCACTCTGTCCCTTGAGACACGCATCCACGCACACTTACACACACAAACACACTCACGCGTGCGCGCACACACACGCTTGCATTTGCCCCGTTTGCGCCTGCGTACTTTCCTCCCACAGGTACAGCTAGTCCTCAGCACACGCTGAGAGTGCTCAGCTTCCTGAAGAACTCTCCAGACACCAGAGAGAGACAGCACCAGTCTGATCTGCAGAATCCAAAAACAAACAGGGAAGGTTTCAGATAAGCCAATGGCCAGGGGTAGGCGAAAGAACACTTCCAACATAAATCAGGACATCATGACTTCACCAGCAAACCCCAAAATCGATGGATACTCCAATTCAGCAGAAGCACAGGAAAATGATTTTAAAGCCATGCTTGCCCAATTATTTGAGGCTCATAAGGAGGAAATGAACAAGACTTTCAAAGAGATGGCCAGTCAATTGGAGGCAAAGAAAGAAGAAATAGACAATATCCTTAAAGAAACACAGGCAAACATAGTCAAACAAATAGATACACAAGTAGAAGAAAAATTAGTGGCATATAAAAAGGAAATGAAAAAAGAAATAGAGGCCATCATAGAGAGACAGGAATCCAAATTCAAACACATGAAAGAAATGGTGCAAGGCATGAAAACAGAATTAGAATCAATAAAGAAAACACAAAATGAGAAAACCCTTGAGCTGGAGAACTTGGAGAAAAGATCAGGAACCACAAAAGTAAGCATCACCAACAGAATACAAGAGATGGAAGAGAGAATCTCTGGAGCTGAAGACACACTTGCAGAAATGGATACTTCTCTCAAAGAAAAAGTAAAATCAGAAAAGTTCCAATCACAAAATATCCAAGAAATCAAGGATGCTATGAAAAGACAAAATCTAAGAATAATAGGAATTCATGAAAAAGAAGACTCCAGACTCCAAGGTCCAGAAAATATTTTCAAGAAAATCATAGAAGAAAATTTTCCCAACTTAAAGAAAGAGATGTCCATAAATATACAAGAGGCCTACAGAACTCCAAATAGACTAGACCAGAAAAGAAACACATCATGTCACATCATAGTCAAAACACTAAATCTACAGAACAAAGAAAAGATATTAAAAGCAGCAAGGGAAAAAGGCCAAGTAACATATGAAGGTAGACCTATCAGAATCACACTGGACTTCACATCAGAAACTATGAAAGCCAGAAGGGCCTGGGCAAGTATCATGGAGACTTTAAGAGATCACAAATGTCAACCTAGAATACTATACCCTGCAAAGCTTTCAATCAACATAAATGGAGAAAACAAAATATTCCATGACAAAACTAAATTTGCACAATATCTACACAGCAAACCATCCCTACAGAAGATACTAGAAGGAAAACTCCAATCCAATGAAAACAAATTCACCCAAGAAAACAGGGCATATAGATAATATCCCAACAAAAATGAAAAGAAAACAAGCAATGAAACAGGGTTAGATCACCGACTCCATTACAAAAGGAACTAACATGCATTGGTCACTATTATCTATCAATATCAATGGACTCAACTCACCAATAAAAAGACACAGGCTAACAGAATGGTTAAGGAAACAGGATCCGACATTCTGTTGCATCCAAGAAACACACCTATGCAACAAAGATAAACACTACCTCAGAGTAAAGGGCTGGAAAACTGTTTTTCAAGCAAATGGTTCCAGAAAACAAGCTGGAGTAGCCATCCTAATATCTAATAAAATAGACTTTCAACCCAAGTTAATCAAAAAAGATAAGGAGGGCCACTATATTCTCATCAAAGGAAAAATCCACCAAGAGGACATCACAATCTTGAATATCTATGCCCCAAATACAAGAGCACCGACATTCGTAAATGAAACATTATTAAAGCTTAAATCATACATTGATCCTAATACCTTAATAGTGGGAGACTTTAACACTCCACTCTCACCAAGGGACAGATCAACTAGACAGACACCAAATAGGAAAATAAAAGCACTCACAGAATCCCTAAATCAAATGGACCTAATAGACGTCTACAGATCGTTTCACCCAAACTCAAAAGAGTACACCTTCTTTTCAGCACCCCATGGAACCTTTTCCAAAATAGACCATATAGTGGGTCACAAAGCAAGCCTCAACAGATACAAAAGGATTAAAATAATCCCTTGTATACTATCTGACCACCATGGACTAAAGCTAGACATCAACAACAACAGAAACAACAAAAAGCTGACACACACATGGAAACTGAACAACTTGTTACTCAATGACAGCTGGGTTAAGGAGGAAATAAAGAAAGAAATTAAAGACTTCCTAGAATTCAATGAAAATGAAGGCACAACATACCCAAATTTATGGGACACATTGAAAGCAGTGCTCAGAGGAAAATTTATAGCACTAAATGCCTGCAAGAAGAAATTCGTAACATCAGATACAAACAACTTAATGGCCCAACTAAAAACCCTAGAAAAAAAAGAAGCAGATACACCCAAGAGGAGCAGACGGCTGGAAATAATCAAACTAAGGGCTGAAATCAATCAACTAGAAACAAATAAAACTATCCAAAGAATCAATGAAACAAAAAGCTGGTTCTTTGAGAAAATCAACAAGATAGACAAACCCTTAGCTAAACTAACTAAAAAGCAGAGAGAAACTATCCAGATCAGCAAAATCAGAAATGAAAATGGGGACATAACCACAGACACTGAGGAAATCCAAACAATTATTAGGTCATACTACAAAAGCCTATATGCCACAAAATTTGAAAATCTAAATGAAATGGATAATTTTCTTGAAAGATTCCATCTACCAAAACTAAGTCAAAGGTAGAAAGACTGAATAGCCCTATATCTCCCAAGGAAATCGAAGCAGTCATTAACAGTCTCCCCTCCAAAAAAAGCCCTGGACCAGATGGCTTCAGCGCAGAATTCTACAAGACCTTCAAAGAAGTGCTAACTCCAATTCTCCTCAAGCTATTCCACAAAATAGAAACAGAAGGAACACTACCAAACTCATTCTATGAAGCCACAGTCACCTTAATACCTAAACCACACAAAGACCCAACAAAAAAAGAGAACTTCAGGCCTATCTCTCTTATGAATACTGATGCAAAAATACTCAATAAAATACTTGCAAACCGAATCCAAGAACATATCAAAGATATCATCCACCACGACCAAGTAGGCTTCATCCCAGGCATGCAAGGGTGGTTCAACATACTGAAATCCATCAATGTAATCTACTACATAAACAAACTGAAGGAGAAAAACCACATGATCATCTCCTTAGATGCCGAAAAAGCATTTGACATAGTCCAACACCCATTCATGTTTAAAGTCTTGGAGAGATCAGGGATACAAGGCACATACCTAAAGAGAGTAAAGGCAATATACAACAAGCCTATAGCTAACATCAAACTCAATGGAGAGAAAGTTAAATCAATCCCACTGAAATCAGGGACAAGACAAGGCTGTCCATTGTCCCCATATCTCTTCAACTTAGTACTTGAAGTCCTAGCCAGAGCAATAAGACAACTAAAGGAGATCAAGGGGATACAAATCAGAAAGGAAGAGGTCAAAGTGTCACTATTTGCAGATGATATGATGGTATACATGAGCGACCCCAAAAATTCAACCAGAGAACTCCTTCAGCTGATAAACACCTTCAGCAAAGTGGCAGGATACAAAATCAACTCAAAAAAATCAGAAGCCCTCCTATATACCAAAGACAAAAAGGCTGAGAAAGAAATTAAGGAAACAACACCCTTCACAATAGCCACTAATAACATAAAGTACCTTGGTGTGACCCTAACCAAGCAAGTGAAAGACCTGTTTGAGAAAAACTTCAAGTCTCTGAAGAAAGAAATCGAAGAAGATATCAGAAGATGGAAAGATCTCCCATGCTCATGGATTGGTAGGATTAACATTGTGAAAATGGCCATCCTGCCAAAAGCAATCTACAGATTCAATGCAATTCCCATCAAAATACCAACTCAATTCTTTACAGACCTTGAAAAAAAGATTCTCAGCTTCATATGGAGAAACAAAAAACCCAGAATCTCCAAAACGATCCTGTACAACAACAGATCATCTGGAGGTATCTCCATCCCTGATCTCAAGCTGTACTACAGGGCAACAGTAATAAATACTGCATGGTATTGGCATAGAAACAGAAAGGAGGATCAATGGAACCGCATAGAAGACCCAGAAATAAATCCACACACCTATGAATACTCAATATTTGACAAAGAAGCCAAATCCATTCAATGGAAAAAAGACAGCATCTTCAACAAATGGTGCTGGACCAACTGGATGTCTACATGCAGAAAAATGAAAATAGAGCCATATTTATCACCCTGCACAAAACTAAAGTCAAAGTGGATCAAGGACCTCAACATAAAACCAGATACCCTAAATCAATTGGAATAAAAGTGGGGAACAGCCTAGAACTCATTGGCACAGGAGAAAACTTCCTGAACAGAACACCAACAGCACAGGCTCTAAGAGCAACAATCAATAATGGGACCTCATGAAACTGAAAAGTTTCTGTAAAGCAAAGGATACCGTCATCAAAACAAAACGACTGCCTACAGATTGGGAAAGAATCTTCACTAACCCTTTATCTGACAGAGGACTAATATCCAGTATATACAAAGAACTAAAGAAGCTGAAAAGCAGCAATCCAAGTAATCCAATTAAAAAATGGGGAACAGAGCTAAACAGAGAATTCTCGACAGAGGAATATCAAATGGCAGAGAAACACTTAAAGAAATGCTCATCCTCATTAGCCATCAGGGAAATGCAAATCAAAACGACCCTGAGATATCACCTTACACCCATCAGAATGGCCAAGATGAAAAACTCAAGTGATAACACATGCTGGAGAGGTTGTGGAGAAAGGGGAACCCTCCTCCACTGCTGGTGGGAATGTAAACTGGTACAACCACTCTGGAAAGCTATCTGGCGCTTTCTAAGACAATTAGGAATAGTGCTTCCTCAAGACCCATCTATACCACTGCTAGGTATATACCCAAAGTTCGTTCAAGTACACAAAAGGGATACTTGCTCAACCATGTTTATAGCAGCTTTATTTGTAATAGCCAGAACCTGGAAACAACCCAGATGTCCATCAACGAAAGAATGGGTACAGAAATTGTGGTATTTCTACACAATGGAATACTACTCAGCAATCAAAAAGGAGGAAATCATGAAATTTGCAGGCAAATGGTGGGATCTAGAAAAGATCATTCTGAGTGAAATATCCCAGAAGGAGAAAGACTAACACGGGATATACTCACTTATATAGACCTATAAGATATGATAAACATAATGAAATCTATACACCTAAAAAAGATAATCAATTGAGCGGACATGGGGTAAGATGATCAATCCTCGTTTAAAAAGACAGATGGGATGTGCATTGAACTTATGACAGGAGTCTACTGAGCGCATCTGAAAGACTCTAACTAGCAGTGTTTTCAAAGCAAAGACTCATGACCAAACCTTTGGCAGAGTACAGGGAATCATAAGAAAGAAGGGGAGTTAGTCTGTTGGGGAAAGGATAGGAGCTCCACAAGGACCAAATATATCTGGGCACAGGGTCTTTTCTGAGACTGACATTCAACCAAGGACCATGTATGGATATAACCTAGAACCTCCACTCAGATGTATCCTGTGGTAGCTCAGTAACCAATTGGTTTCCCAAAGTGAGGTGAACAAGGACTATTTCTAACAGGAACTCAATGACTGGCTCTTTTGTCTCCCCACCCCCGAAGGGAGGAGCAGTCCTGTTAGGCCACAGAGGAGGGCTTTGCAGCCAGTCCTGAAGATACCTGATAAAACAGGATCAGATGAATGGGGAGGAGGTCCCCCCCATCAGTGGACTTGGAAAGGGGCACGGTGGAGATGAGGGAGGGAGGGAGGGACTGGGAGGGAATGAGGGATAGGGACACGGCTGGGATACAGAGTTAATAAGATGTAACTGATAAAATAATAATAATAAAAAGACCCTTTGGTAAAGGAGTTCATTGAATAAAGTATGAACATTTTTCCCGCTTTTGAATAAACAGACACCTGTAAATTTTAGTCAAATTTGTCTTCAACTTGCTTGATTCTTTCAGCCATACACAATTTCTTACTTATGAGTATCTTGAAAAAAACTGGTGCACCATTTCTCCCCAGCAGATGTTAAATGGAATGTGGTTGCTTCGCTCAACATTCTTGAGAATTTAGTGATTTAAAGTAAAGTAGCTGTCAGCCTCAGCACACAGCAGCTTCCTGGTGGACCACCACGAATTTTCCACTGTCTGTTTCTTTCAGGAAGATGACAAGGAGTCTCTGAATCCTCATCCAGTCTCTGTAGGTAAGAATACCCCATATTGGCAGGTGTGCCTTTGCCTCCCTCATACGACTTAGAACTTAATATGTGTAACTAGCTGTGAGGGTGCCTGCCCAGCTTAATCCAGCCATGTTGTTAAAAAAGGAATTCATGTACAGAGATGGCTAGGAATTTTCATTACAGAACAGTGCTGCCAATTTTTAGGTGTAATATTTTATTAATATTTGGGGAGTTTCATATGACCATCACTAATCAACCATCAGCAGATCCTCAGCTAGGTATAGGAGCTTGAGTGTCCCATCCCCTCCATGCTTGAAGGTTGAATGTTCCATCTTGTGTAGGTAACCACAGTTGCTGTGACTTCATGCCTATAATGGCACTGTCATGTCCAGAAGACATTGTTTCATTCTGGCCTCCTCAACATTTTGTTCTTAAAATCTGTCTGCTCCTTTCTGCAGTGGCCTCAGCATTGGGGAATGGGATATTATTATTATTATTATTATTATTATTATTATTATTTGTGGCTGAGTCACAGACAGTCTCTGTACTTTGATCGGTAGAGAGGTTCTATGCCAACTGTCATCACTGCATAACGAAACTTCTTTGATGTTGAAAGCTATGCTAACCTGTAGTCATAGAAATTTAAATTTAGGAGGCAATTTGATACTATGTCTATTGAAAAAAATAACAGCAGTAGACTTATCCTTGGAGTTTATTTAGCTTTCCAGCAATTATTTAGAGTTCTGGGCATGTGTTCCCTCCTGTGTAATGGATCTAATCAGAAAGCGGTTGGTTACCGCAGTAACACTGTGTCACTGTCATAGTCAGGAACATATCTTACATGGTGGTGATTGTAGCTCACAGTGTTCACAGCTAGATCACACTGTTGACGACTGTCCCCACTACCATCCCAGAAGCATGCATGGCACTTTCAGGTACTATGAAACCCAGCCACCATGGGAGAGCTTCCAGGTCAGTACTAACTTGACTTTTCTATGGCCCCTGACCAGAGTAGCTACCGTCTTCAACAATGGGACTCATCAAGATCTGGTGTCTGGTAAGTACCATGGCCATACCTTGTATTGTTTGGGGTGTCTCTCGGACATGCATGATCAAAAACTGAAGGTGAAGTATTCCACATCTGGCACTGGAATTTCATTGGCAGTTTATGGCGTCTGTGAGGAACATTACCCCTAGGTACAGTAATTTCAATTAAATTCTTTTACATGAGTATATATATATGTACGCGCATATATACTGCATATATATATATTCATATACATATATATTAAGCTTATAAAATAATAGGTTTCCATATGGGTTTTTCAAACATGCATAGTTTTAGCTATTGTTATAACCTACAGACGTCATCATCCTACCTTCCCATACTTCTGTTTACTTAAACGTCCTTCTCCATTATTCCCCCTTTCCATTTTATATTGTCTGTGGGTTTTTTGTTTGTTTGTTTGTTTGTTTGTTTGTTTGTTTTGTGACAGAGGACTAAACCCAGGACCTCACACATCTACAGGTATAAATTTGCTCAGATTGTTTTATATACGGATACTGTCATATTAACACCTATATAATATACTCCATCCCATAATTATATCTCTGTAATATTACACACAAACTATTGAATAGTCCTAAACATTTTCATAACCTATTAAGTCTATGTGGTGACTTTCCACCTTTTAGAAGAATGTTTTACTTGTGTGTGTGTGTGTGTGTGTGTGTGTTTGTGTGTGTAGTTGAGAGGACAACTTGTGTGAGTTAGTTCTTGCCTTTTGCATTGTAGGTCCTGGGGGTTGAACTCAGGTCACCAAGCATGGTGGGAAGCACCTTTACATGAGAACTGAGTCCCGTTACTTAATTTTTATCCATGGCTCATGAAGGTAATGTGAATAGATAGCACGCTATAGTAAAAACTGTCTAAGACTTCAGAGCAGCTCCACATGCACCTGGTTATGCAGGAAGATGTTAGAAGATTCTACTGTGTTCTGCTTAAAAAGAGAGGGTGGTTAGAAAATTGCAGAGCTGGGGTTGGAGAGATGGCTCAGTATTTAGGAACAAGTACTGCTCACCCAGAGGACCCGAGTTTGATGACCAACACCCACATCAGACAGCTTACAACAGTCTCTAACTCCAGCTTCAGGTGACCTTTCTAGCTTTCTCTTCTGGCTTCTGCTGGCACCTCTCTCTGCCCAGACACAGACATATAAATAATTAAGAATGAATTTGCAAAAGAGCAATACATCTTAAAAATCCCCCATAAATATAACATCTCTATTAATCCTATGTTGCTAAATGTTTTGTAACTGAATTTAACTATCTACCTTGAAATTTATTTGCAATGCAGTGGCTTAATTTTGTCTTCAGATGTTACTTGAAAACTGACTCACAGTGTTTAAGATAGCTTAAGACTCTTCACCTAGTTAACCCATGTTTTAGGTGGCTTTTAACCAGGTTTTAAGGATAAACTCAGTGAGCAGAACTCATTAAGTGCTCAGTTTTAAGCGATTTGAGTTGGCTAAGCCTCTTTGTGGATGAGCAGTTCCTGTAGAAAGTGCCCTGACATTAACAGAGTTTTTAAACTGACTTATTAAAAGAAAAGATTTGAGTGAGAAAAATCATACAATTACAAAGCCACCCTACCCCCTAACTATTAAGCTAACAATGCAAGCATAATATTTAACTTTATTAACAGTGCCCCCAAGTCAAAAGTTTGGGCTTAAGTGAAAGCAACAAAAAGATTGCCTTATCGAAAACATTATTTAATATTTTTAAAGAAAAATGCAAATCAAAAGCCAGAATTAAAACCCAAGAGGAAACTTTATTTTAGCATATTTGAATTTCCTTTGAGTCCCACTTAACCTGAGGTCCCTCACCCTCCCTCTTTCTTTCTGCCTGATAAACTTTTGTCCTCCAGCCTGCTGTGAAGAGAACAATGAAGCTGCCACCAAGGAGCCTCAGAACTTTTTAAGTGACTCTCAGAGTCATTACCCCTTAGCTTTTAGACATAGCATGAAAAGTAGCCTTTCTATTTCTCCCACTGGGAATCCCGAACAAAGCTCAGGCTCAGAGCATAAATCAAGAATTTCAGGTGCCATCTGCCTGCATTGTACATGTTCAGTGGAAAACATTAGAACCACTATAAATTAACAGTGACTTTTCTTCTAGCCAGAGCTCTTTCTTGCAGCTTGCGAGCCAAGATGCAAAGATCTAAGACATCATGAAGCACCTGCTCCAGCCTGGCCTCTTCGACCATTCTAGGAGAGTGGGAAGCTGGAATCACTGGAATCACGTCAGCCACTTTCTTAGACCATGAAACTGCTCGTGGGCTGGGAAACTATTTGTATTCAGTTCTTTTTCTTTTCTTTTCTTTTAATTTTTTATTTAATTTTTATTAATTACACTTTATTCATTTTGTATCCCCCCATAAGCCCCTCCCTCCTCCCCTCCCGGCCCCACCCTCTCCCCCACCCTTTCTGCATGCATGCCCCTCTCCAAGTCCACTAATAGGGGAGGTCCTCCTTTCCTTCTTTCTGATCTTAGTCTATCAGTTCTCATCAGAAGTGGCTGCATTGTCAGGGTTCTAGGTTATCTCAATGAATAGTCCTTGGTTGGAGTATGAGTCTCTGGGAAGTTGCCTGTGTTCAAATTTTCTTGTTCTGTTGCTCTCCTTATGGAGTTCCTGTCCTCTCCAGCTCTTACTATTTCCCAATTCTTACATAAAATTCCATTCACTCTGCCCTATAGTTGGCCATCAGGCTCAGCATCTGCTTTGACAGTCTGCACAACAGAGGCTTTCAGAGGCCCTCTGTGGCAGGTTCCTAGGTTGTTTCCTGTTTTCTTCTTCTTATGTCCATCCTCTTTGCCTTTCAGGATGGGGATTGAACATTTTAGTTAGGGTCCTCTCTTTTGCTTAGTTTGTTTAGATGTACAGATATTACTGGGTTTATTCTATGTTGTATGTTTATATGAGTGAGTATATACCTTGTATGTCTTTTTGCTTCTGGGACAACTCACTCAGGATGATCCTTTCCAGGTCCCACCATTTACCTGCAAATTTCATGATTTCCTTATTTTTCATTGCTGAGTAATACTCCATTACTCAGTAATGGTATAGATGTACCACAGTTTCTGCATCCATTCTTCAGTTGAGGGGCATCTGGGCTGTTTCCAGCTTCTGGCTATTACAAATAAAGCTGCTACAAACATGGTTGAGCAAATGTCCTTTTTGTGTACTTGAGCCTCTTTTGGATATATACCTAGGAGTGGTATGGCTGGATCTTGAGGAAGCGCTTATTCCTAGTTGTCTCAGAAAGCGCCAGATTGATTTCCAGAGTGGTTGTACAAGTTTACATTTCCACCAGCAGTGGAGGAGGGTTCCCCTTTCTCCACAACCTCTCTAACATGTGTTGTCACTTGAGTTTTTGATCTTGGCCATTCTCATTGGTGTAAGGTGAAATCTCAGGGTTGTTTTGATTTGCATTTCCCTAATGGCTAATGAGGTTGAGCATTTCTTTAAGTGCTTCTCTGCCATTCGATATCCCTCTACAGAGAGTTCTCTGTTTAGCTCTGTTCCCCATTTTTTAATTGGATTACTTGGTTTGCTGCTTTTCAGCTTCTTTAGTTCTTTATATATACTGGATATGAGTCCTCTGTCAGATAAAGGGTTGGTGAAGATTCTTTCCCAATCTGTATAGGCAGTCGCTTTGTTTTGATGACGGTGTCCTTTGCTTTACAGAAGCTTTTCAGTTTCATGAGGTCCCATTATTGATTGTTGCTCTTAGAGCCTGTGCTGTTGGTGTTCTGTTCAGGAAGTTTTCTCCTGTACCAATGAGTTCTAGGGTATTCCCCACCTTTTTTTCTAGCCGATTTAGTGTGTCTGGTTTTATGTTGAGGTCTTTGATCCACTTGGACTTCAGTTTTGTGCAGGGTGATAAGTATGGATCTATTTTCATTTTCTACATGTAGACATCCAGTTAGACCAGCATCATTTGTTGAAGATGCTATCTTTTTTCCATTGTGTGGTTTTGGCGTCTTTGTCAAAAATCAGGTGTCCATAAGTGTTTGGGTTTATTTCTGGGTCTTCTGTTTGGTTCCATTGATCCACCATTCTGTTTCTATGCCAGTACCATGCAGTTTTTATAACTGTTGCTCTATAATACAGCTTGAGATCAGGGATGGAGTTACCTCCAGAAGATCTTTTATTGTAGAGGATTGTTTTAGCAATTCTGGGTTTCTTGTTATTCCATATGAAGTTGAGAAGTTTTCTTTCAAGGTCTGTGAAGAATTGTATTGGCAATTTGATGGGAATTGCATTAAATCTGTAGATTGCTTTTGTTAAGATGGCTATTTTTACTATGTTAATCCTGCCAAGCCATGAGCATGGGAGATCTTTCCATCTTCTCATATCTTCTTCTAACTCTTTCTTCAGAGAGTTGAAATTTTTTTCATACAAGTCTTTGACTTCCTTGGTTAGGGTTACTCCGAGGTACCTTATGTCATTTGTGGCTATTGTGAAGGGTGTTGTTTCCCTAATTTCTTTCTAAGCCATTTTGTCTTTTGTATACAGGAGGGCTACTGATTTTTTTGAGTTAATTTTGTATCCGGCCACTTTGCTGAAGGTGTTTATCAGCTGTAGGAGTTCCTGGTAGAGTTTTTGGGCTCACTCATGTATACTATCATATCATCTGCAAATAGGGATAATTTGACTTCTTCCTTTCCAATCTGTATCCCCTTGATCTCCTTCAACTTCTTATTGCTCTAGCAAGGATTTCCAGTATTATGTTGAAGAGATATGGAGAGAGTGGGCAGCCTTGTCTTGTCCCTGATTTCAGTGGGATTGCTTTAAGTTTCTCTCCGTTCAGTTTGATGTTGGCTATAGGCTTGCTGTATATCGCCTTTACTATGTTTAGATATGTGCCTTGTATCCCTGATCTCTCCAATACTTTAAGCATGAATGGATGTTGGATATTGTCAAATGCTTTTTCAGCATCTAGGGAGATTATCATGTTTTTTTTTTTTCTTTCATTTTGTTAATATGGTGGATCACATTGATGGATTTCCATATATTAAACCACCCCTGCATACCTGGGATGAAGCCTACTTGGTCATAGTGGATAATATCTTTGATGTGTTCTTGTATTCGGTTTGCAAGTATTTTGTTAAGTATTTTTGCATAAATGTTCATAAGGGAGATTGGCCTGAAATTCTCTTTCTTTGTTGAGTCTTTGTGAGGTTTAGGTACCAAGGTGACTGTGGCTTCATAGAATGAGTTTGGTAATGTTCGTTCTGTTTCTATTTTGTGGAATAGTTTGAAGAGAACTGGAGTTAGCTCTTCTTTGAAGGTCTGGTAGAATTCTGCGCTGAACCCATCTGGTCCTGGGCTTTTTTTTTTTTTTTTGGATGGGAGACTTTTGATGACCGCTTCTATTTCTTTGGGGGATATAGGACTATTTAATTGATTTACCTGGTCCTGATTCAGCTTTGTTTGGTAAGTCAAATCGATCAAGAAAATTGTTCTTTTCATTTAGATTTTCAAATTTTGTGGCATATAGACTTTTGAAGTAAGTCCTAATGATTGTTTGGATTTCCTCAGTGACTGTAGTTATGTCCCCCTTTTCATTTCTGATTTTGTTGATTTGGATGGTGTCTCTCTGCCTTTTAGTTAGCTTGGCTAAGGGTTTGTCAATCTTGTTGATTTTCTCAAAGAACCAGCTCTTGGTTTCATTGATTCTTTGAATTGTTTAATTTGTTTCTAATTGATTGATTTCAGCCCTGAGTTTGATTATTTCCAGCCGTCTACTCCTTTTTGGTGTGTCTGCTTTTTCTTTTTCTAGGGCTTTTAAGTGAGCCATTAAGTTGCTTGAATGAGCTGTCTCAAATTTCTTCTTGAAGGCACTTAGTGCTATGAACTTTCCTCTTAACACTGCTTTCATTGTGTCCCACAGGTTTAGGTATGGTGTGTCTTCATTTTCATTGAGTTCTAGGAAGACTTTAATTTCTTTCTTTATTTCTTCCCTGACCCAGCTGTCATTTAATAGCAAATTGTTCAGTTTCCATGTGTGTGTAGGCTTTTTGTTATTTCTGTTGTTGTTGAGGTCCAGCTTTAGTCCATGGTGATCAGACAGGATACAAGGGATTATTTCAATCTTCTTGTATCTCTTGAGGTTTGCTTTGTGACCAACTATATGGTCTATTTTGGAGAAGGTTCCATGAGGGGCTGAGAAAAAGGTAAATTCTTTTGTGTTTGGGTGTAAGGTTCTGTAAATGTCTGTTAGGTCCATTTGATTCATGACCTCTGTTAGAGATATTGTTTCTTTGTTTAATTTCTGTTTAGTTGACCTGTCCTTTGTTGAGAGTGGGGTGTTGAAGTCTCCCACTATTAGTGTGTGTGGATCTATGTGTAGTTTAAGTTTTATCAATGTTTCTTTCACAAATGTGGGTGCCCTTGTATTTGGGGCATAGATGTTCAGGATTGTGATGTCTTCTTGGTGGAATTTTCCCTTGATGAGTATGAAGTGTCCTTCCCCATCTCTTTTGATTAATTTTGGTTGAAAGTCTATTTTATCAGATATTAGAATGGCTACTCCTGCTTGCTTCTTGCATCCATTTGCTTGGAAAGCCGTCTTCCATCCCTTTACTCTCAGGTAATGTCTATCTTTGTGACTTAGGTGTGTTTCTTGTATACAACAGATTGCTGAGTTTTGTTTAGGCATCCATTCTGTTAGTCTGTGTCTTTTTATTGGAGAATTAAGTCCATTGATGTTGAGAGAGATTAATGACCAGTGGCTGTTACATCCTTTGAATTTGATGTTGGCTGTGGACATACTGTTGTGTGCTTGGTTTCTCTTTGTTTTACTGTAGTGAGGTTATTTATTTCCTGTGTTTTCTTGAATGTAGCTAGTTTTCTTGGGTTGTATTTTCCCTTCTAGTGTCTTCTGTAATGCTGGATTTGTTTGTAGGTATTGTTGAAATTTGTTTTTGTCATTGAACATCTTGTTTTCTCCGTCTATGAGGACTGAGAGTTTTGCTGGGTATAGTAGCCTGGGCTGACATCTGTGTTCTCTTAGGGTCTGCATGATATCCGTCCAGGCCCTTCTGGCTTTCATAGTCTCTGTTGAAAAGCCAGGTGTGATTCTTATGGGTTTGCCATTATATGTTACTTGGCCTTTTTCCCTTGCAGCTTTTAGTATTTTTTCTTTGTTCTGTATACTTACGGTTTTGATTATTATGTGGTGGGAGGATTTTCTTTTCTGGTATATTTTATTGGGTGTTCTGTAGGCCTCTTGTATTCTTATTGGCCTCTCCTTTAAGTTAGGGAAATTTTCTTCTATGATTTTGTTGAAAATATTTTCTGGGCCTTGGTGCAGGGAATCTTCTTTTTCCTCTATTCCTATTATTCTTTGGTTTTGTCTTTTTATGTTGTCTTGAATTTTTTGGACGGTCTGTGTCAGGAATATTTTAGATTTAACATTTTCTTTGACAGATACAGTTATTTCTTCCATTGTGTCTTCCACACCTGAGATGCTTTCTTCCATTTCTTGTAGCCTATTGGTTATGCTAACCTCTGTAGTTCCTGCTTTCTTCCTTAAGTTCTTTCTCTCCACAATTTCTTCCATTTGTGGTTTTTTTTTTAATTTTTCCAATTCTATATTCAGGTCTTGAGCCATTTTGTTTGTTTCCTTCACCTGTCTGACTGTATTTTCATGTTTTTCCATCAATTCCTTCAGCTGTTTGTTTGAACAATCCTCTGTTTCTTTTATTTCATTTAGTGATTTAAGCATTTCCTCTCTAAAGGCCACAAACTGTTTGGTTGCAGCTTCCTCTATTTCTTTTCATATTTTATTTGTTTCCTCTGTTATCTTCTTCATGAGCATAGATGTTAGGTCATCTTCTTGAATTTCAATTATGCTGGGGTGTCTGAGGCTATTTGCCCCTGAATAACTGGATTCTGGAGATGCCATATTGCTCTGGCTTTTGTTGGTTGAACTTTTATGCTGTCCTCTACCCATTGGGCTATCTTAAGTGTTTGAAGTTAGTTTCTGGTTGTTCTTGCACTATTGTGGTGGAGAGAATCCCTTTGGCAGGAAGATGGTTTTTCCTGAAGGAAGCCTTCTCAGCTTTTTGGGTATAGTCACTGGATGGCTGGTGTTTTTCAGGAGTTGCTACAACTCACCTCAGACATAGAGACCTGGGTGGTAGCTGTGGTCCTGATTAGTCAAAAGGGCTCTCCTCTTACCGGGAGAAGTCCTGGAGACAGCTGCCCTCCTTCTGGGTTTCTTGCTGTAAATTTAGTGATCAGCTGTTGTAACCTGTGTGTCCCGTGGTTTGGTCGGTTTTGTTAGGGATAAATAGTTGCCCCTTGGAGCAGTATCTGGGGGTTGATCTCAGAGTTCCCGGTCTTTTGTAGGTCTGAGGTTGGGGCTCTGTGCCCCAGAACCCAAGAGGTAATCTGTGGCGGGTGAGTATTGCTCTCCTGGTAACAGCAGGCTATCTGGGGCACAGCAGTTCCCTGGGTTGGGCCAGTCTGTGGGACCTTTTCCAGGGATATACTGGGTGGCCTAAGTCCGTCCCCTTTGCTTCGTTCCTTGTTCCTTGTGAGGGTTTCTCCAGACAGTGACTCCAAGACTCTGGTGTCTTGGGGCACACAGTTCTGTCTGTAAGGAGTAGTTGGTACAAAGCAGGTCTCTGGGCTGGCCGCGCGTGAGTCCGCCTGCTAGTCTGTGGGAGCTGGGTTCCCAATAACTCTGTGCTCCCTGCTTGGGCCTGGATCCATGATGGCTAGGCGTACTGGCCTATTTGTGATCTGTGGTCTGCGAGGCTTTCCCTAGGCAAAGCCTAGGTGATTCCAGAAGCACAGTTTCCTCCTTCCCTGTGGGGCTCTCTCCAGACAGGGATTCCCAGTCTCTGTTGCACTGGGGCACGCAGCTCTTCTGTACTGGTGAGCTGGGCGTGCAGCCGCTCTCTGCGCACGGCAGGAGCTCAGCTGTGATGGTGGCAGGTATCCACGGTCAGGGAGATCTTCCAGGGAAAGACTGGGTGACCCGTGATCAGACTTGCAACTTTCCTTCCCCGTGGGGTTTTCTTGCGACTGGGACTCCCAGTCTTAGGCACCCTTGTGCCCACCAATCAGCCTGGGAAAGTGATTGGGACAGGCAGGCGTGTGGCTCCAGCCCGGAGACCCAAAGCCTGAGTTACCCGGGATCTCTTCTGGGTTCTGGCTGGGCAGCCCGAGAGTGGACCCAACCGATTCCCACGCTGTGGGAGCCTCCCCTCACCTGGGAAACACGATCGCTGTAGTTTTAGGGCCCAGAGTTCAGTCTCATGGTCGCTGCATGGAGAGTGCTGTTCTGCTTCTCAGACACAATGCTCTCCCGGCGCCACCATCTTGGCCCCCCTCTAGTTCTTTTTCTTAGCCCAGAGAAGGAAGACCTAGAAAAAAAAAAAAAGATGATTCAAATCAACAATTTAAGTTAAAGGTTGGATATTTGGTAACAACATGCCACTTTTCTCTCTTCTTTCCTTCTTTTTCCTCCTCCTTCTTGTCCCCTTGCTTCCTCTCTCCTGTCCTCTCCCCTCTCTCTGTCTAGCCAGGAAATCCAACTCTCACCTTGACTTGTATTTTTTGTTTATTTGCTGACTTCTTGGCTTGTGAATCCAAAGTAGGAAGCAGGCTTTGGATCCCAGGGATACCATGATTCTAGAGGGATATAAACCATTTCACAAATCCCATGTACTCTTACTGAGCCTGCCTTTTCCCTCTCCAGGAGAAACCCCAGGCTATGCCTGGTCCCAGATTCCTCCCATGTTATTTACTAGCATAAGAAGCATTTCCTTATTTGATCAATGTATGGATTCAAAACAGAAACTTGTGGGAGAATAGATACGTAGCCCACCCCTTGGCAAAATGTATGCTTTATGTTGGAAGAATAGGAAACACCTTAAAGATATTTTCCCTCTCAAACTATGCCTTCCTTTCACCTCTTTGCCTTCTGTTTTGGTGGCCAAAAGCCCATTGCACTGGTCAACCTGTTTACTTCAGATTCTTTTTACTTATTTTTAGAATTTTAAGCCTTTTAAAAAAACCTCTTTATTAACGCTTGATTCTTTTATGAAAAAGTAGTTACCATATTATAAAATGATGGTCCGCCTTATGAAACTTCAAGACAGTGACTGGTTCTAGAGGTGACGGGATATCAAGTCTCACTCTCTTTCACATCACCTATGATGCTCTGTCATAGCTAATTATTTATGCAGGCGCATGCTGCATACTTGTGTAGGTATTATGTTTTCCTTTCTGTAGTAAGCTATCATTGATCTTCTGTATTTCTCTTCGCCTTTCCCGAGTTTTCTGAGGCAGAAATGAAAAATAAAATGTCACTTTGAATAAATCTATTCAATGGCAGGCCTTTGGTCAGCTGTTGTTTTTCTTTCAACAAACACTATACTCCTTTCAACAAAAGCCAGGTGACACTTATACTGGAGAAAAAAACAAACAACTGTAGCTATGTCTGAAATGACAGAGTCCATTCAAGAGAATTATTTAGGAGCAGAACTGGCAGTGATGTTACTTAGTCAGGAAAGCGTAAGCTTTGTCTCTAGATACTACTATCTCTACCAGCTGAAGATCCCCAGGTACCAAGGAATGTTCCTCACTATCTCTCATGGTCTCTCAGTGTTACACTACCACAAACAAAAACAGCATCATTGGTAGTGAAATGAGGTTTTTCCTGATCTGTCTCTCACTGGGAAAGTTTCTCAACATCCGCTGTATATGATATTCTATAGCTTCTTAGAAGTGAGTGACACCAAATCACATTGTGATATCTAAGCATAGTCAACAGAAAAGAAAGCAGAAGGAGGTTTCCATACTTCAAACACTGTAAGTGCAAAAGCACAACAAATGTACAGCTTAGTAGTCTTGGGTACACATTATTGACATCAAAGCCAAGCTCCTGAGTCAATTGAACTTTTAATGGCAAATTCTAGTCTCCTCCATAAGTGCACCAAGTTGTGTGGGCCTAAAATAAATCTTTTGTGAAACTCAAGTAACTCTTATGGAAAATAAAATCTATAGTAACTTATCTCATTCTTGTATGTTCTTGTTTGTGTCAATGTGTGTGTATATATATATGTGTGTGTGTGCAGATACACTTGTGTGTTTGTGTGCAAGTATACATGCAGGAACACGTGTGGATATATGCTTCTGGAAGCTATAGGTCATCCTCAGATGTATCCTCAGGACCCCCCATTCCCCACTCTCTGTTAACAAGGTCTCACTCTCTAACCCTGGCTGGCCTAGAACTGGTTGTATGGACCATGTTCACTTCTAATGCACAGCAATTCTGCCTCATAAGTTCTGGGGCTAAATTTTAATTGTTTCTCAACAAGCACTTCTGAAAATAGACTCAAAATTGTGAGTAATGAAAAATAATTTGAAGGTACATATGGTTAGAAATATTTTTGCCTTTATTAAGGGTGATTGCATGTTTGCACATGGATATTTTCCCCACGATCATGTGAGTGATGTGCCTGAGTTTTTGTGAGCTTTATTATATTCCTCAAATAACTACATAAATGAAGAAGCATCCTTTTCATTCTCACACATAGCGTTTTTTTTTTCACTTCAAGAACACCATCTCCACTGTCAAGAATACACAATCATATTCTTATTGACACATGATTGTTGCCCATATTTTGTGAGATAATTAAATGGCTATCCCCTCTAGACACCGAAGTTACATTTCATTAGCATCCTTTATAACTCAATATATCCTCTCCAGACCAGATATTTTATATTGATAAAATTGCGTAGCATATCTTGCTGCTGTTGAGATATGTATCTGTGTTAGGTTTCTGAGGCGGTGACTCCAAAAGCAAAAATTACTCTTTGTCACTCGAATTCAAAATCAGGTAACTCAAGGTAAGGCCCTGCCTTTGTCCTGACTTTCATACATTGACATTTCTCTTCCAGGGCTGTCATGAAGAGTGTGCATTGTCCAACTGTAAAGGGGCTACTTGAAAGCATAGTGTGTCAGCTGTGAATGCATGAAAGACTTTCAGCATCTGTGAAGAAAGTACTTTTTTTCTTCCTTAAGGGTGTGGTGAGAAGAGTCGATGGCAATGCCTATTCTGTAACAGAGATTTGGATTGTGAGCCAAGATTTCTTCCCAAGAGGATGACAAACATAAAAGCAGCAACAGGCAAGATAAGAAAAATGCCGGGGAATAAATGTTTTTAATGTTGACAGAATACATATCTTTTTTAAAAAAAATAGATTGAATATTTTCCCCTACACATGCTGCTCTCTGAACAGGTACTTACCAAACTGGGTTAAGTGATGAGCAGCCCCTTCTGGACAGCTTAACTAGAATGCGAGTTGGAGTGATTTCTAAGAAGAGTGACGCCTCTCGTGGGATGGTTTAGGTTTTGGACCTGTGGGAAGAGGTTCTGGGATTCTTCAGCTTGCTGAGGACAAGGCTAAAAGTAGAAATGTGGGGATGCATAGCAGAGTGAGGGTGAAAGAACATCTGTTTTCTGTATCTAAGAAAATTCCAAAAGGAACTGAGCTTAAGCTATAGGATAACAAATTTAAATTAGCAACAAGAAAGAATTTCCTGGCCTGGAGGGATGTTGGGCATACAAAGGCTAGCTGGACTCTCTATTGCACATCTTTGCAAAAGTGTTTTCATGAAAATGGAATGGTGTAGGTGTGGACCTTCCTGTTTCTAGAACAATGGATCAAATAAGTCTTGAATAACATTTCTTCATTTCCCCAGATTTTTGAATATTGGAACTCTGGTAAACTAAAGGAGAATACCGCAAAAATAGTAAATCTCATAACTATTTGCATGAAATAGAAAAAAAATTCAGTCATAGTCAGGTTATACTGTATTCTTCTACAGTATAATTTTTCTTGGAAGTTTCTAGAATACAGAACATTTTAAAAAAATCTCACAAATGACTCTGTAGAAGTCTTTTTTTTAATTTTTTTTTGTGTTTAAATTCTTGTGCAGTATATAAAAGAGTGTTGGCCCCTCGAGCAATAATTCTTGCTTACTTTCCTGTGCTTCTTTGTGTGATGCAAGGTGATACATTTGAATTTCAGCCAGTGGGATGTAAGGTGTGGGCATTGCCATCATGCCCAGCAGAGAAACACTTCCGAGTCAGCTCTCTTTGAAAGAGTCTGTGGTCATTTCCACACTGTCCTCCTGCCTGCAGCTAGACTGCAGAGATGCAGTAGGAGATGGCTGCAGGGACCAGAATCCCTGCCTTACACTGTGAATGGTCACTTGGAACTGGGATCATCGGCTCAACATCCTTTGCAAGTGAGAAAATACTGCTGTTCTAATTGAATCCTTCGCCTCCTCTTTCTTCTCCTTAATCTTTTGTCTCCTTTCTTGTCTTCTGAGGAATTAGGTGGCCAAGCCCATTTTGTAAATTTTAATTCCTTCCCAGATCTGAATCAAAGTTTTGCTGGGTTTTGTTTGTTTGTTTGTCGTTTGTTTTCTTCTCATTCTTTCATAAAATTATGAGGAATGTGAAATCTCATTCCTGCTTTTTTTGGAGGACTTTTCTACACAGCACAATTGTTTCTGATTGATCTGGTTCTATTGATCAACATGTCTGTTTTTGTGTCAACACCATGTGGTTTTTATTCTATTGTGACTATTGCTCTGTAGCACACCTTGAAATCAGGGATGGTGATAACTCCAGAGGTTCTTTTATTGTTCAGTATTGTTTTGGCTATTCTGGGTTTTTTATTTTTCCAGATGAAGTTGAGAATTGTCCTTTCATGGTCTATAAGGGATTGCATTGAAATTTTGTTAGGAATTGCATTGAATATGTAGATTGCTTTTGGTAAGATGGCCATTTTTACTATTCTAATCCTATCTACTCATGGGCATGGGAGATCTTTCCATCTGATATCTTTCTTCAGAGACTTGAAGTTCTTGTTATATAGTTCTTGACTTTTTTGTTCCCTCAGAATGAGTTTATTGACTTTTGAGGCCATACAGAACTTTGCTAGGATTTGGTTCTTCATTGTAAAGAATCTTTATTATACAAGATTCACACTAGGTAAATTTATCAAGTACATACTTTACACATGTGTGTGCCAAGATATGTAGTATAGATTAGGCGAATCATATCATGTAGGACCTAAACTTGAAGCCTAGTTTAATTATATCATGTAAGACCTAAACTTGAAGCCTGAAGGTTGGCCTCATATTTTTCTTGGTCTGAAAAGTTTCTTTCCTATCACATGACAGAGCACCTGAAAGAAACACTTTTATCAGAAAGGATTTACGTTGTTTCCTGGTTTTCGTCCATGCTGGCTCTCTCCATGGTGTCTGGATTCACGGTGAAGAATGCATCTTGGTGGGAAGGAGCGGTAGAACACCACTGCCCTTCAGCTCATGGTAGCCAAGCATCAGAGAGCAAGAGCAAGCCTGGGCCAGCTTTTCCTGCTTCTTCCAGTTGTGTTCTCTTTGAGCCCTGTGTCTGTGGATGGTACTGTCCAGTCTCAGGGCAGCTTGTCATTACATACACATACCAATTGTCTCTGGTAGCAATGCCCTCACAGATACGCCCAGAAGTGTGCTTTACAGATCTAGTCTCATTTTTTAAAAAGCTCCTCTTTCTCTTTCTGTCTCTGTCTCTCTCTCTGTGTGTGTGTACATGAGTTCCTTGGAATCAAAAGACATCTGATCCACTAAAATTAGAGTCACAGGTCTTTATGTGCTGAGCTGCCTCTCATGGTGCTGGGAACTGAACTCTTGTCCTTTGTAGGAGCAGTATGTGCTTTTAACTGCAGATCCATCTCTCCAGCCCCCTACTGTTTGCCTCATAATTGATTCCACTTCACCATCAAGATGAACAACCGTCATGTCTTCCACAGTTTTTTGCTACTTGCGTACCCTTGAACAGATAGATAGCTCAGAACAAAGTCAGTGCCCAAGAGAATTGTCCCTGATGGGCTTTGACTATCCAGCTCCTATTATCAACCACTGTAACACGCTGACTTGGGAGCCTGCAACCAATAGGAAAATGTGATGTGGAAAGGGAGCTCCTCAATAATATAAATTGCAATGTCATCAGCAGTCAGTCCATTGCCTCCTAAGGGAAGTGCACTTGGGACTACAGATGTATAATTGAGGCTGACTTTTGAAAACATCTATCTTCAGGTATTTCTCTCCCTTAGAAACATATTTGAAGGAATGAAGGAACAGAAAGGACATTAAGCACGATTTGAAAGGTAGAGGGGTCCCTAGGCTCTTCAGTCAGTGGTGTCTTAACGGGTGCTGGCTATTGTTACTTGGGCCTGTATGTTCACAATGCAAAGAAACACTAGCTACCAAATCAAAAGATCAGGCTCTTTAATGTTTTGTCTTTTGAATGTGAACAAATTTCACTTTCTTGAGGGTGTCTTCGAATCAGTTGTACCTCTGTCCCTTGCAGGGACGGGGGGGGGAGTTGCTTGCTCTGAGGGTGACTCTAGTCACTAGCAAGTAAGAAGCTATCAATTATCATTAGTCACTCTTGCAGTTAAAAGCAGGGCTGTGGCATGGTAAAAAGTGATACAAAATGACAATTCTAATACCTGCAAATCCTACAAGGAATACCACTTTGAACCAAAACTGAACTAAGAATAAAGTTTGGCACCAGCAAGGTGATATTTATTATTTATCTTTAATATTGATTTATCTTTTAGTTAAACATTGGTTATTCCTAAACCAGCTGTATACCCGAATCACCACACAGAGACTAGGATTTATTTAATTAACCTAGAGCACAATGCTGGGCAATAGTTACTTCATCCTAAACCTCCAAGCCTGCATAGTTTCCTCCCATTCAGTTTTCCCACATTATACTTGCTTTTAGTCATATCTTAAGTCCCATTCTTCTCTCCTCCTGGTTCAAAGTCCTCTCCTGTCTATCTCTGCTCTTCAACTTCTCCCACTCACTTCCTTCTCCTCCTCCAGACCAGGATATTCCACACTGTTCTCTCCATTGCCCAGCACTGGCCAGTTGTTTAATTGACAATTACAGAGAACAAATGGGGGCATGCTTACACAAATTTGAGGTGATGCTTAGAATAAGCATCACAATGCAATGTCCAGACTGAAACCAGATAATGGGGTGGAGAAATCAGCATTCTAATGAACAAGGGTAAATTGTACACGTGCCACAAGAGCATTATACCAACAGCAAGGTGAACTTTTTATTATTTAAATGTACAGTAATGATATTTTTGAAGCTAACAGTGAATGTTAAGACTCAAGGCCTTCATTGTCTGTGTTCCCCCAAACAAGTCACCACCACTGCCCCACACTGCCTCACCCCAAAACCTACTTCTTAAGCACCTTCCAGTCAAGGAACACCTTTTCATTAAATGGGAAAATGATAACTAACACCCTCACCCTTTTCCTCTGAGTTATCTGTAAAGGCTTTTATTCAGGGTAAATCCACATCTGACAGGAGCATTCTGTTCCGATCTCTTCTTTATTATAAGCTTTTAAAAAAGTACCCAAATTTGTTCCATCATTTTTCATATTGTATTAAAACATTAGATTCCTTCACATAATAATATTTCTTTTATTGGGCAATTGTCTTGGCCCTGTCTACAGCAGTCTCCATGGCAGAATGCCTGTCAGTAATCTGGAATGTTTTATAATGACTGCTTGCCTTCTCTTAGGGCAGGCCCAAGAATTAGCTTTCCTGGTAGCCGAATCCCCTCTCTCCCACAGAGAACGTGATTACACCAGGTAAAGTTCAGGGGCGAGCTGAGGAGGGCAGCGGTGTGAGGCAGCTGTCTGCTGTGATTGCAGCACCATGCTTACAGTCTGAGGCTTGAAGATAAATTAAGATCCCCCCCATCTTTGAGAAGCGTCCATCTTCAATGCTTTTAAAATACAATAGCCACACTCTGTAGTTTTCTCTCCACGTAGTGAAGCAGTTTTCTGAGAATTGTGAGATGCATTCCAGCGCCCTACTTATGGAAGGGGGTGAGTTGGAGGCAAAGAGCTGGCACCAAACTCAGCTCTGCAGTGCAGAATCAGAGAAGCAGTAGCATGCATGTTCCACGAGGCGCTGTCTTGATAAACTGATGATAATTACGTTTTTTTCCTGATCATGAAAAAACAAAGGTAATAGATCTAACTAATAAAACCAAACTAATAAAATCATTTGATCATTTTGATTCACTGTGCTTCCTGGTAGCAAGCCTCCCTGTTGACTCACAAATTGTTGCTGTCAAATCTTTGTGCATTTGTTTCTTTTTGGATATGATTTAATGTCTCCTCTCTCTCTGCTACTGTCCATCATCAAACTTCTTTCCAGGGAGCAGGGGAATGTTTTGGGACCAGGACACAAAACAAGCTACCCAGCAGATCACATCGATGACTATTTTTTTAAGGCAATATGTATGTACATTACCTGACTCAGTTTGATAGAGTGTTTGGGAGGGGGCTGCATCTTGATCCATTATGAATTATAAGATGCAATAGGAGATAGAAAGGAAATGACCTTCTTGACTCCTGGGCCAGTCAGAGGAGCATGTTTCTAGCTCAGTTGGACTGGTTGACCCCTGCTTCCAGGCTAAAGTCATTCTTTATTTTATAATGTCCAACTTGTGTATAGCGGAAAGCGAATGAGGAATAAAATCAGACTGTCTGTCTGATTCCCTGTAATAATAGTATAAAAAATTCTGCCATAAATCTAAGCACCTTGTGATATGTGTTGCCTACATATTTTTCCTTATCTATTTCTTGTCAACTTTGTGAAATTTAATATATATGTAAAGCTTCTTTCCTTCACTTTCTCTCTTCCTTCCTTTCTTTTTATCTGTATTTATTTTATGCTGAATTTATCCCCACAGCATGAGTTTTAGTTTCTTCAGTTTCTTCTGGGATATGTTTGTCTTCTGTGCTGCTTCTTCTGGCTCTCGGATTATTTGTTCCTTTTCAGTTAGGATCGTCTCAATGTGGCAGAGGCAGCTCATGTATGGCCTACTCTGGCCGTGGGCTCTGTTAAGTTCATTGAGGGCATCTTAGGTGCTCTGTTCACTGGCTATGTTCAATGACTGGAGAATCAACATCTATTTTAAATTTATTAATTAATTCACTTTAGATCCCGAGTGTAGTCTGCTCCCTCCTTTCTTCTCGGTCCCAACCTCCTTCCTCTTCTCCCATCCCTCATGCACTATTCCTCACATAAGGGGACACCCCAATAACCCAGCTCATTAAGTCACATCAGGATGGCATGCTTCTTTCCCTGTGGCATGGGGAGGCACCCCCATTGGGAGGAGGGCAATTAGAGAGCAGGCGACAGAGTCCATGTCAGAGATAGTCCCTGTTCTCCTTACTAAGAATAGACAGCAGAACTGGATGAAGAGAGGGAACAAGACAGGAGCCCAGCATAGCTGTCCTCTGAGAGGCTCCACCCGGCAGTATATGGAAACAGCCAAACATTGGGAGAATCTACATCAAAACCCTTAACTCGAGCATTACTCTGCATTTTTATCTAGCGCAGCAAACACTTAGCACTCTTTTTGAGCCACTGATGCTGTCTCTAACCCCATTGTTTGACCTGGGCACACCTAAGGACTCCATTGTATTGACAGAAGGGTGCATTGCTTCTTTCAGATACTTGGCTGGCTTTCCAAATGTGCATGCTCTTGATGGCCTGGGCAGTTTCACCAGTGTTCTTAAAGTGAACATGAAGGTTTTAATCTTTTGATTTGGGTGATTTTGTAGGATTTTCTGAGTCAAGAGAGTAGTAGCAAAGTATATTCACAGGTCACCTCAGGCAACTTACTGAAGAGAGTCTTCCTTCCTTCCTTCCTTCCTTCCTTCCTTCCTTCCTTCCTTCCTTCCTTCCTTCCTTCCAGTTTTTATTTGGTCCAGGCTTGCCTATAAACTCACAATCCTCCTGCCTCCTCCTTCCAAGAGCTGGGATTGCAGATTGTACCATACCTGGCAATGGTACTCATAACTATTCATAGACTGCTGGGCAAAATACATAATTCTGTACTATCCCAATGCAGATAATGTTAATTTGAGTGTTATTATTTGCCTGGCTCTTTGCCAAATGTCATGTTGAACTCTGGACACATACTATTTCATTAAATTTCCAAAAGTGTGCTTGGCAATCGTTGCTATGTGACTTGTACTTACAGAAGAAGAAGAAGAAATTTAAAGATGGGAATCTGAACTTTTCAGACCAAGAGACAGAGGAGGTTTGGTATTATGGTATAGTGAGGGAAGTAGCTGAGGATTCTGGGTGTCAGAGGCCATGAACCATCAGTCAGTGTGACAACACCCAAGCAACCCCAAGTGTATTATTAGCACAGCCTGTGTTTGAGCTGCAGGTTTACATACCATCCCTCTTGATGAGAAATTTCACATTTTGGGATAGGAGGTAATATTTCTTCCAGGAGCCATCCGTTCCTGAACACTTTTTCTTTTAACCTCTGAGGAAATGTTACCTCTGCTGTTTTGGAAAACAACTTGACATATGGAGAGATGGCTAAGACCCAGAAAATGTTCGCTGTCATGTATTCTCTTTTGCTATCTTAGTCAATGTTCTATTGAGACACCATGACCACTGCAGCTCTTATAAAGGAAAGCATGTAATTGGGGCTTGCTTACAGAGGTTCAGTCCATTATCAGCCTGGAGGAAAGCATGGCAGCAGGCAGGCAGACATGGTACTGGCAGTTATATATCTGGATTGACAGCAGAGGAAGAGAGAATGACACTGGGCCTGGCTGGAGCTTCTGAAAACCACTCCAAGTGACACACTTCCTCTGAGAAGACCGAACCTACTCCAGCAAGTATACACACCCTAATTCCTGTCTAATAGTGCCACTCCCTAATGACCAAGCATTCAAATCTGTGAGCCTATAAGGTCCATTACTATTCAAACCACCACACCTGCTTGCTGTATCCTCTGATGAGTTATTCCTTCACCTTCTCTTAGCTTAATGAAGCTTATAATATAACTCCAACCGGGAAGTTATGAAACAGTCCCTAGAAACAGCATCCTTTGAACAGGTAGAACTCATAAAAACTAACTATTTAATGATAGGTCTAAGCACCTTATGACATATGTTGCTGATACATTTTTCAATGCTTTCTCCTTGCCAACTTTGTGAAATTTGAAATGTGTAAAACTTTCATAAATCAGTGACTGTAAGGCCCCCTCACTGGAGGTAGAAATATTGAAGATACCCACTGAGAACAAATGTGCAGCTAGGAGCGGTGGCTCATGCCCATAATCCCAGTACTCAGGGAGGAAGAGCCAGGTAGATCTCTGAGAGTTTGAGGCCAGCCCGGTCTACAAAGCAAGTCCAGGACAGTCAATGCTACACAGGAAAAACAAACAAATGAAACAAAACAGACAATCCTCCCCCAAACAAAACAATACTCAGAAAAGAAAAGAAAACAAACAAATAACGAAACAAACAAACAAAACAACACGAGTATACAAGGAGCAGGAGAAGAGCTCAGAAATGAGTTTTTTTCCTAGAATTGGATTTGATCCCAAGCAAGCTAAGCACCCTTCAAAATAAGTATGCAGTTAATAGCAAGTAGGTACCCAGTTAATAGTAGTGTCAACATTTATATATACAGAGCACCCACACACACACACACACCATTTTCTTATCCAGCACTCTAGTGATTTCCACAGTGGGAGAAAGCAAAGATCTGTATTACACTTACCCATGATGCTTCAGTCTCATCCTTCACTGGTGTCCATCTTTTCACAGTGAAGTGGGAAGACATTTTTATCTTTGAGGCAGTGCAGAGATGGCCATGTTTGACTAGGTCATCCTCCTGAGCAGTGCTGTCATTGCTATGGGACGCTCAGTCATTACTCAAACCCTTGCTGACTATATTAGAAACTCCAGAGCAGAGGCCTTACAGCAACTGCTTAACTGCAACCTAAGCAACCACCCAGGGGGATGAGGCCCTAGATTGAAGGATAGAGGCACAGGAGAAGGGCAGTTCTGACATCACTGTTGGTGTGTTATATGAATGACAGGCAAATACCATTTTTTTTATCCACAGAGCGTTGACAAGAAAAATGCACTCAAAAGAAGATAGTAAGATTTATTACTCTGCTGAAAGAGAGAATACCGTTGATTTTTAATCTGAAGTAAGTGCTTTTGTTTCTGGTTTGTTTATTTTTCCTTGGAAGAATAAATACCTAATTAAAAGCACAGAATTAACAATATTCCTATTTTATCAGCCATATATTTGTGTATATATAATTTCCCTACTTGGATCATGCATATAACTATGCAAATAGTTATATCTTCTTCATAGGAAATTTAACCAGGCTAAGACACACACACACACACACACACACACACACACACACACACACAAGAAAAACAAAACAAAACAAAACAAAAAACCCACCTCATGGGGAACATCTTACTAAAAATAAAGAGAAACATAAATCATTCTCCGAAAGCATAAGCACGTTAGTGCTCGGAGTGGAATGGTCGTAGCGACTGATCCTTGGGACTGGCCTCTGAGAACTAAAAGTGGATCCAACCTCCCTGCTGTCCAATTAGGCTCATGTTCTGTATCATTAACATTTTTTGTTCGCCAATGATGAACATCGGACAGTTTGAGAATACGCATGCTCGTAAAGAACGCGATGACCTTGGGGCACATTTCTAACAAGTTCAGGGTCACTGAGGGCATCAGGGTCACTGAGTGCACTCTGTCAACAAATACCGATGACTGGTACCAGACAGCCGAGGAGGCTTCACATTCCCAGTTCTTTCATGATTTTTTATCCACTGATCAAAATCTAGGTGAAAGGCTCCTCCAGGTCACTATCAAGAATTAATAAAGATTCTTCATTGTAACAGCTTATCAGGGACCAGTGTGGAAATATTCAGATGAACAGCGAGCACGGGGGTATGGAACACTCCAAAGGTGGAGGTTCTCAGCAGTACCAGTTCAATTTTAGCTCATTTTGGTCTTGAGTGTGTCATGATAGGAACGTTGGTGTTGCTAGGCTGCTTGGCTGATGATGTGTTGAAACACACTCTTTTGATAGGTAAGCAGTTCAGAGACTGTGGTAGTTGCTGAGATAATTCAGTAGTATACCTATGAACTGGCATTAATGCGTGACAGAGTGCACATTTATGGTAAACATAAACAGACCCCCAGCTGCTGTAAGCTAAATATAAGTGACATATACACTGAATGGCAGATAAACAGACAAATTCCAGCACCAAACAACAAAGAAAATCAATCTCAAACTGTCTATAATACATAACTGCTGGAGCAATACTCAGTAGGTGAACACTGAGGTACTGAGTGGGTCTGGCAAAGGTCTGTCTCTTCAGGGAGATAATCCCTGTCATCCAGAAGCTCATACTCAGGGGTTGTCATCCCCTACAGATATTTGTAATTTTAAAGAGCTAGACTATCTTTGGGATAGTGTGGATTCAATACACTTTTGGAGGTAGAAGGGCAATTTGACAAGAGATCTTCAGGCATGTGTGGTTATCTTAGGCAAGTAATGTAAGGCGAGGGAAAGTGGGAAAAGGGTCCCTAGAAAACGTTGTCACTCAATAACACAGGCAGAGAAACACAAACAAGACAAAGTGAACAGAACTTACTGACAAATGCTGTAGAGGAGAAACAGTTTATTAGTCGTTAAAAGTTTCTCATGTTTTCATAACATCTTTTATCATGAATAATTGCATCAATTAAAAATATGAGCAGATCTGTTTGTCCTCTTTATAGAGTTAAAATGTTCCTCAACCTTTATTCTCTCTAATTTTGAAAAGAAGAAGCCTTTGTTCTGGACATTGCATGAATAATCTGGCGAAGTTTAGCTGTCCATCTTGATGTCATGCCTATGCCAACAGCCAAAAGAAGGAGACATAGACGGTGAGAATCATTAATTTTCTCTTATAACACTTAATCTTTGTCTTGATGTGTAAAATCTTTGTTCCCCACCAGTAGGACTCTAAAGTGCTAGGGAATGTGGGGCGTGTGCATTCCAGCAACACTATGCTCGAAAGAAAGCATGTCCAATCAGAATGCCAAGGTTGTCTAGAATGTGATGTGGACATTATTCACTCGAGACCAGACAATGAACATCCTGGGTGTGCCATATAGCCACAGCCAGTGTATGCTCAGACGGAAGTGGAAGAAACCCTCAGATTCGTCAAGGAAACATGAAAACTGAAGCATAAAAACAATGCAGGGTACATCTAAAGAAACTAATCAAGAGAGAGGACCCTGACTAAAATGCTCAATCCCCATTGTGAAAGGCAAAGATGATGGACATCAGAAGAAGAAGAAAACAGGAAACAACCTAGGAACCTGCCACAGAGGGCCTCTGAAAGGCTCTGCCCTGCAGACTTTCAAAGCAGACGCTGAGATTTATGGCCAACTGTTGGGCAGAGTGCATGGAATTTTATGTAAGATGTGGGAAATATAAGATCTGGAGAGGACAGGAAGTCCACAAGGAGAGCAACAGAACCAGAAAATTTGAACACAGGGGTCTTCCCAGAGACTCATACTCCAACCAAGTACCAGGCATGTAGATAACCTAGAACCCCTGCACAGATGTAGCCCATGGCAGTTTAGTGTCCAAGTGGGTTCCATAGTAATGGGAAGAGGGACTGCTCTGACATAATCTGATTGGCCTGCTCTTTGATCACCTCTCCCTGAGGGGGGAGCAGCCTTACTAGGCCACAGAAGATGACAATGCAGCCACTCCTGATGTGATCTGATAGACTAAGATCAGAAGGAAGGAGAGGAGGACCTCCCCTATCAGTGAACTTGGGGAGGGGCATGCGTGAAGAAAGGGGAGGGAGGGTGGGACTGGGAAGAGAGGAGAAAGGGGCTTATGGGGAGGATACAAAGTGAATAGGTAATTAATAAAATTAAATTAAATTAAAAAAAACAATGCAGGGGCCAGACAAATATAATTCCAAATAAATGAACAAACAGCAAAGCTTGTTTTCCAAGGGGGCATGTTGTTCAGGCATTTATCTTCTGATTTTGTGCTTCTTATCAAGGTAGGCTTTTACTTTTCTGAAAGGAGTGAAATGCAGCCACGATGAACATAAGTTTGCAAGGCAGTGTTCTTAAGAAAGTCCTGAGCTTGGATTCAGTGGAAAGGTTCCTTTCTAGCTTTCTCTTCTTCTGTCCCTCCCTTCCTTCATCCCTCCCTCTCCTTCCTTCTTTCCCCCTCCCAGCTATGTGATCTTGGGGAAAATACTTTTAATCTACTGGACTCTCATCATCATTCTTTTTTAAAAAATAAAATGGGCAGGATTGGATGCATATTACAAGATTAGTACAAAGATTTGTTGCTACAAAATTGCCTACCTTTAATACTTTTCATAAATTTATCATCATCATATCCTTGTTGTCATTGTCTTAGTCATCATCATTGTGTGTGTGTGTGTGTGTGTGTGTGTGTGTGTGTGTGTGTGTGTGTGTGTTTATCCTTGGCCAAACAGACAATATATCTCAGGGGTTGAATTCAGCAATTATCTTTATCCACCAAGCCACCTTTACAGCCCTCATCTACCACAATTGCCAGAAAAAATATTAGTTTCTCTTCTAATGAAGAAATTAGGTATCTAGAAGAATGCATTTTGGAGAAAGATAGTCAATCAACGTTTCCACACATTTTTATAGTTACAGCAATGTGTGATGCTATGTAGCCAGATTATGTGAATAGGGTTTTGTACAAATTTATGTCTGCAATGATGTTTTGTGTAGCTTTGTTCTCAGGGGAGAAAATTCAAAATCCTCTTCTTGATCACCATGGGACTGCTTAAAGAGATTCTAGCCAAGGCATTTGACGGAATGTTCAGCAACCATTCACAGCATCTCAGATCTGGAGACTGAAAGTGGTGGGTGGTGCTTAAGTGTCTCATGAAAAGCTATTTGCCTAGATAGAGAGGATTCTAAGTTAAGAATTAAAAATTGGATAAGCCTTAAAAATAATGGAGAATACATCTACACATTAGAACTTTTCCTTTTTGTAGTGTGCATGATTTTATTTTTCAGTGTGACTTTTAATATTTAAAAAATTTAATAACAGTAGACATATTTAATATTGCAATAATAAAACCTATTAAAATTATTTTAATGCTTTAAATAATAGCACAGTTGGTTAATGGAACAGTCCTTCACATCGCAAGGGTGAAAAGATAAGAAACAGAGGAATCGTATGATGGGTCTATTTTCACTCTTTTCCTGAGAGAAGCAATTGCAATGAATGATGCTTATTGCAAAAATATCTAGTTTATTGCTGGTTTATTGGGAAATATTTGTAACATGTTTGCAACAATCATGACCTTTTCTTGTAGGTTTTCGTTTTCAATAGAATCCCGGCCCCTAGGTGGGTCAAGATAGAGTGCTTAGGTAGAAGAGAAGATGCTCTTACTACCTATAGAACACTACAAAGGCCGTGGAGTTGACTCATTGCTAAAGTGCTTGCTGAGCAAGCATGAGGACCTGCGTTTGGAGCCCTAACACTCAACACTGGAGACAGGTTGCTGCGTTTCATTGGCTAGCCAGTGAATCCAAATTGTTGTGCTTAGCCTTCCATGAGAAACTGTCTCTGATGAAGACATCTGACATTGTTTTCTGGTTTCCAAAAGCATGGACACACACACACACACACACACTCAGAGAGAGAGAGAGAGAGAGAGAGAGAGAGAGAGAGAGAGAGAGAGGGGAAGAGAGAGAGATTTACAAACCTTCCCTTCACACATTGTGTATGCTCCTATACACATATTAAAATTAAAATATACATATAAATATACAGATGTGGAATCTGTAGAGGCTTAATACAGTGTTTCTGTAGTTGCAAACATAATGAAATACTGTGGGAGCAACAACAGTCTCTCAGTTTTTCAGCCTCTTTTTGTACTAATCAAATTACACAACTAAAAGACAAAGAACCAGCTATGCATTTGTTTAAAATTGATTCTGTTAATAGCTTATAATAGGCCTTTGTTGTAAGGAAAACAATCCATTAGCCCCATTAGAATAGTGGGTAATTTGGAGAAATGAGGGAATCAGATTCCATTATGCACTAAAGTTGGGAAGTCTGTTTGGGTCTGGAGTGAGTCGATACTTTGCATTGTTTTGTGATATCACAGGGCTTGCAGGATTCAGGCTGTACTCTCCTTTAAACTTATTAAATCAATTACAATAGTTTCATTTAATGTTGCTTTGCATGACTGTTTTGACTGCATGCATGTGTGTGTATCACACATGTGCCTGTTGCCTATGGACTTCCAGACACAATACTCCCTGCAGCAGGGTTGATAAATGGTTATGAGCATCCATGTAGGTGCTGAGAACTGAACTTAGGTCTTCTGCAAGAGCATTAAGTATTCTTAGCTACTGAGCCAACTCTTCAGCCCAAGTCAAATATCTTAAAGATCTTTCCTTCAGGGTCCGGAAAAATAGATCAGTGGACAAAGTGCTTGCTGCACAAGCATGGGAACCTAAGTTTGGATCTCCAGCCTATGCAGAAGGTGAGTGTAGTGAAATTCCCCTTCACCTAGAGCCAGGGAAGCAGAGGCAGGTGGATCCTAGGGCCTCGCCGACCAGACAATTAAGTTGAAATGGTGAACTTCAGGCTCCTTGAGAGATACTGTTTCAAAATATAAGATGAACAGCAGTAGAGGAAGATACCTAATGTCTACCTCTGGTCTCCTCATACATAGGCATGAATGCACACCACCACCCACCCACACCTTTGCACATACATATAACCTACACAGGGAATTGTTTTTCTCTCTTTCTCTCTCTCCTTCCCTTCCTGCCTTCTCCCCTCCCTTCTTCCTTCCCTTCCTTTCTTTCTCGTCTCTTGCATTCTCCCTAAAATTCTCATAATTTGTTTTTATAGAATTACTTGTATTGATGATCATTTTTAGTCAAGTGTATGTGTGTGTGTTTGTGTAAATGAGTGCAGTGTGCACAGAGATGGGAAGAGGATGTCAGATCCCTTAAAGTAAAGAGTTACAATTGGTCGAGAATTGCCTGATATGGCCACTGGGAACATAACTATGGTCCTTTGGAAAATTTTGATCACTCTTAATCTGTGAGCTATTGTACCAGCTCCTGAAAAATAATTTCCTTTAGTGATTTATTCCTGAGAAAGACTAAAAGTAGATGTAAGCCACAGAATTTAGAATAGTGAGGAAGTCTAAGAAGAGAGATTAAGGAATCTAGAATATTCCTTTCAGATTTGATGTAGGGCCAAAGGCAGGTGTCAGGAGTGTCATTGCCACAGACTCCAGCCCACCTCTGTTGGTACAGATACACTGAGATCAGGTAATTCCTTTACCATGAATTAAACCATAACATCTGTTAAATTTCATATATACTATCTACATATTAATATAGGCACAATAATTTATCTTTGTTATAGTTCAAAGTCTATTCACTTTTCACTTTATAAGCAAATAGTGATATTTGAGAAAATTAAGAAATTGAATATAATAGAAAGAAGAGAAGATGAAAGAGAACCTTCATGGACAAACTCTACTGAAATTTTGGAATGCTTCCTTAGTTAGTAAGAATCGATCCTTCCATCTTTTTCTCCTACACTGATTTCTTACACAGATAAATGCACACACATTTATCAGATGATTTTAGACAGTTCATATTTCCATATTAATCCTGCTCTGGTTACTTTCTCCTTATGTGTGTGTAAGATGTCTGTATCTGTTCATGTGTGTGAGTCCACATATGTGCATGTCAGAAGACAACCCTGACTTGAATGTCCATCCTCATCTTCCATCTTGTTTGACATAAGGTGTATTGTTTGTGGATGTGTTTCCCAAGTTAGCTGGCCCAGGGACTTCTGGGGCATCTCCCATCTCATCGTGGGGGCACTTGAACTACAGATGAATGTCACAACATCTAGCTCCACGTGTACCCTGGAGATCTGACCTCAGGCTTTCACCAATGCACAGGCAGTAACTTACTCACTGAGCCATCTTCACAGGCACTGCAATTAGCATTTTATAGCCACACACTATTATATCACATAGTCTATGACAACGTATGACACCATCTCATACTCTTGAAAACCTAAGCACATGATTTTACTACTGAATGTTTTTAATTGGGCAGGATGTGCCACTTCCAAATACGTTATAAGTTACCTGCCTATTTATTACAGTTTGATGTTTTGTTGAACATTTTACCACCATATCTAATCTTCTAATGAATGTATTTAACCCAGATGGTTGTCTATCTTGTTATTTGTTATTCCAAATTTTTATGTGCATTTTAAGTTTGATTAACCATCTCTCCAGGCACACACTTTCACTAACGTGTGAATAACATGGGGCATGTAAGAAGTGTTTTGAAGTAATGCTTGGAGTAGAATGCTTGGCTTCTTTATCCGTGTGTGTCTGTGGAGTGTCTGCTTATGTTCTGCTTGTCTAAGTGGTACCGTCACCCACTTCCTCAGTTCATTTACAGTGACATATCATCACTGCTCAGGTCAGATTCACCACTCACCTCTGTGCTGAGGACTCCCATAGTGAACTCTCTTATGCTCCCCTGATGGTTTCGTGAACAGCATGATGCACTGAGTTCTCCCTCGTGCCTCTGAGGTACCTTCATTGGTTCCTCTCTCATTTAGTGATTTAATTTTTGTCCTTTCTTTTTTGACCCTGGACTCAGGTGCTCACAGCCTGGACAGTCTCATCCACCCCTAGCTGTGACTTTTACCTATTTTCTGACAAGTGCCAAATTCATTTCTCCACTCTTCTTTCTCTAATCACCACACTTGCTGGCCTGCTGTCCACACGGGCTCTGGGCCTGACTATCTAGCAGATATTTCAAACTTGGCCCTTGTGAAGTTGAACTGCTCCTTTCATGTCTCCCTCCAGCAAAGCCTCTGAATGTGCTCTCCTTGTTCTACAAAGGGCACCTCCATCCATCCACACATCCTTCTAGTTCTCTCTTTCGTCTCTTGGAGACCTCATCAGAATGAGAGCTAGGTTCCATGAACGGATGTATAACTGTGGTCCAGGCACGTATGAGTCACAGTGAAGCTGACGTTTAGTGGCCTTGATCATTCCACCTGCGAATTCTGTTTCCTAATATCTGAATGTAGCCACTGTCCATTCCCCATCTAAGGAGTCAGTACCCTCTTTCTGGAGGGCAGGTCTTTGATGCTCACATTCAGGCTGAACCTTTTACCTGGTCTGGTTCTCCTTTGATGTAAATCTCAAAATGAAATACAAAGTTCTTACTATAAGCTTGATGCATTGTAGAAACACAAAAAGTCAATGGAAACATGAATGTATACCTTAGAGGCTTGTGAACACAGGAACCAAAGTAAATATTTCACATCAAGATCAGGCTCATCTGTGGTGGGGAAGGTAGACTACTCATTTGATGTCTGAACACTTGACTGACACACAGTCAATCTAGAAAGAGTCATGAACACACCAGGAAGAATAAAAAAAATCCCAGACTGCAATGAGAGAGGACACTGATTTTGCACAAAAGCTTCATTTTTTTGCTTTGCAAATTGTTTATATGTGTGTATAATGTGTGTGTTTGTGTATGTGTACATACCACAGCATGCCTAAGAGTTTCAGAGAGCAACCCCAGGTGTCTGTCCTCTCTTTTGCCTGGTCAGTGGCAGGGATTTTGTTGTTCAAGGCTGTGTACTACAAACTAACTGGCCCCAGAGCTTCTGAGCTGCCCTGCTGGGCATTCTCCAGCTTTGGCCTCCCTTCTCTATGCAAGTGTGCAGGGCCTACAGATGTGGCGGTGTATTTAGCTCAACATGGGTTCTGAGGAGTCAAAGTTTATGCCTCGTGCTTATGTGGCCAGCTCTCTATCCAGTGAATCATTACCCCGGCATAACTCCCTACCCTCTTTTATGTGGCACGGGGACACTTTGAGGTCATGCTCAGTGAAGTTCAGTGCATCCGTAGACGATACGTGAGATAGCCAAGTCACATGTGTCTACTGCCCAGTGGTTGGGGTCCCGGTCCTTCTTGTACATACCTCATCTGCTATCTTTAGCAGAAATCAGTTGACCAAGTTTGGCAGGCTACCCAGACTTTAATCTGTAAGTGGAAACAAGGGGGAAAAAAAATCAATTCTTTTTGGTTTGTATGTGTGAAATTAAAGCTTCTCTACCATTTTTAAAAATAGAAACGCTCATGACTACTTTCCTGCATGGCAGTAGCTGCTTCACCTGATACTGCTCAGTATTGGTTTGAGTAGTTCATATGGCGCTGGGCCTAACTAGGGTCTGTGCTGCTCACTTTCCTTCGAAAAAGAAAAAAATGGCAGTAATTATTTGAGCTCATGAGAGCAATGGGAGCCACCATCCACTAAAAATAGAAAATATGTGGACTTGGCCACAGGCTCATGAAAACAGGGACAAATCTGTGAGCATCTCTCAGACAAGTCGGATGATGACCTGCCTCTGAAGGGGACAGGCTAGTTACGGGAGTGGATGATGCTTTGAGAGAGCACTTCAGTAATCCTGTTCCATGTCTCTTAAGCTCAAAATGCCAATTAGGGGCCAAGTTTGATGCTATGTTTTGTTTCTGGGCAAAAGAGTAGAAAGTGTATTATGTCGAGGCTTCCTGTTAATCTGAGCCATAACCTTTGGACAGGGTAGAAATTTTGTGCTTTTTCATTCTTCTTATGTGTCTTTGAACTTCAAGCTTTCTGTGAGGCAAAGTTAGTATCGACTGATATCTTTATTACTGAAGAATTTTCTAAATTAAGTAGTGCTATATATAATTACTACCAAAAAATATAGATTCCTTTGAAAATATCCAGTCCAAAACAATCTGATTCATCTTTGGAGAATAAAAAAGAAGGAACACTCAGAAACACACACACACACACACACATATGCACACAAATATGCACACCCACACAAACTCACACATCTGTATACCTGCATACAAGTGCACACCCATTTGCACACACAGATATATACACACATGCACACACAGGCGAGATACACACAGACACACACACACACACACACACACAACTTAGAGAAAAGATTGAGCAAAATCGCATTCGGTGACCTTGTTTAGTTCTCTTGGCTGCTGTTGCCAAGGCATTTGTGGTTATTACCCTTCTTCTTCTTCCCTTCTTCTTCTTTTTCTGTATGAGAGTGAAACATGGAGGCAGACAGAGCTTGCACTTAACAAAGTGAAATCTAAGACTCACATGTGAGTAGGTGGATAGACAGGGTACAGAGGGACAGATGTTCTATGAGTTATTAAAATTTCTCTAAATGAAATTTCATCCTCTGTATCTAATTACTGCACTGCAGTTCTTGCATAGTCACAAGCCAGAGCAGTTAAAATTGTTGAATATAATGAAGAAGGGGCATGTGGAAGCCAGGGCCCCTTTCACCACACGCAGGCCTTTCTCTGTGGTTTGTGTCCACCCTCAGGTGAGAGGGCTAGCCTCGACACTACGAAGTGGCTCTCTGAAGGGTAGGTAAAGAACCCTCTGGCTGTGTAATTTCTTGAATTCTTTCTTTGAAAACCCCTGTGGAATTGCAGAGCTTAAAATAAGTACTTTCTGATTTGCTTGTCTTTATACCAGCTTAAAACTCAGACTCTCGTTTCTTTTCCTTTTCTTTTTTTTTTTCCTCCAGTGCCCATCATCTGAGCAAGCTTTTTTGTTTTGCCCACACACAAAATGAAGCTTTCTGTGCCCACAGATTGGGAGCTAAATGCTTCATATTTATTATCTTTAAGGTGCTGTGTTAATGAAAGAATTTTAATCATTGACATTGCTCTGTGAATTATGTATTACAAAAACCCCTGCTGGTGAGTTAGACAAAATTAACCTACTATGAGGGGCATTAAAAAAAATCACAGCTAATTAGTAAACCGACAGGAACAAAGAGAATAGGAGACAAAGATGTGGAGAACAACACACGGAGGAAGAGACTGCTGCCACCTTACAGCAGTGACTGTCGCTTTGCTAGCCTGGGGGTGGAGGAATGCCTGCCTCCCTGGCTTCGGCCTCCAATCAGCTGCATTCTATTAGACTCCAGCATTTTTATGCTTTGCTATTAGTTCTTGAGGCTGCAGTCTCATCGCTCTTTCAAACCATAGAAACCCAACAGCTCATAATATAACATGGGAGATATTTTAAATGCTGTAAAATTATTTCCCAGGCGATCTATATTAGAGATGCAAAGCAATGTGAGGGGATTATGACGGGAAATGATTTCCAATGCTTTTCCACCCTCCAACCACTCTTTGTGATCATTAGACATCCCTATGTGTTCCTATAATTTAACGTAGAAAGGCTTTGTCTGGGCTCCTTTCCGAACGCAGTTCCTCGTGGAGCAGATGAAGCCAGGTGTAGGTTTAATCCCGTGCTGATAGTCAGGGCCATGCTTTTCTTCATACCTCTGCTGGTACCAAAGCTGAGATGGGACAACAGACTCTTGCCAGCCAAGGGCTCAGTAGACACTCACCAGGCAGTGGCTCAGTGACCCTCCCTGCCAAGGGACACTGGGACACATTTGTTTTTAATTGATCTTTCTAAGTTAGAAGTGGAAAGGGAGAAACTAAAATGGGATAAGCAGAAGTAAGACACTCACTATGATAATGTATTTCCACTTTCTCTTGCTCAACAGAGGCCCCAGGCAGTAAAAGGATAAGACAGTCCTTGACCTTTCCCTTTGTCCTGGAATGTTTCTTTTCATTTTCGTCATGATGAGTTTCCTCCCTCATCTAACAGTATCCAAGACCGCTGTCATCTGGATGAAGCAGTGCTGTGACTTGTTTTGCTGTAGAGAGAGAGTCGTTAATCTCTCCTCCTCCCGTGCTCCTGGTGGACTGTGGGACTGGCTGCCAACACTTGGATGATTTAGAACCAAAGCGAGTTGAATACTTGTGCAAGATGCTTGCCTTTTTTGGCAAAAGGCTATTGGTCAAGGGATCCATGGTGAGAGGATGTTCCTATTTTAAAGAGCAGGAGGGAACAGGCTGTCAGCATTGAAGTGTGAAGACTTTCTGTGGTATTTTGGCTCCTGCTATGCATGGCTTTGGGTAGGAGGCATCTCTTCATCTTGGCTTCTCTGGACTTTTGAGAACTGAGAAAACTGTTCTACATTTCAATCCTCTGAGCTTTTGCTGTTATGAATTGTAGTGAATGTTTTTTGGAATGTGGTAACAAATTTGAAAGCTTTTGAGTGGCAGAGTTCTCTCCTGCTTTCCATTTCCATCTTCACGGTAAGAAGCGGCTGTAGGGACATGCCTCTCCTCTTAGCTCTCTCTCCTAAAATTCATGTCACTTTCATTCTTGTTTATACCAATTTCCCCAGGAGACTCAAGGCCCAATTTTCCCATTTTCTATCACACTGTAATCCTGGCCCAAGGTTTACATCTATGTTCTGATTCACTTTTTTCTTTCTACAACTGACTAGCACACATTCGGGTATTTATAAAGAACAAAGGTTTGCCCACTGTGCTGACTAGTTTTGTTTCAACTTGATACAACCTAGTGTCATCAGAGAGGTGAGAGCCTCAGTTAAGACAATGTCTCTGTATGATCAGGCTGTATGCAAGCCTGGAGGGCATTTTCTTAATTCATAGGGGTAGAGCCTAGCCCAATTACTGGTGAGAACCACTTCTGTGATGGCAGTCCAGGGTTCTACAAGAAAGAAGGTTGAGTAATACACAGTAAGTCAGTAAGCAGTATGCCTTCATGGCTTCTACATCAGGCCCGGCCTCCAGGTTCCTTCCCTGTTTGAGTTCCTGTCCTGCCTTCCTTTGATGATGAACATTGATATGGAAGTGTAAGTCAAATAAACCCTTTTTCCCCCGTAAATTGCTTAGGGTAAGGTGTCTCGTCACAGCAATAGTAATAAATCAAAACAGCCCAACCTGCTGCATCTTCTCTGGTCTCCTCCTGCTGGAAGTGAGTAGTCTGCATAGACCCAAGGTGGCACAGGCTTTTGCATGGTGACTTCTATGTTCTCCTTTTCTTTGAATAGATACAAAGAGAGAGCTGACTGAATAAACAAACAAACAAATAAACATCCCAGCCCTAGATGATTTTAGCACTACCCCATGGGTCATTTAACCTCAATGACCTCCCTCAGAGTTGTGCTTCCATAGTTCATACTTAGACTATGTCACCTTTTAAGGTCTTGTCAAGGGGCATGGCACTTCTACAGGAGCATGGGGATGTATGAACCTCAGCACCACAGCCAACTTCCTCAAGACTCCTGGTCCTTTCCAGTTGTATCTACCACATTTTCAGCAAAGTATTCGATAGTCTTGACTGATTTCTAAATGTTCCTGTTATAAGTTCCTTTTGAATGGACATTTGGGTCCCTCCCAAGGTTACTTTCTTTGTGTTCCTTCCAAATGGTACATCTCGCTGTATCCCACAGGTGCTCGCAGTCTCCCTCACAGATCCCCACAATCCCCCTCAGCCTCCCTAAAGCTTCCCATACAGATTCCCCCAGCCTCCCACAGACATACCCCACAGGCTGTCTGTCTGTCCAGCCTCCCACAAGTCCCCACAGCCCCTCCATTCACCCACCACCCATCCTCTTTCACTGGCAGGAGGTAGAACAGACACCCTCATTCCTCTTGTCTAGTCCAGATCAGTCTTTTTCCTTTTACCATGAAAGTCCCCAAGTTTGATCTCAGTTTGCCAGTGGCTCCCACACTATTGCTGAAAGAACACTGACCTCTTCACTGTTCTCTCCTTTGCTCGGTGACCCTCATGTCACCTTACTGCTCACTGAAGTATGGCCTCAGGCTCTATGATTTCTTTCCTGTAGATTCATTATGCACAGAATTGATCCTTTGGACTCTTGGCTCCTCAGTTCCTTTGCATACTCTGCTCTAAGAATCTTCTCTCTTCTCCCACCTTTGCCTCTCTCTCCTGAGGCCACTGGCTTGCAGGTTCCACTTGCTAATTCTCCCTCCCAGCTTCTTCCCAGAATCTTCATTCCTACCTCATGTTCTCCAGGGTGATTACTTTGGGCAATTTGTGCCAACCCAGAGATTTCTATGACTTTATGATACAGTTTGATTCCCCTGCCAACAAATTGCTGCAGTCACACTTTGCAAGACCTCTGTACTTCACCATGCTGGTTTCTTGTCTTCATGTGAGAAAAGTCACAACTTGATTATTTCCAAGTCTGTTCCTCTCTTATGCTTTCCCCCACTCAGCTGAATAATCTGAACTATATGAAAAACTTTATAGTTGTTTTTTTGTTTGTTTTTGTTGTTGTGTTTTTTTTCTGCTAATTTGCAACTGAAAACACCTAAGAGAGCAAAGAGGCTTGTGCTGCTCCCAAGTGTTGAGAATTCACATCCCTAGGGCATTCACTGCATGCTGGCCTGGGCCAGACACATGTCCTCCTGTCTTGCTTAACTTTACCCACAATGCACTTGAGCATTGCAGATTCTTGGACTGTTCACAAACATCTTATGCTCTTTAAGCCTTCCCCAGATGTCAGGTACCCCAGTACCGTGTGTGTCTGTGAATGTGGCACTTTGCACAACGCCTCTAGACTTCAATTTGGTGTCTCCCTTGTTGGATTGGAGTGAAGATTTATGGAATGCATCTTCAAAAGTCCTGAGGATACTTCCTAAGTGGCTTTGGAAAACAATGGGACATCTAGTTAGTTTTCTGGTACTGTGGTGAGTTACAAGTAGTCAACCTCCTAAAGGGGAAACAGGAGTTTGGGAGCTTACAGTTTTAGAGGTTTGGGGACACAGATGCCTAGGTAAGTGGTGGGATTGAGGTGGCACCTCATGGTGCAAGCATAGAGTGGAGGAGTCAGTTTACCCTAAAATGCTGGGTAAGCAATGACAGAGTACTTCCTTTCTGACAACTTATTTGTATTAGACACTTTCTTCTAGAAGTCCTAGAGCAGGCCCACAGGCTGCTGGTCAAACTACTATTTGTGTATGCTTCCAAATGTGGCCATCATTTTGTTATCACATTTAACCTTGTACCTGGAGGAGGTATAAGATCTTCCATTCTGTGCTTCCATAAGTGATTATTTTACATCCAGAATGAAATTGCCTTTCTGATCAGTTCATCATGCCATCTATATGACTAAAGTGTACCATACAGGCTGTTCTTTGTTGGTATGGATTAGTAGGTTTAAAAATAAGATATGAAGTTTTAACCATTTCACACAACTACACATAAGTATATTAACTCTTCATTAGCCTTCTTTACATACCCCAGCTCTTTCGGATTCTTTTTACTCAGGTTCCTAGTTTTTGTTGTGGTGGTGGTGGTTGGTGGATGGTGGTGGTGGTGGTGGTGGTGGTGTGTGTGTTGTGGAGTGGGAGGCAGAAACTGAGTTTAAATGAAGTTCTTTGTAGGAACATGGAAAGGTGGCCATTTACTAAGCCATAAAAAACTTACTGGTAAATACTTAAAAAGCAAGTCCTCATGATTTCCTCCTCACTCCTTGATGGAATTCTAAAAGTCCCACTCTTGTGTCCATAATTGCAACAGCATGCCAGAAGGTAGAATTTCATTGTGCTCTCTTACATTTTGTCTGACTCTTTTCCATGATTGTCCCTGGCCATGGAGGAGGTAATTTAGATGCCCCATGTAAGGCTAAGCATTCAACAGTCACTTAATCTCACCCAAGGTCTTCACATGTAGCTCATGCTGCCCGCAAACTCATGACTCTCCTGCATCAATGCCCTGTGTACCACCATGTTATCTTCTCACATCTTTTGCATTAGTTTTTGTAATGCATTTTACTTATTTCTTTTCTACCTTGCTTTCTTCCTTGCAAAGGTATCTTTCTTGACAACGTCTCCTTTGGATGTTCTAACTTATTGACTGGTAAAAAGATCCCAACAAAATAAAAGAGATAGTTAACATTTATGGTAAAAATACCTCCCCTACGTTTCCATGTATTGTCTAAAATTATTCTTAAATAACAATTTACTTTGTGTTGAAAATTACTTGCAAACAAATATCATAATAAATAATTTTATATATCATCCACACTTAGTTGGTTCTCATAAATTGAATGGGATTATCAGACCAGCATGTAGGCCAGTTTCAGAACTGAGGCCAGTCTCTTAGAACTCTTTTGACACCACATGGCTCCATGTTGAAAGCAGCCATGTCACATGAGCTGTGTGTACAGTGTGTGTCAGAGATACTTTCCCAGGACTTACTCTTCTACAGATTTGATGGACCAAGGCCTAGATACCTCCAGATGGCTATGTAACTTCTGTTTTCTCTATGAAAGCATCTGTTCTTGATCTTCTTTCTTGAAAAGTTTTTTTAAAGTTGTTCAGGATCACAGTGAGGAGATAGCTCAGCTGATGGAGTGCTTATAGGGAGAAATTTAATCCCCAGAACCCACGTAACAAAAGCTGGCACTGAGGCACATGTTTGTAATTCCATGGATGGTGATGGTGGACACAGGCAGATTCCTGAGGGTTACTGGACAGTCATCTTGCTACTTGGATGAGCTCTAGGCCAGAGGCAAACCCTGTCTCAAAAAACCAGTGGATGCATTCTTGCCTCCACATACACTTGCATACTTACACAGGAACACAACACACACACAGACCCACACACACACACACACACACACACACACATACAATTTGAAGATTTGATTTAAGATTGCCTGGAAAAGTACTAACCTGCTGTTATTCTGTTTGACATATTTGTCCTATACATTTCCATCATTATCTCTTTGGGAATATTACTTCATAGAAGACATATTAATGTGTATTCATGCTGCTGCTGCTGTTGAAACATGAAAAAAAAGGTAGGCTGTTTTCACTCATGTAAAACTCACTTGCCCTCTAGTTGGGCAATAATTGTTTTACAGTTTGAAAATACCTTTACTTTGAATTTTCAACACTTGGGAGCTTGGCTCATATGAGAAAGATCTATTATTTCCAGTTTATGTGTGGACATAGCACTTCTTAAAGAGGAGATGGGAGAACAATGAGGAAACTGTCTGTAGATGTCACCACTTCTAAACACTTTTGCTGAAGGCATCTGAGGTGCGATCTGTCTGGCAGAAGATCTATTGGTTAGGTTCTCTGGCTTTCTAGCATATGGGCAAGAGCCAAGTGGCCAGCTGAAACCTCACCTGTGCAAAACTGTAATAGATTTTCATAGTTAGCACATTCCTTATCCTATTCATAGTTGGCACTCTCCTTATGCCTTTCAGAGAGGAAAGGCCCCACAAGGGCCTGCCTGTCCCTTTCTTCATCCAGCCTGCTGGATCAAAAACTATCTAAGGGCACTTCCTGAATCATTAAACAAAGAAATATTATACATGTGAAAATACTAACCTGGAATCATACAGACACCTGTGTTCATTTTGGACTTTTAACTATAGAGCAAAGGAGACTGCATGGACTTGAGCCTGCAAACACCTTTTGAGGCTTGTCTTTATGACTGATCAGCTAATCTGTCATCCAGCAGTGAGGAGGTGAAGTATAGGCAGGTGTTCAACAGGTAGTCCTTTGTTGTTTGTATACTGCTGTCTTATCCCATAAAACCGAAGTTCTTCTACAATGAATTTCAGGATGGAAAAAAAAAAAGACTGTTGACAGTGAGCAGCAGAAACCCATGGCAGTTTTGTACAAACTGCAAGCCTGCCATCCCAAAAATGATGCTGAAAAAAATATTATTAGACACCATCATTGTTTACCAATTGGAGTCTAAATACAAGCTCCTGTGTAAATACTTAAAAACACGAATTTATGTCCTTTAATGCTTGGTGAGGTTGTTCTCTTGTTACGCTTTCCAGAAATGGAAATTAAACTGCACAGAAGGTTAAGTCGCTTACTGAAGTTGTTTGGAGAGTGAGGAAATATAACCTTGGCCCACAGCCTATATTGGCAGCATTTTCTAGATTCCTACCTCTCACATCTACAGAACACAAGTCTGTTTTCTTTGTCTTTTTCTTCTTAAGACAGAGTTCCATTTATATAGCCCCAGCTGACCTGGAACATGATATGTAGACTATGCTGGCCTTGAACTCTCAGAGACCAGCCATTCCCTGCCTCCTGAGTGCTGGGATTAAAAGTGAACACTACCACAGCCAGCTAAAAATCTGTTCTAGAAGCTGAAGATTAGGTGTGCTGACTGGCAGGAAATTTGGGTGGAAGGACAGACAACAAGGACACCCACAACTGTGCTGACTCTGGCTCTTACAGTAAGTTTACTTAAGAAGCAATGATCCCATGCCTAACAACATGCACACCCTATTGTGGGAGTGAGTCCTTGAGGGTTGAAGAAAAGGGGCTCACTCTCTTCTGAGTCTCAGTCCTCTGTCAGAGAGTAAAGAATTCAACCACTTTCCAATCTCCACCTACCTGCTTTTCTTTCCCCAAAGGCAGCAGCTCTCCTTTGGGTGGTAGGAAAGCCAGGCTGGTATTGGCTTACAGATACCATTCCTAGCCATTCTCAAGAGTACCCGCTAGCTCTTTCAAAGAGTTTGGATAGTAAGTCACATGATTGTCTTAAGTTGTATACAATAGTATAGGGAAATGGGAACTTGAAACAGGCTGAACAATGTCTGCTTTCTTGTATTATTTTTCCCTATTTAGAAAAGAACTTAAGATAAAGGGAAAAAATGTAAGCATTCATATGGATCGTGGGGGACAACAGGGCAGTCTGTGGCCACAGTCCCTTCCAGTCTCCAGTCTTCCAGTCTTCCTGGCTAATCACTTTCTGAGGGGTATGGGTGCTGCAAACTTCTGCATGACTGCTGGCTACCCAAGCTCTGCTAGGGAGAATGACTTCTTAACGAAGAAAGGATCTTTTGATTACAAGAAGTTCAAAGCCCTGTTTGTGAGAAGCCACTCAGGCCTCAAAACTGATGCCTGAATTAGGGAGAGTCCGACAGCATCTATGCTCTTAGAAGCAAGCAAGCAAGAAGCTAGATATTCCACACTTTCCACACGGCAGCTGACTGCACAGCTGGGAACTCTCATTGTGCCTCTATCTCCTGTGCTGGGCAGCAGTGTCATAGGGAAACATTTCGGGGGGGTTGTTTCTGGACCCCTTACTCTAGGTAACCTCTCTGAACCTTACCCTTACTCCCCCATAAAACTCTGGAGGAGCTCAACTCAGGCCACCAACTTAATTCCCAACTCTGCAGGAACATGGGAATTTCATATATAAATGCTGCTGAATGAATTAAAACTTTAATTTAGTTTATGAAATTCCAAAATAGTGCTGGTGTTGCCAAAATGCCAACTTTATTGGAGGCTTAGGTTGAAATGTCAGGATTCTATTTGCAGTCTGGGTGAGTATTTTGAACTGGGACTAAGTCACCTCTGTGACTGTTTTTTAATGTGTTTTCGTAAAGCCTGGCAGAATTATATAAATAAAATGTCTTCAGATTTTCATCTTGGCTTGGCTATGCAGCAAAAGGTGTAATCGGACTCCATCACCAGCTCTATGGAAAAACACCACCCAGCTGACAAATTAGTGGTATTCGGTGCTAATATTACTAATTCAACATTTGGAAGGGTTACTCACTGGGGAAAAATAACACATTCTATAAGTCACAGGGGAAACCAGGGAGATAGTTAATGGGTGTTGGCTTCCAGGCACGCATGGCTTACAATACTCTTCAAACCACTGCTGAATCCCTGCCAACAGACGTGGAAGTGATTGTCAGCAAGATTTATTGTTACTTTCACATTTACACAGCGAGAGATGGAAGGTTGTGTGAGTTCTCTGAGGTTCAGCCCTGACGTCTCTTGACTATAGAATGCCCCCTGATACCCTGATTATCTCTAATGTGTGCCGCAGAAAGAATTTTGCATTCTCTGACTCTTGGCATCTTCTTTCTCGCCAGGAATGAATTCCCACTCACTCACTCCCCCAGTCATTTCTTCCTGGATCAATGAGCTGAGCATCAGTTTGATTCTTTTCCCCTCATGGCAATTGGTTGTTTTGCACACAGTAAAGCAGAGCTCGTCAGCAGGAGGATTAGGAGTTGGATTTAGACAGACAGCAACTAACACCCCAGCTTGGGGAACTAACTAGAACTTAAGCAGAGAAAGAGGAGGGAGACTTAAGTTTTGAAAGAGAAAGATGCTTGCTGGCTTAGAAGATGTCAGTGTGGTAACGTACTTGGTGATAGAATGTTCTGGAACTTATATAGTAGAATGCTTTTTGTTTTGTTTTGCGTTTTCCATTTTGGCTCTGTCCTTGGGACACCCAGTTTGTGAGCTCTTAAAGTTGCTTCTCTTGCTGGCCCAAGTGGAATAAAATTGAGATGACAAAAACTGCAATTTCCTTGGGCTTGGATGCATTTATTTCTAAGAGCAAAGGGCAAACAAGTGAGTGGCAAGAAACCCAGCAGCAGAGTGCAAACTTCCTAGATCACACTTACAATTACAATTAAAGGCATCACCCCCACCACCCCGAACACACACAGAAGATTATCTCTGCCTTGGGTTTCAGGATGGTATTTCCAGGCCTAAGAAGCACCTGTCCAGAGAATTTCTCTCTGTAACGAAGGCCATCTGGCCAGCAGGCAGAAATATGGGCTAGGGATGGTGCTAAGTGCTCAGAGGCTCCTGGGAGGAGTGAGGCAGCAACTGCTCTGAGGGCGCCTGACAACTGGAGGACAGACATCCCACACAAGGAGACATTTGTGTACATAGTGTTTACTTGGGCAGCAGGCATCTGAGAGGGAATGGATTTGGATTATAAAACTTCTCTTCCCGTATGTAAAAAAATAGGCATGCTATGGGAAATCTGAAACCTGGCATTCGCCCCTGTCATTTGGACATTTACCATGGTGCTTGTTTGCATACCGTCAAGTGCTTATCCCTTGATTGCTTTCAGAGAGGGAGAAGCAGAGCTACAAAAGGACCTATCATTTTAAACTACTCATCAACGCTCGGATGAAGGCAGAGCAGGTTTGTTATAGATAAGTTACTCTGGAGATGGTAGATGCTGGAGAAGGACACAGTGCTCTCTGTATGAGCTGGTGAAGTGAACCCTTAGGCTCTGTGTTTTAGTCACAGAGTGCCAAAATCAAGTATTTCCTTGGAGACCATAGCGTGTTTATGTGATAGGCACCCGGATACGGGGTGGGGGGAGAAGTGATGTGAGAATGACTCATTACAGATTCACAGACTGTTATGACCTGGGTATGATCTCTTTTCTTTCAAAGCGCCATAGTTTTTGCCAGACTTCATTTTACAAATGCATAGTAAGTTTTGTCTCTGCCGAACACATTGCTCTGAGAACCAGGGATTCATTACTGCTCAGAAGAGAAAGAAATATCTACCTCTTAGCTTATATTCCAAAGGCAAGGTCATCCCAGCCACAACAATAAGGCAATTAATATTAATTGATATGGAAAAAAAGAAGCGTTTCGGGTGTAGGGAGGAAGATTGCTTGCAGGCATAAATTGGCTGTTCCGAAAGGCCTTGTAGAGAGGATAAATGAGTGAAGACAGAGAAGAAGCAGCCTCAATGCACCTGGAAAAATATTCAAGGTTGAGGGTAGAGGAGGTGCGAGGATCCTGGAAAAGGAGCAGGCTTGGTGCTCACAAAGACCAGCAAGGAGGTAAAGGTGGTCAAGCAGGAATGGATGGTACAGATAAGTCAAACTTGACTGTCTAACATCTTGTTGAACATCTTAAAGATACTGGCTTTTGCTGTTGCACAAGTCAAGTTGTCATGGGAAGGTTTTCTGAAGAGATGGCTTATTAAGAAATACATTGCACTTGCTGTGTTAAGACAACTCTGCATGGAGGCAAGATTGGGAGGCAAGCCGAAATAGGCTTTAGTGGAACTGCAGGTGGAGAGAGCAGTGACCTAGATTAGGACCTTAGCAACTGAGAGAATGAGCGATATTGAGTCTTAAGGTTAATTCTAAAAATAATGGACCAGTAAGAATTTCTGACTAACTGGAAATAAAGCCTAATGGACATATGTGTGAATTAGTTTTAAGTCTTTTCCCAGATTCTACGAAGAATGCTTTTGGTGTTATAGTGAATCCCACATGTGATTTACTTTTTTAATTTTTTTTGACCGAATAGCTGACACAAAAGGACTTAAGGGAAGATGGGTCTTCCGTTTCCCAGTTTGAGACTCTCCACCATGGTAGGGAAGGCATGGCAGTATGCTGCTCTGTTGTGGAGAGAGGATGTGTCTAGACTTCTCACGCTCTTTGGTCTCCGTGAACCAAGAGTCAGAGCCTTGGGCTGTGGGCAGAATTGAGCTATTACCCTCAAAGTTTGCAGGCCAGTGCCTCACTTGCTCTATCTAAGCCCCATCTCCTAGACATTACAGTCTCCCAAAAAAAGGTACCACCAGGTGGGGACCCCACATGAGCCTGTGGGGACATTTAACACTCTAAACAGAAACATTGAATTTACCATAATTACAGTTCTCTTGAGTTTATCAGTTTTGACTGTATTTTTCCAACAATGCTATTCTAGACAGAAGGTCTTGAATACTGTATATAACAATCCTTTTTGTTTACAGTCTGGCCTGCTCTCTGATTCCCTCCAAGGTCATGATGATGACACACATAGCATAGTGGTCCAGATGAGCTATGCCATATCTCAATATGCAAATCAATATGATAATCTAGAAAAAGCATATTTATTCTTCTATCTCCTACTTTTCCTCTTCCCTTCTTTGGGTGGCATTTTATATAATCTTCTTTATTCAATCCCACTCCATATTCACCTTGCTTTCCTTACTGGGACATGTGACCATATCTGGTCAGCAGATTCTCTTCAATTATTTTAGTAATAGAAATACTTTAAAACATACTTCATAATGTACAGTAACTCCATAGCAAGGCTCTGTTAGAAGCATCCCATTCTTATTTACTAATTTAATTTTGATGCCTTTCTTTGAAGTAGGTGCTGAGGAAGAACCTGGGATATTTTCATTGCTGGTTAGTAAAACATCCTCATGATGTAAATGAAAGTCTCTGTTTACATCTCTATGATGTAAACATTTCAAGGTCCAGACAGGGCAAAATGAGGCCTCCCAAACAAGAGAGAATTCTCCACAATGCTACCTTTGAATTTTCGCAGTACCTTGGGCTCTTCTGGATCTCCACAAGCTTGCTCTCAATGCACAGCTCAGACTTACCAGTCTCTATACCAAACATGAGCTAATTCCTTATACTGTCTTAGGTTTTAAACACACACACACACACACACACACACTTCTCAGTGGTTCTGCTTTCTGTAGGACCTTAGCAATTATACCTGGAGTTTTTGTAATTTTAATGTGAGAAGAAGACTAAATTTCCCTCCTGAATCTAAGTACTGGAGATTCTGTACAGGGCTTCCAGCTTGATGAACAGGTATTCTCTCTGAAGTAATCGCTGGACCAATAATTACCCCTTGAAGTACATTTTCAGAACTTGCTTCATGACTACAAACATAAAAAAATATCTATTTGTGCCTCCCTGAGGTCTGGGCTTTCTTTCCTCCTAGGATGGTATGTGTCATATCACCATTACTGTTGTCCTTTTGATGCAAAGGACCAAGCTCTCATATCAGGTGGTGCATCATTTCTCTTTCCTAGTGATAACTCCCCCATATGTCATTGCTACATTAATGAAAAACAACTTTCTCAGTGTCCCTTTCAGCTAAACAGCTGTGGTAGTTTGGGTCACATTGCCTTCCTAAATCCACGTGTTAAACATGGCTCCCACGTTCTAACATGCATAATGAGATGGTTGAAACTTGAAGAGTTAGGGACTAACTGGGATGTCCTATGGAATGTGAGGCATGCCCACCAATGGTGGATGTGGAACCTTGTCCTTTCTGTTCAGGTGTTCCTGCTATGAAGTACAGCATCCATCCAGCCCCAAAACAACAGGACCAACTAAACATGGGCTAAAGCTATTTAACTATGAGCCAAGCAAACCTTTTCTCTTTTAAACTTGATTAGTTCAGGCATTTTGTTGTAGTAACACAATGCTGACGAGTACAGTAGCCTCCACTGTGCATATGCTTATCCTGTTCGGTTGGTACAGCACAGAGGTAAGGTGAAGATAACAAAAGCATAGCGAGTGCAGGATTCTGAAAGGGGAATAGCTAACGTTCAAGCGAGATTTTCGAAATACTACTAGACACAAAACTCAGACATTTCTCTCCTCAAAGAATTTAGATTTAAAAATTAAATCAAACCCCAAGCCCAAGCCCTCTACAGGAATCATTCTCTCACCAGACTAAAATCCAGAGTAAATTTCTTGTTTTTTTTTTTTTTTTTTTTGTTGTTGTTGTTGTTGTTTTCGGTTTTGTCTTGTTTTGCATTTCATTCATGAATTAAAGTTAAGAAAAGTAAATTTCACTTTAAATTTTCCAGGAAAATATTCTTCAGAGGTGACCAGTGTTATGTGCTTGGGTATTCTTAATAGAGAGTAGTGGCAAGAGTTAAACTATGAAAAGTCCACAGAGTGGAAGAAAATTGATAGGATGCATGGGATGCATGTTAGCCTTAAAAGATGGTGTTATAATTACCAATTTTGTTTGTACAATTATATAGAGCAAAAAAAAAAAATCCCCTCAATTCTGTTAGTTCATTTAAAAATGCATTGGCTGAATCAGTTGAGTTGACAAGAAAATTTAATATAACATTCAGATATATAATGAACAAATATAATTCACAACTACAAATAATTTAAGCAAATGTCATACTCTTGAGGTTAATGATATACAACACTGTAACTTCTGAAGCCAGAGTGTCATGAGGGAATCACCATGTAAATATACCAGTTAGACTTTAATTTCATAACGACAAGACACAGATTAAGCACAAAACTGACGAAAAAGGGCTTGGAACCCAATCTAGCTGTTAATTATATGCTTGTGTCTTGAAGTGTCAGGCTGCCATGCGTTCTCCAGCCTTCCTCTTTATTCCTGTAACAAGATGTCGAAGGCCAGCTAGGCGTTCTGTGTTTTCAAAGCGTTTTAGTCAATCCAGCCTTTCATTCTCTCAAAGTTACTGTTATTGCGACTAATTATCTCTAGCTTTAACTCAATTAAGTGAAAAATATTTGGACCTTATATTTAATTAGCACAGGAGCCCTGGCCTTGTGTAGTAGGAGCACAGATGCAGAAGTATGCATGAGGCACTGGTAATCAGCATTCACGGTCATTGGCTGCTGCTTCCCTTTGTCACTCCTATCCAACCCTCTATGGGATCAGTCCTTGCCCACTTAGCTTGCTTGGGCTTGCTTTGCCCCACACCTAAGAGTGTTAATATAATCCAATATGATTAACTATGTGGGATTAAAATGACATTTAAGGGGCAACGATGCAGGGCTTGTAAAACTGTGAGCATTGTAACAACCTAGAGGTCAGCAAAGTGTAGCCCGAGGATTGACTTTGGTCCTCTACTCTGTTTGCAAATGAAGTTTTCTTGACACACAGCCACACCCTTAATTCATGTATTATCTGTGGCTTTTCTTAACACTGAGAGAGCATAAGTGAGGAGCTGTGACAGGGACCATTGTCCTGCAAAGCACTCTGACCTCTCATAGCAAACAGCTGCAAAAAACAGTAGCAGGCCAGTAATTGGCACTTCTTTTCCAAGTCATTTAACTATTTCATAAGGTTGAAAATAAAGGTTGATACTTGAGAGAAACTCTCATCCCATTTATATACATATAAAAGAACTGCAGGAAAATAAAGATGAAATAATAACAGCCAATAACAAACTGAGAGCCCCAGCCCCTACTGATGCTGCAGTTTAGAAAGCTTGTTGTTACAATCTAAGAAAGCGAAAGCCCAGGAACTTTTGGCTCTTGCTGTTATATTTGGCATCACGGACTGTCACATGCTTCAAAATGCAACAAAGTGCCTTCCCTAATGATGCGTGCACATCTTTGCTTGGACAGCATGGCAAGCAATTAAGGTGCTTTCCTGCACAAACTTGTTCTTCAGGGAGAAAGCACTCTCACACTAGCTTTAGATAGATGGAGAGAGGGAGAGAGGGAGAGAGAGAGCTCATACGGGTTACTGACCCATTTTATGGTACTTAAATCTGTTCTTGTCCTGTACCCCTGACCCTAAATCTCCTGTTCTTTCTCACCTTTAATCTGCCGTAGCTTCTGGACAGAAGCATGTGTTGTTACCGACACAGATTTTTGCAAGGAGCATGCTTGTTTCAAGTCTTTTGTCTCCTCTACTGACTGCCTCTGTGACCTTGGAAAGTCATCTCTCATCCCCACTTCGCTTTTTTGTGCATCAGGAAACTCATCCCTTGTCTGAGGTTCCTTGAAAGGTTTATGTGAATTAATACAAAGAAAGCACTTTCTGCAGCCTTGGCACATAAGAAGCACTGAAATGCTGTTTGCTCTTACTGCCATGACTGTCTTCTTAGGATCTTAGAGGACATTCATCCTAGTGCTTTTGACAATTTCCCTTATGCTCTTTGCTAAGACGTTGTTGATACTTTTTGAAAAAAAAGAAACTTTATTTCTGTCAATAAATAGAGTTATTTCTGATAACCACACACACACACATATGGGGCATTATTAATCAAATACTGTAGTAGGTGGATCATAATTAATAAGACAACACAGTTCCTACTACGAGATAATCGACAGAGCAGCAGAAAAGAGGAAAAACACACAGAGATGGAACAATTGGTGACCAGGTCAAAGATGACATCTTCCTCCTCAGCTCCTCAGCCAGCTTCCACTTACAGATCGCTGGTTGCCAGATTCTGCGTTTTACACCCATTGCTTTAGTGAACTTCTGCACATCAGGTCTGAGATTAGACCTCATGAGGTGCTGCCTATCAAACCAAGGCCCTCAGGAATGCTAAGCCCATCAGCACGCAATTCATGCCATCTACCCTCGACCACCTAAACATGCCCAACACTTGGAACTTGTTTTTAGCATTTGAAGAATTGGTGTCTTGGAGGAATTGCATAACTTTCCCAGCATAATCCACACAATGATATTATTTTCATTGTAGGATCACTAAAAGGTAATTAAACTTTTTTTCAGTGTGTCTCAATGTTTTGAAATTAATATTAGCCTTAGCCACACGTTGAGATACTTACGTATTATAGCCAGCCCAGGCTACATGGTGAATTATATTCCAACCTTTGCTACCTAGACAGATTTTTGTCTCAAGGGGAAAAAAAAGATATTTGGTTTCAAAGATGACTCCTATTCATTTGAGTTCATGAGAAGACTATTAGAAAATGTCAGTGACAGAATCTGTCTCTTCAAATAGGCTTATGCAGTCAGGTCCAAAACACACGCTAGCAACTAATAAGAAGTAGTGTGATTTCCAAGTTAAACAGAAGAACTTGGAGGCTTAGAAAGGCTGGATACACTTTGAAGGTTTCACTGGTGACTTTATGAACATTTTAATCCAGCACCACCACATTCAGTGAGTTCAAAGACTGCTCTTGAAGAGCCTATGAAGGTTACTCTGGGCCTGGACAGATTACTCAGCAGTTAAGAGCACATACTGCTTTTGCAGAGAGCTCAAGCTGTAATGCCTATATTGGACAGGTCACAGCTGCATGTAACTTTATCTCCAGGGATGGTATCTAAGGCCCCTGGACTCTGCCTGCACCTATACTCACATGTACAGACGCATAAACATAGAAACACACACACACACATACCAAAGTCATTCTGTTAGCTTATGTGGATACATTTTTGTCTTATACAACAAATCAAATTTTAAAAATAAACCTACCAGGCTCTTGTCATTTGATCTGTACTTAATAAACACTGACTAGTACAAAAAGAGTGGATATATTTATATCTTTATGGTGAATTTACACTGCTACACTTCTGATGAATTTTTAACTGGTCGTGTTCTTGTCACCTTCACGTTAATTATGTCTGTTCCAACAGCTTCCATAGCAGGTAACATCAAGTGGATACACAACTTAATGCATGCATTGGTAGTCAAGTGCATTCTATTGAAAAAGAAATAAACTTGTCTGTAAAATAACAAGATAAAAGTTGATTTACCTAATACCAACCTTTAGTGTTTTTGCATATTTTATTATCTTTATTTCCTTTTTTTTCTAGAAGTTTAGGAAGATAGCGAATGTTCTCAGAATGGGGAAAATATAGAAAGGAATATCTACATGTTTTTACCTGGCACTTTTATTTATTTGCTGTAAAAGATGAAAGTAAATGAATGTAAGAATTTGAGAGACCTGCAATCATTTTTGGTATTTGTTGAGGATTTGCTGTACAGTGGAAGCAAACATTAGTTTCTTATTCCAGATGAGCTTTGATACACACCTGTTTCAGATCTCATGAGCATCTATTCAGCTGCAACTTACCAGCTCCTTCTGAACTTGTGAAATCAAGCAAATCTGGGGTTAGGCCGCAAACAGACGTATTTTAACTAAAGTGCTAGGATATATTAGTATTAAGATAAAAGAACCACTGATTCGGCTTTTTGTTTGTTTGTTGCAATACAGGGTTTCCCTGTGTAACAGAGTCCTGGCTGTCCTGGACTCACCTCGTAGACCAGGCTGGCCTCAAACTCAGAGATATCCTTCTGCCTCTGCCTCTGTTGGGATCAAAGGCGTGAGCCACCACTAATCCCTGCACGATTAATTCAACTTTAAAGACAGCGAATATTTGCCATTCTACGTGAATTACACATTTATACATACAAAATCTATAATATAATAGCGTATGTATCAGTGGCATGAGAAATACTACTAATCAGGTGGCTGCTAGGTGTGGATAAATCTTGAGAACCAGCTTTTGAATTTCCAGTCCCCGTGTAAAGCCAAGAGGCTACAGTAGTGAGCTTGATCAACCTACTATCAGGATATAGAGCAGAGATCAAAGAGAGAGTGTTTCCCAGTAAATAGTAGGGAGAGACTGCAGAAGATACTGGACAAAAACTTTGGCCTCTCTCTCTGTGTCTCTCTAACAAACACACCTGTGCACCAGCATACATGGGAACATGCATGTACACACATTTGCCTACCATACACACATACACATGCAAATAGGAACTTACATCACATAGATATTCGGTGAAGATTGAATAATCTCATTGCAAAATGACAATACAAACATTAACATGCAGCTCAGAAATTAAAATATTGTCAGATCTTAATTTATTTGATCAAAATTTCAGTTTAGTGTGTGTGTGTCTATGTGTGTATCTCTATGTGTGTGTACATAAGGAATGGAAAGTTTAATTTTGGCACTTTCGCCTGCTCTGAAAGATTATTATATTTTTTTGGAAATTTGACATTTAAAAATATCTAACATATTTGGCTTCTCCTCACTGTTTTCATTGTTACCACACAATATTTTAAAGAGAAGAACAGTTTCATTGCCACAAGTAGGATTGCCAATCGGGATGCAGCCACTTTTTCCTTGTAAGTCCTGCCTTTGCTTTTAGTTTTTACACTATACGTAATTTTTGGCCATCTCCAAATTAAAAGAGAGACTGCACTGACACTGTGGTTGCCTTTGATGTGACCATCTACAAGTACAGGGTCCTCACACTGCATCAGTTTTTATGCTTTGTTTGTTCTGATAGTTATCCTTTTTGTCCTGTTGGCCCTCAAAATCAGCTGCAGAAAGACATTATTCTAGGATTTTGCAGACAAGATGGCTGTTTATAGAGACTAGATAATTTATGCAGTGTCATTCAGCCAGCAACAGGGCTGTGGAGTGAACTCAGGAGTCAATGAAGCATCCTGGGAGTGAGTGGCGACCTACTCATGATTTGATAACATGGGTAATAGTGGGAAACTTTAATGAGCCAAGAAAGAAAGGGAGAGAGAGAGAGAGAGAGAGGGAGAGAGAGAGAGAGAGAGAGAGAGAAAGGAAGGAAGGAAGGAAGAAAGAAAGAAAGAAAGAAAGAAAGAAAGAAAGAAAGAAATATGATGTAGACCCCATGCTGATCTTGTCCCCTCTGCTACTTCTACCTCCTCATTGCAGAGGATTATCTCTTTCATAGGCAGCCTGAGAAATAAGCAAGGGAATTGCATGTTTGGTTTCTAACCTGCTGGGGTGCAGCTTGGGGGGTGGGGATGTGCTTTCACTTTGGGGAAGATGCAAGATTAAACCTCTAATATTTATCAGGACAGGCCTAGTGGCCCATAGGTGATTTCAATGCCTAGGCTAGAGCCTGGACTCTGTCTACACTGTATTCCTTACTGAACTGAGGAAGGATGAGACTTTGACTGGGCACAGTTGTTGTTTCTGCCTTGGGCAGCCTCAGTGTTCTATTTCCTGTCACAAAGTCGAGAGGGAAGGCCACTTATGAAAGCAGGTTTCAAGCAAGCATCTGAGTAGTAATCCTGAGGTGATTCTACCTGCAGTGAAGCAAGGGCTGACCTCTGAGCAAGCAAGATGCCAAACTGAAGGGGAAAGGTTTGAAGGGAGAGAACAGCTCTGCCTCCCAGTGAAAACCAAGAGGATGCAGAAACTAGGCTGGGCCTGTGTACATGCAAATGAGAAGAGCATAGTCCCACAACTAAGGGAAGAGTAAGTATAACTGCAATGAATGAGCAAATGAAAATACAGTGCTTACTGTTCGAAAGGTGATTCCAAATTATGAAAAACAAAAACACAAGGGACAATAAAGAAATAAAATGAAGGCAAAATCATTTTTTTTTTTACCAAATTAGAAAATAGATGGTAGAAGTTTTTAGTAGCTTATGGTACAGCGTATGGTGGTATTTCAACGTCAATAAAAATAATTTATAACCCATAAGTTCAACCTGTGATATTTTCTTATATTTTTGAGATTATGATACAGTTGCTTCACTACTCCCTCCAAACCCTCCCACCCTCCCTCCTTGTTTTCTCTCAAACCCACGTCCTCCTCATTTAGTAGTTATTGTTCCATGCGTATATGTGTATGAATATACATATATATTTCTAAAGAGAACCTGCTCTGTCTGTATACCAAGACATGATTTTTGTAAGAATAATTTGCTTCAGTTGAAAACACAACTTTTCCATGCTGAAATTCAAAAAGACCCAGTGCATGGCAGATCATGCAGGACCTCACAGCACACCAGACAGTCCAGGGGCAGACGCTGTCGGCCAGCTTTTGTCTGGAGAGTTGCCGATAGCCTCAGGCATGTGGATTATCAGTACGTGGGTCATATCTTCCCTGGAAGGTTCCGGTGGATTCACATCTCAGTGCAATCACCGAACAGCAGCTTCCATTCGCATCTTCCGCTCTCTGAGAGGCTTGATCTGGGTGTTTACTGTGAGGAAATCCGTTGCTCTTGCTTCTTCATATGATTCTTCAGCCAAGACTGTTTTCACACAGGTGTGAATTGACAGACACAATCAAGCCTGTAAAGTCAGTTATTTATGGAGAAGACAATTTTTTAAAATAAACATCTGGGTCTGATACTATTAAAAAAGTTTGTATTTTCTGGACAGGTTTGCTAGCATATATGACATGGAAAGGTCTATTTCTATCTATGTTAGTACTGCAGTCATTCTAGATGTTAGTACTGTATTGATGCAAGGAAGAAATTATAACAGAAGAGGGAAAATTGGCTATTTGAAAAGAACCAGGATAACATAAAAACTTAGCTGCAGAAAGATAATAAACACAAGGTAATCAGATAATTATCACATATTTCTCAAGTTTATTTCCAAAACTCAGTGAAAGAATACAATTTTATTTCAAAATTAAACAAATAAATAAAAAGGACAAAAATTGCAGAAAATATAAAATAATAAAAGTAGGGCATAAAATTTGAGGAACATCATTCTTTGAACATGAAATGTTCCCCATGGTTTCATGTCTGAATTCTTGGTCCCAGTTGGGAAGGTTCTGAAACTTTCAGGAACTGAACTTTGCTGAATGATGGGTAGTCTAGTGCCATTTGCTTCTCTTTGTCTGTCTCACCTCTCTGTCTCTGTCTTTCTGTCTCTCTGTCACTGTTTATCTGTCTGTCTCTTGTCTGTTTGTCTTTGTAAGTCTGTCTGTCTCTTTCTCTCTCCGTTTCTTGTGCATAGAAGAAATGTAAGACAAAATAGATAGATCCTTTCTCCTAAGCTGCCTTTCATCTTCATCAGGGTATTTTATCTCAGCAACAGAAAAGAAAGCAATATAGGCAGGGGGAGGCTCAGACTAGATGCTTACAGAAGAGGAAGATACAGGGAACAGGATCCAATTTGTTCTGTGGCTTCCTTGTGAGACCAAGAAATGAGTACAGTGGACAAAGGTGTGTAGGACCTTCCATATCCTCACAATAGGAGGCTCTGGCTTTCTCTACAGGTTTACCCCTCCTCACTGTAACGAGCAAATCCACAGAGTCATTTTAGAAGAAGGCTAGCTTCTTTTGAAATTAACTTGACGGAAAGAGGGGGGGGGGCAAGATGGCGGCGCCGGGAGAACACTGTGTCTGAGAAGCAGGAAAACACACTCCGTGCAGCGACCAGGAGACTGAACTCTGGGCCCTAAAACAACAGCGATAGTGTTTCCCAGGTGAGGGGAGGCTCCCACGGCATGGGAATCGGTCTGGTCCACTCTCGGCTGCCCAGCCAGAACCCGGAAGAGAACCCGGCTAACTCGGGCTTTGTGTCTCTCGGCTGGAGCCGCAAGCCTGCGTATCCCAATCACTTTCCCAGGCTGATTGGTGGGCACAAGGGTGCCTGAGACTGGGAGTCCCAGTTGCAAGACAACCCCACGGGGAAGCAAAGTTGCGAGTCTGATCACGGGTCACCCAGTCTTTCCCTGGAAGGTCTCACTGACCATGGGTACCCGCCGCCATCATAACTGAGCTCCCGCTGCGCGCAGAGAGCAGCTGCACGCCCAGCTCAAAATCCCTACTCCCTCTTGGGAGGAGGCAGGAGGCGGCCAGCAGAATCTGCCACAGACCACATTGTCTGTACCCCAACCTGAGATGGGGCTGAGAAAACCCAATCCTTTCGGGCACTCCCCCAAACGCTGCCATAACCCTGCCGCGGTGGAACGGAAGGATAAAGAGGTGCACAGCAGCTTCACAGTGCCGGAACTCCAGTGCTGCCGGCGGCTCCTAGCAAACAAACTTCAGCTAGGGATCTGGGACTGTGGTCATTCTACACGTCCTGAGATTCTCCTGGGTCCAGCGCAATAAGGTCTATCAGAAAGTTCTATCACGGGCGCCACCCCCCCCCCCCCGACCCCTGGCAGAGAAACCCCGGCTCAGGATCGGACCCAGAAGCCCCAACCCCTTCTGGCACTCCCCTGAGAGCACCTCCATAAGCTTGCCCTAGCGGAGGGCAAGGTCAGAGGGGAAGGACAGAGAGGCAGCCTGCCAAAGACACAGCACCCTCTTTCCAGCTCACCCAGCTGCTCCTAGCAGAGAAACCCAAGCTCTGGATCTGAGGACACTCAACCCTACCTGGTACTCTCTCGGGATCAGCAAACATAGGTTCTACCACCAGGCTGCTTCTGGCAAAGAGATCTGGGCCCGGGATTGGGGATTGAGAACACTCAACCTAACTCTTTCCCGTGCCACCCTGGGACCAGTCAACATAACCCCTCCTGGCAGAGGGAAAGGACAAAGAGGCAGCACACAGGAAAGGTGGATACCGAGTCCTGTGGCCACAGTGTCACAGAGCTGACTGTTAGCCTACCCATGCACTCTCCGCAGCAGGACCAAATCAAAGAGTAGTGAGCAAGGGGAACCCCTGTGCATTCCAACTGGTCCTGCAAGAGAGTGAGTGAGCCTTCTAGAGGGTTTGCCCCAGACCAGGGCCTCTCCACAGAAGCAACTAGACGAGATCCCTGCCACCCACACCCCTAGTGTGGGCATCATAGGGATTCTTGGGTTAGCGACCCCAACATTGAAGCCTCTGCCTTGTGGGTCTACCAGTGTAATCCAGGCAAACAATCCCTGGATCTCAGACAGAACTGCATAATAGTGGCTTGCAGGCCACTGCAATAGTCAGAGAATCTGCGCATGCACACTGCACCCAGTAAAAGCGCACGCAAATAGCGCCAGCATCACATTCCTTACTTAGGCAAAACTGAAACCACAGTGCACACTCCCAAACCAGTGAACCTCTCATCTTCCTGAAAAAAAAGTTCAGAAAACAGAAAGAGAGGATCATAACCCGAACTACAATCTCGAGGAACAAACAGTGAGGATTATAAATAACCAGATGGCTAGAGGCAGACGTAAGAACACTCCCAACAAAAATCAGGACATAATGACCTCACCAGCAACCCCACAAAACAATGGACATTTCAATTCACTAGATATACAAGAAAACGACCTCAAAACTATGTTTCTCCAGCTATTAGAGGCCCATAAAGATGAAATGAACAAAGCCCTCAGAGAACTAGCCAAAGAAATCGAGACTAACCAAGAGGAAACAAATCGTGCTCTCAGAGAAATGACCATGAAAATTGAAGCAAACAAAGAAGAAATGCACAAAGCTCTCAAAGAAATGTCCACACAAATGAAGGCAAATAAAGAAGAAATAAACAAAGCTCTCATAGAAATACAGGCAATTATACCCAAAGAAGTAGAGGCACAATTAGTGATACATAGAAAGGAAACGGACAAAAAATAGAAGCCGTCATTGAAAAGCAGGACTCCACATTCAAACAGATGAAGGAAATGGTGCAAGACATGAAAACAGAATTAGAATCAATAAAGAAAACACAAATAGAGAAAAACCAGGAGCTGGAGAACATAGAGAAAGGATCAGGAACTACAAAGGTAAGCATCACCAACAGAATACAAGAGATGGAAGAAAGAATCTCAGGAGCTGAAGATACACTTGCGGAAATCAACACGTCTCTCAAAGAAAAAATAAAATCAGAAAAGTTCCAAACACAAAACATCCAAGAAATCAAGGACACCATGAAAAGACAAAACCTAAGAATAATAGGAGTAGAAGAAAAAGAAGACATCAGGCTCAAAGGTCCGGAAAATATTTTCAAGAAAATTATAGAAGAAAACTTTCCCAACTTAAAGAAGGAGATGGCCATAAACATACAAGAGGCCTACAGAACACCAAGTAGACTAGACCAGAAAAGAAATTCTTCACGTCACATCATAGTCAAAACACTGAACCTACAGAACAAAGAAAAAATTCTAAAAGCAGCAAGGGAAAAAGGCCAAGTAACATATGAAGGTAGACCTATCAGAATCACACCAGATTTCTCATCAGAAACTATGAAAGCCAGAAGGGCCTGGACAGAAATCATACAGCCCTTAAAGGACCACAGACTCCAACCCAGACTACTATACCCAGCAAAACTTTGAATCAACATAGACAGAGAATTCAAAATATTCCAAGACAAAACCAAATTTAAACAATATCTACATAGTAACCCAGCTCTACAGAAGTTACTAGAAGGGAAACTCCAAAACAAAGAAAACAACTACATCTAAGGAAACAGAGGAAATAGATAACTACACAACAAAAAAACCAAAAGAATACAAGCAATGAAACTCAGTGACAGCACCAACCCCACATCTAAAGTAAGTAACAATTGTTGGTCACTAGTTTCTATCAACATCAACGGACTCAACTTCCCAATAAAAAGACACAGACTAACAGAATGGTTGCGGGAACAGGATCCATCATTCTGTTGCATCCAAGAAACACACCTATGCAACAAAGATAAACACTACCTCAGAGTAAAGGGATGGAAAATTGTCTTTCAAGCAAATGGTTCAAGAAAACAAGCGGAAGTAGCCATACTAATATCTAATAAAATAGACTTTCAACCCAAGTTAATCAAAAAAGATAAGGAGGGCCATTATATTCTCATCAAAGGAAAAATCCACCAAGAGGACATCACAATTTTGAATATCTATGCCCCAAATACAAGAACACCTTTATTCGTAAATGAAACATTATTAAAGCTTAAATCACACATTGATCCTAATACCCTAATAGTGGGAGACTTCAACACTCCACTCTCACCAAGGGACAGATCAACTAGACAGAAAACAAATAGGGAAATAAAAACACTTACAGAGACCCTAAATCAAATGGACCTAATAGATGTCTACAGATCTTTTCATCCAAACTCAAAAGAGTATACCTTCTTTTCAGCACCGCATGGAACCTTCTCCAAAATAGACCATATAGTTGGTCATAAAGCAAGCCTCAACAGATACAAAAAGATTGAAATAATCCCTTGTATTCTATCTGACCACCATGGACTAAAGCTGGACCTCAACAACAACAGAAATAACAAACAGCCTACACGCACATGGAAACTGAACAACTTGTTACTCAATGACAGCTGGGTTAAGGAAGAAATAAAGAAATAAATTAAAGGCTTCCTAGAATTCAGTGAAAATGAAGGCACAACATACCCAAATTTATGGGACACATTGAAAGTAGTGCTCAGGGGAAAATTTATAGCACTAAGTGCCTGCAAAAAGAAATTCGTAACATCAGATACAAACAACTTAATGGCCCAACTGAAAACCCTAGAAAAAAAAGAAGCAGATACACCCAAGAGGAGCAGACGGCTGGAAATAATCAAACTCAGGGCTGAAATCAATCAATTAGAAACAAATAAAACTATCCAAAGAATCAATGAAACAAAAAGCTGGTGCTTTGAGAAAATCAACAAGATAGACAAACCCTTAGCCAAACTAACTAAAAAGCAGAGAGAATCTATCCAAATCAACAAAATCAGAGATGAAAAGGGTGACATAACTACAGACACTGAGGAAATCCAAATAATCATTAGGTCATACTACAAAAGCCTATATGCCACAAAATTTGAAAACCTAAATGAAATGGACAATTTTCTTGATAGATTCCATCTTCCAACATTAAGTCAAGATCAGGTAGAAAGACTGAATAGCCCTATATCCTCCAAGGAAATTGAAGCAGTCATTCAGTCTCCCCTCCAAAAAAAGCCCTGGAGCAGATGGTTTCAGCACGGAATTCTACCAAACCTTCAAAGAAGTGCTAACACCAATTCTTCTCAAACTATTCCACAAAATAGAAACAGAAGGTACATTACCAAACTCATTCTATAAAGTGACAGTCACCCTGATACCTAAACCACACAAAGACCCAACAAAAAAGAGAACTTCAGACCTATCTCTCTTATGAACATTGACGCAAAAATACTCAATAAAATACTTGCAAACCGAATCCAAGAACACATCAAAGATATCATCCACCACGACCAAGTAGGCTAAATCCCAGGCATGCAAGGGTGGTTCAACATACGGAAATCCATCAATGTAATCCACCACATAAACAAACTGAAGGAGAAAAACCACATGATCATCTCCTTAGATGCTGAAAAAGCATTTGACAAAGTCCAACACCCATTCATGTTTAAAGTATTGGAGAGATCAGGAATACAAGGCACATATCTAAACATAGTAAAGGCAATATACAGCAAGCCTATAGCCAACATCAAACTCAATGGAGAGAAACTTGAAGGAATCCCACTGAAATCAGGGACAAGACAAGGGTGTCCATTGTCCCCATATCTCTTCAACTTAGTACTTGAAGTTCTAGCCAGAGCAATAAGACAATTAAAGGAGATCAAGGGGATACAAATCAGAAAGGAAGAGGTCAAAGTGTCACTATTCACAGATGATATGATAGTATATATGAGCGACCCCAAAAATTTAACCAGAGAACTCTCCAGCTGATAAACAACTTCAGCAAAGTGGCAGGATACAAAATCAACTAAAAAAAATCAGAAGCCCTCCTGTATACCAACGACAAAAGGGCCGAGAAAGAAATTAAGGAAACAACACCCTTCACAATAGTCACTAATAACATAAAGTACCTGGGAGTGACACTAACCAAGCAAGTGAAAGACCTGTTTGAGAAAAACTTCAAGTCTCTGAAGAAAGAAATTGAAGAAGATATCAGAAGATGGAAAGATCTCCCATGCTCATGGATTGGTAGGATTAACATTGTGAAAATGGCCATCCTGCCAAAAGCAATCTATAGATTCAATGCAATTCCCATCAAAATACCAACCCAATTCTTTACAGACCTTGAAAACAAGATTCTCAGCTTCATATGGAGAAACAAAAAACCCAGAATCTCCAAAACAATCCTGTACAACAACAGATCATCTGGAGGTATCTCCATCCCCGATCTCAAGTTGTACTACAGAGCAATAGTAATAAATACTGCATGGTATTGGCATAAAAACAGAAAGTAGGATCAATGGAACCGCATAGAAGACCCAGAAATAAACCCATACACCTATGAATACTCGAATTTTGACAAAGAAGCCAAAACCATTCAGTGGGAAAAAGAGAGCATCTTCAACAAATGGTGCTGGTCCAACTGGATGTCCACATGCAGAGAAATGAAAATAGATCTATACTTATCACCCTGCACAAAACTAAAGTCCAAGTGGATCTAAGATCTCAGCATAAAACCAGATACTCTAAAGCTGTTAGAAGAAAAAGTGGCGAACAGCCTAGAACTCATTGGCACAGGAGAAAACTTCCTGAACAGAATACCAACAGCACAGGCTCTAAGAGCAACAATCAATAAATGGGACCTCATGAAACTGAAAAGCTTCTGTAAAGCAAAGGACACCGTCATCAAAACAAAACGACTGCCTACAGATTGGGAAAGAATCTTCACCAACCCTCTATCTGACAGAGGGCTAATATCCAGTATATATAAAGAACTAAAGAAGCTGAAAAGCAGCAAAACAAGTAATCTACTTAAAAAATGGGGAACAGAGCTAAACAGAGAATTCTCTGTAGAGGAATATCGAATGGCAGAGAAACACTTAAAGAAATGCTCATCCTCATTAGCCATCAGGGAAATGCAAATCAAAACGACTCTGAGATATCACCTTACACCCATCAGAATGGCCAAGATGAAAAACATAAGCGACAACACATGCTGGAGAGGTTGTGGAGAAAGGGGATCCCTCCTCCACTGCTGGTGGGAATGTAAACTGGTACAACCACTCTGGAAAGCTATCTGGCGCTTTCTAAGACAATTAAGAATAGTGCTTCTTCAAGACCCATCTATACCACTGCTAGGTATATACCCAAAGTTTGCTCAAGTACACAAAAGGGATATTTGCTCAACCATGTTTATAGCAGCTTTATTTGTAGTAGCCAGAACCTGGAAACAACCCAGATGTCCATCAACGAAAGAATGGGTACAGAAATTGTGGTATTTCTACACAATGGAATACTACTCAGCAATCAAAAAGGAGGAAATCATGAAATTTGCAGGCAAATGGTGGGATATAGAAAAGATCATTCTGAGTGAAATATCCCAGAAGGAGAAAGACAAATACTGTATATACTCACTTATATAGACCTAAAAGATAGGATAAACATAATGAAATCTATACACCTAAAAAAGATAATCAAGAGAGCGGACATGGGGTAAGATGATCAATCCTTGTTTAGAAAGACAGATGGGATGTTCATTGAACATATGACAGGAGTCTACTGAGTGCATCTGAAAGACTCTGACTAGCAGTATTTTCAAAGGAAAGACTCATGACCAAACCTTTGGCAGAGTACAGGGAATCATAAGAAAGAAGGGGAGTTAGTCTGATGGGGAAAGGATAGGAGCTCCACAAGGACCAAATATATCTGGGCACAGAGTCTCTTCTGAGACTGACATTCAACCAAGGAACATGTATGGATATAACCTAGAACCTCCACTCAGATGTAGCCTGTGGTAGCTCAGTAACCAATTGGTTTCCCAAAGTGAGGGGAACAAGGACTATTTCTAACAGGAACTCAATGACTGGCTCTTTGGTCTCCCCACCCCCGAAGGGAGGAACAGTCCTGTTAGGCCACAGAGGAGGGCTTTGCAGCCAGTCCTGAAGATACCTGATAAAACAGGATCAGATGAATGGGGAGGAGGTCCCCCCCATCAGTGGACTTGCAAAGGGGCATGGTGGAGATGAGGGAGGGAGGGAGGAACTGGGAGGGAATGAGGGATAGGGACATGGCTGGGATACAGAGTTAATAAAATGTAACTGATAAGAAAAAAATAAAATTAAAAAAAAGAAAAGAAATTAACTTGACAATGTCTCATTTCATTTACTATGGAGTGAGTCTGTGATTAGGCCAGGTTCAGGGCTGAGAATAGGATAATGGGTTAGGCTGGCAACCGCACAGAGAAAAGTGCAATAACCAACCCAGTCTCTGTCTCCTTTTTCAGAATACAGAAAACTGGGATTGAATGTGTCCCACACCTAAGCCCAGTTAGGAGGCAGGAGAGCATTTGGCTGAAAAAGCAGAATGTCCTTGAAGATAAACAAAACAAAACACCCACAGTACAACACAACACAAACAAAACAAAAATAGCCTCCCTATTTTTTCATTGGTTGAGTCTCTCATAATTGCTTTCCTCTGGGTGCAACAGAAATAGCTCAGCAGTTAAGAGCACATACTGCTTTTAGAGAGGACCCAACTTTGATTCCCTGAAACCGTGTTGACTGATCCACAGATGCCTGTAACATCAGCTCCAGAGAATCTGATGCCTTCTGGAGTCTTCAGCCACCAGCATTTACATGTGCTTATATACATGTGCGTGTGCGCGCATGCGGGCGCGCGCGCACACACACACACACACACACACACACAAAATTAAAAAATAATGAAGACAAAACTTAAAAATCACTTTTGTAATCCTTCAATAAATGTCAGCATTCATCATGAAGAACCTCCCTAGTTTATTTTAAGTGCCTTATGCTTAAGTACATGAAAATGAACAGTGTGATGGTTTATGGGTTTACCAGCAAGCACATATTCTGAGGTTACATTTTCGTAGTGTAGTTAGGTATGGTTATTTGGTATTTGACCCAGAAAGTGGATGAGACTGTCCTCTATGGATTAAACTTCTTAGAAGATAATTTTCCATTCCTCTTTCATAAACAATAATTACCTGAGGAACTTTCTTCTTGAGGGTGGATTAGAGGTTTATGAAAAACAACATAAATTTCCCATCACAGGACTTAAGCAAGACAGTATTAAAATAAGGAAGGAAAAAATTTGTTCCAGGTATGAAACACAAGTCATAAAATGCTGGGATACTAGCCAGAAAATTACTGGTCTTGGTGTTAAAAAAAATAAGATTCCCCCAAAAGATTAAAGATGAAATGTGGTGTCGGGATTGTTGATTGAAGCATGAATTATAACTGTGTGGGCCTAAAGATAATGAAATTTACCTAATAACTCATAGCCTGGGCTAAGATCTTAACCACACATGCCAGAAATATAGAAAGTTCTGTTAGAGAATTTTTCTAACAGTGGAGAGAAAGGCACTCAGGGGTTTATAAAAAGACTACTTTAGTGAAGTTTTTTTTTTTTCCTTTTCTTTTTGACTAAAAAGCTTACAATTCAAACCCCATTGAGATTTGCTCATCATTTGTTGTTAAGCTACCAATATATTTTGACAATAGAATGTAATAATAATTATTGTATTGTACATGCTCTATGCAGGCTCAAGTAGGGTGTGCAGACACTTGGGGAGAGAAGCAATCATTCTGTGTATTTTATTAACACATTCATTATATGAAATGACATTGGTTATATCAAGAATGTATAATAGTCTATTCTAAAGTATGGATTTTTTTCCATAAAACAGCATGAGTGTCTCATGCCAAAGTAATATGAACGTGAAGAATATCCATCATCGATTAATAAAGGAAAGATGCAATCATTTTACCAAATGAGACACAGAACACATCTGCTCCAATAGCTACCAGTGGCTGCCTGATAAGAGTGCCCACACATAATAGGTTAGGGACATTTGTGTTCACGGTGAAGATGGCATGGCAGCCTTTCGGAGATCATGCCAAAGACACTGTGCTGTGTAGGAAGAAGAAGCAGTCAGCTTTTGCATATGTGAGTTCTGCCTGACTCTCCTGAGTGCTTCTGTCCTGGGCTCCATTGTGCAGGGCGTCACTTTACTTATATCTCTGGGCTGAAATGAGGCAGCTGCAGAAATGGATTTTGGACCAAATCTTTTCCAACATTCAGAATAGCATCATGTTACCATTTGAAGTAACAGCGAGGTGGGGTTGTACCAGCAACTCCAAAAACTGGCTGCTTAGGCTGATTAACCTGAGGTCACCAGCTACCTAACAGGAAGCACTATGAATGATGTTTGCAAACGAGTGTATACAGGAAAAAGAGTGAATCGTGGTATCTTGGAAGCTACCTGTGCGTATATAATGAGGAGTATTTGAATCAGTTGGCTAATTTTGGCAATGTTCTACTTTGGGAAGGTTATTTAGAAAGCTCTTCAAAGGTGAACGAAACATGAAGGAGGCGGACCTTGCAATCATGAAACCTGAGAAAGGAAGAGAATCACAGCAGAGTTGTGTGTACATGCATGTATTTTGTACACATATACACAAACCATCACGTGTAGGCAGCCCTGTCCCGGGTGCCCCTGTGAACTCCTGTGCTGACACAAGAACAAGCAAGTCAACTAATTTGTAGCTTCTTTGCTTTCTCGGTGTTACTTGGCAGTTTTCAATTGGATGTTCAAGACTGAAGAGTGTTGAAAACCTTTGCTGGTACAGTGCAGATTCAAACAGAAGTTCCTTGTGAAGTCAAGGCTGTTTTTATTCTGGTTGGCAGATCTTCACATGTTGGGATTTAAACGATTGAAATTTATCATCTATTTGAGGGTTGTGGTTCTGTTTTCCTTTCCACTATACCAAGTAGATGAGAGTGTGAAATTAGTAAAATTGTATGTTTAAAAACTATAGCCTAGAATAATAGATCAACTCAGAATGAAATCTTAATGTCTGGACAATGAACTGATCAGAGACACATTGGAAATAAGGGTATGTTAGTAACTCTGAAGGAACACATGAAGTTACTTTAGAGGTTGGAAGGTTACCAATAATTTGATTATTAAAGTAAATCCTTGGCTATTAAAGTTTAAGGCCAAAATCATCTGATTTGGAGAAAGAAGATTGCCTTCTATCTCTTAGTGCTGTGAAACTAAGAGCGGTGATGAACAAAATATGCTTGGCACAGGTCTGAAACAGATAAAACTTCCTTCCAGTCTCTTTAAATATTTAAGTATACAGAGTAGTTGTTCATGGATCTCACCTTTGGTCCATACTGTCTGTAATCATAGGTTCAAGAAATTAAAATGGAAAAAAGTGTCATTTACTATTGATGTTGATTAATTCAAGCAACTAAAGGATTGCCTCCTTACAATTCATCAAGTCATACATATTGACTGGTGTGGTAGTGCACCCCTGTAATCCCCGTACTCAAGGAAGCAGAGGCAGGTGGATCTCTGTGAGGTTGAGACCTGCCTGGTCTACAAAGCCAATCCAGGACAGCCAAGGATACACACACACAAAAAAAAAACAACCCTGTTTTGAAACAAAACAAACAACACCCCCCCCAAAAAAAAAAACAATAGAAGACATACATAGCATGAAGATTTTGGAATGAGACTGTTTGGGGTTGAGAACAGTGCACCCTATGACCCGCTAAGAATCATGACAACCTGAAGTACAGAGGGAAGTTGAATGCAGAGACTTTGGCAAGGGCAGACCTTGGTGGGAGGGGCAGCTTAGGAGTCAGTGGAGTTTATTCTGTGATAACACTGCTGACCCACAGCACTGGCTCCAAAGACACCCCTTCCCTTTCTCTTCTCTCTTCTCCTTTTCATATCCTTGCCACCTTTCCTTCTCTCGTTTCCTTCTGCTTCCCTCCATCCTCTCCAGAAGGTGATCTCAGTGGGGGAAAGAAAGAGCCAAGCAGGCTGTTCATGCCTCATGCCGGGTGGATATTTGTTGGATCACTGTGTACTTTGAAGATGCTTTCTGTGAAACCTTAGGATTCTATGAGATATTTCTAAAGCCTCACATTTAATTCAATATTTGAAATGTACTTCACTTATTTCTCAAGCTGTAACCCAAATGAAACAAAACCAAACCTTCCCAAAGCCAACAAAAACAAACATAAAATGTGCTATTTGCCAACTTCTGGCCCTTTTGAGACTATGAAGTACTTTCCGTGCACTTGGCCTCCTTGCTTCCACAAAGAATTCCAGTCGTGGCTCCTTTTGTTTATTTACACACACACACACAACCTTCCTGCAAATGTGTAATTGATTGGGAAGATGAGGTTTTGCTCTGGTCTTTGTTTGACTTCAAGCCTGCACATGTCTGCTCTTGTAAAATTATACAAGTGAGCTCACTAGTTCAATGTATGAGTGCTAAGCTCAATTAACTGCCAGGCAGGGCTCGGCACATCTGCTCAGCTCCAGCTCTTATCATGCCTTGTTAGACAATTGTGCAGTAATAAGTGAACTCCACGAATGGCATCATGACCATATTGTGTGAAAAATAGTGTCAGATGTCATTTGCCTAAATTAAATATACGCATAAGTGTAATCTTTAAAATTGAGGCAAAATAATTGCTGCTTAAACTGGAGATGTATCGTTAATTAAAAACAGGAAGTTTCAGGAGGAAATAAAATTTCATGGTAGATATCAAAAATCTTATGAAGGTCAGATGACACAAGTAACGTTGTACCAGTCCCAAACATAGAGCAACCCGCACAATGCCCTCATTGTGTTTATCAAATTAAATTCTGCAAAGTTCAGGTCTCTGTGAATGCTGACCAATTTTGAAGTTATGAAAGAAAATCTTCACCATAAAATTAAGACTCTGCATCTGTGAGTGCAATCTGAGCCATTCAACATTCTTGAAAAAGTGTACTTAAAAGTGTAAATCTGTCAAGAGAATGTATGGTGTGGTTTGAAGCCATGCTGTTGTAAAGAAAAAGGCACACGAGAAAGCAGGGAAATGCTCACTTGCCACGGGGCTCTGGATTTGTGATGGTCTTGGTAGGTGAACAAGCAGTGAATTTACACACTGTCTGCCGTTGCTGTACACTCTGTGCAAATGACAAAAGAGCTACCATGAATAATTGCTTATTTCAAAAGATGAACTATTGGAGTTCAACTGTTTCCATGTCTGAATACTATGTATTACAGCTTTTTTTTTGTAAGATATGAATACATAGATAAACATGTAGGTACACACAGACATATACACACGCACAAATAAGCACACAGGGACACAAATACATGCACATATACACACAGAGACACACAAATACACACCGACACGCAGACATATACACTCACACACATGCTCACAAACACACACAGACACACACACACAGACACACACACACACACAGACAACCTCTACCTCCACCCACACAATTAGTGAGTGCGCAGGTATCACTTTTGTTGCAGTGATAAAAGATCCTGAGCTAAAGCAATACATATGAGTAAAGAGTATATTTGATCTACAACTCCTGTTACAGCTCATGATTGAGGGGGAGTCAAATCAGAACTCAAACAGAACGGCTAGCACATGGCATTCTCAGTCAAAGGCAGAGAAGAGGGGATGCACCCAGGCTGTCTGCTTATTTTGCTCTCCTTTAACAGTGGTGACCAGTGCTCAGTACATACAGTGGTGCCATGATGGGCTTGTGGACCATGCATCCAGACGAATAGGCATGGGATGGAGATACAGCATGTTCAAATCCCGGAAACCGCAAATTTGAGACGTAAAATCTCACTTTAAGAAGAGAAGACATGGGACAAAGCTCTCTCCTGGTTTCCGTGCCTGCCTCAGGAACACCTGACACAGGCCCTAGGTCATTACAGGTGTTCAAGCATACAAGCTGTCACTTGTTACCCTTCCCCCATGTAAACAGAGCATCACCAGCATCCTAGCCCCAGCCATTTGAGCACCTTCATCCTCAGAACCCCTCCCCAGTGTCCAAGGTTTAGAAAGTCGCTCTTCACAAAATAAAATACACCATCTATTTCATAAAAGATCGCCTGAAACTCATCACCTATTCTGGGGAAAGAAGGGCTACCTTCTTCCCAAGGAATTCATCTCTGAGCCCAGGGATTGACTGTCGGCCAGACAGCCACAGCGGAACCACTTCGGTCGCTGCCGGTGCTTGGCCACAAACTCAGCCAGCGTTCATCTGCGGGAGTCAACTGCTGACCCCCTTGCAAAGCAGCGGCTTCAAGTCAGGTCAGGTCAGTCCCTGAGCTCCTGCAGCCCCAGAACCTGCATCCTAGCTGTAACCCGGGTCAAGCAAAGGCATTCGCCTGTTCCCTCTGCTGTTAAGATGGAAGTTTAACCAGGCCTACTCCAGCTGTTCCTGAGAGAAGAACCCAGGACTCCAGGCTTCATCGTTTCTGCCCGGAAGTTTAAAAAAATCACTGGGACCCCCCTCCTCCCCAAAGAAACACGTACTTCCTGCTCAGTGTGTGGTGTCCGTTGGCCCTTCAGGCCTGATGACGAGACATGGAAACAAAGTGCTGTCCACACCACTGTGGACAATTCATGACCAAGACAGCCCTCCGTGGACACGCCTATCATGATCTAGACAGTAAATAATAAGGTGTCTTCGTTATGACTTGGAGCTTTAGCAGTATGACCAATCTGACCTATAGAGTTGCTTACTTAAACTTTATTTCCAGGTGATTCTAGGTTGTTTCAAGTTGACAATTAAAACTAACCAGCATGCTGGGTAAAATCATTTAAATACATGGAACAGAACAAGTGTTTAGTCTTTATGTTAATTTTCAGAACAAGCCATCAAATGAGTTTCCAAAGCTGTGTAGAGTTGAAATTAGCGTTGAGCAAGTAATGGTTGTAAAAATATCCAGGCATTTTGATTCATGTAGGAGCAGTTGCCAAAATAAGTTCAGACAATTGTGGTGTGTTATATAGACAACCATTTGCTGTAAAGCAGATTAATGGGCTTCTTTCAAAACAGTGTTCAGTTTTTATGATGAGTATTGCCAAGTTTTAAGGTGTATTCTTTATAATGGAGAATTTTTAGTAGTGTTTGTGGTTTCATACTGGGGTTCCAGAATTCACTTTTCAGTTGAGGTTAGTTGGTTCTGCCAAGACCAAGTCTTGCTACAAATCTTTCAAATGAAACCGAAAAAAAAAATTCCCTCATTGTAATAGCGCCATTAACAAAATCTCACTGAAAGCATGGTTGTGCTTGCTTTTGTCTCTTGCTGACATTTTTAATAAGCTGAAAGAACTCGACATGCAATGCCGGCCTGTGATGTTAATCTCATTTACAACTGCATATAAAACATTAGCAATAAAACCAAACTTAAGGTTTGAATTCAATATGGAAAATAAAGTAAATTTGATTTTGATGAAACTGGATGAATAGATGAAGATAGGCATTGAGACACATGGGATGCTTTAATGATATTATTCAGTATCTCGTGTTTCAGTACATGTGAGTCTGACATAATCCTGCATGTTCACATAATCAATAAAGATTCAGTGAGAAAACCTTACCAATGTGTGATTCTGAAATATTGCTAACTATGCAAATTTCAAACAATAAAAATGTATACTTCCTCTGAATGTCTGGATATAATTGAATACGTGTAGCATTGAAAGCAAAAAGGTTAAAAATAAAGGTGTTTTCTGTGCAAACCAGGATTTCTTCCATTCTTGAAAACTTGAACAAAAGAGACATAAACGGAATCTTTATGTTGAAAGCTCATTCCCACTGCCAGTGCTTGGGTTCTGTTCCACATGCAGGTGAGTAGTCTGTTTCTTCTCGTTGATTTATGTTTGAAGATGAACTCACACTTAAACTTAAGTGTTTTAACTTTCCAAAACATAAAATGGTATACATATTTTGTTTCTAAATACAGGCTATCAATCTGTAACCCAGGTTGTCCTGTTACTTGCTATCTAGCATAGGCTAGCCTCCAGCCTACCTCACCTCCAGCTCTGGGATTGAACGCATGAACTATCATGTCTAGCCATCTAAATAAAAATCTTTTACTGAAATTTCTATCCATTAGTTTTATTTTATTTTACTTTTCTTTTCACTTTCATAGCTGTTATCTTTCATAGACAAAAAGAACAAGCAACAAAACTAAATAAAAGAAGCCATAGTATCTACAGACTGTTTGGTTGCTTGGAGAATTCAAAACACAGGATATTTGAAGCATTCTACCCAAGAACTCCAAAATATGAGTCAACAATATTTAGTAACTACCAATACGTTCCTAGGAATTCTATGAGAAGCACCGAAGAAATATTGGTCATCTCTTTTACTTCTTGTCCGCTGACTTTGATACAAAACCATTCATGAGCATAACAGACAGAAACAGACAAAATTTCAAACGTTGCCTATGGAATTTTGAGGTGTTCTAGATGTTTTCTATGCTAAGGATGTGTTATAAGAGAAGTGTTATAATGCAATCTGGGATCTTATAGGACTGAAAACGAGGACTTTTAAGTGGTGTGCAATCAGCATTAAGTACAAATGTAGACTAACGTGTTTGCAAGAAACCTGCATAGCAGATAGAACAATATTCAGACTGATGGAATGCTGAAGCTGGGACCCAGTGTCCTGAGTATGCTAACATGTGTGCTCCGTAGCTGATAGCAGTTAAGATGGATGCGTTTACAATGTGGAAAATGGCATGAGCAAAGATCAGGACTTTGTTTATTCTTTCTATTTTTTCTGGAGAGCTGACTAACAAACATTAACCAGGATTATATCCATCTACATGGATTGCATAGTATAAGGCTTAGTTGTTGGTAAGCTAAGAATCATTGCTTTCTATCTATTGAACTTGCGTCTGTCAGTCGCTGCAATCTGATGAAATTAGCCCTTGTTGAACACGACGCAAGTGTTAACTCTGTGGAGTGTCAGGGAAATAACCATAGAGGGCAACCAGTTCTAAGACAAATTGTAAAAAAAAATCTCACTTTCCCAGTGGAAATGTTCCTTGTCTTTAGATGTCTAGTGCCCACACGCCTTTCTCTACAAAATGCCCAGAGCCTCACACTCTGCTCCAAGGTGCCTTCTTGTTCCTCTCACTCTGCAGTAGACTTCCTTCTTTTACAGATTTAGACATGACATTTTCTCAAAGTGTTGATAACCTGCAAAGCTCAGGGTGACAAGTATTCCCTTAGATCACACTGTAGGCCATTCTTACTGATTGGAGTCAGCCGCAAACACCTTCAGCTGAGACATTATAGAGAACAGGGGACATATTTCTCCCTGAAAATTTCACAAAGATTCTGCCAATTTGACATAAAATGAAGTGTTTGGTTTGGCTGAAATAGTTGAAAAATAATGATCAAGAAATATAAGAATGAGCAAAAAAAAAAGTTTTTGTAATGCCAGGTTACTTGGTGTGAACTAGAAAATCAAATGGCATTTTACGTGCAGAATTCAACTTTGTTTTATGTTGGACAAAAAAATTCACTACTACAACTAGCTAAGTCAAATATCTATTTGCATTTCTCCCATTTTATTTATTATAGAACTCTCTGAACTCTTCTAGCTCTCAGACTCCAAACTTTAAAGGAATCAGATGAGTTTGAAAATAGGAGTCTGGATGAATTCTTATCTAATAGTAGTAATCATTAAATGAAACCTAGTCCCATTCTAGCTACGAAACATTCAACACTGTCAGCCCTGAAGTTTTCTGTGGTTCTCAAAAAAATTCATCAAGGGGAAAACAGTAGAGAATAGAAAAACAAGCATGAATCTTATAGTCAAGAGTCAAAGAGTAGTGGGTTCAAATTGTGACAGTTTTGGATTTGTAATGGTGGACAACTTATTAAAGTGATTGCTCCCTGGTTTCCTCATTTGTTAAGTGTAGTGAATGAGACATCAAATGAGGGTATGTGTGTGTGTAAACTATAAAAATATTCACATTTTGTTTAGTATTATAAATCAGCAAACACACAAATGCGTTCTAGCCATTAAGCTTGCCCGGCTGTTCCAATTGCATGTGTGGTGCTTTATATCTAGCCTAAAATTCCTTTTTGTGTTGTGGTGAGAGAGATGACTCAGGAAGTAAAATGCTTGCTATGCAAGGATGACAACCTGAGTTCAAATCCCTAGGACCCACATAGATGCTGGGTGAAATAGTATGTTCTGAGAACTCTGGGGGAGCAGAGACAAATGGTTCCATGGAGCTTTTAGCACAGCTGGTCTGGCCGAGTTAGTTCAGCCATGTCAGTGAGCTGTAGGTCCATTGAGAAGCCCTGTTTACAAAACCAAATGTGGGGAGAAACTGAGAAGATACTAGATGTTAAGTCCTGGCGCAAACATGCACATACAGCCACATTAATGTGTTCATACAAGAACACACACAAACACATATGCACAGACAGAGACACCACGCATACTCAATCTCTCCCGTTATAGATGTAAGACATAATTCTTTTCTCCACAGGACTTTCAAGTAGCAGTGTAATTCCCATGAGTGCTGGGAGGCGCATACAGGGCAGGTTGACTATATTTTCCTGGGAAACGATTGTAAAGAAGTTTGCAGAGTAATTCTTGAAAGCATTCCTCTAATTTTGGATTTGAGGTTGGACCAAACTGATAAAGTATCACAAGTAAAGATTGCACTGAGCACGACAGCGCTGTGATGCCTGCTTTCCTATCAGAGTCAGATCACTGTGCCTGTTCCTATTTTAATGGCCGAATCTAAGAATGTTCTACAAGCCTGCAATCTAGGATCACACTTGAAGGAGCAGGAAATCACCTTGTATGTATACATGCACAGTGATGTTACTTTGACATGATAAGCCCACATGCATGCCAACATCTGATATTCATGATTTTCAGCATCTCATTCCAAGTGTTGGACACCAACGCTTACTGTCTTAGGGAAATGGAGAGTAGTTCCTTCCCTGGCTTCACGGGTCAGTGGGGTGCTGTAAAGCTCAAAGCTTGCCTTCAGTGAGAGGTGAAAAGTGCGAAACAAAGGAAATTTCAAAAGGAAAAAGGCTATTCCAAATTCCTTTGGATATTAGTTATAACATCCAGACTGGGATATTTTCAAAAAAAGCTGGTGGGGTGGGAAGAGCCAAACCGGGATTACTATATCACAGGATGGTTATTTTTAAGTGTTTAGGGTAGATATGAAACGTAGCATATGCAAAGAGGAAGTAGAAATTCTATATCTTCCTGCATTGAGCAGAGCTCTCATGACTTACTTCCAAAGCTGCCAACATTTATTTTATCTGTGGTTAAAATGAATTGATTATCAATTTGACTGGATCTGGAATCAGCTAAGAGGCAAGCTTCATCATGTATCTCTGATGTTTCTTTTATTTCTCGAGTTACTGGTAGTGGGAAAGTCAACCTTAAATATGAGTGGCCTTTTCCAGTGGCGTCTCCCACAACAAGTCTAAGAGAAAAGCCTGTTGCCAGATGGCCCTCATGTCATGCCCTCATGTCCAGTTCATCTACTGTCACTGTGTCTGCCTTCCTTCACTTGTTTTAGAACCCAGGGTCTTTGTGCTTTCAACATGAATTAAAGACCAGTGGCTCTCTGCGTCTTCTCCAGCCTTTCAGTGTCAGATTGAGACCTATGAGGCATTTGACCTAGCGACTGAGCAGCTACTAGATTGCAGGCCTCTTTCCACTGTGGAGACAGCCAGTCCTGAGCTACCTGCAAGCCAGTGAACCCCTTTGTAATTACATTCATTCGACCAGTCTTGTTCCTCTAGTGAACGTTGGGTAATACACTAGTATGCTGGCAATTAAGTTTTTGTGTACATACTATGGAACTCACATTTAGCTGATAAAAAAAAAATCCTTGGCTGCTGTGTTCTCAGATGTCACCCTGGAGAGTGGCAGAGAGGACAGGGAAGCTGGCCTAGGGAACAGACTCAGCAATTCTAATGAGATCACACTGATGTCACTGGACTGCATAGTCTTTAGTCTCTTCCCCTGTCCCCAAGCAGGGGTGGGCAACAGAGAATATGCAGTGTTGGCAGATTGCCATCATGCTGACAGACATGGCCTTGATCTGACAGACTTCCTTCAGCCCACACAAGAAGAAGGGTACGGAAGAGAAGGAAGGTCCAGATATACTTTTTCTCATTTCTACCAGCCAACAAAGCTTTAGAAGCTTTTGAGTTTTTATATTTAATATGGCAAATATTTATTTTTTTCATGCTCTAATTAAAAAATTGTAATGTTTAACACAACTTAAAAGATAACAGGCCTCCATTGATCCTGATTTTGTTGCTCACGGTTGGGAGGTGGCACTCCTGCTTCTTCCTGCTGTTAACTTGTTTGCCTCACTGTCTCCACACTTCACAAGCCGGAACTGCTGATTTTACCACATGCTACTCACCTGAGGACTGCTGGTGCCGCACTGTAGAGATTTTGTTATTAATGAACACACTTCTGCCTAAACAGGATTAGTTACTTTTGAAAACAGTTTAATTCCTTTTTATTGTTTTCTGATAAGTAACTAGACCATTTACTATTGGTGTAAATCAATAAACATATCAAGGTAGCATAAATATAGAAAACATAGATAATTGTCTTAGGCATTTTACTCATGAGATAGGTATAAGGCAATGTAATTATAATGCAAGAGGAAAGAGATAACTTTTTCATAAGAACTCTCTCTCCCTCCTTATTCCCCCTCTCTCCCTCCTTCCTTCTGTCCCTCCCTCCATCCTTTTTTTTCTTTTTTTAATATAATTTTTTATTTATTACTATTTATTCACTTTGTATCCCAGCTATGGCCCCCAACCTTGTCCCCTCCCAATCCCACCCTCCCTTTCTCATCTCCTCCCATTCCCCCTTCCACTGATAGGGGAGGACCGCCTCCCCTTCTATCTGACCCCAGTTTATCAGGTCTCATCAGGACTGTCTTTCATAGTTTTCCTCTGTGGCCTGGTAAGGCTGTTCCCCTCTTAGGGGGAGGTGATCAAAGAGATAGCCACTGGGTTCATATCAGAGACAGCCCCTGTTCCCCTTACTAGGGATCTCATTTGTAGACTGAGCTGCCACTGGCTATATCTGTGCAGGGGTTCCAGGTCCTTGGTTGGAGTATCAGTGTCAGAAAAGACACCTGGGCCCAGATTTTTGGAGTTTAATTACTTTTATGGGTTTAATCGCAAGACCCTTTACAAGTATCTCTAATTGTGTCCATATTTTTAATAAATGGTCAAGTTGAGATGATTAATGTAGCTCTTAGTTTATTATACCTGGCATCCTTATAAGAAAGGGAAATGTTGGCAAATGTTGACGTGTTGAACACTGTAAAGTCGCAGGGAAAGCAGTGCCCAGAGCTGACCCTCAGAAGCTGAGAGAGGCACGTAACGCAGTTCCTCTCACAGTTACTAATAGCAGGCAACTCTCTGCAAAGGTTGATTTTGGTAGTTCATGCTCCACTGCTGGAAGACAGTGTATTGCAGTACAGTGATATGGTAGAAGTATACATATTGTCAGTGATTTTTGTCAAACAGTTAGGAGTCTATGAGGCAAGCAGTTCACTGAGTGTGCCCACTCACCCCAATTCACCTCTGTCATTAGTGAACTTCCCTTGCTAAGCATCTCACAACGATCTAACAACAAGTATTTACACCTTCCCCTGGATAAAAAGCATTTCTAATTGCACTCAAGCATAAGTATGAATTATAATGGATGATAAAGGCATATCTTTTCTTTCTGTAGGAAAAGACCCCGGTTTTATGTGTAGCTTTTCAATCCTGGGACCCAAAGCTCTGAGAATAGATTAAATGAACAAAGAGACATTCCAACCCTGATATTGTTTCTTTTCTCTTCCTCTATTAAATTCCCAGTATTTCTTCCCTGAAGCTATAAGGAGAAAGCTGTGTCTTCGGAGACAGAGAAAAAAATGCAGAACAGGTAATTATCCTGTTAATTTTAAGGGTATAATTTTAGGCCCCAAGGTGAATACTTTTTATTGGAATTATCCTGTTTCACTGCACAGTGAAAGCCAAAGACAACATGAGCGAAACAGACTTTTGTTTGGTTCCAAATCTGTGGCTTCTTCCTTTTCAGAAAGTGGCTTGAGATTTGAGGATGAACTCTCAGCTTGCCAGGTATGCCATTAGAGTACAGGACATCTCTGTGCTGTTCTTTAGCAGGTAAGCAATGGTATTGTGTAAGACATACCAAGGGGAACACAGTGTGATTAAAAACATTTGTGGTTCGTCGTTAAATATAGAAATCATTATAATTGGATTAATTTAGGAAATACACTGTGATGCATCCCTTTTCCCTTGAGAACTAGATGTACATGCAGAGCTAAATTTTCAAAAAGTACAGAGTTGACATTTCCTCATAAAAAAAAGGGGGATTCATAATTCAGACTCCCTTAACTCCCAGCTCTGCTGAAGTCAGTGTTTAACACTGTATACTGGTGCTGGGTGAAAATTTTACTAGGGTCACACCTACGTTGTCTCAAAATTCTGAATGTGATATCTGCAGACAAGCACAGGACTTCTCTATGAAAATATGGTCCAATCCTGGTGCTGTGTGCATGCCTATAATCCCAGCCCGGTGTAGCAGATAGGGGACTACTGTTCAAGGCTATCCTTGGTTAGGAAGGAAATTAAAAACAGCCTGTGCCATACAAGAACCTGTCGCAAAGGAAACAAACAAGCGAATAAGTGAATGTTACTCAATGTACAAGCGATCTTTGAAAATCAGCAGGAAGGTTGACCTGGGCTACTTTAGACCCTATCTGAAAGCAACAGAGGAAAAGTTAGATGCTTCCTCTTTCTTGGGGCTAGAGAAATGTCTCAACATTTAACAGTGTGAACTGTTCTTGCAGAGGATCCAAATTCAGTTTTCAGAACCAGCATCAGACTGCTCCCAATGTCTGTGACTCCAGGTCTATGGGCACCTATGGCCATTTTTAGACCTCTTCTGGCACTTGCTCTTACTTGCTCACTTGTGCTCTCTCTTTCTGTTGGTCTGCCTGCCTGCCTGCCTGGCTGGCTGGCTCTGTCTCTCTCTCTGACACACATACTTAAAAATAAAACAATAAATTGTTTAAGTGAAAGAGAAAATGGCGCTGGAAGCAGTTTCATTAGTCTGAGTTGGAGGATGGAGAATGACTGGTTCAGAGGAATGCATACAAGTGGGAAAATCCTCACAGATGCTTTCCCCATATCTTTTGTTAGGTGTGGTTCCCCATGACATGTCTATCAGTAACATTGTCAGAGGCTGTAATTGAAAAGATGTGTTAATTATTATCAGTCACCTGTCGCTCTCGTGCTGCGGAGAGATTGATGCCTTGATAAAAAGATGCCATTGATGTTGCCTGCTACCCAAGAAGCTGTGGAAGTGTATTTTTTGCCCCTGTGTGTTAAGACACATCGGATCAAGTTTCCTTTCTTTCTTTCTTTCTTTCTTTCTTTCTTTCTTTCTTTCTTTCTTTCTTTCTTTCTTTCTTTCTTTCTTTCTCTCTCTCTCTCTCTCTCTTTCTTTCTTTCTTTCTTTCTTTTTTCAAGTTTCCTTTCTAATGCCAATTCCTGGTGAGGCTAGGAAAGGTCCCAGAGATAAAACGTCCAGCACACCTTGCTCTTTTCCCCTCGCTCATTCCAGCCTTTCTCTGGGAAGAGATCCATGAAGAGCACACCACGCTTAAAAGTTCAGTCGCCTGGGCCCAGTGGACTGCTGGAAGCTCTGGTTCTGCAACTCCCTCGGTCTGGGGTGTTCAGCTGCCTCCCACCCACCTCCCGCTCTTCATGCCCATACAGAGAACGCGCTGATGAGTTGAGGCAGCTCCCAGCCTGCCCCTCTTCCTCACCTTCTCCCTTATGCACTACAATTTTGTAGACAGGTAATGAAAGGAGCAGGTCTGCCAGGAGTTGGAAAAGGCCCCTTAATCGTCAGCTGTTGATTTTTAATTGTAATTGGGGGAAATGTGCAGCATAGACTTGCTTTTCAACTGCTTTCTTTCCCATTGATTTGGGATAGTTCCCAGAATTATGAACTTTCTCAGTCGCTGTCTTAGGTCAGAGTATACTCAATGAAAGTGAGAGTCAGGTCATTTCAAAGCAGTCCCAGCAGTGTGCCCTTTTCGGCTGTGAACACTGCCCTAACCGACGAGAAACAGTAACAGGGAGGCAGAATAGAAGACTGAGATCATTGCCAGGAGGAGAGTCCCTGCAAGAGTGCACGCGACAGGGAAGAGCCTGCTGTTTTTCTTTGCCAGATCCTTTTCCTTTATACATGTGTTTAGATTTCATTGGAACTAATCTGTGTCATTATCTTCTGATTGCTTCTGACATTTTCAATTATTGACAACTCAGATAAGTAGATTTGGAGATGTGTGTTCATTTTTATTTCATGAAATACCATCAGGGGATGCAGCTCACTCATGAGAAGCAACTCCCAGTGCCTCAGTCCTAATGTCAAGGATATATTCAGGGCCAGGTACTTCTGCTTCTCCAAGAATTGCTTGTGTTTCGGTTGTGAAAACTGTTATTTTGGTGCCTGGAGCTTAGCTGATAAAGAATCTGGTGTGCCAGAGGCCCTAGATCTATCTCCAATACCACATAAATGGACACAATGACACAAACCTACAGTCCCGGCATTTGGGAGATAGAAGCAGGAGAATCAGAAGTTCAAGGTCATGCTCAGTTACAGAGAAAGCTTTAGGCTAGCCTGAGCTACAGGCTGCTCAACATTTTTTTTAACAATTCAAATACTCTAGTTTGTTATTCCTTCTTTAGATTTGTCAGAAAAATAGCTCGGCAGACAAAGCAAAACACCAGGATTTCTTGAGCTCTCATGGTTTATTTATTTATATTTCGATTGCTGAAATGACATAAAATCAAATCTGTTTGAAAGATGATGGTCTTGCTATGCATTCTATAGGCCTGACTCTAAAACTGACAGGGCAATGTTTTGCTCATTTTGGATTACCATATTGTAAGCAAACTTACTATTTTAGGTGTTCATGTTCTAGGATCTTGTGGTTTGTAAAGACAGTACTTAAAAGTACATTTATTTTGATAGTGCTCTTCTTTTACTTAGGTCTGTGTCTAGATGCCTGCGATTTTGGCATAAGTCAAGAAACCAGTCATATACCCCAGGGACCTGACCACAGAGGGGTCATTCTTCATGGATCTCTCTCTGTGTTATTGCACCCCAGCCAAGTGTCTGCTCACAACTCTAATGCTTTTCTTACTTCGGCCAGTAGCATAGCAATGTTTTTCCTTTTTACCCACACATTACAAAATATGTTAGTATTAAAATTTATCATTCCCATCAACCAAAGAGAAGTTTAAAATTTGTTCATGTATTCAGTAGTAGGACTTCAGTTTCAGAGGTATTAATTTTACTGGTTAGGTTTGTCCAATGTCATTAAATTTTTTTAATCCAGGCTGGGGACATAACTCAGTAGTGGAATGCTTGCCTAGCATGACAGTGCCTTGAGTTCAGTCTCCAACAGGGACAAAAAAAGGGGGGGGATTAATTCATGACAGTCTTTCAATCTTTCACATCTAGCAAAGGAATTTAAAAGTAATTTTGTTCTTCAAAACTTCAGAACACTGGATAACTTACTTAAATCTTCACTATTAAACTCAAGGAATTGAAAAATTAAGTTATCTAAGCCATTTAAAAAACCTCATTTCCCCAAATGAATACCTCTTCTTTCCCATACCATCCTTGCTTTCAGTGGACTAATTCCTGCATTTTGAATATTTGATATACCATCCGGTATGGTTGTACCAGCCATCAGTCCCTACATCAACATCTGTAACAATGTCACGGCCATTCACTCTTTAAATCACATCATCTAATTATTATTGCCGAATATGGTTCTCAAAAACCATGTGTTTAATATCCAGCTTAATTATAACAATGCATATTCAAGCAACATCATGACTATTCACAAGAACCCACAGGGAGCAGGGGACTCTGGTCAGGGAAACTAGTTTGGGGCTTTGAAAAGCCAGCTTTAGAAATGCTGTTCTGTTAAAAAAATAGTCTTTTTTCTTTTCTTTTTGCTATTCATAAAATGGTAGAGAAGAGCAATATTAATTTCACTGCCATGAAAACTACATCAGATGTTATAAAGAAAGCATGTCATTTAAAAACACTCACTATTTGTAACATATTAATAAAATGTTGGGTCATCACTGAGACCCGGCTGTTCTTTGGACATACTATTTTTACTTTTCTAATGCCAACTATTCTTGGAGCAACCATTGATGCTGTTTCATAAGTGGGTTGTTCTTCATTTTTGATGTCAATGTTTTGGGTTGTGATGTGGTGGTCAGAACTGGTCCCAGCATGTGCAGGAAGGCAAGTGGATTAAAAGGAATACAAGAACTCTGAGAGAACATGTGGCATGTTAGGTATGGATCTCTGGTTCTCAGATGCAGATTCTAAGTTCCAACTCTTTCAATTAGTATTGCTCATGTCCTGGACAAGACAAGTGCATAGTTATGAGATTGCTGGCCCATAAGTACGCAGCCATCCTGCTGGCAACAGGTCAGAGCCCTGGGACAGTTAAAATATCTTGGGATTAGATTCAAACTCTGAATATTTACCCCATTTCTGTGTGATATAAAAAATTTCATCTCTTGGAGATTCACTTTCTACATACATAGATAAAATAATACTTCAGGGTGCTATTGGAATTCAGTCAGATACCATAAGTTGCTCAGTATCATATTTGACAATAATAACTAGGATTAGCTAAGCCTGAGACTCATAGATAGGTCTCTTGGTGAATTGCCTTTGTAAGATCTCACTGGTGGGAGATCTTACACTTGGGTGCTGAGTTTGGGCAAATGCTTTGCAAGTCTTCATCCTGTGCGGCCACTGGGATGTTGCTTGGTCCTCTCCGGAATGACAGACCTGCTTTGGATGAAGATGTCCATGTTGGGAGCAGGGCTCCAAGGCTTCATGTGTTAGGACCCTCTGCTGCACTGTCAGTCTAAACAGACCCACCTGGAGGATGAGGAGCAATCACTTTGTCCTGCCAGGCACACTAAAACTCACTTAATGTAATTCAACAAGTTTTGCCAACTCCATGATTGTTTGGATGAAGAAGAGGCATCTGTATTTCTAAAACTGTGCTTCTTAAACAGCAGAAGACACAGCAGCCGAAGCTAGCAGTCTTCAAAGACTGGCTCTTGTTGCAACTGAGCTTGTTTTTCTATTCAGGTTCCCAGTTTCCAATCACCAGCCTAATGAAATGATTGGCAGTTACAAGGATGAGTGGGCCTAGGAAATGAGCCCTGACAAATATTTCTCATGCCTTTCTTGGCCAAGCCAAAACAACTCACATCCTTTCTGAGGCAGCTATTTTAATGCTGTACAAATATAACTGTGTTTTTAAAGATAGGATGCTGTAATGTCTTATTAAACATAACTGAATGTAGTATTTTATCTTTGGAGAATAGAGTATGGCTTTTCAAAACTGATTCTAAACCATTTTATAAAAATGGATATCCTGCTTATAGCTAAAAATGTTATTACCATAATGAACTGTTTGGCTTATACTTATTTGGACAGTTAGCTGTTATATTTCTATTAAATTACATTTACATTGTTCATTATCATTTCGATGAAGCATCTAATACGTTTAACATATGTTATCACTTATCCAATCATATGTATATATGATAAATTATTTATATTTGGAGTCCTACATATATATGTATGACTTTTATGATTCTCACACTTATCTAATCCTAGTTACTATTGTTAAATACGCTTTCAAATAACAACATACGATATCTGACTGAATTCAACCAGTGCCTTGACGTATTATTATTTAATGTATGTATGTATGTAGAAAGTGAAGCTCCAAGAGATGAAATCTTTGTATAATAGCCCTCCCCACCCTCCTCGTATGTGTATGTATGTGTGTGTGTGTGTGCATGACTGGTTTGCTATGGAAGAAATGCATGTCTGAAGTGGAATCCAGTTCTTTGGTTTTTCCAATGCTTTTTTTTTTTTTTCCTTCAGATCTGATGTTATGTTGGGGTGGAATTCCTTTTCAACCTACTGGAATCTAGGCTGAGTCTGATTTGGTCCTCAAAATTCTGTGATCCCATCTTCACTCTTTCCAAGTCTGTGCATCTTAGGTGGCCAATGACCTGACATATTGGTTTTAGTCTGGAGCACAAGTGCATAGAGAATCAATTATTTTTAGAATTATAAACTAGCCTATTAAAACAATTTATTTTAGAAAGAATACAAAACCCTATATAATATATACATACAGCAAAGTTATATGTAATACCATATTTCAAAAGTGTAGCAACTATTTTCAGGGAAATGGGGCACCCAAAGCACTGCAGTGAGGCCAGCCCCTTGGATGTTCGGAAGGCAGTGGTGTCCGTTTCACACAGCTGGTAAGCAGTGGGTTGAGAGAAAGTATGTGCAAGTGCTTAATTCCGTGTCTCAGACAAAATACTTAAAAATGCATGCTTGACCATTTTCTAAGAAGGGGTATCATGCATTGATTACCTGTGAAACATGGACACACAGACAAATGAGACCACCCATGCTACATTTCTCCAGCTGAGGTGAAGGAACAGCATTGAATTGCGTTATTGCTTGCTTCAGCCTCACTGACGACGTGATGTGCTCAGGCTCTTCAAACTCCTTGGGTTCTCCACTAGAATGGACTCTCCAGCAAACTGTGAGCCAAAGTAAAACCTTTATTTGTGAGGCTGCTTTTGCCATAGCAACAGAAAAATAACTAAACAGCGCCCATATTTCAACAGCTGTGATGAACAGGACTCTTTTATCTACTTCAACACCCACCTCTACTAGAATGTTTAACAGGCATATCAAGTAGGCTCAGCTAGAATGGAATCCCGTACTTTCTCACTTACTGACTCGTACTTATTGCTCAACATGGTGACTAACAAGTCCATTGTTCTAGTTGGTTTAAAACATTATTATTCCTGTAGCATTACTGTTGCTTGTAATTAATATTTGTGCTATTAGAAAATGTTATGGATTTAACTACTAAAACTGAGCTGGGATCTCTAGAATATGCTTTCCGCTTCTACTGAGCCTAAGGCACCTTTGCTCTGGCCTTGGCTGCTGTGTGTGTCTCCTTCTTGGTTTCTGCTTCTGTTTGTGTGCTTCTTTCAGTATGGAAGCCGTCTTACCATTCCAGAAGTCTGAAGATGAGTTCTGTCACAACACTCTTCCGCTCAAGTCCTTTCAGTGGCTCCTATTCAGAATAAACTCTCCAAATTCTCACAGAGTCTGCCAGTGGAAGCAGCAGCTCTCATGGCCTGAGCACATTCATCTTGTTTTCTTTACTCAATCACTTTGTTGATCCTTGAACACTGTACAGTTTTCCTCACTTCACAGTCTTGGCTTTTGCCTAGAAATTTTCCTCCAGTTATTCATGATGCTCCATCCCAAACTTCATTTCATTTGCTGTTAAAATTTACTCTATTTGAAATGAATGGCCCCTCCTCCAGTGTTCCATATTCCATGCTAGCACTTAAGTTTGAGTCATAATATGTATTGTGATTGAACATGCATTATTTTATTTTATTTTTAATCACTTTTCTATTTCAATGGACGAGAATCTCTGTAAGGAGAATAAGTTTTACCTGTTTTTCTTGGTTCCATAATTGATGTATAAAAACAAAAACAAGGGGATGGAGAGGTTAAGAGCATTGGCTGTTCTTCCAAGGGTCCTGAGTTCAATTCCCAGCAACCACATGGTGGCTCACAACCATCTATAATGAGATCTGGTACCCTTTTCTTTCATGCAGTCACACATGCAGAACACTGTATACATAATAAATAAAAAATCTTAAAACAAAACAAAACTTTAAAAAACAAACAAACAAAAAACAATCAAACAAATAAAAAACAGTGATGACATAGTCTGCTTCCAGAACCACAGGGTGACTATTAAAGAATAAGTGCATAAATGTCTATTATCAATATCCAGCATGTGTTTATAGATCTACAGACCAGGAAAGAAGCACACAGCTAGTTGACAAATGCCAGTCTTTGTTAACAGACAGCCAACTGTGTGGGACCCTGCACCATCACACTGGCTATATTTTATCATAGCCACTGACATTGTCCAAAGAACAACATTTGTTTTTCAGTAGTCTATCTTGCACAGTTTTGTAACTTTTAATTTGACCTTTTTTTCATGTGTTTTTTTTTCCATAATTATGTCAGAGCTTCATGTGAGGATTTCTCATTGTAAACATAGTAACCCCATAGTCTAGTAGTTGAAGTCAAAACCCTGTTACTTAATCTAGACTAAGAGATGTTGTGGGCATCCAGATTCTTTAGTATTTGACTTAATTAAAATGATTTTCTGCAACCACAACTCCAATTAAAGCAGAAGGTATAAATAATTGGCTTTCAGCATAGGAGTTTAAGCAGGAAACAATTGGAATTTTCGTACTGGCCTATTACCATTTAGGTAATTATGACTTCTCAACCTTGATCTGGAGCCCAGATCTTTACTGAATTCCCAGCTCATCTCCTACTACAGATCTATACCCCAGATATTTCCTTCTAGTTGTAACTTGGCATCTTCAGATGCACGATCCGGCACCAGGTAGTACCCAGATCCCTTTGTGTTTGCTCTCAGTGACTCATGCTGCCACATCGTCACTGGGTCTATGCAGAAGTCGGATGTTATAAGGAAATCATCTCTAGGTGTTTTCTACTAAATGTTGAATGTCCATAGTTGATTAAAATAAAGACTATATCTTTGAGTTAGTGATTTCCAAGAGGGGGACTGAGACAAAATTATACTTTGATTTTATTGTGGTTAGTGGTAAAAGTGATATGATATATAGGAAAAGTCCTTTAAAATTTGCTTAGAGATTTATTGCAGAACCCTCTGTACTGAATATTGAAGGATGAATCTCGAAGTTGTAAAGCAGGAAAAATATATCAAGCAGAGAAAGCAATCAAAGCAATAGCACAGAAGAATCACAAACCACAAAGTGTGGTTTGAGCCATTTATGTAACAATATTGTGAAACACAATCAATATCAGGCAGTAGGGTAAACTATGAAGTTGATGGTAGATATGGAGAAGCACATAATGAGCTTGTGCTCCCTGCTAGGAAGCTGTGGGTAATAATGAACTATAGGGAAATTTTAAGTGGAAGCATACATAGTCAGGCTTGATTTAAGATGCATCACATTAGATTTTTGTGGGGAGGATGTAGCAGGAAGTAGGGAAGACTGAGTGAGCTGAATTAGAAAGGTATTGCTTTCATCCAGGTAAGCAGGAGACACTAACTTAAAGCTATGGGAAGAATAGGGAGTAGGTGATAGATACAGAAAATATCAACAGAATAAAACATTTTTGTTTTACAATATATTTTTTTTACTTTTATTTCATGCATTGGGGCGTTTTGCTAGCATGTATATATGTGCACCATAGGCATGAAACACTTGCGGAAGTCAGAAGAACATGTCAGATCATTTGGAACTAGACCATAGACAGTTCTCAATCACAATGTCTATGGGTGGAAACAAACCTGGGTGTCTTTCGCAATAAGAGTGGTGTGGTGGTAGTGCATGCCTTTAATCCCAGCATTTGGGAGGCAGAGGCAGGTGGATCTCTTGAGTTGGAGACCATCCTGGTCTTCAGAGAGAGTTCCAGGACAGTCAAGGTTACACAGAGAAACTCTGTCTCAAAAATAAACAAACAAGCAAGCAAACAAACAAAAGCAAAACCAAAATGAAAGAAAACAAGAACAGCAAGTGAGTGCTCTTAGACCAGACCTGAGCCATGTCTTTTGTTCCCAAGGGGAATTCTTTTTAAGGGTCTGGATTCAAAAGGACACAAGAGGAGCATTATCAAGTTAACAAGGAAAACCAGAAGATAAAATCAAACGCTCAATTAATTAGAAGCCAGGAAAGCTGAATCCCATAAGCAGGTTCATTAAAATATAAGCTGAATTGTGTTGCCTCTAAGCTAAGGTGATTCCGGCTAGCGTGAGTTCTGCTGTAGGCAGAATTTTGTAGGTAGCAATGAAAACTACATGGTTATGGGCTGCAGACATGAAGGAGTATAGATAACTAATGCAAACCACCCATCTATGAGCCTGATCAGCAACCAAATACTGAAACTTGAGCTTTGCCTCTGAGAGACATTTCTGAGCTTCCCAGAAGAAAACGGGAAGCACTGAACTCCTAATGTTTCACAAGATTAAGAAATATCTTCAAAGATCCTGGATTGTGTTATACTTGAGGCCATAATTTGTTACTCTGAAACTGGTTTTTGTTTTTTAAGCCAAATAGAGTCTACTATCAATGACAAGTGATCCACACAACCTTCTTCCTAATTAACAGGTCCTCTTTGGCTTACACCACAGTACATGGCAGCTACAGTTGGACCTTGTCTTAGCAGAGGCTGGGTTAACTGGCAGGCCACATGGGAAGTAAGTGAAGAAGAGCTACCAAGCCCAACTTGAAAGCTGGTAGCTTGGTTGACTGACTTGACTATATCACAGTCCAAAAAGGCAGCTGTAGAAAATGGTCTGTTCATTGGGAAGAGAAGGACAAGTGAGTGAGGCCAGGTGACTCCCTGAGAAATATGAACAAATGTCTTTTCAAGTCAAGTGAGGCATTGACAACAAAACAGAGAAACCATTACACCCAAGATTATTAGCTTGGTGAACCAGAGAGCTTATCTTACTGAGGTTGCTTACAAGGGCATGGGTGGGGGATTATAGGGCATAAGTGACTTAACAACAGCTGCATCATTGAAAGGACCACCCCAGAATAGGTGATGATTCAGAAAATATGTATCCCTGGAGCTTCTACACAACATGAAGACAGCTTTACCAGAGAATCTGCTATCCCCAGCAATTCTTTAGTGTGTTTATAACCTAGGAGAGGGATTCTCTGAGTCTTGTAACTTTCCTGAATTTCCTGAGCCATGTAACTTCATTAGCTTCTGGAGTATTACCGTCCTCTCAGTGTTCATGCAGCGAAAATGTTTCAAATCAGAAGTAGTTACACCACAAGTGGAGATTATGGTAAAATTTTGGAGACTGTCAATCTTAAGGTAGCATGGGAAATCTACAATATTTAATCAATTTTCCTTTATTGAAAAGAAACTATATATTCACTAGTATACTATGGAGAAAAAACAATTTTACCAGTAATTTAGAAACAATGTAGCCTGATCTTAGTATCACTAGTTAGTTCTTCTTTTGAGCAGTAAATTGTCCTAAAGAGACCACTTGAAGAAGTTGTCATGTTTATTACGTGCACAGAGCATGCTTGTTTGTTAGCAATGAAAGGCCCAGCTGAAAACACCAGGAAATTCTCCCCGATGCTTTGTTATTAGCAATGGTGGTGGTGTGGCGATTTGTTCTAGACTATTCACATTTTAATCCTCGCTTCTTAGAGTCCAAAGCTGACAGGAAGATTTTGACTCAAAGATAGTTTAGACAATAATTGGACGTTTGCAGAAAATATTTAAAGAAGAGTGGAAAATAATGAATCCATGTAGTCTGAATAATGACTCTACTCCCTAGCCACATATTTTAAACCCTGATTCTGTTTTTCTGATATTCATTCTTAAAAGATGCCTTGAGAGCTACCACTTTTCTATAGAAAGCATAAGTATTGCTTACAGAGTAATTAGCTTTCCTTTTGTATACAGGGAACTAACTGTAGAGTTTTTACCCATTTCTTTAAAATCTTGAGACTTTTAAAATATATATTCATTTCAACCACTGCACTTGAGAAACTGAACAAGCAGAACAAGACACAACAAGAATACACACTAGCATTAGATAATTAAAGACGTCAGTGTCTCGGAATATGTGTCAGCAATTCAATCAACAGGTTCTATGGAAATCACAAAATAACAAACAACCAAAAGTACAACATTAAGATTAAAATAGCTGAGAAATCTACTGTTCCTGAATAAATTTAATCATGGAAATGGCCTTTGACTATATAGTTCCGCGTTTTAGAAATGAGTTGAGTAAATTCCAGCTTTTACCTTATGTTGGCAGAAGGTTCATATGCCCTGATGGCAGCATCTGTGTTCATAGTTTTCATCTCTTCCATCCTAAAGGACTAAGGTCAGAACAGTGGCAGAAATCACTTAGAAATCTAAAGCTTACTTCTTAAAAACTCTGACTTTACATGTGTTCCACCAGTATTCTTCCTCAAAAGCCGCCATTAGACTGTCTGTAAAAGAGGGGTCAATATTAATTACTGTGGGTTATCTTTCTTGCAGATTGCATGAGACACAGGATAACAATACTCTCCTTCCTTTATGCCTTTGCATCATGTTAACAGGAATGACAAAGGCATATGGCAGGAAGAGCGTGGAAGCACATGGCATAGAAGCTCTGCTGTCCTTGTTTGCTGGAGGAACTTGCACTTTAACCTGAAATGCATGTTTAAATTTCATTTCCAGGAATGGACCCTGATGAGTCTGCTTTCTCTGGTTAATGCCCTTACCCTGCCTGTGAGTGGATTCCCACGCTACGCCACCCTCAAATACTCTCCACATGTAGTACACGTGTTCCTTAACAAGCCCCTGTGTGTTCTGTTTCCTAGCTGGCTTGAGCTTTGGCAACGGCCCAGGGAGACTGAGAGACTGCTCTCCAGTTAGGCGTGGACCGCTGATAATCACCACTGCGTGTCAAAGGTGAGAGAAGAAAAATCCCGAAAACGGTGAGTAGCTAGGAAGTGAAAGTGCCAGCCATACTGTCATTGTCTTCGATTCATCAGCCTTTACAAATAAAGGGCAAATTCAATTAGGCTAAGTAGATGGTTATTTAAAAATACCCCATAAAGTATTTCTTCATCATATAGTAAATAAGGCTTATGTTTAACCGCAGCTTAGCATGTTCCAGTGTTAGTATCAGGGCAGTTTGTTTTCATAGCTTGATCTAAACAACACTTTATGTTGACACTTCTATTGCGTATTTAATGAACTCACATCAAATATGCATGGCAAATAAATACTATGTTCCTGGTAAACCTTTATTCTTTCTTGCTCTCTTGATCTGTTCAAGTGAAGTAATACACTTCTCACAATATATTTCTTCTCTCATAAAAATGCATATCCCGGGCATTGTATCTAAATCTTATTTCAATATTTTTGTGAGACAGAAAAGAGAAATCTCGATCATCCTAAGTGCAGACATGCAGCTATTTAAAATGCAGTTCTGAGCTCTACCTCAGTTTGCCTCTGAATAGCCAGCCAGTCTGCTGAGAAGCGCCCTTCTGACAGAAAGGATTAAGTCTCTGAAAAATCTTTAATCTGCTGCCCATACAGAAAAGCATTAAGGCAACACACGATGCCACCAATAAGAATCAGGGAAGGCAGTGGTATGCTTAGCTGTGGAAGATTGTCTTGAGTCTGGAGGTGCCACATGGGTGTGTACCTGAGGGTAGGGGTGAGCCATGATAATTAATTCCTTCCCCCCAATGAAAGGGTCTGGAGTACCACAGAGGTACCACGAGGTTGGTACAAAATAGCCTGAAAGTGACTTGAATTTCTGAAACAGGAAAAAAATACAATGGACTGGTCCCCACTTTGCTTACATAACCTATGACTTAATAGGGGGAACAGTGCCGCAGCGAAAGATGATCTTATCCACAGCCTGTCACCCCTCCTGAGTTCCTGCAAAGTCACTTTTAGATTGCAAATGTCGCTTTCCTTGAGGGGGCAGAGCAAAGCAATTTGCTCTCAAAGTTTTTATATTCAGCATGGGGTTCAGCCAAACAGAGAACAAAATAGTGATTTCTTCTTTTTGCGGCAGATGAGTATGAAGACAGACACTGCTATGCAGTGTTTGTCTTACCCAGACCCAGAGTGTGAGATCCGTATGAGTTTTCCTGGTAATTAAATTTTGTAAAGAATACGAATCCTTTTATTTATACTGGGTAACTCTGAAACCAGAAATAACAAATGTTTGATTCTTGAGCTCAATAGACTTTGAAATAAGTGCTTATTTTTGTTCATCTCCAGCTTTGGGTATTTTTTGAAAAGCAGCTTTAAAGCTAGCCTTCCTTGTAACTCGCTATGGGATGTCTTTATAGACCACTGACAGTAATACAACTCATTTTGGGTGATTAACTTAACCCCCAGTATCGCAAGTGCCTTGCCATATTAGCATATCTTTCAAGGAATAGCTGCAGCGTGAGAAAATTGCCTGTAGGATTATTTGCAACTAGGAACCTGTGAAATGTAAAATAAAATTGAAGACTATAAAGTAAAACATCAAAGCTGCCTAAAATATTAATAGCCAGCACTCTAAAAAGGAATTTAGAAGATTGTATTAGGTAGTGAAAATTACTAATTTAAAAGTTTTTAAAAATATTTTTTAAAGGCAAGAGTTAGAACAAACAAGAGACGATAGAAATTCATTTTGTTCGTATTATAAAAGGAGATGAAGGGGATATTGCAGCCTTGTCAGTGGAAATGGTCTAAGGTTCAATATTTGCCAATCTTGAACTTAAAAATATATGAAAACAAAGCTGACATTTTCTGCATTTCAAAACTTAAAGGTAAATGGAATATAGTCCTTATAAGTTACGTAACAGAACCAGGGGGCATTTTCAGTTACCGCTGGAAATCTTCTCTGTTTGGAATGTTTGCTCTAATTTCCACTGGAGTGCTTGCTGTGTTTTTGTTGTGCTGTATCTCCAGTCATTGTTTCTGTTTTGTCCTGTGGTGTGGTGGCATAGTCCAGTGTCCACAGTCAGCTTGGCAGGCATAGCACACTCCTTTTGTATGCCCACAGGCTGTACTCAGAACTTGCAGTTGGCACCTGAGTGCATATGACCTGTTCATCTCTATGTCTTTACCATCCTTCTCAGTAAATGAGTCCTCTCTGTCTCAATGTGTGTCAAAGTTTCCAGGAAAGCATGCTGACAAAGCCTTCATCGTTGTCTTAGTAAAACCCAAGAGCCTGTAGCTTTTAAGAAGTGATTTATTCCAGGAGATTATTTCAGAGAAGGCAAGTGAAGTCCTGTAAGATGGCATGGAACAGCATATGATTCAGAGAAATGACAGAGCAAGGCACTTCAAGACATCTTTCTTTTGGGAAGAAGTTATCTACATAGATCAGTCATGTAGTTGTAGGTGAGTGGCTACAAAAGGGAAAAAGAGGTTATATTCCTGATGTCTTGGCAGTAGGGTCCACCTCATCATCAATATATCATACTATATTAAGATGATGCCTACCTATGTAATGAACAGAGTTGAACATTTCTGTGAAAAAACAAAATATCTGATGTATGAAAACTATATTCAGGGTAGAATGTTGAATCAAGTGGTATGTATATTTAAAGGCAAAAAATCAATAAAATGATGCAAAGAAGTAAGAAGAGAAGGAAAGGAAAAAAGATAAATTATCTATGTAAGAGGTGCTAAGGTAACTAATTCATAGTTCAGAACAGGATGAAGAAGAAGAGAACATCATGTTATCAACTCTAATCCCATACCAGGCTGCTGTGTGTGTGCATGTATCTTCTTGAATTAAGAACAAAATTTATTTCTATCTTATAAGTAAGGAGATACATATTAAAATTATGTTACTTGACAAGATGTACTTAGTACTTACGAAATCAAGAGTGTAGGAAATCTCTTACAAACCACAAAGCAAATCAAGTCATGTTGAACATTGTTAGCAAAGTTCTTCAATAAGAACTGGAAGATGGCTCAGTTGGTAAAACAATGGCCAAATAAACATGGGACCAGGATCTGTTTCTCATCATCCACATAAAGAGCCAGGTGGAGTAGTCCATGCTCATATTTGCAGAACTGGGGAGACAGGTGGATCACAGGGTGTACCTGGGCAACCTAATGAAAGTAAAGAATGTCTGTGATCTATATAGCATATTTAGAGATCACACAATACATGCAAGAGCATCACATAAAATTACTAAGGCATGTAATTATAGTAAATAATACATCCATATCCAGTGTGAGAAATCAGAAATAAAGCATCATAACTGGGATAGTTGGAAAAGAGCATTAAAAAATGCAAGATATTCATTTGTTGGAAGTCATATGAATAAAGCAATGAAAATGCTTAAAGGAAACATTAGGGAAATTCTTTATGTACTAGTAGTTAGCAAAATTCCAACTCTGATTTAAAACCTACTGGTCTAATAAGAAGTTTTCAAACTGAAAGTAAATATTTTCCCACTGAGAAAAAAAAATGCTTGAATCAAGGGGAAACCCAAACAGCAGAAGAACCAAATAATCAATACAATTGGAATGCCAAACAAATAGATTCATCTCCAAACAGCATAAAGCGGCTGAGAGACTGAGAGAAGAACAAAGATTCTAAAGAAAAAGAAGTGAGCAGAAGAAATGAGCTCATAGCCCACTGAAAGGAAAAGTACCAATGGTTCTCAAGTACACAAAGATTTGCCCTACTTTCATTCATGATAAGACAAAAGTGAAGTCAAACTGCACTGATATGCCACTTTTGAATCATCTGAGCCAGGAGTACAGTCTCAACTGAACCATATAAACCAGCCAGAAAGCCAATCCAAAAAAGTAAAAGCAAAAACAAACAAACAAAAACACCCAGATTTAATGCTGTCAAAAAAGAAAGTTGAGATGCTGAGTAGCAAACCATAGCAACAAATGATCAACTGTTTTAGTACTGAATCTAACTCATCTCAGTATTTTGTTTTGATATGAGTATTTCTAGTGAAGAACTTAATTGTTCAGGAAAAGATTCTAAATATTTTCCTTAATTCTCTGAGAATTTCATATGACGCATTTTGATTGTATGCTCAGGCTCCTCCCATTAACTCCTTCCAGGTCCACCTCCTCCCTGACCACCCGTACTCTATCTCATCTTCTCCTGTTACTAGCTCCAATTTAAGATCATCATAAATTCCTGGGTGTTAAGCTGTCTAATGGAACATGGTTGATCTTCTAGGAGTCACAGCCTTAAAGAAAGTGAATTTTCCTTCCCCAAAAGCCATTAACTGTCCATAGCTCCTCAGTTAGTGCTGGGGCACTCATAACCCTCCTACTCCATGCTAGAATGCTGACTGGTTTGATCCTGTCCTGGCAGTTACAGCCCCTGTGAGTTCACGAGTGCAATGGTCCTGATGTGTTCATAATACATTGTTTTGCTCTGGTCTGCCCTGATGATCTTTCTAACCCTCTTCTGTGATGATTCTTAAACCCCGGGGAAAGGGTGTAGTTACTTCACGGTCACTCGTTCTCTTAAATTTGGCCAATTGTGAGTTTCTGCATTAACTACTGTCCAGTACACAAAGAAATTTCTCTGATGAGGTCAGAGAGCTGTGTGAATCTATGGCTACAGAGAAAGGAATTGAGCAATTGAGCGGAGTGTTGGATACCATGGCGATTTAGCAAAATAATGGGAGTAGGCTCACCAATGGGGCCTGTGAGCTCCCCAACCATGGGTTCTTTGCCAGATTTTGAGGACCAAGTATGTGCTTCCTTCTACAAAATGAGCATTACAGCCAATGAGAAAGGAGTTGGTTTCCTCTTTAACATTCATGCCACTATTACACCCATGAATCTATCTGTTTATATTGCTTATTATTGCAGTTCATTTTATATTCTCAAAAAATGTTTTGAGAATTAATTCTCAAAATAGAGTAACAAAGCATGAAATTTATCATTGCACTTAAAACAATCAATTTGATAAAAATAATTAATTACTTTTTTAATAAATTGAGCATTGGATAATGAAAGACACTGATATTTAAGTTAGGAGACATGAATTGGGCTATAGCATGGCTTAAATTTACAGCCTAATGAGTTTGGGCTGCAGAACCCCAGTGATCTAGGCAGTAATGAGAACACTTCCGGAATATGCGAGTTACTAAGAATATAGAGACACTAAACCACCTTGAGTTCACATTACATATTGCTAGGAAGAAAACAGGAGGAATTAACAAAACAAATGCAAATCCTCCCAGCGTCTGTAGGGACTTCCCCTGGAATACTCAGCAAAACTTTCTGAGCTAAGGAGTCTGAGGAAGCTGCGGGGAGCCAGGAGAGGAACTCAATTCCAGTATTGAAAACAACAGCATCTGGAGCTCACACAGTACTGAAAGTCCTATTTACTTCCCGGTCAAAATGGAAACTCACGTGACTTTCAGAGAATAGGCTAAATACTCAGAATGATATGCTCTTGACAGAAGAGGGGAAGAAGACATAAACTGCTTTATTTCTACTTAAGGACTCTGAAAAGCAAGACCTGAGAGGATCAAATTGTTTCCAAGTCACCTAACAGAGTCCTAAACAAAGCTGAGGGACTTCAAAGGGCTCGAAAGAATGCTTCACACCCTACAAGGAATGATTTGTGCTGTCTAGTATGCAATTAACAATTACTAGTCATGAAAAGGAGAAAAATGGGATCTATAATTAGGAGAAAAAGTAATCAATTGAATCCAAGCCAACTATGAAACATGTTAAGATGAACAGATTTGGACATTAAAATGGTCATTGTAAGTGTAGCCCATAGATTTCAAAAGCTAAAGGAGATTCAAAATGTTACTCAAACTTAGAAAACATTTTTAAAAATCATGTCAAACTTTCCCTAAAGGTAGAAAGTATTATGTCTGAGATGAAAAATGTACTAGGTAGGAATTCATGGAAGACTGAATACTGCAGAAAAAAAAAAAAAAAAGGATTCCTGAATTCTAAAATGTACCAGCAAAAACTATCCAAAATGGAAAGCAAAGAGGAAGAAACTAGCAGAAAACCACAATGAAGAATAGAAGCAGATAATCGGAAAGCTGTGGAATCATTCGGAGGGTGCAAATGTACACAGTCAGAGCCCTCAAAGGAGAGGAATCAAAGGTGAAAAGACAAAACACGCTCAAGGAAAAATGACAAAATGTCTAGATTTGATTAAGAAAGTGCAAATCTACAAAATCAAAGAACTTTAATAACTTCCATACAGAACACCATTTGCTAAAACATCACCAAATAAGCTACTCAAAATATATGAAAAAGTTTTTTAAAAAGTATTTTCAAAAGGAACATAGAAAGACATGTTATCCATAGAGGGTTCAGAGTAACAAGGACAGCATATTTCTTGCTAGTAACAGTGCAATTGAGCAAACAGGGAAGTTCCATTTTTCAAAGCAGAGTATAGAGAAGCTGCTGCTGTGTTCTTGTAACCAAGTCGGGTTCTCTTTCAGCTTGGGAATGAAGAAACCTGATCATAACATCATCAAAAATAAAAAGGGTGAACTGCAGATTAATAATCGTTCATGACTTATGACAGAGCTGCAATGGGAAATAGGATCACGAGTCAGTGGAGAAACAGTGCACTTTGCTGAGCAGTAGGAAGATGCCACTGATGGTCCTGAAAGCCAGTCTGAGTGAAAGAAATGCAAGTCAAATGTACATCAAGAAAGGGAAAGGATGCAGGTTAGGGTGGATCAAAGAAACTCTTGTACACTGTTGGTGGGACAGGAAAACAGCTGGTTACTATGACTGTCAGTGTGAAGAGTCCTCATAAAACCAAAGCTGGAACTTCCACACGACAGAGCTATGCAGCTCTTGGGTATTTACCCAAAGCTTCCAGGACAGGTGCTGGGCATACCAGCCCATGTAGGTCTATTGCATCACAGTTTGTAGCAGCAAAGTTATGGAACCCACCCAGGTGTCCATCAACAGAAGAACAGATAAAGGAGATGCTGTGTATATACACAACAGGAATCTTTTCAACTGTAAAGAACAAAGTTTGTTGTTTTCAGGGAAGTGGACAGAAGTAGAAATCTTAAAGGAATTAAGTCATCCTGAGAAAGTCTCTTATGTGTGTGTCCTAGACTTTATGGATACATGAGATCAGACATACACAGATTACATGAAAGCAGGAGAGAAAATAGGGAACTAGGGGGGGAGGTGGGGATGGAAGGGGAGTGGGGTGTGGTGGGGATGATGCTCTAAGAATGCCTTATGCTCGCACCTTTTGTAACCTGGACAGTGAGAAAATACAGCTAAAATAAGCTGCTGAAAGTGGAGAGTGTACTGCCATGAGGCAGAAGTCTTCTTGAATTATTTCAGGCAGCTTTTTATAACCTTCAAATGTATTTCCTCATGTACTCAGTGGTGTTGGGGAACTAGGAACTCCCTCCCCAGCCATCTTCCCTGTTTTTGCTTTGGATCAGGAGTTTGGGTCTTCGAGGGTAGGTGGCTGTGGTGGAGAATAGCAACATTAACAACATTAGCATGGCAGTTTTACATTACTGAACGAATCCCCTGTAGTTTGGGAAAAGGAATTTCAGAGATGGTACTCATCATAGGAAAGAGTAAGGCTAAGTTCCAGCTCAGTATTATAGCACAGAGAGAAATCAGTTATGAAGAATAAATAGACCCCCTTTGGCCCTGCAGACTCTATATTAGCCTAAGTTTGAGGCTTAATTAAAATCTTAGCAAGTGTCCCCCCTCTTTCCCCCACCACCAGACTAACAGCTGTTGAATAAAATTGAGAGTGGAGTACAGCTGGGAGAGCTGTGAGAAACAGATCCTCTCTGAGGAGTGGTGCAGGGAAAAGACAGCACTGAGGAGAAGGCGCACCACCACCTCAGGCAACAATCTCACACTCAAGACCAAAAACATCACCAGAGGGATCAGGAGCCTGTGGTGAGCTCAGGCTAGCCATGGCCACAAATCTCCAACAGCCCAGCTTCTTATTAGCTTAGTTAACACGAGGCCCTCACTAATAGGCTGTAAATCTCAAGATACAGAAATATTTACCAATGTATCTGCTGTTCTGAGTGAGATGGCTGGTTTTCAGTAAAAATCTGACAAAAAAATTTAAGGCATGTAAAGTTGTTCTGCAGAGATAAAATACACACAGAAATTGGACACAACAATGACACAGATGTCAGAATTATTTGACCAAAATCTAAATGTAATTAATATAAAAAATAAAAATTTAAAAATTATGACTCTACATTAAAATCTTTAATGAAAAAAAAAACACAACTGTGTGCAGCATCAGGTGAGTCACCTACACAGAGAGACTAGACAGAGCTAAGTGTAAGTCAGAAAAATTATAAGCATAATATCATAGATAATGACTGCCTTCCTTGAGTGGTGGTGAGTGACTATCTGTGGACTTGACACAGTAAAGCATGAATGACCTTTAAGAGAGGCCAATAGACAATGCAGACTGAAAGAGTGCAGAAGGGTGGGAAGAGGGAAGAAGTGACGAATCAGAGTTTTAAGACAATAGTAAATGGGTAGTTCTGGCATGACTAGGCTCCTGAAAGAAGAGCAATAGAAACAAGAGCTGGATGTTTCCAAAGTTATCTAAAAATTAAAATCAAATGAGTCTAACAAGATTAGAAAACATCAAAACATGCTAACTATCATAAAAATCTACACTTATTTCTGGATGTGAAATGGCATGGGAGAACTTTGAAGGCAAGTAAAGGAGAAGGGAGATATGCCTGCAAAGAAATAGGACAATGGCTGCAAACTTCTCAGAAGCCTGCAAGCAAGCAATCAAATGAAGGATAGCTAGAAGACTAAAGGCTGAAGAGTGAGAAGCCAAATGGAAAGGAGGGGAAGAAAGACAGAGAGAAACCTGCCATCCCAGAATTCTGTGTCTAGATTAAACTTTTAAAAGTGGAAGAAAAATCAATGCTTTCTCAGACAAACACACACACACACACACAAACACACACACACAAATGAGGGAAGTCTTCTCTAAAAGCCACCCACTAAAGAACATTTTAAAGAAATGTTTTCAGAAGAATACTAGGATGTTAGAAAAGAAGACAAGAAGAGTTAAAAATTGAACAAATTAGAGGAAAATGAATTTTTTCTTATAACTTAATTGCTTCAAACACTACTGTTAAGTAAAAATAGCAATGACTTAATATGTGTTTATGAAATATATTAAAATTATGGTAATTGTGAAACGATTGGGAAGGAATTGGGAATTTTTGTATAGATCATTTTTACTTTTATAAAGATCACAACCTGCAGCTACAGCAGTATATTATTTGAAATTTGGTCCAAATTCTTTAACGATAAATATTGCAATATGTGGTGCTTGTCTAAAAGTGCAAAGCTTTGAGTTTTGTATCCAGCACCGGGGAAGAGAAGAAGCTGAAAACAACCCCCCCCAAAAAAAAAAAACAAAAAACAAAAAACAAGTGAACAAAAAAAACCCCAAACCAAAACCAAACAAGCAAAAAACTCATAACAACCACCATATATTTTCAAAAAGTGTGATAGTTCAAGTAAGATAAAACAAAGTTGAAAAATTAAACAAAATGAAGGCACAAAAACACCGAAATCAAACCAATGCTTTGATCTGACTATTCCATTCCTAGGCGTTATATTTATCCAAGCAAAATAAAAACATATGCCCATAGAAAGAGTTGTATGTAAATATTCACAGCTGGGTCTTTTGTGAGTAGAAAACTCTGAGCACAATGGGTAAGAAGATTATATATTATTTGGATAGTGCATAGTTTTCAATTGAAAGGAAGGTGCTCTTGATTTATGCAAGTGTATGGATACATCCAAGGATAATGACATTGAGTGAAAGAATGCACCAGAGACGAGCATTGTTTTTATTTGGATAAAATCCAAGAACACTAGTCTAGAGTAACATAAAGTGGATGGATGTTGCCTAGAGACAGGAACATGGGTAAAGAATTTGTAGACATTACACCGGAGCAGGAAACAATGCTGGGTATTTTTCACCTTGGTGTGATGCTTCCATGAGAATTGGTGCGCATATCTACATATATGTGGCATACACACTTATGTGTCACATAGTTAATTATAAATATAGTTATTGAAGATATGAAGCTTGTCATACATTATTTATATCACTGTTGAACATGTATGTTCAAGGCAGATATAACCCATGTTGTTCGAAACTATCATTATTTTCATATCTTCATCTCTTTGGTGTTTTTCTCTTTATCCTTTTAATTTCTTTATGCCTAATTTTATTTACATTAAAATATAATGCCTCAAATACTTTGAAGGGTTCACAAAGTTTATGATGCCCCTTGGTGGTGTTAAATAAGTCTCACAGTCTGACTTTCTATATTCACTGAATGTTTTTTCCAGCCATCCCATCAAGGAATTATCAACACATTAAATTGTCTTCTTTTTTCCCCCTGGATATACCACTAGAATGCATGCCCAGTCAACCCTTGTGATTGGATGAGGCCATGTGACTGAGAACTCTAGCCAATGGCATTCAAGCATAGTGGTGCACATTATCCTTGGGCTTAGCCCTTAAGCATCATTTCCACACAGCACTCCCTTTGTTTCTGATGGGATGAGCAAGCATCCCTCCAGTACCCACAGAAAGGCACAGAGACACAGATGAGGAGTGCTTCTGTCTATAAATGGAAAGGTGACAAAAACCTGCTTGTTAGCCAAGGATAGAGGAAGCAGACACTCATATGATCATGACTGTCTGAATTGGTCATTTATGAATGGTCATTTCCAGTATGACTACGAGTTAAGTTGTTGTTGTTTTGCTTTTGGATAAAACATGTGATGATGGGAAGTCCCCATATGCTAAGGTAGGCATATCACCACAGCTAGTATTTCTTGTTAATTTTATTTAGGTATTTGAGGAAATAAAGTAATACTTGATGGCAATGTCCTTTACTGGATAACTCTTCATTTTTAAAGTTTTCTCACATTTTACTCCTGTGTCACACACACAACAGACAACTAATGAGTGCTTTTCAACTTTCCTGACTTTTTTCTTTTTAGAAAACACAAGTACAAAATAACATATGTATATTTCTTTTAATTAGGATTTGCTTGTGAGAAGATCATAATGTAAATGTAAAGAGTTTTGACAAAATAGTCTTCTAGTAGCTTTCTCTAACACCTGCAAGAATAAAAATTATTCTAGGTTGGGAAAATAATTTCTATTGAAATAGAGCTTGCACAAGGATTTGCAGTTACTTACAGGAAGCTTAGTCATACTTCACATCATATTTCTGATGAGAATTTCATTACATGAATCTACATTATGTTTTCCAAAGCAAATTATAAAACAAAGCATCCTTCTTATTTGCACAATCGTTTCTCTGGATAGTGGTATTTCATTTCACTTCCTAGGTGTTGTTTCTGAAGAAAGCATTAAGCGGTAATATTTCTTTACAAGTTTTACTGAAACAAGCTTGGATCCGTGAATGCAGAAAAATATATAGCTGTTTGGTTCTGTAGTCCAACTAACCAGTAAGTGCTGAAAAGGGGACCCAGGACAATCCTTTTGTGGAAGCTCAATAGTACCTTATCCAGTGACTCATTCTAACTTATACATGGCATAAACATGGACCTTAAATTCAGCACTTTCCCCAGAGCAGGAGAGAAAAGAATCTCTTTTCAAATGGAAAACAAAAACAAAAACAAAAACAAAAAATGACTTTTTAAAGAAATTACTATAATTATAGAGAAATCATTGTTTTCTGTAGAAGTTGAAAAAAAAGACATGAGGGTAGGTAGGAGTCTATGGTGTTTAGAGTGGAAGCCATAGAATGGTCATCAAGATGTAGAAAAATCCTTGAGTGACTGCACAAAGCTGACAAGTAGAAATGAACTCTGGAAAATGAGAGCACACTCAGTTCAGACAGCGGTGTTACCTGAGGTCATGGACTTTGCACATGGACATCACACGTGCTCAGTGAGCCCTAGGCTACTTGTGACAAAGCTCCTTTCTTCTCACAGTGTTTGCTCGTCTATCAGAATTGCCTGTTCACTAGAGAAGTAGACATGTGTTGGCAGCATAGAGACTTCCTATAAATGCTAAAATTTAAATGGAGATGGTGGTTGAGAAAACCCCAAAGAGAGGTTGAACAGAACGCCTTGAGGCAGTTCATAGGTCACAGACACTCAGATGAATGAGGAACCACTGAAAGCCTTCTTCCATAACGTATTCAAAACATACCGAGGACCCAATGTGAATAAATCAGCTCCTTTCTCTATCTTGGAAAATCATAAATAGAAAAATCAAAGAGCTAAAATCAGAGAGCTAAAAACGAATTCAGAGGAGTCACTGAGTTCACAGTTTGCCTTGAAGCACGCTTGGCATCTGGGTCTAACAAGGCAGACAATGAATATTCCTAAAGTTTCAGGTACTTCATGTCTTTTAAATGGATGTCCAGGCACTGTTGTTTATTTATTTATTTTTAAATGCATTTTCACCTGTTTTGAAACCAGTGGAGCCCTTCCAACTAAGAAGAGCTTTTTGTCCAAATCCACCAGATCTCTCCTAGAGGTTCACGTATTCCTGACCACGAATTGTGGAAGGGTGATTTACCATTTTTAGTAACTTCAGGACCTTATGGCTGCCTGACAAGCATGTCATGTCTCCATGGACTTATGGCACACATTTTGCTTCAAAGTAGTCACCTTTTATTTCTTCTTGTTCACAGTAACTTTGGCTGATCTTTAATGGTTCTCTTTCCTCTTTCTGTTCATCTTACTTCTGTGGTCATGATTTGGAATTACAGAATAGCACAAGGAAGACATAGTTGCTTTACTCGCCAGTGAACAGGCTGCTTGGTGATTGGCCCACTGCAAGGCGAATAGGGTGGGTGAGATGGTCTACTAGCCAGAGATTCTTGAGGGCAAAGTGGAAAGCTCCTAAGCAGTGTAGTCATTGGTATTTAGTGACCACTGAGTTCCACAGCAGAGAATCAGAGATCAGCTGGCAGGCATAGTCAGTCACAAGCAAGGCAATGGAGGGATCCACATCAATGAAGAGAAGCTTGTATGCTACAGTTGTGTGGTTTTAGGTTTTTATCTTTCGGAAGCTCTATCTTTCTAGGAGAGTAATCTGGGAAGTTATAGCGAGGGCTGGTAGGGGTTGAGATGGAACTAGAATTAGAGACCTATAGAGAATGGTACCCTGGAGGAAAACCAGGATGTGTTGACAAGGCAGCCCAGCTGTGCTTGCTCTTATCCACACATTCTGATGAGCCATCCTACTGCCCAGAAACAGCTGTCATCTCTGAGCTTTAAGCCACTGCGTCTGCAGCTTGATGTGCAGTTGGAGAAAGAGACACAGTTGTTATTCAGTCATGAGAATGACTGACTGGGCTCTGTTGTCATGCAAAACTATAGGACCCAGGCCGTTTTAGAAGCTCCATGCCCTATTCTACCCCAACCCAGTGTAAGGGGGTATTTTATCTCTTCCTTAGTGTTCTATCGCAACCGTAACTAGCCAACACAGGTCACATAAACAGTGACATGCCATCTCAACTGCACTTTATTCAAAGCTAGCTGTAGCCCCAAAGAAGGTCCCAGCATTACAGAACTTGTCTCAAGTTATCCCTTAATTAACAATAACGGTTTAGAATAGTGTTTATCCCACAGGCAGGAGAGAGTGCAAAGAGGCAAGTTTAAAAGAGATTTTGGAGACCACATGGAGCAATGGAGTGAGCATCCATGTGGAGTTAACTTGCAGTGGGAGAAATGATAAAAGTATCTGTTGCTACATTACTTGTTCTTCAGCTTGTGGGCAGGTTCATCTCCAGATGTGGAAGGAGGTTCTTCCTGGTGAAACCAGAGTATGTGACTGGTAAGAACAGTGTCGTGTTACACTTGTCCCTTCCTCCTCCTGCTCCCCCTTTTAACTGTTCTGAAATCCAAGAGCTGTTTTCATTTCCCAAATACAACGAGGTTTGCCACTTTGGCTACAAGGCCACTCTCACGTGTTAGGATAGTGCTTCTCTCTCTACTAGGCTGTCCCTAAGTATCCAAGTCACAAGTAAAAAGGAAGGAACAATGAGGCTAGTCTGATGCAGGCTTATTTCCCACCTCACTCCCACCCCCAGTCAACTCAGAAGGAAAGCTCTTCACCCTTCACCTCCATAGTAGTTTCCCCAACTGTGAGTCCTCAGAAGTGTGAGCACAGGTAATCATGGGTTTTAGAAGCGGAGCAGACAGTTAACTTACAAAGAAGAGGCTGCCAGTCTAGAGCCACCTAGAGAAGACACACTGTGTGTGGGTAAGTACTGTCAGCCTGATAGAATCCAGAATTATCTGTGAGATGATATGCTGGGCATATGTGTGGATGATCATATTGATTGCATCAACTGATGTGAGAAGGTCCATTTTAGTTGTGGGTGGGGCCATCCCCTACACAGGAGATTTTGAACTGTGCAAAATCGGGAAAGTAAGCTAAGCACTAGCATGTGTTCACTGCTCTCTGCTCCCTTGTCGTGGATGCAGTGTGAGCACCTATCTTAAGCTCCTGCCACTGTGAACTCCCGGCATGATGGGCTGTACCCCAGAACTGTAAGCCTGAAATAAAGCCCACATTCTTTTTCTTTCTTTCTTTCTTTCTTTCTTTCTTTCTTTCTTTCTTTCTTTCTTTCTTTCTTTCTTTCTTTCTTTCTTTCTTTTTCTTCCTCTCTCTATTCTCTCTCTCTTTCTCCTTCCTTCCTTCCTTCCTTCCTTCCTTCCTTCCTTCCTTCCTTCCTTCCTTCCTTCCTTCCTTCCTTTTCAAGAAGGGGTTTATCTGTATAGCCTTGGCTGTCCTGGACTCCCTTTGTAGACTAGGCTGGCCTCAAACTCACAGGAGTCAGCCTGCTTCTGCCTCCCTGAGTGCTGGGATGAAAGGTGTGCTCCACCATGTCTGTCTAAACCCTCACTTTCTAAAGTTGCTTTTGTCGAGGTATTTTACCACAGCAACAGAAAACAAGTCAAGACACACTGGGACAGATACGTTCATTTTGGAAATTAGCATGTATTTTCTGAAATCTCTCTGATACAAACATGATTGAGGTAATTGCTTTAGTAGTGAGGTTTAAGAAACAAAATCTTAGTGACCCTTTGGTAGCCTTCCCAGACTCTAGATTTGATCTGTAAGGGACAAATTATTTCCCAGAACACTGTAGTCACCTGAAGACACTGGACCAAAGTGAAAAATCTCTTAATTTTTAATATTGTGGTACATTAAAATTTACACACCCAACTTCCAGGACACTGCTTTTATTCATGGGAATTTAAAAATTAAGTGGACTGAAAATAAATAATTATACAATGTAACAAATGAAGTTTTATGTTTCTCAACACAAAGTATTGTGTTCAAAGCATTACCAACCATTGTACTTTCCACCCTGTAAAGTGAGAGATTAATTGTAGCATAATTGTTTGAACTTCTTACAGCTTTACTCTGTGTTGGAGTTCTCATTCATTTGGTGGGTAGAGAGAGCTCAGGGATCAGGAGCACTGTACTGTTGTTTAATTTGATGTTCTGACATTCTGATGTCTTTTATTCCCTGTCTCTGTCGTTTCAGATCTGCTGATGCTTCTCTCTGGGCGTGGCAAAATAAAAACTATGCCTGTTAAGCTATGATTCTTCCCAACTCCACTCTGTAGTGTCATTTGCACACTTACTATACAGTAAAAAAATCAGATGTTGCAAAGGCATCAGGCACTAATTATGTGAGCATACAGTGAGGGTGGCGCTGATATAATAGAGGAGGAGGAGCTTGGAAGGTCAGGGAAAGAAGAGAAAGAAAAAAGGAATGGAAAAGAGCCACCAATGAAATGACACCTGTCACCCCTCCTTTCCTCGCTCTTTCTCTGTGTGTGTGTGTGTGTTTTTTTTTTTTTTTGAGACAGATTCTCACTAGGTAGCCCTGGGCTATTCTTGTACTCGCAGAAATCCACTTGCTTCTGCCTCCAAGTGTCATCACATCCAGCTTCTTCTAAGGCCAGTGATCAATTGCAGAAAAGTGAATGAAAAGAAAAAAACGGAAATCCCATTTTGTTCCCATGCCTGTGCTGTGTCTGTGTACTAAGAGATAAAAAAAAAATTAGATTTTGTTCTAGAGGGTAAGATACTCATTGATGTTTAGGCAGCAAAGGAACTATTGCTGAGGAAAACTCTTTATTTCACATTAACTTGAAAAAAAAATAAAAGAAAGATTTGGGGTTGTAATTCCAGCTTATTGAAGTGTTTTCTGGTAGAACAATCTTTCTGACTGAATGAACCTGGCTGAAATTACAGACACACGTAAACGCACAGTCACTCTGTTCTGTCCATGCCTTATAATGACTGGATTAAAGTGTTTTTCTTATGTGATTGTGTATCTTCTGCCCTTCTGACACATGAAATTGGCCAATTTAGAAGCTCTGGTACCTGATGACCACTGAAAGGCCATTGTCCCTAAGTGCTATTAGGCCTAGCAGTGACTGGACCCGGGACCAGATCTGTCTGCAAGAAACCTGAGATGCTGCTTTCAAAATGTCTGCTGATGATTTTAAATGCTTTGCTTGATCTGGCAAAAGCAGGAAACTCAGGAATTGGACTTGCAGCTTTCAAGCTAATGTCTCTCCTCTTTCCTGTCTTTTACCCATTTTTTTTCTTACTTATTTTTTGTCTGTTTTCTACCAGTTCATAAAGGAAATGATAAATTTTCAGCAACATGGACGGTGGACTGAGTTCAAGAGAAGATCCCAGTTAATAGAACGGCTGGGACGCAGCTCTAAACCTTTCTTTTCCCTCTGCCCAGCCTGCTCACATCCAGTTCTCTTCAACTCCTCTAGGTCCTGGGGTCCTGGGCCTTTTCACACCAGCCCGGGCATCCCTCTCTGAAGGGAGGGAGGTAGCAGATTGCTTTGCTCCAGGTTTTTGCTCATCAGTCTCTTGCATTCTCTTTTCCAATGCGTGTGACAATGTGGAAGAGTTCCCCAGCCAACCATTCCCTGGCATTCCATGTGTTCCATGGCGGGATGGGAGGAAGCCCATCCGCCTATAAGAGGCTGATAACCATCGTTGCTTCTAATTCGTGCTTCGGTACTTCTCATCACAGCATGCATCTGTTGGGGAGATAAAAGGAGAGATTTACAAATATATAATTAACAGATGTATGAAGGCTGTGAAGGCGATATGGAGGAAGAAGAAAACATATCTTGGGTTAAGAATGGGTAACTCCTGGCTTTTGCCTGATTAGGTCATTACTAACACCTGGAGGCTGCCTTGGTCCTTGGAGGAAAACCATGGAGAATATTTGGTAACGAACACATTTGGTTCACAGAGGGGGTTGTTCTGAGCCAGATTGGAAAACATTTTAAAATGGAATATTGCCTGCATAAAAGCTGCAGATATTTCAGCTCTGCCACATAACGGGAGTTCTCTAGTGGATCCTTCCACATAATGGAGCCTTATGGTAGGCCTATGGAATGCCCCACACTAATGTAGGGAAAGCATACAAATTCTCAGCCAAATGTTTGCACATGCATTAGAGCACATACAGTATTATTTAATCACTTTCTCTGGGCCCTTGTGGGTGAGAGCCACCATCACGCGGGGAAGGAGCTTCACTTACACCCAGCAGGGTTCCTCAATACTGATGGGGAGCTTTCTCAACGAGTCTTTTCAATATTGTTGAAGTCTGTTTCCTGTTACCTTTAGTAACCCCCTCCCCTTTTAAAATTTCCTATACAAAAATATATTTTAGAACCTCGGGATAAATGTTGGAATAGTTTCATATTTGAGACATTCTGTTTACTTGAATTCCTATAAAACTGATAGATTCTATTCTCTCATAATGAAGCATATTTAAGTAATATATTTCACCAGCATGTGTTGGAAAGTCATACTTGATTTTCTTTCCTTTTAAATCTTATAATTTTGTTCTTATGGGTATGGATGTTTTGCCTGCATCTATATCTATGCACTGTGTGAATGCAGTTGGAAGTTTTTTTGTTTTTTTTTTTTAAGGAAGGAAAAAGGGACAGGGTGTAACCCCAAAGACAATGGAATGAGGGCCATGAAATGAATGACCTAGCTTCTGCTTCTCCCCCAAAACACAGTGACTGTGGACCCAGATTTCTAGAAAATGGCCTGTAACTGAGAGCGGCTCACTGGGTCACAGAGAGCCATAAGAATATTGGGTGGTTGCGCTGGGATGACACTGTCCGACAGAGAGGAATTGCCTGCCCTGGTAAGAGATTAAAAATTTAATACTGCAGGAGATATGATATCATCCCGTTTTCTCTATTCTTCTCCACCTGATCACTCATATTAACTTGTTGTTTTCTCCTTTCTCTTCTGTTTAAGGGGAAAACAATCAAAAAAATCATGTGCTTTTTTTTTTTTAATTGGAAGAAAATTTTCAATCCTTTTGTTTACCAAGCTGATTATCTCCATGGGTTAAATTTCTCTCCTTTCTCTATGCTGCCATTAAAGGAAAAACAGTACTGAGCACTGAGTACTATGTCTCTAAAAAAGTAGAATGCTGGAGGTTTGGGGATAGAATTAAATGAGTCAAGTCACTAAAATAAAAGTGGCACGGAATATTATAAATACCAGCCTCAGAAAACACAGTCTTCCCAGGTTTAACATTACCTAAGCTACTTTTGTGGCACAGTTACCTGTCTTTAATGATTACAAATTTTCTCTCATCTCCAGAGTGAGACGAAAAAGAAATTATGTCTGGTTTCCTTCATTGTCTATAATGTATAGGCGCAATCTATATGATAAACATGTGGTGGGCCACTGGCACATCCCTAATGCAGGAATGTTGAGCAGGGATACAATACAGAATGCCATTCGCCACATCTCACCCCTCTCCAACCTTCCCCATCTGCAGGGCTCCACAACTGCCTGACATGTAAGGTCAGAAGTTGAGGAAACTTCTCAAGTTGCACATAAAGGAACAAATTTAAAAGAAAATAAAGTTGGCTATTTTATTTCTTGAAGAACTGTGCAGCCCTTTTAAAGAACAGGATTTCCATCTTTCGACATTCAGGATGTGGAGGAGCTCTGTCTCTCCTCCAGCTTCCTTAGCTTCAGTGAGTCTGTGAGTCCTGCTGCTTAGGGTTTCATAAAGGAATTCCCTGATAGTGGACCATCTTAATGTTCTCAAGGAAACACTTGCTATTGAGATTTCTCCAGTGAGCTGCCCGGGATTTAGGGAAAGAGCTTGCTTGTGCCATTTGGTAGCTGATGGGTTTTTCTTTGTGGTCAGTCTTATGGCAATTTAGGGATGAGGAAACAAATACGAATTGGTGAGGGCTTATCAGTTTCTGTGAGTCTCCACCACTCTCTGCCCCTTTCCCAGTGCAGCCTCATCTGCAGTCTTGGTGTTTCCAGCACAGCAAAGCCCTTTGCTTTGCAGCAGAAACATAATATTGCGGAAGAAATCAAAAGAAAAAAAAATACTTTCATTGCAGAAGTAAAGCCATTTTTTTCATCAGATTTTGAAATCCAAATTACAGAATTACAACTCTGTTTTTCCTATACACAAAATAGCTAATCAGATTATGATTTTGTTCATATGTGCCTATTTTATCTAATACTGTTCAATGCTTAATTTGAACATGTATTTTAGCATGGAAAAATGGAAAAGAGTGAAGAGCTTAAAACATTATAATAGCTCCTATGCATACTGCTTCCCTCTGTGTTGGTATTGGTGAGCAGACATTGACAATAACACTTGCAAAAGTTTATTATCCAATTTTGTGTGCATTCAATAGGATTATGAGTTTTTGATCATACAAATGCAAAAGAGATTTGGCACTAACAGGAAGTAACATAGTTCTAGAAGCACAATTTCCATTTTATTAATCTGAGACAGAAGTACTTGTTCCAAATTGCTACACAGCTGGAATCATCTGCTCGCCTTCCTCTGTTTATTCCTTGCACCACTAACCTCGGAATGCTGGTGGTTTGCATAAATTCACAATCCTGTGAAAGCTGGGATGCTGGAAATCTTTGGATGCTACCCACACAACTAAGTTTGAACTAACACAAGCTGCTCTCGTTACGGGTGGTCTCTGCTAGCTATCTGCTTGTTTTGCTTAGTGACCTGCTTAGCAAGAAAGACAATGCTAGAGTTTTACGATGCTAGAGTACTACTTACACTAATTTTAGTAGCTCATATGTTTCCTTGAAGTCTTTCTAATGTACATGTAGAAACTGTTTTCTACATGAGAGACTTTCAGAATGAGGGGCGAAGTTTTATCAGCCAAACAGGTCACCTCATTGTTTTTTATGTGCCTATGTGTTGTGTGCATTATCTTTATGTGCATATATGTGGGTGTGGGTTCCCACGCCTGTGTGCATGTAGACAGGCCTCGGAAAGATGCTGGATGCCTTCCTTCACTGTTCTCTGCCTTATTGCCTTGGGGATTCTAGATCTTCCTGATCTAGAATCTCATTCCAGCTAGACTAGCTTGTCTATGGGAATCCACTCATTTCTACCCAACACTCTTAGGTCAGAAACACATGTGCAGCATGGCCAACCATTTACATGGGCACTGGAGACTCGAACTTGTGTCCTCATGCTTGCAGAGCAAGTGCTATTACCCTTTGAGCACCAAGTCCCCATACACTCTCATTTCATCTTTAAGCATTTTGCTTGCACGTACTGGTTGACAAGTCTCCAGACTGGTGGCCTATACAGAAAGATGAAGATACAAAATTCTCACACGAGAGATATTCTTGTTGAGTTCCCCTTGCATCTGTCATATGCTACCATCAGGCTCAGTCCATCTGGGTTTGATCTCAACACTGTATTCACACATGCGTACTTAAAACTGAAGCAGACTGAGAACTAGTTTGTCACTCCCTCCTCACCCACTGAGATTCTAGAGATGTGGGCTCAACAAAGGATTTCCTGAGGAAAGTTATACCACCCGAGCGTAACTACTTAGAGAAACATGGCAGTAAATGTGTGGAGAACTCATCTTGTCGGAGAGTTAAGATTTACCTTAAATTTATCATGTGTTAGTTGATACGGGCTAGAGGGGCCAGGAGGAATTGGCAAAGGAAAAGCACCTTCAAAGCAGTCACTGCAGTCACAGGGGCAGCCTGTACCTATATGGCCTCTTGAGAAGCCAATGGTCTCTGGATCACCCAGGCAGCAAAGAAGCATTCAGGAATTCACACCAACTTCCCACTGCATTAGACCAGAGCATCTTCTTAGTTCATAGCCCATTGGTCTATGTGTTGGGAAATACAGGGGCAGTGTTTGTTGAGCAAAGGTACATGAATTAGATCTTAAATGCTGTTGAGGCCTTAAAACCATGTGATGCAGGTGGAAGTTTGTATTAGACCTCTACTTTTTCCAGCTGAAGCAGGTGACCCTGGAACAGATGTCTATAGATCTACAAAGAGGCTATGAGGACTCATCATACCAGGAACTTTGGGATTAGATTGTGTACTTCACTTCTGTTTGTTTACTGCCTGTTATAAGTAATGCCTCACATCCATTGTGTGTGTGGATATGACCCTTCATGTAGCCAAATTGAGGGACAGGGGCTGAGGCAGACACCTTATATCAGGTGGTCACGTTTGCCTTCTTTTGAGGATCTGGTGGCTCAGCACTCAGTGTTCAGTACGTGCAGTGTGATGTTTTCCTCTCTGTCGTCTATGAGCAGCCTCCACCATCCTGAACAAAGCCCCGAGAGCTGCAAAGAGAAAGGTCCTCAAAGGTCTCAGGAAGGAGAGCAAATGGGGAGCCCCAAGGAGGCAGCACTACTGTCAGGCTAGCTAGAATCACCCAGTTGGATAAGATAGCTCTCTTATCCATGAAAGTGATACCACGAGCCCACCTCTCGAGAATGCTGGGTGCTTGGCACATTTCCTGAGGCCCTGGGCAGCAGGGAGTGAGGCTCCACTGTAAGGCAGACAATGTGACCTGACAGAGTATGAGGATCTGTGAGTGAGCAGCGGACACAGTGATGAGCTTCCTGAAAACAGGACACAGACTCCTCTAGGCAGCACAGAGGAAAAGGTAAAAGTCTTCACATCAGTAAACTGGAGCTATTCTCCCTGCTCTCTCTCCCTCCTCCTTCCCTCCCTTTCTCCCTTCATTCCTGGCAGTCATTATCTGAGTGATTATGTACACAGCACCCACACCCCTTATTAGCATGTAAACAGCACTTGTGAAAGTATCTAAAGCCTGGGTCATCACACTGTAAACACTGACTAACAAAGGAATGGAGAATGGTGAGCCTTCAAGAAGACTTGTTTAATGAAAGTCAGCCAGGTGTCTTCCCCAGCACCTTCTGAAAGTGAAGGGGGGGGATATGCTCCTCATGTTTTCAGGTTAACTGTCCTGGACACTGGATTAGGACCCATCAATCAGATCTTCCTTAGGCATTAGCAACAATCCTAAGTATCCTGTTGGCTATTTCATTAAAATGCCTCTTTTGTATGGTAGGGTTTAATCTCTATCCTAACTCCAAGAGCAATGCTAGTTGTCATTATTGTCATGGGCATAATAAATCACATGAGAAGATTATCTTACTTTCATGGCAATTAGTGGAAAACCTATAATAAGTCTCACAATTCATAACTAAGTATATATATATATATATATATACTTATATATATGTATATATATATATATGTAAATGTTTAGGAGTGTCAAAGTTCAAAGTGTTGAGTATCAGTAGTAAAGGATCCAAAATACACCTTCACTTCAGCATCTATACTTATCCGTACATGGGCTTCCTGTGGAGTATGTTAATCATGGTCAATCATAATGCAAACATATTATAATATGTAGCAAAATGTTCAGAAGCAAACAATTCCTAATCTAAATGGCTCACTGTTCTGCATGGAGACACAGATCTTGTCCAATCCTGCTCTGCTCCACTGTGTGTGTATACTGTCATTCATTTTGCAGGCACTGTCAGCTCTTAGATCAACTCTCATAGCATCACATGTCTGTGTTCATGTGACCTTTATTTTACTTAGTAATAGCATGAAGTACAAGTGGTTCTCTCAATTTAGGTTTGCCAAGGACAAACTGCAGAGTGCATTTGTCAAGGGGTTTCACTTTTTATCAACATAAGAAGGGTAGACAGATGTTTTTAGGAAAAAAATGACAACATGCACATAACTTGTTATTGTATTGTCATAACTGCTGTTTTATTATTAATCTTTTACTGTGTCTAAACTATAAGTAAAATGTTACAATACATATGTATTTACAGAAAAAAACAATATATTGATTTTGTACAGTATATAGATTTTGTACTATCTGTGCTAAGAGTTTTAGGAATCTATTCTGAGTCTTGGATATATCCTCTCTGGATAAGATAAGACAAGTTACCCCAGCACTTATGCATGTGCAAGAGACGGAACCTACAGTTTTATAATTTCTTGACCACTAAGAAGTCTCCCTAGTTTTTGTTTTTGTTTTGGAATAGTCTCACTAGGTAGTTCCAGCTGCCTTGAACTCAGTCTGTAGCTCAGGCAGGTCTAGAACTTGAGATCTTCCTGGATCCGCCTTCCTAACAGCTGAGATTACAGACCTGCATCACCAGGTCTGGACTGACTGGGTGTTTGTCACTGATTCATCTCATAACTAACTAACCTGTTGGCTTTTCATACTAAATCAGCTCAGAGCCCAGACTTCGGCTTATCCATCTGAATAAACAAGAACTCCTCAAGGTTTCTGCATATACAGTCAGGTTGTCACTGTACACAGTCTTGATATAGATGGACATATATTAGCTCTCATTGCCAACCCAGATGTGAATACTTAAAATTGGCATGAACAAGAAAGCATCAGTCACAAGCAGGAGATCCCTCTAAACAGCTGCATCCCAAGAATTCAGCCAGAAACGAGGCTGAAACTCGTTCCTTGGAATTATTCTGCTGAATGCAATGTCAGAAACCAAAAGGTTAAAAAAGTAAAAACTGCTCAGAGAAGGCTTGTTAAAAGAATTAGTAATGGGATATGGGCACAAGTTATCTTTAATTTGTGGGCATGCATCCAGGCCCAATTATTAGTAACCAAAAATCTATTGCATTTGGGAGTTCTCAGAGCTCTGTTGGAATAATTTAGATCAGAATGCCTCTGTTTAATGGATCCTGAAGCACTGACTTTTTTATTTTTTTAAAGCAGCATTTCCCATGTATGTGTGTGTTTGTCTTTGACTCCTGCTATTTATCTCTGGACAGCTATTTCTCAATACATGCCCTCCTTACAAGTTTCTAAGATTATCTCTCTTCAATATAGTGAAATTGCACTTGAAGACTATTTGCCTTGAAAATACTTTCACAATTAACAGAAATCCTTTTGGATCCCACCCAAGAGAATTTAAAGTCTGAGATGGAAATTACTTCTCATTGCATAGAAGTTTTATCTCAAGATGTTTCAACCTTCTTTGGACTGTGAAGATGGCCTCATGAGAAAGTGCCTTTGACTGTCCATGATGCTTTAGAAAGACTCTGTGGTTTGACAGTTTGATTTCTCTTTCTTCACTGATAGAAGATTTACCACCAGATGTTAAAAGGGTCCATATTGCTAAAAGAACATCCCCAGAGAGTTTGCAAAAAAAAAATAAAGCAAAGTCAGGTGAAGTATTGTTGACATGGGCCCTGCCCACACCACCAGCAGCATACACTAACAAGGTTCTGATCAGTGGCTGTCCAAGAGGCTCCATCATATTTTATGGCCATTGGCCACGAAAAAGAAGAAACAGGTCAAAATCATATGAGGTAATGCATTAGAGAAGTGATCTGGTTATTTCTAGGCCCAGTTGAATATGAAAAAATCTCCATTTCATTTACAGATAATGTCAAAAAGCTGAGGAGGCTCACTTCTTCCCAGCCATAGAGTTGGAGTGTTTAAACGGAAGCAAAGGCATGCTACCAGAATTTCACAGAGTCTATAATGCCTTGTGTAGTGCTCATTCTGTAGCACCTGTTCTTTGGTGAAATAGAGGACCCTGCTTGCGAAAACAAGCACCTTCCACCAGTACTCAATTTACTTGTTTGAGAAAGTAATTGGAGGAAAACAAAGAGATTCTTGTTCAGTATAAAATTTAGAAGGAAGCCTTGCCAACGTTACAAATGATGAGCACCCCACTTTCCGTGCTGAAACTGCTGGCACTGCTGTTGATATCCACAAATTAAGCAGCTGGGTTGTTGGTCTTTTCTTTTTTCATTTCTGTTTTTTTTTTTTTTTTTTTTGCAATTAAGCATGTACTTCTTACAATAGACAATAGGTCCCTTAGAAGTGTGTCTAATCTGTCTATTCCCATTAAAGAAAAGCTGGATACAGGATCATAAACAAAGAGTCAGTTACAGTACATCTGTACACTGTACATCGGAGAGCTGGTTCCAAGAGAATTTACATTGGGAAAATCCCCAAAGCACTGGAAAAGGCATGCTCAAACGTGTCTACACTACAAAGAGCTAAGCAAAGGTTGTTCTCAAGCCAAGGTGCTGTTTTGGAGGGCTGGGAAGCTGGCACAGAGCTATGTGCCCACTATCTCACTTACAACCGTGTTTCAATGAAGAGGGACAGACAAAACAATTTTCTAGCATAATATCCTGGTTTGAAATGTCCATGATGCTTTGATAGCCCCATGAACTAAAAAGACTATATCAGCCAGCCAGAAGTTGTTTCTCTCCACTTTAAGGAAATCTCAGTAGCTGACTCTTAGGCTAACCAGTAACTCTGGCTTCTTTTTGATAATGATTGATGTTAATTGCCATATTATTAGTTTTAATTTTAGGGTAGCAACATCTTCGATTCTTTGTTCAGGTTTAACTAACTTTGTTTTACTCTATACTATTTAGAAAAGAATTTATACAGCAGTGAGAGTCACCCAGCCTGGACATGTGACTCTTTCTGGCTTATTCTCACAAGTATGACAAAGCATGTGGCAACCTGTGGCATCTGCTGGGGCCAAAGCTTGGTTTGTAAGTTCACACCTGCCTTCTGTGCTTAGAGGGGCCAGAAACCCTTTTGTGAAAAAGGAGAGAGTTCCACTAACAGGCTCTTCATTTCTGAGGTGGGCTTACAGTGCTTTCCTTTCCAAAGTAGCTTTCGTTCTCCCGTGCAGAACATCTGAACATTGAACTACCTATGAATAGAATTCAAACTGCTTAGAGCCAGCCATTCCGGGGCTTACAACTTTAAAATGGCAGTCCTCATAATCTATTAACAAAAGAGGGTCCTTTCACCTTTATGTTTGTTTTCTTTCTTTTTGGCTCAGCAATCATGCACATGTGTTGGGAGAAGCCTCACTCATTCATGTCCAGATACAGGATCACCAGAAATTCCTGGCTGTCCCAAATTTTCTCTCCAGGGTTTACTTTGGACCTTGAGCTCATTAGGGAAATATTTGACATCTCAACTCCAATTATTTAGTAGTCACCAAGCTGCGAAGGCCACAGGGAACTGTCTGCAAGTGGTTATAATTGGAAAGGATCAGAAAAACGATAGCATAGAAATGCATTTTTCTTAATCTCCAAAGACAATACCACCTCAGGTCATGGTTTCTTTCCAATGTACACTGAGAGCCTGGAACACAATTCATGTCTTTTGGATTTGAAATAACAAAAATACTCCCATAGACTGAACATCTTCTAATGTCATCCCAGGAAGGCCCAAGAAGGTGAACCTGTTCTTATTCCTTCTTTCCTTCCTTCCTTCCTTCCTTCCTTCCTTCCTTCCTTCCTTCCTTCCTTCCTTCCTTCCTTCCTTCCTCAAATAAGTATATTATTTATTCTATTCCCATTTTTTCTGGGTATAACATATTCTGTTGTTTTTTTCCTTGGGATTAAAAAAATTTTACTTTTGGAGCTTCTTAGGGCTTCCTCTGCTGTCTTCCTCTTCTGTCTGTAGACTCATCTCTACTCAGAATCCACGCTACCAAGACATTTAATTGCAAAGGGCAGGCATTTGTTTCTGAGGACTCTTTTCTATGAAAAGAAACTGTTCACTCACAATATTTTCCTAAGACTTATTTTCTTCCTATTGTTCTTTGGCTGAACTATTTGCATACATGTACCAGGTGCCTTCCTGCTCGTCTGAACACTGTCTTCTCCTCATGGCTTCTTTACTTAAAGGAAGAGTTGTAACAGTTTCCATGAGTTTTGTGAAGAACATAGCCTGTTTTTTTTTTTGTTTTGTTTTTATTTTGTTGCAAATGATTGCCTTTCCTTTTAAATATATACTCTTAAAAAAATAAAAATGCAGGCCATGTAGAGGGCTTAGAGGGTGAAAACAATTGCAGCCAAGCACAACAAGCTGAGTTAAACACCTGGAACGCTCAAGGTGGAAGGAGAGAACTGACTCCCACAAGCTCTCCTCTCACTTGCACACACACTTTGGAGCACCCATGTGCGCCTCTATGACATTCCCCCATGACAGAAAATAAGCCAATAACCTAATAAAAAATGTAAGTTCTAAACCTTCAACTAAATATTACTACTGAGCTTTGACTGTCAGCTGGTGGTACTGTTTGCGGAGGTTCAGGGAGCTCCCCAAACAATAAGAGCTAGACTTGAAATGAAAAAATGGGTCACTGGAATTGAGCCCTGCAATTTGTAACCTGGCTCCATTCATCTCTGTTTCTGCCTGTCTCTGTCTCTGCCTTGTCTGTCTCTGTGTGGCCTGTCTCAGTCTCTGTCTCTGTCTATAACTATTTTCTTTCAATTTGATCAGCCACCATACCCTCTTGTCTTTTACTTCCTAGGCCATCATAGACTGTCACATTAAAACTGTGAGGCAATCCAAACCTTCCTCACATTTCTGTGGTCTGCTATTTTGCCAAGGAAAAGGAAAAAGTAACTAATGCTGTCCAGCATTTTAATATACTACTTTCTATACCTTTCTTCTCCAAAGATGTGTTTCATATTCCTTTAAGGTTATAAATTAAGACAAAATTTTACTCTTTAATTTTACTCTATGTAGATGAGTGTTTCGACTGCATTCATGTGTGTGCACCGTGTGTGTGCCTGGTACTTGAGCAGGCTAGAATTGGCATCAGGTCCCCTGGAACTTGACATACAGGCAAGCAGCCATGTGGGTGCTGGGAATGGGATCTGGGTACTCTGGAAGAGCAGCAGTGATCTTAGCTGCTGAGCCATCTCCCCAGGCCCCGAAACACCCCTGTTTTTTGTTTTTTGTTTTTTTTTCTGTTTTGTCTTGTTTTTTAATGACAGTATCTTGAACACACGTAACTCTCTGTTTAAGAGTTATCTCTATCGGTTCTATCCATCTCAGTTCAAAGCCTTGAGCACATTACAAGATGATCACTTCTGTTATAAGATGTAACTCCTGTTATTGGGTATTAGATTATTTCTGACTTTGCAGTGTCAGGAAGAATGATGCCATTGGATGCCTTCATCACCTGCTGTGGCCCCTCACATTTCCATAAGTTTCCTCAAAGAGAAAGACTATTTGTTTTCATACTCTTGACACACATTACTAAATTATTTTTTAAAAGACTTGTGCTAATTTATGCCCTCAAACAGATTTTATTTTACATAATTACAAAGCTAGAGCTTAAAATTAGCTTCTCTTTATTTTACTTCATATTCCCTTGTATTAATAAAAACCCAAAACAAATTTTATAATTTTCATTCTGTTTGTTTACTTTCATTTATTACGTTTTCCTTCCTTTCTTTCTTTCAATTTTTTAAATTGATTTTTCAGTATTTCATGTCCCTTGTAAGGGCACTTTAATAATAAAGATAGTAAGAGCTTGATAGTGGCGCATTGAAAGAACAAAATGTTGAAGTGTTTGTGTGTGAGTGTGTGTGTGTGTGTGTGTGTTGTGCAGGTCAGAGGGTAACCATGAGTCTTGTTCTTCAAGTGTGTCACCTTCCTTAATTTTAAAGAAAGGATTATTCTCTGGGACCTGCAGCTCATTGGTTTTCGCTTTAGTAAATTGCTCAGAAGAAGTCATTTTAAGCCTTTATAATGTGATTCGGTTTTGTTTGCTCAGACTTAGGTAAATGTAGTGGGTAATTTCGTGGCCTTGGCACTGTTGTCAGGAGGAATATCCTCTAGGACCATTTTCTAGCCTTTTACTTTTTGACATTGGAGTGAAGCTATAGTGGGGGAAAGTACCGACAAATTTAGATGAAGCTACACTGAGGAATTCAATTCCCAAACTTGAAATTGTTATTAAGATACATTTAAAAAGAATGCATTTTTCAAATAACTACCTTCTACTTTTTCCCATCCTCTCTTTAAATATAGGGTAGAGCAAGAGGAGTTTCCAGGAAAGAGCCTGTGATGGCGGGTGGTTGCTTTATGGGCTGTGCTATTATGCCTGGCACCTCTCCTGAATCTGCCTTTGATATTGAGGTGCTTGTTTATCCACAAATATACAATTATTCTTTGCAAGTGAAAAATATCTTTCACTATCATTTCCACCTCATCTCACTCCTGATTGTTAGAAATATAAAGAATAAATCTTAAAGGAACCATAGGTGATAGAAAATGTGCTCTGAAGGGCCATAAATGTTGGTGCTGTGAGAAACAGCGCCTCATGTCTGCTGTGTCTGGTGTTATTATGGGAGTGATGAAAAAGCTTGGCCATACAATGTGACCACTATGGTTGGGAGTAAAGAGATCTGCATGATTACAATGCTGTGTGCATTAATGTGCTTCATGGTCATCTTCATCAACTGCAAGAGGAACCTGGTGAAGCAATCTCACATGTGTATATTGGGCATAGTGACTCTATGATTATAGCTTGTCCTTGCTTACCCTGCAGCACCAAGCTTCCCTAATTCTATTCTGGATCATCTGGTTCTTCAGGGACCTGGTAGATGGTTCTAGTTAATTGGCTAAATAGGATTGTAGGATGGTATTAATGTCTAATAGTAATTTAATGGGATACCCTCTCATGGTTTCCTAGTAGCATAGTAACTTTAGCAAGAATTTTCAGTGTTGCAACTGAAGGAAGTGTTTCCATTAGGAAACAGCGAACTGTTTTCAGTGGTCTAAGTGATGGACCCAGGGTGCTCAGAACTTTGGCAAAGAGTTTATTCCAGTCTTTCAGATTTTCAGAACTTTAGCAAAGAGTTTATTCCAGTCTTTCAGATTTTCTCCTGAAGGAATCATTTTATCTACAGAACAATTATTGACTTGTCTAATGTGCAATGTATGCAATTAGAGATACTATTATTTAATTAATTAATATTAATTAATTAATATTTAGGTAGAGACTCAGAATTGGAACATAAGACTTTAGCTAAGGTGGCCATCAGAGCATTTTTTTATCTCTTTTATTCTAGTACACGTAATTTTAAACACATACTACTGTTAGTTTACAGTCAAGATGAGAAGTTGAAGGTTAGGTCCCTCTCAATGCAGAAAAAATTGATTTTATTGACAGAAAAAAAACTGTCATCATTTTGATAATTTATGCAACTATGATCTTAGCTTGCCCTTAACTTCTCAGGGCCTCAGTTTACCACTCAATCAAAGAGCCCAATTATTTCTATAATTCATAACTATAGTGTGTGCAGGCTAGAGGTGAACATCAGACGTCTTCCTCAATTACCCTTCATACTTTTTGAGACAAGCCCTTACACTGACCTTGGAACTCACTATTTTGGCTGGACTGCCCAGCAGCAGTTTCCTGGGATCTGTTGATCTCCTCCCCCGACTGTTGGAGTTACATAGGTGTGGCTGCATGCTTGGTTTATAATTGAGAATTTCAACTCGGGTCCTCATGGTTACACAGTCAGAACTTTACCCACTGAACCAGCTCCCAAGCCTCAATAATTATTTTGAGAACTCATCAGGGTGTTATTTGCTATGTGTTGTTATACTTGCATACACTTTATGAGGCTGATTATAATAGCGTCGAATGTCAAAATTTTATTTTGGAAAAGAACAAAAATTGGAGGACGTTGTGACCTCTGGAACAGGGAGAGCTTTTAGGCTCTCCCAGTCAGGAGAGCCAACTTGTTAGCACATTCCAGGGGCAGCAGTGAAGATGGAAGCTGTCAGTAACTTCTAATTAAGTTCTCTGGCAGAGCCTTGAATGAGGGTGTGCTGGTTTTTAACGGAGATTCCCTCCACAACCCTGAGTCTGAGTGGCTTTCTACTGTGAATGGCTAGTCTCAATGAGTCCAAATTGTGAGTCAAAAATTGTGTCTCATCTTAGTTTTGATAGATGGGATATTTAGAACTGGTTTTAAATAATCGCATGTTTTAACACAATTACAGGATAAAGTGTTTTGTATGACAGCATTTCTTTCATTTTGTAAAGAAAATAATTTATTTATGCCATTTTAGATGAGTTATCTCTAGCAGATCTCTCAGTTCACCTTGAGAACAGAGTTATTTTCTTATCGAAACTTAAAAAAAATACACCAAGTGAGTGAACATGAAACATTTCATTTTACTTGTTGCAGTGATAGTTTTTGTTTTATTGAAGTCTTTTGGCATTAAAGCATCTATACAAAGTTCTACTTTTATGGAGTTTATCCTCATTTGAAAGGACATCTATGGAGCAGTCTTCATATAGCCATGCCATGGCCTTCTGCAGTAGCTGGGGTTAAATTTACATGAATTCTTTCAGGCTGAGTTTATATGGTCCTAGTTCATCTCTCCAGGAAGAGTTCAGATCCTTCTCACTAAAGGAAGACATGTCATCTCTCAGGTCCTTTTTAATGCAATCACTAGAAGGGCTGGAAACATCAGTCCTACATGGGTTCTTAAAATAATACTAAAAGTCAGCTAGTTGCCTTCAGTGTGCACTGGAACTCAGAGGATTCTGGGTATTGTCTGCCTGAGGTTGTGAGACGCAGAGGCAGGATTCATGAGAGATGGTACCTCATTGTCTTGAATAATGTGTAAAAAGCATCATAGTTTAGAGACCAAAGTCTTTGCACTTCACAGACTTCCAGAAAGATCTTCCTGTTAGTCACAGGGCATGGAAAATGGCTTATCACCATTGTTCTCTTGCATGCATATTTATAAAATAGAACTATGCTTCTTATCTCTGAGTGTTTTTGGGATTCAATGAGTTAACAGATGAAGCAGAATCCCAGAGGACATTGATATGAAATACACTGAAGTTTCTCTATACATTTTTCCCTAGGTAAACTTTCCCCCTCATTTGATAATCCCTTCCCTTTCCCCCTATTATGGGCTGCCAGAAAGAATGCTATTTGGGGCATAATAGAAAATCTTTCTCAGATTTTCCTCCCACAGAGAACAAAGAATATAGCCAAAGGACCTCTATTCTTGGGCCATCATTATTCTTGGTGTCTGACTGACGAGGAGCAGGCGCTTGGCCATATTTGAATGCCCCACTATTTCCTATAGCAGCAGTCAAGGTCACGATGATACTATTGACCATCAAAAGTATAATCTGTTGGATCTTGAAAGGCTTTAACTAGAATTCCTTCCTGTCCTCATATTCACCATCCTGAAGGCCAATTCTCAAAGCTTTTTTAGTTTTTCTTTAGACTTTTATTTCTGGCCTTACACACTGCTAGTGGTATGCACTGCCTTGAACTATCTGAGGCCCTTTGTTTATTTTCTTCCTCTTTGGAGTGTATTTCCAGCATGTTATTCTTAGTGGTCTTTTGTTAAACCTCTCAGTACCCTTAGGCTCTAAGACAACGATGAATTAAAATTTTATGTCTGATTATTTCTTCCTTGCTTTAGTTGCATCTTAGCGTTCGAGAGCATTTTGCCCAGGAGCGTCAAAGTTCTGAAACACCTGACTCAAACCTACCACACTTCACATTTCTGTCAGAAATTATAGTGAGCCCTAACTTTCTCTCAGAATTTACAGACATGAACAAAATTATTTCTCAGTGTTACAGAGCCTAAAATGGAGCTCTTGATCCCTGGAGAGCCAGGCTGTGAGCCCCAACTCTGCATTTTGGTCGGTTGGGGTTTTCTGTATTGGCTACCATCTGTGGCAGAGGTTTCCTTGATGAGAGGTGAAGACCCACTTACAGTGTATGTAAGTCCTATGTTTATAGATGGTTGTTAGGGACAGGAAACTGAATAAACCTGGGAGAAGGAGAGTGGTCCTCCCCATGGGGAGCACATCAAATGGTTATCTAGTGTCAGTATTCCTGAAACCATGCAGGTAGCCTAACATGGAATAGCTAGTGAATAAAGAGACCACGAATTTGAAGGGGAATGGGGAGGGAGGAAAAGAGAGAGAAATGTTGTAATTAAGTTATAATCTCAAAAAAGTAGACTAATAACTTTTAGGCAAGGTATAAACCTAGTATCTGTTAAGATATTCGATGAAAGACGTGCCTATTAGATAATATGTGTCTTTAACTAATATTTTTTGAACATGTATCTAAACGTTTGCCCAATACACTTTACAATACATTTCATTAAAGTGTCTATAATGAGAGTTTCACCCCCAAAGTGTGTTATAAATAAATTAATTTCATATGCTAACATTTTACATTTCAGAAAATTGCTCCATCCTGGAGATTTGTAACATGTTTATATTTTAGGAATTTCGATTCTACTGAAGGATGGTTTCAATATTACAAGTAATTAGTCTTATATATTACAAAAACTAGAGATGGTTTTAAAATAAAAAAAAACAAAGAACAAATTAGAAAGAGATTCTGCTGCAATTAGCACAGAGGTTGGAATATTAGAATCAAAACTCATGCATCCTAACGGAAACTGCTGTTTGTGGTGGGCCAAAGGCAACAGTGATACTTTCTCTGTTTTAGTCCAAAATGGACTGTTTAGCCCCTGTAGATATCCAGATACAAACCAAAAACTACTAGAGAAGCTTCTCTGTATTGTGTGGTCCTTAACCAGAATATATCATGCAAATAAATTTCTAAAGCCCTGAAAAGCACAACAGCCTCTTATAGGCAACAGCATTCAAATATTAATTATTGATCCACTAACTGATAACCATAAATATGCTGTTCCTTGGTTTTCTTTTCCTCTCTACCTTCTTTTTCTTGATCAAAACAAATTAAGTGTAATGTTGCTTAAATATAATTAAAAAAATATTACAGGCAGACTCAGTAAACCTGACACCATGGATCTTAGCAAAGAAACTAATGCTTATTTGCCATTAGGCTAACTTAAAATGAAGATGGGAAAATGACGCTTGAAAATATTCAGTACTAGTGCTAAAGAGAGGGCTCAAGAAGCCCCTGTGAAGTGCTATACAATGTAACAGGCACCTGTAATCACAGGAGGTAAAGACAAAAGGATTCTGGGTGCAGAGCTAACTGGCCAGTCAGTCTAGCCAACTGCTGAACTCAAGGCTCAGTGAGAGATCTTGCCTCAAATCAGTGAGGTCAAGATGATAGCAAATGACATATGATTTTAACCTTTGGCTTCAACAAGTATTGGTGTAAGCATCTGTACACACTAACACACTCAACGTGGAGAGAGGATCAATCAGTACATAGGAGTTTGGAGTGAGCTAATGAAGAATTTAGGACCCAGTGTTGTGACAACCAGTTGTATGCTGAAATGCAAGAGGTGATTGACTGGCTTCTTATTAACCCCCCTCCCTCCTGGTCATGTAAGATACATCAATTTATGCATAAAATAAAACAGAGACACATGTTGGATAAGAAGCACCACTCTCTGCGTTTGTAACCCCTGAGTTTGCTTGAGGCATTGTCTGCTACCCTCACATCTGGCCAATTGATACCTGCTAGGTAAATAAACCGGTTAGCTCAGTGTTGAGGTAGAAAGCTGTAGTGTGCATCCTGAAAACAGTGAGTCTGTAGAAGTCAACAGAACTCTCAGTGTTATCGGGAAATGGCTGGCTAACATGAATTAGTGGGTCTTCCCAGATTTCATGTGGCTCTTTAACATATGCTGATCTATCCAGCTATCTATTTATCTATCTAATGTGTGTGTTTTACACACAATATATAAATGTTATGCAAAAAGTATATTGAAGCAGATGCCTTACAAAGATTAAACGTTATTTTTATACGTCTCCAAAGTCTGTGCCTCATATTAATACAATGGATTGTCAGATTCCTCCATTGTTCCACTTCAAAGCATGCAATTATATTGTCTTAATTGGAAGCACTGATGTGTTTTCACCAAGAATGTTTATTTGTATTCTGACTACTGAGATATAAATATGGGACCATTTGCTATTTTTAGTTTCTATTAACACAAACATTTTAAATTAAAAAAAAATCTTTATAAACAGACACATTGAAACACATTGTAACTCAGAATTTGTAGTAGAATATTATTAAAAAAATTGTACTAGTTAGGTATTGGGTTGAATCTTAATCCTGCGAACCCAGTGAAGAAGCGCAGGAGGACCTGGGAGCATAACTCAGTAGTATAGAGCATGAACTCTACCAACTGAGCTTCATGTCCAGAACCAAATGGTTTTTTGATATTCACATGATGTTACTGAAAATAGTAAGCTTTGAAAGAGTTTGAAGATGTAATCTTTCCATAGACTTCATTGGACAACATTTTGATCCTTTCATATAGTCTGAGGACCAAGTGATATGGATTTCCCACCTACCCAGAATTAATAGACTTTTACTGTACCTTACAGGTGTCAACAAATCTCTACCAACCAAAGCTGCGGACACTTTCCCTTTTCCCTCTATCTGCCACCTTCTGGTTTTTTATATGGATGCTGGGCAGCTAAACTTGGGTCCTTAGATTTACACAGAAACACTTAACTCCTGAGCCATCTCCGAGGTGCCTATATTAAAAACACTACTAGAAATCATTAATATATGTTAAGCCTCTAGTCATTCAACTAGAAATTGTAATCTCAGCACTAAGGAGGCAGAAGCAGGAGGATCACAAGTTCAACGCCAGCCAGGTCTTCAAGGTCAAAGAGAAATGGCCATACTAGTATCAACATTTTTTTCCTACAATGTCTTTCTTCAATGCCCTGCTGCTTCATATAAGTGAAAATGCAGCACAGAGAGCTTAAAAGTTGAAAAATGTGCTCGCTCATTCATTCCTGCAAAAATACTATATCTATTGAGCCAGACAAGGTCTAAAAGTAAAAATACATTACAAACCAGGAAGATAAGATCAGTATAGGGTACAATGTATGTTCAGAATAAAGGAATGGATGTTGGAAAAAAATGCAAAGATGACTTCCTGTAGGGTGGGATGAAATGCTGTTTGGGATGTTGACATTATAAATGAGACATAAATATAGAAAGCTCTAAGAGCCAGGAGAACAGTATCAGTAAGAAACCCATGAAAGTTTGAACATTGAATGCTCCAAGTTAGGGAAGGGCAGGGTGTTGGGAGCAGGACAGTGAGCCAGTATTACCTGATTGAGAGTAACATGAAGACAGTGGAGTGGGCACACAGTGCTTTGTTAACTAAGGCAGCTTCATTCAGTGCTCTGTCACCCTTTCCAGAGTGGTTGGTCTAACTATAGTTGGCCTAACTCACCGCCAGATTCTTGACCTTATCCTTGGTGATACACATGCCAACTGAGTCTCAGGACTCAGATTTGCTAATCTCATACAGTAGTCCTAGAAGGAGAACTTTTGTACAATCTTTTCCACCCTGACTTGTTGTGCATAAACCTATAAGCAAAATATAGCAGAAATTATTGATATCAAAACAACAAAACGTGTAAAGTGCCTTACCAAAGATACAAGGCCATGAGTGACTAATAGAACAGAAGCATGACCTCAAAGCTAGGGCTGTTCTTCTATGTCATGTGACTTCCCTCTGAGAGTGACTGGGGTAGGGTGCAGAGGTCAGAATCAATGAGATTCCACACACAAGTGTACAAGATAGAGAAGCTGGTACTTCCAGGTAGATGTGAAGGTTCTCAGCAGAGGAGTGTTGGACCTTAGAGAACGGGGATTATGTTAAGTGGTCATGGGAAACAGATACAGGGACATTGAAAAAGACTCAAGAGATGCTGTAGGCCACACAGACGATGGGATAGGATGATTTATGTTATGGGTCTGGTACATTTCTCCATGGGCAGTGTTAAATAGCAAGCGTGGGCAGTAGTAGCAGGTAAAAATGGGGTGTTATCAATGGAGCATCAGTCAGTGTAGCCTGGGTCTGGCTCATTCTCCACATGGGATCTCAATTTCTGACAGACATGAGAATACCTAAGATGGCATTGGTGTGTGGATAGTGACATCCCTAATAGAATAAAGAACTAAGTGAGGATTTTTGCTTCTTTTGGAGCTGGAAGGATCTATGTCCCTTTTGCATTAACATAATTACCACCAGTTTGTATTCAAGTTACATACTCATGATTCTTTAAAAATTAGAGGACTATTGCTTTCTTTCCTCAGAAATTTGAGCACTGGTATCATGTTGTACTTAGTTGTTCCATGGGACAAGATGGATTACAAGTCTGTGAATTCAAATGGTGGCCTACTGCTGCTTTTTAAATCACCAGGATCCTGAATATTAATTTCACATGTGCACATCTTAAACCATAATTAAGTTGAACAGAGATTTGATGGAAGGTTCTCTCTAATAGTACTTAGACCTGATTCTCAGACTCCTTGGGGACATGATAGCTCTCTTTTCTGTTTAACATCTCTCACTTGGTACACCTGTTTTGTGTTACATGTTTCCATGGAGTTATTTTAATGTAGGGTCTTTTTAATGGAAATAACGTCTCCAGTTTTGGACTAGTCTAATAAGCTAAAGAATGGTGTAAAAGAGAAGAGTAGAGTACACCTCCCTTCTTTTCTTTCAAATGAGATTCCAGATTGATGAACAATGTGAATTTACTTAGCTAATATTGTTAATTGGCTATAATGGAAGAAATGAAGGAAGAGGAAAACTGTCACAGTAGTCTTCTTCCACTTTTTTCCCCTTAAAAAAATCAGTGTCTGAGAGCTATGAGTTGAAAAGTGTCTCAGAAAAGTCTCTCGTTTCCTGGGATCTCAATAAAAGCACCTTCTCTCTTCAGAACCATTAGGTGAGGAGTTCGGGATTTGATACAAGCACACCATGTCCTTAGAACCTTGCTGCTGAGGACTGACATGAGCAACTGTGGAAATTCCTTAAAAGGAACACCTAGTTACATACTGATCAGTGAAGCTTAGTTCACAGTCCCTCAATTTATCTCCCATTTTCCTATTTGATAGCAAGGTTGAGAGTTTGGGGTGAGTGGTTGGAAGAATTGAGAGCAGAAGACATACATCCTGATGCCAGTTCTCAAAACTCCCTTGTACATTTCTGACAGGCAACATGTTTGTGCATTAATGACTCACAGAACAAAGTCACCAGAGGGTGACAATTGTACTCAGTCACTGGGGGCTCTCCTTTTTTTCTCACTTAGCTTCTCCATGTACAAGAGATACCAAAGGCCACCTCACAGGTAAGAGCTTTTAGGCACCAGGGAGGATACTTTCCTGTCCTCCTAAGGTGTTTTCACTGATTTCCATTCCTCTTCATTCCTTTGTCCTTTTTAGTCTCCATATATTCATTCTGTTTATTTTAACTCATTTTTTAAGATGGGAAAAGAATTCTGTTCTACAAATACTGTGAAATGTGGGCAAGAAAGGTCATGGGTGGACCTTAATAATAGTGATCTTAAAACCATCCAAATGTATTGTTTGGTGAGGTGTTTCCTTTATTCCCTTATTAAAGTTATTTCATAAAAGTTTATCCTGTTCCTATACTCAAGAAGGGTTAGTCAGGCTGACCCTAGGATTTGTTTCCAGGTGACAGACTCTATGCCATGCGGTGATTCCTGAGGCTCACACTGGTTCATGAGGAGCCCAGCACCTCTGGACCTTCCTCCTTGAAGGCTACAGCTTTCTTAGATCCACTGGATTATCTTTTTTTAAATTTAATTTTATTCATGTATATTTATTACAAAGGCTAGCATTTGTTTTCCACACCATCTCTTAACTGTGGGTCTCGCCTGTAGCTTAGTGGATACTGTCTCAGAGTCTCCTATGTCTCCAGCTGTCTCATTGTCACTGTGCCTGTAATCCTGGCACACTAACTTTCATCCTCCTCTCTAACAGGATTCCAGAAATGATTTTATGCAACAGTGGGGACAAGCACACACTAGGCAAGCACTCTACCAACTGTGCTACAGCTGCAGTCCCTAGGACTTGGTTTTTTGGATATGGTTCTGTCTTCTGGTTGGCCCTCCCCAACCTTGTGACCTTTTTCATTCTTCATACTCTTTTTGAAATAGCTGTTCTGTGGCTTGCTTACAAATCATTTCTTTGCTAGTTTTAAGACATATCTTTTCTTCATCTTATTAGGAATCTTGGAGTATGACACATCTTTCAATGTGTGATCCCAAGTTAGAAATTTTAATTAGATATAATCAACTGTTTAATTTGGATAGTTTAGCTGCATTTACTTCCTTTAGCAAGTATTTATGGAAGGCTACTTGTGCAATGTGCTTTGTTTGGCCCATGAATCTGAAAAGAAATGCCATGCTGTCCTGAATTCAAGGTATTTAAATTTTAGTGGGAGAAATAATGAAATAGTTTGTGTGTCAGATGGACTGTACAATGGCTACTGAGACAGGATTGCAGGGAGATTATGGTATCAGACACAAATTTTCCAGGGCATAGCAAAGATGGATGCCTGAGGGCTAGGACATGCCCTGTGGACAGGAGTCTCTTCAGTATGCCCATGCAGCTCTGAAGAGGGAGCTGATGCAGGGAAGCTATGGGCCTCACGAAGTCTGTGGCAGGTGGGAGGGTGAGAAGGATAGGAGTGCAATGGAGAGGACAGTGCTTTATGTTCTTTATAGGGTCCACCTGTGGAGCCTCAGTCAGAGTGTGGTGTGGCCCAACTCCTCTTGTGGATTAATAAGTCGAGTTAGTTTGAGTGAGTGGCTATTAGAGCAGGACTGCTTGGTACAAAGAGGCTACAGCAAAAACAGCAGTGACCATCTGGAGTTTTGAGTAGGACGCCAACTGTGACAGAAGTAAAGAAAAGATTTAAGACATATTTAAGAAGTGAAGTTGTAGCAAGACTGTTCAGATATTGAATATTTAAGATCCTTTAGGTTGTAAAATCAATACCCTTTGAGTTCCTGCTGGAGAGAAGTAGTGAACAGTGCCATAAACTGCTCCTGCTGATGTGAAGCTTATCTTCAGGTGGGGCAGGATGGGACCAACAGGGAAGTGAGGGACACAGGGAAGTATGAGTGCTGTGAAGCTGACGGCAGGAATGGGAAGACGAGGAGTGGGGGCTCCAGGCTTAGAGCTACAGACATGAAAAAGAATGTGCTGTATTTGAATTTCTGAACATACCTCTCCCACCATGCACACGGCTTCATATCTTTTAGGGGACACACTAAAGATAAAGTTGTTGTGTTTCTGGAATTTACCCAGCGACCATATGTGTGAGAGGGCAGAACTTACACAGACTAGAGAGTAGAGTACACTGTATGTGGTTTCTGAGTATCACATGGAAGGAAATACACAGAACATTCTGGAGGACCTACTAGGGGTCCAAATCAAGAGACACACACCAGACAAAGAATGCAAAAGGCCCAGCATGTAGAAAACAATATGAGGACAAGTCCATGCTCACTAGCTAAAGCAAAGAGTGCCAGGGAGACTACAAGAAACACAAACACTGTGACACATATTAGATCGGACTATTTCCAAAGATATAATATTACAGAAAATCCAACACATGAATAGAAAGCTAAAAGCACAAAAATAAAGCACACATCAAAAAGTGCAGAAAAATAATGTAGAGAAGTACTAATTACCTGCCTGGCCAACTTTTATAGCACAAATATCTTGTGTGACTGTATCTTCGGGCTATAGATTGTGCTCTCATCTTTCGAACAAAAACCACAGTTGAATGTTGAGTGTGTGTGTCAAGCAAAGGAACCCAATTCATTCTTTCCTCTAGTATAATTAATCAAAACTTGTTAACAATGTATTGGGCATGAAGGTGGTAAGGATGTAAGAGAAGTTGGAGTAGGGAAAATGTAATAAATACATGTTGTATGAAAAAATTAAATAAAAACAATCCTAGTATTGTCCGTTGCCTCTTCTAACTTATGTTAACATTATATGACTATTTATATCTTCAATATGAGAAAACTGTCTATGAAAGTGTTTCATACATAAGCAGTGAGAGTTCAGAACATTGCAAATTTTCTGGTTTTGTTTCCTTCATTCTTTGAGGTTTTTGAACAGCGTATTTTGGCCATATTTCTCTTCTTCCTCAACTCCTCCCAGATATGTACCTCTTTTTCTGCCCACTCAAATTTGTGTCCTCATCCTTGTTAACCAGTCCAGGCCAGTTTGTACTGACCATATACTGTTGGATGTGTGGCCTCCACTGGGGCAGAATCAGCCCACTGAAGGCCATGATCTTAAAGAGAACTGCCTCTCTTTCCTAGCAGCTGTCTATGATCAGTATCTCATTTTGCTTGGGGTAGGATTTTGTGCATCCACCTCTCACTTTTCCATGCTGGAATTTTGCCTGGATTGAGCTTATGGAGTCCTTGTGCATCAACTCACAATTGCTGTGAGTTTGTGGGTGTAGATGCCACACTTTGTCAGGAAAAGAACCAAACCAAACCAAACCAAACCAAACCAAACCAAACCAAACCAAACCAAACTAAGCAAAGCTGGTTCCCTGAAGTCATCCACTGACTCTGGCTTTTTTTTTTTCTGAACTTTTTTTTTCTTTCTCTTCTGCAGTGATCCCACATCTTGGAAAGATGGTGTGTGATGCAGATGTCCCATATTGAGAATTCTACTGTCTCTGGTTATTTTCACTCCAACCATTTGTTAATCTCTCTGCTAATTGTAACCTAGTTCATAAAGAAGCTTCGTTGATGAGGGTGACATTGCAAATTTTCCTGGTTAGAGATTGCAAATTTTCCTGGTTAGAGATTTACCTCGAGCGCTGCGAGTGGCAACTCTCAAACAACTGGCTGATGATCTCACTGCAGCAGCGCATTATAGATTCGCTGTTTATGCTGATGCCAGCATTGGCCTTCATCCTGATAGATATTTCTAATCAAGGAGGGCTGTTTTGGTTAGGCTTTGATGGGAACTGAATCTTCAAGATAAACATTGCCTACATTTTAAACTTCATTTTGCCTTCATGGCTTTATTGTTCTACATACTACAACTTGATCATATGGCAACACTCGTATCTTTATATTTTACTCTTGATGCTTTGTAAGTGACCATAGAGGGGTAGTGTGGTTTAACTGAAACCAATCTAGTAGCTGTATAACAGTACAGGGAGTATTAATCTCTATGTCTAAACTTACATCCTTTTCCTACAAACCTAATTATGGTCAACCAGTTGCCTTTGCTCTTGATACTGCCACCAAATATTTAAACTAATACCACAGCGTTCAAGAACCTAGAAGTTCAAGATAAATAGATGTGGGATTGGGGCAAGAGGTCTCCTCTGTTGCATCCTCCAGAGTAGGCAAATGCTCTGTGCTCATGTGGAGGAAGAGTTAGAAAGGACAGTGTGGCCCCTCGAGCCTTCTTTATGGCATTTTTCCATTGTTTCGGGTACAGCTCTCACAACCTCGTCATCCTAAAGGTCCTGCTTCTTAGCACTGCTTTATTCAGGGTTAGCTTTAGTATGAGTTGTGGAGGAGTCAAAAAACATTAAACCATGGAAGCAGGGATTAAACGAATAGACAGTAACTGCAAAATCAGACTAGACATGATGATGATGATTATTTGTGTGTGTGAATGTAAAACAATTATTAAGACACCTTAAGTTTGTTATTAAAAATAAAGTATGATTGACTAGTTACCTCACTGAGTCACCATTCTATGTCTCCACCCAATCCCCCAACCTTGAATCCTTTTTCCTACACACTGAGTGTATCTCATTGATGATTACCGTTTACAACAATCCTAATATCTAAACATGGTATAGCCAAAAGGATATTCAGAAATTTATCAATGCTAGCCTGTGCTTTAATATCAGTATTTAGGTTCTGGGCAATGCAGGGAACTTTAGGTTCGGTCCTTGGTAGAAAGTCTCACATCTCTAGGATGTAAACCTATTAGAGACAGTTGGGCACTTGAGAGGGTTACAATGAGCTTCGAGGGTGTTGCTGGCTGTGAGAAGCCTGTAGCTGCTGATATTCAAGGAGCATGTGAGAGGCGCTCTGGAAGGGGAGGCAAGGGTCTTTGGAAGAGTGAGGAGAGTTGCTTCAGAATGTCTGGCCAGGTAACCATGGTGTCACGTGAGTGCACTGGCCCAAGAGCTGCTCTGCATTGTTCTGCTCTCATTCTCTTAATTGCTTTTACAATTTTTTTCCTGTTTTTGTTGTTATTTCTTTTGAGATCACAAACTCACTATGCAATCCAAACTGGTCTCAAAGTCATGATTCCTCTGCCTCATCCTTGCTGAAAACATACTTGCTGTGCCACCAATCCTGGCTTCACTATTATTATAATGAAAAACATTAATATTTTTGATTTAATCTTGAGTCAGATGTCAAGCAAAGAAGTATATAACCAAACAGCTTATTATTTAAGTTTTCATTTTCAGGTAGGCTTCTAAAGAAGAAGAAGGAAACAAAGAAAAAGAAGAAGAAAGAGGAGAAGGAGAAGGAGGAAGCAAAGAAGAAAGAGGAGAAGGAGAAAGAGGAGGAGGAAGGAGGAGGAGCATGAAAAGGAGGAGAAGAATAAAGAGGAGGAGGAGGAGGAGCAGCAGCAGCAGCAGCAGCAGCAACAGTCACTCAAGGCTTGTCTCACTGTAGAGCTAAGGTTCACCTTAAAGTCTCATCCTTTTGCCTCAGTCCCCAGAGTGATTTACAGGTCTACCACCGTATCCAGCTCCTTTCAGATTTTTGGAAAAGTTTTAAAACAGTGTGTAATTGTGTAGCTGTGGCTGGCCTGTAAGCTGCTACATAGACCGGAATGGCTTGACCTAACAGGGATACACCTGCCTTCCTGTCTTCTTAGTGCTGTATTAAAACCATATAAACACCTTAGCAGGCCTTCTTTCAGCTTTTAATATATGTACGGATATTACTGTTAAGTAGCAGGCTAAGTCCTTGGGTGTTTAAAATCTATTTTTATCTTACTTTCTCATCCCATCAGAATGACAGTAAATGGTGTTACAATAGGATCTGATTCATATATGCTTCTCTTATTTAATTAAAAGCCACACTAAGATAGATGAGTACACAATAAGTTCAGCCATGTCTCCTATTCTTGATAAAGCTTGAATCTTGCAATGTTTTATTGTTAGATAATTACTACAACAATTATAGAAAGGAAGAGTGTCAAGATTCTGCTTAGAAAATTCATCACAGCATTTGGTCATGTATCCAACAGCAAAGAAAAAATGTTTTTAAAATGTTTATTAATATGTTTGATAGTATTCTAAATCATGGATGTATAGCATTATGAAGTTGATCAGATCTACTCCAGATGATAGGAAACACTCTTATTAAATGATATTCAAATTCTATGCTGTGTAATTATTTAAAACAGAACTGTCATGTTTAATTTTATAATGCGCTAAATAGTTAAATAATTTAATATGAAAAATTTTAATGTACCATTTTGATAATGTACCAGAATTTAAAGAAAATTAGTTTCTTTTATCTTTAATTCCCAAGACTCTAAAATGTCAACCTGGGAAATGCCATCTGTACTTTCTCCTGAAAAGACAGAGAATTTAGGATACATGACTCTTAGGGAGCGAATAAGAATTTCAGCTTTGGAAATGAGTGTGTTTAACCACGATTCCCTGTTGGATTTATGCTTGTGCTCTCGTGCCCTCCTTGTGGGGCTGAATCTGCCTCAGGACAGGCCACGTGGTGCTGGATCTACAGTGTTTAGATGCTCTGGCTTCTTAGGCTGGATCTGTGTGCCTGTGTGGGGACAGCCATGATCAGCAGGGCTTCATGTGCTTCTGCCCCCTCACTGTCATTACACAGAGATCACTCCCGCTGTGTTTTGTACACATCTTCCTCTCTTCCTCCCCTCAATCTGCCACCTTCTTATTACAGGCTCTTTGCATAATTACTGGGTAGATTTTTACATATGTATATCAGTGCAGCTACTCACCTAGAAAATTTGGGTTTACTCTATACTCTGAAATAGCTTTGGTAGTAAGAGGCCAGACTTATTACCGTTTTGAGCACAAACTTCAGCTTAAGACACTTTAGGGTTCACTTGGCAATTTTTCTAGTTCCATGAGTCTAAAGAAACTACCTAAATGCTTAAGTCTCTATTTCTCATTTGTGAAATAGCGATAACAATACATAGAGGTATTTCCTCTCAAGACAGGGAACTAAATAGCATAGGTCAAATGTTAAGCAACACACTTTGTGGAATGTCCCACCCATTCATGGGCACATTGTCCCAAGTCACATAAGAGCTCATCTGTCAGTCAGCAGAAAGAGCCACACAGTTCTCAACCCTGGGATTCATAAGAGAGAATCCTGAAAAGGGACTGGGAGCTTTTGAGTCATTTCACCAGACCTCACTGCCCCCTTGCAGTGCCACCTGACTGATGCTTTTTCTTTCTCTATTGAGTAAAACGTTTGCTTTCCACTGTTGTGTGCTTATTCAGTTGCTTTCTTAGATCGCCAAAACCCTGGCACATCTGCCTGGCGCGGAGAGCCTTTGTAACAGGTCCCTTCCCTCGGCAAGCTCCCAGGGCTACCACATGGACATCTGCATGAAGGTGATCTCCTTTCCCTTGTGCTAAGGCTCATACCTTCATAATACAATGACGTTTCCTCATTAATATAACCCGCTTATGTATTCCCAAGTCCCAAGGATTGGAAAACTAAGGAGTTTGTAGAATTATTTTTTGCCTTCCATAGTACGTAGACTGAATTAATTATTTGTTTGAAACTTTGGAGACTCCATGCTTGTATAGAAGATATTCTTATGCTCATCCCAACCCTTTTAACTAGTAAATACTGAAAAACAAGTGACCCATGTACCACATTGTCATAAGGAAATTCAAATTGTACTTGTATTAGCTAACACTGTGTTACTCCTTAAATTACCATCAAATTACACATGTTTGGAAACTCCCTTTGAAGCAAATGAGCAACATTTATTCTCAATAAAGCTTCCACTTAAACCAGGCATATTGGATACCATTAGCACAAATTCATTATAAATTACATTTCAGCTTTCATACAGGGTTTATTTACCCAGTGCTTGTTATATATGAAAAGTTAACTAAGATAACATTAATATTAGTTTTAGGAAATGCCTTGCAGTTAACAAGAATCCACTTAAGATGAGAAGCAGCTCTTGTTTTCCTTTCTGATATTCACAATGGACAAATAACCGATCCATGTTTGGCTTACACTTACTAATATTGCCATTCTACACTGATTTTTAGGCTAAAGTAGTATGTAAATGTACAAGCATAATTCTGGAAAGATGTATTTCAAATTTCAAACTTCGGTATTCCGTGTCATTAATTATGCTGGAAGATTCAGAAAATTCTTGTAATTATCCAGCTTATTGCTGTTTTAAAGTAACATCCTCTTTTGAAAATGTAATTTCACTTTTTTTTTGGCATTAGCCTTCAATTCATATTTTACCCAAGAACCCCAGTCTCAGATATCCCCTGCAGAGAGATCCATTTCTAACAAGAGCTTTTGGGAGGGGGGACTTAGTAATAATTATAATACTGATGACAATCCCTGCCACTCTTCTTAGGCCCAGGCGTATCAAGGCAGAGTGGTGCTCCTTGATCCTGCTTAAGCCCCTGTTTAAATGTAAATTAGAGGAGACTCATTTACATTACTTATTCCAGGCATCCATATGCAATACCAGATTGCAAAAGGAAATATTTGTAAGCTATCCCTCTATTTATCTTACCATGCTCATCACTATGGCACTTTAGTGTTTGAACATCAAACTAGAATCATTTCAGTTATCTACCTGAGGGAAAAGTCACCAGAAACAGACAGACCTTTGTCTCTCTGTGCTGGCTTGAGTAAGAGGGTGACTTTTATAGCTTTTACTCTAATTTAATAACGAATTGGTCAAAGGGGATATTTGCATCTTTACCCAAATTAAGGAACTTCAATGCCCTTCGCTGAATTTTGAAAGTTAGAAGAGATTTTTGGCGGTTCAATATCATCCTGCCCACAACAGATTTTAATTTTTTAATAATTTATTTATTTTTTATTTTATGTGCATTAGAGTAAAGGTGTCAGATCCGCTACAGACAGTTGTAAGCGGCCACGTGGGTGCTGGAAATTGAACCTGGGTCCTTTGGAAGAATATTCGGCGCCCTAAACCAAACCACTGAGCCATCTCTCCAGCCCCAGATTTTAATTTTTAAAACGTTCCAACTCTACATCAATGCAGCATCATGGGTAGAGAACCAATGTTAAGCACTCAAGGATGCAGGAAAGCCCAGACCTACCCTCTCTCTAGCTTGCAAGTGCTGGACAGACAGGGAAAACTTGGGCTTTGCTGATGAAAGGAGAAGATTCTCTTTTTTTTTTTTTTTTTTTTTGTTTTGTTTTTTTGATGTTGAGATGGTGTCATGTATTCCAGGCTGGCCTCAAACACTGTGTAGCAAAGGCTGTCCTTGGACTCTTGATTCTCCTGCTTTCACCTTTCAAGTGTCAAGACCATGAGTGTGTGCCACCGAACCCATTACCTTTTTAGAACCTAGCGTTAAAAATCTTAAAAAAACAAATAAAAAAACAAAAAACCAAAACAAAACGGTACAAGGGAAAATATATCACCAAATGTCCTGATTATTATTTAAAAACAAAGGTAAGAAAAGAATGTTCCTCTTGTTGGTATTTAAGAAATAGATAAATTCTCCTTGAAGTCCATCACATTAGATGTCACCAAAAATCACTGTGAGGCATTCTTTGTGCTCTCCCACTGCTCGTCTGTGGAATGTTGATTCTTTGTGTCTCATTCTCCAGGAAGACAGTCCTGTGTCACTATTACTCACTTGGTGGGCTTCTTGTAGCAGCTCCTGAGGTCATAGTTGATGTTTCTTTTGTCTTTAACCCAGTACTCGGTAAAAGGAAGGTATTGGTAATGTTATTATTTACTTAAATTAAAATTATTTTTATTAACATGTACATGCATGAGACTACATGGGTGTATGGGCATCACATGCTTTAGGAGCCCTCGGAGGCTGGAAGCTGACAGATCCTGTTGTAGGAGGTGTAGGCAGTTGTGAGCTACCATGTGGGTACAGGGAACTGAGCCCAGACCTTCTACAAGAGCAGCAAATGCTGTGACCTGCTTAGGCATTCTCCACCTCCTATTTATTTATGTTTATGGCTCACCACAAACAGAAGGCAAGTTAAGGATCATGACAATAATGTGTTTTATTACTTTACTTGAAAAGACAACTTCAATATGAGTTGGCAGTTGTCATGTATATGAAGGAAGGACCATACTCCTTTCTAAACTTCTAAAGCTGTTTTTTTCCCCTCTCCATGTGATTGCCATCTAGGCATATGGAAATGTAATTTGAAGCATTTTAAATGGAAATATATGTAACCATTTATTATGTATATAATATACTGTAAAGCATGCTTCAAGAAGAAGCATGGTTGCTGTGCCAAGTCCTGTTCTGCAGACTTGTCTGTGTTACATGGTTGCTGGTCCATCAGAGGTGACTCAAAAGCATCATCACATTGCTGAGGACACTATTGGCTTAACTCTGCCACTAATACATGTCATTGTACCTACTAAGGCATTCATGACAAAGTTGACTTTATTTTTTATGCTTCTATAACAACTAACCACTATTGGTCATTTTTTTTTTCTGGGGTGGGAAGAGGGTTCAGTTGGTAAAATGCTTGACACACAAGCATGAGGATCTGCAGTCTGTGATCTACTTCCATGTGAAAGTGCTAAGCATGGTGTCAGGTGAGGGAAGGAAAGATAGAAAGGATTTCCAGGGCTTACAGAATAGCCAGTCTAGCCTGGTCCAGGAGCTTCAAGTTCAGTGACAAGCAATGAGAGACTCTGCCTCAAAAACCAACTCGAAGCACACACATCTACACCTACAATTTCCCCTTCTCGTTGAGTGGACTTCCATTTAATCTTTAGCCTTTAACCTTTACCTATCTACAAAGGAAAAACATTATTTCATTTATGACTTCACTTTAGCATCTCTGAAAATAAAACGATTAGCTTTGAGAAGGAAATATAGATAATGCCAAAAAATATATTTACATATATGTACACATAAATGTATGATGTATGTATATATGCATGCATGTATTATCTATATGTATGCCGTTTCACTATTAGAATCAAGTACCACTGAGTCTTTCATGTTACTGTGCCATCCAGGCTCTGGTTCTCAGCCCTTCAAAGTAGAGCCTGAGTAGAGGAATCTAGACATGGGAATGGCCAGCTCTGAGCAGCTGAGAAATAAACATCTGCTGAGGCTGTTCTTGGGGAGAATAAAGGCCATTTACACCTATGAGGTCCATAGAGGCTTTTCGGGTCAGGGTACATCTCTGGCTCGGGCTAAGGTCCTGGTAATGCCTGTTTCCACGAAGAGGAATTCCAGGTGCAAGCAGGGACATGCAAGCCCAGTGCGGGGAGGAAGCAGTCCTAGTCCTGCTGGTCTCAAGAAGAGATTTTCGGGGTTTGTAAGTCTCCCCAGGGCTCAGGGCTCTTCAGCCTCACATTAATGTTAACAACACATTTGGGTTTCTCTTCACTAATAAAAAATAAATTACAAGCACAAGTTCAAGGAAATATAGTAACTTTTGAAAGATTGGAATGTTGAAAGGGATATAGATTTAAAACAAATAAACTCTCTTAAAAAACAACATTAAAAATAGATAATTATCGTGTGAGTGATATCAGAGAGGGCTGAAATTCATTATGAGCTGAGTAGGTGGCCTTGGATTACATACTATGCTGATCCATGAGTGTAATCTTCTACCATATAACTATTTAGGGCACAAGCAAGCAGGATGAGTTAAGTATTGACATATTCTCTGTCTCCATCTCTCTCTATCTCTGTCTCTCTCTGTCTCTGTCTCTCTGACTCTCTCTCTCTCTCTGTGTGTTCATTAGACGTAATAAAATGGAGAGAACTAAGAGTGACCAAGATAATAGATGTAAGATAAAATGTCACCAGCAAAGCACGGGCTGCAGTTGGAATCTCATGGCACATGGCTTTATCTTTGTCTCTCACTGCTTCTCATCTCCTTCCACAATGCTAGATCTGGTTTGAATCTGCTGGATAATAACAGCTCCAGTGAACTGTTCTCCCCCTCCCATTTCATTTTAATATGAGGTCTGTCTAACTGGAAAAATCTGTCCTGGGACAACTATCAGGGCCCACAGCAAGAGAGCCTTTCTGGGAGATGAAGGAGTAGGATTGTCAGAGCAAATTCCAACAGCCGTCTGTGAAGATTGCTGCTTACGAAAATGTCCATGTATCACGGAGAACAAAGTGAGCTGTCTTAGTATTATTTTGTGGAATTCTCATTATGTAATCCAAACATAAGAAATAGCCAGAATCCCTTATTTATTATGGAGATTAAAACAGATAGAACCATTTGTGGTATTCCCACACAAATGGCTACGAATTCCCCTTGTTTCTTGTTTTGAGGTAAGGTCTCACTCTGCAACCCAAGCTGTCCTCCAACTGATGCCAGTTTTTATACCTCAGCCTTCCAAGTTTGCGATTACCAGTGTTAGCCTCCAGCCTTGGCCATAAAGATTTGTTTTCTTAACAGTTTTAAAGAAAGAGTAGGCTGTGCTGTCCAGGCTGTTCTGAACCCATGATCCTCTAATCTCAGCCTTCGGAGTTGGCAGGATAATACATATAAGCCACCACATCTAAAAGTGTGTGTGTGTGTTTAGGTACACATGTGTTTGTGGAGGCCAGAAAGCAGTATCCACTCTCTACCCTTTTTCTGTTCTTGATGCATGGGACCTAGTGGGCTAGAACTCCCCCACAGGCTGAGCTGACTGGCTAGTGAGCCCCAAAGGTCTTCCAGTCTAGGTTTTTCAGTGCGGGATTTACAAGCCCACAACATTACGCTTGGCTTTTTAGTAGGTATTGGGGGTGGAACTCAGCTCTCATATCTGTACAGCAAGCACTTTATAGACAGAGCTATATGTTCAGTCCTGCACTTGAAAGCTTTCGGCATTGGCTTTATTCTGAATTCAAGATGCTCACCATATTTATTTTAGAACTAGAGAATGTGTTAGAAATAAACAAACTATATTCTCAAGCCATCCATGGGGTAGTGGACATTTCACTTTCATGATAATTTTTGCCATATTTCCAAACTTCCTAGGAAGAAGACATTTCATAAAACTCCAGACTAACAGCCACTTAGTAGACATATCTACCAAGTTAGCTGGTCTCATAATAAAATGTCTGATATTGTAAGAATAAGACAGAAACGTTTTGAATAAGAATAAAGCTAACTTTCTAGGAAAACTCAAATATTTAAAATAAATTAAGCATTTAAGGAAAAAAAAACGAAATTATTGTTGAGTAATGTATTTATTTGGCTCTTCTAGCAAAATCCACTTCCTCTCTCCATCCCTAAATGGTATGTGCCTTCCTGGCAATGCAGCTCATTCTGCTGTAGCTTCCAAACATGCCACTCTTTTGTGAGCATCACCTCACAACTGAGGCACTGCAGCTCCCCAGGCACATTTCAGTGGAGATCCAGACAGACTGAATACACTACTTTTCATCAGTCCAAAATGTATTTTAAATCAATGCCAGTGTGGCTGCAAAATTGATGTCGCCAACTTCATAGTCACTTTAGCTATAGTCCCAGGAGTACCTATCCCAATCACATATGATAAAACATGAAGAAATGGTCAAAAATCAATTCTGCAATGGAAGTTTGAGATGAGAGCTGAAAAACACAGAATTATAAATTTTAATTACTGTAAATAATCATCCTAATTAGTACGGGGGCGGGAAGCTCTTTTAGGGCATATTATGAGATACAAAGAAAACATACAGAATAGATGCCTGTTGAAATGAAACTGGTACACTGTTATCTTCCCTGGAGAACGCTGCACATTTTCTTTGTCTACTACTTTTGAAGTCATACATCTGAGTTTGGTTAGTTGCTATTTCAAACATTATTATAGTGAAAACGTTATTATACTGAAAACTCAAATAATATGAGTTTTGCCTACAGGTCTCAGATTCCACACAGAATTCTTTAATTATTACTAAAGAAGACTTGATTTTCTTTTTCAGTATTAGAACCAGTCTCCTCAGTACTTCTAGGACTCAAATGGTTTTTGTTTTAATTTCACGATCAATAACGCATGGAGTTCTCTGAGCGTGCACATTTTATTATTCGTTATTTGTCTGATTGGTAGCTACCAGGCTAGAAGTGGTAAAGCACGCCATGTGTCATAGTTAGCAGCCATTTGCCTGCATGTGGCATTGAGTTACCTCATGTCATTTCATTGTCTTGACAAAACTGAGAGTGATACCTACCCCTCCCACACACACACTTCGCATTTCTGGAAAAACTGTTCAGAATTTGGTGACACTGGACATCAAAATATTTTAATAATATTTAAGGTAGAGAAGAAAACCATATTTTTTCTCTTTCTCACATCAAGGTTCACGGCAGCATTTCTATAACCAGAGTGGGGTTAACATAAGAAAATTATCACAAATTTGTCAGATCAGAGTTTTACATGACAAGAGAGACATTAGACATGAAGAAGTCTAACCCAGGAACCAATGTCTTTATGCTTAGGTCTGATGAGGAACAATAGCTGGGAAGGAACATGGTTCAACAAATGGTGAGATCTGACAGTAGTGAGATATGATACGATTGGATGAATGGAGAGCTCTGATGGTAGTGAGCATGAAAGGATGAATGGAGAGCTCTGAAGGTAGTGAGTATGAATGGATGAACCGTGAAATCTGACTGTAGTGAGTATGATTGGATGAATGGAGAGATATGACGGTAGTGAGCATTATTGGATGAATGGAGAGCTCTGAAGGTAGTGAGTATGATTGGATGAATGGAGAGATATGACGGTAATGAGCATGAATGGATGAATGGCGAGATCTGACAGTGGTGAGATATGATGTGATTGGATGTATGGAGAGATCTGATGGCAGTGAGCATGACTGGATAAATGGAGAGACCTGATGGTAATTAATATGTTTGGCTAGGTGGGGGAATCTGACGGTAGCGAATGTGACTGGATGAAAGGTGAAATCTAGTGGTAGTGAATGTGTTTGGATGAATGATAATATCTGATGGTAGTGAATGTGTTTGGTGACTAAGACTTGATGAAATAAATGTGACTTGATGAGTGGAGTGGCCCACTTGCTTGACACGCAGTAGACTGAACTGCAGATCACACAAGGCTAGTCTTTCTAGATACTTAGGCTCTCCAAATACCACTACTTCCTTCCAGGAAGGGGCTTCCTAGAAGGAGTGTGCTATATCTTATTCAGTTTAATATTACCAGAGAAATTTTTTTGTGTCCAGCTTTTATAGAGAAAGACAAGGAAAAGTTAGAATAAAAATTCTGGCTTCTATAGCTGTCAGCTATGGTAGCTAGCAAGATCTTGGGCACAGGTAGAGCCTACCCTTCTATGCACTGTGTCCAAGTTCTTGTCACTGTCAGAGAAAGAACTCACAAATGGAGAAAGTGAAAGACAGCCTTTATTGTACAGCATAAATACACACTTGGGGGGGGTGAATATAGTGTCTCTTGGAGCGAGTCCTCTGTCATTTTGAACAGCACAGTTTAGGATACAGCTTAAAGAAGAGGAGAATTATTCATGAGTTAGGACAAGAAAAAAAAACTGGAGGTTTTCCTGGGGAGTACGGCTTACTTGTATACTCTGTTCTTATATGAGCTTTTAGATGTGTCATGACACTAGAAACATGATGGAAACAGCCAATTCTGCATGGGTAGTGATACAGAACAGCCATTGTAATGAACTTAGAGGGCATCTTGATCTGCCATGTTGGTCCCTGTGGCCCTGGGAAGGCTTGTTTTTCACTGGCAGCTGTCATGTAATATCCTGCTGTAATACAGCTCTGCTGTTGCATCAGACGTTACCCAGCATGCCTACTCCCCTGTGCTATCCTGCCCGCCTCCTTCAGACCTGGTTTCTAGGGCTAGCTTTGAGAGAAGAGTGACAGGCAGGAGACAGGGGGAGGAAGGTCAGAGAGAGACCTTCTGAAGCCCTCGCAACATCCTTCCTTGTAAAGCAAGCCAGTGCGTCATGTTGGAGCATCATTTCCTGAAACCCCATGTTTGTAACCAGACAGGCAGATAAGGCAGGAAGAAATAAAGAAGGGAGAATAGGGAAACCTGTCTGAGAAGAAGAGCAGGAACTCTTCCAGAAGCTTCAGAGATAACAGGTAGTATAGAGGAAATCAGGGAGTACAGAGTAGAATTTTATTTAAAGCAATGGGAAGCAACAGAGGGCGGTGGCTAAGCACACTAAACTCTGGCTCTAAGCTTATCTTTGATATTTCCTGTTGTTCTAGTGTTAGGAAAATCTCAAGCTCCTGTGACTTAGAAATGAAATGAGGGTAATCATCGTACCTACCTAATAGACCCATTGGGAAGATTCCTTGAGAAAAACCAGGTCTTGATCCTTAGTCCACGCCGTGACCCTTGTGAATGCTAACTGTTATCATCAGAAACCCTGGGAGGATGCTGAGGTTGTACGTGGTGGAGCTCAGAGAAAAGCTATAAAGCTGGAGCAATAGAGTATAAAATTAGTTTTGTAGATAAGCAGGATTGGATAAGACAAACTGATGTGTCAATAGATAGGAAGAAAACTGGCTGCAAATAGCTTTGGAAAAGAGTGAGACCCCAATGGCCTTTTTAAGTTGGAAAAAGGAGGGTTATTGCTTTCTAGGTCCAAGCAGAATTGTCTAACGGATTCCACATGTGCTGTAAAACTATATGCCTGGATTGTCTCCTTAGTCAGCTCCACATGGAAAGGAATCAGAGACCCAGCCCAAGGTGTCTGGGCATGCTAAGCAGCCGGGCATATGGATTCCTCCCCTCTAGAGAGCCCAGTGAGACAATGGAGGACAGAAACTTTTGGGAAGGGCTCACAACCTTCCATAGTGTTTTCCCAGGTCAGAAAAACCTCAAGGCCAGGGTTCTGAGGAACCACCCAAAGGTGCTTCACTTATGTTTGCTGGCTGGATTGTTTGGCTAATATCCAAGTGTGCTTACAATATAGAGAGAAAAGGTTCCCATGTGAATCACAAATTCCATAAATTTAAATTTGTTATTATCATGAATTCTTCATTGGTAGGTTGTGAGAAATGAAGACGTCTATTACCAAAACAAGTGTCAGTCCAATGTTTGACAAATAGCATTTTTCTAGAAGGATTAAGTTCTTGTCTTTCACTTATTTATTGTTTTGAAATTTCTTCCACTACCCTTGTAACTATGTTCCTGCTTATATTCCCAAGAGTGCTGAAGCAGGCAGGATAAAAGGGTAGAAAGAAGCTATGGAGCCATGAGAGAGTAAAGGTGTTCCTTACTCTGAGACCTAGTGGAAGCTGGAAAGCAAGAATTTCCTGTACAGTTATCAGCTGCTTAAAACCTTCCTCACTCCTGCGATGAAGACCTACATTTCCCAGCAATCTCCAGAAACCTCTTGTGCAAACCTAGTAGCTCCTGATTTTGCATTTCATATTGCAAGTCCGTGCAAAGCATCTGTAGAACTTCCCTATAATCTTATTTATTTAAAAAAGAAGGAAAAAAACATTTTTTAGCAGCTCTTTGAGATTTAACTTGAGAGTTAACTAAATAGTATAAGTGGCTAAGACACTAGATTACAGCTTTCCCTTTAGCAACTTTTACTACATTTGAGTATTTTTTTTCTGAGCATCTTCTTTTTTCTTCTTGCTCAAATTCTGTTAAGCTTGTCCTCTGATAAACCGAAAGTCTCTTTGTATCCTTCAGATCGATTTGCCCTCTCTTTCTACTTCATTTTATTTGTGTGTGGTTCCCGGCTTTCTGACTCCTAGAAAGCTTGTCAATGGAGAAAGGGAAAATGCTGATCATGTAGGCTATGTGTCTTCACTTCTTTCTTGTGGGACTACCAAGTGCTAGCTGCTTCAATTCATCTGGTACTTTCCACATCTTTTTCCAATTGGCTATATCCTTTGGACCTCGTGTTGACTTCCAACCGTGATCCTTGTGAACAGATGCCCTTTAAAATCTCTGGTTATGTAGTTAAGCATGCCTCCTCTTTCCTGCTGGCATCACAGATCTATTTTGCGTGTACACCTTTGTGCTTGGTCTGTGCCCTCCTCTGTCCTATTGCTGTTGCTGAACATAAGTGCCTGTCTTCTATCTTGGAAGTTCCAAATTGAGGAGGAAAATCAACCAATATATAAACGTTTTTTCAATATCAATTATTCCGATTTCTAGTCTCTGCTGGTTTATATACTGGTTTTCTGAGAGGTCAGGTTTACACTGTGAATACATTTTTTTTTTCTTTTCTGAGTTTGGCCTCATAATTCAAGCTAATCTTCCTTTCTGGTCATCAAAGTGGTAGGATTCTTGTCTTTGTATATATATATATATATATATATATATATATATATATATATATATATACACACACACTCACACACACACATATATATGTCAATCATCTGGGACCAGGATAATGTTGTAGTGATACTATGGAATTTGAATTTTCTTTAAAGATTTTTTTGCTGTTGTTGTTGAGAAAATGATGATGATTTTTCAGTTAAATTTATAAATTATATGTTTAAATGTATGAGCCTCTGGGTATAGGAATTTAGTGAGGTTTCATACTCTGTGTATCTATCTTTATGCACATATGCGTATAATGCTTACATTGAATACAGATACATCACTAACCCAACATTAGATAAAAAGATACGTTAGCTCATTTTAAATGGAACTGCTACCATCTTAGTGCTTTTTATTAAATGAAATTCAAAGATTTGAAACCCACATCTGAGTTAAAATATTCTGGAAAACACAAAGCATACTGAGAAAGGAGGTTTATTATAAATTAAGTGTGCTTTTTAATTAGATCTGTTTTTTTACATCTGAGGAAAATCAAATGGCCTTTAGCAAATACCTTACAAGCATGGCTTTTGTGTAAGGAAAGGTAGGGGACAAAATGATCAATTACAAGGCTGACACACTGTTCTTTTATCTTTGGTTGCTCTGTTAAATTTCAAAGTGCTGTACAATGTTAAGGCATATCCTTTAGGAACCCTATTAGATGTGTGTTTTTGTTTGCTAATTAGTATTCGTGGTTCTCAATTTGCAGCCCAAAGTGCACTAGTCATTGAAATAGATATCTGGCATGTGCTAAGCAGAAATGGATTTCATTGCATTTTCTATTTTTCTAGAAAGCCTAGAAAAGATTACTTTGATCAATACATATTCCTTTGGACAGATGTATGTTAAGGCTTAATTTAACAATCAGATACTAGAAGAACTGTCACTCTTTTAAATTTAATTTTATTTAATTTTTTTTACGAAATTCAATTTATATCCTGATTGTAGTCACCTCCTTTATCTTCTCCTGGTCACATCCTTACACCTTCTTACCCTCTATCCCTCTCCCCTAGTCCACTGAAAGGGGGAGACCTCCTGCTCTACTATCTATCTACTATCTTGATACCCTAGCCTATCAAGTCTCCTCAGGACTGCATGGATCCTCTTCCTCTGTGGGCTGGCAAGGTTGCAGCACCAGGAGTAAGTGATCAAGGAACAGGCAACTGAGTTCATGCCAGAGACACTCCCAGTTCCCCTTATGGAGTCACATGGAGACTGAGCTGCCAACGGGCAACATCTGAGCAGGGGGTCTAGGTCATCTCCATGCATGGTCCCTGGTTGGTGCATCAGTCTCTGCTGCAAACCCCAACCCCAGCCCAGATATTTTGACTTTGTTGGTCTCCTTGTGGAGGTCCTGTCCCCTCCGTGTCCTTCTACCCCCGCCTGCCCCCTGCTTCTTCCATAAGACTCCCTGCACTCTGCCCAAAGTTTAGAACTGTCACTTTTGCATAGATAATATGACATAATTTCAATAGAATACTATGGTCAAGGTTGCAAATGTCTACATATTTTTTCTTATTACAGTATTCTATATATGATATTGTTGTTTATTTTAGTACTAATTGCTTCTTGTCACAACATTGAGAAAGGTCACCTAAGGTTACAAGTATAACTGTATTAGGTAATCTTTCTCAATGTTGTGCCAAGAACCAATTTAATAGGGGAAATTTTTGATTTTGGCCTGTGGTTTGAAGGCAGCATCTATCATGGAGAAGGCATAGTCCCTGTTGGCTCTATAGAGGAACTTTTTTCCCCCTCATCTCAGTGGAAAAGGAAGCAGAGAAAGCAGAATTACAACATTCATCTGGTTTTTCCCTCCTCCTCCTCCTCCTCCTCCTCCTCCTCTCCACGATTCTAGCCCTCTTATATTCAGAATAGGTGTCCCCTGCCTTCAGGGTCCTGACCACAGGCATCTCCTAGGTAATTCCAAATCAAGGTGACACTCAAGACTAGCCCAATGATGATTCTAACAACCCATGTATCTGCCTCCTATTTGCAGGTTCATTTAGTGGGCATTTATTGAGAAACTATGCTGCTTCTGGCAGTAGGGTTCTATAGGAGCATGTTCTGTACAGTATATGGTCCTCAAGAACATGACATATGAAGCCAGGTGTGGTGGAGCACAGCTGTATTCCAGTACTCAGGTAGGCAGAGGCAGGCAGATCTCTGTGTGTTCGAAGCCAGCCTGGTCTACAAAGAAAGTCCAAGACTGCCAAGGCTACACAGAAAAACTCTGCCTTGAAAAAACAAAACAAAGCAACCAAATAAACATGACATATGATTAAGACTTTGTTTGATTTTTTCCCCCACAGTGAACATAAGCATTTATGATAATTTAGACACACACACAAAAAAATAGGTCAATGAAAAGAATTGTCAACCAAGTCCTTCTTGGGATAAGTTATGTTCCACTTGAAGTCAGAAAGACACGGATTCCCAGATTCTTCTTCTCATTCCCATTCAGAATTGATGGAGTTCTTTCCTGTTCACAAAGCTTGCAAGCTCTCAACCTTAGTTTTTGGTTTGAAAAAAAAAATACTTCAGATATAATGTCATCACTGCCTATAATATTGTGTGGTTTGAGCTTATTTAGATGTTAATAACTAGCCACTTGAAGGTTATGGTAGTTTGAGTGAGAATGATGCCTTTAGTAGTCTCATACAGTTGCATTCTTGTTCCCCAGTTGGTGGAACTCCTTGGGAAGGATTAGAAGGTAGAACTTGTTGAGAAGGTATGTCACAGGAGGTGCGTTTTGAGGCTTCCAAAGCCACACACAGTCTGCGGTAGCTCCTCTCTTTCCTGCTTGTATGTTGAGACGTGACCCCTCAGTTGTTCCTGTCTCCATGCTTTTGCTCAGCCATCATGGGCTCTAACCCTCTGGAGCCATGACCCCAATTAAGCAACGACTTCTTGTCTAAGTTTTCTCTGCCATGCTGCTTTATTACTGTGATAGAACAGTAACTAATTCAGCATTATTAAGATCACTACAATACTTATATTTCTGCTAGAAAAAAATGCCCATTAATATTGCCCAGAAAAATGTTTCATATTGAGAATACCATAATTTTTCTCCAGGTTTATATATTATATAAAACTTACAGAATAAAGAAGAAAAGGCTTAGGATCTCAGTATTCACTGTTGTGTGTTGAAGAAATGCCCAAATACTACAGCAAGGGTTCCATAATGACAAGTTGGCACAGGGCAATTCAGAGACCTTGCTGGCTTCTCAAGACGTGGTTCACAAATTTGTTAATGTTATAAACTTTATAAAAAGAAATGAGAAAAAAATCATACAAATAACATAATTAATATTATCTGATAGTAAAAATAATAATAAATAATTAATAGCAACATAAAATGAAAAAATAATAACGGAAGAAAAATGTAATAGGATGGGATTTGACACAGCCCACAGCTGTATATTTTAAAAGGCATTGAGTTGCAACTCTTCCCAGCATGGTCTCCCAAGTTGAATATCATGAAATGCCTAATGGTTCACTTGATACTTCCTAAAGTTTAGAGAGCAGCAGGGGTAGAAAAATTCATTTGTTACTTGAACTCTTACAAATGACTAAGAGAAATATGTGTCCCATCAATATTCATCAGGCAACCACAGGGACAGGGGGAGTCTGAGGTGGAGACTTGTGACATCTACCTCCGGATCTGAAGGGTGTAAAGATTCCGTTGAAGAGAGGGAATGCTGTCATGTGGTGTGGATGTTAAAATGGAATTTTTTGGAAAAGGCTGCAGGGTTTCAGCAGGAAGAAATTTCAAGCCACACAATGTTGAAATCCCTGATCTTGAAAATAGTGTCAAAGTCTTGAGTCTTCATAGATCCTGAGTTCAGCACTAATCAGTCTGGCTATGCTTTCTATACCTTCCGGGTATGTTGACAGAAATCACAAGTCTACACGAAGCCCATGGCTGTCAAACGTGGCTGTGCAGAGTCTATCATTAAAGGCTAGATTGCCTCAGTGCAATTTTTCTCTGCTAGCCAGGTGGGATTATTTCAAAACATTAAAACAATATTTACTGAGTAGGACCTATCAAAAAATAGAATTCTCATAAAGACTCTTAGAGTTAAATCATCAAAGTTAAAGAATACAGAATGATTTGCCTTTCCCTGATGGATATGGGAAACATTAAGTGTTTCTCAGTTTCTGAGATTCCTTTTAGATCTGTACCACATTTTAAAACTGGACTATTTGGTTTTGACTTATTTTTTGATATCTAGTTTCTTGGGTTCTTTAAGTATTTTGGGTACTAGTCCACTATTGGAGGTTGAGTTGGTAAAAAATATTTTCCCATTCTTTAAAGTGCCACTTTGTCCAGCTGATGGTGTTCTTTTCCTTACAGAAGCTCTTCAGTTTCATGAGGTCCCATTTATTGATTTTTTTTTATCTTAGTGCTTGTGTTGTCAGTTTTCTTTTCAGAATGTCATCTGCTATGCCAATGAGTTCAAAGCTTTTTCTACTTTCTCCCCTATCATGTTCAGTGTGTCTATTTTTAAATATGTAGAGCTCCTTGGAAGTGGTGTGGAAACCTAATGTAGAGACTTCATGGAATCTATGAGGGTGATTCTAATGAAGACTTTTACTAATGGGGATTACAGAATCTTAACAGGCCATCCCTTGTAGCCAGCCAAAGCTCACAATGGGTTGTATTCAGTTTAGTTGTTCGCCCATGGGGTCCCATGGTGATCCCCAAACAAACCAGGATGATGATAGGACAGAGGGTCACTCTCTGTAAACTGCCATTTGGGGCCCCATTATCTAGGAAAACGTTCACACAGCTCCTTGAATGTGGAAATGGTCAAGCTGTGCCTGCACGGAGCCTTTCTCCTATGTCCCTCTTTGATGTGGGAGAGTACACTGCAGGCTACTGAGAGTGAAAGACAGACCTCAGCCCAGCCACAAAACTGTTGACCTACCACATGTTTTGGCTGCAAGATGTGTTGGGGCAATGGTTGTACAGAAATTGTGTGAGTGGCCAACCAAAGTCTGGTTTAGCTTGAGGCCCCCACCATGTCTGACACTACTTGGATGGCCAGGAATAGGAGACTGGATAGCCCAGAGACCTAGGATAGAACCAAACAAGACTTGTAAAAATAAAAATAAATGAAATGAAATAAAGTATGTGTGAAGTGTTTCCTATTGATATTCGGCTATACTCATATATCAGTGACTTGTCTAATCATCATCAGAGAGGCTTCCTAAGGCAGTAGATGGAAGAAGATGCAGAGACCCACAGCCAGATACTTTAAAGATAGAAAGTCTAAATGAAAGATCTCCATAGGGTCTCTTCCCTCTGACATGAGGGAATCTTGGTTAAGAGGGGCTAGCAAGATTGTAGGGGTCAGAGTAATGGAGGACAACAAGAGATGTGACCCACTCAAACAATTGAGCAGGTGCATATGTGCTCACAGGGACTGAAGCAGCAAGCACGGGCCTTGCAGGGGTTTGTACCAGGTCCTCTGTATATATGTTGTCGCTATTACCTTGGAGTTTTGTGGGAGTGAGTGTGTTTATGACACTTTTGTCTACTCTTGAGACTCTTTCTCCTGTTAGGTTGCCTTGCCCAGCCTTGGTGTGAGGGCTTTTGTCTTGTCTTATTGTGTTTTGTTTTGTCATGTTTGGTTGTTAATATTTGGAGGTCCCATGTTTTCTTATGGGAGACATACTGGGGTTGGATCTAGGGGAGAGAGAGTGGAGGCTAGGAGGAATGGAGGAAGGTGAAACTATGCTTGGGATGCATTGTATGGGAGAAAAATCTATTTTCAATATAAATAAATGAAAATTTAAAAATCTATAGCAATAATACCTAGGATTAGAACTCTTTATAAATGGAAATGCAAAGGGCAAAAATCTGTGGGCTGATCTCTGTGTGATGGGAGGTGAACAGACTCTCTGAGGAGTGTATTATGAATAGAAACGTAGGCATGAGCCACAGATGGAGAGAAGGAACTGAGGACACTTGTAGTTCAGTAGTATAAGATTGTTTACACTGAGGACTGGCAACAACCTACAACCCAATTTCACATTTATAGGATATTTTTGAAATTCATAAAAACAGGGGCTTAAAGCCTTTGATGTTCAGGTAAGATTGAGCTCATTGCTTGCTTCATTGAATAGTTCTTGTATTCAATCTCAAGCAGTCACTGGCCAAGAATTTTTTATAAAGTTAGTGAGGTGCAGAAATCATTAGGATGTATTTTACTTAAAGCTTTAGTAGAAATATATAAAGCTCTAGTAAGGGAAAATTATAAAAATTATAACACTGTTACTTTTTCTATTTTAAAATGAGTTATCTGTACATTAAACGCTGATGGCCTGAGCTAAAACTACTTAGGGCAAGTTCAAATATATGATTCGAGCACAGAGTACACACTCTTATTTTCCATTTTCCCTGGCCACTTTCAAGCATAATGTAGTTTAATTAATTTTCTAATCTATTAAGAATGATGGCTTCTCACTGGAGTATAAGCCCATGAAAATCTAGAACTATTCCAACAGAAACTACACTGGGCTGTGAGTGTTCATCTCAGTTAAAAGGCAGAATTTATTGTCGGAACCAAACTCAATTGATGGACTAAATCATAGTCAAAAGGAATGACCCTTGCATACTTTATTCAAGACCATAAACTCTGTGTGTCTTGCTGAAAATAAAAGCAGTTTTTGGAATGGTGAGCCTTATGAGATAGGGGATTTATCCAGAGAATTAGAAATAAGAAAACCACAAATGTCTAGGCACCTAAACAGGAGGCAGCAAGAATGACTAATGTGCCAGGATATGAAATCCACACTGAGTCACCACCACCCCAGGCAGCATATACTCAAGCTATTTTTCTGAGAATAGGGAGCTGATATCTGCTAGAAAATCAAAACATATGAAAATGGACTCCCCTCCCCCGCAAAAAACAAAAACAAAAACAAAAACAAAACCATGACATCTTCACATAAAACTAGACATTTCTGCCAGCAGCTACAGAAGAGACAATAGCATCTGAAATAATCTGAAACTCCTGGATTATGTAAGCAAATTATCAGAAGAGGGACATGTGATCTAGGAGTGGAAAACTCAGACACAAATGCTTTCTTGAGATTTAAGCTTGGAAGCTAGGTCTTGTCAGCTTTTATTGGTTAATAAGCTTGAGAAAATAGATGGCAAGGCACCTGTATTCTAGACACAGCCTGAGCAGCCTGCCAAGTGTAGATCTTTTCCATGATTCTTTTCTAGAATGCTCTTACTCTTTCTCAACACTCTCCCAGAGGATTGCACCCACTGTTCCAACTCTAATTTCCACCCACATCCTGCTGAACTCGACATAATATCTCCAACCCCAGCATCTCTTAGAAAGCCCAGGTCTGAACTTCCAAATATCTACTAGCTGTATGCACGGATGTTTTATGGTCATTGAAATCAGCCAGCTTCTTGCTTTCTCACTTCTTTGGGTTCAGAACCTCTTGTAATTCCCGATGTTAATGGATGCTTCACTGTACATTCACTGGCCCAAGGTATCAAACTTATGGCTTTCCCCCCTCACAGCTCTCTAAATCTACCCAATGCTTAGGTGTGTTACTTAGGCGTTATTTGTAATCCTAACACCTGGGACATAGAGATTAAAGGATTCCAAGGTCACCCTTGACATGGCAAATTTGAAGCTAGCCTGAGCTAATGAGGCTACACCTCAAAAAACAAGCAAATAAGGTAGGCTCTGTGGTGCAATGGATGGCACATTGGACATCTAGAGAAGAAGAGGGAGAGAGGGTGAGATTGGGCAGAGGTGGAGGAGGGGGCTACAACTGGGATACAAAGTGCACAAACTATAATGAATAAAAATAAAATTAAAAACAAGCAAATAAAATGAAACAACTAATCAACTGATCAGCTGCTATTTTTAATGTTATAATCTCATAAAATCTAACTGTCTGTCTGTCCTTTGTTACTCACTTTCTACATAACTAAACTATACCAAGTACCTTCTGTCTGTGTCTCTCGTATCTTTTTAAAACCTTTACGAGAAAAGAATCCCACATATGGATGACACCTAAATGAACATCGGTACAAAGTCCCAGTTTATTTCTAATATCAGAGATCAGATCTCTACTCTTGCCTGATGCGTCTAAAACAAAAAGGGGTAACTGTAGAGAGCTGCTTAATGCCATGCCTTAAAGATGGAGCTGGTTTCCGCCTTCCACCTTCCCGATGGTGAGTGCTCTCTGTCACGAACAATTCCACATTTGGCTAAGGCTGAGGATCTGGCTTGCTTCCATATATGTGGACCTATCTGCATTGCCCACGTGGCACGCCTGGGTTGGCTACCCAGGGGCTATTTAAGCTGTGGGCTGGCTTTCCCCAGGGTCAGATGATTGTTCAAGGTTCCTGAATAAACTGCATTGAAAAAAAAATAATTACATACAAATAGGAATTTGATGTTTTAAGCTCAGTGTTCCCCTCAATCATTGTTACATTTTATTACTTTCCTATGTATGCTCTGAGATAATAAAATGTATTTTGAATAGAAAAAAAAAGAATCCCACATATTGTTTATTGAGTGTCTGTGTGTGTTCTCCTGAGTTTGCACTCCTCCAAACACCACCGTGTCCATGTGAAGGTCAGAGGACCACCCATGGGAGTTGGTTCTCCTTCCAGCATGTGGGTCCCAGGGCTGGAACTCAGATTCTCAGACTTAGCAACAAATACCTATCACTCAGTGAGCGATCTAGCAAGCCCTCCACATAGCTTTAAACATAGTTTTAGATTTATTTCTATATGTATAAAGTTTTGCCCACATATGTGTATGTTCATCACATTGATGTCGTGCAGAGACTAGAATCGGGCAACAGATTCAGATGGTTGTGAGTCAGCATGTGGGTGCTGGGAACTGTACCTGGGTCCTGTATAAGAGAAGCAAGTGCTCTCAATCACTGTGCCATTTTTCCAGCCCTTAATTTAGTTTTATTATAAATTATATTTATTTGACTTGGCACATAAGATATGAAATGTTTTGTTTTGTGGACATAGCATAATGTCTAAATTAGGTTAAACACATCCCTTTCCTCAAATACCTATCTATTACTTATGGCAAAAACATTCAGGATCCTTTTATAAATATCTTGAAATACAGAATATACTGTTATGTTTAGTCATTTCACAATGCAGGAGCACACCAGAGCCTTGTTCTAGAACATCTATAAATTACTAGAGGTTTCTATCCACTAAGCATTCCCAGGCATCTGTCCCTTCTCTCCTCAGCCTCTGTAAGACATTGTTCTGTTCCCAATTTCTGTTTGAGCAGTGATTTAAATTCCATGGAATGAGCTCTTGGAGTGCTTTGCCTTCATCTTTCTGTGTCTGGCTCATTTCACTTAACATGTTGATCTTTAGTTTTCCTACATTGTAAATGGCAGTTTTATCGGTGAATTCCATCAGCCGATGGACACTTAGGTATTTCCCAGTTCTTATCTGTTGCATATTACTGTGAATATTGCTGCAATAACTTACATAATGACTAGGTCCGTTGTTCTCCTAGATTGGGAAAAAGCCATGGGACCTTCTAAACACCTGCTTCAGCTCAAACACAGAAACACAAGATCTTTTAGTCTAATTTGATGAAGTCAAAGAACCTAGGATTTACTTCCTCATGGCACTACACCACTCCATCCCAAATCCATAGTAAAAGATCTTACAAAAACACTCACAGAATGATAATCCCCTCTTAAATTATGCTCCCTTCCTCCACACAAACCTAAAATTTATCTTCACCAACTCTCAAAGAAAGTGTCCATCTTCTTCTCCTCTTTCTCCTTGTCTTTCTCATCCTCCTCCTAAACCACCTGCTCTCCCTTTTCCTTTTCTTCCTACTCTTCCTTCTTGGTACTGGAAATAACCAAGGGCCTCTTGAATTCTAGGCAAGTTATCCACTAATGAACTATAGTGTCCAATTTCTTCTTATGGTATTTATTGGCATAATTTCTGATTATTCTTTAACTTCCAGATGAACTTCCCATCATCTGTCACACTTTCTTTTCTGATTCTTTTGTGTGGCTATTCTACTATGGCTCCTTATTTATTTGATACCTTTATTATGAAATACTAACTCAGATGTATCAGAAATTATTATTTTTTCATTTGACACTCTAATCCATTATTTTTTCAATTTATTCTGGGTCCCATTTTTTTTCAGATTGGAAAACTAGGATACCTATGAATATGACCATATTTGTATAATCACTATCAAGAAGACTGATAGCTTACTGTTGAATATTTTGTTGGTATAATGTTTTTTTTAATGTATACACCTTACCCTTGTTTATTCAAACACTGATTTCTCCCCCACCCACCCCCAACTCTCTGGTTTCAATCTTGATATTGTATTGTGATACTCATTCTAAGCATCCTGTCTCAACTCTTGTGTAAACTGGACAAAATAAAGCAACTAGACACAATGTTGAGCAGGGATGAGCCAGAGGACGGCAAAGAGGGGAGGAGCCAGAAGGCAGGAGATGAGTGGGAGGAGAAGGGGTGAGAGGAGAGCTAGGAGCAGAGCTGGAGGAGAGATCTTGGAGGACATGGAGCATGAACCAGACCTAAGATTTCACAAAAAGCAAGTATAATGTGGGAAATCTAAATGTTAGGAAACTGAGGGCTTAGAGGTTTAGGAGGGAGTAAATATTACCCAGCATTGTGTTCTAGGTTAACTAAAAACCCAGTCTCTGTGTGGTGATTTGGTTATACAGCTGTTTAAGATTAACAGCAAGCTTTACTAGAAGATAAACCAATAGTAAATATTAATCGTCACTTACAACAATATTTGATGAGTAAAACAGATAACTTTTAAATAAAAGAGACGCGTGAACATACTAACCAGAGAGATTTGAGTACCTGCCATGTCTTATGGGTACTTCTATTAAATGGGAATAAGTACAACGATCCCAAAGGTGAGGGTGAGGTCTGGATTGGATCTTCATGATGGGTTCAACCAGCATGTGCTGAGTTAGAGTGAAGAATCTCAGAACCACAGAGTGAAAGACAAGTTAAACTTGCCATTATAACAATTCAATTGACTGTTGGAGTGGGCCCAGACCAGGGGGATAAAATAAGATTGAAGAGTTATTCAGTGTGAGCCTCAGGTCATGACCCTTTAAAACAGGCACACTTTTTTTGCAGAATAGTACTATCCTTAGGAATGCACCCATAGTATAAAGGGAGCCACAGAGGTAATGTTCTAGAAAGAAAATCATTTGCATGGCCTTCAACTTTTTTGTCAAAGAAGCAGGGCTGATAAATTCGATTTCAAGAGAGCCAGAGAATACCTTGCTTTGATCTTTTCTGTCAAAATATTTTTCCCAAAATTTTTTTAAATTGCTTTTTCCTAACTTGCCTATCTACCACTGCTTTTTTTTTTTTTTTTTTTTTTTTTGTATGTACAAGAAGCTGTGAAATACCTAAGTCATTTTTCCTTCCTCTTTCACATCATCTCCTTCCTGGTCTTCCTTCCATGATGTTATTGAACCTCAGCATTTTAACTTCACCAGTGGTTTGTGTTATTACCTCTAATACCTGCATCCTCTTGGTAACTGACTTCTTGCTGTCAGTTGATGAAGTTAGTCGTTTGCTCTTCCTGAAGATGGCTTTTGCACTTGGCTCCCAAAAATACCTCATTCCCTTAATTTATTCTTGGCTTCCCTGGCATCTTCTTCCTTGACTCCTGGAGTAGTGGCTGGTTTTTGCAAACTTTATTCTCTATAGGGACCAATCTGTTGATATTGTTCATGCTCTCTCTCTCCTCCTAACTCGCTTTTCTCTCTCTCTCTCTCTCTCTCTCTCTCTCTCTCTCTCTCTATTTCCCTCCTTCTCTTTTTTCTCTCCCCTCTGTCTGTCCTCTTCACGTGCATGTGTACACACTTGCGTGTGTGTGCACGCGTGCGCATAGACACATAGACACACACACACACACACACACACACTATGAATTTTCTTGGTTATCCTCTTCCTGTGGTTCTAAGTGCTGTCTATTACTGATAGTTCCCAAAGGTGAGCTTGCAGATAAAAATATCCTTTTCAAAGACAGACTCAACTGTATACTTCACCTCACAACTTGAATGTGCAATTGGAACCTCACACTTAATATATCCAAAGCCACATTCCTCAGGCTGCTTTTCCTGTAATCATTCTCATGTCACCTAATTGTCCTATTTCTCAAGTGGCTCAGATTAATGTTGTTAAATAACACTTGACCCATCTTTTTTTTCTGGCACTTTACATCTTATCTGAAAACTCTAGGATTGCCATGCAAGTGTATCAAATGGCATTTTTTTGTCTTCTTCCTCCTCTTCCTTTCCTTCCTTCTCCTCCTCTTCCTCCTCCTCCTCTTCTTCATCCTATTATTCCTCCTCCTGATCTTCTTCTTCTGACTCCCTTCAACTCTCTACTGAAATATCATCTTCCCAGTGAAATTCCCTAGCTACCAGATTTAAAATTCTAGAATCTCCTTTTCCCCTTGCTTCATGCTGCCCTTCAGCATGTATCTGCTTTAAAAAAAAAGCCTACATGAGACTTTCCATGAACAACAAAGACATGTTAACATATTTGTCATAACTATATTTTTAACAACTCTGTGAACTCTGTCATATCCTAAATCCCATTTTGCAGTCAAGAAAACATAAGTAAATCGTTATTATTTATTTGAGTCTTATGTAAGTACTTTTCATATCTGGGTATTCTTTTCATTTTATTTATTCAGGTAATTTCTTCTTCCTGTATATTAATTTCTACATGAATCACTTTAACAGTCACAATATCTTCACCTTATTATCATTGCCTCAGTGTCGTCTCTCATGATTTACTAAGTTTTAAGTTACTTATAAGTTTTATCAGCCCCTGAAGGCTCTACATACGAGGTTACTCAGAGTTCTTTACCCTCTAAGAGTGTATGTGGTGAGTCATGATGCCCTGACATTTTGTTGTTGTTGTTTTGCTTCTACTAGCTCTTGCTTTGCTGTATGCCCCTCTGTTCCACTGTACAGACCTGGAGAGCCTTTCTCTGCATACTTTTCTTAATTTCCTCTTAATACTCATTCCTCCTTCTTGTATTATGACTTAGCCAGTTCAAATTCCTTTTCACTACCAGCTTTAATTTTCTAGCCCTAAACCAGATCAGCTCATTTATTCCTTAAGACAGTCATTGATTCCTCATTGTCCTTAGGTTCTGTATAACACAGTAGGGCATGACATACAAGGCTGTCCATGATCTGGCCTCCACTTACCTCTCCAGAGTCATTTAGCTTTACTTACCTTTTGGAACTTGATGTTTAATTATATTAGGACCAGCAATGATTCATTGACTACAAAATTTGCCCTTCATATCTCCACCTTGAATCGGTGCTTGTGAAGCTGTTCATTCTGTTTCATCCTAAATGCATCATATCAACGTTTCTCAACTCTGGGCAATAGTTTTGAGTTTTTCCTTTCTGCTATACACACTTTATACTTACCTCTTCCAAACAAAAACAGTCATTTTCTTTTAACATTGGGGGATAAGGAGCATATTCTTATACAGCTCTTGAATAAATGGATGTTTGGATTGTGCATTATCTTACTAGCAGGAAGAAAATGTATCCTCAATTTTTATTGGGAGACTGGAGGAAATGGCCTTACAGAGGTAGTGTAGAGTGTTCTTTTTGAAGTTCTTACAACCACAGCATTTTGAAAGAAGTATCCATTTTGGGTTGACACACATCTTTTGAAAATGAAGGTGTCAGGAGAATACATAATAACATTGATAGAGAGTTAACACTAAGTATTTAATTAGTTAGAAAATACTGCAATAAAAGAATTACAGAGCAATACGGAGGGATGGACATCAAGGAAAACTGCTATGAAATTTTAAACAAAGGTATGGAATGGGCATCAGAGATGAAAAAGAAGAAAGACCCAATCCCTACCATTAAATTTATCATGATACAAAAGAATTACTGAAATAAGATATAGCAGCATTTTAAGGAGAGGAGGTTATATTGGATAAGAGAAAAATTAAGACAAAGCTTGAGAAGAGGCCATGGGGGACAGTAAATGGGGGAAAGCATGGCATGGTGAGAAGGAAGGTTGCAGTGGCCTTGTGCTGTGCTGGTGAATGTGGAAGTGGAGGATGTGAAACTGCCTTTCTGCTGACTCCCTGAGCCTAGCCGTTTGGGTGGCCATGGTACTCCATTCCACCCTGCTTTCTAATTTGTACAGATTTGATAAAGCTTATATATCTAAGATCAAGTCAATCTTGGGAGTGTTGTGTTGGAAGGGAATACGAGAAAGCCATACCTTGGCATGCTATAGGATTCGTAACAGGCAGGTCACAGCTAGTGAGTGGAGCTGGAGTACAGGAATAGACATCTACAAGGTCTTCAGAATTAATTCCCAGGCTTTGTTTGGTGTTTCTCCACTCTACCAGGCAACGTCTATTCCAGGGAAGTGCAATCACAGTGGATAATGGCCAGCATAGCATAAGTTCAGAATGACTGATGCCAACTCCCAGGCTGTAATTTAAAACAAAACATACCAAGCAAAGACAACAAACTACTGTTTGATCCTTTCTCCCCTTTCCCTCTTGATCGCTTACTGAGTATTTAGTGAAAGGTCATAATGTTTGCAAGGGCAAGCTGGCAGTAGGGTAGTTGTCCCAAAAGGACACCTGAGAAGAAAAAAAAGGAGTTTTCACCATGATTGCACAAACAATCCAATATGTAGAGGTTGGACATTTGTGAATAACACAGCACACATATATACAAAAGAAAAGGTTAAAGGCAATATTTTTCTCACTAAAAGACCAAGAAAGAGAATATGGAATAAAGAAGTAAGCACAGAGTCCTGAGAAATGTGAAGTAGAAAGGCTGTTCTAACAGAGAAAAGCAGAAATTATTTTAATGTGGTTCATCCCCATAGAAGCCAAAGCTGAAAAGATCTTAGTGAAAGAATGGGTCAAGATCAGTAAGAAAATGACATTTAGAATTACCAGAAAGAGGTTATTTCTAAATTAACTGAGCACACTTGGTAAAAGTTATTTAAAAGTAGGAGTAACTGAGTCTTTCTGAAGATGGACATGTAAGAGCCAATATGGAAAGGTTAATTGAGGAAGCTAAGGAGAGACCTGTGGGATTAAATTATCATAGAAAGTGGGAGAAGAGATAGTTTTATATTCCAGGTAAATGGTGTAAATTAAGAAAGGTAGAGAGAAGTTAGAGATGGTGAAGAGCAAGCCATGTGGATACAGTGTGCGTTCTGTTTTATCTCTTCAAAAAAATAAATAAAAGTAAATAAAGAAGCTATACTCTAACCAAACTCAGGAATGCAAAATGACATTCAGCTTCATTATTATGAATAGGAGCTGTGGCAGGCAGGGATTGTGAGAGGATTCTAAGTTCTTAAGGCACTTTCCAATCTGGAATTTGGAATTCTAGGGGTGTAAACTTCCAAACTGTTATTTCTGAATCAGGAGAATAAGCCCATCCCCCGCATTCCAAACAGGTAGCTGAGTGTGTGTGACATTACAGATCATTATCAAATGAAGTATTTGACAAATGACAATGGTAAAACCACACATACACGCATGCACACTGGTCATTCTATTTTCTAGCTTGGGAGGAACTTTTGATAAACTGTAAGGTTTAGAAAATGATGTATTTGGTAAATGTGTGTGTCTGTGTGTGTGTGTGTGCGTACAGACTTAGTTATGTCCAGCTCTTAGGGCATATCCCTAATGTCCACTCAAATTATAAATATCCTGTAACTTGAGAACCATAGATGTTTTGTTGGTTAAATTTGTGGAGTAGAATACTCCATGAAACAAAAAAAGCTAAGCAAGTGACTCATAGATGACAAGATAAACAAATAATCAAACAATACGAAACAAAACACACTGTGTATTTCCTTGAATAAGCTAAACACACTGGCTGGTATTGTTTCTTCAATCCCTTCTGTTATCTGGACAAGTAGCTAAAGGTTGCTACTTTTACATCTCAAAATGTCCAGCCAATAGAGAATCTGGACTTATCTGATAAGTGTGGAGTCATTTATGAAAATGTAAAGATAATAGAAACAAATTCTTGTCTTAAAGACAAAGAGTTGGGCCTGGAGAGATAGCTCAGTGGTTGAGAGTATTTGCTGTCCTTCCGAAGGACCCGGTTTCAATTCCCAGCACCCACATAGTGGATCATAACTGTCCACAAATCCGGTTCTAGGCCTTCTGACAACTCCATGCAAAAATAAATGCAGGCAAAAACCAACGAAAACAAAATAAAAATAAATTACATAAAAACAAACGAACAGAAAAAAGACAAAGAGTGATATAGTAAATGTAGGTCTGTTAGTTTTCTAAATTACCTCTGCACTTGCTTAGGTGATTAAATGTTTATGTGCAATCTTGAGAATTTACAAGTATTTAAACTCGTAGCAAACAATTTACTTAGATTTAAATAGAATTTTTAGTAACACTTGTTGCAATGTATGGTTTGAGCTTGTGTGTGCTCGTGTGCGTGTGTGTGAGTGTGTTTGTACTTGCATGTGTATGCATGCACATGTGAGACCCAGAATGTGAGTTCAGGTGTCTTCCTCTATAGCTTTCTATATGTTTTCTTTTGAGACAAGGTCTCTTATTGAAAGCAGATCTTGCGGAGTCAGCTAGACTTGGTGGTTTGTATCAGCCAAGGTCAGACCTGTCTTCATCCTCCAGTCCACAGTGCTGGGGCCTAAGCTTAGAGACATGAGCTGCCATAGTTGAATATCACGCTGCTCCATGGAATCAGCAGTCAGGTCTTCGTGCTTGTGCAGTCAGCAACTTACCCACAAGGCATCTCCACAGCCCCTCTAACAATACTCTGTGAAGTATGAGTATTGTCTCAGAAATGACATCTTTTGTTATTGTTGGTCTCACAAACTGTGCTAATTCTGGGACCCTCATATCTGTTGATCTAGAGGCCATAGAATTGTAGCAGAAACTAGAATGCTAATTGCAATCAGTGCATGTAACATTTGCAATAGATTTAAGGAAGAAATTCTGCTTGGCCTAAACAAAGGAGCTTTTTGCTGTGCAATTCCACAGCAATTAACAGCAGCAACCTGTTATTTATTAAACAGAATTCTTCCACAGTTTGGCTTAAGGATGAAAAAGTGTGTCAAGTTAGAGGAGGCTGCAAAGGGGACGACTTCAGCCTTGATCACCTTGTTTTATTCTTTTTGTGGTTTTGAGAAAGTGAAACAAACCCTGGTAGGAAAGAGATCAAAAGGTTAGAGGGAGAGAGAACATCCACCCCTCTCCTGATTAGTCTAGGAGGATAATTAAGCACAAGCTCAGAAGCAGATTTCTTCATTCTCCCCCTTATTTTTTGCAGGAAACTATGACATACTATATAATCACAAACCTTTTGAGTGCTTTCTTCCACATTGAGATGCCTAGGGTCTATTGCTAATTGGAGTACCTTAACATGGGGCCCGTGTTGGGATGACATGTCTTGCTGAGGGGGCCATCTTTGGTAGAAGACAAGCAGAGAGAAACTTTTTACACTTTTATAATTTCTTTGTGCATTTTTAAGTTTTGCATAGGCCAATTAACTTTTTCATTTATTATTAATCTTTGGCTAGCTATTTCTTAATATTTAATTGTGCTTCCCATTTCACAGTGCAAATTCTAGGCCAGGTGTGACTGCCTGCCTGATTCATGAAGTTTTTTTTTTTTTTTTTTTTTTAACTTGGTACTTTTGTGTCTGGGTACAAGATTCACATGGATAAAACACAGGAGTTTTTCTTCAGATGAAATTTCCTACATCTGTCAAATTGAAAAAGGAACAGCTCTGATTTAAAAGGGCGATTAGTCTGAGACTGAGTGGTTCTGTTTCAAGGTTATAACTGGGTAAACATTAATTTGGACCTAGAAGACATAGGTTCAAATCTTGGTTACACTGTGTAAAAGCAAGACAAGCCACTGTTTCACTCTACAACTGTTTATATAAAAAATATCTTAGGAATAACAATTAGTAAAAAAAAAAGAGTAAATTCATTATTCATATTCAGGAGGCTGGGAAGTTCAAGATCAGAATCTTGGTAGACTAGGTATATTGTGAGAGATCCCTGACATTAAATTGGTACCCTAGTGTAGGTGTATTTGCAGTTTTTTTTAAATCTATTTTATTGGGTTCTTATATCTCTACCTGTCTTCCAAGCCTTATCCATCCTAATCCCTTCTAACTCCCAACACTGTTGTGGATATAAACATGTTTTTTTTTTTTTTTTTTGTTGTTGTTGTTGTTGTTCTTGTTTTTTTTTTGTTTTGTTTTGTTTTGTTTTAATCCCGGTGTGGAATGTGGGACTGATTCAGATAGTCCACAGCAACAAACTATTTGCCTCATGTGGGCTCTGAGAGGAACTCTTTGCCAGCTGCAGATAGTTTAAATCTGAGGACTCTGGAGAGTGAATAATCCAGAGGCCAGAAAGTGTTGGGGAGCTCTGAGAAAGAAGAAGGTGGCTGTTGTTTCTCCCCTGAGGCTCCTGGTTGTTGTTGTTTCAGTGAGACAAGAAGTTGGCTATCTGAAGGGAGGAGGATTGAATTGGCTCCAAGGATCCTCAGGACCCTAAACAGCAGGAAGCAGCTAAGAGAACTGTGTCCCCTCTCCCATTAACCCTTTCCCTCTCTACCAGGTGTTGGAATGATGGAAGGGATTGGGGTGGAGTAGGGAGAAAGAGATCTAAAAATTTGTAAATAAGAGGTTTTTTTTATTGATAGGGGAGGTCCTCCTCCCCTTTCATCTGATCCTAGTCTATCAGGGTTCATCAGGAGTGGCTGCATTGTCTTCATCTGTGGCCTGGTAAAGTTGCTCCCTCCCAGGGGGAGGTGATCAAAGAGCAGGCCAATCAGTTCATGTCAGAGATAGTCCCTGTCCCCATTACTAGGAAATCCACTTGGACACTGAACTGCCATGGACTCCATTTGTGCAGGGGTTCTGGGTTATCTCCATGAATAGTCCTTGGTTGGAGTATCAATCTCAGAAAAGACCCCTGTGCCCAGATTTTTTTGCCTCTGTTGGTCTCCTTGTGGAGCTCCTGTCTCCTCCAGGTCTTTCTATCTCCCCCTGCACCCTGCCCAAAATTTGGCTATGAGTCTCAGCATCTGGGGGAGGGGCATGGATGGAAAATAGGGAGGAAGCTACAGGTGGGATACAAAGTGAATAAACTATAATTCATAAAAATTTTAAAAAACTGGCAGAAAAAGGAAATTTTAAAAGTATGCCAATACAACACTAGGTCAGAGAGCAAGAAGGTTAGAGAGGAAAGCAGGGCATACACCTCTATAGGTTACTTCCTGCTGAATAGGGACTTAGTTCCTTGGGGCAAGTCCAATCTCTGTTGTCGGGATGTTCAGCAGACCGGCAAACCAGCAGCAATGGTGGCAGCAGCAGGACGAAAGGCAGCTGCCACGGGCCCTCTCTTGGGACTCTCTCATTTATAACTTCTCAAGAGCTCCCAGAATTAAGCTAACTGCAGCTGGAACAAACCACACCCCTGCCAGAGCACGAGACATATTCCAGTTAGCTGCTGTGAATAATCTGAAGCAGCTCAGTATCCTGTACCTGGGATTAAAAACACAATTCATGTAATTTAACTTTTTTTAAAGAAACCAAAATTCTCACTATAGTGTAGTGAACACACTCCCAAGAAGAAAAAAACAAAAGAGATAAATATGTTCTCCCTCAACGCCTTTTAGAAGAACAACAATGGCATCCATGAAACCAAACACTGCTTGTCACAATTATTAATACGTCCTAAAAGCCCTACTTCTTCATATTGCTGTACAGTTTTCCAAAAATGTTTAATACTGTACCGATTTTACAGCTTTCAGCATTCCTTTTGTCATGTGATTCAAACTGCAGTAGTCATTCACTCTGTCTCTGTCTGCTTGGTTTGTATGTAAAACTTCTCCAGAGGTGTGTGTGTTAGAATACTTGGCTCTCATGTTGTGCTGATTTGAGAGAATGCTGACCATTTTGAGGATAGGGCTTCTTGGAAAAGAAGTAGGTCTCTGGGAAAAAGCCTTGAGGTTTATGGCCTGTCTCCTTTCCAGTTCTCTCTGCTTCCTTGCCCACTTAGACGTGAGCAAACAGGCAGACTCTTCCACCGTAGCTGCAAGCCACTCCTGTGGCCATGTTTTCCCTACCAAGATGGATGCTATTCTTCAGTTATGAGCTCAAAGTATCCTTCTATCCACTAAGTTTCTCTTGTCAGCAATGAGAAAAGAATCAAAACCAGAAAATTGTCTCCAAGAAGTTAGTTTTCACTGTGATAAAACTTATGTTTTAGGCTGCAGGTTTCCTGAACTAGTTTTCAGGAGATGTGGAAGTATTTGCGATTGAGGGACACAGAACTTCCTGAATGTCATAAACAGAGCTTAATGGGTTATTCTGGTGAGAGCATAGAAGACCAGAATGCCCAGAGAAATTCGACAAAGCCCAGGCATGTGAAGAGAACAGAGAAGTACAGGAAATTGAACTAGGAGCCATTGTGTTACTTTCTGACAATGCATCTCTATGTAGTTTACCCATGCCCTGAAATTTTGAGTGAGAATGAAATCAACAATAATGATCTAACTATGAACTTAGCACTGAGACAAATAGGATAGATATCTTTAGGCAAGACCTTACTCATGGAGACCTTCAGGGTACAACAATACAAATTCATTTGAAAGGAGAGTTGCTAAAACACAGAGCCTTCAGGGTATGTTGTTACAGAAAGACTGCCAAGGGAAGTGTTTTCTCCAACTCAGCCTTGAAGGCACACAGAGGTGAAAGTAAATAGAGTTGAATGGGCAGGCTACGTGCAAAGCTGGCAGCAAAACTGGGCACATCTATGTGGTGCTGTTTTTGTAGGCATGCAAGAGTGAAGAGGTCATGGAAACACGTACTAAGGCTGAAGAATGTCACTGCAGCCAGAGATGTGTATTGAGGTTGAAATCCCTGCATAAAGCTTCTGACTAGCTCTACATAAGAGTGTGGAAGTAAAGCCTAAATTTCCGTGGAGATCCAGGATATGAGAGCTGCCAGAACTTAGAGGCATTTGCCAAGAAATGCTGCAGGTACTAAGCCGAATCAGCTCCAAACAGGGAATATGCCTCATAGGTAAAATATTGGCCCCTCAGGGAGACCCAAATCTTATATATCATGGTGACATCTTGAGCTCAGAGGGTGGACACAGAGATGTAGGGTTTCTTATTTGCTCTGTGAATGCTTTGGTTTAGCTTTGATTTGCCTTTCATTTCTATGTCACCACACTGCCTCTCTGTAGTAGGAATTTTTTGTGCTTTTGTCTGTTGGAATTATATAAATTACTCAAAATGTCACAGATGCTTATAGGCAAGATATTTCCTATATCTTAGGAGATACTTTGGATGGATTTTTTTTTAAATAGAATTGAGATTGTTAAAACCACGGGAGATGCTTGAAGTTGGACTGAATGTAGTTTTTCATTATGAGATCCTAAGAAGCTTGTTGTAGCCAAGTGGAGAATGTTGTAGTTTGGATATTAAATGTCCCCACACTCTCAGATGTTTGAATCATTGATAACCTGGGTTTTTTGTTTGGTTTGGTTGGTTGGTGTTTTTCGTTTGTTTTCATGGTTTTGGTTGTAGAACTTGGGTGATGTTGGGACAGAGCTGGAGGAGGTGGGGTAATGGGATAAAGTGATTGAACTTGATAGCCTGTCTCCCTTCCACTATTCTCTCTGCATCCTGGACCACTGAAATATGAGCTTCATGCTCTGCCACCTCAGCACCAAGCTATCCCTGCTATCATTCCTCCCCTGCCATGATGGAATGCACCCTCTAACCATGAAGCAAATTTTATCATTCCTACCCTTTCTCTTTTCATGTGTTTAGGTGTGATGAAAAATACATGTAATATATTACCTTTGTTTTCTCTTCTTTAATAAGAAGATAGATGGATAAAATCAGTAAGAGTGTAATAAGTATTAAAGAAGGAATTGGATAGAATAGACTCTAAATATTCCCACATAGAAGATGCTTGGTGTGAACCCACACTGAATAGACTAAAGAAGCCATTTGCTAAGGAATATAGAAATATTGGCTATTTTGGGACAAAGATGACCAGTGGGCTACCTGGGTGCCGATTTGTAGAACCAGAGGAGATGTGTTCTCTGGGAAGTGGAGTAAAAATGCTGAGGCTACAATAAAAGCCACAGGAAGATGTGGATGCCAACCAAGTGGGGTGATTGTATTAGCATATATCTTCAAGCCAGACATAAGAAATGCCTAAAAGGAAATAAGAGTTGAAGTAGTATCATGACTAGTACTCTTGACTAGTAGTTATAACTAATACCCATTGGAGTATTCTTGTTTTGACCAGCTTTTGTTGTTGAAAAGTTAAAGGTTTTTGAGTTAGGCTGCACCAAAATGAGAGGCAGAGATTTGGTCTGACAACACAGATAAGGACAGTGTAAGATATCTGGAACAATTTGCTAGCTCACCAGGCTCAACTTTACTCACATAAGTCTATGTGATCTTTAAAAGTTTGGGATTAGAAATGAATAATTCTGAATTAGCAGCAGAGGATCTTGGGCTTTTAAAGAACATACTCTTACTCCTCTTGGTAATGACCACAAATCAAGAAATAATTTGACACAAAGGGTAAGAATATATATATATATATATATATATATATATATATATATATATAAAGTTTAATTTAAATGTAAAACCTACCACATACTAGCTCTTGACAAGGTGGAAAGATTATCAATCTTTATCATTATTATTATGTTTGGTTAAAGCATTGTTATATTTCTGGCACTGGACACATAAACATTAACTATTAAGGTCTGGGAAGCTGAACAATAAGAGAAAATGAGAGCTCATTTTAGCATGTTCTCTTTTTAGGATAGAATGTAGACATCCCAGGAGAATGGATCCACTTCCTCAGCAATTCGGTGCTTATACTTGAGTGGTACAAACTTTACAATCGTCAATGATTACTCTCTGTACCCAGTACAAAGCTGTTGAGCCTCACACAACATCTAAGATTAGTTTGTGTAATCAGGGTCTCGGATAGCTTGTGATGGACTCAAGTATGTGATAACTTCCTAAGTGCAGTGATCTTAGGGTATGTACCCATACACAGCGGCAATCAGCACTTTATTAGTGAAGATTTTGGTAGGTAATGATTGAAAGCGGTTGCTCTCAAGCCCTTGAGCTTCACTTTTCTCCTGGAAGAAGTCTTTCAGGCATTCCTATCAGCACAAACCAGTCAGGCCTCCCACAGGCAAAGGGTAATCCTGGTAGACAAGTAGTTTATATCAAGAATATCTGTTGACTTATCATCCAGTGGCAGCTGACCACCTGCCTTTCTGCCTACTGTGCAGAGTCACTGCTGAGTCATCAGGAGTGACGGGTGGGAATGAAAGCAGATGTTTTCTAGGGTTTTGGCAGCAGGTACACTCTTATATATAGAGGAGCTGAGAGTGCAACCGGCAAAGTTGGGGATGGGAGTAAGAGTTTAACATGTGATGACTCTTTGACCTGTTAATCAAACATTTGTAAAATAAGTTTGAGGAAATATTGGCAAATCTGCTGAATATAGGTACAAAGATGTTCATTGAACAGTATTTATGGAATGAAAAATAAGAATTCTCCAGTCATCAAAATGTGCTTTCTGCATAGAAGATGAAACTGCAGAATTGCAAGTATTAGATCAGCCTGGGGTGTGTTGTATGATAACATGTCAAAAAAAAAAAAAGAAGAAGAAGAAAGAAGAAGGCGAAGAAGAAAGAAAATGAATGAGAAAGAAAAAAAAAGAAAGAAAAAGACAATAGGCTATAGCAATGGTTCACTGAAAAAAGTGCTCACCTCAAAAGCATGAAGACTTATGTTTGATCCCCAAAACCTAGGAGAAATTGCTGGGTATGATGGTACATGCTTGTAAGCTGAGCATTGGGTAGACAGGCCAGGGAGATCCCTGGGGCTTGTGGGCAAGCCAGTGTGGACCAACTGACCTTTTTTCACAAAAAGTGGATGATGTTTCTGAGAACAACACTTGAGCTTGTCCTCTCATCCATATGTACAAGATCAAAGATAAACACACTTGTAACTCTCCATGGGCACACCCATACATACATATACATACACAACATGCACACATATGCACACACATGCCACATAAAACCAACCAAGCAGAAACACGCACACACAAAACTTTATTTGTGCCAATCCTAAAACACACAACCATATAGTAATGACATAAGAATATATAAACAAATACTGCATTGACAGCATATCAAAGAAAAGTTAAAAACCAAAACCATGTGTGTAAGTAACGTTTGGTTTTGCTTTGATTATGTTTGTGCAGAAATATGTCTCAAAAAGCAGAAAAAAAAATACTTGGGAGGTGGCTCAGCACAGAAGCATGCTTACTGTGTAATCATGAGGACAGTAGTTCTGATCCCTGTAACTACATAACCCGCGGGGCCTCCATAGACATATGTAAGCTCAGAAATGTGAGGTTTAACAAGTGCTGCTGGCCGCTGTATGTGCACAGGTGTGTGTGCTCACAAACTCATGGACTTAACTCACATAGGTACATACACACCACTACTACCGCCCCACACAAATGTTTAGAAAACAGGAGAAAAGTGTCTTATGCTTCTTGAACCTACCATAATATATTTTGTTTTTGTAATGACTCAAGTACAATTGTGAAATCAAAACCTTTTTTGGTGTGTGCTGGCAGAGAGGGCAAGAGATCTTACCTCTGGTTCTGTGCTGCGTGTCCAACACCAACAGCAATCCTGAGCTCCAGAGGGCTCACTATCCACCCACTCAATGAAGTCATGCTCACTCTGTTCTATATTCTCGAACACTCCAAGAACCTAACACTTCCTTGTGACTTTTACTTTGACATGAATGATCAGCTCCCCATAGGTGTCTTCACATACTGAACAGCCCCAGAGATAGAAACGGGATTTTCTTGCTTTAATTAGTATGTTCCCATTGTTTGTAGAGTTTAAAGTGGGGACCATGTGTGAAAACTGGCTGCCCTTAAAAATATTATTTACTCACTTATGTTTTATCTGTTTCCTCAGCAAGCATTTATTGCATGCTGTTTTTTATCTGTGTATTATGAAAGAGTTGGAAACATGACAACAAACAGATAAAGACCTGTATTTGTGTATCATTGTATAGGAGCCAAACATTTTCTTTATTCCATCTTTATGTTTGCCCATGTCTCATGGAGGTGACCTCAGTCTCTAAGGTAGATCTCAGAAACATCATTTTCTAACTTTCTGTAAAATATTGTGGGCCTAGAACATGACTTAGGTTTCTTCCATCAGACATGAAGAATTAAGATTTCATTTGGGAAACATACATTGGGAAGAAGGCACTATGCAGAGACTTGTTTTGCTAGGAGGAATGATAAACAGCTGGCCTAGGTTGCTAGGGTTCTGAAAGCTATTCCTGGGAAGTCATTGTAATTTGGATTTCAGCCAAATTGAGAAGGTTCTAATGAACCAACAATACTAAAGTATTGTGATCCTTCATAGTTGCCTATCTGGGTTGTGATAGTTATATTTCTTATTGCTGTAATTAAAATTTCCAACTGGAAGCAATTTAAGGAGAAAAAGATTTGTTTTGGCTCAAAGTTCAAAGGGTTACATTCTGTCAAGGTGGAGAAAGTATAGAAACAAGAAAACGTGGACATTAGGCACATTTTATCTACATTCAGGAAACAAAGAGAGATAAATTCTGCGGTTCAAATGTCTTTCTTCATTTATTTAGTACAAAACACCCTCATAGGGGGGTGTCATAAAACATGCAATCAAGATGGTCTTTGTGCCTCAGGTAATCCTTTTGGAAAACATCCTCATGCACAGACCCAAAGGTGTGTTTCCACAATGAATGCAAAACCACTCAAGATGATGGGATTAGTTGTCTCAAGGTCTAACATACTGTTGTCAGTCAAGTGACTATTATACATCTGACATGACTTTTAAGACATCCGCAGTAGCTGGAGAGACAGTTCAGTAGTTAAGAGTGAGTTAAGCAAGTACTCTCAACTACTTGCTGGTCAGTCATGAGGATGAGGGTTCAGATCCACATACCCACATTGTACAACTCACAGCTTCCTATAACCTAGACATATGATGTTCTCTTCCAGCCTTTGTGGTCATCTGTATACATATACAGACACACACAGGTGGATGCATAATAAGTTTTTTTTTTTTTTTAATTTCAAAGACAGCAGCTATGTGAGCTACTTTCTTATTGTTGTGACAAAGACATATTGTGCTAAATACAAAGCAATTTAAGAGATGGAGGCTTTATTCCGGCTCGAAGTTTTAAGGGTCATTCCTTCTTCATGCTGGGAAAGGTATATCAGCAAACACAAAAGGTCTTGTAGTCACATCACATCTGCAGTTAGGAAGTGGGACCAGGCTTTACAAACCCAATGCCTTTCCCCAGTGACAGACTCCCTCACTGAGGCTGCACCATGGAAAGCTTTCACAGTCTTCCCAAGCTTGTCACCAGCTAAGCACCAAGTGCTGGAACACCTGAAACCCATGGGGTACCTTTGACATGCAAACCCCACTGCTGTTATCTTCCTCCCCATCCACTGAATCTGAGCACTGCACCTCTTGACTTAATTCATCAGCTTGTACATGCATACTCTCTGTCCTTGTCCATGCAGTACTTGAGCCATTGCTTGTCTGCCGAGGTCAGGGAGAATCTGGATTCAACTCTCTATTCACCTTCCACAGCGTCTGGCCGTCGGCCTCTTTCCACCCAGCATGCTCTGGATTTCAACTGGTTTATTCCCACCAGTGTAAAATATTGTTAAGTATTCTAAGTGTGATTTTCCTTGGAACCACCTTCCATAACAGTTTCACCATTTTCTACTTTATCCTGCAGCTCAATCCCCCTGTCTGTGCTTCTTGTTTTCTCTTACGTATGCAGTCACCTCAGATTACATCACTCTACCTTCTGCACTGGCATTGTCCTTGGCCTCCCTATGTCCTTAGTGCCAAGTCTATGTGATCTGATCAAGCAGCAAGAGGGATACAGTAGAAAGAGAAGCAAGACCCAGTCATTCCTTGCTCAGAATTTCCCAATGTTTTCATTACACCCAAATACAGGCCAAGGGCCCTTGCCAGAGCATATAAGAGCTTGAGTTGGCACCAGCTACTTTTCTGACCTCATCTCCTGCTTCTCTCCCTCCCCCACTTGCTCTGTTCTCCTTCACTTCTCCTCACTTCACAAGCATTCCAAGTGTTTTCTTGCATCCAGCTCTGGGATTTGCTGTTCCTTCTTCCTTGAAAGGGCTTTTCTTAGGCAGTTTACCGCCTCCCTCCCTCACATCTGGACTGTGCTCAAGTGTTACTCTCACCTGGAAGATTTCCCTCCACTGCGCTGTACTCCTAGCTGACCCTCATTCTTTTCTCCTCCGAGGCTTTATAACCTCTGGCATATATCATGTGCTCATTTATTTATAATCTGTCTATTCTACTACACTATTATTTCCATTGGAGAGCACAAAGTTTTGATCAGTGATGCACCCTCAGTGCCTAGAGGCATTGAATAAATATTCGTAAGTATTGAAAAATGTGTGTTGAAAGAGTGCCTGGTTTGTATGGAAAAACAGCATGGAGTACCCTACTTTTCTTAGGGGACTCTTCTCCAGCGATGACAGTGTAGGAACGAGAGAAAGATGCCAGGCAGTAAGTGAAGGAGAATGGAGAGACTGCTGTAGCAGGCCAGTCATGTCTTCAGAAACACAAACCATGAATCCTGGTGATAAAATTACAACCTTAATAAGTAGAACCTATGATTCGGCAAAGCAGAGGATGAGGGTGGCTTTTCAGAGAGACCCAGGATGACAGACCTCGTAAGAGTGTTTGATTAATCTTTGAAAGTTTGGTAGTCTTGTTTACGAAAATTTGCATGCCAAAGTTCTTTTTTCTTATTCTTATTTTATTGAAAGAAAATTAAGCCAATTTATATTGCTCTGAATGAATTGGGGCAGAACTAAAAACTCAATCTTTAAACTCAAGTCTTCCTCTCTGAGAAAGAACTCAATGTTCCTAGCAATTTTCAACTTTCATCAAGTTATACAGCTTATGTATCAAGTATGCCCACAAGCTGGGTCTATATGAAGTCAGAAATATGAGTTCAAATTGTTTTTTATTTAATAAATAGTATTGGCTTGTGTTGTTCTGACTCAAAAATAGTAAAGAAAGATGACTGTCTGATCCTACACTTAATTTAGTGAGTCTCTGAGAAAGTTGTGGATGATCTATCAGAAAAATACATAGAAACATATATATGCCACTTTGACAGAGTTTTAGAAGATGTTAGAAGCCATCCCAGCATCACACATGGCTCCCACATGTGTGTCCTTTAGTTGGGTGAGCTTTAGTGTCTCTATCTCTCTATATCTGGCTGGCTGGCTCTCCCTCTCTCCCTGCCTTCCCCTCCTTTCTTCCCTCCTTCCCTCCCCTTCCCCCTTCCTTTCTCCATTCCTTCTTTCCTTCCTTTTGCATTTGTAAATAGGCATGTTTGTGTGTCTTTATGTGTCAAAGTACCTGCTTCGGGGATTGCGAGGAGGGTAGAGGACTACCTTGGGTGCCAGACCTTTCTTGAGACAGCTTTTGTTGTAACTCTGCTGTGTATATCAGCTCTCAGCACAATGAGCCAGAATTCTCCTTTCTGCTTCCCATCTCCTCAGTCTTTGTGTGAAGTTTTAATTGGATTTGAGGATTTGAACTCAGGAACTCAAGCTTGTGTAACAAGCACTTTTACTCGCACCTGGTGTCACCTAGACAAAAAATTCTAAAAGGAATGTGGTATAGGTTCAAAATTAAATTCTCATGAAAATTTTAACATGCAACCTTTTAAATATACATGCTGACAGATATCCAATGTTTTAAAATTTCTTAATCAAAATATTAGATTCTCCAAAGATATGAAAAGTATACCAAATAGTATGTCAATGAAAAAGAACCTTGATATTTGTACAAGTTATTAAGTTTTTAAAAAGCGAAAGTCAAGCTATGATAATTTTAAATTACTACAAAGCGGTAAAAAGGCAGTTAAAAGAATTTTTAAACTATTTAGTATCAAAACTTCTATCAATAAGCTAAATGTTGTAGAGCTTTTCGACTTGGTTAGAATATAATTTATGTAACTCAAAATGTTTATATTTAGAAAATCTTCTGTGTCACATATTAATAGTTCTGATACTAGATATACAAATATCATCACCAATTATGATTCTTTCCACATTTTAATGCAACAATTTAGGGAAATTTCTTGGCCTTCAGGGCCTAGGGTGACTGAGTGTCAATGTGCTACGAATTGAATTTATCTCCTAATCACTGTTGACAGCTGTTGGGGTTTGAATGAGAAGGGTCTCTATGGCCTCGTATATTTTAATACTTGGGCCTCAGTTGGTGGAACTGTTTGGAAAGGATCAAGATTATGTGGCCCTTTTAGAGGAGGTGTGTCACTAGAGGTGGGCTTTGAAATGTCAAAGCCCTTCCTAGTGTTCTCACTCTGCTTCTTGCCTGTGGATTGTGATGTAGACTCAGCTACTATTTCATCACCATACCTGCATGGCTGCTGCCATACTTTCTGCAATGATGGTCATGGAGTCTAACGCCCTAAAACCCTAACCCCTGGTCAAATTTCTTCTATAAGTTGCCTTAGTCATCGTATCTTATCAAGGTAATAGAAAAGTACATGCAAGATGCAGCCCATCTTTCTCTTTTCCATATGTCATTTCCCAGAAGTTTTCCAGGTTCTACACTTTGACCTCCATGAAGGGTAGTACTGTATCACTAACTAGTAACTCCATGTCCCTTTTCACTGAGCTCCCCATAATAAGCAATATGTCAGCTCAACTCATGGTCATTGTTTCTGCTCTCAAGATCATGCCTTAGTTATTGAGTAATAATTCTTTACTTAGATGATTGCAGTATTCCCTTAGACAGTTATCTCTCTATGTTCTCTTCAAAGTGGTACTTAGTGCAACAAGATAGAGATATTCTGGGAGCCTTGTAACAGAGAATTCGTCAATAAATGTTTTTACAATAGAATTAAATCTAAAATGATTTTAGCAACAAAGAACATGATCTTCATGATCTGATTCCACAAACTTTTTCTATTATAGTTGCTGAGCTCTCCTTTAAACCTGTTTTCCGTAGCAGGTTCCCAGTACATCTGATCTGCTTACTGCTTTTTTATCACAGTCTACACCTGCACCAATACTCAGTCTCCTCGTTTGTCTCTTGGCTCTGGTGTGTCCTTGTTAAGTCTAAATTCTTTGCAACCTACCAGGTGCTGGAGAGGTATTCCTATGTTCTTGTTCTGGTTTAGTTTCTGTGACATTTAGTTTTGTGTGCCACTTGGAGGAGACTGAAGCATGCCATATACCCAGTATGTTTCTGGGTATAGGACGTGTTTGGGAAAAGATTAGCATTTGAATTAGCAGAACCAACAAAGAAGATTCACTTTTATCTATGTGGATTGGTTTCATCCCATCTACAGCAGACCCAGAAAACGTGGCAGAAGGGCAAATTCTCTGTCCCTTTTTGGAGGTATCTATCTGCTGCCTCATATACTGTTTGTTTGTTTTTGTTGTTGTTCTTGGGCTTTCAGACTTGAACTAAATTATACCGTTGACATTGTTGGCTATCCATTTTGTAGATGGTTTATTATGGGCCTTCTTGTCTGTCATAGTTGCATAAGAAAATTTGCGTAAGACAAGTCATTTCACATGAGTGAATATAGTATTTATGATTTCTTTGTATGCTGTTGTTTTAATCATTACCATGTATCTCTAAAGCACATACACATACATACATTTCTTGCAGTTTTCTGATTTCAGGCAAGGTCTCTCTCTGAGCCTTAATCTCTCCTAGAGACTTGAAGGGACTTTGTGAAATTTGGGCTTTATGCATGAGAATGGGATAGGATAACTCTGGGTATCCACACTGGCATTTTCTGATCACTGATCTTATGTTGCAGTGCTCAGCCTTGGCCGTTTATTACAAATACTTAACACAGTTATACTTATCTGGCTCTAAACAAATGATGCATTATCTAGAATTCACACTGACTATCTGCTTTGTGAGAGATGTGGAAGTAACAGGCAAATGACCTATGTATTGTTCTGTTTTGTGTCACAAATTCTAGCACATTGTTAAAATGTTTATATTGTTCTGATAGCAATAATAATTTCTGTGAAATATGTGTCTTGGAAACTCACTTACCTGTGGTAAGGAAGGATCACATTGTTTTGAAATTACAACAGGTCGATCAATTTGAAGAGGTTATGAACTGTAACGTAAGTATTATTTGTGGTGGGAAACGAATCTCCAAAGTTCTGAATAAGAGTCTAAACAGTGTTTCATTGAAATTCTAAACATGCTGGTATTTCTAAGATGCACCAACCATCATAAAAATGGATGACATTATCTTAGATCACGAACAAGGCTTATAGGTTACTGAAATTCATGAGGAAAGTGGGACAAATTAGTGAGAAGCATGGGTGCACAATAGCAGAAATGGCTGTTGGGGTGAAGTGACAGATGTTGCGGCCTCAAGGGTAAGTTCCTGCCTACCTTGGAAAGCAAGGCTGCCATCACAAAGCTGAAGGGCCATTTCCATCCCCGAGGTTTTGAGGACATTGTGCTTAAGTCATTCTCTTGGCCATGCAGTACACACAAAACTATTTGCATGGGAGGGGTCATCTACATTTCCAACGGGTGCATAGCCTCCCTATGAAAGAAGAAAAACCAGTCATGTGGTTCATTCCATACGAGGAATAGGAAGCAGAGAGTGATCCAGTCTATGCTAGAACATTACAAATACCCACCAGAGAAACTTTCATACAGGGCCCAGAGAATTGGAACAAGAAGAAAGAGGGTGAATGAATCAGCAAAGCCAGATTTTACACCTACTCTTAACGGAAGGAAAGAGAATCCATTACCCTCTGCTGCTCAGAAATATGCTGCTTAGAAAGTGAAGTAGGAGCAGCAACACCACAGACATGCTAATTTCCAGGAGATACGACTTAAGATGCATTGCTCTAGACTGATCCTCTGTCGGAGCAAGATTGAATGGATAACCTATTTGGTCTTTCCTGGATCTGTCTCTCTTTCATTTATAGCTCCGTTATTCTGTGATTATACGAAAGGGGGACATATAATGTGGTTACGGAACAGGTATGATTTATTGACTTGCTGTATCTTTAAGATAACACATGTACTTTGTGTTGTTTGACTTGATATTGTATTTTCTCATGAACAGCTGTGAACAGAGTAAGCAGACTCACAAAGCCTACCTAAAGAGCCAGCACATAGCACACTGCCAGTGGTGGCTTGGGGCTGCATTAACTGGTACATGCGATTTTTCTTCCTTCCTGTTCTCTCTCTCCTCCCCTTTGTAATTAATAGATTTTCACACTCTCGAGCATTTAGCATAGCCTTGTTTGTTTGATGCAGCCCCCTTCCGGGTTTCCCCTGTGGTTGTGGTAGAGGGACGTGGGGGAAACCGTTTGATGAATCACAATTTGTTGAAGGCAGTTATGGTAGCAGCAATAGAGAAATGGAATATTTGCAAAATGCCAGAGGTGAAGGAATAGGACACACATGATTAAAGTTGCCATAAAATCAAAGCTGTCAAAGCAACAAAAGCCGTAAAAAAGAAATATTCTGGCAACGTCAGTCTCCCGCACATCCAAGGGTGCCATGAAGCATATTACTGAAGACAGTCCATTAGGAGTACAGGGAATTTTTTTTCCCATTGACTATGAAAACATGTGCAGAACTATAAATGTTCTTTGCCCCAGGAATTTTTGCAGAGACACCTGGGGACTGCAACAACAACAGAAAAACCCAACATTCTGAAAGAGTACCCCTGGCCCTGCTGTGAACAACTACAGGAGAGGGAGGAGGTTCAGAGACAGGGGCTAGCTTTGGGGATGAGTTTAAATGAGCATCTTGACTGAAGAGCATCTCTGTGGTCCTTTCAGCAGTTCTGAGGACATGGAGGTATGAACATGCCCCTAGATGGAAGAATGGGGCATGCCTCTATTGCTCCCAAGAGCCCAGATCTGTGAACCAGATGATTTTGGCGTGATGAGTAGCCTGCCTTGAAAGAAGAAAATTATTTTTATCTGAGGATATCCAAGCTACTCTTGTAGAGGTAGTTGGTTATTAAAGAAAACTATTTGGGCACTCCATGAAGGATCTTAAATATCCTGCAGGGTAGCAGGAAGTTGCTACAGTGTGGACTTCTGCTATCCTCATGGCATCTCACCCAGACTATGGGGAGATTCCTAAAATATCAAACAAGGACCGAGGGAATGGTCTACATCTGGGTAGGTCAGAGCAAACTAGAGCTACAAAGGGAAAGGTCAGAATAAAGCTTATGTGCAAAAACAATGGTATACATCCCTTTTTAGAGAAACACATACAGAATTAAAGCAAGCAAGTGAATGAACAAACAAACAAAAAACTAATGCTTCTGTCTGGGTACAAATGGCATAGTTTATAATGCCTGAATAAAAAGACAAGCTTTTTGGTGGATGCGTACTGGATTTCATTGCTTTCAAATGCCCTTTGATTCAGAAATCTAGAATGCTCTGTGAGTAGAGGTTTGGCTTCTTTTCCTACAAACTTCTTTGGGATTGCCAGCAGGAGTGGCTACAGTTACACGAGTAAGATGAAAACATGGGGAAATTAAAAATCCCACTTGCTGAAGAGTAGCCCCCTCCCCACTCCAGGATGTGTCTCTGAAAGCATCAGAGAAGGAAGCGCGGGGTTGTACCTAAGCCAGAGAGACAATACACACCCCTCCAAATCTGCCACCATTTTCAGTCTTCTGTAAATTTGTTTAATAGATTGTTCCCCAATTTTCCATTTGGTTGTATCTAATTCTTATTTATTTATTTATTTATTTATTTATTTATTTATTTATTTAGAAATAGGCTTAAAAGAGTGAACAAGCCTTTCCTGAAGCTTCCTCTCTGGGAAGGAATGAGCACATCAGAAGAACCCAGCTTCTTCCTCTGTCTGTGTGGTGGGTGAGAAGCAAGGGTTTGCTCCTTACTGGAGATCTGATCTTAGGAGAATCTCCTGTATCAGCCCTTCATCTGGAAGACTGGTGAAGTGGAACCAGGAATCTCTGAATGATCTATCCCTGATGGAAGAGCTTTGCAGTGCTCAGGATATAAGAATAGTATAGTTAATTATTCTTCCTCCCCCATTTTGTTGCAAACCACTAGTCCATTGCTACCCTTACACTGTGATGTGGTTATAAGACATTATTCATCATCATTATATCAACATCATGTTTTTTTTTTTATTTTAACATTTTTCTCTAAACATAAAAAGTTCCACTTGGCAACCTGTTTAATTTCTTTGACTGGATAGAGAGCAACACAACTCACATCTGACCATATCTTGTAAGTATTGTCTTGAATCTTTTCCTTTGTAAAGCTAAGAACTCATCTTTTGACAAACACTGTATTTGTGTGACTGAGATCATTTCCATGGTAGCGGAATGTGAGGAAGGCATCACAGAAAACGGTCTGAGGCTTGACTGGAGGTTCAAACAGCAGGATAAACTGGTTTGGGATCAAATAAGCTCTTATTCAAGTAAAACTGTCGAGAAACACTGCCAAGGGAACACAGAAAATAACTGGGGAAGGAAATTGCTTTTGGAATAAATGCTCTGTTCCTTCAGGTTTGCTCCTGTGGAAAGTACCCCTTTGAAGAGACTTAATAGAACCATTGGAGGGACAAAACATGAAATATCTCATGAAATCTTAAAAGGTTTATTTTATAACCATTTCTTCTGAAGGTACATGTGGAGAAAAGAGAAAACGAGGAGGTGGAATTTGTACTCTTGATCACAAATCACTAGACAAAGTGTTGTGCAGTGCTACTCACATCTAAGTCTGTTCCAAATACCTTGCCTGCTCTCTTCTGTGCCATGAAAGCTGTGTGTGTGTGTGTGTGTGTGTGTGTGTGTGTGTGTGTTTATTTGTATGTCTTGTGCCATCCTAATGCCTGGACATGAATCCAAGGTACTTTGTGTTCTAAGGACATGCTTTTGTGTTGAATTTTGGTGAATTACTCGTAATTCTTTAATTGGAGTCTGTTGAAATCTCCTCATGATTTTGCTGAAATCATTTCATGTAACTTGTCTGTCTTTTATGTATCAGCTACCCACCATCTACTATGGACTGGATACCATTCATCACTTTTTTTTTTCAAAAACATAACTTGATGACCTGTGCTGAGAATGAAAGCACATGTAAGATGTCTCCTGCCTCTAGTAATTTTGAACAGAAGGAATTTAAACTTTAGACTATTCAAAGATAATGATAAGAGGCTATGGTACCTGTCATCTCTAAGGAGGAACAGAATAGTCAGATATATTGACAATTTAGTAGAGGGGTCAAACATCACTAGAAATGACTCTTTATATGGGGAAAGGGTAAGGAGGTGATTAAGAAAGCAGCAAGAAGACCATCTCTAGTCTCAGAATAGTAAGATGATAGATGATCACCTTCTGTATGCTTACAGATTAGAGCTTAAATCACATGGATTTGTTTTCCTATAATTCTGGAGGCTGGAAGTTCAAGATCAAAGTACTGACAGGACTGGCTTGCAAATGGTTGCCTTATTTGCATGACTTCTGGTGTTTCATTGTTCTCTTATAAAGACACTAGGCCTACATTAATGACCTCATTTGGTCCCAACTCCCCCCTTAATGATCCCCTTTTTTAACTACGGTCACATAGGGATTAAAGCTACAGTACATTTATTTGGAGGGACACAATTCAGTCCAGACCAGAGGGTAATAGCTTACTTCAGCAGTTTATTATCCCTCAAGATTAGTCAGTGTACAAAGCAACGTGGGAGATCATGTAATACCTGATTGTTAGATTATATATCTGAAGTGAAATCTTAGAGTATTGCTGAGCCATTGAGGATTCCATGCTTTCAGCTAGAGTCATTTGGCTGGACTAATGAGGTAATAAACAAGGAACAAGAGAAAATTCCATGGGATTAGGTAGGGTGGTGAAATATATAATCTATGTGAATGTGGAGTCTTGTGGGTTGTAGAATATCCAATAGAGAAGTTGACACAGATTGACAGGCCTCATTCTTGGAAAGCAAGACTTAGATTAGCTCAGTCTGAAATATTTAGCATATGGACAAGAGCAGTTTCAGACATGAGACTACCAAAATTAAGGTAGAATGAGAATATGAAAAATACCTACAAATAGAAAAATAGTAACCACTGACATCTTGGGTAGAAGTGGCGCAAGGCAATTCTTCACTTTTCATTGGGAAATGTTTAAAATACAGTACAATTATCACTCTAATTGTTCTTGAGCCAATGTCAAAGTAAATAGAAAATTAAATTTAATTTGTGATTTACAATGGCTTGTTTCTGCCTTTACTAAATATTTTAATTTTCTTTAATTTAAACTTAACCTAGAATTTGATTTTTTTCATCTCTATGTATTATAATAGCTCATTTTAATTTTAGCTATGTCATTTGTCCAAGTGTTCAGTTACTCTAAGATTAAAGCCTCAAGTCTCTAATAACTAGTAATGAATTGTAAAATTTGAATAAGTCCATTAGGATATTGCAATTTGGGGAAAATTGACTTTCTAAACATTACATTATACTTGCCTTTAATCTCAAGTTGAATAATCTCAGTTACTCTGTTCCATTTATCATAGTCACCACATATAGGCACACACTTGAGGAAATCCTCCTGAGGATATCTATTATGGCTGGCAAGAAAGACAAGTTACCCCCCAAAGAGGATGATGGCTAGCGTTAATTGTCAACTTACTGGTTACGGAATCACCTCAGAGGCCAACCTCTGAGTACACATGCGGTGGATTATCTAGTTGACATTAATGAATGTGGGAAGGTCCCTCTTTGTTGTGCGTGTAGGGATCATTTCCTAGGGTATGTTGGCCTGTATAAACAGAGAAACAATATACATAGCAAAATGAATGCATTGCTCTCTGCTTCCAATTATGGATGAAACACGGCCAGTTGCTTCAGGATCTCACTGTCTTTATTTTCCCACTCTGGTGAGCTTGAACTGTGGCCCCTCCCTCCAGTATTCTACCCTTTCTTAAGTTGCTCTTGTCAGATGTTTTACCACAGCAATGGGAAAGAAGTGAAGACATGGTGAGTCATGTGGTCCTAGCACTGTCATTCACCGTGTATATGTGTGTGTGTGTGTGTGTGTGTGCAGGTGTGCACCTTGCATGTGCATGTCATGGCATGTGTGTATAGAAATCAGAAGACAGAGTTGGTGAGTGGGGTTCCCTCATTACCCCCATGAGTTCTGGAGATGGGACCCAGGCGTTCAGGTTTGTATAGCAAGCACTTTTGTCCATTTCGCTGTCAAACCAGTCCACACCTTTCCTTCCTATATTATGGCAAGAACACTTGGATCTTTTCCTAGTAAACTTTCACTCTATAGAGCATTGTCACTGACTATATCTAGTCACCACGCAGTATATTGGAACTCTGACAATTACTCATAACTGCTAGCTGTATCCTTTAATCAGCTTTTCCTCTCTGTTGCCCTGGAAACTCATATGACACTTCCTGCCTTTATGTTTGCCTCTTTCAGAGTCAATATAGTCTCCTGTCGTAGAGATCAATTGCATTTGTTTTACTGTTTCTCGCTTTCTTCACCTAGCCTAGGATTTGCAATGTTCATTCATGCCACAAATGGCAGTCTCTTTTTCTTTTTAACACCTGAATAACAGTCCAGTGTATATGACATGAGTTTCTTTACCAATTTGTTCATTGACTGGCACTTAGGTTGTTTCTGTACATTGCCTGTTGTGGATATAATTACGTGAGTGAATGTGAACTTGTGAATACAGGTTGGGATATTCATGCCCTTTGGGGAACCTTGTCAACACAGTGGCTTTAAGATTCAGCTTGAACATTCATTTATATTTCTTCACTGTAGTCTAAGGATAGATGGCCTAGCCCTTTGGCTAGAAGCTGTCAACAGAACTTGACATTTTAATCCCTGTGTGAAGACTCATTGAAACCCCCTCTTTCTTGGCTCAAATCTTGTTTCCAAACAGCCACGAAATCATTTGTTACTGAGCCTAGCAGGGTAGAAATCAAGGCCATTGTGGGGGTCTGTGAATTGCTTCCAAACTCCTGATTATGGCTCTCTTTCTGATGTTGAATATTCCAGAATGGGCAGAAGCAGGAGGAAGGCAGATGTAAGGTGATTTCCGCTAACTGGAGAATGACTGCCCTCTGAACCCTATAAACTGCACTAAGAATTCCCTGTCATCCACAGCCCCTTGAATGTTGATTTCTACTGATGTTTCAAAGCTCAGAACAAAGGTCAACAACACGGTGGTTCCTTATCTACATTAAATGCTTACATTCATGAAAACACACAGAGTCTACAGGGAGAAAGAAGAGGGCATTTAAATAATCTGTATTTAACATTTTGGTTGCTCTAGTAAGTAACATTGATTGTACCTCCAATTACATCACTAGAAAATTAAAGAGCTTTAGATTTTCATATTGGCTTTCTTTTGTTAACACACACACACACATACACACACACACACACACACACACACTTGGATAAACATGCTATCATTTTAATAAAAAATATCACCAATTATCAAATGAATGAATGTGTTGCTCATTTTTTTATTTCAATGACATGGATCAGGAAAAAAACACAATTAGATTATTTTAAAATATCAAACTTGAAAATCATTAAACTAGCCTGGGAAAATCAGGGTGTTTCTTCGGGGCCATTACACACCAGTGTCTCCATAGAACCCAGATTCCAGGTTGTTTTCAAATGCTGACAAAAAAAATCTTATTGATTTGAAAGCTTCCTTAAGAATCCTGTCTATAATTTCTGTTCACATTTGACAGAATCTCATGACATTAGAACCACTGAGTTAATTGAAATTCCACATTGGCAGAGATCGTCGTGTGCACTTCTCATTTAGAGATAACACTTTTGTTCCTGACACAGATTGAAAATGAGGACCTCAGGAACAAGAAAAAAAAAAAAAAAGAAACTCACCCCCACCCCAACCTTATTTCAAAATAAAATTACACCAGAGCAAGTGCCACTTTTTAAGTGGGGAGAAGGGAGGGAGATCTAATTGATAGAAAACAGACTAAGTTTCTCGAGTTCAGACAACTCATCTTGTCTGTCTTGTCAAGACGGTACCAGATAAATTTGAAAAGTAAATAGTAATAACTCAGATTGCCCGAAGGCAGCTTTGTCAACCTCTCTTCTTCTAGGAAGTATGATTAATACTAGAGTTTTCTCATACATTCTTGACTTTTGAAAGCCTTTCCAACTTCTCTTCAGAAATGCATGTCCCAGAAATTCCAATTTATTGACTTCCCTCCAATTTATTCCATTGTGGTTCCATCTATGTAATAGCAACTTGAGGTAAAATGGACAGATTGATTCGATTTTATGCACATTTGGTATAAGGCTGAAAGCAACGTAATCAGAAAGCCTTCCCTTCCTTTCATCTGCTCTTCAGTGTATGAGGAGTGAAGACAGTGAAATGCTGATAGAGGATGCATCTTTTCCATGGAGCCTGAGTTGAGAAGACAAGGCACAAACTCATTAGAAGGAGATATGAAGCAGGCAATGGATTTGCTGTGTTACAGAAATTGCACTTTGACACACAAAGACTGGCAATATTTCCACCCAAACTAGGCAAACATTTTGACGTTTATGAGAAATGAAACATCGAAGGTTAGATCAAATCCTCCTTATGAAAGTCTACTTATTATATGTTCTCAGAAGATATGCCACATTTAAATTGGCACCATTATTTTCATTCTCCTAAAAGATAACAGAATTTCTCTGTTGGAACAATATTAACCTCGATACAGTGAATACATATAGCATGCTTACTATGTATCAGGCATTGTGCTGTGCTTCTAAATAAAAATAAATGCTGGACTCAGGCCCACAATGAATTTTAGCCCACTTGCCATGACCTTGTTTTTTCTTGTGTGTCATGTGTAATCTTCAATAACACCAAAATGAATGACAGGTTAAATTTTGACTTATAGCTTTATTCTGAATGCCCGACAAGAAATTTCCAAAAGGAAGTCATAGCTGAACTTCAGTGGTCAGAAGGGTATACTGTTCTTAGCTGTGATTGCCCGATATAAGTAGGCATTATAGACCTTATTCCTATGACTTCCCAGGAATGATGGCCTGAAGTTGTGTGTGTATGCATCTGTGCATATGTGTCTGTGTGTCTTCACAAACATCAATGTTCAGATAAAAAGTTGTATTGCACCTTTGAAGAATGGTACACAACAGAGAGCCCAGGTTCTGGTTTCTGCCTTGCAAGTCTGTTTTGTAACTCTTTTACAATGCCTGTCCTGAAATAGCTATGCCATGACTGCAGCTCAATCTGTGCCCTTCTTGTGATTTGATTTCTAAGTAGTTGTTGCCTACTTGGAGATGGAAGCCCTTTGCACACCTTGAAAGTGAAAGTGAAAGTGAACTTAATAAAAATATGCTGATTCAAGTTAAAGATGTTTTGTCATATCAGTAAGGGCACGGAAGGTTAAACTTGACCTTCTCAGAGGAAAAAAAGTCACTGTTCTGTGTTTCAGCTAAAACAGGCATATAATTTCAGGATGAAGGGAGCTGTTTCCTGGAGAATTCTCTGAACATGAGTTGGTTGCAAAGATTGCAAAAATAACTCCTGCGTGGCATATCAGTACTAGGACAGAATGTCATGGGTTATCAAGAGCGACTGGTGACAGGGACTCATTCTCTTGTTCATTTGTTTGTTTTTCTGGGTGAGAAAATGATGTCCCCTGTGGAAATAACTTAAGATATGTCTTTATATTGCTGGAGACACTCTGCAGTAGACACTGTGGTATGTTGTCTAGGTGCTGCTGGAAGGAATATTTGTCGGCACAGATGTTGGGGTACTAGGAGTAAACGCCTCAGCTTGCATCAGCGTTCAAGCTCGCCTTAGCGGCAGAGTGGTCCCACACAAAGATCTGTTCTTCCCGATTTAGAGACTGGTCAGGGAGAGGAAAGGCAGCAAGGTCTGACTGTTCATCCCAACAGGAAGCAATTTAAAGGGCAATCTAATTTTAGGGTTGCCCGTGGCAGATAAAGGGAGATTTCCAGGAGCCCTCATCTGGTCCTCTCTTAGACTCATCTGTTTATCACTTATGCATCTTCTCTGAATAGACAATCCTTGAAAGCTGACAAGATGAGAAGCTCCCAGAATCTAGGAGAATTCCCCAGAAATATATGGTAATTTGTGTCCTAAGCACCAGGACATTGTACTGCAGAGATTCCTCCACTCCCGAATACCATCACTCTCAAGAACAAACACATGTTCCAATGGTCCCAGCTTTCCTGTGAATGCTTGCTTTAGCTGTTCCTTCCAGCGCAATCCGTGGAGGACCAAATATAGTGCTTATTTGCCTTCTTTATCTCTTTATTCTTTTCTATATTTACTTTTATTTTATGTGTGTGTGTTTTTCTTGTATGCATGTCTCTGTACCACATGTATTTGTGGAAGCTGCTGAAGTTACAGATGATTATGAGCCACTATGTAGATGCTGGAAATGGAATCTAGGTCCTCTGGACGAGCTGCAAGTGCTACCTCTCTGCCTCATATTCATCTTTAATACTTTAATGTTAAACTGTTTCCCTCCCCCCCTTTTAAGACTGTTACATGATATTGGCATTTGAGGACATATTTTCAACATGAATTTCACACGGTTTGGGCTTGTATGATTGTTTTCTCATGATGAAATTCATAGTCAACATTTTGAATAAACTTTAGTCTTTGTATGGTGCTGCTCTTCACTGTACTCCTCAAGAGTGTGAGAGGCTTTCTTTCTCTTTCAGGTTTCTCAGATTTCATGTCTTGTCTTTCCAACTTAGAGAGAAAGAGACAGACAGAGAGAGACAGAGAGATATAGAGAGAGGAGAGTGTCTGTCTATCTATGTGTACATTTGTATGAATGTAGGTACATATCCCATAGTCCTCTGTGGAGGCCGAGGACAGCTATGGATGTTCGTTCTTGTCTTCCACCTTGCTTGTGATAGGGGGCTCTTGTGCTTCACAGATGTGTAGCTGACCTGTGAGCTTTTCAGTAGTCTCCTGTCATCAACTCCTATCTCATAGTAGGAGTACTAGGATAATGGATAGATGCTGGCACAGCTGAATTTGCCTGGGGGTTGGAGATCTGAACTCATACCCTTACACTTGCATGGCAAACTCTTTATCTCCGAAACACCTCACCAACTCTGTCGTCTCAATATTTGTGAGTTCTTCACATATCACAAAGGTTATTCTATCTTCTCTCAATAGAAAACCTTATTTCTTGTCAATCATTTTGCTTCTAATTTGCATATGCTATCTCCTTATTCATTTAAATATTGTGAACAGAATTATCAATCTTTTATTTACATATCATTTGGATTTTGAGTTTAGAGGAACACAATCACATTTGCCTCAACTATGTACGTGCTTTCAAGATCTTGATGCCCTTATTCAGCATGGCGATTAGCCTCCTGTGTCAATTTGGCTGGGCTGTGGTACCCAGAGATAAGGTCAAGCATTTTTTTCTACTTGCTTCTTCAAAGGCAGTTTTGGATGAGATTATGTTCCACCATGTTAGTTGGTTTGCACTTAATTATTCTAAATCTTGTAGCGAACAAAGCCTGAACTTCCTCTAGAAGGAAGGAACTCTGCCAACATTTTGCCCTTTAACTCAACCTGTAACTCTTTAGAGACTCCAGCCTGAAGGCTTCCCTTATCAAATTTTGGATTTGCCAAGTCGCCACATTTTCAGGAGCCAGTTCTGTAAGAAAAAAAAACAAACCATTTAATTAATTATCAGTATATCAGTCTTTTTCCCGTTCTTCCTCTCTTCCTCTACCTCTCTCCTCTGCATGTCTATGGATCTTCACTTAGCTCTGCCTGTCTTGCCTTTCTGTAGAACCCTGACTGTGTCTAGTTACCCATTTTTAATTTACTATCATGTATGTTATGAAGTATGTATCCCATTTACCTGCCATGCAAGTGGATATCCAATGTCTATCACTTGTCAGTGGTTTGAGAAGTCACCTTTGTCATATGCAAAAATATGTTAAATACCCCTCAGTACTTGACTTTGTCTCTAGACATTCCATGCCACTCCTTTTCCCATGTAGTCTTTCAAAGAGCTACAGGGTTTTGTAAATTTTAGGGGCACAATAATATATTTTCATTTCTGCTTCACATTTTTCCTCTCCCCAAATATTTCAACATGAAACATTTTCAATATTCAAAAATACTGAAATAATCCTAAAGTGACTAAACACGCACTAATTTCCATCATGTTATAAAGTTTGTTCTCAACTTAATTGATTATTTATCTATCCCTCTGTCAGTTCATCTTACTTTTCAATGTGTTTCACAGAAAGCTGAAGTTCTCAGTCTCACGTCACCAAACACTTCAGCATCTGTAACCTCAAAGAAAAGTGAGTTTCCCTGTGGGCTCTAATTTTATTCATTTTCTTCTATTTCCCTTTTGGAATTTTGGAGGCAGGGTCTCGATTAGCTGAGGCTCCTCTCAAACTCACTGCTTAGATAAGCTTGCACCTCTGGTCTTTCTTCTTCTACCTCCTAAATTCTGGGACTACAGGCACTTGCTGCTTGGCTTTAGGGTATTTATCATATTTTAAAATTATTTGCATATAATGACATTCACAATTCATTAATGCAGCAGCAGTAGCAGCAGCAGCAGCAGCAGCACCAAACATGGTAAAGTTTTCTTCTATGCCAATATCCTTCTCACACCCTTTGCCCAAAGGTGTTTTCCATCATTGCCTGATTGGACTTCTCCCAGAATTGCATGGGCATAGAGTCCCACCAGCATACTTCTGTGTGTTTTCTCCCCTCTACAGTGTGCTCTCTCAGTCATTCCTGTTGTGTGTGAGTCATTCATTTGTTTTAGGTTAGTAGCATTCTATGGTATAAACCCAGAAAATAGAAAACAAGTCTATTAAACAAGTCTTGGTGAATGGACGATGTAACAGAAATGAAGAATTTCTCTCTTAAAAATGAAAACAGTAAATTCTAGGGTCTTACTTTATCATATATTTTTTTACAGTTCCTTTACAGCTTTTAAAGTCATCTGAAGTGAGTGTTGTCATTACCAAAATATTTCAATAAACATAAAAATAGATAAAATTCAATTAAGATATTTTTAAAAATTAATGAACAGTTTCTGGTTTGGGGCTATTATATATTTACAAACACACTACAAACACACTTCCCGTATTTGGGGGACATGTGTTTCTAGGTCTGGGAGAGATAAGTAGGTGAGTATTTAGTTGTTGAGGGGCTGGAACTCTGTGGATCAGGCTTCCAGTGGCATTGCTAATCTTTCCAATTGCAGAGAAATGCAATCACAGTAGGGCCCTTACTTAGATTTAGTTAGTCAGTGACCTTTGTGATCTTTAAATTTTTTAGCACTAACAAGATACCTAAAGGAATATTTTGTGTCATCTAATTTATATTTTACATCTGTTGCTGCCATATATTTAAAAATAAGTTTTTGTGTTGACAAAGGGTGTTCATTGGTTCAAGTCTACCTCTGTGATTTCAGGAATCATAGCATTTTCTCTTATTTTCAACATTTTCAGTTTACTCTTAGCATTCATCTTTGTGTTGCTATTTTAACTGGCTTTTCTTATTCATCATATTTCCTATTGGTTATTTCATTGTTTACCTGTATGTTTATCTGTTAAGATGATAATAGTTTTGACCTTTATATTAATTGAATTTTATTTTGTCTATTTTATTTTTATGGACATATTTTTCTTGCATTAACAACATTCACTTCAGATTATCACCTTAAAACTGAATGAATTCTAACATCCAGTACTTTCATTTAAAAAAAAAAATATTAGTTTCAATTAAATCATCCATTTACTAAGATTTGTTTAATAGATGTCTTTAAGTTTCTTGGTGTAAAAGCCATTATATTTTATAAAAATTTGTTATTTTCTAATGATTAGAATTTTTAAATTTAAAATGTAAATTAGGCTTTCTTTGATGGCTGGCAAAACACTGTGTGTGTATATGTGTGTCTGTGTATTTTGTGTGCATGTGTGTGTGTGTAGGACTAGAATTCAGTTTATAATATATATTTTATATCATTAAAATTCACCATTATATAAGTAAACTTTAATTTGACTTACAATTTAGTAGTTTTAGCTTTATAACATTACTTTGTTGCTTTTAACTTTCTTCTAAGCAAAAAAAAAAAATCATTTTCCCCAGCAATCCACAAATTACTTATATCTTTTTCTAAGAATGAATTATTTATTGTGAGCAGATTTTCAAGTATATTTGCCATGTGTATAGAAAGTCCATTTCAAGGGACTTGTGACTTGCTGGGCATTTTTGCTTTTCTTCCCATTGAAAATGTCTTATGTACTTTTCTGACCAGAGCCATCATGTCTGGTGTTAACTCTGCTTAATCTCCCTTCCTTTTTATTGTGATTGTTCTGCGTGCATTTCTCTGCCATGTTACTTCCAGTGATTTTGATTTGCTTTGGTTGAGGCCTGAGCCTTTCCCAGTGTACACGTGGCTTTTGATTAACCTAACACCGCTTTTCTTTTAACAGGTGTGTGCTGTGCCTGCCTGTGCTCATCGGGTTGAAGTGTCTGCTTACCCATTGTTCTTTCACTGAATTTTATATTATGCTACCGCATGTATGGTTTCTCTTGATTTATTTTTCCTGGTATTGCTTTCTTTATCTTTCCCCTCCATTTTGTCTTGTCTGTGGATTCTTTCTCATCATTTAAGCATGTGTAGGGGCACGGATGTCTGCACTTGTACAGGCGCACAGACAAGGACTTGTAGAGGCCAGGAAAGAAAGTTGCATGTTCTTCTATCACCCTCTACTTGCTTCACTTGTCAGTGTGAACTTGAACTTGGAGCTCACAGTGCCTTGGTCAGACTGGCAAACAGCAGGCCTCAGCAATTCTCCTGTCTCCACGGAGGCCCTACCATTGGGATTGCAGATATACCAGGCTTTTTATGTGTGTGCTGGGGATTCAAACTTGGGTCCTCATGCTTGGGCAGCAATGTCCTTACCCACTGAGCCGCCTCTGCATCTGCCACTATTCTCAGTTTTGATCTTAATCTACCAGCTCTGTCTTTGAGCTGTGAGTTTTCAACCTCTGTTTCTCTGTACCTATCATGTGTTGTCCCACAACTACTGTATTTTCTTTGAAATCTGTGGTTATTTTATTAATAAACACAATTCAAAACAGTGTGTTTGACATCGTGCTGTATTTTGTTGTCATTTCTATCCTCTTGGTTTTTACTCTGTAGTATTTGGGGGAAGAGACACTGGTTAAGGAAATCTGATTGCTTAAGTAACATGAGTTCTTGGAAGACTGGGTTTGTACAAGAGGATTGAATGAGAATGCTATACTCACAGCCCTGAAGACTAGCAAGAATTCACTTCTGTGTGCAGCAAACTCAAGGTGCCATACTGGGCATGTAAAATTGATTTAAAAGCAAACATGGCTTCCTTATACATACCCTGGTGCAGGAGGCATCACAACTGTGAGCTTCTGTCCTCCAATCAGTCTCTGGTCAATCAAGTATGCTTATGTTTCTTCGAGGAAGCACTGATGGGAAATAGCACCTGAAGGATCCAGTGATGCTTTCCCCAATCAGCCAGCCTGCCCTCTTTTCTTAGTTTCACAGATGTAATCTCTCGCACAACCACGGTTACCTGACTCTCAGAATGGAAGCCCTTTGTAAGGGTGACAGTGTTCTGCTCTCTTTGCCTCAGATCTGCACTTTTTCTCACTGCTCGTACATCTGTCCACTTCCTGTCATCACCCTCCTCAAGCAGGGTGCCTGCTTGAACACTGCCATTTTGGAAAAAAAGTAATTACATTTCTGTTTCTTCTCTTATCTTTATTTCTGAGGAATGATTTTTTAACCAATCCTAAATTTTTTAAAAAAAAATATTTTTTTATTAATTATAGTTTATTCACTTTGTATCCCAGATATAGCCCCTTCCTCGTTCTCTCCAATAGCATCTTCCCTCCCTCTTCTCCTCCCATGCCCCTCCCCCAGTCCACTGATAGGGGAAATCTGCTGCCCTTTCCATCTGACCCTAGTCTATCAGGTCTTATCTAAAATGGCTGCATTGTCTTCATCTGTGGTCTGGTAAGGCTGCTCCCCCCTCAGGGAGAGGTGATCTAAGAACCAGCCACTAAGTTTATGTCAGAGACAGTACCTGTTCCCCTTACTAGGGATCTCTTTTGGACACTGAGCTGTCATGGGCTACATCTGTTCAGGGGTTCTAGGTTATCTCCATGCATGGTCTTTGGTTGGAATATCAGTCTCAGAAAAGACCCTCAGGCCCAGATTTTTTGGTTCTGTTGATCTTCTTGTGGAGCTCCTGTCTCCTCCAGGTCTTTCTATCTCCCTGGATAAAGATTTATAAGAGTAGAAAGTACCAGAGCTTGTATTCTGTTAGAAACTTCTTTAAGTTCTAGATTTATTTCCTCCAAGAAAGCAAGCACCACAGGGAACAACAATATTCATTGTCTGCTGGATGAATTTATAATCCTTCCTGTTTCTTTAAGTGTTACCATATTAGTTCTCCATCTGTAAATGCCTGAGAGAAGCTACTTAAAAGGTGAAACGGTTCATCTGGCTCATGGTTTCAAAGTTTGTCCACAGTCACTTAAGTGTGTTGTTTCAATACAGGAGGCCATGCTGGGACGTGTGGCGTATGAAGTCTGCTCACAGGATGGCCAGTAGAGAAGAGAAACAGGAAGGAGCTAGCTTCTCAATATTGGCTTCAAGGTCATGTTCCCAATGATGTAAGTTCCTCTGATTCCGCATAGGTCCTATGGCTTCCCACTAGTAGAACTTCATGGCCCAGCCTTTAACACAGGGACCTTTAAGAGACATTATAACCCTATCAAAATGTTGGCTTTTCTATGATGAAAGTAGACTAACCAGTGTTTTCTAAGCTGATTTACTGACAAGGAGCATGAGGCTATTATTGATTATTAGTGTGGATCAATCAAGACATACTTACTTCCTGGGTCTGGGATCAGTCTGCAGAGCTAACTGAGATCAGTTTGTGGCTGAAAGTGGTGTACGTCAACTTGTCCTGATTGGGAAAGTGGCAGAGAGAGAATGATCAGCTACACACATGTGACAAGGCTTTTTTACAGCTGAAGCTCAGTCTTTCCCAGCTTATTTTCTGTTCAATAGTTAAAATCTAAGTGTTAAATGCCACATTTAACACTCCCTTGTTAATTAGCAAGAACAACATTGTCTCAACTGATTCTTTCTGATTATCACATTCTGTTCTCCCTTTGATTTTTAAAGGGGTCAAATCCTGGGGGTTTAGTACTATGGTTGTGCAAACATCTTCAATATTTGCCATCATTTTGCCTTTTGGAAATCCTGGAAAAGTGGACATGTTATATAAGCATATAATACATTCTGAAATAAAAGAATGAGTGTCCCGTAATGAAATTCTGAGTTGCTTTGGTTTGTTGTTGCTATGGACCTCACAGTGTTGCATTTGCTCAGTCAATTTTTAATGGTCTTTTCTCTATAGAAAATTATGGCCTTTTTGCTTTATGACAACAGGACTGAGACTGTTGTGTTAGAACTCAACATACGGCAAGTGTATGTTAGTTAAAATTCACTTATAAAGACTTTTATTCCTTAATTATATGTATATGTGTTTTGTATGTGAGTTCAGTAGCCATCAGAAGAGACTGTGGACTCCCTGGAGTGGGAGTTACAGCTGGTAGTGAGACATCCTGCATGGCTTCTAGGAACTGAACCCTGGTTCTCTCTAGAGCATCGTGTGTCCCTAACCCTGCATGGATGAAGTGGACACATGCTCATGTAATTGTCATTCAGATCAGTAAACTGCATGCTTATATGCACCCTGAAATTTTCCTTTAGAACCATCTATACCATCTTCTCTCTCTTCACTGAAAACAGAACATAGACAGGTTTCATGATTTTTAAATAAAACAAATACATCATAACAAATTTTTGGTCATGTTTCTTCTGCTTAGTTTTATTTGTGATATCGCCCATTTATTTTTTCCCGTAGCGGCAGGTCCAACATTTATATGATAAACATCTTATGAAAATGTACCTTTTTACCATGGCAATGCTTAGAATTTCCGATTTCCATTGCTGGTTCTATTGTGTGTATGAGAAACTAATTTTGATTTTCATTTGTTTTTTTCTCTCTTGACTGAGGCAGGGATTCTCATAGTATTTACTTCTTTTAATATAGATAAGGCCATTCTGATTGCTGGGAGATTTTTTTTTTTTTTGGTCAGGAGTTTTAATAAGTTTACTTTGTAATTATCTAGATTTTATTCAAAATTTCAACTTACGTATGATTTTAAGAAAATATTTAAATCATCCCTTGATGCTTGTATTAGTCACTTGTCATTTGGACATGATACTTGACAATGGCAATGTAAGATGTGAAGTATGTGTATTATATTAGTTCATGGTCTCAAGGAGATTTCAGTTTATTGTGATGCGGAAGAATGGCTGTGGCAGCCTCCAATGCTATCCATAGCAGTGGGAGCATGGAATATCTGCCCTTTCAAACCAGAGCAAGCAAGAAGCAGAGAGCTCGTGCTGGAGCTGGAAGCAGATACACTTTGCAAAGCCTCCCCTTTGTGGCCTGTCTCTGCCTACCAGACTTTCTAAAAACTCAGTGGATTTTAACATGGGACCTCACTTAAAGGTCTGAGCCTGTGGGAGACATTTCCAATTCAGATTGTAATATGCGTATGTGTATATTACACTTCTTTAATTTGGGTCAAAATTTGCTTCGTGATTAATGCAAAATAACACTGTCTTTTATTTTCCAGTGTCACCTTTTGCTGTTAAGAACCCCCACTACAGCTTTTTCTTTAAGAATTTGAATTTTGTGTACCAAATAATTAGGCTATAAAAACCTTTCATGATATGCAACTTGGGCAACATCCCACAGTTTTCAAGAATTATATTATAAATGAAATGCATTTCAGGTTTCTAAGTGAGACTCATTGTTTGGTGGCCATTTTAATTGCAGAGAAACTTTTAAGTCATTTAGTAAAAGTTTTGTGTTGGCTGTTTACCTTTTGAGACCTTAAGTTTCTGATCACGCCTGTCATCTGAACAGCAGCGGCTTCAGTGTGTTTGAGCTGCCGTCATGCCAAACTGTAGGCAGAGAGACTTCGGTAAACAAATCCTCTCATGTTTCTTCCTGAAAGCGAGAGGTGCAAGGTCAAGTGCTTGTCTTGTTTCTCCTGAAGCCTCTGTCCTTGATCTGCAGACAGCCATCTTCCCACCATGCCTTCTCATGGTCTTTCCTCTGTGTTTGTGCCTCCCTGGTCTCTCGTTGGGTCTCCTTAGATTCCCAGCTAGACACTGAGACTAGGTAAGGTCTCAGCCTCCTCATTCACTTTGGTTCAGTCAAACCTTCAAAGGCTCTGTTTCCAAATAGTGACACAAGGAAGTGTCTTTCAGGCTGCCATGTACAAATTTAGGGAAGGTGGACAATTCATGTCATAGAACTATGTTTAATACTAAAATTGACAACCATTTAATTATATGTTTTCTGATATATTCCTCATAAATTTGTGCTCATGTAATATTTTTGGTTATTTTTATATTAAAATTATTTCCCTTATTTTATATGCATTTAAATGTTATAATGTCTTGCATGTAAATATTTGATAATAGCTCTTCTATAGGATTTATCCACAGTATTCTCTTGGTTATAAATTTAACATTCACAAGGAAAATATGGTCATTTCAAAATGCTGCATGTAAAGCACCTAAATATTGAGGTAATTGTAACAATATGTTCAGTCAGACCTAGATAAATTCAATATTTTTCTTAAATTTTAGATAGTTTTAACCCCCTCCCAAAATTCCCTCATCTTGATTTATGCCAGCTTGATTAAAAAATGAAAACTAGTGTTTTATTATGAGGTTGACAAGTTAATTATAAATGTAAAAGTCACCATGATTAATAACAGCCCCAGCACTTCTTACCTTTTCTTGCTGGTAAGTTATTCATCACAAACTGAGTGCTCTAAATTCCAACTTGGACAGACACACATCTTAGATGATATGACAGATTCCTATAGGTCATTAAATAAATGCAATATTTTCCATTATCTTTGGCCTCTACTTCCAGTCCATGAGGTCCATTTCATTGAGTTTCAGGCAAATAAATTCAGAGAAAACTTATGAAGACGTTTTTAGGAATTGAACAAACACAGCCTTCTACATTCTTCTCTTATCCCCTGCAACTTGTCCTTTTGCTTAGCAGAATGAGCTGTGGATTTAGAGAAGGCTAAAGCCACACCATTGGAGTCTAGATCCATCACTGATGCTATAGGCGCTGATCACTGACCATGAATCTATAATTTACTTGAATGAAAAAAGATCTTTTCTTCTAATAACTATTCAGACATAGGTTCCTACTTCTCAGAGTACCAAACAGTTCTTGAGATATAATGATGGAAAAGCACACTAAATGTTATGTAATGCTCATTGATGGAATGCTTTCTTTCTGATTATGTTATCACAAAGCACTTCAACTATCATTTTTTATGTATTAAAACGCCATTCATAGTCATATGATTATAAAAACTAGAAGTTTCTTAAGCTTCCATTTAAATATTACAATTTTTCATTCCATGAATGGACCTGGAGGATTAATTTTCTATGAATCATTCTTCAGCCATTCAAATACTTTTTTTCCCTCCATATTTCTTTCTTTGTCCTTTCTCCCATATCCTCACTGAAGTTCTACATTTACTGATGCATGCTTGGTTATTATTTCGCAGTAAACTCTTATGATTCTTATTTTCTAAACTATTATTTTTATTTTTACCAAACATATTGATGTTTGGTGTTAGGAGAAAGGAATGTGGCCTTTCGCAAGTTCTTCTCACATCCCATAATGTATCTGAACTGTACTTAGTGGAGACTGTCAGTTGAGGACTCAGAATGAGTAGGTCTTGCCCGTTTAATCCACTGAGTTGTCTTATGAGGTAGATGATGCTTTGATCATATTTTGTGGATGAAGAAACCAAAGGATTAAAGAATTGAATGAATTTATAATTCCTTGTTAGTTGACTTTGAAGACTAAGCATTCCACACCACACCAAGCATTCCCCACCTTTCTGGAATGGCTCTAGGATGATCTGTCTTTGATTTCTAGAGTCAAAAGTCATGGCTTGCACTAATCTTGTTCACTGATATCTTATAATTAATATCTACACTTGTGTTTCTTATTTCAGGGGAAGATACTTAGATTTTAACGTTATGAGTTGTTGAACACTGACTTTAATAAAATTCTCCTAAGCATTCACACTTGTAAGATTGATTTGGGGGGAGAGGTTGGAAGCCTTGCAAATTTAAAAATAAATATACTTTTATTGTAATCCAAGTTCCACAGAAATCATATAAAAACCCAGGTTCCTTAGGCTATTCTAGTTTTAAAGAAAAAGGACTGGTGTGCACAGAAAATATGTGTAGAACCAAGGTGCTCTTCTGATATCTGTTGAAGTTCAAAGTTCACAAGCTTATCTTCATGAATCCATCTTGGTATTTCTTTAAAATAATAAGCACTTAGAATTTCTCTGGGTCATCATTTACCCTCAGTTCTAATCTATGTTTCTCTGCAGTAGAGACTTCGGAGATGTTTAAAAGAAGATCAAAATGAGGAGGATGTAATTAGGGCTCTATTTGAGTGCAATCCTAATTCACCTATTTAATATTATTTGAACGTTCATCTTGTGTATTTAAAAAGTACATGAAAAATGGCAGTGTGTTTCAGGCTTTCATGAGTTCTGTGTATATTTATTATTTTATGACAATTTATATATTTTATGCATTCCCGTTTTCAGCAGAAAAAAAGGCAGTAAATATGGTAGGATAATTGCTAATATATATTCCATGACTTTAATGGCCTTTCCTTCCCTGTGGACTATTATTAGTTTTCTCCTAAAGTCCCTTTTAATTAATCAAAAGAAAATGGAAGATTTCCGTTAATATCTGAGCATCTTTTTTCCTTAATTTGCTCTGAAGTGTGTATGTCATGAATTGTGAGTCTCTGGATAGATGGAGGAAGAAGAGGGTTCTAACGTGGGGGAAAAGCCTTTTACTAATGTGATAACTTATCACAATGACAATGAACTCTTCTCATAGTTCTTGTATCTCTGAAAATCAGGCTACTCAGGCTCATTGGCTGTCTGGCTTGGTAGGTCTTGGGAACAGGATGCTCATTAATGTGAGGATATCAAATTCAATGACAGATTTTTCAAACTATGTCAGTCAAATTTGTATCACTTGGATCTAAGATATAAGAAAAGCACACGGCATCAAGAGCTGCACTCTGCAGTGAGCATCTGTGTGACTAGTCAAACAGGAACTATTAAAAAGGGTTAAATACTGTCAACCTATAGTTATCAGAAGAAGGAAAAGAGCAAGCAGTTCTGGCTATTGTGTCCTTAAGAAAAATGCTTTATTTAAAAATTAAATTAATCATCAATGTTCAATATCACTTAAAGGTGTAAGGAGTTGGACATATTGAAAACCCAGTAACACACACACACACACACACACACACACAACATTGAAGTTTTCTTTTAATTTATTCTGATTTTAATTTGTGGAGTTCATAAAATATGAGGGGAGAGCTTGTCACTTAAAAATGTACATGTACAGGTGGAACAAATCCCAAGCATGACAGAGCTGTGGTGACACCAGGAGGGCAGCATCCATTGTCATGGGCACTGTGCAACCCACAAATGAAATTACTGGGAACGTATCATATATCCCTAACCGAATTCACTGGAATAGCAGAAGACAAGTGATAGTCTTTGTGATTTCCTGCCTGGAAAGATGAGTGTGCGTCAGTACCTGGAATCTAATTACAGGCAAGCCACTAATAAAACCACCAGACACTTGACAATGTGAGAGGGGAAATTGTACAAACAAAACTTATGACAGAGATCCACAGCACTGCTGCAATAAAAGAATCTCGTTTGAGTGACACTTCCTGAATAGTAATAAAAAATTAGAAGCCCATTCACTCACCAGGGATATTACCAATATTTACTCCTCCTTTCGTTGTCAGTTGCATGTCATGACCCCAAACCTCCTTTAAGGGAGAGAAAAGAAATGTAGCTTCCTCTATCCAAGTAAATTTAAGGGGTTGTCTTTAGCCTTAAGGACCTTTGGTTTTTATCCAGGCAGGCATGTCACTACCTTTTTAAACTCTCCAGAAAAAGGTTGTTTTGTGAATTAGAATTACACACACACACACACACACCGTTATGTGGTTTTGATTAGTCTCTGTTACTGCAGTAATTTTTCAAACAATATGTGCCAAGGCCCATACAGAAGAACAAGCCTTTTTAAGGCAGAAGTAAAAAGGCAACCAATAGCTTTTTGAAAAGTTAAACTTAATTACGTTTTCTGTGTAGGATTTTAATTTGCCACTGACTTACATAACTCCAGTCCCATTATTGAAGACTGACCTTTGGTTTTATTTGATGGGGATTCTAAGAAGGTTCTCGAACACTGATGTGAAACAAAACAGTAAAATACATTGAATAGACTATTCAATAATTTGTTTTTAATCTAAGTAATATTTCCATAAGTATACTAATCAGTGGTTGATATATTTTCTTCAATTTCAAGAAATAAAATGTTCCTAAGGTAGGCTATGATATTGTGTATTCTCTATTCTTGGTCAATGGCTGAATGGAAATCAAAGTATACAAAAAAAACCCCCACAAACAAACAAAACAAAACAAAACAAAACAAAATAAAAAAAAACCCACAGGTCCGAAACATAATCCTAATTTTAGATTTAGTTAAAATTCAGACTGGGTGTTCGTTCTTTGGGGCAATATCACTTTTGGTTGATTTCAGAAGGCATTACTAGGGATTAAGTTCACAGAGTGGAGAAATGCTCATTTTCTTTCTGGCTAGCATCAAAAGCTTAGAACATTCAAAAGTAGTCTAATTTTTCCAACTGATGCAAAGACACTTTCTGACATAATGACACTTTGCACCAAAAAGGAAACAAACAAAACCCATATTCATTGGGTACCATGCATGTTCCATGTAAAGATAAAAGCCATTCCTATGACTAATTCACTTTCATATGACAAGACAGGTATATACAAAGAGACCATCAAAAAATACGCAGACATGATTTTCCTTCTACATTTATCATTTTGGCTATGGGGAGGTAAGAGGTCTCTAGAATCCTTAAAAAGAACAACACCAAAGATTCATAATTTCTCTCTTATGCTTTACTATCCTTTCCATCTGTGCATGGAGAAAAGGACTCCTTCCTGCAAGATCTAACATTCGATGACTTCAGCCAAGGCCAACATTAGTTTGCAGCCATCACGTTATAAAACTGTTTCTCTAGAGCAGTGTTTTTCTCCCAATGAGCCTTCACCTACTTGTCCATAGGAAACGTCCCAATATCAACGAAAACACAAGCAGCAACTCACGTCTTAGCTCTTGTGTCAAGTTTCTTTAATTTGTATATATTTCTCCTCCAGAGGCAGCAGGGCTGTTCACTAGAAAAGTAAAATTTCCCAAATTCAGTATTATTGAGGAAAACGCACCATGGATGAGCCTGGTGCCATATTGTTGTAAGAGTTATGGTTGGCACATGACCCTCGTGATACTACAAAGCCCCTGTGTTGCATATGTGTATGGAACTCTGTCAGTATTGGGGATAGATGTTTCAATAGCTTGATTACATTATTATTTTCATCATCTTTTTTTCAGTAGGAGAGTTACTATTAGGCTAGTCTTCACTCTTTCTTTCTAATGTTTTATAATCAAATTCTAAAACTATTTGCGGAGAAAAGAACCCCTCCCCCCAGTTTCTTAAACTTCCAAAACAGAAACATATATATGCTCAGAGTAGATCGAAAGTACTCATACAGATTTCTTATTCCTATTTTTATATAAATTGCCACGATTAAATCCTTTATTACAGGGATCTCTACCCATCTAATCCTTAGTTGGACCTACTCATACTGACATTCTCCAGAGTATCTCAAAATTTCTTTCTTGCCCCGCTAGTCACAGTTCACCAAGCTGCATAGAAATATGATCAAGTTGGACCAACTATATTTGATTGACAAGAAACTTGAAAATAGGATTCAGAGTCAGTAGTTAGACTCTGATGATGTTTTTGCCAAGTCTCTTCAGAGCCAGATGTAGTGGGCCATGCCTTTAATCTCAGCCCTCAGGAGGCAGAAGCAGGCGAATCTCTGAGCCTGCTCCACAGAGTGGCTTCCAGTGTGGCCAGGGCTACAGAGAAACTCTGTCTTAAAAAAGCATAAAACAAGAGAGAGTGAGAGAAAGAGAGAGAGAGAAAGAAAGAGAGAGCAAGTGAGCATGCATGAGAGAAAAGAAAACAAAAAACAAACTAAACCAACCAAACAACAACAACAAACAAAAACCCAAAAATGTAAGAAAAGCTTTTTCAGATGCCTTCATACAATCACAACCACACACACAACAGACTTACCATGTACATGATCCAGCTGTCCCAGTCATAGGAAATGGAAATGAAGTCAGTATACAAGAGTCCCCTGCCAGTGTTTGCTGCAGTATTTACTCCCTGTCGGCAAGCAGGTAAAGACGCATGGCCCAGCATTCACTTACAAAGATGAACAGACGCCGCCATTTGCAGCAAACAAGGATGGATTCAGAAGACATTAACGCTATGGTTGTGCAGGAAACATTCCCCATAGATTCATGTGTTTGACATACATGTCTCTGAGAGCACAGATGTAGAAGTAGAGTACATAAGACATAAGACAAGTATGGAAATGGCAACAGTTCAGTACATCTTAAAATATTTCCAGTTGAGTGTGTTCCTAAGAATACAAGGATCTTGTTTTTCTTTTAATTTTTATTCATGAGGTAGTATTTCGAAGTCACTAATCCAAGGCTATGGGACACGGAAACAGCTGTCTCCCTGGTTGAAGGGAGAGCAGGTTAGTGACTATAAGAGAAGCTCTCTGACACAGCAAGAGTCAAACTGATTTAAGTAAATTGAGTCAAACAATTCCAGATGTGCGGCAATGGGAGGAGAGGTTCCTGGTGTTGTTTTAAGGTTAAAAGTAAATAAAGCTTATAGTTCTGCACCCCTCCCAACACCTTTCAAGAACTTTATTATTGAAGGGCACAAGCTGCTTAGTTGAGGGTTTCTACATTTCACAGTGCAAAGAAGTGTCTTGAGAAAAAGAAGGAGGGGGGGGAATAGACTCAGCACTGGGAATTCTCCTGGGGACACTGCCTTGTAGAAGCCCTGGGCAGGACCTGGGGGATCTCAGAATGTGGGGCTGATGAATACAATCCACTCAATCACACCTTAATCCTCCACTGCTGGGCTGGACCTGAAGCAGCATAGATTTTTCTGTACCCCCTGCCAAGCGTCTAATAATCTACATCCTTTCTTCTGAAGGGGAGATGTCTCCAAGGGATTGGAAACAAGTCCTGGAAAGCAGGCCAGCACAGTTTCATTATACTAACAACCAGGAATCCCTCCCTTTCCTACCCTAGCTGATTCTTCCTTTTATCCTAAATATTTACCTTAATCCCTTTACAACAAGGCCACCGAGGGATCACTGTGTGTCTTCCCTATCTGTAGTCTCTTCCCTCTTTGGAAATTCTTTCCTCTCTGCTTTAGGTTATTTTTCTCCCAAAGGATTTTTGTTTGGTTGTTTTTTTCCCCCTGGTCCTCCATCCTACTTTGCAGTTAACCAGAACTCTTTTCTCTTTCATGACATAGGCAAGAAGGATATGCACGTGGCCCAGTGACTTAAGGATGTATATTGTGGTCGGACTCAGAGAAATAAAAGTACTCGTCCCCAGGCTTTCTGCTTAAAGCAGTCTTGAGTCCCAGTCTGAGCTACTTCCATCCTAGTGTCAATCAAGTAGAACTGATTCTGGAAGGTCTCAATGTAGACCAATCCCTGGAGAATTCCACCAAGAGCATACTGTCCTTGTCTGCAGATAGGATGGATTCTGGCATTCACTTATTGGCTCCCGTTTCTTGAGTGGGGTGGAGGCTTGGCCCATGCTGGACAATGGTACTTGACTGAGAAGCTAGAACTTGGAGATGCCAGCTAGCCTCTGGCACTGTCTGAATTGACATAGGGACACCCTCTCTACACTGTGTAGCAGAACTCAACAGCGAGAAGAGAAGCCCAAGGCTGGGAGTGGAGGCACAAGAGCCTGGGACGCTCTGGGAGAAGCAGGAGTGAATTATAGCTTCCTGGTAGTGTCGGCTTCTACCCCTAGTTCTTAAAGAGCGCCCCCGGGCCTGTACCTTGTGATCTGCATCTCAGCCCTGCATTCCTACAATAAATCTATGTTCGCATTTGCACTTGAGATTCTATGTGAGACCAAAAGGTCCATGAATAAGTTGATTTCACAATGTCAGAGAAACTCATTGCCTCTCAGCTTGACTGGATGATTGATTTCTGATTCAAATCACTTATTTTATACATAGAAAATTAGTAATGTGTTCATCACCCAAAAAGATAACTGACAATCAGACCAAGGCTTCATGAGTGGTAAGAAGGGCTGGTCCTCTCCACCTCAGAAGCAGCAAGGCAGATTCCTGGATCTGATCTTGGTATCCTTTCGTAGGATAGTTTAGGGTTTGGGGGTGTCTTTGGACCTTTAGGGCTTTCTCTTTCGATGAGATCATTATGTCAGGTGTTCTCTGTTCACACATCTGAAGCTCATGATTCTAAGCAATGTGTCTTTGCTGACACAGTTAACCAGGAAGCAGAAATATTTAGAAAATATGGACAGGGCTGTGTGGGAGGGAATTAAGCAGCTCAGACAGTGTGAAAATCCTTGGGTTGGAGTGGAAGCTCAGACTTTCCTCCTGAAGTCCATCAGGAGGTTCTCAGCCTGGCAGGTTTCCTTGGGGATAAGTCATGCTTAGTAGAGAAGTAAATTGACTAAGAATGTAATAGTGGGCTTGCCCAGAGACACAGAATGGGGATAAAAAGGCAATAAAATGATTCCTAATGGTATTCTGTTATACTCATAGACAGGAGCCTAGCACAGTCTTCATCAGAGAGACTTCTACCAGCAACTGACGAAAACTGATGCAGAGAACCACAACCAAACATTAGGTGGAGTTTAGGAAATCCTGCAAAAAAGGAGGAAAAAGGGTCGTAGGAGACAGAGTGGACAAGGGCAGCACAAGAAAACCCACAGAATCAACTAATCAGGGCTCACAGGGGCTCACATAGACTAACATGACAATCAAGGAGCCTGCACGGGTCTGACCTAGGCCCTCTGAATATAAGCGATGGTTGTTTAACTTGGCTTTCTTGTGAAAGTCCTAACAGGTTGAGCTGGGGCTATCTCTGACTCCTTTGCCGACTTTTGGGACCCCTTTCCTCCCACTAGGTTGCCTCATCCTTCCATAATATGAGGGGAGGTGCCTAGTGTTATTTCAACTTGAAATGCCATGTTGGGTTGATATCCCAGGGAGGCTTGCCCTGAAGGGAAAGGAGGAGAATTGGCTTGGATTAAGGGGAGAGGGAAGTGAAGAACTTGCATAGAAGGGAGGGGAAACTGTGGTTGGGACATAGTTTGTGAGAGAGTAATAATAACTTACAAAGAGTGGGTGGAAAGGAGATTGCCCTGGTGGTCTGCACAGAAACCATAGGGATTGGAACTTTGGTTCTTCCACAGAGGAGATGATTACAAATGTGAACAGTGAATTTATTTTGGCTCCTTGGAGATCTGAAGAAATAGAAATAATTGAAAATAATTGTTTCTTTTCTCTTACAGTCATTTTTCTTTTACAGTTTTTAGTAGGAGTAAAGGAGAAAAAGAGAAGTTTCCTCATTTTTTTCCTCATTTTTACAGAGAATAGAGATTGTTGATAGTGAGCCCTTTGCATGTCCAAACTTACATGTCTCACAATACACGCAGCATGTGTTTATGACACAGCTTAGGATCCTTCCTAACATGCCCCCAAATATGACCTTATTCTCTGTGCTGACATCTTGAGAGAAAAACTCCCAGGGGCACATTTAATCTGATTCCTTCTGGTGCCTGTTTCCAGGGGCCCTTCTTGTCTGTCCTGTGCTGTGACTGTCTCTGCCCATTAGTAACAAGTGACAAATTCAGTGACTTTCTATGTTTCATCACCATACTCACTGGATGTCAGCTAGTCATTTGTGCTAGCTGGAACTCTTCCCCTAAGCTTGATTCTCATTGACACTCCATGATTCTGTTCATCGTGGTTACCCTTCCTTTCTGTCTATACCAGTCCTGCTTCCTAGTTGCAGCTCTTTCTAAAAACTTCCTGTATTACACTTCTGAACTGTACCCCTTCTCTCTCTTTGTGTATGTGTGTCTGTCTTTCTATCTTTATCTCATCTCTCTATTTTTATCTCATCTTTATCATCTCTCACTATCTCTAACCCTACCTCTCTCTCTCTCTCTCTCTCTCTCTCTCTCTCTCTCTCTCTCTCTCTCTCTCTCTCTCTGTGTGTGTAAAGTATCTTGTATAATCATTCAGTGGGGGGATGAGAATAAGATCAGAAGAGTCAAGAAGTAGGAAGTTGAGAAAGTCTATGCTTTAATTTGTTTGATACATAGTTACTGGCAGATACCATTTTAACATGCCCTACTCTATCTTGATTAAAGATAAAAGTTTGCTAAATTGCCAGTATTACATATATACACACACATATATAAGCATATATATACATTCACAATGTGCGGTGTATACTTTATTTTTTAAATGTAAAAGGTTTCACAGTTTAACATTTGGGTAAATAATATATAGTTCTGATCAAACATGTGGAAATCAAAGCTTGGAGGAGGACACTTCTCTCCTCAAATGTGTCCTGTGTTTTAGACCCATCAATGGTGTCCTCTCCTTTTCATCTCTATTTGCATAGATCCTTCCCAAGCTTGAAGATTTGAACAAAACATGCTCCACATCCAATCGATAATCAGTGAAAAAAAATGTTAACAGTGTTCCAAAACATGTTTTATGCAGTGAAAATCAAGTATTATGTCATCTTTACTAAAAAGTATTCTAGAAAAGTCTAGTAATATAATGCACATAGCATGTGTATAATACAGCTGAACAGAATCAGTCACATAATTGAAATCTGCTACTTTATATAATATGAGACACTGTATACAAGACGTTTTTTATGTGATGTGTGAGAAGGAAATCTGAAGGTCTGAATCTTACCCCGGCCTGGTTCAGGCTGTAAAGAAGTAGTTAGTGTTAACTAGGACATGGAGATGCTTAATCTTGGTTGGCAGTTTGGTGAAATCTATAGTCAACTAAGAGACAGGTTGCAGTCTGGTCCATGAAGGCTTTCCCACACAGGATTAACCTCTCCCACAAAGAAAGAAGCACCCTGTAGCAATAACCAGATAGCCAGCCTTCCCATGCAAGGTCTCTGTGGCTTGTTTGCCTATGTTAGCTTCTTGCCAATGATTATGCCTATTGCACTGGAGCTGCTGCCACCACAGTGACTGGACCACAGCCTCCTCAGCCTTCTAAATGGCATTGAAGACCAACACTTCCTAAGGAATACTCGAAGCCTTCAATGTCATTGTGGATGTTGAAGCATATAGTCTGGAGTGCACTGTGGCATGTCTAGATTCTATCTAAATCTATCCAGCTCGCATATGGCCAGGGTTGAACTTTGTAGACCATAGTGTACAAGACAATTTAATATATCTTTTCATGATGTATAGCCACTCAGTTCCTCTAGACAGCTATAAGATAGACTCTAATGGAGAAGAGGAGATTAACCAGAAAAGGAAAACCATAAAAGGTTGGGGATTTTCCCAATCGAAAGGACAGGGTTTATGGAAGAGGGCACTGAGCCATTTTCCTTGTTAGGGTACTGCTTTTCTCTCCCACAGTATTACCCAAAAGGCAGGTTTAGTGAGCTCTGTGCAGTTTGTGTGTTTATTTCTCATTTTTCTTGAAAAACTGGGAACATTTCTTTGTCTTTGTATGTATTTCTTTTTTAAGCATGGTATACAATTAGTGGCTTTGTTTTATTTGGTGTATCTAAGTCAAAACCAACCAACCAAAGCAAACCAAACAAAACCCCACCTTTCCTGGAGCATGTCTCTTCAACAGAATTGTGGAACTACAGGTAAACTCCACAAAAAGAAAGGTGGAGATCTTGATGTGGGGGGATGTTGTTTGTTTGTTTTTTACTTATTGGTTTTGTGTTTCTTTAAAAAAAATTTAGGCTGATCAGAATCCCATTCTCTGTGAACTTGTGCATGGAAACTGTTTCTTTTTCCAGACAGAAAATTTAAAATTAAATTAAATTCATATTTAAATTTAAAATGGATTTTCTGAGTAGAATGAGAATGAAAACATCAGGCTTTTTTGAAATGTGAAGAATTTCAACAAAATGTCTGTTACAGGAATGTGTAAGTTATTGATTCTGAAGCTATAAAGGTCAGGAAATTCATCAGAAGGCTGCTTGTGCTTCTCTACATTGTGCCATTTGCTACTGAGCTACTTGTGCCCAACCTTTGGAGAATGCAGCTCTTAGAGATCCTGCTGTCCACGTGTATAGGTGAGCTGAAGCCCGCTGACATATTAATGCACCAAGTATCTAAGGTTTTCTCCTTAGAATTTGGTGGATAAGTACAAAGTGGACTTAAGGGTGTGTTCACTGTTTCCTCAGCTCTGCCAACTGTGAGGCTGTGGTCATCTTAGACCATTTCCATGAAGTCAGCATTGTCCATGAAGTCAGGACAATGTCATCTCCATCACTCCACTTTGCTCCAACAATTACTTAAGTTTTCCTCTCAATATGTTTCAAACTCTGCAAAAGGGGCTCTTGAAATCAGCTTCTAGCTTTGTTTCTAAATCTAATTTGACATCTTTGTCCCCAGATCGTGTTTCTCAATAGAACACTCTTAAATATAACACCACTCTCCCAGAAAGCAAAGTTAGAAAACGAGGTTTATGCTCTGAATTATAGAAGTGCCCTCCACCTTCAGTGATATTCAGGCTTCTCTCACATTTTCACATCTGTTTGCCATGTTTTGGTTGAACATCCCAGCTTCTGCTCATCAGGGTCTCTATATTCTTCTTCTACTTTTCCTCTTCCTTCTCCTCTTCTTCCTCTTCTTCTTTTTCTTCTTCCTTTTACTCCTTGTCCTCCTTCTTCATATCTTGGTTGAACATCCCAGCTTCTGCTCATCTGTCTTCTTCTCCTTCTTCTTCAATTTGCCGCTTACATTTTCTTTTCTGAAAGATTTGCTTTGATTATTTAATTATGTATAGATGTATATGTCATCATGTGGGTATGTGCATGTGAGTGCAGGTGTTTTTGGAAGCCAGAGGCATTGGAACCACTGGAGCTAAATTCAGAGATGGTGGTAAGTCACCTGACATGGTTGCTGGAAACTGAACTAGGCTCCTCTGGAAGAGTAGAAAGTTCTTGAAACCACAGAATCATCTCCCCAGCCTCTGCCTTTTCTTTCATACTGTTTATTCAAATGTTCACTGACTTTAAAACGGCAATACATTTCTCTGAAGATTAGACTTCTCCTTAGTGGCAATACATTTCTCTGAAGATTAGACTTCTCTTCCAGGAATGCAAATGCCATGTGTTAGCATTTTATGGGTTTTTCTGAGACAGTGTTTTTTGAATCCAGGCTATGTTTATCCTGCCCAGGTACCTAAAATGACCTTAAACCCCTGGTTTTCTTGTCTTCATTTCCCCCAGAGCAGGGATTGCAGATGTGTGCCACTATTTCTGGCTTCCAAGGTCAAGCATACTTTGGCTTTAGCTCTGCTCCCAGAATACTGTAAGTACTAAGGGGTGGCCTCAATACATACATGTGGGCTTCATCTATGTCTTTTCCTCTTAATGAGCGAGAAGCATGAATAAGTTATTTCATCTGCTCTGCCTCCAATTCCTTCATCTTAGCAGTGAGGCCAGTCCTACAGGCCTGGTCATGGAATCTTGAGATGCTTCAGTGGCTAATGTAGAAAGTATTGAGCACAACCTTGTAATTTAAGAGCTCATGTAGCTGACTAACTTCTTCAAGGTCATGTCATAAGTTAAATCCAAGGTGAGGATCAAGATTCTTTCTTCATCCACTGTTTTTAAAGTTTTCAAGGCTTTTAAGAACCCTCATACTTGAAAATTACAGATTGACATCAGAAGAGGGAGAAAACAGGGAACAGGACAGGAACTTACCACAGAGGGCCTCTGAAAGACTCTAACTAGCAGGGTATTGAAGCAGATGCTGAGACTCATAGCCAAACTTTGGGCAGAGTGCAGGGAATCTTATGAAAGAAGAAGGAGACAGTAAGACCTGGAGAGGACAGGAGCTACACAAGGAGAGCAACAGAACCAAAAGCTCTGGGCCCAGGGGTCTTTTCTGAGACTTATATTCTGACCAAGGACCATTCATGGATATAACCTAGAACCCTTGTTCAGATGTAGCCCGTGGCACCTCGGATCCAAGCGGGTTCCCTAGTAATGGGAACAGGGACTGTCTCTGACATGAACTCAGTAGCTGGCTCTTTGATCACCTTCCCTGAGGTGGGATGGCAGCCTTACCAGGCCACAGAGGAAGACAATGCAGCCAGTCCTGATGAGACCTGCTAGGCTTGGGTCAGATGGAAAGGTAGGAGGACCTCCCCTATTAGTGGACTAGGGGAAGGGTATGGAAGGAGAAGAGAGAGGGAGGGTGGGTTGGGAGGGCATGAGGGAGAGGGCTACAGCTGGGATACAAAGTGAATAAATTGTAATAAATTAAAAAATAAGGAAAGAAAATAAAAACAAAAAAAGAAATTTAGTGGCGATTTCCTTGAAATTCTTATTTCACTGAGGAAATGGCAACTACAAATCCATGAACCCATTTACCAGTGAGACAAAGGTGTAAGAGGAAGATAAAAATGGAATCCAAATTTTATGCATCATAATCCAAGGCCATTTCCTCATCTGTGTATAGAATCTGAGTCACTAATAATGTCTTCAAGTCTTGGAGTTGCACAAGAACTTCAGGATGTATATGCTGCCTCTGAGAGAGTGTTGGCTCTTCAGCCTCCTACAACGACTTTTAAAGCTGTTTATTTTTTTTTTCAAAGATATCATCCACATATTTTATGCTCTGTATTTACAGTTAATCAGGAGTTCACTCCATTGGATTTTTTGATTGTTCATTAAAAATCGCTCTTCTGAGGCATAATTAGAAGCAGCAAGTAAAACGTTTGTCATGTTCCCTCGTATCTCGGCACCTCATTTGTATTCTCAGTCGGACCGCGCTCTGATTTGCCTCCATTGCTGTGTACCTCCTGCACCGGGATACGTTGTCAAGTCACTCCCATCTGTCGTTCTCCAATTGATATTCTCCCAAACTCTTTGCTGATCCAAGACTTAAGCCTGGAGAGCAGCTGGAGGGCCCTCCCCTCCCTACTCTGGGTGCTAGACCACTAGGATCTAACTGTTCTAGTCAAGTTCTCTGCACGCTCAATTTGAAATTAAATTTTCACTTGTGTTCTGTTACAGAAATAAGTGTTATTGATAATATTGGCTTAGTTTGTGTCAATAATATGCGCAACTGTGGATGGAATGCAAAATAATTCAGAATCTTATTTTTATGTTTTTTTTAAATAATAATCTATGCAAAAGGCAGACAAAGCCCAAAGGGGCCTGAAAGTAAAATTACAAGAGGCCGGGGAGAACAGCCTTTGTTATCTATACAGTAGCAATGATAATCTTAATAATCAAACAGTTACAAGTGTTTGTGTGAGTCATCTGTATCTCCATACCTTGCAACAATCCCATAAAGTGAAGAATATCTTTCCCTATTGTAGAAACATCTTAGCCTGGAGGGTTAGTGGCCTATACTGTCAAATTGCTGATGTGTGACAAGGTTTTAGCTGACTTTCAAGTTCCCTGATTCCATATTTCTACCTATCTCATAGTCTGGCAAAGAGATAAAAACCAAAAACAGAAAACTCAGAAATAAGGCTCGGTGCCACCAAAGTGAGCTGCCAGAGAGCAACATGCTGACTGTGAATATTTTTTTTTCTCCTTTTTGTTGTTTGAGACACAGTATCATGTAGCTAGGCTAGCCTTGAACTTATTATGTAGCCAAGGATACCTATGAACTCCTGAGCTCCCTGTCTCTGCCTACTGAATGCTGGAACTACAGGCTTATTCCATTACACATTGTTAACAAATGGACATTATTTTAAAAATGTCTCTATTGTTTTTTTTCTCATTTTAGAATATTTATTAGTTCCAAATACACAGAACAAAACAAACAACCCCAAAATTAGAGCTTCACAAATATGGAACTCAGAAACTGAAGTGATTTGGTGAGCATATGGCAAGATAAACTCTCTCCCCAGGCTATGAACTGGCAATACAAAAAAGAACGAGTAATTTTTTTAAATCACGATCATAAAAGCATACCCCTGGAGGGAGTATAAAATACGGCATTAAATAGATTTTGCAGTATGAGAAAAACTGAAAATAATAGATACCAATGTACTCTCTGGGAGATTAAAACATCCATGTGCTAAAAGTTGCTTAATGAGGTAACTTCTCCATCTCGACTCACAAAGTGTTTAAATACTAAGTCTATATAGTCATCATGAATAAGTTTCTGCAAAATGTGAAATAAATGTTCTTTAAAAATTAAATTAAAAGCCAATTGTCCTTTTAGTTCTAATTCTGTCATATATTTTCTGGGGGGGAGGTAAGGTTGGTGGTGGATAAGTGCATAAAACATAATCAATACTAAAAATGTAAGATTTAATGTAAAGTTCCATACTTCTGTCCCAACTGCCTACTCTGACTGTTTGTTGAGTTGTATGGATTTTGTGTTTGGTTAATTTTGGTGTTTGATATTTTTATTTATTTTTACCTTTTTAATAATGAATTTTATAAAAAATATTGTGATTAAATTAATTTTTATTAATAAAAGCAGATGACACTTAGAAAATATATGAAGAAGATTGATACTTTGAATTATGACTTAGAAATGAATTTAAGAAAACATACTCCAAAGGCCTGCATCACCAAACCAGGCCCTTTAAGGTCAGGATCAAGACACTGAGGGCATAAACTTAGAATATGACAACTTGTCTACATCAAGTTGTTTTCATAAGCAGAATTATTTATCCATCCTTTTGAGACCAGAAAGAAGACCTCCCTGGCATACTCAGAAAATGACATCAGGTTACTCACTGGCAACAGTGTTGAGAAAAAAAGCAGGCACAAAATCTCTGAACCAACAACCATGGCTAGTGGTGAAGGTAGAATTCCAAAAACTGTAGAAAAATGAAGCAAATTCCCACTTTTTAGAGCAGATATGGAAGAAAAGGAAAATAATGGCTGGTATCACATAAGGACATTCTTTTTGGCTAAAATTTTCCAAAATTAACCTAAAAGTCCACGAGCAATTTATAAGGAAAAAAAAAAAGAGTAAAATATGCTATTGGATTCTGAAAAGTTCTGGTTCCTGTTGAGTATTGATTATCTCTATGGAAAAGATTAAAACAAATTCACTTTTCTTAATTGCTGTCTTTTTTCTTTTATGAAGACACAGACAATTCAATCATTTTATGTTTTTTTTTAATGTTTTTTTTTCACAGTAGAGTATAGGAGTTTGTCCTAAATCCATTTGTCGCATATCCATGTGTTTTTCTAGCATCTCCCTTGACTCTAGCACAATGCCTAGTGGGCCTAGTGGCAGTATGTATTCCAGGAATACAGACCAGATGAATTAACAAATACCAGATATGTGTGTGTGTGTGTGTGTGTGTGTGTGTGTGTGTGTATGTTCTAATGACTGAGATGAATAAGAAAAAAAATATTGGCCTCAAAGAGATACTTGTCTACTCTGAAATGCAGAAGGAGAAGCTACAAAACAGTATAAAAAGTGATGAGAGTTATTCATTGGTTTTAATGGAAAGAAGAGATACTCCAAACCCACCCTGAGGGAGACCACCTTCTTTCTCTGTGTTTGGTAGAGTCTTACAGGACATACAAAAGAGAACCAAAAGAAGAAACAGACAAAAAGAACCCGCTAAGTGTAGACGAAATAGAAGAGGGTGTTTTGTGCTATGGGCCTAAGTTTAACTGATCAATGTCAAGACATGCATTAAAAAGATTGTCAGTGTTTAGATCATGAGAGAGCATATGTGCTATGACATCATAGAAGAATTTCCATTTCATTATCCTCTGTTAAACTGGCAAAAGTGAGAGGTGTAAATGCGGGGTTATAACCAGATTTTTGTTGCATATAGTTTATTCCGACAATGGTACATTCTACTACATGAGTTCAAGAATGGACAGAGGAAGATGCTTGACATGACAAAAAGAAAATCACTTGGGTCTTCTAAACTAAACTATTGCAAGAGAGGAATAGGAAACAGTAGTTTGTCTCTCTAAGAGGAAATTTAAAGTCTTTAGATTATCAGTTTCTTTGATTCCATGTGATTTGTTTTTCAGTTTAATCAGCACATCCTGAATGTTTCAGAAATCCCTGTGAGGACTCTGGTAGAAAGAAGTTGTAATATGTGGGAGTAACTAGATTTGGAAATAATTTCCATGTATGAAAGAACAGACATCACAGGCTAGAAGACACAATCCCTATGATGTGGTGACAGACATTTAAAAGTAAGCTAAATTGTTGCTTGGGAGAACAAAGAAGGAATTTAATCCTGAGTTTGTAGCTCTAAGGGAAGGAATTGGATATGGGGGTTCTGGCTGATATATGGACAGCTTTCAGTACTTAGAAACACAGTAATAGAAAGGGAGGCACCTAAAAACAAACAAACAAAAAAACTAGTTTTCAAGCAGAAAGGAAAATGTTTAAATCAAAAAATTAGAAAGAGACTCTTCCAAAACTCCAATTATTAAAAAGCTAAAATTGAGACATAATTTAACATAAAAAATCAATGATAATACTAAGGACACTGCTGTAGTATTGATTATCATACTCTTTAACTGAGAGCTACCTTATAGACAAATATATAATCTTCAGTTGAAAGAGAAATGTCTCGAGGGATGGAGAATAGAGTCGCCTCTCCACTGAAGCCATATTTCTTCCACATATGTGTGGGAGGGGCAAATCACAGACAATGTCTTGCCAGGCTATTGTTGTCACTTTGGACACACAGAACTATTGAAGAAAGGCACACAAAATTACAAATGAAGAAATTCAAACTTGGTAGAGGTTCTCTAGTCGTCTCTAGGCAAAGAAGACTGAAAAATCTGGTCAGCTTACCTTGGTAACCACCTTGCACATTCTCACTTTAAAATGAACTAGATGTAATGATCACGTTAGGATATGGAGAAAACTGTCCAGGGGTACTTTCCCAAGGATGGCATCGGGCCTCTTACAGAAATAACTGTTCCTCTATGGAAGAGAAGTACTGTATGTCTTTACAACTTTCCATTTAGGAATAACTATTGGTTATATTACTCTTATTCTAACATGTTTTAGGAAGGAGCATATGACTTACTTTGAATTTATTATTCTCTAGATAAAGACATCGCCCACAAGCATGACACATAGGCTGCTGCAAATAAACAGGATGTAGAAATTACTATGAGCCCAGAGCGCGGTGCCAAGACCACATGAAGTTCTGGATAGGTTTTGGTTCTCATAAAGATAAGCACATATTTTATATGCAGAAATGAGGGAGAAAGTAGTCTGAGATGATGTTGAAGGACAGACCTTACTAGAAGATGCAACTACTGTCAAATACTTAAGGTACTTTTTTCTTTTGCACACATCCTCTTTTTAGCATTTGTATCAGGCTTTTGACTATCCCTGGTCAATCAGCTGTAAATAAGTGATTTAACAGAAGCAGGAGACTTTGTCAGTGAACAGCGATGTTCAAGACGGTGATTACTTATCCTGTATCCTAGTGTAAAGACAGAGACAAACCTGTCACAGATGAATTTTAACACAACAGTGAAACAAAGCATAATCTTTCTAAGTGCCAGAGTTAGAAGCCTTTGGTAATACAGTGTAGCATTTGCTAACAGTGTTGAGGGATGCCATGTCACCAATACAAACTCCTTTCACTTTTTCTTGTGTGTTGAAGGAAACCCACTCACCAACATCACTTGAATTACTGAATGATAACCGACAGTTATTCAAGAGCTTACATTAATTAAAGAATTCACCTCTTTCCACTGAATTAAATTTAGAATCATAGTTTGTTTTCTTTTTTGACAAAAAGTACTGACAATTTATCTACCAAGCACTGATAACTCTATAAGAAGAGATTGATGAATACATAGAAAAATATGCAATGTTAATGAGTACATTAAATATAAAAAAGAAACTGGCTTCTCACCATGAGAAAAGAGGACTTTTAAACAAGTGAAAGATGAAAATTAATACTGTAACTAAATTCCATTTTTATTAAAATGGAAAAGATAAATTTTGATTATCACATCACTGATTAGAAAGAATAATAGGTGTTCTTGTACAATAGGCTGTAGAGCAAATTCCAATACTATTATTTTGCGGGATGGACATATTATCAAAATGGCTCCTAGTGATGCATTACTATACCCACAGAGCAGTGTGTCTCTCAGCCATCGTCAGAAAAGCTGCCCCTTGCAGTAGATGACAGTAAACAGAGAGATCGTCAACTGGTCAGCATTCAGACAATAAGGGACTGTGGAGTTCTCATCCCTAATGGACATGCATGCCACACTCTTTACAAGGCTCAGGGCTCGTGGCAAAAGGGATGGGAAGATTGTAAGAGTCAGTAGTGGATGACTTCAGCAAAACTGTGGTAGCTGGTAGGAGGGGGGCGGTCAGAATGCTTTGATGATTTGACCCTCATAGACCAACCGCACTACAGTACAGTCCCAACTTCCAAGAGTAGTTGGGCAACACAAACTGCATTTGTTGGGGGGGAGCAAAGTGGGGACAGTAGGTTTTGAGGCAGATGAGAAGAATTGGGGGAGGGAAATGGATATGACCAAAATAGATTGCATGAAATTATCAAAGAAATTCATTAAATGAAATTGCTATATCAGAGAAGGATTTGTAAAACTATAATAAAAATGGTAATTACTAATATAAGCAAAAGTAAAATGCACTATAAAAAGTGGAATGCAAACCTCAAATTTGTGCATCTTAAGAACAGTACAGTTATAGGATGGGTTTTATCAATCAAAATGTTAAATCAAAGATGCCTTCATTTAAAGAACCTTAATAGTTTTGTTTGTTTTTTTAAAAAACTAATGTTAATTTAGTTTGGGTAATTCCTCTTTACACAAAGGAAGTTTTTAAAGCATGCAGTTAGCCTCACATGACGTGAGGTTGCCTGTGGGAATAAATTACTTAAATGACTGCTTTGCTTGACTCTTCTTCACTTCCTGGGTCATCTGATTGATGGGGCGCATACCTCCCATAGAACCCAGAGTCTTGAAAAATGAACAGTGCAGTCTGGCAGTGCATGCCTTTAACTCCAGCACTTGGGAGGCAGAGTTAGGTGGATCTCTGAGTTGAAGGCCAGACTGGACTACAAACTGAGTTCCAGGGATACAAAGAGAAACTGTCTCAAACAAACAAACAAACAAACAAACAAACACAAAACCAAACCAAAACAACAGAAAACCCAAACCAAGCCCACCCCCACCATCACCATCACCACCAACAACAATATCAACAACAAAAACAAAGTAAAATAAAGTGGGAAATGCAAATGTTTTGCCTTCTGGTGTGCTGACAGGCAGGGAGCAGAGCTTAGTGAGGTTACAGCAGAGCCAAAGATGACAAACAGTTGAATCAGGTCTCTGAGAAGACACGGTATGCTCTGCAAACAGGATGGCTCCAGATGAGAACCAAAAGAACTCATGAAGGAAGACAGCAGCAACCACAGGGAGAGCTAAGGAGTTTCCTTGTTGCTAAAAGAATCACAGTGGGTAGATGTGTGGTTCACTTCAGACTTTAAAGAAAGGTCGTGTTTACAACTTTTCCATATTTACCACTACCTCTGTCTTCAGTGCCCTGCCTGCCCATATCTATTTCACACTGTTGTATAAAAAGAAACTCCCAGAGAAGTAGAGAGGATTTTCCTGACTCTTTCTCATTTGTGATGTTCATTAAAATGTACTGTAGCAATCTCCCTCAGCCTATACACTACAGCAGTTTATTCTCATTCAAGGTCATAGGTAGAAAATGTAAGGCTTTATTATTGTCTCTAATTTGTAAGAAGGCAAAATATCTCAGCTCTCCATAGCTCACTATTGCAAGCAAAATTTTGTTTTTATTTAATACAGTTCTGTCAGTGATTCTAACATGCAAATACTGCCTTACCCCTGTATTGGGCCCTAAGGTACCCAACAACAGGTGGCTTTCTCAGTATTTTATAATGTAGATGCTTACTTCAAATCTTTCTATTTTGGAATGATGTTATGGGTCATCCAGGCATTTAAATTTCAAGTGTATAGTTCACTTTCTACAAAAATATACAATTTGCTAGAGACCACTTCTCATGCCAAACCAATTTGACAAACACATTTATAAAGGCATTGGTAGAATGCACACTAAGGCATCTGAAGATTTGTTCACAGACATGAAATAGACTCAGAATGCCATCAGTCAATTTGGGTTCTTAGCGTATGGAAATGCTGGCTCAGTGCCTTTTTCCTAAATCCAAACAAAATAAAATAGGCTTCTCATTCTTACTGGTGGATAATTTAGTACCTTAAAACTCTACTTTTCCTTGACTCATTTTACTGTGAACAAAATATGAAAGTCCAATTTAGTTTTTTTTTAGAAAATAGTGTGAAGAAATAAAGAAACATAAATGGATTATCTACATTCCTGAAATCAGATAACACAAAAATTGTGGGTTTTTTGTTTGTTTGTTTGTTTTGTTTTTTGTTTTGTTTTTGTGCTGGAACAAAGGTGAATTTGATGGAGGCTGAAAAAATGGAAGCATTTGGGATTCTGGAATTAACTGAGTTGGAGAAAAGTATGTGACCTGCTGGTAAGGGGGCTGTTTAGTAAAGACAGTAGTCAGCCCTACCAGCTGGTGCTGGAGAATTTTCTGGTAATGTAAACTAATATTGAATTGCTGGATGAGTTCAGAAAGTCCTTGGTGTTCAGCTCAAGTTTAGAGCTATATTTTGAGCCTTTTTCACTGTGGCCCTTGACAAAGACAAGGGGCTTATGTTTGATTCTTGTCTTTGCCTGTAGCAAAAACTTAAACCAGCTAATACTTGGTATATCTTGGTATAGACTTGGTATAGGCTCAGGATACCTTCCTGTGTTTGCATACCTTTTGCCCATTTTTCTAGTTCCTATTTTTGAGGCCCGATGAAAGATGCCCAGTTGGTGGAGGCTGACATGAGAAGGATGGGCAAATTGTCTTTTCTTTTCATGATCAAAGCTTTGACCGTAGGCACATTTCCTGAATTCATTTTCTCCTGGAGATTGACAGGTGCTCAGCTAAGGATACTGTGTTCCTTCTGTCTCATTCGCTTGGCATTGTCGGCACAGCAGTTCACTGTCCTTGCACAGTTGCTGGCCTCATCAGCACAGTGCAGTGTAGAGCTCTCCAGGCCCTGCTCTGCTCCAAGTGCCCCACCGTTTCCTTAGCTCCTTGGAGTAACAAGAAAACATCCAGAAGATGGTGGTCTGTGAGTACATACTCTGAGTTCTCACAAAAACAGCTTTCTCGGGAGACTCCTTAATTTCCCAGCGCAAGTGCCTGCTGGGCCAGCGCTCTCTCTCTCTCTCTCTCTCTCTCTCTCTCTCTCTCTCTCTCTCTCTCTCTCTCTCTCTCTCTCTCTCCAGATGAAATGTACTTCATTCTGTTTCCATATCAGTCAGCCTGATTATCTGTCTCTTTCTTTTTACCCTGACCCTCCACTACCCCCTGTGGCCTTTCCTTCTGTGTGTTCACAGGTGTTTCCACTTTTTTTTGCTACAGTTTTTTTTTAATTGAAAATAGTCTTCTCTCATACCACATACTCCATATCCCTTCCACACTCTTCCCTCCTCCATTCTTCTCTACTTCCTCCACCTCTCTCTCCCCTAGATCCATGTCCCTGTCCCTCAGTTTCCTCCTGAGAAAAAGGCAGGCCTCGAAGAGACAGTCAATCATGACAACACAAATTCCTGTCTCTTGTGTTTTTGATGTTATTTTTCCTGACGGAGAGATAGATACCATCTACTAATTTTTGCCTAATAGCCTGAAAGCACAAAAATAGAGAATCAATAAAATAATTTCTCCAAAAAGTTTTAAACCATATAAATGCAGATACTCTACTCTGGTCCAATATTTAAAATAAGGAAATAAAGTTCTGAGTAGAACAGTTGGGTAGTGTACGAACAATTTCATATCCAGTGCTTGTGGATAGGAGTTCCTCAGAAATCACATTTTATGAATAATGTTGAATTACAGATTGACACCTCTATTTTCTCTCCCTACTTCATCTCTGTATCCACCTTCCCAAACTCCTGGTTAGTATTGACGGAACACGAAGCAACTTTATTACGTGTTGTGCTCTGTCCAAATTACTTAGATCACTTAATCATTTTAGGCCTCACTTTCCTAATTCGTAAAATGAGGAGGTTGGGGTCAATCATTTCAGGCTTGTCACCCAGCAAGAGCACTTTATTATTCTATGGAATCTGGGGTGGCAAAGCAATGTTCTGATTTTACACTTGGTTTACCTTGGAAAGCCCAGTGAGATATGACATGCAGGATTTGAGAGCCACAGCCCTGGTCTTTCTCTTGCACCAGTGGCTAGGCATGTGAAATCTCAGCTTGCCTTGAATTCTGTACTTTGCTAAGATATGTGCTAACTAGCTCTCAGATTGTTTTGTATTTCTTTCCCCTACCCACCACAGCAGGCTCGTAGTAAATTTCATGTTATTTGACTTGCTCTCACAGTAATTTATCACATTGGGGAAAACTACATCTAGCCTCAACAAATTAAAGCCATATTTGATTTAATCATTTTCCCTTTAACAGGAAGCCATTAGCATGGCAGGATTAAGAATAAATTCTCGGTTTTGATTATTTGTGTTGATAAAATTTATTGGACTCCTCACCAAATTACTCTTTACACTCTCTTGCTGTTCGGCCCTGATTTGTTTATTAATGATTGAGGTCAAAGCCTGATTTATGAACAAAGCATCTGTCCTACTTACAATGCCCTCATGAAAATTCCTAGTATTTACTGCCGTGCATTGAAAGCATTGATGGTGATTAGTGTCAAGCAAGGCACTAAATATTTATAGATTTGATTCATAAAATTATCCAAAGTATGGATTTTGTGAAATTTGATCTGGGTAAGGGCATGAGCTCTATTTTTCCATCATAACTAATTTCTGTTGCCCAGGATATACTGTGGGCATACTAAATGCTAGACTATGTCTACAGTGGATAGCATGAATTAACATTTATTGAACATGTGTGTTCCAGGCATTGTTCTAAACCTCACAGGTAGTCCTATGAGGTAGGAATTTTAATCTCACCCTCTCTACTTTATTTCCTCTCAGTTGGATAATGATGTTTGCAATATTTTTGTAGCTCCTGACATGTGCCAGGTAAACTTCAAAGGGCCTCAGAGACACTCAGCATTACATCCCCTATGATGGAAGAGCAGCTGCCATTGAACAGATGAGGAGATGAGGCACATATAAGCACTTTAGCTTGGCAAGGAATAGCTAGACCTAGAAGCAGCTAGTGCTCCTCAACCAGCAGTCCTCAACCTGTGGGCTGCAGCCCTTTCGGTGTCAAACGACCCTTTCCCAGGGATCCCCTAGAACCATCACAGGACACATATGTTCACATTACAATTCACAACAGCAGTAAAATTATGAAGTTGGCAACAAAAATAATTTTATGATTGGTCATCACTACATGAGGAACTGTGTTAAAGAGTCGCAGCATTAGAAAGATTGAGAATCACTGCTCCAAACCTTTGTCCTTACAAGCTGATTTCTTCAGTTTCTCTTAGCACTGACGTGTCTTTGTAATTTATGAGTTGTATGTAATCTTTAAAAGTATTCCTCATATTTAAAAGGTTGTAAAATATTTATTTAAGAAGGCAGCTAGGTAGATTAAATCTGGACGTATATGCTAAAGGATTTGGGGAATTACAGAACCCCAGCATAAACCTTGACTTTCTTCGAATGAGGAATTGCTGCTTATTCTCAGTTAGTCACCATTTACAATTACTGCTACACAAATGACAGAAATACACCATAATTTAACAGCTTAACCTGTGAATGAATGCACGAATGAATCCAAGTGCTGAAGAACACTAGGTGGGACACTCTGGATAAGGTCCAGGAGGTTTTAGTCACTGCAATAAGTCCTTTTCAAGTTGGTTTTCCTGTCATTGTATTTTCTTCTTGTGATATAAAACACTGAAGTGATATGGTATTTCATGAATGATCTACAGTGTAAGAATATGGGTAACTATCTATACAGCGCGTATTTATCTTAATGTGAGCTGGTACTCTGAATGTCTAGTTTAGTTTATCAATCTACTATCAGTGGCTGAATTTGGGATAGCCAAGATGCTTAGGCATACATTCCTTCTAAGCATGCCCTCCAGTGTCCTCTAGTTTCCATGGCTTTAGGTACCATAAGTTCACCAACATCTTTTAATGCATGGCTTTTGCTTGGCTAACTCCCTTTAATTCCAAAGCTTTTACTCACTCTGTGAGTAATTCCACATCTCTGTTTGGTTACCTAATAATCATTTCAAATGTAACGTTTCCAATGCTGAAGTCAAAGGCAGGTCAGTGTCCTGATCATGTAAGAAGAGAAGGCGCTTCAAGTACGTGTGACTTCCCTGTGTGACAATCCCAACAGTCAGCATTTGCAGCAGAAAGTCTGGCTGAATGTACAGAATGCAAGGTTACCTTGTTCAGGCACAAGTAGTTTACAGTGGAGACAAAAGGCTCAGGGTTGAGCATATGCACTCAAGTCATGTCGAAGAGGGTATGTTCGTCAGAACCCAGAGATAAGAGGAAAGGTGGGGCCAAGAGTGACTTTCAAGCTATGTGGCTTGAATAATTAAATAAGCAGAAGTATTTTCTAAGTGAAAAAAAAAAAAAACAAAAAACAGTGTTAGGTGGTGGTGTGGATGGGTGCAGGGTAGTGACTATGACACAATGGTTGGGGTTATTACATGTAATGTCCTCATCATGAACGCAGAAACTGTCTGTAAGCTATCTTGGAAAAATGGTCCCTAGACCTCTCATTTGCCAGCTTTTATGCTTTCATTTACTAGATTTTGCATAGTCTCTATTCTCAATTCTGATTAGCAATCCTGTTTCAGTTCATGGTTGGCTATTTTCTCTATTTCTAAATCCTGGCTTTGTTTTCTGGCTTTCATTCTTATCTGACCACTCATGCATGATACCTGTATAACGGAAGTATTGAATATGGCTTCAGATCTCCTACCTGGGGTACTGATTGCACTGAAAGGCATTTCTTGTCAAAGACTGCTAAATCTTTGAATGCTGGTATAAAGAGTGTTCATGAGAATCCACTTCTTATTCCCTATATGATAACTGATATTCAACCCTGTCCTATGCTATTGCGCACATTGAGTAAGAAAGCTATGTACAATATTGGAATGAGCATTAAGTTTTAGCCTTCACATCCTCTATCTATTACTATTTTAATTATCATTTAAGCCCACTGGCTATCAAGATTAGAACATTTGTAAGTTCTTCTCATCTATTCCCCCTTACCAGATAGTTAAAACTCTCTTATGTCTGTCTGTCTAATTATTTATATCTTTTACAAATTCAACTGTCCTAAGCTGCCTCAAAACTGAGCAAGAATTTTCTCTGCCCTTAGACCCTTTCTTTGGATTGCTTTTACAAGACCAAGCTTACATGTCATTGTTCACCAGGGTCCTTCTCATGACAGCTAAACTTTGAACTTGCTGGTTTTGAAATTTGTCCTCTCCCACTGCTCTCTCCACAGCCACAGGAAAAAAAGATCAGATATCAAGCTCCTCTGGTGCCAGCGAAGACCAGCTTGCCACAGGATATCAAATAAAGATAAGCAGAAGTACGCCAGTAGCCATTAGAGTTTTGCATTTTAATGAACTTATTCTTTCCTCTGTCATAGCATTATTTGTTTCCTTGATTCATATCATTTTTAAATGTTCACATTGATTTGGGAATAAAATTTCTCCAGGAGACTTAAAAGAAACCTGTACTAAAGTATCCACTTTAAGTAAAACACTTAAGACAATTACTTGAGTAATTCACACATAATTAAACTCCTTTGTTTTAATAATTTAAGATTGCATTAATTATATACTTTTTTTAAAAAACTGGAGCAGAATTGAGGGCCAGAACCCAACCCCAGGCTGCCTGCTTTCAGTTTTGTTTCGTTTTTCCAAATTACTACTGCCATATGTCTTTAAGTTTTGAACTATTTAAAAAATATGTCACTTTCAGTTACATACAAACTTCACTGTAGTCAGCCTGTAGAAATAGAGCTGATAACTACGAAACTGCAGTATTTCCATGCAAAGGGAAGGTTAGCACTCCTGCCCGGCACTTGGAAGGGGGCGCTCGCTCCCACTCTTGGAATGGGGGGATAAATTTGGCCACTTTGGAGGAGAGTATAGAAACATAGCTTAAAGAAACAACTAAGGTTTCCTGGACATTTGTTTCTCCTCTCTCTTCCTCTCTGCCTTTCTTTCTCCTATTGCTATTCCCAAAGTCTCTCCTCTTCCATCCTTACTGCCCTTCCTTTCTTTTCCTCTGTTTTCAGTTAGCTAGCAAACAATACTATTGAAGACATAGCCCTATAAATCACTCAAAAGAAAATTAATATGTCTCCCAGAAAAAAAATAATGATCATTACTTTGTATTTCTGCATTCAAAAACTCAATTGTTTATTTTATCATTTATGCTGATTGACTGCAACAACAGGACCCAGTTTTGTGGAGTAATTTGGAAAAACAACCTTGGCAAATGACTTGTAGGGAATTTCTTAAAGTAGTATGAATATTTATGGTTTCCCATGCTTTGTGACTCTAATCTCCTTGGTACTATTTTCAAAGGACAAGCACATGCGTTTTGTGTAGAACATCGCTGTAAACTCTGATTTGATAAATTCAGAAACTCAACTGCTAAAAAACAAACAAAGAAAAAGCAAAACAAAAACCAAAGTTCTTGTTATACAGGTTCCATCATAGTTAATCACCAAAAACAGCAAAATACTGCAACAAAAGTCATTATTTGTTTTATGAGAAGAGCATTGTAAACATTTAAAACTTATTATTTAGCCCTGTTTTAAATGTTCTGTGGCAAACACAAATCACACAGTTGGAAGTTCTTCCAAGAGAGTGCTTGAGAAGGAGACGCCATTCAGATGAGGATGTGTGGCAGTCTAGTGAATAATTGGCTTCCTATAATTTCTCTAAATGTCTCTTTCCTTTGACCATGGTTTTTCTAGCCACTCGCTTTCATGAGTAGATTAGGGTTTGTCTTTCTAATGATCTGCAGATTATTTCATTCTTACATCCTTCCTTTCATCTGAGTATCTTTCAAGTCTGTTTAATTATCCCACTTTAGATATGGAGTATCACAACACTGAAACTTTAAATGACTTAGCTCATCTCGCAGCCACAGTCTAAGATAGTCAAAGAGTCCAGGATGGCTGGGGTTTCTAGAATTATCCAGACAGAAGATATGCCTATCATTTCCCATAAGCTGAAACCCCACATACTGTACTTAATGGACAAGAGGACCCATTGTATGTGGTGAACTGCAGTGTGTATACAATCTGAATTCATTTACAAGAATTATTTGGTTGTCAATGGAATGCTACTCTGTTTACTTCTGCCAAGACCACAGCTGTAACATATGTGTTCAGTAATTAAACTTGAATCAAGCTCTATGTGCAAGCATTACAGAGCCCTATCACTTAGAGGGGCAAAGAACCAGAAAAATGAGTGCACTTTGCAGGGCTGAAAGATCTCCATTTTGTATTCTGGAAATTTTCTGAATCAGATAAAAGTGGAGTCTCCGGCAAACTGGCAACTCAATTTCTTTTTCTTCTCTAAGGAGAATTTTCTATCTGTTCATATTAACTCAGATCAATCACTCTTCGGTGGCAATTTTTAGGCTTTGAGCTGGTTTTGGTGGAAAGACAAAAATTACCCTTTGATTTTACTTAAAGATCTTTTAATGTGAATCTTAAATGATAACAGATAAAAGATAGTGATGATGGAAACACACCCAGTACACCTGACATATAAAAATCTGATAATTTAAATAGCACAATTATAAAATCTGAATTGGTTATCAGCATAAAATCTTATGCCACATTGTAGGCACAGAGTGTTGCCGCCCTTCCATGGTGGGGTCATAGTCGGACGCGTTGCCAGCTCTCCAGTTACTTCCTCCTATCTTTTGTGTCTCATCCACCCATCAATAAACTCTATGTGATGCTGGACTCAGGTAATTAGAGCTGTATTTCCCAGAATTCTTTGCTTTTTCATTAACAAAGGGCTGTGATAAACTGGAAGAACACAAAAGAAGTCATTGTTCTTTTGTTCATTCTTTTTCCTTTCCTTTTGCTCTTTCCTTCTCTCTGTCTCTGTCTCTGTCTCTCTCTCTCTGGCTTTCTTTCTAAGGGGCTGAATTATTTGTATAATCCCAGATTTTGAGGCATTAGCTCCCTCATTTTCTACGTTCACTTGTTTAACTTCTCTTGCACAAAATGACCTTAATTATGGGAACCGTAGGTATCTATAAATTTGGAGGTGTGGACTTCACTGCTTCAGCTAGGGACAAGCTCACACACTTTCTAAGCCAAAGGCTCTCTGCATAGTACTGACTTCAGGTAGTTTTCCTTCTTGGAGGCTAAATTAGCCTGTGTCTTTCATGAAAATTGTAGTTCTTTCACATGACTTATTTAGAATTGAATTCTGGCTCTGGTGCTGTGTTGACTGCCTGTATCTCTGCTGCTGTCAACAGCATTCATGGATTGGTAGAATGTTTGCATACTGTCATAGCCAATAATCACACTGAAGAATTTACCCTGCTTCTTAGAAACAGCAGTAAACTATTTATTAATGGAAAGAGGATGGACTGGATATTAAAAATATTTGTGTCAAAGTAAGTAAGACATATTCACGCGTGTTATGGCCTGGTTTCTAGTATTTAGATGAGTAAATCTGAGGTATGAAAGCAGGAGGACCATGGCTTGGTTATCGGTTCAGGGTGTCTGCAGCATGCTGGAGGCATTGCCCCCTACTCTGCAAGGTGGTGCCATCCATTTGGTGCTGTGACTAATACTCCAAGTGGCCAATCCATCATTCTGTCATGCTCGCTGCTCCAGGGTGATGGGAAACATGACAAGATCAGTAACTTCCATGAACACAAGCCCATTTCCACACTTCATTTGCTGTAAAATGAGTTTCCTGTTGAGAGGCAATGCTGGGTAGAATACCCAGATGGTGAGTGAAGAAGCCCTTGAGTCCGCACTGAGTCTATTTGGCTTTGGCAAAAGCATCATAGGAAAGGAAGACAAATCTACACCTAGGGTGAGGGCTGATTCCAGTGAGAACAAAGAGCTGACCCTTCCATGATGAAATCAGTCAGAAATGATCACCCTGCCTCTAGGCAAGACACGTCCAGTGTCTACCAAGTGATCAACCTACCATATGCGGCCTCAGTGTTGGTCTCTGTTGTTGGCTGGGTAGAACTTGTCAGTGACTGTTCTCAGGTTGACCCTGAGTAGTAGAAGTTCATGGCTCTGGAATAAGGAGTCACTGTTGCCACTGTGTTGCTTTGCTCACGATCCTATTGGGCAAGAACAAAGATGGATCAAGAAGTATAATTAATACTCAAATATTTAATCTTGCTTTGCTAAATATTAAGACTCAGCCTTCACAGAAAGCATTTTTTTTTGTGCTTTTAAACAAAGATGATCACTCATTTCCCACAGATTTTCTTGCCACCAACTTTTCATTGGTGTTTCTTCCCAATTCCTGATCACCCACCTGCTGTTCATGAATCAGGAATTCCATCTGCACCCCTTACTGTCTATGCTTTCAAGCAAAATCAGTGATCAGACATGCTCCTTGGCATTCGGAGAGCCTGCAGATGCTTCTCTACATTCCTTCAGAGCTACTTTTGAGTAAGGCTTTGACTGTCTGCTGGTTTGCCTGAAAGAAGTGCCAACACCCTGTGAAGCCATCTCTAAGCCAGCACTGACTGCCCTCTCCTTTGCAAGTTCATGATAAGAAACTCCCTGTGAAGTCATAGGTGTGGTGTAAGGGGGAGGAACTGGTGTTTCTAGGGGTCACAGAAGTCAGAGTCACTGTGAAAATTTCTCATGTCTGCAGGAATCCCTGGAGCAGTGGTGGAAGGCTGCTTGCTCAAGTGGCTGGCTAGGAAAAGTAGCACTGAGGGCGATGTGGAATACCATTATAGTGCTACTTGAAATTCATAGCCAAAGCCTAAGTTTCAGCTAGAACTTTGTGGGAAAGTGAAGGCTGTTTCCCAAAAGAGAGTAAATACCTTGTAGAGCATGCGATTGCTTCAAAACATTACATTTGTCCATTATAAAAGCCCCTATGGGAGCATGGAAAGGTTTGACATGGTGTTGGGGTCTGCTGCAGACATTTCATGCACCACTAGGTCTGATGTAGTCCATATGAGAGTCAGAGGATGTTCAAGAGCCCAAGGAACTTCATGGAGATAGACATGCTCGAAGTGAGGCAGGGCAGGAGAAGGCATCATTTGCCTGTGTGTACCAAGGCATGCACTTACAGGAAGGGCGTTTGGGATGTTTTATACCAATTCCCAAAAGCTGTGTGGAAGAAGCAGCTCTGACTGGGTTTAGCCCATAGAAATGTGGGGAAGTTTGGGATTCCTACTTAAAGCTACTGAATCATAGCGGGGTGATAGCACGGATTTTAATTAAGTTGTTTTATGTCAGGTTATGTGGAAATGAAGCTTACAACCATATGACGAACTGTTCATTTGTTACCTGTTACTAGTATAGTTGTGATCAAATCCAGGCTTTTTCTATTTAGATTTTCTTTCAGTTGTTCTCTATTATTGTGGAGATAAGGCAACCCATTTTAGTGTTTATTTCAGAATATATGCTATACTATGTCTCTGGCTGGAAAAACTTAATAAGATGGTGCAATGCACATTAAGACAGAATGAATTAGTAGGAAGTCTCTAAAATTGATAATGTTTTTTAAAAATGAAATTACATCATTTAAAATTTGATTATTGATCACTTTTTAAATAACTAGGAGAAATTGCTTTGAATGCCCTCTCTTTGTGACAAGTTGGCTTTAAAAGTTCAAAGAAATTCTTCTTCTCCTGAGCTCTGCACAAGCATGGACTTGTGTCTGTTCAGTCAGCTCCCCCGGGCATTCTAAATGGATATTCCTCCTTGTAGGAAGATAACCGAAGGACACGTCACCTGAGCAGGCTACAAGTCAGTAAGATTATCCTAACTCAAAGCGCGAAAATTAAAGATGGTCCCAGAGGACCTCTCTACAGGTCCAGGGACTGAGGTGCGATCTCATTCCATTTGGGGCAGAACCAAGCCATCTACTATATTGTTCTTTGTTAGAGTCTAATCCTTTAAAACAACAGCAGACAGAATTATATGGGATGTTTTATCTATAAACTATATGTGCTTACGGTCACTAATAAGTATTGAACAAAGAATTACAATCTAATCTTAATTCTAGCTATAAAGTCCTAACGTTAGCATTTTTGTGGACTTCCTTCACACTCTCTTCACATTGTACTTAGAAAGTTTTCCAAGTCTCATTCATAAATTATACTCTAGTGCCCATTAATATAATAAAAATAAATATATATAAATACATAAATATTTTACATACCATTTTAACAGACATTTAAGGAAATAATTTTGTTGTTTCTGTGAATTTAAACATTAATATAAGTATATATAGTAAATGATACCATCCCTCTTAAAAAAGTTATGTCAGTATATTTCCAATGAAAATTTACGAGAATATTTTTCTTTATAAGGATAGTATTTTAATAAAAAGTTTATTAAAATGGAAAACTTTGAGAACCCTCTAAAAGCTTGAAATTTTCAGCTTCTTCTGTTATTAAAATTTGTTTTAAATGTGTGAAGACACTAATGATACCTTACATAGCTCTGGAAAGTGGCAGTGGCTGAGCTTCAGTAGTTTCAAGGTGCTTTCTATTTTCTATTTTTTGGCACCCTATAAGGGATTAACAAAACTTTTTTATATATAATTGCCCAGTTTCTTTTCTTGGAGAAGGAATTATACTCTGATTTTCTGGTAAATATCTGAGGCTTATCCATCTAGTCCACATCATTCTGCAATGCTCAGAGGCACTCTTATCCATAGATATGATGGAATTGGATTTCTAAGTCAGCAATAGTCAACTTTTGAGATAAATTCTTCTTCTATGGGATGAAATCTGAAAAAAAAAGAAATTCCCGTAGTTGCAAAGGTCTATATGGACTATGGAAGGAAATACACACACACACACACACACACACACACACACACACACACACACGCATAGAGAGAGGAGGCAAGATATAAGAAAACAGAATCCCGATTAAGAATAAGTAACAATGAAAGCCTGAAGGAAAGTCCTTCTTCATGCTAACACACAGTTTCCACAGCAACATAGGGTCAAAGGTAATGGCTGCATGCTTTCAAAATTCTCATCAAATTCTTTCATGACTTGGTTGTCAAAAACACTTGACTAACTCCTACTTTAACAATGCCCATGACGCTTTTCCCTCTGTTTCATAATTTTGCAGAATAAAATTACTATTGCCCATACCACCTGGCATTTAAGCCTCAGAATATTGCACATAGCTTAAAAGATCTCTGTTTTGACAGGACTATTTTTATTGGCAAACTTGGTCCCATTGTGCTGTGGTCTTGACAGATTGTCAAAGTCTTAATTCTACTGGCTTCTTCTGGTCTCTGCTGTTTTTTTTTTTTTTTTCTGAGAGCACAGATTCCTTTCTACATCCACAAAAGAGAACCCCGAGGCTGGGCTTTTATGGTGAGATAAAATGTGCTTCTATAATCTCTGTCTTAGACAATCAGGTCTTATATTTTCTGGAAGGATGTCATAGCAAATGATGTACATTTAAAGATACTTAAATCCAAGAAGAGAAAGAATGCTCAGAAATGGAAGCAGGGCAGATCTGTCTGAGTTGTGGGCCTTCTTGGGTCTGCCTTTCTCTATCATTCTTGGCATTCTCTTCACGGATGCTTGGCCTCCAGGTCCATTCTGCTATCTGTATCCTCCCTTCCCAGATTTCACTTACTTCTCCAGTTCTGACTTGATTTGACCTTTAGGCTTCACAGTGCACAACACAAGCCTCATGCTGTCCGGATTTTCAGCTCTGCATTCATTTTTCTTCAGAGAAGAATCTAATTGGGCCAAATTCCAAAGTGGAATCTTTGTTGTCTCTGAAAGACTTCAAGCAGAGGCAGGTTGCTCATTCGTCAATGTGGTAGAGAAAGTTCCAGTTTGGGCATGAAGATATGACCTCCCGGTTCCTTTCAGCTCTGTGAGTCAAGTAATCTGTCTTTGCTCAAACCCCTCTTCCTAGAAAGTATCGTCCAAGACAAACATCGACATCATTACTCTTTCTTCAATCTCTGTCAGAAGATCTGTTGCTGTCATCGCTGAAAAATGATGTAGAACATTCCAGCAATTTTAATTCTTCAAAATGCCAGATGTTGTGTTATTAATCATAAGTACATATGTACATAAATGGGTATGCATTTACATTTATGTATTATGCGATATGCATGCTCTATGGTAGTAGCTTATTTGAAAGAATGGGCTCTCCGTGAGGACCAGTTCCTTGTTCGTTAGTGAGATTCTACGTGTAGTCCAGGAATCCCAGTCTCCATGATTTACCACTCAGTCTGGGTGTGACTTCCATCACACACTTAAGTACTTAATACACACACAAACAATTGGGCACTTGAATATAGCATATATTGAAGAGAGAATTAATAAGAGATATTATTGTAAAAAAATCAAGTGGAAACAAATCTTGAAAGTGCTTGCTTTCCCAAACTGTTCCCCTTCAGGTTATGGATCGATGTGAATGTTTGAAGAAATCAAGGAGACTGCTTTTGTCTGGCAAGCTTCTGTTCTTTCAACTGCAATCAGCACAAATGGATTAGACTAGATCTGTTTTATTTCAGAGAAAAACAGTTGCACCATTTTTACTCCACTCTCTGCCTGGGACGGTGAAGAGATGATGTCAAGCATCCATCTGTTACCTCTAAGGGAAAGCTGGTGCCTTTTTCAAGTCTCACTCTCACTGTCTCTTTCTAATCCGAGACTATGGAACCTGCTTCCTCTTGATATTTCTTTAAGCTTTTTTTTTCCATTGAGCAATACTTCAGAAACAATAATATTCAAGAACTGTAGAAAATTTCAGTGATACGTTTTGACAATTATGTACTTTTTTGAAACTGATACCCCAAACATCATTGAACCTTGCAGGCTGAAGATTACTTGCATCTGACTTGGGCTTCAAGGCGCTTCAGTCATTTTTCTTTCCATGTTTTTGCTCTACCCTATGTTTGAGGTTTGTACTGTTGCATGCATCAGCAGTTCCTTGTTTTATGTTTCATGGACTTTTTTTTACATTGCAACATATAGCCCTGATTATTATTTTTTCTTTGTAGATGGGTGCTGGACTCCTTCTGGTTGATGGTTATTCTAAATAAGGCTGACTGACATGGTTTTTTGTATACAAATTCTTTGTGAGACTAACATTTTAATTTCTTTTGGGAAAAATGCTAATTCTTAGGCTTTGTAGTTCTTCAGAGCGATTTTAGCATTCTTAACTCCTACCAGTGATGTGAGAAGTTCACGGACTCACACACTTCCTAACTTTTGATTTTACCTTTTTTTTTTTTTGGTGCTACACTGTTACCATATTCTATTATAGTTTCAATGTGTTTTTCTCAGAAACTAAATGATGCAGAACACCATTTTATTCAAAAGTTTACTGATTATCAACATACGTCTTTGGGTACTAGGATACCTCAGGGAAATTTATGTTGTATATTGATCAACTTGGAATATACAACACCACAAGCCTTTATGACAAGAATATTCAGCATGTTTTTTTTCAAACTATTTTGAGTTGTGTGGCACATTTATTCACTATAACATCCCTCAGTATAATAAAATGTTCAAACTCACTGATCCTGATGGCTGTTTCTTTTTTCCCCAATGATGTTTTTGCTGGTTGATTTTACAAGGCTATAGCCCTCAGTTCTTTAATCTTATATTTACCTAGGTGCTTGTATTTGTTAATACAAGTGCAAACACTTGTTTATATCTTCATTGCACTTTTACAGGTATGGTTAACATCTAGAGTCAGTTGACTTTTAGACAAAAAGACTTACTCTTCAACCAGCTGAAAATCAGAAATGCACAGTTCAGAGTTTCTAGGGATAGGGAACACACTTCTTTGTTGATAAGACAACATAGAGGCCATATCTTCTTTCTCAGCATGTGAAAGTGTGCTTTGCAAAATGTTCAGCTTTTAAATTTTGAAACTTATGGTTACTGCTTTTTGACTCGCCTAATAAATCTTTGTCTACCCTGTGGTTATGAAATCATTCTCTTCATTTCTTTTTCTAAAAACTTATCCTTCTAACTTGGAAATGCCTCATTGTACTAAATCATAAATATAATCTTTAAGTTTATTCCTAAGAATTGATATTTTCATATGCTTTTTAATCATTTAAAATCTTAATAGTTTTATTTATTTGTGGAGTTGAAGGTGTGCTATGAAGCACTTGTAGAAGCCCAAGGACAATGTGCAGGAGTTGGTGCAGTTCTTCCCAAATAGGGATTCTGGGAATGGTATTTGGGTTTTCAGGTTTGGGGGCAAATGTCAATACCCACTGAGCACATAGCCAGCTCTCCTTTTCAGCACTGAAAAGACACTTTCTAATTACTCATTGCTAGTATGTGTAACTGGCATTTACTTATGGTATATGGACCTACCTTGTTTAGCTGAATTAAATTCCTATTAATTTTTTCTTTTAATTTTGAGATCAAAAATCCTAAATTAGGTTTTCAATCTCCCATAAAAGCTCTAGGAGACAATATCTTTTTAAAAACACATTCTTTAGCTTCCAGAGACCACCTTTCTTGCTTGATGTTTTCACTGGAAACCATGGTCTTCATCCATAAATACAGAAACAGAATCTTCCATGTTTCCACAATGCTAGCTCCTTTGTCATAGCAATTTCCAAGTCACTTCAATCTCCACTCATCTATTTGCCCCTGCAATTATATTTTACTGTTCTTTTATTGTATACGTTTCAAAATTTTGTCATCTATCTCTGTCATCTATCTGAATAATCACAGGCTTTATGGATTAAACTGTGGACAGTTTGTGTGCTAAGACAATATAGTATCTTTTGCTAAGGACTAGGACACTTTATTTTAACATGAGTGCTCCAGCATTACTGTGCAGGTACATGCATGGGGCATCTGTCTTCACTCTGTTGCCCTATTTCTGTTTTTATATTTAATGTGCATCTACTTTTTTTCCTTATTTAGGAGAAGTAATCTAAAAGACTCTGCCATTTAATTAAAGTATCCAATTCCTTTATAATTATTGTATTTAGAGCCATAGTTGGGTTTAGGTCTAAACTACTGACATTTGTTTCTCTTAATTTCATGTTCTTCATTTATTAATCTTTTAAAAATTTCAATTCATTCATAGTTAGACCATTTAGCACTTTAATGTTGTATTCAGTTCTTAAACATTCAGTTCTGATATTTTCATTTATTTTTTTGTTTTTTATTCTATTTAATATTATTCTTATTGATACCTCCAAGAGCATTATCTTCACAGCTTGTTTCTTATCATATATTTATCCCAGTACATGCATATAACAAATATATGTAATGTTAATGTTCAGATTATCTTGATGGAATGTTTTAGGTTTTCACCCTCTCCTGGATCTTCGCTACTGATTACATAATATGGAGGCTCTGTATGTCCTCAGATTTCCTATATAACCTTGATGCTTATGTTAGGAATTGCCCAATGACTCAGAGTGAGAAAGACTCTTAGAATTCCTGCAAGTTGTAGTAGTGTGCACCTTTAAACCCAGCAGTTGTATCTTTGTGAGTTTGGAATCATCGTGTTCTATAGACCATCATGGCTACAGAGAGAAGCTCTTTCAAATAAACAAACAAACAAAGGACAACAACAACAAAGAATTCCTTCCCTGCCTCAGCTTTTGGTGTATATTATGTTTATATTAGTGTATACTGAAATTTCTTGGAAAGGAATGAGTGGAGACAGGAACACTCATTCTTTGCTTTCTTGTGATTATATTCCACTCCTTTGGCCCTCAAGAACACATTGCAAATTAAAATTTTGTTTCACCACCCCAACGCTTTTTTAAAAATATTTTTGATGTTATGATTTAATTACTAATTCTTTCATTTCCTTCATCTAAACCCTTCCGTATATTCTTCCCTAGCAGCCTTCAAATTCATGGCTTTTTTCCCCAGTAATTGTGATTATATACATTTTTGGTATAAACGTATGCCTTCCTAAGTATAGCCTGTTCAGTCTGTATAATGATACTTGTATGTATGTTTTCATGGCTCACAGTAGTCACTTGACAACCAACTTGTGTGCTGTTCCATGGGGAAGGCCAACTTTCCAATTCCGTTTTCTTGCAAATTGGTGTTTTTTTGTGTAGAGCTGCGGCCTCAAGGGCTTCTTCCAGTCCGGTTTGACATGTTCACTGGTGTCACTTTTGTTTAGCACCTATTTGCGCAGTCATGTTGGTGAGATTTTATGGATGGAAAACTAGTGAACTATTAAAACTAGCTAACGTCAAGGCTACTGGAAGAGAATCTACAAACACCAATTTATTAAACCAAAAATAATTAACAACAATTTATAAACATTTGTTTTTATACCCACATATAAATGTAGTCTTTTCTCCTTCATCAAGAGAACTTCTCTGTGCAACAAATGAATACCACTAGAGAAAACCACAACTAATTGAAATGTGGAGTTGTAGAGCCCAGTCCCGATGGATACATGTGCAACACACTCCCCCACCTAAGCCTCAGGGAACACTGAGGAAGAAGGAGTGAGAAGACTGAGAGCCAGAGGACTGTGTCTCCTGTAACATCAGAAGCCACATCTGTGAGGTCTCCCCAACATCTTCACCAGTCTACCAGAAAACACTTCTGATTCTCATTGAGAAATTCACCACTTTCTGTAATTTAGTTAATTTTAATTTTGTTTTTCTTTCTTTTTTTTTATTGGGTTAAGATCCATGAATTTTTAGTTTAATAGACTCATTGTTAGAGTAGATATATTTCTACCCTGCAAATTTTCTATATCAGAACCCAAATTGAAAGACTCTATTGGTCTTTTTGTATGTCATTAAAAAACACTAGAGGGGTTTCTCCAGGCTATATGTAACCATGATATTTAGCAAGTAACATCATTTACTTCCTTCATTTCCTAGCTGTAGATATTAAGAATGATCTGAAGCAAAAATTACACACAGTTAAGTGATTGAACATCATCAATAATTTATGAACTTCGAGTGAATGTTCACCCTGTGAAAGCTGTTTCACCAAACAAAACCCTACCCCAAACAGTAAATTTACCTAATGAGCATGGAACAATTCCTAGACAAACAAAGGAAGATGTACAGTTCTGGTCCCCAGGGTTCCTTGTACGTGGTCAGATTTTGTCAGCTGCAATCCATAGAGCAGGATATGAACTATTCTTATTTGAATGGTTAAAGCTGTCGTCCCATCAACAGTAATGCTTTACTAAGATGTCCTGACAAATTCGGAATGAAAGAACAGCTTTATTTTTATGGGAAATAAGAGAAATTAAAAACTGGGGTGAATGATGTGATTTTTGTTATATATCTTTTATGTTTGTTATAGCTCAGGAAAAAGAAGAGATTGAAATTGCAGTGTAGACATCATGGCCACATAAGGTTTAAGTAACAACTATCAGTGTGTGTGGGAGGGGGTGCATGTGCACACATTTATCGAGGCCAAAAGATGATCTCGACCCCTTAGGTGCTACATACTTTGCTTTGTGAGACAAAGTATCTCTTGTGAACCTGGGTCTTGCTAATTAGACTATGACATCTGACCAGTAAATCTGAAGGCTCTATCCGTTTCTGCCTTCTCCGTGATGGTATTACAATCATGAGCTCATATCTGTCTTTTTTATGAGGGTTCTGGAGACTCAAGTCATATTATGTTGCTTTCACAGCACGAACCTCACCAACCAAGCTGTCCCATCAGTCCCTCTACTCCATTTTTTAAAATGACAATCATAAAGAGCCAATAGAACATTTAGAAGACAGAAAACCAAGAATGAGTGTTGCAGTCTTAAAAGCTACATAAGGAAATACCAGCCCACAAGCCATTGTGCTAGCAAGAATGAAATAAAAACAGGAATATCAGGCTCCAATGAGACCACAGAGTTTGGCACATGTATGACAATGCATAGAACATGGCTGCATTCCAAGAGATCAGTGTTATGAAGAACAGGACTTAAAATTTCCAGCAGCTTGAGGCTGGAACCAGAAAAGAGAAGATGTGTAAGGACTCTGTAGAGGTAAAACAAGTGAGAATCAAGTGAGATGCTTGTACTTGTAACTAGAACAGTGCTAGGCGGCCTCTCTAATACTTAACACATAAAACAGATTGCAACAATATCGTTAAGATTACCACACAAGTAATCGTGCTGTATAAAACTCATAAAATCAAAATGTATGGCTACAATCACCATATTAAAACAAGCACAGCTTCCCCTTAAGTAAGCGTATAACCCATGCTTAGAGAATATTATACATTTGGTGATTAAGTTTAGGGAGTGATGCATTCTACCCATTTGAGGCTGTAGAATGAAATGAAAGGCCAGTTTGTTCTTTGCCCTGGGTACAGGTGACAATGATCTCCAACTGAGGAACGCCAGGAGTTGAAAAGGGAATTGAGTACAGGGCAGGATAAAAAGCCCTTTCTTATGGAAATGTGGCAGTTCCTATGCATGGAGATCATTAATATTCATAACAATCTTATGAACAGGAAAATGTACCCTAAATTATACAGGAAGAACCCGCAGCCAAAACGTTAGCGATTTGCCAAGATTAAAAGAACCTTATGAAGAATTGAGGCTTAGGTTTATATTCTTGGAAAGCTGTTGATTTAACTTGACCTCAGAGAAATCTGTGTGTTCTCATGGCCTTCACTTCAGTTTCTAGAAAACTCTTAATTCTTAACTCTAAGGAGTTTCTCTATTCCCACTTTTATAAGTTACCTTTTAGCTTTATGGAAAACTATTGTTTTTATACACTAGGTCAAGTTGAAATGTTATATAGTAGTTCCAGAATTGAGGAATTTGGCTGTTAGCTAACGCCCATGAGTGAAAGAACCTTGTGAGTCCTGATAAATTCACTAAGAAAGATCATGGCATACAGGATTACAATAATGTATAATAAGTTTGCCAGTTTCTCTGAATGGGACCAATCCATCCATAGAACCTTTGTGGAAGGGAAGAGAAGGGAAAGGACAGCCTTCTATTCAGTGCACAGTTTCAGAGTGGACTAGACAGGGGTAAGACTAGGCTTGTATGCTGGATTCTTTTCTCCAACATCACCAAGAAAGCAAGTTCCACCTCCTTCTTTGAGTAAAATGAGAAAAGGAGATAGGAGGTCACCAGCTTCACATCCGAAGACTTCTAACAAGGAAGAGGACATGGCTTTAACATGGCATCTCCACACTCAGCAAAGTTTGGTGACTTTGCAAATTATTTTTCCTAATTTCTCTGACCCTGATTTGTTCTTACATGACTTTCCAAGTTTACATTTTATAAACTCATTTGTAAGCTTAAGATCACATATCTCTGCACCCACTACACACTTTCTGTGGCTGCTCGCATTTACAACTGTGCTCTCATTAACAAACCGGTTATATAGGCAGCGTGGGCCAGGCACTCCCGACCGGTGGACAAAAACACCCTTGCCACTGCAGATTCTACATCCTACTTAAAGGCATACAATTTATACATACATATATATGTGTGTGTGTATGAAGCATATGATAAAGAAAAAAATAAGAAAGTGATGTGTACTTTAAAATAAGAACAAAAAAACCCCATAAATTCAAAGCCACCAGGGGCAACAGGAAGAACAAAAAGGAGAAATCAGTGGTTCTTTGTTGTTTTCCAAAGACTACAGCAGGGTAACTGGCTTATTAATTTCCTGAGATTCTCCTGTTTCTACATCTCATCTCCCTGTCAGAGGACTGGGATCATAGGCATGTGTTCCATGTGTCCATGTTTTATGCAGGTCTGGGGAATTTATACCCAGGTCTTCATGCTTGTGAGGCTAGTACAAAGCTCTTACTCCCAGGCTCTGATCAAAATTCTTTGTGGATGTCATTCTGCTCCTTTCATTCTTAACAACTTCCGGTTGTTTGAATCTACTCATGGATTACAAAAACAAACATATCCCCATTCCAACCACCAAATATGTATTCACACTTAGAGACTCCTTAATTTTGTTTTTAATGCAAATGTGTGTGATTGATGAAAATCAGCTTTCTGAAATGGAGGAATTTCAAATCACAACCCTTCAAGAGGGCAAAATTCAATGTATACCACTGGGAATATCCATGATTTAACACTTCCTCAAAAAATGAATTTAACCATATTAATATCTGCCTTTCTGTCTCCTAATAAAAGTATTGGTGAGCTTGTTCTATTTTTCTTATCATGTTGCAAGCTGATTAAGGATAGTGCTTGTTTTTGAATCATCTTTGTGGCCCATTGAGATTTAAAACATACTCACTGCTGATTGCTAAATGTCTCTTTGAAAATGAGTGAGCCCTGATTATGGTCATACTACCTTATTTCCGCCCAAAGGAGCACTGTAACTTAGGAACAGGGCATGGCTAAACCACTGGTGTAGTTTTCATATTCTAATTCTCCAACTGTGAGAATGTTGAGGAATCTACTTCAACAATACATTCAACAGAAAACTGTGGAAAGAAAGTTAAGTAGTTATTTTGACTGTATATATAAAAGAAAGAGATCAGTCTTGTTCTTTTGTTTCTAGCTCTTCGATTTTTATCTTACTAAAGTCATGGCTGAAAGACCATTTTTACCATGTTTTGTTCCCATCTGAAAGGATGGCATAGCGCCTGGAATGTCAAGGTTGCCTTAAAGAATAAAATTGTGGTAGTTTAACTCATATTTTGCCTTCACTGTAACAAGAAACATTTGCTTATGGTGCCATTATTTATGGTTTGTTCTTAAAGAAAGGCAGCCTGTAATGCACATGAAGTCATCAGGAGGGTATGCTACATGGGACATAGCTGAACCTACAACAATGCAATCACTGTCTGCTAAGCCAAGAAGGGCAAGATTATTTCTGGCAGATTCAATGGCAGTGGTGTCTGGAATGCTCTAAGCAAGAGAGAGAGAGCTGGCATAATTCCCATATGACTTAGTTGTTATATCATAAAATATGAATTATTTGGGGGCTGTGTCCTAATTCATTTTCAGTAACTAAGTCTTGCTTATTGTGTTAATTTTTCTGTACTATCAGAATAGAAACATTTATTGGCAGAGGCAGATCTTTTTATTCCTGTGCCCATGTATTATCTCAGAGCTTGACTTGAAAGATAATACCGAGAAGTTGGCACTTTACCTTTGCTTCTGTGTTGACATTAGCTGATGTCTAAATAGTGTCATGAGTCAAAGCTGCCTTCTATGTTGGGCAACAGTTGGAGAACAAGTGTCTCTTTGTATTTCTGTGTCTGTAATTTGTTTATATATCACTCTGGGTCAGTAGCTCCCACACTTCAAACCTCTGCCTTGTAGAGGGGAAACTAGACTCATACTCCTTAGAAGACCACTTTTAAACATTATTTAGTTATAGTTTTACAAGACCATGACAGGTAGGAAAAAAAGCTATGACTTTCTGAAGACTGGTCTCCTGTGCATGGCGGTGGCATGACAGAGGTTTTGGCTTAGCATCGCTGATTCTCAGACTCCTTTGCAATCTCTACTCGTTCCAAGATGGCTGTGTTTTCTCAGACTCCTCAGTGAGATCCAGTCTCTATCACTGCCCTGTGTTCCTCAGGCAGAGGCTGAGTGAGTTTGTCTCCCTTGCTCCATATGCAACCCTCCATACTCCTTCCCTCCCACAGACCTCTTTAATCTAATTCTCACCTTTTGCCTCCATCTCTTCCCTCTCCTCCTCTGCCCTTATGCCACAGACAGATGTATCCATTCCATAAATCCTTGGTGCTCAGTGTATAGACCTAAGCACACAGCCTGCCCTCAGTGTGAAGACTCATCTAGCAGCTCCAGGTACAGTGAGAACTCAGGCAAACCTCCTCATGCAGACGCAGGAGGTCCAGGAATAATGTTCAAGAAGGAACAAAATCGCAACTAAAACTGAGTGGGCTCCTCTTCTCATGACTTCCACAGTAGAAGCTTGTTTAAAGTTTCAGGATTAAGGCAGTCTGAATTATTCCTTGAATATAATCTGTTTTTATTTTACATGTAAATTCATTTGCCAAAACAAAGACAGCACAACCCCTAGAAGTGTTCTGATGGCAGAAATACCTGGGTGTCTTGGTTTTTCATTATCTTTGAGTGCACAGTTTTGAAGAATTACTCAGAGTGTTCAGACGGTTGTCTTTGCCTTATTTCAAGCAACTCAACCTGGAGCTGAGAACACCCTGAACAAGGCAGCTTCCAAGTTCACTCTGTGACAGCACGCTCCCGCCCAGGCGTGTTACCGTCAGCAGAAAGATCCTCACTACGCTCGAAACACTGCCCTGTCAGCTCCTTTACAACGAGCATAAATAACAATGGTCCATGGATTGATCCCCAAGGAACCCCCATAATGACATCCATTAAATCTGACGTGGCACTGTTTAACAACACAAGTGGTGTGTGCCCTCTTAAGTAGCTAGCACACCAATTAATTAAGGATGATGCCATACCTAGTCTGTTCCATTTATCCAGCAAAGAAGTATGTGCTACCAATTAGGAAATAAAATGATGTTGGAGGCAGCAGCGCATTATTTATCTAAGGAAAGATCTCTTGACTAGAGCTGCGACCCCCTGCCGTGCCTGCACACTCTTCCCTTCCGGGAGCTGTTGCGATGTGGACATTTTCCCTCACCAGTGGAGAGACTTGAACATGACCCTTAGCTATCGTAAACAGGATCTTTTCACTGAAGGAGTACTTAGCAATAATTATAGTAGGTGGGCCTTTGAAGGAATAATCTTCTGGCGCACTTAAATAGTTAATAGGACAATCTAGCACATGGCTATTTGACAGGAAGCAATTTCTGCATATTTGTGTCATTGAATGAAATGTAAAATGTTGTCCAGTGCCAGTTTTCCTTGCTAACTAATTGTCGGTTGAGGAGCTATAACCAAGCCCTGGTAAAGAGATGCAGGGAAGAAGCAAGAGAAGGAACTTTGGTGACACATAGTGCTAGGAGACAGGGGAGCAGAGAGAGAATGAACACTTCCATATTCACGAATAGGATTCTCTAATCTCGGAAAGTGTGGGAAAAAGAGAAAGAGGGAGAGCACAGGGAGGACCATGTTTAGCACCTGGGCCACCCAAGATAATGAAGATAATCCAGTGTGATTGCACTTAATGGTGCTGAATCAGTTTAGGAGGGGGAGGATGCAGGCCTCAACTTGAACTGTGTGATGCCCCTTTGGAAGGAGGAATGCACCAAAAGAACAAAGGACTGAGAAGGGGAAATGGGCTAGGAAAGGCAAAGAATGCAGGAGAAGGAAAGAAAGGAGGGAAGGACAAGGGTGTATATCATTTGCCTTGTCTCTGTAGGTCCGCTTTTAGCCTCCTCACTGTATATGAGCCTCCCTTTTAGCATCTGCCGAAGAAGACAATTTCTTGAGGGACTAATGAGGCCTCACTGCACCTATTAAGGGAAGAAAACCAAAACAAGTAAGTAATTTCTTTATCTGTTTGATTTTTCAACAGGCAGGAAACAGGTCAGACTGGAGATTAAAAAGCCTCTGGCAGACACATGGTCAAAATGTTTTCCCTCCAGCAGGAAAAGCCAACTGAACAAAGGACTCTCATCCCCACAGGTCATTTCAAGCCTGGCCAAACAAAATCCGTTTTCTAATACCAGCGCACTGGTACCATCAGCCACAGCTGCAGCATCCTCTTTAGTGGAGGAGGAGGCGCTGGCGAGTGCTTGACATTTGAAGCTGCTTATTTCCTCAAAAACTTCAGCCTTTACAAATAGAAAAGTCCTAAGTTTTCTATAATTACTATCTGGGGCAAGTGTGAATTGACTATAGATTGCAGAGCGACCTGCCAGATTTGGTTGGTATCACAGGGTTTTTTAAAAAGCGCAAGGGCACTGGAGTGAGGCTCCTTATGAATTAGGACTTCAAAAACTTTAAAACTTTAATTGTGTAATTAGGGGGCCTCACCCACAGTGATGAGTGTGTGTCATTATAAAACCACGCTGGAAAATTAAGGCTACGTTAAAACCACTTGAAGAGAAATTGAGATTGGAGAGGGCAATCAAGATTGGTGAGCGATAGCTCAGAAAACTGTTCTGTTTGTGTCAAACCCGAACTTGAAGGAAGACTAAATGATATGGCTCCATACTTCAGATCGGTGCCAGGCAGAATGTGGCCCACAGACCAGCATTGTCATTACCACCTGAGAGATGGGCAGCAGGCAAGGTGTAAGGCTCCAACTCAGACCAAAGAAATAGAGCCTAGAAACTGAGCCCAGACATCTATGTCTACAAAGCTGGCCTCTGAATGGCCCCCATGCACACCCGATGGCTACAGACGGAAGATTTCTGAACATACTGATTATTCCCTTGCCTTTTCCCCTCTTGGCTGTTCTCAGTGTAGACGGCATGTTTTCGCAGTGCCTTAATCACTGTGCTGGCCATCTCTCATTCTAAATGGTTTGCTCTGTATTTGAGAGTGTTATGAAAATAGCTTCAGTAGAGGCCCAGCAAGATGTGTTTGTGATGTGGTTTCCAGCTTTGCTTAGTTAATCTAATTTCGTGATGCTTAACAGTCTCAGTGGTGTCCTGATGGCTCGACAGATCTACTCTCTCATGGGCCTGTCACTGCTTTTCCTACCCCACCCCTTATTGCAGATTCCTTAGCTACGCTGCTCCACTCTATCTTCAGAAGTGAGCCAGGTGCTGCCTCCCCGGCCCTGAGATGCCTACAGATAAGCAGCTTTTGTGTTCTTAGTCCCTCTTGCTCTGCCAGCATCTTTACTGACAAACACTAGCCTATTTCTCTCTTCGATTTGGAGGAAGAGGACGAGATCCTGCCAGCGATGGCTTCATTTCTCCCCAGACCTCTTATATCCATAAGCGATTACCTGGCTCCCATGCCATTTCAGAACTCAGAAATAACTTTTGACCTATTACAATATCTCACTAACAACCCCTTCTTTTTCTTTCCCCACCCCTGATAGACTGGTGTTGCGCTAATGTTTACATAATTCTTCCTTGCCTTAGCTTCCCTGTCGCACTCTGAAACCATGAGGGTTTGCTTGCAGGGGTGGAAAACAGTCCAGCGGAAGCTTTGGTCTCGGGTGACCCTCCTGCGGGAAGTCTGTGACCTTCCTTTGGGTTGTCGGGGTCATGGGGCTGCAGTGTGTCTCTCTGTGGAGATTTTCTTTAGCAGGTTTCAAAGATTCACGCGGCAGCCTGGAATTGTCCCTGCTCAATAGAGATTGATTGTGAACACTGATTCTTAGAGGCAGGTACAGGAGCTGGACCCCCCACCGGGAAAGCACCATCCTGCTGCGTGGAGGCGTGTCTCCTGCTATGGTATCTGATCGGTTTCCGTTCTCGGTTTTTTTGATTTCACAGAGGCAAATCCCTAGGCTTGTACGGCGGCTTTTAAATTTCTCGGTTCCTGGGACTTTTATCAGTCAGCTCACCTTGCATGTATCAGAGTTAACACTCCTGGCTCCCATTTCCCATTTGCTTTTTACGCAGCCTCTGGATTTTTCTTTTATCCCTTCGATTTTTTAAGGGGCAAATTGAATGGCAAATATTTACAGTCGCTTTCTCTTGTACCCTTTAAGGAAACTGGCTCTAGAGAAAGAGCTGATGATCTGCTGAGCAGGTGGGTGGGAAATGTCAACCGCTGGCTGAATTTCTTTATAGAGGGACAAACAAACAACAAACAAACAAACAAGGAGGCAGCCCAAAGGGGAAGAACCAGAAGGAAGGGGTGTGAAGTGGACAGGAAGAATGTAGGGGAAAGAAGTGCTGAAAAAAGGTTTTGGTGGGAAGGCTGATCAGGATGTAAAACTGTATAGGGAATCTCAAAACTGTCTCTCCTTTCAGTATAAGCTGGTCACCCTCTACTCTGTTGCACAAGGAACATGAAACACTATTTAAGTTAGTAGTCCATGCTTGGGAGTTAAGTCCAGCTATGTAAAGGACTATTGAGACTTCAGTACAGCTACATTTGACTTTACATAGGAGAAAACAAACACATGCAATCAAAAATACACTCATTATATAATTAAAAAATGTATAAAGACCTATCTAAGATGTTTAGATGTGCTACACAGAGGGAACTCTTTATTGTCCCGAAGCCTTTCTCAGGAGACTGATTGTTCTTAGGGTAGTAAGGTTTAGATTGAGAAACTTGTAATACATACACACCTGTGAAAAATAAAACCTTAGGAGGCTGGAGAGAGGGTTCCATAGGTGAGGCACCTGCCGTGCAAGCATGAGGACCTGAAGTTAAGAGTTTTAAGCACACACACACACACACACACACACACACACACACACAAAGGGACACAGTAGCAGGGGTCTGGAATCCCAGTGCTGGGGCAGAGACGGAGTGATCCTTGGAGCCCACTGGTTTATCCAACATACCAAACTGGCAAAGTTGAACTTCAGTGAAAGACACTGTCTCAGAAAAATAGAGTTGGGAGGTAGAGAAAGAACCCCAGATGGACACCACATGAACACATACTTTCACCCCTCCCACACAGGAATTTAATCTGAGAACATTTTTGCACAAGCCAAATAAACATAATCTTCTTGACTCTTGGGCCATAGAATGCCCTTGGTGCCTATTTGAATGTTGAGACACTACAATTGGGAAATAGTCCCCAGAATCCAATATGCACCTGGGAGCCTGTGAGAGTCCATTAATGTTGATAAGAGGTTATGATTTCACAACCCTTGTGACAACTTGGCTAAAGAAATAATTCCAGTAGTAGAATTTGAAAGAAGGGTGGATGAGATGTAGAAGGAAAGTGCCTTTGAGGATTTTATTGTTGTGTTTTGCTCCATTTTTGTTTTTTTGATGGGTCCACTATCTGGATGTAATAATTGATTGCAAAATATCTTAATTATGAACTGTATATTAAAATTTCTTTCCCCTTAAAGTTAGTTTCTAAAAATGATTTTGAATTATACAAATTCTACCAGCATTTTTGTCAATTTTAGCAAAGAGTTGTCTATAACTTTTCAGGAATGTAATTGATCATTTATTTCCATGGTAAAATTCATTTCAATTTGCTCCACAGTATTTGATGTTTGCCTTGGTTGAACTTCCCGCTCTTAAAAGTTATTTACCTTATATAAGGCTATTAAAATCAATTCTATTCTAACTGATAGGGAGTTTTTATGGTAGTTCTTAATCCTCTTATATACTCTCTTGCCAGTTCAGCTATGGCGACAGCCAATAACAATATTTATTGCCATCAGTCAGGAACCATTACTAATTGATGATTCAGTGGCCAGGGTGTAAGGGTCTAAGTCATCTAAATAAAAAGGAAAACAATTACATCATGTGGATTTCTTAAACATTATTGGAATCACACTGCCTACGTGCTAAAGGCAAAGGCTGTCTGTTTCTCCAGGTCTGCAAGTTGTCTGTGTTTTGGCTCCACCTCCGCAGCTCACTAAATAACCTTGTCAAAGTCACTTAACCCCTGAGTGTTTGTTTTCTCATCTGTAAAATGAGGATGATTATCCTTACCTATCTCATAGGGACGGCACTCAGATTAACTAAAGATTAGAAACTGCTACAAAAGCGCTCAGTATTATTAAGGAAAACTGAAACTTTTTCAGTGCCTTTGGGTATAAGAGAGAGCTAGTTAGCAACGATGATGACTTCCAACAAGGGCTTGACAGTGTTGAGAGCTGCCAGGTCTTCCCTGAGGAATGACGCTTGCCCGGGGACCTTTGCCATTTTGTTAGTGAGCTCTGAGGCCACCCATGTCATAGACAGCGCTGTGATCAATGTTACTTCTCCTACCTCGGACAATTTTAGGAGCTCACTCGTGAGAACAAGATTTTCCACTTCAAATCGCAGAAGTTGTCTCTCCCTATTCAGAACGCAGAAATCCCTGGGAGACTCGGTTCCTGTAACTTGCAGCTTGTAAGGTAGGTAGCCTTACACCAAAGGTAGCTGCAGGTCTTCTGTGCAGGTTAAGAAGCACCTGCTTATTCCACCAGCTCTTCTCCTTTCCCCACACACTCTCTGAAGGTCCCTTACACCTTCTTGCTTGTGCACTTGGAGCATAATGGCCCACTTTGGCCCTTCTGCATTATACCCATTGCCAAGTCTCCTGGCATCAGGCTGCCAGATACACTCCTTGGTGGGGTGGGGTGGGGCGCTGAGTTCTTTTCTTGATGAAATGAAGTTCTTGGATGTTGCAACTCCTTTCTTCGTCTTTTTCAACTGAACTTGTTCATGTCTTCAACTCTTTGATTTACCTCCCTAAGCAAAGTTCACTAGACAGTTTTCTATATGGATTTAAGTTGTTTTAAAAAGCCAAACATTCTGTTTTCCTGTGTGGAACACTGAACATAAGGCCTCGAACACGAAACAACTGCTTTACCTCTGAACTGTACCGCAACCCCTTTTTCTTTTTTCGTTTTGAATTAGGGTCTTTTTAAATACTTAGACTAGCTTTGATTCCAACTGGGGCCCAAAGTGTTGCCTAACCTGTAATTCTCCTGACTTCGACCCTCCATCAGCTGTGATTCCAGGATCTACGCCACTAAGTCTAGGTTATCTCTTTTTTTGAAGAGTAAAATAAAGCCTTTAAGAATGGAAGTATTTGCAAGTAAAGTGTATCTCAAATAGTTTCACTGAAGTTTTGAGAGGAAGACCAAGCCGCACAGGATAGCAGGCATTCGCCCTCATAGCCTGCAATCTCTCTTCCAGGATCTTTGTCTACCATCCCAGAGTTACAGCACAGTCCTGTCTCTCTACTGACTGTATCTTAATTGATGGTGTCAAGGATAATAGCTTACCCATTAAATAATTTTGTCATCAGAATTAAATGAAATTAAGTAATATACTTGCAAACACCTGCAGAAGGATAAGTGTTCTGTAGACTTAAGTTGGTATTCCTCACGTTGGGTTATAGTTAGTTGTATAAATGGCTTCTTCCTTTTTAGTTTAGGCTGTATTTCCTTTTTCCCCCTTCCTCCCTCCCTCCTTTCCTTTTTTCCTTCTATCTTTCCTTCCTTCAATCTTTCTTTCTTTCTTTCTTTCTTTCTTTCTTTCTTTCTTTCTTTCTTTCTTCCTTCCTTCCTTCCTTCCTTCCTGCCTTCCTTCCTTCCTTCCTTCCTTTTTTGAGTTTTTTGTCTTTTCTTTTTCTAATGTGTATGTGTGTTTGTTTGCATGTGCTAGGGGTGCATATATGTGTGTGTAGGGATGCCTGCATGTGGTGGAGGCCCAAGATTGATAGCAAAATCATCTAGTGTCTTCCTGGATTGCTATTCATCCTGCACACCGAGGCAAGGCATATAGTCTGAACCGAGAATTTACCCCCAGTACAGCTAATTTAGACAACCAGCTTTTTATGGAGACTTCTGCCTCTGTGTCCTGAATGCTGCAATTACAGGTGGGCTGCTGCCTCTATCCAGGATGAATCTGGGTGCTTAGGATTCCAACTCTGCCCTCTCTGCTTGCACAGTAGGCACTTGATGTACCAGCCAGCACCCCAGCACCGTGCATGGCATATTTCCACTGTTCGCATGCACACCCACACTGGGGGATGCTGCCACCCTCCATCACATTCTGCACACGCCTCAGATACAGTAGTTTCTGAGTAAGAATTAAATGCTTCCATTAGAAGAATATAAACTGAAACTCTAAGAAAACCAAATAAAAATAAAAATGCAGGTGTGCTGACAATTACAGAAGGCCGAATTAAAACTTTGTAATTGTGGAAAATTTGAATGTTACAAACCTAGAATCAAACTATCTTCTGCTATCCATAATCCCTTTGAAAGCCACCATGACTGATGTAAGTTCCTTCTCGTGCAGTGGGGAAGCATCTACCTTTGAGTACAGTGGTGGGACATGTCCTCTTGGGGAAGCAATACCTTTGGGAGTCAGGGTGTCAGACAGTGAAGGACGACAAGAGCCAGTCTGGACCAGTAACTTCTGGTTTCTCCATCTCCTGAGCTCAAAGAATGAACTTTACACATGACTGGAGGGTTAAATTCAGAGAGAAGTTTGTAAGTGAGAGTTTAAAAGAAAGGAAACCAGCAGAGCACCCATATAGATAAAGAGATCCAGGAAAAGGTTGTCATCCAGAGGCACACTAAGGGTTACTAGGGCTTTACTAGGTTGAAGAATAGAGAACCTAGCCGGGTAAGGTGGTCTCCCATGAAGTATTCAGGGCCCTCTCCATCCTGGTTTCCGGGCAAACTTTTTTGTCACTCCCTCATGCATAGCTCCCTGGCAGTTATGCTCATTAAGGGTCTTATGCAAAAATAGAAAGATAAAGGCAAGAAATAAGAAGAACAAATGCCCCGAAGCATCTCTGGCATTTCTGACCTCTGAATGGGATGAAGGTACAGGCACAGACAAGGTCATTTCCTGATTCTGGCTAAGAAAGAAGTTGCTGCCAAGGGCCAGAGGCAGAATTGTTGGCACTGGAGGACCACACCCCTAGCCTGACTCATTTCTTTGTCTGCCCTCACACTGTGACTATCCGAACCTTTAAATGTACTAGCTTCCACCAAAAGCTAAATTTTGAAAGCTTATTGGTGAACTTGCCATGCTCAGCTGTTACCTGCCTACTGAGCCTCTTCCAATGCATCTGGTAGATGCCTTGATTTATTAGTTGTTTTTGAAATGAAACTAATTTTTCTGAAAGCAAACCTACAGTGGCACATGACTTTTGGTGCCACCTAAATATATGTCCCTGGGTCATAATCACTCAAATTTTGCTCACGATTAAACTATCTCATTTCCTTCAAAGTGAGAGCTGTGTTTTATGTAAACTAAAAACAAACAAACACATTAAAAAAACAGTCCAAATCTATGTCCAGTTGAACGGAGGTTCCTTCCTTCCTTTCCAGCAAATGCTCTTTCATTCCCCACATCCATTCACTGATACACTAAGAAAAGTCTTTTGGAAGCACTTTAGACTACTATCATAGTTTCTCATGTCATATCTCTCAGGATCATAATGACAAATATTTTATGATTTCCCCTCTAAGAGGATATAAATAACCGATGAAAATTACTTGATCAAAAATGCCACGTCTACTGATGGAAAAATATTCATTCAGCACAGAAAAATGATCAGCTGAACATGTCCTAACTGTGCAGTGAGTAAGACTGTTCAGTGTCTTACAAGAAGTGTTGAAATTGTTCCAATTATGAGTGGGCATAAAAACAAATTCTCTTGGCAAATACAATTTTCAAATTACCAGAGACACTACAGAAGAAAATGACATCAGACTAAAAAGGACTTTTCCTCTCTTGGTTCTGTTTATAAGCTTAAACTCAACAATTGCATGTAAATGCTTTGAACTTCATGTTACAGCAACTGGAAAAATAATTAGCAAATCCCGTTCATGTCGCCGCTGTTTTTCACTGTTCTTTTCACTTTATTTTCAGTGCTAGAAAGTATTCACTACTTTCAACAATGTAGTTTATGTTTTTAATACTAAGTTTTACCGAAACTCCCAGACTTACAGTATTTGATTCAACGTAGCATAAAACTGATTTAAAAAAAAGTCAGAAAATGGGTTAATCACAACCGAAAGAGTTACTTGAAAGTAGGTGGTAAAACTTTATGAATTATATTTTCTGTAATCAAAAATGTGGCTGAGTTCATCATTTGAAAGGCTACTGACAGAGCATTTTTTCCCAAGATGATAGAGTAATTTAAACTTTTCATTAAAAGCCTTTTCAGTCTCAACTGAATCAAGCCAGCTGTTCCTTTCTCTCCCTGATCCACAGCAAGCAGCAGCACATTGTAAACATTCAGACCACAGCTCTGGATGACACCCCCACTGCCGCTCTACAACCACCTACGTCCCAGAAGCGACACAAGATAAGAGCTGGCGAAGGATGAAAAACAAGATACCTTCCTCAGAGCTCCGCTGGAGGCGGTGCCACCTGAGAATACAAAGTGGTATTGTTCTAAAGGCTTGGCTTCCAGGTGGAGGGAAAAAGCGCTCCAGGGAGCTGTTGCTCAAGGACGCTTCTCGGTTGCTCAGAGCCTCCCCGAACCAGAGACCAAATCTCAAACCTAAATAACAACCCCTAACTGGGGGGAAAAAATCTAGCTTGCTCTCTGGTGTCAAGTTCTCCTCCAGCTAGGGCTCTTCCTGTCTCTTGTTTCTGGTGTTCCCCCGGCTGGGCTTTGCAAAGGGAGGCTCCTTCCTCTACCCCTGGTCACGAAGTACTCTTTGCAACCTTGCAACTGTGATCCGTAAGGACTCCAGCTACAGATTTCATCCTCTTGTCTTGATTTTGATTTTGAGCTCAATCCTTGCATGATTTATTCTTCTGGATCTTCACTGTTATTCAATCTCATCTCTCATACTTCCTGCTGTTAGACACAATCACTTCTGCCACATCTTTGATAATGCCACTTCTTAACTCAAAACCTCAATGTCTTTTTGTTCCTCATAGTAGAGACATAAACTCTAAAAGGAGAAAAACGGTGTTTCCCAGTCTGCCGTCTGTCTTCTGCCTTTTCCTCTCTTCTCTCCCCCACCTCATATCTTCAGTTAATACAACCCAGTACTTATGTAATTTAAGCCAGATATGAAGCGTAATTTTTTAGTATTGCGTTAGCAGAAAAACGAACATTAAGAGAAAAATATTAACCATTCTATATTAGCAACATTTAATGTTTTTATTATTTACATTATTATATTAATAATTGTATTGTTTACACTATTATATTAATGTTTCTATATTTGCATGTGTTAATATTTATATTTAAGTATCTGCAAAAGTTAGTATATGTGACAAATAACCCATAAGTATAAAATTATTAATGAAATACTTTTGGGAGAGTCTGTTTCTAAAAGGATATTCAATAATGTCTGACACTGTAATACCTTCCCATAATTTGTCAAGACTGCTTGCTACAACCAACGTAATATTTCCGGTAGCTTGTCCCTTATTAGGCTAGGTTATGAAAAATATGTTCATGGGTCTGCAGACATATCTCAATGGTTGAAAGTTTGTACTTGTCTTGTAGAAGATCTGAGTTTAATTTTCAGATGTTAGGTGATCTACAACCATCTTTAACTCTAGATCCAAGGATTCAGTTCTTTCTTTTGGTCTTATTAGGTACCTGTATTCATGCACATATAAATCACACACACACAAAAAAATAATAATAAAAAACAATCCTGTGGCTTCTGTCTTTTTCTTTCTTGCAACATTTATTCCGGGGAAGGCTGTTACAGTGCAGTGAGGGCCTGTGGAGAAAGAATGGGGGCTTTCTGCCAAGAACCAGGCAGGAACTGAAGTCTCCTGCTTATAATAGCATAACTGATCCCATCAAGGAGCAAACTGTCCATCCATAGTCAAATTTCCCAAGACATTCACCCTGGCTGACGACCTTATAGAGAACGCATGAGAAAACTGGACCCAGAAAAACTCAGACAACATGCTGTGCTTCTTTTGTCCTGGCCTGCAGACATCATACAGTTAAAAAGATTTTGCTCTTCTAAGATCCCCAATTTTAACATAAATTGTTAAGAAACAATAATAAACTAATATTAAATTTTATAGTCGGCAGTAAGTTGTGTCTGCAGCCAGCACCCCAAATATGGGAATGGTTTTGGAACCAGGTTATAGGTAGAAGGTAGAAGCTGAAAGGTCTTAAGAGAGAGCCCTGTAAAAGATGTTTCCTGAAACATGATACTCTTTGAAGAGCTGTGACTGAAGTATTAAGAGACATTGGGGAAGGCCTGGGCACGCAATGACGAAATGTTCAGCAGGTTACTGCCTGCACTAACGTGGAAAGCAGAAGATGTTCCTAGTAAACTCAGTGATCTAGCTAAGAGTTTCTGGACAAAGTCCTAAGGAGACTAACTGATTTGCTCTTGCTGTTTGTGGTGATTTGAGGGGCCAGGGGAGAATAAACTACTAGGAATGGTTAACTAACAGGAAGGAATTAAAATTTGATGTCATCAAAATCTCAACTTTTCTATGTAGAGAATAATATTAAAAAAAATACAAAAAACTATCATTGAGCAAATTCATGTCAATGTCAAGAAAATGATTTAAGGATAAAATCCTGAATGGGACTATAAAATCTCTTGTTAAGGTGTCAGGAAGATCATAGAAGTGTGCAGAGTGACATGTGGTTCAGACCTACCAGAAGATATCTATGTGTGACTCCTGGGGCTTCTTAATTCTACCACTAAACCTCATTAAGTCAAACAAACAAACAACAAAAAACACAGCAGCAACAACAACAGAACCAACTTTATTATTCTATGCATGTGTGGTGGCAGTAGAGAGAAGACACACCACAGTACCTGCATGGAAGTCAGAGGACTCTGTTTTGGAACCAGTTCCTTCTAACTTAACATGGTTTCTGGAGGCACAACTCATGTCACCAAACATACACAGCAAGCACCTCCCATGCTGAGCCACCTACCCAGCATTCAGTGTGACTTAATAGCACAGACGAGAATTGTCCCTTAGTCATTTCAGAAGTACAAGGTAGACACACCTTCCCCAAAATGGATTTATACTTCTCTATTGGAGTGGACTACAATAAAACCCCCAGGAGACCCACACAGACTTAAAGAGAAATGTCTCTACAGAAACATTGTCCAACATGACTTAAAAGCTGGTGTAAGAACAGAACTTGTAACCTCCAAAATCTATCAATGGGAAGGACATTAGGAAATCCACCCAGTTCTTGGTACCTTCATGGAGAGTTATTTATAAGAGGCAATGACACCAAGTCAAGGAACTTTATAATGTACTGGGGCCACTCTCACTACAGTTGTGAGGTAGTGTTCCCTTTGTGCTTCGTAGCGCCTCTCTTCAGAAGCAGGAATATCTGCAATGGTTTTCTCACACTTGTCATATCCATACATTGTGGACGTGGGTAGGAACATGCACCTGTGTCTTTAAGTCACAAATCTCCTATTTAAAAAAATACGATCAAAGAGACTGACTTATACCTGTACCCACAGCTGATTTAGTTGACAAGTGTTTGTGGAAGGTTCAAGCTTCTTGTCTTGAGTGATGGCTAGACTTAGTGAACATTTTTCTAAAGGATAATTTACAACAACAATAATGTGTTTGGGCTAGCTGAATAGTGTTATCAGTGAAGACACTGCCGCCAAGTCTGAAGCCATAAAAGAAGCTCAAGGGACCTACGTGATAGGGCGAACAATGCAATTCCTGTAAGCTGCTCTATGATCTCTACATACAAACTGTGGTATCTGTGTCTCCTTCCAGTAAATGCATAAATAAATGTAAGAAAAATAGGTATGACTTGGAGACCAAGTCACAGAAGATACTTGGGCCATGTACTTGTGTTTCTTCTTGAATCACTCCTTCTGTAGAGCCAGGAGCTGGATGGTGGGGACTCCAGTGTGAAGGGATTGAGACTGTAGAAAGGAAAAGTGCTACACTAGAACCTGAGCTCTCCTCTCAGGAGATGTAAAATGCTATCGCGGAGGCAGACTCTTCAGCTTCATTCAACCCGGCAAAAGTCTGTAACCTCAAATAGTACCGTAAGTAATTGGCACTCTTGAATTATGCTCCAATGCTAGAATACTAAAAATGCCAATGATAAATGCTAATAATTTGAAACTATTTCTGTTTAAGATAATTTGTCACGAGACGCCAGATTACAAATTCAATTTTTACTTTGACTATACTGAATCATTTAAATCTAGGATGTATCCTTTCTATATGTCTCCTTCACACTTGAATAAGCTTTACTGAAAGTGCTCAACAACTGTATTTGATTGTTGGTGGCTAACATATTAGAGATTATAGCTGTAGAAAAAATTAATATCTGGATATAAATTTAATTCTCCCATTCATTCTGTATTTTCAAATGTGTGACCATTTTGTTTGCTTTCCTAAGGTTTTTTTTTTTTTTTTAATCATCCCTATCCATTTGTTTAGATAGCAATATTTTACTAAAGTATCTTTTGTATGGTCACCTCCTTCTTGGCATTTTTTAAAATTCTGGTTATATGGCTATATCTCTCTCTTTGTTTCTAGACTAAGTCTGAAAAGCCAAGACTCACCAGTCTGGTACAAAGAGTATGTGAGTGTACTTAGCTTATTGCTCAAATTTCAGTGTTTAATGGGTGTTGAAAGCATAAGTGGTAGACAAGAAGACATCTCCCTGGCAGGGATGTTGGGAAGAGACTCTTGCATCACATGAAATATTGATCTGTGAGATTCCTGAGAATTGTCGGCATCCTAGAAAGTGTGTCACTGAGAACATATTTCCTGAGAGCCTCCAAAGTCATATGAGAATGTTTTGTGCCCTGGATGCTAGTGTGAATATTTGACATGCAGAGCACGGATGACGGCACAGAGTGTTGCCATTACAGACTGAACAGTACTTTCGTGAAGAAAGCCCTATTTTATAATTCACCTTTTCTGTGCCTAGGAAATGGCACTTCTGCCAGCTTGGAAATGGTGCTCCAGTCGATCTCCTGAGCTGAAACCTCTTACTAAAGCACTGTACTGTAAAGTAAACAGTACTTTACTGTTAGATGCTTGAGGCAGATGTCAAACACTACCAACCCTAGGACCAAAAATGATTCACTTTTTTTCTTTAGGTGAGGGGGTTGGGTGGCAGAGAACTATCTATCTAACTATCTATCTATCTATCTATCTATCTATCTATCTATCTATCTATCTATCTATCTATCTATCTATTGTTTTGCTTTCTGTTAGTGAGCGCTCTTCAAATGCAAGCCTCGTTTTAAGATGGAGATAAAGAGAAGGCACAATATTCAAGCTATGGCATTATTAGCACAATGTAAACATTATCAAGATATTCCCAGGGGACTCTCTGGTGGCAAAACATCCTTTCACTTTTCAATTTGCAGACACAGGAGAACAGACGGAGGGAGAGATGTGAGAATGGTGGATCGTTGGTTTTGCAGTGGTGTGACAGTCTTTATCTGACCACTTCAAAGCTGAACTGCTTCTCAGCATCCTGTGATGATCAGATACTAAACTCTTGCCCCTTGTCCTCACCTAAACTGCTCTGTTTTCCAGAGCAGACCATACACTTGTTACTCCAGTGTAATAGTGCAGCCTGGGGCCCTTTAGATAAACTGTTTTTCTTGGCATTTTTTTTATTATTATTAATCAAGAATAGCTCTCAGATTTTCTTTTCTCTTCTCTTCTCCCCAAAGGAAGAATGCCAGGAAAGACACATCGTGTTCTTGTCATGTTAGTGAACTGAAGAAATATTAGCATCCTGGTGAGAAAGCCACAGAAGCCAGAGGCCAAAAAGCACAGCCATCCATTTGGTTTATACAACAAACCCTTAGGTAGGGCTTTCAGGTTGTGTATGATTCCTTAAGTGAATAAAAAAATACAGAGGATCCCGCGTAAAACAGAACAAAGTGAAATTTCTTGTGTGTGAAATCAGAGTGGGGCCTGCTGTGTGGAGTTAATTTCCTTTGTCCAGAGTGCCCCTGATGTAGTTAGCCAGCCATCCTGAAGGAAGTCTGCACAGACCCACACAGGTAGCCCACAGGAAGGCAAACCCAGAGCTATTTCCGCACCCACCTCATATTAATTTGTGCAAGGGAAATTACTGTGGGCTAATGCAGGACCCTCTACATTTGTGGCTTCTCTGTAAGTTTTCAATAGGGAAAGTGTTAGACAGGAAATTTGCATTGTGAAAACCACCTAAGAATTTCCAAGGCACAGTTACTTTTAATAAAAATTAAAGTTTCCTTCTCCTAAAAGTTTGTTTGCTTCGGAGAATTTGGGGGGTTCTGATGTATCACAAATCTTTTGCCATGAAGATAATACTGACCACAGCCACTCTGTGTCCACGGGAGTAGGGGAGAGTGGGTTTCATGTTCAGTGAGAGCACTGCAATGAAGTGCTCAGGTGCATGCCATTTAGACGTGGGTTCACAGCTGTGGGGATTACGCTCTAAATTTAAGTTCATCATATTTCTATATCTATCTATCAAACTATCTTTCTATCTATATCAAAAAGTAAGCTTCAAAAGTAAGCATAGTACATATATAATGTATATGTATACATTATGCAGAATGTATATATGTACCTGTGCTTACTTTTGACTATTAATTTTTTCCTTGGTATTTTTTTTATTATTTGCTAACTTCATACACTCATACAGTGTATTTTATCATGTTAAACCTCTTTTCTGACATCCTACATAACTTTACATCTTCTGTCCAAACTGAGTTTGATTAGTGCTGGCTATATGCACGAAGACACAGGGCCATCCTTTGGAGCTTAGAGCACTCTACGTAAGGCCAACACCCAAGAAATCTGGCATTCCATCTGAGCAGCCATCACCTGCCTTGTTTGTATTTATAGTAGAGAGTTAGTTAAGAGGATAAAGCAAAGCTATTAGAACAATTAATGGGTTGAGGTATAATGACCCATAGTCACCAATTTAAAATGCAATTAAATTAGACTAGAGGTTTCATTAAAATCTTCCATGTTCCCTGCTGGATTTGACTTCAAATCATTTTAAGTTGTTAGGTGTCTGTGACTCTATGCACCTTCTCACATGAACATCAAAGAGAGAATGGATTATCACATGATCATGCAAGCAGATTGAGGTCTAGGAAATTATTTTTAATATGCACAAGTTGGTCAACATTTTAACACAATAGTTTCTCCTCCCAACAATGTTCCCATTCTCCCAACACTGTCTTAACATTGCTGAAAGCAAATTCCAAAAATATTCATAAAGTTCTATCTATATATTGGTTGGGAACCAATTCTAGGATCTCTAGTGGATCTTTCCTAAAGATGGGGGCAAAAGAATTGAGTGAAAAGATTATTTTTAACCAGCTAGATAAGCCTGGTCTTAAGTTTTAACAGCTGTGTGGCCACTGAGAAGCAAATATGGACATCCTCAATTGTATTTCCAATTCTAACTCAGAGCAGAGAAAAACTACCCATTCCATTACATGTAAAGTATTTTAAGATTTTTCATAAAACATATAAAAAGCAACTATTATTATTATTATTATTATTATTATTAATTATTTGAGCACAAACTCTAATGCAGGAGTGTGGAAGTCAAGGAACAACTTTGTGGTTTCAGTTCTCTTCTTTCACCTTTGAGTTCTGGACTTATAAGTTAGGTCTCCAGATATTTGTGGCAAGAGATTGTACCCACTATACAATCTTTGCATTCCTTAAGAGATAATTTTAAACACAGAAGAGGATAAGATTTTCAAGTGATTACAGAGAAACCTGACATACATGCACACACGTATTAACGAATGCAATTATGTATGCAATTAAGTGATGGGGAAGCTTCTCCGCCTCTTCTCTGTACCCCCTTTTCATTACTCCCCTTTACATTCAGAGAATGAGCAGGGCTGTGCTCTGAGTGCTTAAAACAGCAGCCTGGACTCCAGGTCTTCTAAATGTTTCTCTCTTGCTTTCTTCTTGTATCACTAAAAACATGTTTAAAGCTCTTGGTGGGTAAGTAATGACGGAAGGTGAAAGGCAAGTGGCCACCTGTATGTTTCTGCAGAAGCAATCAGTGATTAAGTCCCCAGTGACATGCCTGATGGATTGCAGCCTGTAGGTAGATAATCGTAGGCCTTACTCCACCCATACAACTCTAATCTACTTCCAAAGTTTGAAGCAGAGATGTGACAACAGCAGCAGATGTGAGAGATTTGTTTATAAACAATACATGTGTGTTTTCTGAGTCAATGCAGAGAACTCCAGGCTTTCATTATATGCTTAATGTCACACTGACAATTGTTGGTGGAAATATAAATACTAGTAAACCCCTTCATGTATATCTCAGCACACACTGATAAGAACTCTGAGATTAGATTTCATTATAAGAAAGAAAATAAATAATACGAGCTGGGCATACTCACTTTCCCCATACCTCTAAGGGTGGCTGGTCTTGGAATTATCTCCAAAGATAGTTGGTGTGGTATGAAACCGAAAAACAAATTTGAACTGTAGAATACTGTACTCCCTGGAGAAGTAAAAGTAGCAATGCTTATTTCTATGCAAGCATTCCATTTCCTGTTGACAGTATCAAGCTAAATATTTAATTGGTATAATTAAACATATTCAGACATTTTCACATCACATTTTGTGGATTTAAAATGAGAATATATTGATTAAGATAAGGCTCAGAAATATTCTTCTAACCTTGCCATGCTGTCTATCACCCTTGATTAACAGTTTGGAAGTTGGCCTGATGACTGTAAACACAGAAATACTAAGCATTTTAAACGAAGATATTAATAAGAGCTCATGGGTGGGCCAGGCAGGGAATGACTTTTGAGTTCCTGCCCTAGAAGCATGTAAGCCTTCATCCTACAGAGGAATGAAGAGGACCAATCTCAATTTTCACTTCATCTTTCTGCTTCTTGAAGAGTGAAAGCAAGTTCATATCTTGAATTATACCAGTACCCAGTCAAAGCCAGCCTGACATGTCTAAATAATGAGAGCATTCTTGGTTCCTTGGCATAGAGATTTGTTACTATCAATATCTACGAAACACTTTTAATATTTTAGACCTGCCCATTTTAAACAGTAGGATGGCTTTCTGGCTCCTTGGAGACTTAGCCCTGATGCTCATTTATACATGAAAAGCTACACTCTAGATTCCCATATGGGCTCTCGCTTGACCTCTTGATAAGAGGGGCAGGAGCTGGTTTTACTCACATGTACAAGACACATTTCAGGCCATTTGCCTATCCTTTGAGCACTGTTGATTTTCTAAGCGGGTGTTATTGGCATCTAAAACTTGGATTTGAAAGATGGAAATGAATTACAAAGTATGCTAGATTCCCTGCTCTAAGTTCTGCTTGTTATCTTAGTGTAATAATTTCACTGCATCAGAGACATCTCATCATTATTCTGGCTCAGATGGGTACGGTTATGTTCTCATGTCAATTTTCTGAATAGCAAAAATCAAGCAAAGAAGAATCCCCCATATTTTATGAAGTGCTGGGAGCCAGCGATAGATAAAGATGAAGAAAGGCTCTGCTTAGCTTATATTCTTCCAGTCATTAATTCATCCGCAATACACTAGCAGTGCAGATACACCAACTAGAAGAAAAGCAGGGAGCTAAATAGACACAATAATCTTCTAGTGGAAAAGGAAGAGATATACAAGTACATTGCAAGGAAATGTGGGAAACATCGAAAACGAGAGGAGATCTAATATGGTAGAAATGTGTTTTTTTTTTTTTTTTTCTGAAGATGTGAGTTTTGGGCTAATCTCAGGAAGCTGAATAAGATTTAGTCCAGTGGGAGCCACAGTGAAGGAAACAAGAAAGCTTCCTAGAGAGAAAGGCAAGTCTTTGAGGCAAGAAGGTGTGTGGTAACTCTGAGTAAGTGTTAGATGTGATGAAAAGTAGAAGATATTGCTGAAGGGCTAAGTGAAACTGAGATGAGTCGAAGTCCATTGTGTCAGACAAGTAAACAAACAATTTTTTGGTTAGAATTTTTCCTCTCAGATCACACCAGTTTTGGGAGAATGAACTGGAAAAGAACCAGGCAGACAGATGGCAATAGAAAAGCCGAGAGACTACTGCTTTTTCTGATTTAACAATAGCCTAAGCAACATTGATGTCCGTGGGGATAAACAGATGCAAAAGGTATTTAGAAGAAAGGCGTCACCAGCATTAGAAGACAGTGAAGCTAGAGGATGCTACTGTGTCATTTCCTCATTCTTACAGCTACATTGCACAGAAGAGGAGAACAAAGCTCAAAACTTGAAGTAGGTGAGTGCTGATCTGAGACACTGTCTTCTCGCTGGAAGAAGTTTGCACAGCAATGAAGAACCACACTGCAATGAGCAGATGTCCAAATTCAGTGATGGCCTACTGCAGCTTGAAAATAAAAATGTACTCACTAAAGGTATTTAAGCAGCAAACTTTTATTAAAGTGTCTGTAAATACAGCGACTCTTTGCCTAGGCTGTGAGAATATAAATGCGAACGGTGGCTCTGTTCCCCCTGGAGGTTCCTCACCTAGGGACAGGGAGAGATGATGATCACAGCTGTGTCCAGGTATACATGTGACATATGCTGCACTAATTATTTTATATTTTCCAGTTAATAGTATTATGAGATCATTGAGCTGAGTGGGCATCATGGTTGCCATATTATAGATCAAGGAAATATTTCAAGTTCATTCAGCTAGGAAGTGGTATAGTAGGGCTTTGGATTCCATTTTGCTAGGATTATATTCCTGTTCTGTTATTATTATAGATTTTTAGCATAATAATTTCTTAGACTGATTAATGTACAAGCCATTTGATGGGTTATATTGGTTTTCTTCATCTTGTACAATAGGAACAAAGAGGACATCTTAGTCCCCTACAAGAAATTTATGGTACTGCCTAGAAAATCATGAGTTTCATTTACTGCATACTTTTATTGAGGAAAGTTAAATGTATACATTTACACACTGTTGACAAAACAAAAACAAACAAACAAACAACAACAAAAGGTATGATTTTTTTTCTGTGGGACTGAGAGTTGAAAATCATTATGGAGAAATGTGGAATTTGAATGTCCTTATTAATTCAGAATGTAAGGAGAATCTAATGTGTCTTCCATCTAAAGATGTCTTCATGGGCTTTTGTAACATGCTTTGCTTTAATTCAGTTTTGCTGAGTTTAAGAATATATTTGTTTTCCTTTGAAACTTGATATTGCCAAACACACACTAAACTTATATGATTTTTACTTATACTCATCAGGATTAAATTTAAAACAAGGAGCATTTGCTCTTGGGAGCCCATATACTGGTTTACCTGCGGCCTTCTCTTGACTTCCTGTGTGTGAGGCGAAGCTCTGTTCTGTCATTGGCAGATCACCTGGCTATAGGAACAGTGAACCTCTGTCTCTGACACAGAAAGGAAAAAGGTCAAAGTTCTTGTAACAACTTAAAACCATGGCCTTACTATTTTAAAAGGTTGTTATTGATGCTTCTTAAAATCTGAAGTGTTTCTACTATTATATTTTAATTTGAAACTACATGTAGTCACTACGCATTCTCTGTCTTTAGAGGTAATTTGGCATATATCTGAAAATAAGATCTTCCACAAATAAAGCTTCAGGTGTTTTCCAGTATTTTCATCATGTGAATGAATGTTCAGGCATGGGCTATAATTTTACATTTCAAGAAGGAATTCTGTGAATTTGTGTCTTCATTCTCAATAGACAGCAGATTTAACACTCAATGACTGTGTGAAAAATGATGAATGTGATGGAATGGGTGTTTTCATTTCCATTTTTTATTTTATTTTATTTTTATTAATTACATTTTCTTTACTTTGTATCCCCGTGGCCCCTCCCTTCTTCCCTCCCAGTCCCACATTCTCTCCCCCTTTTCCACACATGTCTCTCCAGAAGTACACTGATAGGGGAGGTCTTACTCTCCTTCCTTCTGATCCTAGTTTATCAGGTCTCATCAGGAGTAGCTGCATTGTCTTCCTCTTCACCTGCTCCCCTGTCAGGGGGAGGTGATCAAAGAACAGGCCAATTAGTTCATGTCAGAGACAGTCCCTGTTCCCATTACTATGGAACCCACTTGGACACTGAATTGCCATGGGCAACATCTGTGCAGGGGTTCTAGTTTATCTCCATTAATTTTCCTTGGTTTGAGTATCAGTCTCAGAAAAGACCCCTGTGCTCAGAGTTTTTGGTCTTGTTGCCCTCCTTGTGGAGCTCCTGTCTTCTCCAGGTCTTATTATTTCCTACTTCTTTCATGAAATTCTCTGCACTATGCCCAAAGGTTGGGCATAAGTCTCAGCATCTGCTTTGATACCCTGCAGGGAGAGCCTTCCAGAAGCCCTCTGGGGCAGGCTCCTGTACTGTTCCCTGTTTTCTCCTTCTGATGTCCGTCATCTTTGCTTTTCTGTATGGGGTTTGAGCATTTAGCCAGAATCCTCCTTCTTGATTAGCTTCTTTAGGTGTACAGATTTTGGTAGGTGTATCCTATATTATATGTCTAATATCCACTTATGAGTGAGTATATACCCTGTCTTTTGATTCTGGGATACCTCACTCAGGATGATCTTTTCCAGTTCCCACCAATTACCTGCAAATTTCATGATTTCTTTGTTTTTTTATTACTGAGTAATATTCCATTGTGTAGATGTACCACAATTTCTGTATCCATTCCTCAACTGAGGGACATCTGGGTTGTTTCCAGATTCTGGCTATTACAAATAAAGCTGCTACAAACATGGTTGAGCAAGTGTCCTTATTGTGTACTTGGGCATATTTTGGATATATGCCTAGGAGTGGTATAGTTGGATCTTGAGGAAGTGCTATTCCTAATTGTCTGAGAAAGCACCAGATTGATTTCCAAAGTGGCTGTACAAGTTTACATTCCCACCAGCAATGGAGGAGAGCTCCCCTTTCTCCACAACCTCTCCAGCATGTTTTGGCACTTGAGTTTTTAATCTTAGCCACTCTGATGGGTATAAGGTGAAATCTCAGGGTCATTTTGATTTGCATTTCCCTGATGACTAAGGATGTTGAGCATTTATTAAGTGTTTTTCGGCCATTCGATATTCCTCTATTGAGAATTCTTTGTTTAGCTCTGTACCCCATTTTTAAATTGGATTACTTGATTTGTTGCAGTTTAACTTCTTGAGTTCTTTATATATTCTGGATATTAGCCTTCTGTCAGATATAGGGTTGGTGAAGATCCTTTCCCAATCTGTAGGCTGTCATTTTGTTCTGATGACAGTGTCCTTTGCTTTACAGAAGTTTTTCAGTTTCATAAGGTCCCATTTATTGATTGTTGCTCTTAGAGCCAGTGCTGTTGGTGTTCTGTTCAGGAAGTGGTCTCCTGTGCCAATGAATTCAAGGCTATTCCAAATGTGTGTGTTTTTTAAGAACGGTGAAAGCTATAAGGGAGAGAGGAAAATCAAACAAACACTCTAATAGTAAAAGTTAAACAACTACTTAGACGTAATGGGTTAGTATCATAGGATAAAAAGAAAATGAAGCAAAATCTTCAGAGTGAAGGGAAGGTGTGCAGGAGAAAGAATAAATAAAAATGAGATTGAAAGTCAATGGAAGAAATGAAGACAGTGAAAAGAAAAAAGTCGGAAAAATTGAAGAAAAGATGAGAGAGGGAGAAAGAGGAATGGAGAGGTAGAAGGAAGGAAAGATAAAGGGAAGGGAAGAAAAAGAGGAAAGAAGAGAGAGTGAGCCAGAGAGAGGGGAAGGGGGAGAGTATAGGGAGATAGAGAAGCTGCATACACAAAATCAACCTTGCTTCTCCCTCCTCAGAAGCACTGATTCATTATCCTTCTTTTTTTTCTATGTACCTTTGTCTGATTGTCTGGAGTACATATACGGATGTCACATAAATATATATGTGTGCTTAACCTCACCACCACTAAGCCCTTTTCAAACCGTGTCAAACTGACAACTCTAACAATGACAAACTCAGTTCACAGGTCTCTTTCCCCATATCATTTAATTTCATATCTATCTATCTATCTATCTATCTATCTATCTATCTATCTATCTGTATTTGATGTATAGGTTAATAGCATTTTCAAAACACATTGATTGCTTTTATTATCATATGTTCAGTTTGTTACAAATTTTGAAATTTCATGTATAAATTCTTAGTTAACTATATATTTTATTATACTCTTTCCCCTGACTGTTTACTCATGCTTATGCAATATATTTCACAGTTTTCATTACAGATGTCATAACCATTGGTTTCAATGTTTGTGTCCTTCTGAAATTCTCATAATGAAATCTAATCCCTAAAAAAAATTAAAGATAGGACATTTGGAAGCACATGGCTTATGAATGACTTCCCTTTGTGTTGCAGTTAGTGTCCTTAGGAAAAGAGGCTAAGATGTTAAGTTTCTTTCTCTTTTAATGTGTGAGGCTGCTTCAAGAAGACGTCATCTTTAAATAAAAGAGGGCCTTGGCACATACCAAATGTATTCCTCTTGAACTTCCCAGCTTATTGTACAGTGAGTTAAATATCTTTTGTTGATAAAGTACTTACTTTATGGTTTTTGTTGTAACAACTCAAATAGACTGTTAGAATTATTCAACACGGTTTGTTTTTAATTTTTGAGAATTTCATATGTAAGTATGATATTTGTATCATTTCTATACCCCTTCCTAATCTAACAAATTCTGTGCCCCATCCTTTAACTCCCTCTCAGTTCAATATGTTTGAAACACACACACACACACACACACACACACACACACACACACACACAATGTTGCTCATCTGTAAATGTGCTTAGATTTAACCCATTGGGGTTAGAGAACCCCAGGACCCTCATTGCTGCTGATTCTTCCTATCTCAGGACCACTGATTTATTGTAGCTTTTCATCTAGGGGTCAGGCGTTGTGTGATTTGCCCCGTTCACATAGGCATGCCAACTATATAGTTATGATGCAGGTATGGTTTAGGCTACCAGATTGTTAAAATTTCATGGGTTCAGCTTCCCTGTCATCTCTAGAAGACACTTTCTAAGAGTAAGCTTCCTAGTCCTGTGGTTCTTACAAACTTTCTTCCTCATCTCCTGTGTATTTTTCCCCCTGAGCCTTAGATTCAGGAGTTTGTGTTTTTGTATATTCTACAATTACCTCCTGAATCTCTTCTTTGCATTCAGCATTCTCAGCTGAATAGAGGCCTATTGTTCCTAGGCATGGTGCTTTGCTACCTTACATTCTTGGTCATCTTTAGTGCTAAGTTTATTGTAACAATTTAATCTGTGGAATCTGAGAGATCTAAATTTGAGACACTTTGTCTATCTTCATCTCTTTCGTGATAAGTCATTGTGGTGGTCTGAATAAGAATGGCCCACCTAAGCTTATGTATTTGAATGATTAGTCACCAGGGAGTGGAACTGTTTGAGAAGGATTAGAAGGATTGAGAGGTTTGGACTTATTGGAATTGATGTAGCCTTGTTGGAGGAAGTGTGATGATAGTGTCAACTTTAAGTTTTGAAAAGCTCCTAACAGTCACAATTTTTTTCTTCATGTTGCTTGTAGATCAAGATGCAAAGCAGCTAGCTGCTGCTCCAGTACCATGCCTGTCTGCTTCTCTCCATAACAATCATGGACTAACCCTCTAAAACTGTAACCTACTTGATTGCTTCCTTTATAGGTTGTGTTTGTTATGATGTTTCCTCACAGCAATAGAACAGAAACTAAGACATAGTTAACACAGAGAAAGTGAAAGTACTTTCAGTACATTCTGGATATTTTTTAAAAATATGAATTGATTCTTTTAAGTAGACATGAAGTCACTCACTGTAATTCAAACATTTCTGAAGTGAATGTAAAAGTGATTAGGACATGAAAGCTAATACTATGGAATAGCAAACCAAATGTCCTCTGTGTTTTTGAGACTTTTATTATAGACGAGTTTTTCAAATTAACTTTTTGCCATCATAGAACATAATATTAAACTTTCTTATATCTGTTTTCATGGCGTCCTCTATATCATCTCTCTCTATATCTATCTATCTATCTATCTATCTATCCATCTATCTATCTAGTATCTATAAATATATCATGTTACCTATATCAAGCTAACATATACCATGTATTATCTATTGCCTATATCCCTGATTTGCTCATATGCATCCACCACAGCTCTTCATTGAAATCAGTGTTATTTCATAAAAGGGATCAGTTCCTATTTGTAATAAATATTATCATGATAAATATTTTAGAGTGAAGATGAAAGCCATGCCTAATGATAACATATCAGTATGATCACTTACTTGGTACTCAGGGTTTTTAGAATACTCAGGAAGTACTGGAACTGATTGTGCAGCCCATGCAGATCTTGAATTTACAACAGCTCTCTCATCTTGGCTCTAAAATGCTAGGTTCACAGGCTTGAGCCACCACAGCTGATTTGAAGTTGTACTCTAAGACTGTAAATTTGAGAATATGTGACAGAAAATGACCTCAAAGACTAGATTTGGGGTAAAAGTTTGATTCTCTCAGCAAGTGGCTTTTATTGGCTCAATTCATCAAAAAACTTTCAGACCTGCCTATGGTCTATATCTGAGCAGGTTGTCTAAGTCCTCTCTGTTCATTGTCCTTGGTTGGCACATCAGTCTCTGCAGGACAGCGTGGGCCCAGATTTTCAGCTCTGTTGCTCTTCTTGTGGATCACCTGTCCCCTTCAGGGCTTTCTATCTCTCCCCCCCCCCTTTTTCCATAGGATTCCCTGCACTCTGCCCAAAGTTTGGCAATGGGTTTCGGCATCTGCTTCGATACCCTGCTGGATAGATTCTTTCAGAGGCCCTCTGTGTTAGGCTCCTGTCATGTTCTCTGCTTTCTCCTGCTTCAGAGGTCTCTACTCTTTGCCCTTCTGAATGATGATTAAACATGGGAACAGGGGCTGCCTTTGACATGGACTTAGGGGCCGGCTCTTTGATCACCATCCCCTGGGGTGGGGGGACAGCCTTGGCAGGCCACAGAAAAAAAGAGAATGCAGCCAGCCCCGATGAGACTTGATTGGCTAGCATCAGGTAGAAGGGGAGGAGCACCTCCCCTATCAGTGGATTAGGGGAGGAGCATAGGTGGGGAGTGTGGGATTGGGAGGAGATGAGGGAGGGGGCTACAGTCGGCATACAAAGTGAATAAATAATAAAGCAATAAAAAACCTTTCAAAATATTTTGTAAATATTTTTAATTATTAGGACTACGTGCTGGAAGACAGTGCAAATCTGCTTTTTAAATGTCCTCCTTCTTAGTGGAGAACACTGGAGCGCAGCCCTCTCTACTGAGTCCGGTTACACCTTTCACCATTTCCGGTTTCGTTGATTAGTCCAGATAGTTTTCTGTGTTAAAAAGTGGACCTTTGTGTCATGGTACATGTTGGCATCTTTGCATTAATGACTTCTGAGTCTTATTGTAACAAGCAGCCCACAGGACCTTCAAGTGGACTGGATAATATTGAAAGATCAAGTTCAGAGGCAAAAAAGAAAAAAAAAATTAAGATAATATGTCATATTAAGGTAAAGAGTTCAGGAGGTTAACGTTGCATAAAAATCAAAGCAAGCAGATAAAAACCATCTCAACTTGAAAATTATTCATCTAATGTCAAGGTTATCTGGTCGTTTATATTAAATGATCACACTAGTGGACTGATACAAGTCATTAGAAGTGGATCAAGGAGAGTGTGATTATCAAGAAAGCCAAAGACATTTCTGGACAAGCACTATTGAGTGAGCTGAAATGAAATGATATTTAGAAAGGAATGTTACAAACTTAACTAAGAAAGCCAATGAATAATCAAGGTAAGCAAGGAACGCCTACCTGGGCTGCTTTTTTACATGTGAATCTTACCACTGAAAAATGTTTGTGTGTCTGGAGCCAAGGGGGTACAGAGTAAAACCAAAGTGTGCATGCCCACACCACACACCACGCACACACACACACACACACACACACACACACACACACACATTCTCAACAAACAACAGCAGCAAGATGGTATCTGTTGAGCTGAGAGAAAAAGGAATCATTTGCCTGAGTATTCTCCAAAGAAGAGCAAGGTGGTGTTCAAGAAAACACATCCATTCTCCTTAGGGGAAAGCAAGATGTTAAAAGGCTTTACCATCACACTAGAGCAGATAATTAGGCAATTACGACTATTAAATTTGACAGAGCATTAGTTTAAATGTGTTATTCACTGGAATTCTGCAGGAAGTAACAAATAGCACTATTTTAGTGAATACTTTTGAAAACTCATTGAGGACAGCATATCACCAGAGGACTAAAGAGCGCTAATATATTCCCATGTTTGACAGTGTCCCCCTACACACATAAACGAGGCTGTGGAAAGACTCCTCGGGAAGCAGGCGGCTTCTGAAGTCTTTCTCCTGTTTGATATGCAATTACTGCAATGTTCACACAGCTATTAACCCACTAATCATCAGAAGACCTTTTGCAAGTAGACAGTAAGTATCATTTCAGCACCTCCTCTTTTGATTTATAGGTATTAAAACAGAAACAAAACGAAGTCACCTTGAAAGTGGGTGAAAAGATCAAGCCCAAGATTTAAGTAATTGTCAATTAGAAAACATTCAGTAATGCATAATTTAGTGATGCCAGAGTCAACCCAGAACTCTGTCCTTATCACCTTGCTAGACATTTTTTGTATGGATTACTGCTGCATTTTTAAAAAGTGTGAAGTAGAGTGATACTGAATGAAAATTTAGTGCAGTAATCACCTGGTGCTCATCACTCCCCACAGTCTACAGACTTCTCTGGTCTTACGGGATTCAGGTTCCATACATATGAATTATTGAGGCTGTGAATAAAGAGCTCCTAAAAGTAGTCATGTCCGTGTCCATGGTGCTAAAAGTCTGAAAATTATTTCAGAAGATCATGTGTTGCTAAACCAACCATCATTGTTGGTAGAATTTCCATCAAGATTCATTTTCTTGAAATGGCAATGGAGAGTGATGGCCAGGATAGCAAGCTGTTAGTAGAGTGGATCTTAGCACACTAAAACCCATCCAGGACCCTCTTTCTTGCAGACTCTGGTAACTATGGAGCGCTCTCCGGTGGAATGAGGGTTCCATCTTATTTATTTATGTATTCCATCCCTAGACTGATGCACACATGCATTATTATTTGAAGGTGAGGATGAACAACAGGTTTTTCTAGTGTGATTTTTCTTGTATCTTTATGAATAAGTTAGATAATTCCAAATTGACATCTACTGAAGTATTTGCAATTTTATAGTTAGAAGACTCATGATTCCATTGCTAAGTAATCTAGTTCTGCTTTAGAACTTCATTTATACCAACTGGATATTCAGTGCCTAACACACAGTAGGTGTGCAATAAACATTTGTCAAATAAATATACACATATGCAGTAACATGACAGGTTTTCTAAGATCCTTATCCACAAACATTCATGACCATATTTTAAAAATTTACTTTTAAAATATCACTTTTATATAGTGAGCAGTGTTGCATCTTCAGTGTTTTATAATTTTACTTTTCAAATCTGATAACATCTTTTTCTTTTGTCCGTGAGTGCCTGTGTGATGGTGTTAGCACGAGGTAGCAAGTATTACAATGTGGCTTGCCACAAGGACAGTCATAAATTTACATTACTTGGAAACCAGTGTTCTTGTCATAGGCTTGTTATGAAGAAAAAAAAATAGGCTCTTTGAGTGCATTGACATCTGTGAAATGGTGAGTTTAGAGCAGGTGGTACTTAAAATATTTTGACCCTCTTAATCCTAACAAGAATCATTCTAAAACAAGTAAAGTGAGGAAATATCTATTGATCTCAATGTAATAACAGAAAGAGAGTAAAGAGAAAAAAAGCAAAAATATTGAGGGAGGCCAAATACTCTTGGCAAACGTATTGGTGATAACAGAAGTTCTGTCTCATTCCAATGCCCAGGACAAGTGTGTGAGTCGAAAGCACACACAATCATAAAGCACTCACAAGCTCACAAATCTAGTATAACCAATGCACTTAATTAAATTTAGTTCCATCAGTTCTAATTTAATAACCACACGGACTTTGGATTCTGCATTGGACAGTGTGGGCTTACAGTGACAGACACAGGAATAAAGGAATCTGTAAGGAATCTGGGAACAAAATATTTAAGAGACTTCACTGTGACTTAAAACTATCAATCTGTGAATATGTAAAATGACCTATTGTTGTTAAAACACTTCATCCAGAGACTTGGAGAAAACACCGTCTGCTGTCCTCTGAAGGACAGATCTTAGAGCTTTCGCTGTCACTAAGCATGTGTAAAGGATCTTTTCAGTGGTCTGGAAATAGGTCACCACAAGAAGACCTATAGAATAAACTTACCTGGGCCCCCTGGGCTCTTGGAGACTGAACAACCAAGCAAGGAGCAGCATGGGCTGGACCTAGACCTGCTATACATATGTAGCAGATGTGCAGCTTGACCATCGTGTGGGTCCCCTGACAATGGGAGTAGAGGCTGTCTCCTACACTGCTTCCTGCCTTTGGATCCCTTTCTCCTAGCTGGGCTGACTTGCCTTGTCTAGGTGGGAAAGGATGTTCTTAGTCGTGCTGCAACTTGATGTGCCAGCGTGGGTTGGTACTCCTTGGGGTCCTTCTCTCAGAAGAAGTATAGGGGGAATGGGCTGAAGAGGGTATGGGAATGAGCTGGGAGCAGAGGAGGAAGGGGACTGGGATCAGGCTGTAAAATGCTTAAATAAATAAATACCTGAACAAAGAACCAAACCAAACCAAAACAAAACAAAACAAAAAAGAATTCCAGGGAAATGAGAGGGGCAGGGCAAGATGGCGGGGCCGGGACAACTCTCCTTCTGACCAGCAGCACAGCAGGATCGGCACAGTGACCAGCAATCAGAACTCGCGGCCATAAAATACAAGTGATTGTGTTTCCCAGGAACTCCATAAGGAGAGCAACAGAACCAAAAAATCTGAGCACAGGAGTCTTCCTGAGACTTCTATTCCAACCAAGGACTATGCATGCAGATAACCTAAGACCCCTGCACAGATGTAGCCCATGGCAGTTCAGTATCCAAATGGGTTCCATTGTGATAGAAACAGGGACTGTCTCTGACATGAACTGATTGGCCTGCTCTTTAAGTACCTCTCCCTGAGGGGGAAGCAGCCTTACCAGGCCTTAGAAGAGGACAAGGCAGCCACTCCTGATGAGACCTAATTGACTCGGATCACAAGGAAGGAAAAAAGTCCTCCCCTATCAGTGGACTTGGGGAGGGGCATGCATGCAGAGGGTGGAGAAAGGGAGAGATTGGGACTGGAGGAGGGAGGGAACCACCGGGGGGATACAAAGTGAATAAAGTGTAATTAATAAAGAAAAATAAAATAAAAAAAAGAATTCCACCAGAAAACCAAATCTCCTAAAAGCATAGAAAATCTTAGAAATTACTCAACAAACACAATCATAGAATTTTTCATAAGGGGATAGTGACATTCTAAGTAACTATTAAGATCTCAAAATGTTTGCAAGTATCAAGAAAAGAAAAAGAAATATAAAAGCTGTAATTGAAATTCAGGTGCAGTATTGGCTTTTCTTGGGGAAAATAACACAAAAGGAAATGATCCATAGTCTATTAATATATTAAAATCTTCCCTATAAGACATTTTAGCTAATTCCAGAGCAATAGAATTCATGCAAAGAAATGCTTTACAAGGCAAAGAAAAGCTGGATGGTTGGAACAAAAACTGGAGTCAAGGTGGATGAAGCCCTGTATACAGTAACCTGCCACATTCTCTCACTTGTATCTATTATTATTAGATTGAAAGCTTATCACAAAACCCCCAAAGCTAAGCTAGAGGGCAAAAAGAGCCTTACAATGTAAGTGGGATTAATAATGAGGGATGAATCCCAGTGTCACAAAATGTGGCCTGAGGAAGGATGGTGCCCTTGTCTGAAAGAGAATGGCCTACATAGGCTTTAGGTTTTGAGGCTTTGTCTCCAGTTGGTAGACTGGAAGGAAGGGGCCTCATGTGGAGTACATAGAATCAGGGTTGAATCCCCAGCAATTCAGACTAAAAATATGTGTAATAGACACTGTGAAGACTGGAGGATGCATGTGAGGAAGCTGGGTTTGGGCATGCTCGGTCCTTCCGGTTTGCTTTAGTGATGGAGCAGAAATGACTCGGTTTTCAGGAGGATACAGGGCTTCTAAATGAAGATGTTCCTTGGCTTTCTTTACCCAGTCTCTCAGCTCTTGGCCACCTGGCTTTGAACTACTGCTTTAAGCTTCACTACTAAATGAACGTTAATTTCATAAGTTAATGTTTAGGTGAAAATATTGAGCTTATTGGTTATGTAAAGGCAAAATGACCAAAATACAACCAAGTTAAGGGTCATTTTGATCCATATAAGCATGTTGCAGTCTTTTTTTCTACCAAGAGTTAACTGACTGCTTCAGCTGTTGTTTTGAATTCTACCTCTAGAAACTGATGCTCATTAATTGTTATTTTTGTGGAGATGGACACTTCAGTTGCATTCTTCAAAGAAGTAGGACTAGGAAGGAAAATCAGAGTCGTTATGACACTGGAATTTTTCTATATTTCCTTATTATTCAGACCCACTTTTGACTTCTTTCACAGCCTCCTTTAAACATGGATATTAGAGGTTGATGCTCTCTCTTTTTCTCCCTCTCTCTCTCTGCTTCCTCAAATGCCTTTCTTTGTCTCCTTGAGCATATCGCCATAAAAAGCAGTCATTAGGATAACTTTATGCAGTTAAGGCCACATAAGCACCAGAGTGAATTTATTTGAAGATGGCTGGCTGTATTTAAAAATTCAGTGCAGTGTAACTTAAGTGATCTACAAGTGAGAACTGTAAAGTACCCTGGCAAACTTTTCATGCCTAAAACTATATTGCAACAGGTAAGAAATCTAAGGCATTTAAACGATGGTAATGAAGACTGCACTTCTGCTAAAAAAACAAAAAACAAACAAACAAACAAACAAACAACAAAAAAAAAAAACTAATGAAAAAGATTACCAGAAACCAAGTGTCTGTCCTTGATCTCACAATCTCTGCCAATAAAATTTCAGACACTTGGTTTCTGGGAACATTCCAGTGCGTGGCTATGACAGTTCTTGTTTCAGCTCTTTCAAATTAAATAGAACCGAATGAGCTCTTACCTCTTTATTTAGTTAATTTAGACATCCTCTGAGGAAGAAGGTGGGACTTGAAGACAACTTTGTCTTATTTGCCTACAGACTGCATGTTTAAAAAGAAGCACATCATTTATAAATACTTACTGTATTCATTTAATATTTTTGAAATTCCAACCACAGAGAATCCAACAGAAGGCAGAGAGGAACAAGATGTTCTAAATTCTAGTTTAAACAATGTCATTTTAGTTATAATCATTTGTCAGTTCTTCAGAAACTCTCTCAAAAAAATCAACTAGGAAATAATTTAATATCTGTAGTTCAAAATGCACTTAAATAGCGCCTAGGTGAGGGATGATTTCAAGATCCAGGACCCAGCCTCCCATTTTTTCGGGCCAGAGCATCTCAGGATGAGTCACTGAACTCTCTGGTTCTTCTCTTGTCCATCTGTCACAGGATGAGAGCTCTGCTTTATTTTTTTTAGTAAATCGAATAAATAAACATTTCTGAGGTTTTTCAAAGGACAGTTTGCTCCAAATGCCATTGAAAACAAGTGTGATAAGACAGCAGAGGGGGCTTTGTCTTCCTGACAGCTGGAAAACACAAAACATTGCAATGTTGTTTGTCCCGCAGGCAGTGTTAAATATTATAACTTGTTTTCATTCACTGACTCGATGCTTTTACTGGCTTGTGAGAAACAAAACAAAAAACATTTTTAGAGTGTAGTTGAATGCATTAAAATTGCTAAGACATGGCAAGTGGAATGCTAACCTGTGAGTTTCCTACCTGTCCTGGTGATGTATTTGCACAGAACCAACCAACAGGCCAGAGTCTCAACTGATCTCCTCTGTGATTGAAGCTTCTGAGACAGCTGCTCAGGATTACTGGAGGCACAGAATGTGGCTGGTGAACAGATGTCTTCTTTGTTTTAAGTTAACTGGTCTGTTTAGGTCTCAACCTTTGACCTTCTCCTTATGAAATCTCAGATTAAATGGCCTCATTTTCTTCCTCCATAGCTACTGAGGAGCATTCTCACGGAAAGAATTAAATGCAGCAGGTGCTATGATCTCTACTGAGGACCCACTGCCTCAAATCCACTTTTTTAAGATGCAAGGATAAAATATAGTATTAGAGTAGCAATATGTCAGTTATCGTCACTGAAGGTTGAGCTGGGTTCCATTGTGGTCTTCTAAGCTTTCCATAGCTGCATGACAAATCATAATTTGACCATGCTTGAAATTTTTGTAGCATTTTCTTAGCAGCAGAAATTAAAATGTCAAACGTTTTTAATATACTTATTAGACATTAGGGCTGTGTAACTGTGGGAAAATCAAGATCTCCCTCCACCCTAAGCTTACAGTGAGACACAACTGTAGAGACTGCTGTCCTAATGCTGCACTGAGGTAGGAGGTAGTACAGAAACTGACTTGACGAAGTCAGAACACATGGTAACTATTTTCTGATTAGGATATTTCCCCTTAAGAGTGAATCTGTGAGATAAAATTCTGCACCATGCGGTATAACTCTAGAAGATGAAGTGTTTGGGGGATGTTTGGTTCATAGTGCCCTGCTTTAGGTATTAATTTATGAAGAGAAGGCTGGCCGAGAGTGAGTACAGGGAAGACACTGTCTTCTCCAGCTGCCCCCTGACCAGTGTGCATGGCTGAGTTAGCTGAGGAAAGGGTAAGGACTTTATCATGTTCCTTTCTTTCACAGGACGGTCATTTTGATTTATGCTAGGACGGAAAACTTGGCCCATCTGGAGCTAAGTGTGTGTGTGCTCACTCTGTTTCTGGGTATTTTCAGATGAAAATGTATGTAAACTCAGGACTTACAGCTCCTATTAAACTTTAATGAGAAAACAACGATAATCAATGAAGAGTATCACTTCTGGCTGACATTGATTCAAACTCTATATAAGTTTCATTTTGCTCAAAAGCAAGTAGTTTAATATGAATGTCACTGCAAGTTGTTCTGTTTATAAATTAATATATTTTCTTTTGTGACAGTGTGTCACCTAGATGTTCCATGCATTTAACTTTTTAGACTCTCATAGTATATTTCAAGTATTAATTCTAGTCATTTTTATTCTCTTGAGCTAATGGGTGACTTACATGCCTTAATATGTTCATCTTGTTTCTCATTTAGACCTGCTGTCATTCAAATGAATTGTTTTAATCATCTCAGACTTTAGCATTAAAGGAAATAATCTCCATTGTTGATTTGCCTGAAAAACTAAGTGTTGCTTTGGAATGTATAATTTTTAAAACCTAACTTTGACTTGCAGTATATATTTATATCAAAAATTAAACATTACCTTAGAATATAGTTTTATCTAAATCTATTCTAACAAGGAATAAATGCTGCTTAGAGAAAAAATAACAGAAAGTAAATTCAAATCTCAACTCTTTTTAAGACATCACTGTTCATTTAATTGTGTTATATGTGGATCTATTTGTTGTTTATAGTCTCTGATTTTTTCAACAAGTTAATGAATTTTTTTCAATTCATTAAGTTTGGATAGCACTGCCTCCCAAACTGAGTTATTTGAGGGATAGAACAAAAAAATGTATTTTTAAGTGCTTAATGGAGTCTTCATTACAGCTATCACTATCTTTGTCCCTGCCCCCTCCTTTAGCTTCCCTTGTGTTTAGAAGTTTTATGCACGTAGGAAACACTGCCACTGAGCTACCGAGCCAGTCCTCCCACCAACTTCAGTGTCTGCTTTTCTTCTAAGAGTGTGTTTGTAAACAGTTATCACCCTTTGCTCATTGGAAACAAATCAGATTACTTAAAGGCAGAAATGGAGCTCCATCATAGAAAATTTCATGAACGTAGAAATCATACAAAATAAACAATGTACAAAAGGAAAGCCTTTCTAGAAATGTGGCTCCATTCTGTCATGTTCACTGATAGCATAAAGCTGAACATTGGAACCTGTGTGCAACCCAGGACCCACTTCTGGCTCTGTTCTATGTCTGCCTTGCTTCAGGTATGCGCATGTGCTGGTGAGCAGAAGAGGAATAGGAGAAAAGAGTTGGATGATCAGAACAATCTCTTTAACCTTGTCTCCCTCACTCTTATTTTCTTCCCTTGGGAAAATTAGGCCAAATAAAAGGCAATAAGCTTTATATAAAAGCCAAAAGGCCAGAGTGTTACTAATTGGGTAAATAAACAGAGTGCCATGAAATGCTGTTAATTTGATATTAGGATCATTCAGGATAGCATGAAATTTGAAGTAACTGCTATTCCCCAGCCTTATTAGATAAGATTCCTCCCATTAAGATCAGTCATTTAATCCAAAGTACAAAAATATGTATAATTTGAGGTGGAAATTGGGTCCCCAGAGTACCCTGGGTTGTTAAATTGGTTAGATAACTTGAAGGGAATGTCACTAAACAGTTAGCCATCGAGTAAGAATGATCTGAGAGCCACTGTGATTACCTGCCAACAGCAGAGGAGAGAGCAGGCCGAGCTATAAAGGAAGTCACCTTTGTCCATGATACCCACCTACTGATAAGTCACGTGAGCAATTTCCTACTTTTCTTTGAAGGGTCCTACATGCTTAGCTCTCCCGTAGGTTTAATGAGATACAAACATCTAAGAGTCAAACCCCTGTGCCTTAGAATTGCCTTTGTCATCTAATTAACTTGGTTTTATGGTATTTTTATTTGTTTTCTGGCATCCTGTTAGCCTTAATTAAAGGAGACAGTATGATAAAATATCTATTTTCCTGGTGCACGCACAAGGGTAGATGTGCGTGTTTGACTTGGGTTTGTGGATAAGAGCTTGCTACCTTAGGTGGAACATGCATTAGCTTACGGATATCAAAGTTAGCGTTAGTTTGACTTTGCAAGACTCTGCAAGCAGTATGCTTTGTTGCAGTGGCTCAGATCCCATCAGTGATGCGGTTCTGAGGATTATATATTTGTCTCATCCGTGTCAAAAGTCCCATCCCTTGTGACTTCACAACTCTGTTTTTGTATTTAATGTAAAAGCATGATAGCTTCGCATTGATGATTGTCAGCAGTTGCTATTTATCATCTGTCAAAAGTTTCCCTCCTAGGAAAGCAGAAAATCAAAAGGATTATGACTGTTTTTCTAGTTGCTTCAAGGAATCTTACATGACACGAGGTAAAAAAAATAAAATAAAATAAAGAAGAACAGTAAAATGAGTCCTTGACAAGTGACTTAGAATTCAGGTAAATTTGTGATTTTTATGCCCATAACAGCACTGCCACTCACCCTGACAAAACAGGCATTCTGAATTGTTGTGTCAAATTGCTTGTTTGACCTCTAGGCTGCTTTACCACCTGGCCTGGTACTTACACAATCTGACAATCACTTTTCTAGTGAAATCATAAACTGAGCGTTTTGATAGTATCGCTAAAGAAAATGAAAGGAATATTGAAAAAAGGGGGTACATTTACATATATATATAGATATATATCTATATCTATTATATATCTATATATATAATATAATATATATATATATATATATATATATATATATATATTATAGATATATATATATTACCATTAGCTTTTTACATGCCAATATCATTAAATTCTGGCAGCCTGTCAAAATTGTGGAGGCTAGTACCACTGGAAAAAAGCAGTGTGAGTTTGGTAATTAAATTTTATTAACCAGAAACACAGATAAACCAAGTAGCTTATATTTGAAGGTAGGAGTCATAGTAATTTTGGATAACCAAGTAAACATTTTAGAACAAGACGTATGCCATCTCTATAAAACCATATATAATACTTGTTTTGTTTTAGGAATAACCGTTATAGTCGGCAGACATGGTGCTAGTTTTATTCTGATGTTGCTCTAGTACACTGACCAGGAGCAACTTGGGGACAAGAAGTTGTGTTTCTCTTACACCTCCAAGTCACAGCTTTGTGCAGGGAAGTCAGGACAGGTGCTCACTGCAGGAACCTAATAGTGAGGACCTTGGAGAAACGCTGCCTCTGGGCACTCTCTGACTCTTTCATGTCCTTGCTTCCTTCTATAAAGTGGTACAGGGGAGAATGGTGCTAACAGTGGGCTCTGTCATGGACAGGGCTCTCCTATGTCAACTGACAACCAAGACATTCTCTCATAGACATGGACATAGACCAACTCAATCTAGGCAGATCCTCAGATTAGGCTTTTTTCCCCCAGATGACTCTAGACTGTTAATTCGATGATCAAATCTAATCAAGATAAGTGGCATTTAAAGGACTTCAGTTTACCCTGACCTGTCGGTCATAAACTATATTATATGCTCAGGGTAGCATAGAAATAGAGAGAGTGAAAGGTATAGAATAAATGCTAAACTCTGCTAACTGCAAATACATATTCTTTTTTTTTTTTTTTTTTTTAGTTCAGGTTTTAAGAATCATGGCTGTATTTATCTCAAGACTGTGGAAAGATGGAATATTTCAGGGCATAAGCATTCAGGAAAGAAGACTGCTTACTTTCCGGATGACAGGAAGCAGAGGGCAAGACAAGAATTATAAGGTGGAAGAAATGTAACCCTGAAACAGTGGGGCAATTTTCTTGCACAAGTGTGAACAAAATTCTATTCTTAGATAGGGAACTGGTGACAAACCAAAGTACAGATATCACCAAAGACCAACTCGGTGAACTAATGGGCTTTACTGGAGTTGCTGTCAGGAACAGAAGGGATTCAAAGATGGCTGCATCACTGAAGCCCATTGTAGTAAGGGTACAGCTCAGAGAAGCTGGAAACCTGGAACTCAGTCCACAGCGTGCCGGCAGTGCAAAGGGTTGATGAGCATCATTTCTCAGTAGGTATGAAACTACATATTCTATTTAGGAATGTTCTTGGGGAAAACTTTTCTCTTAAAGGAAGGAAATGTTAACAACATTTTTTATTCCTAGGACAGAAAGATGGCTGCGTTGCCAGAGAAGTGAACCCCTAACTCATAAGTAAAGACAACAGAAAGGTAGACCTTTGCAGTTTCTCAGGATGATAAGTGGAGATGGTCAGATTAGCCAGCCTTTTGAAGGCATGGTGTTCAGTAGTAGACCTGGTCAGGCTCCGCTAAAGCTGTCACTGCTCTCCAGCTACTTTTTTTTTTGGGGGGGGAGGAGTAGGAAGGGTAACAGTTTATTCATTTCCTTGGAATAAAGTTTGGAATAAAATTTTTTGTCATGTTTTAAAATTGTAGCCAATACCCTATATGGGACAAATGGTCCAACTATTTCATCTTCTAAGGATAATGCCACCATGCGCTGGGCCAAACCATTGCTTTGGAGATTGGTGTAAATGGGCCCTCCACCAGCCCAACAGCTAGCGGTACACACTGCTGCCTCAGCTCCACAGACAAGTGTGACCCCAGGACAGAGGGCAGGGTGTTTGGTGTTTTCCTGACACCTCCCTCCATTCCTTCTTCTCTACTCCTTCCATACATTTTTTTCTTTCTTTTTCTTTTTTATTTTTTTATTTTTTTAATTTTTTTAATACTTGCAGACAGCTGCTAAGTAAAGTTATTGGCTAAAAGCCAAAATGATTATCAATAGATTCATGTTAGAAGTATATATGAATACACATAGATTTTTAAAATTCATAGCGGTATGTGTCTCTTTAGTCAGTGGTAGGTCTAACTACTCCCAATGATGTAAAGTGAAATGACTTGAAAAGGTCTCAAGTTTCTTCAGAGTAACAAAGCCAAAAAAGGGTAAGGGGTGTGTGTGTGTGTGTGTGTGTGTGTGTGTGTGTGTGTGTGTCAGAGAGGAGGGAGGCATCGAGGGAGGAAGGGATAGAGAGACAGAGACAGAGATGGAACTTTAGACTTGATGAGTATGACTACAGAGACAGGTAAGTCTGCCGTTTAAATGAGTGGCTGAAAGACTGAAGAAGCAGGAAGACTGTGATAATAGTTTGCTGTCAAAGGCCATCTGTTGGAAAGACATTTTCTACAAGGGGATGTCCGTGCATTCATTAAGTCTTCAAATGATTGGGTAGGTCCTATAATAGCACAAAGGACAATCTATTTTAATTGAAGCCTACTCATGTAAAATGCTAGGTCTATCCAAAGTGTAATTACAGAAAAGAATATAAAATAATATGTAACTGAATTTCTAGGCTCTACCACCTGAGTTGGTATCTCTGATAAAAGTAAATAATAGTTAACATACAAAAGCATAATATAAAATCAGTGCTTGTATTTTTATGTCACAATTTCTACTAATTGTGTGGTTTGGGCTTGTAATCGAATACAGTGTTAATTTTAGTTTAATGTTATTTCACCCATCTGAGTTTACTGACCCAATAACTCCTGTCCGTGGACCCCACATTTAAAAACATCATTTTTAGCTCCATAGGTTTTTCATGATAGCATCATTTAAATTTGATGATGTATTTTATCATAATCAAGGTGAAAATCTTTATGCAAAGAATGGTGTTATGTCCATAAAGCCTTTGTTCAGGAAGCAGAGGCATGAGGATCTCTTGAGTCCATCGGTTTTAAAAGAACTTGGGGTCAATTTTGTGAGATTCTGTCTCAAAATGTTGCTATACAAATTGGGTAAGTTACAGTAAAATATTATGGGAGAGTTCTGCTATTATTGCTGATTTACATATTGGAAATATGACCCATGTGCAGGGTAGCTGGTCATGTTCATACAGCTGGGCACTGTCAGAGCCCGGAGTGGCTTTGGAACTTGAGTTCTAGAAAAATCTTGAAGCTTTAGCATGCATGTGGGAAAACGGTTTGGCTTGGACAGAAGGTTTGCAATAACAGAGGACAGTTTTTAATCAAGAAATGAACCTCTCTCATTGTCTTAAAACAAAAGCATGAAATAAAATGAGGGGGCTGCTGAGCCTGGCTTGTGGATAAAAAGAGTTCTGATCGGCTGAATTTAGGTAACGTGCTGAAGTTCCTTCCTTGGGGCTTAAGAGATCATACAGGGAGTAACAGAACTCTGAGAAATACTGTATTGCTGGGCATGTTCCTGACTATGAGCGCTTTTATTTCCAGAGACCTGGATAAGCAACAGTTTGGCAGTGTGCAAATGTGAGGACCTGAATTCAAATCTCTGACACACTTGTGAAAAGCCAAGTATGGCCACGTACTCCTGTAAGCCCAGTATACAAACCTGGTGTGGTGATGGTGGCATTGAAGACAGGAGAACCACTGCAGTTTGCCGCCTACAGCCCTAACTCAGAGCTCAGCAGAACACACCATCTTAAAGAAATGAAGTGGAGAGTGACAAAGCAGGACACCCAAAGTCCTCCTCTGGCCTCTGTGTGCATGTATGTGCACAATAAAGAGTTTCTAATAGGAGGAATTCAAAAGCAACCCTTACACACACACCACACACACAAACATACACATGCACACAAACACATACACCACAAACATACACACACACACATACCACAATGTTGGGATACCCTGCTGCTAAGGTCTGACATTACTGGGAATGTCTGAGCTTGGTGCAAATGTAGGACTCCCTTTGTCAGAGAGGCTTCCTCTTCTCTGCCTGGTGGTACCCCAGACTCCACACTTTCTACCTGAGGAATGTCAAGCAGCCTTCAGGGAAGTTACAGGTCCAACTTCCTTTTCCCCAGTAAGAACCCAGTCAGCACTTGGGATTCCTGGAATGCCTCCCCATGCTACAGAGGGATCTCAGTGCCTTAGTGCTTCAGCCATTGGCCTTCTCCCACCTGTATATGCCTGCCCTCTCCCCAAAGTTCTTTGTAAGCTTGGTTCACCCAAATAAAATTGATTGGTCTCCCTGAAGCTGGTCCTAAAGTGTTGTCATTTCCCTTTGTATTTGGTGGGCTCCCTAAATCCCCATCCATCCCTCATGCTCCATTTACCCTTGAGTATGGATATGTGGCAATGACCCCCAGAGGCAGGGAGGGACACCGTGCAAACACACACGTATACATACACACACCACAAACACACACACATATCACAAACACACACATATCACAAAATCACAAGCACACATACACACACATACATACACATATACACACACTGCAAACCAAACACATGTACACATCACAGACACACACCTATACACATATGCGCACAATGAACACTCAGCACAAGCACACACACACACCATAAACACACATATACATACACCGCAAACACATACACACACCACAGAAACACCCACACCACAAAACACATACATACACAAAGAACACACAGCACGAACACATACGCCATAAACATACATATGCACAGATATACATACACTAGAAACCCATATACACACCACAAACACACACATTCATACACCACAAATACAAACACAAACAAAATTAAAAACATAAATCAGAAAAACTAACAAAATCATAATTCCAGAGCATAAGTGGGAGATCCCTTATTTTTACGCTGTTATTTTGGAAACAGTGGGTTCAGTGGTTAAGTCGCAGGAGTAGTGCAAACACTGCTATGGTATAGGTCAGTTCTGTACTGGCTAGTGCTCACCATTTGAACCTCTGACTTTGTCATTGTCATCACTGTATTCCTGACTCAGTGATAATGATCCTCCACGCATCTGCTCCTCTTTGGGTTTACTTCAATAGTCTCATTGTCATAGTGGAACCAGTACAGTGCTTTAAGCCTCAGAGAGCCAAATATTTCTACAAAAATCTAAAGTGACGGTGGGATTCTGGACACCTGAAGGTGCAGAGACGTGGGAAGATGAATGAAAGGTCGGAATACTGCCAAAGCATTGCTCATCCAAGTCTGGAAACAAACCACTCTCATAAGCAGGAGCCTGTCCTGTGAACACAGTGTTTTTAGAGTCCTGTGAACTCCCTATATGATCCATTAACCCCCAAGGAGGGAACTTCAGCGGCTCAATCTGTAGCCAGCCAATGGGAAATCCCAGAAGCCTTGGCTTGCACGTGGGTCTCAGTGGACACAAAAACCAGAGATCTGAACTTTCAACCTACGCAACACTATATGGAAACTGAGCCAGTGGGATGGGATTTGCTGGCAAGGACCTGGTTTGCCCATGGTTGTGTTTTGAAATACATTGGAAGGGAGGAACTTCAGTTAATTCCTGGATGGCCACACGGGCAACCACGGCAGAGTTGTAATTATGCTGGGATCAATGTTCATGGGGAGAATTTTGCAAATACTGTAGAATGAGCTATACTGTGTCTGGTGGAGAAAAAGAGTCTTGTTTTTCTAGTCACCTTTATTAGACTACACCTAGCATATATTGAAACCTCCTAAGTCATTTAGGGTTAGAGAAATGTTAAGGGAGCACCAAATGCCATGAATTAGATTTAAATGCCAAGGCAAATTTTTCCACATAGAACAGAGGGAATGCAGAACAACCTAAAATATACACAACTTCGTCAGATTCCTGTAGTGAAGAGGTGTGATATACTAACTTGTAGACATGTGCGCACTCCTGTGTTTGTGTGTCTGTGTGTCTGTGTGTTTACTCTACATGTCCCACATGAGCCCAGGTGGCCATGGGAAAAAGAAAATATTTCATAGTACTCTAAAATACATTAAAAAAAAACCCAGAAGTATAAAAAAGTGGGGACATAAAATGTGTCAAAAGGCCCTATTGGCTGTGAGTGGATCCATGGAAACAAGAGTTGATTTTAGCCTTTAAGAAGGAATTAAATGTTAAGAATGTGAAAGAAGATGGGGTGTGGCTCAAAAAATCAGAAAGTGAATGTGTTTGACATGTGACCTGGGAAGCTCACATTTTTGTGTGAAGGTCTTTATAGGGAAAGGGAAACAAAATTAGAAACAGCCGTAGGAGCTTCAACAAGTGAGAAGCCCTCAAGTTTAAATTGGATTAGCTTCAAACTACACATCTGTGAATGCAGGTGGTAAAGTGCCTGCCCAGATGACAGGATTTTTGTTGCTGTTGCTTTGAGACAATGCCTTCCTATGTAGCCTAAGCTGTCCTGGAGCTTGCTGTGTGCTGACTTGACACTCTGATTCCCCTGTATTGGCCTCAGGAATGCTGGGACTGCAGGTGTGTCATCGTACCCAGCTTGGTCAGGGCATTTTGGCGGGGAAAGAGAGGCTGATAGGAGGTAGACTTTGAGATCCCAGGCTCTGGATGTTTTTCCTCACTGCCATGATAGAAGCATTGGAAACTTGGAAAGATGAATTTAAAGACCAAATAAGTGTAGGAAGTAAGGGAGGTTAAGTGAGCATTAGACAGGAGTGAGAAAAGCTCATAAGGTAGTAAACATTTTAACAGACCTCACACAACATGCTGGGTTAGTCCCTGTGTTCTTTACGAGAGTTAATCCTTTCAGTGCTGCTACCTATGATAAAGCAGAGCACTCTGTCTAGAGACAGAAACTGCAAGGGGTGTTTTTATATTAAAATCATTTTATTTAATAGGCTTTCAAGAGCCTATTAAGTATTTAGTGAATTACTCTAATTAGAGAATTTATAGAATCAAATACTTATTGGATAGTTAGACATGACACTCCGCACTTGAGATTTATTTTTACACCCATTGTTAAAGTGTTGAAGAATTCTCTGCTTGTTTTGATTTTGACTGGCATGCCTGTGCTGAAAGATGGCGGACCCAAGTCTCATAAACCTTCCTGTGCTCAGAAATTTGTAGACCTCAGGAAGGGCATCCCCTAGAGAGAGTCCTTCAGCCCGAGAAATACTTAAAGGGGAATTAAGTCAGGCTTTCGGGTTCTTCAGTTGGTAAATAAACAAGAAAATAGTATGGTTTTAAACAAATCTCAAGATTTCTATTAGAATTGGATAAAAAAATCAAAATTTTAAGTCTGTGGGGGTAAGAGTTCATGGCGGTTCCTAGACGACACTAATAGAACTTCATCACTGAAGAAAAATTGCCTGCTTTGTCAGTGTATTAGGTTTGGACTTTTAGGGCAGAATGGGGAAAAAGAAAATGTTAAATTGACAGGAAAACTGGGAGGACTCCTATCACCCTCCTCTTCCAGAGGGCATATATAGATGCCTGAACAGAACCACTCTGGCAGTTTTTATATGAATCTTATTCGTGAAACAAAAATAAAAATAAAAAAGCACAGAACTTTTGATTTTGGAGCTGGAGAAGGTAGGAGAGTTGGAGGAATTTTGAATGAATTGGTTCCCAGGAATTAAGTATAAGAATCATGTTTTCCAATTATAGCTTAGGCTAGTTAGCTCTGGTTTGCATTAGAGGCATTGTGTATGCATGTGTGTGTGGTGTGTGTGTGTGTGTGTGTGGTGTGTATGGTGTGTGTGTGTGTGTGGTGTGTGTGTGTGTGGTGTGTGTGTGTGTGCATGTGTGTGTGTGCGTGTGTGTGTGTGTGTGTGTGTGTGTGTGTGTGTGTGTGTGTATTAGTATGTAGCAGGTGGGTGACACTGTAAGAAGTTTTCTAACGCCCTCACTGGGATCGTGTTTCTCAGTGCAGTGGTTAATAAGGAAAGGGAAGATGTGCTGATCATGGAAAGCAAGTGTTTAATACGGTTTTATCTCCCTTTACTACCTTCTTTTCGAGATTGTTCTTTCTACTTTCAAGATGGAATTTCTCTTTCTATTCTGTTTTTTTTTTTTTCTGCTTCTTTCTGGAATGTCTGGAATGAAACTGAAAAGCTTCATGTATATAGAAAAAACAGTACATTTCAGACTGTGCTGACTGCATTTTTCACCAACATAAAGGGTTTGAAGTTATTTCCTAAGATAAAGAAATAAACAAAAGTACATGTGTCATCTAGGTTGAGCCTCCACCCCATTAGCATAGAAGGGAAATAGGGAGCTTTGATATGTGAGCCTTTCTAAAGAAGACTTCCTCTACCTCAGCCGTGCTTAGGTAGCAGGCCAGGCTAAGGAGCACAGAGCTCTTTCTTTTAGTAATAAACCCCCTCCTTGTTTGGACTTCCTCAGTATTTTGGAGATGTGCATATTGCTTATTACTGTCATTTTATAGATTCTGCATGTGTTTCTGGATTCTATCTCCATACCACTCCATAATATACATAGGCCGGCCTAGCCTTGCTTTTCTTTTGTTTAGTGGTATTATCTTTGTCAGGTCATATGACGTCTTTGCAATAATTAGGCTCACAGAAGCCTTCTTCTTGTCAGAATCAAAGACGCTATTACTGAAAGCAAAGACAGAGCCTGGCGACCCTGACTGGCTCTGGTTACTGGGTCCCAGACCCATAGCTTTCTTCTTGTTCTGGTGGCTGCAACTGAGCCAGTCCCTCACATGCCCAAGATACCATATCTGAAACATTACCTGTTCCACATCTGGGGACATTCAATTTCTTAAAGTGTTTGTATTGCTGGCCAATTTGCCATACATGACAAAATAATTAGACCACTTATCTGCCGGTCGATGAAAAGCTCATTATAGGGTGGGAATCTATCTTTCATGTTTCTGCACTTCTTTCCTCCCAGGTAAGTGTTAGTACCTATTGATGGCATAGGTTAGAATCAGAGGATCAGAGGGCACAAATGACACAGGATCACACCTGCCCGAGACTTAGGCGCTGGGATTCCAGCCTCTGGCCTTTGTTATAGTGCAAGAGTGTAGCATGATGTTAAATTTTATTTGAAATGTTATCTTTTCACTTGCTCATGTCTCCTTCCATTATTTTTTGCAGCCTTAGCCTCAAGTGGGGTCATCTGACCCCATCTGCTGCATTACATAACAGCACAGGGCAAGACACTCTTCTCTGTTCCCTGACCACCCTGACTGCTCGGAATGGTGCTGTTCCTGAGAGGGCCCAAGAACGCATGGAAGTCTTCGCTCTTCACCCCAGGGAAAGGAAATCAGGGTCAGCATCTAAACTAAGATCTCCTGACATTTTTCTTTCTTTTACAGGAAAGGTCTTCTCTAATGAAACAGGGTTGTAAGTTGAGATAGATTTTTAAGCTCACAAATAGCTTGGTGCCGCAGAGGGGAATATAGCAGGATTACTGAAAACCATTTATGCTTCTGCTTCCTCCAAGTATCTTAACCCTAGGCTCTAGCATCCATGTCACTGCCCTATCTTCTCAGACCAGAGTTATGGAACTTGCCTTGGGATGTTGAGAATTCCTGTGACAGGATACAAAGACTATGACTAATTCCCCCAGTGCCCTCGTTGAACCTCTCAGCCATTTTGATCCATACTGAACTCAAATCACAAGTCCCACTGACTGGTAGCAAAGTTTTGAGATTTGTGTTTATCTGTAAAAATAAGAACAGCATAGTGGCTGCCTTGGACAAATTTACAGCTAGGGCAATCTACAGTAACCCAGTTATAAGATGCTTAGGTCATATGCAGGCCTCAGTGGAATAAGGACAAGACAGTCAAAGACTGAGGTCTGCTTTCTGGTAATATTACAAAGGAAGGAATGTACTCCTGTCTGCAAGGTTTGAATTTCCATGACACCTGGAAGAGGAACATGAATGCGGAAATATTGACTCAAGTTTTAGATCCAAGAACTTGCAGGTGTAGAGCATTTTGATGCCCCCTGTGGATTTATTTGGGGCAGTATTATGTGGCCATTATGGACAGATATTCATCAGAGAGATTTTAAAAATTTTATTATTTAATACAATTTTATTTGATTGTATAGGTATTTTGCCACATGTTTGTATGCACACCATGTGTGTGCAGTGCCTCCAAAGGCCAGAAGAGGGCAGCCGGTCTCCGAGAGCAGGAGTTACCGGTGGTAGTGAGCCATGTGAGTGGTCGGCATCAACACCGAAATAGCAGCCAGTGCACTTGACTGCTAAGCCTTCTCTCCAGCCCACCTCTGACAGATTTTATCAGTCTAACATTTCTTGTCATTCTGTTCTTGATAAGAAAAGCTAAGGAGAAAAATAAGCAAATGCTCATGAACTTTTTTTTATAACCACTCTCTTTGTATATAAAATTGTCTGATGACAATACTGAGTGAAATTACCAAAATCTTTGAAGCAAGCTGTGTCTTCCCTTTATCACACTACTACCACGAAAAATGACTGGGGAAATAATTGTCTCTATCCATCCCAGGATAAAAGATGGGTAGCTGTAAAAGCCACATTCAAAATGTCATTGGAGGAACTAGTTATACAATTCTGGCATCCAGCACTTGAACATTTAAAGACAGAAAGCAACTCTATATTTGTTGCCCAACATTTCTGTAAGTCCTCAGAAACATATTGGTAGCATACTTCAAAAACGTCAGACCTCTGTTAGTCACTGGACCAAAGCTTCACTGATGAACTGAAAAGATAAGGTCTTATGCTTTTAGTAATAATACAACACTTTGTACTTCTGATAATCCTTTTATCTAAGGAGCTCAAGGCACATTAAAGCGAAAATAGAAATAGGGGACATGGGGTGATAATAGCACGGTTTAAAAAACTGGAGAAATATTCTGTACAGATCAAGGTTAGGAATTTCCAAAATGGATCAATTCTGAGACTGCATTGCTCATGATCTCAGGCATGAATGTCACAGCCCTGAAGATCTGTGGCAGCAAGCAGTCTCGGAATCAAAATCAGAGAAACGTTCCTCCAAAGAACTTGAGTCTTGCTACAGTTCTTCAGATCAGACCCTTATCAGAGCTTCAGAATCCTGATGTAATCCTGATGTACCTTATGTGTTTTCTAGCAAAGTTTCAGATACTAAACTCTACACAATGTCAGGAAAAACGGAGTATCACGTTAACGTTCTTTAGCATCACATGTTCCACGGTACATGAAAACCACAGGGTCCATGAAGACACAAAGATTTCTGCTGAAATCAGGGAGAACTCAGCTACAAAATCATCTCAGCCTATTTGGTGTTGCTGTAGCAAAATACCTGATGCTGTGAAGAGAAAAATGGTTATTTGGTTTTCAGTTCTGGTGGCTGGAAATTCCAAGCAACATGCCACAGGCATGAGACAGGCTTTATGCCTGCTCACTATGTGGTGGGTGGCATTGTAAGATCTGGAAAAGTGTCCTAGGGGAGAGCTGGTAGGAACAACATAGTCTTTTGTAGCATGCAGTAATTTCTCCTGAAGATTCAGACATCTCCTACTGGCTGCACTACCTCAAAGCTCTTAGTTCAGTAGAGAATTAACCCTCAACATGTTTTGTGATGGGACTAGCCATATTTAAACCATTGCAAAAGAGTAGAAATGGTTTCCCAAAGTGTTGTATGGGCCTCTGTGAAATTTCAGTACGTACTATGGCTACCTAGTACATGGTCAAACATGTGCCTGGTCAAACAGTTCTAGGAGACGGGTTATACTCCGTGGATCTAAATATACGTCTGCACTCAAACTTTTACACCTTTTCTTACTATATTTTAGAATGCCCAAGTTTTGGTGAACGTAATTTAAGAAAAGCATTGTGGTAGAAATTAAATTTCTCAATAGATTGGGATATCTTGATGATTTCAACTGTGAGATAATATACAGGTTTTCTAAATCTCCATTTATTTGCCAATAAAGTGAGTAGCTGGTAGTGTAATCCTAAGTTCTTTCTGGCAACAAAAATGTGATTCCATTTGAAGCATTCAGAGATAGCACCTGCAAGCATAGCATATGGATACAATATGCAGTTCCTCGGAATTTATTTTAAAAAATTGAATTCTTAAAACAAGTAAGGGTATTAGCATAAAGAGTCAGACACCTACACTCTCCAGTTCTGGTGAAATTCTATAGCTTTAAAGATTTCAGCAGTATGTTTCCCCATGAGCAGCTTATTGAGTATTTCTGTGGCAGTAAATTACTTTAAAGATTTTGAGATATAGCTCTAGATGAAGAGACATGTTTCAGGCATGCACATCTCCAACACTGGTAGTCTTTGGTGTCAGTGACGTGGTTTCTTATGTGTAGGCATGTAGAGACCCCTTACTGCTTCTCATGTATACATATGTGCAGAGCCCTTAATGCTTCTCATGTGTAGACATGGGCAGAACTCTCATTGCTTCTCATGTGTTGGAATGTGTCCAGCCCTTACTGCTTCTCATGTGTAGGCATGTGGACAGAGCTTGCCCATTCTCACATAAGGCATGTGCAGAACACTTGGGATAATCTTTGCTGAACAAACTGCTATGAAACTGCAATTCTGGTAGATCCCAAGGCTATCCTGCCATGTCAGCTCCCTCTTTGGGTCAGCCTTCCGGGGTTGGCCTTTGTGCTGCATTGTAGAAATATAAAAGAAGGACTTCTCTCAATTTAGGGAGCAGAAAGAAGTGAATACTAGTGTTTACTTTCTTTTCTGCTTTTACTCAGTCCAAAGTTCCAGCCCATACGATTACAGATAGTGTCTATATTTGGGATAGATTTCCGTTTAGTTAAATTTTTCTGGAAACACAATCATAGACATAACTAGAAGTATGTTTCCATGGTGACCCTAAATCTGGTTAAATCACCAATGAAGATTAACCTTCACCCTCTTTTGTGATTGTGTGTGTGTGTGTGTGTGTGTGTCAAGATTTGACTCTAGTGTTATGGCCTGAGCAACAATATTTCTCCTGGCAGTCTGATGTTCCTTGGGTAAGATCCCATAACAGTTTCTGCTCATTTCAGCAAATCCTTATATAATGAAAACAGCCAACTTTCATTCTAAAACCTAGCACAAACTAAATGTCCAATAAATATTTGAACTACTTTTGCATTGACATAGGTTCTCTCAATCTGTGGCTTGGAGTTTGACACATAGATGAGGCTGGCTTACCAGCAAGTTCTAGGAATCCATCTGTCTCTGCGTCTCAATCGCTTTGTAGGGTCTTGCCTCCATATCTCTTGTTTTCTGTTTTGTAAACACAGGTTTTGGAAATTAAACTCACCATCATCCTTTAAGGTAAACTCTTTAAGACTGAACCATCTGCCCAGCACAATATTTAGTCGATATCCTTTTGTGCTTCTTGCGCGGAGCTAGGAAACTGTACCCCTTAGCCCTTGAAGAAAACTTGTAATAGCTTTACTTGTAGACTGTAAAATACAGAAATTATGGGGAGAGTGATACTTAAAAAGAATAATAACTAATACAAGTACACTAAAATATAGCTATGGAATGGAAGATTTCAAGTAGAAAATTGAGTGGAGGGGTTTCCTGTTATGTTTTTAGTCATTGGCTTCCCCATTTTTTTTTTTTTTTTTAAACCTAGGATCTCACCAGCTAGACAGCAAAAATCTAAAGAATCTTCTTCATATAATTTGAACAACCCCATGATAAAAAGGCACAACTGAGGATGTTTGGGGTCTTTGTCATAACTGCCCGCCAACTACTCTGTAGCAAACTCAGTGCAGAATCACTTCTACAGATTGATGTCTGGTTGAACACACATGACATAATTCTGCTTTTGTTCATCACGGTTTGGAGATCTGGAGATATAAATTCCACAGGTTTTGTCTTGCTGCACACCCACACACGCTACAAGTGAGTGTAACAATATTTGTTAGAATTTGTGTGCAATATATTCTATGAATGAGGCTGTGAATTCCTTAATTCTTCCATTTCAAAATGATTTCACAGATAAAATGTTTTTATTTGATTTTGCCAAATACCACTAGTTTGCTTTTTTTTTTTTTTTTGGTTTTCAGAAGTGGAAATACCATGAAAAAGATAGCTTTTAGAATGAAAAATATCCAAGGATTGTTGGCAAGCCGTCTCCAGGTCCTCTTTCCTTGAATGAAGTTTTTGTAGACACAGCTAACCTTGAAAAGCAGGATTTGGAAACCACAGAACAGCTCATATTACTAAAGAGATGAGCACATATCCTGTTTTATGTGCTCTTAATTCCAAAGACCCCACTGAGAGTTGTGCAACTGTGCAAGACTACTACGCTGTAAGCTGCTTACATTTTTAAACTAGCCTTTTGAAGTCTTGCATCTCCCACCTCTATATCCCAGTCCACAAGCATCTTCCAGTGCATTGCAGAAATGTAATAGTACAGCTTTGTTTTTCCAATTTCCAGCTACTGGGAGGCTTATAATTTCATAGTCCATGTTTCTTTGAATTCTGTGACGAAAATTTCAGTTTTTCCATAAAGCATTTTCCTCAATTAAGACTGCTTCAAAATTATGCCCTTCAATCTTAATTCCCAACATTCATCATCCCCTGGAGTACTGCTCAGTGCAGACTTTCCGTCAAAATCTAGGGCATAGTAATTTGACTTGTTTAGTGTCTTCCATCACTTACCGTGCAGCTCAAAGTACTTTATGGTCAGTCATCGCTATATCTTTCAAGTTTTAGCCATCTCAATTGAACTGTTTTACAAAATATTTTAACTTTTTCACTGAGTTCTCATGGCCTAGTATATGGCATTAATTCCTTACTTTTGTGTTTGCTTCCATTTATGCTTCTCTCAAACTCAATGCTGAGCTTTTTGAGGACAGAAAAGTTCCATTATATTGTTACTCTTGGTCTTAGCCAACACAACAAGTTGTTCAAAACACAGATACACAGACAGAAACACACACACACACACACACACATTCTACACTCTACAGTATGCTCAATTTACTATTTTTGTTAGCCCTGTCATGTATTATTCAGTGTCTTAGCCTTGATATACTAACAAAATGCTTTCTTTAGTGAAGATTATATTTTGCTGGGGGTGGGTGGGACAATTTTTAAACTGCGAAGAACATATATAGTTGCCCGTAGCCCATGCTTTCAACAGAGTATGGGTGATGAGGGAAATCCTTTCTGAGATTTGTACCAGTCTGCTTCCTGGAAGTACAGTATTCAAATGAGTTGTTGTGGAGTCTTTCTGGGTGAGAAAGTGTGGATCGCTGAAAAAAAAGGGGGCCAATGTCTCTGGAGTGCAGTGGAACAGAGGTAATTGTATGAGTCAGTTTTGTATGGCTATAGTGAAATACTTGAAGCAATCAATTTATAAAGTGAAAGTTTCTTTTGGCTCATGGTTCTGCAGGTAACCATCTATGACACCCTGGCATAGACAGTACATTTTTATATCAATAAACTGTGTATGTGGGGGGGATATCACATTAGAGTCCTGAGATGATTTTGAGACATCTTTCTTATTGCATGATAGAAGCATGTTTTGCATTTCTTTATAAGACCAATAATCATCTCAATGATTTAGGGAGGAAATCACTCTTCCTTTCGGTTGTCACATTTACAGGCATCTACATTCCTTTTCTCTTGAAAATGTAATTTTTTCCCCTCAAATTATTCTTCCTATTGGTGGACTGAGGGAGAGGCATGGCAAGAGAAGAGGAAGAGAAGGTGGGATTGGGAGGGAATGAAGGAGGGGGCTACAGCTGGGATACAAAGTGAACAAACTAATTAATTAAAAAATAAATTAATTAAAAAATTATTCTGCCTCCTCTTTTCTACTCCTGATTCTCATTGTAATAGTCTCCCATCTTGTAGCTTGAATGATTCACAGATGAGAAATGTCCACTGCCAGATACACTAGCCCATTCCCTTTTAGACTGTCTTTGATGGGATCCATGGAGTGGTGTTTTATCCAGTTTTCAAAAGGAAACTCAGCACAGCTGTTATTGTCCACATTTCGACCAGTCCTCTCGTCTCTTCAGCTCCCACCAGAATCTTCTATTTGGCTCCACTGAAGAGCACTGTAAGATTCCTCCAGTCTCATGCACCAAGCTTTTTGACACACTTTCCTTGACCTAGTGGTTCTCAACCTTCCTAATGCTGTGATCAATTAACACCTCATGTTGCGGTGACCCCTGAAGATAAAATTATACTTGTTGCTACTTCATAATTGTAATTTTGCTACTGTTATGAATCGTAATGTAAATATATTTGGAGATAGAGAGTTGCCAAAGAGGTCACAATCAACAGTTTGAGAATTACTGCCTTAACTCATTCCAAAGGTTCCTCCACATATTCAGGTTTAATAATAACAATGATCCAGAGCCTGGGTCATTTCCATGGTCAGCTATGCATTACCTTGACAATATACCAGAGGCAGTCAACTTATATATTAGCTCACAGGCCTGGATATTATAGGCTGAATTATTCCACTTGCTTTGGAAATCAGGAAGTTGGCAAAAGTGTTCTCTTCCTAAAAGCCAGGAAGCAGAGAGATAGGATGAGATGAGCTTCCCATGATCCCCTTAAGGGTAAACTCCTGTTGGTCTAAGTACTTTTTGTTAGTCCTAAGTCCTCAAAGGTTCTGCCCTACCTCCAAACTTTTAAATTCACAAGAATTTGGGGTATATTAAACATCAAAATACATCCCTGAACCTTTAAGGCAGAAATGGATAATTTAACTATACCTGGGAAGATAGACAAAAAGATGATTACAAAATCACATAGAGAGAGGACAGTTTAAAAAATAAGATTTTTACTTTCAGAATAAATATAAAAGAAATCTTTTAAATGGTTTAGCTATTAAAAAGATATTAATAGGGGCTGGAGAGATGGCTCAGCATCTCTGACTGTTCTTCCAGAGGACCTAGGTTCAATTCTCAGGACCTACATGGCAGCTCACAACTGTCTGTATCTTCAATATCTGACACCCTCACACAAACATACATTCAGGCAAAACACAAATGCACATAAAGTAAAAATAAATAAATTATGTAAAAAGAACATATGAATAGCCCATTTTATAAAGGTAACCCGTGTTACAGAATAGATAATAGGTTGTAGTAAATAGAAATAAACTAATGAGGTTTATTGAGTAGCTACTTGAGTCTTGCAGGATTATTTTAGGCCAGAAGAAATGTTAGATTAAATCTAGTAAGGAAAAAACAAGCAAATTAAGAGACACATAAAAGGTAGCACCAACATAATAATCATATGTAAAAGCCTGTGATGAGAAAAAGATTCTAGACCACCTTTTGTGCTTCCAACATTATTTGGTTAGTGTCATATGACTGGGAGAAAGATGGGAAATACATAGAGAATGAACCTGACTGTAGGATATCAGAATGGATCTATCAATTTTATGGTACAATGCTTTGAGCAAAGAACTAAGTAGAAACAAAAGAATGTGTTACCAACTTATTAATGGTGGTTAACTGGTTGAGAAAATTTTGGAAGAGAACTGGGATAAATAGTTGGAAGAATCCCTAGCAATTGGTTTCATGAGATGAAGATTATCCAATAAAAATGTCTCAGAAGGAGAGGGAGGAAAGATGAGAATATTTGGCATTGTGCAAGTAAGAAGTATGCTTCCAAAAGGATCAAGGAGTTTGAGGTGACATTGTTGTGGACAGATAAAGTTTAATGAGCTTTTGAAATTAATTATTCAATTTAATGACATGGAAGAGCCACTGGAAACACAAATTGCTAAGAGGAGGGCAGACGGGAGTATTTGGGGTCATGAATAAAAGGCAACCCATGATTCATTGACCTCCTGTACATCTTAGCATAGTTTTCAACATTACTATGCATAATTAATTATTTGAAGTAATTAGGACTCTGATAACTTTACATGTGTGTATCTAATTTGTCTGGCCTACGGTTAGCATTTAGAAGATTCCTGCTGTTTGTAGGATTTGCTTTTAGATTCTCATTCTATCTTAAAAAGAAATGTAATGTGAAGAGGGGCTTATAATTGCTGCTCAATGTGAAATCTATTGTATTAGTCAGCAGAGACTACCTTCACAAAACAGTAGTTGCATTCGCCAATCAGAATTTATTCCCTGTAGCCATTAATACTGAACATTAATGACTGAGGATCAGCAAGGCATATTTCATTCTGTGGTCCTTTTTCTTTGCCTGTAGGAGGTTACAATCTCACTGTGTGTTTACGTAATCCCTTCTTCATGGATGTATGACAGAACAGGAGAAGATGGGGAAGACAAAGGGAAGAAGAGTAGAAAACAAAGGGAAGAAAAGAGGTAAAGAAAAAATAAAGAAATCTTTGAAATTTTACATTTTTTATTTTCCCTTCCTTCCTTCCTTCCTTCCTTCCTTCCTTCCTTCCTTCCTTCCTTCCTTCCTTCCTTCCTCCCTCTCTCTCCCTCCTTTCTTCCTTCCTTCCTCCTTTCTTTCTTTCTTTCTTTCTTTCTTTCTTTCTTTCCTTCTTTCATTTTTTGGCAGGTACTTTCTGTCTTCAACTTGTTATGTTCCCTCATGATGAAAAAGCAGAATAGTAAAAACAGTCTTCTTATAGACCAAATGAGTTTACTTCAACACATTAATCTTTTGAAAACTCTTCACTGAAACTTAAAATGTTTTTCTTTTCTAACCAAGAGTTTCATGGAACTTTGTTACATGTTTCCTATCTAATTAATAGTCATAACACAGAGGCCCATGTGAATGTCATATGAGCTATATAGTAAATGAGTTACATATTCATATAAAACATAATTTAATCAAGGTTTTGTCACATTGTAACAAATACCACCACTTCTACACTTTCAAATAAGCTATTCTTAATTTCCTTCAGAGACTTCAAAACAAAGACCTGCCTACATATGTTGTATGATTTATACTATAGCACCCAACTCTTGGTACTAAAATCTACTGCTTTATCTCCTGAAGCCTCTCCTTATGACCTCACAAAGAGTTATATCTAGTGAAAGAGGTGGAGCGGACTCAGGATGAGTCACAAATGGGTCTTGATTCTCATTCATTACAGCTCCTTTCTAGAGCATCTGTGAAGGACAGTGGCTAAGTAAAATTCTCCCAGTGGGCAGAAGCTCTCCAAGTTCATGTGGGTTTTTGCTTATTTTAAAATTTGCAGATATGTGATTACATACAAATTAATGAATAGTGGACAATGATTTGGCCAAGTCAGTGCCTTGAAAAGAACAGTTGTGATCTGAAAACTCATGACAAGGAAATTTGAGAAAAAAATATGGATGGACTTCTCTAAATGTCAAAGAGAAAAAAGAAAGAAAGTGAATGAATGAATGAAGATATTTTACCTCCCACCTGATGCTTATCAAAGTGTGAACTCAGAAAGAGATAAGGAAAATGACCAAATGTGTATGTTGACCTATATGTGCAATGTGCCCCAGCCTTTTTTTTCCAGCCATTCCTGTCATTGTCCAGTAGTCTCATGAACTAAGTGCTTTTGTTGCAGGTTGTGAGATTATGCACACTCAGAGTCATGGATTTCCACTTACAAAGGAAAATGTCCCCTAACCATTGCCAACTGCCTTATCTGTAACGGTAGTGCCATGGCCACCTACCTGATCTGTCAATACCAAGTCTCTGATATGACATCATTTACCAAGGTGATCGGCAAGATACCAGCTGCCAAACTGATTACATGGAAAAAGATATTGTTGTCCATATTAGAATACACTGGCTACAGATTTGCCTTTCCTGCCTACAAAGCCTGTACTAAAACTATCATTTGTAACATAGAGAATGAGCTGACTGCCACAATTATATTTGACAAAGTGTTGCTTTTCTTATTGAAATTTGTTTTCAGATGGACAAATTGCAGAAATGGACTCATGCTCACAAAAATCACAAGTTTTGTTTTTTTGTTTGTTTGTTTGTTTGTTTTACCACATTATCTATAGCTCTCAGGTAGATATCCTGACAGAGAACAATGATAACCATTTCAGGACTCAAATACAGAATTAGCTAGCTGGTTATAACTTGTAAATATGAGGCAAGATTCTCCAGAATATTAACAAATATTTGATGCTTACCTCTCATAGCCAGAGTTCACTAATATATGAATCAAAATACAGAATATAAATGAGTGATAAGCCAGTAGCCATTAACAAAAGCTTTCTTGCCTATTTCATGACCTTAGCCTAATAGCCTAGAGATCGTGATTCAAAAGAGAGTGGTGTCATCATGGGGAGATAAGTGCATCTACTGATATGGAAGCTCATTATACCATATGGTCTCTTTGGACTTTTCATGCCTCTGAGGCACCATGTCAAGAATGGAGCACAGCATTAACTGGGGTCAAATAACCCAGACTACCAATGAGGAATGGTAGACAATATTTCACAGTGGATGTAAAGATGTATTTCTAAAATACAAGACATTTATAACATCGCTTAGTGTTACTGTGTCCAGTAACTAAGGTCTAGAGAAAATTACAACCCAGCCCATGCAAAATTTATGAATGATAAAAATGCTTCAGGAATAAAGGTGTGGGGTGCCTAACCAGGTTGAATTCCAGAACCAGCTGAGATAATTATTGAAGATGAAATGACAATATTATAGAATGAGCAGTAGAAGAAAGTAGTTATAAATGCCAACTATGATCCTCTAACCAGTTACAAACATTGAGGACTATGAGTACCAAAAATATTTCCTCATTTGTGTTTGAATGATTTTGTGGCTGTGTGTTAAGTATATACATTTAACCACATCTCTTTTTTTCTTCTTTCACTTGTTTTCTTCTTTTACTTATTTTCATAAGACGAGATGCAGTGACTTTAAATCACAGTATCTGCACTGTTGATTTTTACCCCTTTGTACTAAAATAAGGAGATACCAAGGAGAAACGTTGACAGCCAGAGCCTTAGTTTCTTTTTGGGTACAGAGCTTCAGAGCTTTGGGCATGCTGTGCTCAGAGAAGGTGGATCATGTTAGGTAGATTTATGATAGTGTTTTTTTTTGTTTTTGTTTTGTTTTGTTTTTTGTCTTTATTTGGGGATATGGTGTATCTGGAATATGACTTAAACTGTGTATAGATGTCAAGATAATAAAGTATGAACTTGTGATTCTAACATTTATGTCCAAATGACCAGACCATGGGCTTCTCAGATAGCTGGTTAAACATTATTTGTTTAGATTAAAACTGAAGTAAAAGCTGGTCATGCATCTTGAGTGACCAGCCTTTAATTTACAATGTTTTTCACAGACTCTACAGGTTTTCCAGCCTTCTCCCTCAGGTAAAGTCATACTTGATGCTCCTTCGTTGTCCTTAACTTGCCATTCGCATCATTTAATGTTTAGCTGCTCTAATTGCGTTAACCAATTCCTTATATTATTGGGTTTCATTGATCTGGGAATTCTACTGCAACATATAGACGGTAATGACAGCATCATTTCTGGATTATGACTAAGGAGCTTCTGTGTAACTGAACTGAAATATAAATGTGACTGCCAACTCACAGGATCCAGAATGCTCTAGGAGAGAAGGCCCTGGGCATATCTGTGAAGGATTTTTTCGATTGGGCTAGTGGAGGTTGTAAGACTCACCTTAAATCCCATTAGCTGAGTTGGATTAAATGAAAAGCCAAGCTGAGTGTCATTCTTTCTCTTCCTCTCCCTCCCTTCTGCTCTATCTTCAGACTGAAGATGCAATGTAACCAAGTATCTTAAGTTTTTGCCACCATGATGTCACAACATTAGATTATATCCTGAAACTTTGAGCCAAGTTCTACCCTCCTTCCTTAATCTGGTTTTGCTGAGTATTTTGTTACAGCAAACAGAAAAGAAACTAATACAATAAAGCTCTCTAGAAAAATTTTGTTGTTATAAAAGAAACAATATGAACGTGTTGATAACTGAGATGATTGTGCTTTATAAAGATTTTTGGAGTGCTCAGTGGTTAAGGACGCTCCTTGCTCTTGCAGAAAACATGAGCGCAGTCCCTACCATCAACATAGTGACTCATGACCATCTGAAACTCCAGTTTCAGGGGAGTCAACAACTTCTGAGTTCTGTGAGCATATGTTTCACAAACACACATGAAGGCAAAGCCTTCACACACATAAAGCAAAATAAATATATCCTTAAAAATCTTTTTAAAATATCCACACATTCTTGCTTCTCCATTTTGCCCTTGACTAGAGCTTCTTGTCTGAGGAAAGAAGCTAGGATACAAGAATCGCAGAGGGTGCTAAATTGTTGTCTATTGACTAACTGGTTATTTCCATCACCATTGAGTTTATACCTGAATAGAGAATTTATCTGAAGAAACAAGAAAACTTTTGATGAGTCCCTGAGCTCAATGTGATATTCATGGTGTTGTGGAAATGCTTGTTTCTGGTTGTACAACATATCTCCCAGCACACCAAGAATTCTTTCCCCAAAGATTTTGTCAGATCAGAAAAATAAAATTTCTTCAGTTTCATCTATGAAGTTAAAAATCTAATTTTGAGATGCCAAGCAGAGATGTTCAGCAATATTTTGGTTTGTCTGTAGATAGTATGATCTGTTTCTCTAGAGAGGGGGGTCAGACTGTGAAACCCGACTTCTGCCAGCTAGCTTTATCTTCCTGCCCAAGTTTAAGCACAGTCACCTGCAGAGAGAGGCTGGAAAGTCTAAATAATGCACTAGGATATCTGTGGGGAGCCATACACCATGTGAAGGGCAAGCCAGTCTCATTTCTCAGAAACCTCTTTCCCCTAAACTCTCACATATCACCTTCTGTAATCAAAGATGAATGCCTATAGGTTTCTTAGTAATAGGATGCAATGCAGCACCTACTTTTTGATATCTCCAGTGTGGAAAGGGAAGCAATTCAGGACAGGTGCCTAAAAGCTCTGTATCTGCAGCACTTGGTCAGGGGAAATGGTGAGGTTAACCTCACCAATGGAATCTGTAGGCTTAGGTAATTTGACAGTGTAATGAATGAGTGAATTAGAACATTTATACCATTGGGCTTGTTTTCCTGTTTTATTTTCTCTTATTTCCTAGTATCACATCATTTGGTTCTGACATCAGTGACAGTTAGGCTTAATGCATGCTGCTATGGTTCTGTGCTGGAGACACTGGCAGATTCATAGCACAATCTAGGGTGTACATGCCAATATTTATATCACAGCATGTCTCTATCTCACTCTGGCTCTTCCTTCTCTCAGTCCCTCACTCTTCTCTCACCTTCTTATTTAATTGATAACCAAGATAAAAGTAGCTTTGCGATGACTCCATGTTGAGCTAATATCACTTGAATGGTTTATAATAATAATAATAATAATTTTAAGTTAGCACCCATTTACTCTTTGTTTCTCTTCTAACATTTCAGAGTTAAGCTATTAATTAAAAATGTCATGAAAATCTAAATGAAAGGATGTTTGATTTAAGCATTTGAATCAATGGAATCCTGAAGATGAATGAAGATAATTGACTTTTATCTATCTGAATCACAGAGAGCTGAAACATACAAGAATTACTTTAACATCAGGAAAACATATGGAGTTCAAGGAACTCTTGGTCATCTCAGAATAACAAGGAAGTAGTTTAAAGAGAAAAATAGATTCTTGCATTAATTAGAGAAAAGGAACACCCCATCTCACCAACCACAGTCGGCCAGTGAGTTAATTGCATAAATTAAAAAAAAAGCAAAACATCAAATATTATATCAGACTAAACTTAAAGATTTATTAGAGACGTTTTCCCTTTAATTGACTATTTAACTAAACAAGCCAGATAAAGCTATTATCCCTTGAATCTCTGAATCAATCTAAGAATTACTAAATTCTCAATCAAATTTCCCCAAGAGACCATTAATTTATCTGTGTTGTGACGCTTGAGAAAAATAATTAAGAGAATCAATGTAAAGAGCCCTCCTCTGGAAGAGGAGCTGACAATGATGTTTCCAACATTATTTCAGTCATTACAATAAACAGAGAAATAATTATGGCATCTTCTACAGAGCATATGGTTGCTCAGCCCAGAGAATTCTAGATTCTATTTCTCTACCACAGGGTCTCAGAGAATACCTCCATCTCTCAAGCTTTTTGTATCTGTGTCAATTATCTTCTTATGAGGCAGATCTGATGGAATCTTCCATGAAAAATTTTAAATTATAAGATAGGTACAAGCCTATGTCTAGCAATGAAATTTTGTAATTTCCAGGAATTCCCACACCCAACGCTATAATATGGAACAATGCTGCCACTCATACACTTTAGTCCAAAATTGCTTTGCATTTAACTGGCCAGTAACTCTTTAAGCTGAAAATGGAAACTCTCTGCCACAGTTAAAATGAGGCATTGCGAGTCATTTTACTTTAGTAAAAACAAGTGGTATTTGTAAATATTTGGAGAGTGACAGACATCTCTCAACAGGAAGGAGCTAAGGAGTCACATAGATTTACAATGACAGTATCTGATCCATCTCTGAGGCTGGGATTTTATCACTGTGCTAATCTGCATCTAAGAATATTCATCTCTGCAGCGTGGCAGGACTGAATACCTGAAAGGCTTCCAGATTCTCATCTCACAAACACAGTCACACAGTCACTGTAGCGATTTCTCTGCCTTCCCATGCCTTGACTGATAACACTTCCTTTTCTGTAGGACTGGAGCATTTTGAAGACAGAAGTCAATCACTTTGCATGATACATATTTGTCAGGAGAAACAAGATAGCAGGTTTAGACTGGTCTCTTCCAAGTATGGAGAAAGAGTGCTTGGGAAGAAGGCTGGAGGGGGAGATGTCTTTTAAGCGAAAGTGTGGTCAGTTGTGTGCTGTGCTTTAACATTTAAAACAAAGGTTTAGAGCCTGCACTGCCCACAGCATAAACATCAGCATCACAAGTGAAAAGTGAACAAGGAAGGCATGAAAGATTTTTCAAAAAAGAGTGTTTTCTGAATGTGCAACTACCAGAAATTAGTTCAAAATCTAATGCAAAATGAACTTGAGGTATGTGTCATCACTCTGAGAGAAACAGACCTGACCCGGACCCCCCAAAAAAAGTCACCAGAAAATAGTCCATAGGACACCCATTCCAGGAACAAAACAATAAAGTTCCCTACCCACGGAATAGCCTGGAGGTAGCCACAAGCATGGGGAGGTGTCGTGTCTCAGGGTGGGACATCTGTGCTGTGCAGCCCACTGACCTGGTAGTAGAACTTTAATGGCAGGGAAATACATAACATTCCTAAGATCTACAGATAGCTCTCTCAATGTTAGTCATGTTAGTTAGCCACAATCACTTTGTAACAAGCTTGCCCTTGCTGAATGTCAGCCAATTGTGTAACCTTAAATAAATTCCCTTCTCTCCCTGAGCTCCGGGCTCTACACTGGAGAACTGCTGCATCAGTGAACATGTGGGTCAGAGTAATAAAGACCCTACTGTGTTTGCATTGGTATCGGCTCTTTGGTGGGTTTTGGGGTCCGTGAGACTTGGACATAACAACTTACCTGTTACACCCTGTGAAGTTATTGTGGCCTTAGCGCTGAACCATGACCCTTGCCATCCCACGTTCTCCGAGGTACCAGTGCACACTGTCTGAGGTTCCTCAGGTCAGATGAGAGAGTGCTGCGTTATACTGTGTTATAGAGTACTGTATAGTTTCTGCCATGCATGCAACATGTTCCTGATTTTATTAGAAGTTTAATGGTTTAATTACACCTCCAAAGTTTTAATGTTTTCCTACTGTCATTTCTCAGGGGTTAAGTATCAAATTATATCTTAGTATTAGGTTACAATGTTTAATGCTTAAAAACAGCTGCTTCCATTGCTGACCTGAATGTCATTAAAAATGGCTAAATGGATTTTAATTTGGGATCAAGCCAGAATTTCCAGCAATTTCTGAAATGTGTCTAACAACACCTCTGCCATTTTCATGCAGTGACATACATTCTCAGAATTGACATCTACTAAATCAAAAGTTTGGCCAACTTTGGAGAGTGTTGAAGGTGTTCTAGGTCTCCTAATATTGAATATTTGGCTTAAGAGCCAATTATTCATGTAAAAATAAAGAAGCACATACATGTCATGGATGTTTATATTTGTATTCTTTTTTAGTAAATGTTAAAAATATGCCAAATATTTTGTTTAAAATGAATTTATTTTTAAGTATTTACTAATAAGGGTTTGATATGTATAACTATTTTATATACCTGTATTCTGAAGATTGTTCAAAAAATTCTCAGGCAAAAATTGGGTTTTGAAGCCAGACGTGGTGGTATATGTCTTTAATCCCAGCACTTAGGAAACAGACAAGGGTGGATCCCTGTGAGTTTGAGGCAAGGCCAGCGTGGTCTACAGAGTGAGTCCAGAACAGTCAAGCCTAGAGGAAATCACTGTCTAGAAAAACCAGAAACCAGAAACAAACAAACAAAAATTTAAAAAAAAGGAGGGGGGAAGGGATTGAATTAAAAAAGCTTAAAAACCCTAGCTGATCAATCCCCAACACTAAAAGGCAAAGAGGATGGACATCAGAAGAAGAAGAAAACAGGAAACAAGTTAGGAGCCTGCCACAGAGGGCCTCTGAAAGGCTCTGCCCTGCAGACTATCAAAGCAGATACTGAGACTTATGGCCAAGTGTTGGGCAGAGTGCATGGAATCTTATGAAATAAGTGGGAAATAGTAAGATCTGGAGAGGACAGGAGGTCCACAAGGAGAGCAACAAAACCAAAAAGTCTGAGCACAGTGGTCTTCCTGAGACTCATACTCCAACCAAGTAGCATGCATGGAGATAACCTAGAACCCCTGCACAGATGTAGCCCATGGCAGTTCAGTGTCCAAGTGGGTTCCATAGTAATGGGAACAGGGACTGCCTCTGACATGAACTGATCGGTCTGCTCTTTGATCACCTCACGCTGATGGAGGAGCAGCCTTACCAGGCCACAGAGGAAAACAATACAGCCACTCCTGATGAGATCTGATAGACTAGGATCAGAAGGAAGGAGAGGAAGACCTCTTCTATCAGTGTACTTGGGGATGTGTGGAGAAGGGGGAGGGAGGGTGGGATAGGGAGGGGTTTATGGGGGGATATAAAGTGAATAAAGTGAAATTAATAAAAATTAAAATAAAAAATATTAAAAAAGCTTAAAAACTCTGGCTGAAATTGTTATTGGTAATTTCCATATGGTTAAACCCAAAATGGTCATTTATGGAATAAACTAAATAAGATTTGTAATATGGTGACTTGGTATTTTTTGAGATTTAAGGAAAAAGATAATGATAATGTTGGGTTTCAATTTGTTTTTCCTACTACTTGTAATAATTTTACAAACCCTCTTAAATGTAAAATATACAAAATTCACACAATAGGAAAAAAATTAAAAGAAAATCTCTGAAACCACCATTATATTCTAATACTGTTTTTTGCCTCTGGAATTATTACTTTTCATGGTAATATGCTTGCTTTGCTACTTTTTTGGTAAGTATTACTTTATCTTAAATTCAGATTATATATTGCCATGTATCTTAAATATTGTTATGAATGGTGTTGGAGTCAAATTTGGAATGAAATAACTTCTCTGTCAAAACAGGTAAGTGATGAAGTGGGTGGCAAGCATTCACTGGTACTGCAGTTGTACCCAGTCATCATTCAAGAACAAGCCCAGCCTTCAAAGCAGGATATTCCCCTAAAGGAAGGTAGCAGAACACAAATGACATGGCTTTTAATGTTGGAGCACAAAGTTCTACAATAAGAGATCCATCTAGTTGTAATTAGGGGACAAAGTGAGATGTTTCCTAATTTACGTAGAGAAAAATATGACTCTTCTAAGGAGCAAAATAGACTTTCTAATGGAATGTGAAGATGGAATCTTATTGAAGAAGTTTGGTTGGTTAAGGGAAATATATGGTTCCTAAATGTACATACATTGTTGCTCTCATGTTGAACATTTCTCCCATTCAGAGCCTGCTGCAGTTGAAACATGCCTCTAAGAAGTCAACTCTTTCATTACACAACAATTTGAAGAGGTGGTGTCTAAGGAGAGTGATGCCCCAAAAAGTGGATGTACCATTCCAGGACCCAGAACTGTGAGATGTCACATTTATTTCCTGCTTATGACCTGGTTTCATCCATTCTGTCATAGTAGAGGAGGGTATACAAAGACAGGTATCTTTTAACTTGAATACTAGATCATATATCAAGACAAAGGAATTAAAATGGAAGAATAACGCCTTGACCTCATGACAATAGGGCTGTTTGGCCCCTGAGTAGAAAGTAAGTTAGGTGTATTACTCACTAAAATAATTTGATATTTTCATTATGAAATACCCTTTGTTCAAATGAATAGCCAAAGCTAAGAAAGTGCTGCATGGAGGGATGAATATATCGATGAAGATCCACCAAGGAGTAATATGCAACTCTAAAAATCCATACATATTATTTCATTGTAGTCATATTTATACGACTTTTGGCTACATGAGTCCCACTCATATGAGCTATTTAAAAAACAGTATCTCTAAACTGCTTTTACAAATGCATAACCAGAGAAAAATAACACCATAAACACTTAAATAATAAGGAAGAGACTAAATTTTGCCCATAGGAATTTGGATAGCATTTATTCAACATATGCACAATGATTTATGGCCACTTAATTATTCTTCTTCTCTCCCTCGGAGTACAGGATTCTAGGGTGAAACTGAGAAAGGGACATTTAAAGGACTTCCTGACCTAGGAAAATATTGGGTTACAGGAAGAGTATTGCAGGAACAGCAAGAGAGGGAGGCTTACTAGCCAGGGCCTCAGAAAAGTCAACAGTGCCAGCATATTAGAAGGTTGATTTTAGAAAACTCTTTCTCCCTCTGGAATTTGCATATAGACGGGATTGCTTACTGCCTTCCTTCTTTCTGTTGTCCAGTTCCACATCTAGATCTGAGCACATAAAACAGCTTCCTTAATTCTTGGGCTAGCGGTTCTGACACTGTTCCGACCAACTCACTTGACAGCCTAAGAAAGATGAAAACAGTCTTCACGTGGCTGTCTATATGGCTGCTCAGTTAGAAGAATCCATCACTTACCTGACGTGCACTCCTCCTTGAAATGATAAAATAATGCACAATATTCTGCAACTCAACACAGAAAGCCGTTATAATGGGGACACAATTTACTTGAGTGCATGACTACATACTGGAAACTTTTTCAGTGCTGTGTGGGTTCATTAAGGCAATTAGGCCTTAAATTCCAGAAAGACACGACTGGCTTGGTCAGGGGTACTGTTAGTGATCTCCCGCGGTGCAGTGTTTATGATAGCAGTATAAACCCAGCATGAAGTTACATTTGCCTGGGGGATCTTGTAGCTTAAGTGCTTGCTTTTTTTTTTTTTTTTTGACATTTGTTCATATTTTTCAGGAAGAAAATGCATTTTTTTGTTGGTTTGTTTGACCAGTGTTTGCTGTTAAAAAATAGAGAGACAGAAAGAAAGGAAATGATGAGCGAAACTTACGTGACTTAAAAAGGAATGTAAACCCGTTCTTCCAGGGAGGGAGAACCCTGCTGTCTCTGGCCGAAGCAGGCTGTTATTTTGTACAACGTGTTCATAACACTGAGGTCCTTTTCCTTAAGAATGAGTATTCTCCAAATTGCCATTTTTTTTTTCCCTGTAACTCAAGAAGTCATGAAAAAAGACTGGTGTGGAATTGAAAGAAATGAATAAGGTCCGGCCTGGTGCTTTAGATTAAGGATGCTTCCAACGTCCATCTTCCTGAAAGGCAATCAGCAGAGCTGGCTCCCTGTATATTGCCTCAATCAAATTGATTTGGACTGTGTATGATTTGATTCAATATGCAGTCAGAGCCTTGCTTTTCTTTGTATGAAAATTTGCATTTTATGACAGAGCTTTATCTTTTATCATGACATCACTTTCAGAAGTATCACACGGGATGAGGGAATTTCCTCAGTGAGACTGCACAGGAATGTAGCTGTTGGCGCTGGCCCTACCTTTGACAATCTGTCCATGCGGAACAGATGGGAGTTTTAGGATCTCCTGGTTCTATTTCTATTTGGTTACAGGCTACACAAGGACAGTTTAAATCCTGGTAAGTCTGCTTCTCTCAGCTACTGTCTCCAAGTGCTGCCAGTTCACATAAACATCTATGTTAAAATGAGAGCACACTGTTACCCTGGTGTCTAGAATGAACACTTTGTGGCTTAGACTTTACCATTCAAGACTCGAAAGCTGGAAAGCAAAGCCTCTCGCCACCACCCTTGCTCCTTCTGAAAGTAAATTTCACCCAACTTGTTTGGACATTTCTGAATCCCAAGTGCTAAGCATAATAAGGGAGCCATTTGGTCATATCAGATAACATTTTTATTTACACATATTGTCTAATCTCAAGTTGGATAAGAATACATCAATTTTTGTGAATCTTTTTATTGGCAAAGTTGAATGTACTGAACAGAATTGAGGAGCTTTAAATAAGCCCAGTGATACACTTACAATACTTAAAAGATTATGCCTGTAAATGTTTTGATAGGGAACCAAATTAAATAACCATGAATCATTCAGTGGCAAGTTGAGAGATTCAAGTGTAGATTAATTCAGGAGACTGTTTGTTAACACTAAGTCAGTAAGTAGTTCAAGGTTGTGAGTCTCAGTTTGTGAGTCGAGACTCCTCAGGTTCCATGAATGCATTGCTCTCCTCCTGTGTGTGCAAGTCATAAAAAAACCGGGCAAGAGAAGTGGCCTCCCCCTTAGGGAGTTACGGCTTTTGGACTAGACCCAGGGGAATCCCTGGAAAATAACAAAGCAGTATTGTATATATACAAAAGCAAGACACTTGTTTAGAACAAATTTCAAGGGCTTAATCCATGTCGTAAAGCATAATTAGGTAGAATAAACACCAAATTATAAAGGGAAATAATAAATAAACAGAAAGCTGCTCCTTTATTAAAGGGTGGTAGTTGTGACCAACATTGTCTTTCTTTCAGAGCATCACCTGCGTGACTGTCCTTCCCCCCCCCCCCCCACTGCCCCATAATCTCTGTGCTTTATTATTTCTATTTAGGACAGCACCTACAGCCTACAGTCTACTGTGAGGGCACATGTTTCAATATCTAAATTTCAGTTTTCTTTGTAAAACATCCGAGTTTAAGGTTATTCTATACCATAATAAATTTACTGATTAATTCAATTAATGTTTTAGCAAAGACTCTTTGCAAAATTTTGTGCAGTGTGCCATAAAAGCCATAAATAAGCAAGAGCTATTAAAAGTCCACTAAGAATCTATAAAACAAAATTTTACAAAAATGTATACATACATGGTACACCAGGAATGATAATAGTTGCAAATGCCTCTTGCCTGTTCACTGCTCATGCTTTCTGAAGTCTCAAATGTTTGGTCTCATTTAATTCTTCCTGTAATCCAAGGAGTTTGACATTATTATAAACTTCAGTTTACAGAAGAAACTGAGGCAGAGAGAACAAATAATTAATGCCAGAGCTGAGGCTTGGGAGAGAGCATTGTGTGCTTTTGTTCCCGTCAAAGCCTTGAATCTTCCATCTTCTAATACTTTGCAATTGTATAATTATGGGTCCCAAGGAGTACTCAAGCTGTGTGACTGTCTCTGTGTGTGACTTAGTACTGATTTCTTGGGTTTTTTTGTTTGGTTATAATTGGACTGGGTTGCCCAAATCATGTTTTTCAGAGCAGGAGGCTTCTGAAAAGCCAGCAGGAGAATGGATGGGGCATGTTGTAGTGGTCAGCTACTTCTCTGACTAAAAACTAACAGCAACAAGTACATATCACTTGTAATAATTACATCAGACCTAGAAACCCTTAATATTTTGGTATGTGTCCTTTGGATGATTTTTATTATTTTGTATGTTTTGATAGACTTTTCAAGCATTTTTTATCAAAGAAAAGAATTACATACACAAAAAAATCTACACAATTATTATGGGTCCTTTTTAAAAACAGAAAACACACACTTAATGAATGAGAGCATAGTATCCTTACTTAAACAAATGAATATCCTAGTAAAATTATTCTGTACATGTAAAAGGGAAATTATAGCAGGATAGCATATCAGAAATAAATAGATGAAAAAAATGTTCACACTCTAAACTGTGTTGGTCCATATAACAAAGTGTCCTGGGGGCTCAGCCTGATCTCATACTTGATCAGCATCACCAGGCAGCCAGTGTTCCTAATATTGCCAGATTCAATATCATTATGGAATTGTTGGCTTCATTCCTTGCATTCCATAATACAACTAATTCTTTTGGTTTTATCGAGCTACCTTATAATTATCTTTTGTGTATATTTCAAAGAATCTTTCTTTTGATTATTTTATTAAGATCTCAGTTTGAGTTTAAATTATGCATCAGAAATGTTTAAATAAGCAAGTCATTCTGGTTGGTTTCTTTACTATGTTTCTGAAGGTATGGAGTTTTATTTGTTCTTTGCTTTGTTGTCTGTCTTTGTGGCTCTCATTATTCACTACTGACACTGGACCTGCTGTTCATAAACAGTGCAAATTGACTGTTCCTAAGACTTCCACAAATATTCATTTTGACGTCATCAGGCTCCTTTCAGACCACAAGCATATAGCAGTCAAAATTATGTAATCAGACCATAAATGTCCAAGACATGGGAAGGGGAGTGCATATGGACCAGTAAAAATCTATCCCCACTGATACTTTTACATTTTAGAAGAAATGAGTCACACACAAACTCATCCAAGCAGTAAAATCATAAAGGCACATTTATCGAAAGTCTGGGACATCAAGAAAGACATAAACTGAAGTGGAAGCCAGACGTGGAGAATCTTGAAGAAAAATGAAAACTAAAATTTGCCTCATGCTCTACAGTTTTCAAAGTACTGTGACCTGTACTGTTTCTTTATTCTTTTGACAAAACCGAGAAATAGATATCTCGTACCTTACAAGAGCCTGAGAAAGTTTGTTCTGTGCCCAGAACTTTTAAACAGATAATCCAAAATTTACTTGTCTAACTCACAGAGAATTAAAAATTCCTGCTTATAAGACTTAATGTATTGGTAATGTGTATGATAGTCTACAGAAGGGGCTACTTTGTCAATAGAACATCTGTTTGGGCTGTTGTTTTAGTTCCCACAGGCTGGGAAACTTACAAGCACCACAGATTTACAGTGCACACTTTAGGAGATTGGAAATACAAGATCCCTCCTCTCCTTCATCATAAGCTTTTCACCACACCCAACATGGGTGGAACAAACAAGCTCATCAGAGGCTCTCTTCCAAAGGTGTAAATCTCATTTAGGAGTGTAAAACCTCCTTGATCTAATTGCTTCCTGAAGGCACCACTTCTTAATGATATTGCCTGGGGATTTCAGCGTGTCAGTCTTACAGAGGTGGCGTCATTAACACAGAGAAGGAAGTATACATTCTGTGTCACTAAGCATGATCATATGCTCACAGGGTGTGGACTCTAACCCAGCAATGTGGATTTACCTCTATTTCCCCCGTTTCCGGCCTGCTTCAGAACTTGGGGCAGGTTACTTAATCTCCTGCACTTCATTTTCCTCCTCTTTCTCACAAGCTTTTGTATTCATCTTGAAATTGGACAAGTGTGTGAATAAAGTATATAGCCTGACCAGTGCCCAGAAAACTTAACAAGTTGTAGGTATCGTCAATCTTAAGCATCTATCTCTAAGCTAGGTCCTCTACAGGACCATTGGCACTCAGCTTTGCTGACATTGAGAGTGGTTGTTTCTTTTGAGCTAGAGAAAATGAGTGTTCTAAAAGGAGGATTCCAGCATCCTTCACAGAATTCTTAATTTTGTTGGAACCACTGTTAGTGCCACTGTCACAAAATTCTCTTTATATTCTTCTGAGTGACGGTGACAGCCCTAGTCAGGGCCTGCAGCGGTTCTTTGTTCTGTTGTTGGAGTCTAGACTACAGCGACTGCTGACTTTACTGATGGTAGCGATGATTTTGTAATGATGTTGGTTACATAACAGATCGGCAAGCAGAGTGACAGAAAGTTGTTCATTGAGCCAAAGAAAATGCTTTAGATTAATTCTAGCCTGGGGGAAAGTTCCATCACCTTCTTCTCCCAAAGAAAGTGTGCCGTAGAGTTTTGTACAATCTATCTTGAAACAAGCGAACCAGAGTAATTCTTAATCATTTTGCTTACTTCTGTTCTCTGCTCTGATAAAGGTATAGGCATTCTAGATTAACAAGCACTCCCTCAGAAGCTGTCTCTGCCCTGAGGATTCACTTGCCTTAATTCTGTTTTTCACTCTATTGTTGACACCCCTATGCTGTGGAAAAGAAGATATCAGAAGAGTGAACTGACATTGTTTATGTCATCTTTCGTCCTATATATGGATCTGGGAGTGTCTGAAGCAAGCAGTGAAAGAGGGTAACACAGTCTTCTCAAGGCAACTCAACTTCCAAGTCCAGGAAAACTTTTGCTATGTCACTTGTGATTCCTTTAGACCATTTAACACTCTTGAACTGTGGGTCAATGTAAAGATAAAGTACAGGAAATGTTTATGGTTCTTTTGAAACCCACAAGTCTCTTAATGATTCCTATGACTCATAGTGGACCTTAGTGTGTACCACTAGGACCACAAGGGGCCTGGTAAAGAGGACTCAATAATGTCTGGTTACAGGGAGATGATAGCAATATAGTAAGAGATCCATGTTTTCACTTCTTTCTTCTTCCTCCTCTCTCCTCCTCCTCTTCCTTTTCCTTCTCTTTCTTTATTCATGTTTCTAGTAGTTGAACCTCAGGACTATCACATGATAGGTAATAACATACCATTAAGCCATATCCACAGGCCTATTCTTATTTTTCTGTTATAGACTAGGATGTCCACACTCATCTTGAACTTGGAATCCTCATGCTCAAGTTTCTGGAGAACTGGGGCCTGGTGGCTAGGAGTACTTACCTTATTTGACCTGACAGAATAGATGCTCTTAACTTAAAGAGCAAGTACTACAGTCTGATGATGTCTGACAAGGTTCCCTCAGTGTGCTGCCAGAGAACTGCAAAGGCAGGCAGCGAGGAATCCATTGTCACAACTGACCAGAAAAACTAAAATCTTTGTTAGAGGTGCTGACACAGTAGAATAGTATTATCAATTCCACCCCATAGTAACGGTTAAGAGTTCAGTGTCTACACAGACACTTCTACATTTCTGAAGCATTTTGATCACCAAACACTTGAACTGTTAGAGGAGACAGTCTTTGCGCTGCATACTGAAGTCACCCTGTGCGAAGTCATAACTTCGTGTGTCTGTCCACGTGCAGTCTGTTTGCGGCATTGCTGGGACAGCAGAAAATAGTCAGAGCACGGATGAAGACGGTGGGGAAATGTCTATGAAATCTTTTATTTTTTTTCTACAGCAAAACCTTCTACCAAAGCACTGTACAAAGCCACATACCATGGATGGCTTCAAGTTAGCAGGCTTACCCTTCTACGACTGGTTGAGTGTTTGATGATGATAGTTCCTCAGGAAGCAGGACAGGAGGTCCACAAGGAGAGCAACAAAACCAAAAAGTCTGAGCACAGTGGTCTTCCTGAGACTCATACTCCAACCAAGTAGCATCCATTTTTCTCTTCTCCCCCAGATTTGCTTTAGCTTTAAATAATCATATTTTGGATATTATTTTTGTTTTTCTTCCATTTTGGATGATCTTATTGTGTGTCATTTAAAATAGCTGAATTAGAGATTCCAAGATGGCGGCGAGCAGAGCGCACCGTTTTGGAGAGGCAGAGGACACGAATCTCCGGAATTGGTGAGTGGAGAGTCAATCAAAGCTAGAATTTGGACTGTGGGGCTTTCTAAAGGAGAGGGGCCACCACAGAAGCGTGGAGTGCTAGTAGATTTAGATCGGGCACGGACTTCTCCGGGAAGGAAATAGGGCGCCTCCCTTGTCCGGGCCTCCCACAGGGAAACCCGCCCACAGCACCAGGCAGCTGAGCGCAAAGCTCACATCCAGGAGATCAAGGCAGCAGAGACAGTGCTCCGGGCCCCTTACAGCAGCAGTCTGCTGTAACCACCCGTTGAACACCCAACCCCTCCTGGGACACGTTCCACTCAGGGCCCTCTGGTCCCGAGGATCGTCCCCTCCCCCATCCCGCTGACTTGATCCGGCGGCTTAGACAGCAGCAGGAAGTGCAGCGGAGCTCACGCCCCAAGCGGCCAGAGCGCAATAACCCTAGAAACCTCCTCACTGGAGGAGCGCAGGCCCAAACACAGAGCTCCAACCACAGAGACTCAGATCCACAATATAATTCTTCCTGGATACCAAAGCCGCAAAGCTCAGTGCCTGGGACCCAAGACGGGCGGAGGCAGGGAGGCAGGGCTCCAGATCCCGCAGCTGCAGCGGAGAGCAGTAACGACCTGCTGAACGCCACCACTCAGAGGAGAACACACCCCACCTAGGGCCCTCTCACCGAGCTCTTGACCCGTGGAACACACTCCCCACTACCACCACCACCTGGATCTGCAGGAGCGCACACACCGCCGAAACTCCATCCGGCCAGATCGCACGCCCAATACAGTGCTAGACACAGACTCAGACCCACAGTACAACCTGTCCCAGATCCCAAGCCTGCAAGTGGCAGCACTGACTACACAGGGCTGCCCAGCCAGTGACTGGATGGGCCATCCAAACCCTCAGTGGAAGAAAAACAGCTGAATAGACACTAAAGACCAGCAGACCATTAAAATCAATACGCGCACATATTCTTCAACAGCGCCTGCGATCCCTTAGTGCCTGCAACAACTTCAGTGCCTGCAAAGCACCCCTCTCACACACTGAAGGCCTCTTCATTCACCAACACCCTGTCCCTTAGGACACACCCACAAGCACACGCTCAAACACACGCTACCCCGCATTTGCCCTTCTGCGCCTGCGAACTTTCCTTCTACAGGTATAACCAACGCACACACTGAAACCACTAGACCTCACTAGACCTTCATTTTCCTGAAGAATTCTCCAGATACCAGAGAAAAACCAGTCTGACCTGCAGAATCCAGGAACAGACAGTGAACACGACAGATAACCAAATGGCCAGAGGTCGGCGAAAGAACACAACCAATGCAAATCAAGATATCATGGCTTCACCGGCAACCTCCAAAATTATTGGACACTCCAACTCAGCAGAAACAGAAAAAGAAAAAGATTTTAAAGCTATGTTTATCCAGTTATTTGAGGCACATAAAGAGGAAACCAAAAAATCTCTCAGAGAAATAGTCATAGAGATTCAAACAGTTAAAGAGGATACAAAAAAATCCCTCAACGATTTGGCCTCCCAAATAGAAACAAAGACAAACGAGGTGAACGAAGAACCTCTTAAAGAAACACATGCAAATATAGCCAAACAATTGGAGGCAGAAGCAGAGGCACTAAGAGAGGAAACAAACAAAAAAATAGAGTCCATCTTGGAGACACAGGAATCCACACTCAAACAGATGAAGGAAATGTTGCAAGACATGAAAACAGAATTAGAATCAATAAAGAAAACACAAACTGAGAAAACCCTGGAACTGAAGAACTTAGAGAAAAGAGAAGGAATCTCAAAGGTAAGCATCGCTAATAGAATTCAAGAGATGGAAGAGAGAATCTCCGGTGCTGAAGATACACTCACAGAAATTGATACTTCTCTCAAAGCAAAAATAAAATCAGAAAAATCCCAAACACAAACCATCCAAGAAATCAAGGATGCCATGAAAAGGCAAAATATAAGAATAATAGGAATTGAAGAAGAAGAGGAGTCCAGGTTACAAGGTCCAGAAAATATTTTCAAGAAAATAATAGAAGAAAATTTTCCCAACCTAAAGAAAGAGATGTCCACAAACATACAAGAGGCCTACAGAACACCAAATAGACTAGACCAGAGAAGAAACTCCTCACGCCACATCATAGTCAAAACACTTAATCTACAGAACAAAGAAAAGATACTAAAAGCAGCAAGGGAAAAAGGCCAAGTAACATATAAAGGCAAACCTATCAGAATCACACCGGACTTCTCATCAGAAACTATGAAAGCCAGAAGAGCCTAGGGAGAGATCATGTGGGCCCTAAGGGACCACAGGTGCCAACCTAGACTACTTTACCCAGCAAAGCTTTCAATCAACATAGATGGAGAAAATAAAATATTCCACGACAGAACTAAATATAAGCAATATTTGAACAGCAACTCAGCCCTACAAAAGATACTAGAAGGAAAATTCCAATCCAATAAAAACAAATACACCCAAGAAAACATAGGTTAAAGATAATTTCCAACAAAAGTCAAAAGCAAACAAGCAATGATTCACAGTAACATCGCCAACTCCACAATAATAGGAAATAACATTCAATGGTCATTAATATCAACATCAATGGACTCAACTCTCCAATAAAAAGACACAGACTAACAGAATGGGTGCGGAAACAGAAACCAACAGTCTGCTGCATCCAAGAAACACACCTAAGCAACAAAAATAAACATTACCTCAGAGTAAAAGGCTGGAAAACAGTTTTTCAAGCAAATGGACCCAAAAAACAAGCAGGAGTGGCTATCCTAATATCTAATAAAATAGATTTTCAACCAAAACTAATCAAAAAAGACATAGAGGGGCACTACATTTTCATCAAAGGAAAAATTCACCAAGAAGACATCACAATTCTACACATCTATGCCCCAAATACAAGAGCACCCACATTCATAAATGAAACATTATTAAAGCTTAAACCACACATTGATGGCAATACCCTAATAGTGGGTGACTTCAACACCCCACTCTCACCAAATGACAGATCAACTAGACAGAAACCAAATAGGGAAATAAAAGCACTTACAGAGTCCCTAAATCAAATGGACCTAATAGACGTCTACAGATCTTTCCACCCAAACTCAAAAGAGTATACATTCTTTTCAGCACCTCATGGAACCTTCTCCAAAATAGACCATATAGTTGGTCACAAAGCAAGCCTCAACAGATACAAAAGGATTGAAATAATCCCTTGTATTCTATCGGACCACCATGGACTAAAGCTGGACATCAACAACAATGGAAACAACAAAAAGCCGACACGCACATGGAAACTGAACAACTTGTTACTCAATGACAGCTGGGTTAAGGAAGAAATAAAGAAATTAAAGACTTCTTAGAATTCAATGAAAATGAAGGCACAACATACCCAAATTTATGGGACACATTGAAAGCGGTGCTCAGAGGAAAATTTATAGCACTAAGTGACTTCAAGAAGAAATTTATAACATCACATACAAGTAACTTAATGGCCCAACTGAAAACCCTAGAAAAAAAAAGAAGCAGATACATCCAAGAGGAGCAGAAGGCTGGAAATAATCAAACTCAGGGCTGAAATCAATCAATTAGAAACAAATAAAACTATTCAAAGAATCAATGAAACAAAAAGCTGGTTCTTTGAGAAAATCAACAAGATAGACAAACCCTTAGCCAAGCTAACTAAAAAGCAGAGAGAATCTATCCAAATCAGCAAAATCAGAAATGAAAAGGGTGACATAACTACAGACACTGAAGAAATCCAAACAATCATTAGGTCATACTACAAAAGCCTATATGCGACAAAATTTGAAAATTTAAACAAAATGGACACTTTTCTTGATAGATTCCATCTACCAACATTAAGTCAAGATCAGATAGAAAGACTGAATAGCCCTATATCCTCCAAGGAAATTGAAGCAGTCATTAACAGCCTCTCCTCCAAAAAAAGCCCTGGGCCAGATGGTTTCAGCGCAGAATTCTACCAGACCTTCAAAGAAGTGCTAATACCAATTCTCCTCAAACTATTCCACAAAATAGAAACAGAAGGAACATTACCAAACTCATTCTATGAAGCGACTGTTACCTTGATACCCAAACCACACAAAGACCCAACAAAAAAAGAGAACTTCAGACCTATCTCTCTTATGAATATTGATGCAAAAATACTCAATAAAATACTTGCAAACCGAATCCAAGAACACATCAAAGATATCATCCATCATGACCAAGTAGGCTTCATCCCAGGCATGCAAGGGTGGTTCAACATACGGAAATCCATCAATGTAATCCACCACATAAACAAACTGAAGGAGAAAAACCACATGATCATCTCCTTGGACACCGAAAAAGCATTTGACAAAGTCCAACACCCATTCATGTTTAAAGTATTGGAGAAATCAGGGATACAAGGCACATACTTAAACATAGTAAAGGCAATATACAGCAAGCCTACAGCCAACATCAAACTCAATGGAGCGAAACTTAAATCAATCCCACTGAAATCAGGGACAAGACAAGGCTGCCCACTCTCTCCATATCTATTCAACATAGTACTTGAAGTCTTAGCCAGAGCAATAAGACAACTAAAGGAGATCAAGGGGATACAAATTGGAAAGGAAGAGGTCAAAGTGTCACTATTCGCAGATGATATGATAGTATACATGAATGACCCCAAAAATTCAACCAGAGAACTCCTTCAGCTGATAAACACCTTCAGCAAAGTGGCTGGATACAAAATCAACTCAAAAAAATCAGAAGCCCTCCTGTATACCAAAGACAAAAGGGCCGAGAAAGAAATTAGGGAAACAACACCCTTCACAATAGCCACTAATAACATAAAGTACCTTGGGGTGACACTAACCAAGCAAGTGAAAGACCTGTTTGAGAAAAACTTCAAGTCTCTGAAGAAAGAAATTGAAGAAGATCTCAGAAGATGGAAAGATCTCCCGTGCTCATGGATTGGTAGGATTAACATTGTGAAAATGGCCATCCTGCCAAAAGCAATCTACAGATTCAAGGCAATTCCCATCAAAATACCAACTCAATTCTTTTCAGACCTTGAAAAAAAGATTCTCAGCTTCATATGGAGAAACAAAAAACCTAGAATCTCCAAAACAACCCTATACAACAACAGATCATCTGGAGGTATCTCCATTTCCGATCTCATGCTGTACTACAGAGCAATAGTAATAAAAACTGCATGGTATTGGCATAGAAACAGAAAGGAGGATCAATGGAACTGAATTGAAGACCCAGAAATAAACCCACCTACCTATGAATACTCAATTTTTGACAAAGCAGCCAAAACCATTCAATGGAAAAAAGATAGCATCTTCAACAGGTGGTGCTGGTCTAATTGGATGTCTACATGCAGAAAAATGAAAATAGATCCACATTTATCACCCTGCACAAAACTAAAGTCCAAGTGGATCAAAGACCTCAACATAAAACCAGATACGCTAAATCTGTTAGAAGAAAAAGTAGGGAACAGCCTAGAACTCATTGGCACAGGAGACAACTTCCTGAACAGAACTCCAACAGCACAGGCTTTAAGAGCAACAATCAATAAATGGGACCTCATGAAACTGAAAAGCTTCTGTAAAGCAAAGGACACCGTCATCAAAACAAAACGACTGCCTACAGATTGGGAAAGAATCTTCACCAACCCTCTATCTGACAGAGGGCTAATATCCAGTATATATAAAGAACTAAAGAAGCTGAAAAGCAGCAAAACAAGTAATCCACTTAAAAAATGGGGAACGGAGCTAAACAGAGAATTCTCTGTAGAGGAATATAGAATGGCAGAGAGACACTTAAAGAAATGCTCAACCTCATTAGCCATTAGGGAAATGCAAATCAAAACGACCCTAAGATTTCACCTTACACCCATCAGAATGGCCAAGAGGAAAAACACAAATGACAACACATGTTGGAGAGGTTGTGGAGAAAGGGGAACCCTCCTCCATTGCTGGTGGGAATGTAATCTGGTACAACCACTTTGGAAGTCAATCTGGTGCTTTCTCAGACAATTAGGAATAGCGCTTCCTCAACACCCAGCTATACCACTGCTAGGCATATACCCAAAATTTGCTCAAGTGCACAATAAGGACATTTGCTCAACCATGTTTGTAGCAGCTTTATTTGTAATAGCCAGAACCTGGAAACAACCCAGATGTCCATCAACGGAGGAATGGATACAGAAATTGTGGTATTTCTACACAATGGAATACTACTCAGCAATCAAAAAGGAGGAAATCATGAAATTTGCAGGCAAATGGTGGGATCTAGAAAAGATCATTCTGAGTGAAGTATCCCAGAAGGAGAAAGACAAACATGGAATATACTCGCTTATATAGACCTAATATATAGGATAAACAAAATGAAATCTATACACCTAAAGGAGATAATCAAGAAAGCAGACATGGGGTATGATGATCTATCTTCATTTAGAAAGACAATTGGGATATGCATTGAACGTATGACAGGAGTCTATCGCAGAAAGCATCTGAAAGACTCTACCTAGCAGTGCTCCAAAATAGATACTAAGACTCACAACCAAACCTTTGGCAGAGTGCAGGGAATCATATGAAAGAAGGGGAGTTTGATGTGGAAAGGATAGGAGCTCCACAAGGACCAAACGTATCTGGGCACAGGGTCTTTTCTGAGATGGACACTCAACCAAAGTCCATGAGAGGATAAAACCTAGAACCTCTGCTCGGATGTGACCCGTGATAGCTCAGTAATCAATTGGTTTCCCATAGTAAGGGGAACAAGGACTATTTCTAACATGAACTCAATGACTGGCTCTTTGACCTCCCCACCTCCCAAGGGAGGAGTAGTACTGTTAGGCCACAGAGGAGGACTTTGCAGCCAGTCCGGAAAAAAACCTGACAAAAGCGAGTCATATGAAAGGGGAGGAGGTCCTCCCCTATTAGTGGACTTGGAAAGGGGCAGGGAGGAGATGAGGGAGGGAGGGTGGGATTGGGGAGGGAATGAGGGATACAGCTGGGATACAGAATTAACAAAATGTAACTAATGAGAAAAATAAAATTATGGAAAGAAAAAAAAAAAGAGAGCCCTGGCTGTTCTTCCAGAGGTCCTGAGTTCAATTCCCAGCAACCACATGGTGGCTCACAACCATCTATAATGTGATCTGATACCCTCTTCTGGCATGCATGTATACCTGCAGATAGAGCACTCAAAATAAATATTTTTTAAAAGTTAAAATAAAATAAAATAAAATAGCTGAACTAGAAATCATAAAAAATATGATAGTAATTTTATAGGAAGGTTTTCTCACACATTAAATGTGTGCATGTACTTTAAGCCTGTCAGAGAACATCATAGTTGAAAAACTCATCCTGAGAAGTAATAATCAGTTTTGAATGTTCTTGATGCTAGCACTGCTAAGAGTGGCCAAGCATTCAATAGCTGCAGCCTTTGTCTCCCTGAAACTGTAAGAAAATAGAGGGGTCTTAAGTGTTTTCCCTGTTATGATTAGATTTTATCATTAATTTATTATGAAAATAGATAGAAACAATGACATTGTCACATGTTGCCATGTTCTACTCTCAAAGATCTGGTTAGTGTCTAATAATGTTTATGTATCTGACATGAAAAGCTATCTACTTGATAATGGCCAACAGCTGCTAAGATCTGGTTCTTTTGTAATGGCTTCAAAGGAATTGGATCAAAAAGGAATTCTTTAATAATGTACTTCACACATTAATGTCCTTTAAAGGAACCAGTTCAATGGACTACATTTTATAGATAAACCTTCAAATTCATCTAAGAAATTGGCATAGCCCCCACTGTTATTTAAATGTAACATATATTTAAATAGGATGAAGAATTATATATGTTCTATAACATGTATATATAAATATGTTAATAATGGAGTTTTATTAAAATCTTTTTCTGCATAAAAGACAGTAAGCCAAGTCTTGGATGCTACATTTATGAACACTTTTCCAAAGAAAAAAGTATTTTTCCATTTTTAAATCTGTTTCCTCTGTGTGTGTGTGTGTGTGTGTATGGTATATGCATATGGTATAATGTCCAAGTCATTAATAAGTAAAACCAAAAAAATAAGATTCATTCTTATGTGGTTAGTTGAAAAGATAGTACGGAAAAGTTAGATTTTTTATTTCTAAAATCAAAACCATTGGTTTTAGTCCTGCAAAATGTCCTTAGAAATGAGAAAACTAAAATTCACTTTTATTTAAATTAAATATTTTGACAAAAATTTAACTCAGTAACTTCTCAGAATTATAGGAATAATGATTAAAACATATTACTGAAATCAGAAATATTAGTCAATCCTAAGATATAGGAGGTGAAAACATGTCAGATAAAAATTTCTTCATATAAAAATTTCTTCATATAAAAATTCAAAAATGGGGCAATTACAAAGAATGGTAATTTGTTCATAATTTTGGAAGAACTACAGAATAAAATGAGACCATTGAATTTTAGAACTATATTTTTGAAATAGTCTCTTGTTGGAGGGGAAAAAAAGATGTTTGAATGTATAGAAACTCAAATATGTCATTATTGCCATGTAAACATTATAAAATATATTGAAAATAATAAAATAATATACATTTTTAAAGATCCATTTCGGTGTGAGTGGGTGTATATGTGTGTGAGTGTGTGTGTGTGTGTGTGTGTGTGTGTGTGTGTGTGCCCATTTGCATACAGGGTTCTGTGGAGGGAGACCAGAAAAGAACTTGCTTTGATTTTTCTTGGAGCTAGAGTTACAGGTAACTGTGAGCCTCTGGACATGGGAGCTGCGGATAGAACTCATGTCCTCTGAAAAAGCAACAATCTTAAATACTGAGCCATCTCTGTAGCCTCAGTTTTTTGTGTTTTTGGTTTTTGTTTTTTGTTTTTTTGTTTGTTTGACAGTAACTAAATCATACTTAGATTCATCTTTTTCACTTAGAAGAACTAAATCAGAAAAAATGAAGCAAACCTATCTTAATTAAGCATAAAGATTATAACCACCCATTCCTAGAGGCAGTGCAGGCATGACTGCTGAGTCATATGTGTGTCAGCACCTGGCAGAGAAGAGAGAGGCTGTGTCTACACTCAGTGTTCTGACCTGTAAACATCTGAATGATTAGTAGCCTAACATTGCCTGAGACCACCACCGTCCAGTGCCAGGGGTCCCCAAACACCAGTCTAGTATTGTGCAGGCCCAGACAGGTTTCAGGATGGGGAAAAGCCAGAGACTAGAAGAACCCCACACAGGACCCTGCAGGTCCTGCTCTGAGTGAGCACCAGACAGAGGAATCCCACATGAAGCCACATGGGTGTCCGGGCAAGAAGTGAGCCAGAGAGGACCAGCAGAGTAGCACCATAGAGGCCTGGACAAAGAGCTAGCCTAAGATGAGCACTAGTCTGGTGCTGTGCAGACTGGGCCGGGTTAGGAGGGATAAATTATGTCTGAGATGACCCCTGCCCAGTCTCATAATGTACTAGCTGGGCCTAGCACTAATGAGATGACTGCAGGTACTCTGAGACCCTGGTTACCACTAAGAGGAGCAAGAATGTGGTGGAAAATTGGAAAAGAAGGAGCAACAGAGAGATGTGGGCACAATGAAGAGAGGCAGAACAGGGGACTCAAGGGTAGTGGGGAACAGCCTGATGTGAGTAGCTGGTGAGTAGCCTTGGAGTGAAATGGGGAGAGGAGAAGTCCCCCTACTACAGCAGGCAGGAGAGATGGCCCTGAAGTCATCAAAACAGGAGAGCTGCACTAGCTCCTTACCTGCTGTAGCACGTAGGAGAGCAGTCCCTGCACCTACACGTGGGCACCATAGTAGAGTTGACCCTGATGGCAAGGGCTTGCATGAACTAGATCTGGGGGTTCGAGCAGAGACCAACTGGCCGAACAACTTGTCTGCCTTGTGGCAGCTTGGGTTAAAAAAAAAACCTGCCCCATCCTTGCTCCTTGCCACTTATGGCAGGCAGGAGAGTTGGCCCTGTGGTCGTGAGAGCAAGATAGCTGTCCCCACCCCTCACCTGCAGGTAACGGTGAGCCCACCCTCACATGGTGAGGAGGCCCTGCACCTTGCTTGGGCAGCAGAGTAAAGAGATGGCCCTGAATGTGGGGGTTGCAGGTGATCCACCCCCAAGGACATGAGAGGCCAGCCCTGTCTCTTGTCTGATAAGTGGTGGTAAAAAGGAGGAAGACACACCATACTTCCCTCCTGGGTTCCTCCCCATCTATGGCAGGTGGGAGAGCTGGCTATGTCCCTTACCTACTGCAGCTCTCAGGAGATAAGGCCTGAACCTCACTGGAGCAGCAGGGTGGAGGTGGCCATGGTTGCAGGGTTTGCTGATGAGCTGGCCCCAAGGGCATCATAGCAGGAAAGCTGGTAGTCTGAACAGCTCAGATACCTCTCAGGCCCAGACCCAGGGCTTTGAATTGGCTCGCCTCAACAGCTGCCATATTGATGAACTTCTGGTACATGAAGGGGTACAGGGGTCTGGTACAGACCCCAAACTGCAGAATCTCCATGACACAGGCGACACCAGCATGCCCGAGAGGAGACCCAGAACTGATAGAGTAGCAGCAACCAGAGGCCTTCTACCAGATTAAAGAACCATTGCAATGAACATTTGCAAGCAAAGAAGTGTGGACAAAGGGTATACTGGGGGACACAGTGAGATACACTACAGCTTCCACAACAATGTTTTTTTTTCTCTGTTGAGTGTCTGTGTAAGTTTGTAAGTGTGGAGGGGTGGTATCCTCATACAGAGAAAGATATGTAGGATTGGTGGGCATGAAATAAAATCAAATAAACCAATAAACCAAAGAACCAATAAAATGTTTTAAAAAAATGAAAAAATATAAGCAAATTTTCTGATCATACCAACACAAACTCAGTAATGTCTGTTGTCTTACTCAAAGAAGCTTATCATTTTAAATAAAGAAAAGGTCCATTTGGTTATGAATACAAGTTAAGCTTTCACTGGGCACACAGAAAGCTGCAAGGGTTACCCTATTCAGTCAAAGTTTATGGATGCTAACACTTACCAAGTATTGTGATTGCATGAGCTTGTGGTGTGTGGTAGTGGGATATTGCTGAGATTTGGTCCATTGACAGCCTTAGCCTTTAGCAGATTAGTCCAGCCTGACTTGGTTCTTGTAAGCTGTCCGAGATGAGAAGGTAACAAATAGTGGATGGCACAGTAACATCGAGTAAGAATATGGGCAGTCCTGGTTTTCCGTTCACTTGACATAATATCAGAAGACACACCACAGATAGCTGAGGTAAAACTGTATTCTCACAAAGAATCTATCTTTGTTCTATTAACACTGAAAGAGAAATGTAATGGTACTAAGAGAACAAGGGCCTACAACACATTCAGGCATGCCCTGACATATCTAAGGGCTGACTGGGCCAAGTTTTCTTAAGGGGTAAGGACTTCAAATGTGAAATTGTGCTTTGAGTTAAGGGATAGGCAGGGGCAGGTGCTTGGTCTAAGGATGAGGGATGATGTGGGTGACTTACTGCATTTCAAAGTGGGTCCATGCACTTTATCTCTTGTTCCATTCCTTCTCTGGGTCCTGGATACAGACGGAAATCACATCTGTATCTTTCAATCTTTTGCCACTTTTGTGGTATCTCTTCTGCTAATGAGAGCCCAATAGTTTTGATTATAAAAATCACATTTCTATCACTGGAAGTGCTGTGATACTTTCTAGACTTCTCCCAACTCTTGGGAAGACATTGCTTTGGCTCTGAGACCATGCCAGCTCCATTGTGTGCCAATCTTAATAGAGAATGCTGCCATTTCTTTTTTTAGTAGACCCAGTTATGTTCAAAGAATTTAGGAAGGTTTACTAGAATTACTAAAGTTTGCTATGCTGAACTGAAATATAAGGACCTGCTGAGGGAAGGCCATGTATAACCTTAGTCTTCCTTTGGTATTTTCCCCCTCCTTTCATGGTTCTATTTCTTCCCTCTTACTCATTTTTTGATATTATATAGTTTCTGTTATCTGGCAATGCCCTTCGTATCTCAGTCTCAACTCTAATGACAACGTAAAATTTTTTTCTTATGAATCATCATGAGACTACTACTTAGAAAATCAGGTGAATATGGTTTGTGTCCATCCCACTATTAAGCTTTTACTTAGAACATGGAGGGCACAAAGTTCAGCATGTTTTTATATCAAGTGGAAAAGAAAGATGCAACAAGCATTGGGAAGTAGGGCACCTCTTCCCCCTCAGAGAGAGTGTATTGGACATATTGAACAGGGCTGGTACAGTGAGCAATACAAGTGGGAGATAACCATAGAGGGCTAGCCCAGCTTATAGTGATGTGGAAAAACAGGTATCTGAGATCAGGGGGAAGGAAGCAGAACCATCGCCTCCTCCTTTGTCTTCAGTCTCAGTGGTCTTGTCAAGAACTGGAAACTAACTGTAGCTTCATAGTAGGAAACTGTGACTAGTACAATTCCTGTAGAATAAGAGTTAAGCTGCTGGGAAAAGACAATAAATAAAAAAGACAACAAATAAATAAATAAATAAATAAATAAATAAGGTATTAAGTGTCAGAATGAACCAATACATCAGGCAGTAAACCCAAATCATTGGCTGGGGAATTCCTGAACTAGACAAAATTTGAGAGTGAATCGAGGTTCACCCCACACAAAGAAGGGCTAATTCTGAGACATCTGACTGCCATCATTGCATTTTTTTTAACATGTTTCTATTTCTCAATTTTATTTGTTTTGAGAAGATCTTGGGTGATACTTGCCTTGAACATATAGGTAACAACTTACCAAAGACCTTTCTGTCTCTCTGTGTCTGTCTCTGTTCTATCCCATACCCCCTGTGTGTGTGAGTCTCTCTGTGTGTGTGTCTGTCTGTCTGTCTGTGTGAAAGTATGTGTAGTTGAGTTTGGGTATGTATTTGTGATCATTCATGCTTGTACATTTGTGAGAATGAATATGAAGACTAGACACCATTTAAGTTTTTTGTTTTTACCCTCTCACTGGCATGGAGCTCACCAGATAGTTTAGGATTATTGGTCAGTAAATCTCTAAGATCTAACTTTCTTCATCTTCCTAGTGCTGGGATTACAGATTCATGCCACCATGTCCACCTTTTCATTTTCTTTTTTTTTTTTTTAGTTCTGAGGATCAAACTTGTGTCCTCACATGCGCAAAAACAAACAAACAAACAAACATATTTACGAATTGAGCTATCCCTGTAGCCAGTTGTCGTCAAATCTCCGTGTCCTCTGTGGGGCCATCAGTGCACTGCAATACCAGTAATACCTCATTCCTAAAAGTATTTGCTCTCTGACAGAGACTTTCTCATGGTCTACAAAGAACTCATTATCTTCATTCATGTCTTTATTGCTGAGAGGAATATTTAAAAACATGGAGGTGACTACAGGCACCTGAAGTGTGTGGGAGGAAATCTGATGATATTTTGATGAGTTTTGTGCCGTTTGTTTGAGCTCCTTTGTTGTCACTAAGGTCTTTCTTGTGGATGGGCATTTTAGAATTGGCATTAGGAATTTTATAATTATTTCATGATATTCATAGCTGGGGACAGACCATTCAGATTATGAATAACTTTGCTAGTCCTTTCTCACCTCTCGGTAATTCTTTCTCCAATTTTGGGCCTTTTGTTTGCCTTTCATTATTACCCGCATGACACTCACTAAGCATAATCATAGGTATTCAGGTAAGCTAACATTTTTGGCTATTTACTAGGATCTGACGTTTACATAGCTAATATAATTTAATCTTTGGTGTGATTGCTGAGATGTTTACATCATAAGCCTATTTTGTAGTTGGTACCTATGAGAGCAAGTCTTCTATTCTCTCCTACATAGCAAATTCCACTGTTAGGATTTCAAGTATGAGTTTTTCTGGTACCCAAGACCCTAATAGCAAATGCCATGTTTTATTCCTTTCTAAATTTCAGTCATAGAAATGTAACCATGGATAAAGGATCAATTTTTTGCATATTAATTTCTGTGGTAGTGTTCCTTTAATGACTGCTAGAGTGAGAGCTAACCTCATTTCCTGAGCCCTGTATCTTTATGGTTGGCCAAAAAAAAAAAAAAAAAAACTAAGCCAAAAAAAAATTTGGAAAGCAGAAGCAAAAGGGCAGTTTTGACTGTATGAAAGTCCCAGTGGGACACACAGGTGCTGAGGTACTGGGAGATTCTCGCTTGCCGTCATTTCCCTCAAGTCTCTGTCCAGCTGGTCTTCTGACCACTTGGCATTTTCTGGGAGCAACCCAAGTTAAGAGTCTGAGAACTGAAGTTAGGTCAGAGGCATTCCAGAAAACCATTTTGTATGATCATATAAGAACTTAGCTTTTATTGAAAACAGGATTGCCAAGCTTCATATAAATGGAAAGGTGGAGCTTTGTTGTGCTGTTAGTTTTAACCTATTCATGTCTGAATGGCTCTCGAAGAGTGGAAGAATCATGTATTTCCAGGGGCACAGATGCTATTTGCAAACAAGGGCCAATAAGAGATTACTTGGGGGATTGATATTTTGATATTAATTCAGGTAAGGTCATAAAGAATGGAACCTCCTGGCCCTCCAGTTTTTAATGGAGAATAAGAGAGTAATATATATCATAGGTAGAGAGGAAAGAATGAAAAAAAATGGTGTTTTGAATGCCAAGTAGAAGAATTTGAGAACAAAACTATTCAACTTGGCTAAATTATACGAACACTACAAAAGATGAGATATAAGAATTGATTAAAAATCAGCTGGCTGAGAAGAAGAAAACAGGAAACAACCTCGGAACCTGCCACAGAGGGCCTCTGAAAGCCTCTGCCATGCAGACTGTGAAAGCAGATGCTGAGCCTGATGGCCAACTGTAGGGCAGAGTGAATGGAATTTTATGTAAGAAGTGGGAAATAGTAAGAGCTGGAGAGGACAGGAACTCCACAAGGAGAGCAACAGAACAAGAAAATTTGAACACAGGGAACTTTTCAGACTCATACTCCAACCAAGGACTATTCATGGAGATAACCTAGAACCCTGACAATGCAGCCACTTCTGATGAGAACTGATAGACTAAGATCAGAAAGAAGGAGAGGAGGACCTCCCCAATCAGTGGACATGGGGAGGGGCATGCATGCAGAAAGGGGAGGGGAGGGTAGGACCAGGAGGGGAGGAGAGAGGGGCTTATGGAGGGACACAAAATGAATAAAGTGTAATTAATGAAAGTTAAATTTAAAAAAGAAAAATAATCAGCTGGCTGAGTCTATTAATAAACAAACTTAACTGCCTGGAACACAAGAGAACTTATTTCTTGGTTATTGTACTACTGCTATGAGGAGACACCATGACCAAGACAACTGATAAAAGGAAGCATTTGATTGGGGGCTTGATTACACTATCAGTGGGTTAGTCCATGATTATCATGGTGGAAAGCAGACAGGCACAGTGCTGCAGCAGTTACCAACTTCTAGAGAGAGAGAGAGAAAGACTGGGTCTGCCTTGAGCTTTTGAAACCTTGAAACACACTCCCAATGACAAGGCCACAGTTTCTAATCTCTCAAACATTTCTACTCCCTGGTAACTAAGGATCCAAATAGAAGAGCCTGAGGGTTCATGCTCGTTCAAACCACCACAATATGTAAACAATTTATCATTTCTTCTTCTCTGATTGAGGTTTCTATTCATCTGGAATTATCAACTCAAAAATATTACCTTTGAAGAGCTGCTGTCTATGGCCATGCCGCCTTGAAGGCATCCGATCTGAAGACCTGTCTTGCTCATTGGTAGAGACAGCATCACTATTTTCTGTTTCCTTGGAATTTTATTCATGCTACCATTAGGATGATAATGTAATGAAATGCAACTAATTTGAATTGAATGCATTCATTAAATGGAAAGAATTTTCACTGTATACTGAGTAAAAGATAGAGTTCCTAAGGAGGTATTATTCTCATAGTATATTATTTTATAATGTTATTATCTTTTTCTAGTCAACTAATGTCAACATACACTCTACAAAGTAAAAGATTATTATCTATAACATTTGCCCTACATGCACATCTCCATATCTATAATGCACATACACAGACACACAGACACCCAAAGACACCCACATAGTATGTATGTTGAAGCCATAACTAGAATTTTGAGCCATTTCTGATCTCAAGACTAATGATGTTTCTATGGACTCACATTTACAAATACATATGTAAGTGTTCAAGGGGTTAAATGTGAAATACTTTTCTTTATATGGACTTAGCTTTTGGCATGCTCCCTTTCCTAAAGATGCTACACTGCACCAAGTCTCTTGGTAGATGTAAAGATAATACTGTGGTAGTCAGCAGTAGCAACATTCATATCAGCAGCAGCAGCAAAATTGTAACGTTGACTAATATATGCTTACTTGAGTATTTTGCAAGGATAATTCTCCAAAAACAAAATATAGGTAAATAAAATGAAAGTGATCTTGAAGAACCTGCTTCTTTTACTATGCAATTTAAAGTTCATTTCTAACTTTCTTTTCTCAGGTAAAACCTGACCACAAAGTGCCTCTTGAGAATCCCTGACTATTCTGCTTTGCTTTTCAATAGCAATTTTTTTATACCCAGCCCAGAATTCATCTTGTGCACAATGGTGTGTTTTCCCAAAAATAAAGACTGTTACCTTCAGTTTTTTTTTTTTTTTTTGCAGGGGTTGGGGGGAGCTTCCAGCTGAAGGGTTACAAGCTAATAGCCTCAGGCAGGACCTGCATAGGCTGTGATGATCTGTCTTGCCCAAATTGACACTTCCAAGGGTTTCTTGAACCCAAAGATTAACTAAAAGTAAAAGAAACTTTTCCATTCTCATAATTGAACTCAGAACAACTCTGAGTTTTGCCTACATCTTTAAAGTGCCTTGTAGGACAGGATGGGGCAGGTGCTGAGACTTCATTATAGCTCATTATCTCTTTCCAATTCTGCTTCCTTCCCTTCACTTTTAAGGGCAGTCTCTGATGATCTTCTGTGACGCTAAGCCCTATCACAAAACCTCATCCTAAGGGATGCAATGCCTGGCATCCCCCAGCTATAATTCTTTCATTAAATGACAGGTCTTCAATTATTGACAGTTTTGGTGGAATACAGGTATCAGAGCTGAAACTCTCTGTATACTGTGTACTACTTGTGAGGTGTTGAGAATCTGAATGTTATCTCTACAACTAAGCTTCCTCATCTGAAAATGTTGTTATCAATTACAGATTAAGCCTTAGTTTACAAGCAACATTACCAAAACAATTGCACAATAAAGATCTCAGTCAGGACGTGGATGAAGTTTGGGTTGAGGGAGATGTTATTCCACCCCAGGCATACTGAACAAAAGAATCATGGGCAAATAATGGATGAATTTAGGAGTGATACTTATATGTCTGAGGCAGAATTAAAACTGAAATATAGGTCTCTTACACCATGATGACTTTATAATCAACAAAGAGCTTGAGAGTACAAGAATGATGTTATATAAATATGACTGTTTTAAGGATCTGTGCTTAAGAATAGTTAAGTTACTATGTAACCCACTTGGACACTGAACTGCCATGGGCTACATCTGTGCAGGGGTTCTAGGTTATCTCCATGAATAGTCCTTGGTTGGAGTATGAGTCTCTGGGAAGTTCCCTGTGTTCAAATTTTCTTGTTCTGTTGCTCTCCTTGTGGAGACCCTGTCCTCTCCAGCTCTTACTATTTCCCACTTCTTACATAAAATTCCATTCACTCTGCCCAACAGTTGGCCATCAGGCTCAGCATCTGCTTTGATAGTGTGCAGGGCAGAGGCTTTCAGAGGCCCTCTGTGGTAGGTTCCTAGTTTGTTTCCTGTTTTCTTCTTCTGGCTTTCAGAAGCCCTCTGTAGAAGGTTTCTAGGTTGTTTCCTGTTTTCTTCTTCTTCTGATGTCCATCCTCTTTGCCTTTCAGGATGGGGATTGACTGTTTTAGTTAGGGTCCTCTCTCTTGCTTAGTTTATTTAGATGCACAGATTTTAGTGGGTTTGTCCTATGGGAAGAGGGACTGCCTCTGACATAATCTGATTGGCCTGCTCTTTGATCACCTCCTCCTGAGGGGGGAGTAGCCTTACCAGGCCACAGTAGAGGACAATACAGCCACTTTTATGAGAACTGATAGACTAAGATCAGAAAGGAGAAGAGAACCTCCCCTATCAGTGGACTTGGGGAGTGGCATGCATGCAGAAAGGGGAGGGAGGGTGGGATTGGCAGGGGAGGAGGAAGGGGCTTATGGGAGGATACAAAATGAATAAAGTGTAATTAATAAAAAATTTAAAAAAAAAGAAAGGAAAAAAAAGAATAGTTAAGTTTTGAAGGGAATGACTATAAATACTTATAGTATATGGATGTCAAATTCTGTTTTTTTATAGATTTGGAAAGAGCTCTGAAGATGCCTAGCTAGAGCACTGCATCATAACACTTTTGACCAAGTATCAGGCTCTGAAACAAAATAGAAGTATATAGAAGATTTCTTAATTTAAACACTTTTTTGCAAGCATTTGTAACTCCTGACAGTTTGTGCTTCTGACCCCAACTTCATCGAAAAGAAGGAAAAGTGTATAGACATTTAACTTATAATTCTTCCTTATTTCTGAAGCATTTCCAGGACATGATGTAGGTGTGCTAAGAACTAATGGCCAAATCAACCATATTATCACCTAAAGTCAGAGAAGACTTTTTGGTCTCCAGGTGCAAATGATGTCTTATTTTTTTTTAACCATAAAACCTAAAGCTATAAAAAGCATTTCTAAGGAGAAAATTACCAAAGTCATAAAAAAGTTGACATACTGTATCTAAGTTTTAAGTTATTTAATAAGTGACTCAAACCAAGGATTATGAGTCACTGTTATAAACTAAACTCTGCCCTGACTTTCTTTAGTCAATACTTAGCTAATCAACGGGTATTTATTGAGCATTGACTCTAAACTTGGCAGTAGCTATCTTTCTTTATTTCCCAAAGGAGTAAAACATACTTACTTCATTAAAGCATGAAGTCTCGCCTTCACATATTTATAGAATAAATTTAAAGTGTAGTTTCCAGAAGCAGGTCATCACATGCTTTGAATAGAGTTTAAGAATATGTACTTCATCAAAACCTTCATTTTTTTGTGATTGTTGTTTGGAAGCCTGTCTTGATATATAATATAATTAAAGGTATCATCGATAGGGCAGTGGCTGAGAATAACCCAGCATTTAACGGACTCTACAGTTCTTGAGGCTGAGGTTGTAGTTGACAGAACATGTATGTCACAAATATATTTTTTATTTGAGGTTTAGAAAGTTAATTAACAGTAGCTGCATTTCACATCAAAATGCTGTCACAGGTGAGTGGAATTTTGATGCTTGTTTCTCAACACAAGCAAGAAATATTGACCCAATTACAAAGAATAAATATCAATAAAACAGCGGGTCTCTGATAAACAGATATAATTACCAGAAGGATCTGCCTGTTTACACATCAGGACCACTGTCTTCATATATCTTATCCTGTTACATAATTATCAAATAAAACAGTAATTCCAGTTTGATAATAACAGTCACACAGAGTCCTGCATGGTTGAATATTTTCATCCTGGCAGGAGGACGTTCCTAAGTAACATCTAACAAAGAGCCACCATGAATGGCTAAACAGTGAACTAGCTCTGACCTGGTATCCGAGAAAGCAATCACAAGGCATCCAGGGGCCAGGTCCACATTGTTTTTTTGTTTTTTTAATTTATTTATTTGTGTGTGTGTGATTTTTCACTGTATTGGAACAGCCCTGGCACTGCCCATGTGAGGATGTACTGTGCTTATATCTTTCGCTTTTCATGAGGGTTGGGGGAATTTTCGTTTGCAAAAGTCAGAAGCCCTTACAGGAATGCATTTGGCACAGCAACAAGGACTTCCTTTGCTTTCAGGCAACTATCTTGGTATTCTTTCCCTTGCAGTGCTGCGATGGGCACAAAAAGAATAGCTCCTTGCTGAGCTGTGTGGTTCCTCCAGATGAGAACAGCAGGAGAGCAGGCAGATAGCCAAGGCAGAGAGAGAGGACTGAAGATCTACTGCGCGTGGGCAGCAAAAGGAAAGGGCTTACTCTGAACCCTGGGGTGCTTTTACTGCCTCCCGGGTGCACAGCATGTGTTTTTTCCTTAACCTGGCTTCCATGACACCACACCGCTTTATAGAGAGGCCCAGGTTTGAGCCACGGCTTTGCACAACAATGGGTTTAGCTAAGTCTCAAGGGTGGAAGGAATATGCAGGTGCATGGGGCCTTTGGGATTGATGGTTCAGCCTCTTGATAGCTGTCACTGAGAAGACTCTTAAATCCCCAACATTGGAGTAGATCTTTGTTAGTTCCTTTCCAGGCCATTTTCTTCTTTCAAAAAACCTGTATTGTCTTTTAGGCTTTGTGGCACTGCCTTCAGGCTGGGCAAGTTGCAGCATTCCAGTGTCACTCAAAGTCAGTCAAATCCTGACAAAGAGCAGGGCCTCCTGTCAGGGTCTCCTGTCCAGACTATTGGAGGGGGGAGGTGCTCAGCCCTGTCCCTTTGTAGGACTCAGCACTGGGGGTCCTAGGGAGAGAGCATTAAGAAGGATCAGGAAATTGGACTTAAACCTCCTCAGACTCTGTACAGAGTTCAGTCCTAGCCAGTGTTTGTTTATAAAACAGCTCTCTAAGTAATTCACACCCAGTTTGCCATTTAACCTCTGGGACACATGTTTTTTGGCCTACCGAGGAGAATTTTTTTTTGGAGAATTTTTTGTTCTTAAGAGTGCTGAGTTTGATACTGACAGAAAGGAATCTGAGGTCAGAACTTCTATTTTAAACAGAGGCCTTTGGGATTTATAAAAGATGTTTCCGATATGTTAAAACAGCTGGAAAAGCCTTTTGAGATCTTCAGTGAAGGCAAGCAGTTTCCTAATTTGTATTACAGGTGAGGAAACACAGGCCAAAGAAGCTTGGCTGACTTATTCCTGCATCTCCACATCACCAAAAACATGTTGCAACCCTGAAGAGGCTCCCCAGGAAAAGAAGGGAACCTGGCCCATCTTCAGAGCTTCATGGACCTACTCAAGTCAAGGATGCTTGTGAGGGGAATGGGGATCCCTGTTTCTCCAGCTGAGGGCCTTTCCATCTTCTCTGGATTAAAAGGAGATTCTCAAGGTCATTAACTTAGTGTTTCTCTGGGTGGGTTGGGATGGGTTTTGGCTGCTGAGTTATTCTGATGACCCAGAAATTACCTGTATTCATTTCTTTCTTTTTAGATAAAAGCATTTCTATTCTGGTTTTTCTATGGCTCTTTTTCAAGAGAAGAGGGGGAAAAATCCATCGTCTTTGCTAGCAGACTCTCCTATTCTCTGCATTCTTTTATAATCTGTCTTGATTCTCAGCCCATACCTTAGGCCTTTTTTTGTACTCTGTTTCTTTTTAATCACTAAAGAATCTGACTCAGTGTCTGTCCCTGTGGATCACAGGCTGTTCTCCTTCATCTGTGTCTCCAGAAGGAGAGGGAGGGGCCAGGAACCTTTTTTCTCCTATACAGGCTCCTGCCCCAACAATATAACTGCCTATTCTCCAGGGTCTCCTTTGGGCTGTTATTCATTCTAAGGTTGACTTTTTAGAAACACTTTCATCTAACACCAGGAAAATCTGATAACTCATCTCATTATTAAAACAGCTATGAAGTTGTTTTTTTTTAAACGTGTATATAGATGTCCAGAAATATATGTATAAAGATATCTACTTATATAAATGTATATCATAGAAAGCCCGCATTGTGGTGTACACTTTATTATGTGCAACAAAGACAAGCAAAAATAAAAGAAAGAAAATGCCGTCTAATGTAAGAGCATTTATAGAGGCTTTAAATAGTGTCACTCTGGGGAAGGGTGGGAGGTCATATGATAAAACAATTTACCCACAGATTGCATCGTGTCGAAGGCTTCTTTATAACTATCATTTACAAGAAATATTGCTAGAATAGAGCTAAAATGGATCTTTAGCTAGAATGAAAGAGGAAATAACAGTTGCTAATATGTGACAAAAGTTTTTCAAATGGAAAATTCTGGAAGAAGCAGGACCAAACCTGGTTATGAAAACCCACTCCAGAATCACTGGCAGTTTTATTTTGGCTAAGCATGTCTCTGTTCACGCCAATGGTTTTCTTTTGAAAATGACTTTTTCCTTTAAAAAAATAGTTCTATGCTTAAATGTACTCAAATTTGCCAACTGTCTGAAGTTTACATAAAACAATGGATGTGACAGACTATTGTCCCTTTAAATTTGCATTCCTCACTTCTCTGATACTGCCAGGTGCTGACTTCATTTATAATGTTGATCCGTCTTTCCTTTTCCCACCAGATAGACAGGTGAAAAGAAAATGCACAGTTTAAAACAGCCAACTAAAAGTATAGCTTTCTCTGTAAATAGTCAGCTTATGTCTTTGACTCCTGTATTTATCCAGGCAAGTCAGGAGATGAAAGCTCACTAGTTTAAAAACTAAAATCAAGCTGGACATGGTGGTGCACGACTTTAATCCCAGCACTCAGGGAGGTAGTAGAGGCAGGCGGAATGCTGTAAGTTCAAGGCCAGCCTGGTTTACATTGAAGGCTACACAGAAACACCCTACCTCAAAAAAAGCAAAAGGAAAAGAAAAAGCTAAAATCACAGCCTGAACTTCCGTAAGCTCCACGGTATCCACACGCACCTCAGACCCAGTCATCTTTTTTATGCTTGTTCCTCTCCTGGTGCCCCTGGTCTGCCAAGAAAGGAAGATGCATTGAAGGATCTGTGGCTGAGGTGGAAGAAGCATCGTCTTCACATCACGTTAGGTATGACAGGGAAGACCTTACATCAAGGTCAGTGCATCACAGAAAAACAAATCCTCACATTACAGGGTGAATATGAACAACTATCCAGGTTCTTTCCACCATTCTTTAAGAAATCCTCTCTCTCTTCTTCCCTCCCTCCCTCTCTCTGGCGTGCACTGGCACGTTCATGCACATGCCTGTGGTGTGACACTTGCATCCCATGGTGTGCACGTGTTAATCAGAGGGTAACCTCAGCTGCTGCTCTTTGCTTGCTATCTTGTCAGAATAGGAGCTCTTTGTTGTCCAAAGCTGCACACACTAGATTAGCTTGCCTTTGACTCTTCTCTTGTCCCCACATCTCATATTGCCATAGGTACATTGGGATTGCATATGCTTATTACCGTAAAAGGATTATACACGAGTCCTGGGGTTTGAATTCTGGTTCTCACGCTTGCTAGGTCAGCACTTTACACATTCAACCTTTGCCCTAGTCCTCCAAATCCTTTCATATGTAACACATAGGATGATCTTCAAGACAAGCACAAGCAGACAGGAATTGCAGAGGTGTCCATCTTCTAAGACATGTTCACCAAGGTCCATCCGACTCCACTGTATCAGTTCTTCCTCCAAGTGCTCTCTGTGTGCTCATTCCCTTCTGTTGTGAATAATCACCAAGTGCAAACTAAATAGCAAGCCTCTGCTGTAAATGATGCACAGAGCCACCAAATAGCCTTGCCACAAACACAGCAAGGCAACTGATATTTGAGGGTAAAGGAACAGCAGTGATAGGATGAGAAAGGGTTCCTGGAAGAAATCAAATTTAACTACGATCACAAATATAACCATGAGTTAAGTATTCACTCATCAGTGAATGAATAGTAGTCCAGAGAGATAAACTAATCGTGCAAGGCTTTTGATGACAGAAAGCATGCTATACATATGAACCTAAGAGAGTTCATGGTGCTCAGAAGAGAAGATGGAGAGAGAAAGAGGGTGATGTAGAAAGGAAGAGAGAAAAGGAACAAAGGAGACTTGAGAGTAAAACAAGAGCCTGCATGGAAGTGAGATCTTTCGCAGATGTTGCTGGCATGGAGCCAGGAGCAGCTCTGACTGAGAGCCGCTCTAGAGGAAGGAGATGTAGCAGGTAAGACTAGATATATTTGAGAATTGTAGAGGGAAAATTACTAGTTACTTTTCTTGTTGCAGGGGCAAATGCCTTGACAAAGGCAATAAAGACCACCTCAAAGGTCCAGGGTACAGTCAAGATAGTGGACAAGTCATCGTGGCAGGATGACGGGAGCCTGCAGTGGCTGGTCATACTGTGTCCTCAGGAAGGAAGCTGAAGATGAACGCTTGTACTTAGGTTGCCTTCTTCTTTCCATCAGGGCTATGTCTCCAGCCCATGCAATGTCACTCACCACGTTTAGGATTAGTCTTTCCACCTTGATTAATCTAATATAGATAATCCTTCATACACATTCTTTGAGATTTGCTTACATGGTGAATATAAATCCCACTGGACTTAGACTGAAGATTAACTGTCAGGGAAAGAACTGTGGAAACGCGCATCTTCTATATACAAGGGATTCAGATGTTCTAAAGTAGATACTTTAGAAGGTTACAGTGATGAAGTCGGTTCTTTAAGAATGTGTGAGAGATGGTTAGCAGGCTTTATGATGATGCGGCTAAACATCTGGAGAGACTGTGCTGTAAATATCCATTTGGGAATATTAACATTTAAGTAGTGTTTGAAAGCTTGAAAAATAAATGAGATTTTTCTAGCAAGATTGTGTCCAGTGATGATAGGAGTGGGCTAAGCTGGAATCCTAATGAAGAACAGCATTGACAGAGAAGGCAAGAAGCTGGAGAATGTGAGAAGCCATGAATAAACAAGAAATAGCTAGGTTTATAACTTGGGACCTTTTAAAACACTGAGATGCTAAAGCCATGGGAGAGCCAAGCATTGCGGTTCACTGGAAATGCTGGAGAAGGAGTCTTGTAAGTGTGAGTCCAGCTTGAGCTAGACAGCAAAACTTGGACTCCAAAGATAAACAGGCAATAACAGAAATGAATCGCATCTCTAGAAGCATCATCTCTAGAAGCAACAACCATGAGAGATGCAGCAGACCCAGACTGGTCCCCCATCAGGGGTGTTAGGGAATCAAGCTATGTCGAGATCGATGGCGTCAGATGGAAATAAATAGATTGATAAAGGCAGAAGTGCAATTGGGTTAGACCAGGAAGTAAAGAAGAGGTGCAAAGGCTGGGAAGATTATAGACATGGAAGACCAGAGGATGTGTGCAATGCAGACTTGGGTAGAAAGCTGTTAATGATGGGAGTTTTGTGTGCTTCTTCAGAGGTGGAAGTTATAGGCAAGAGGGGTGACAATTGAAGAGGTGATGGTATTGAGGACAAATGATAGGACGATCTGGAATAGACTCAAGGAAAACTGATGTCTACTTATGTCTATTTATCAGGGATTCCTGCTATTAGGCAAGGTTTATCCCTAGAGAGAAAATGTAGATTCAATAATGTTATGTCATAAAACAGATGTGAGGAAGAAATAGTGGTTTTGTGTCACTGAAGAAATATGGAATGGTTTCCTATATGTTAACACATATAAGTAGCACTAATTGGACTCTGTAGGTCATAAAAAGAAAGTAGGGGAGAAAGAGGAGGAAGAAGAGGAGGAGCAGGAAGAGGAGGCAAATAAGTAATTAGTGGAGGATAAGATGAGGCTGAAAAGGAAATTTGTGAGTGTCTGTGGAAGTAGGATGTATATTGCCTAAATATATTATATTTAGTCATGAATCAAAAGTAAAAACTATACTTATTCTTCCAATCATAAATGATTATATATGTAGGCAAAGTAAGAATATGATTGCATATCAGAACAAACGATAAACATAAATTCTAAGGAAAAGAAATATAAAGCTCATAGTTCACCTCCAAAATTTACTATTTTCTGTTCTTTAATTATAAAACACATACACACACATACACACACAGTTGTGTACACAACCTCTAACTTTTCATGGCTTTGCATCCCATGTCATTATCTTGTGATATAGAGACCTCTCCTCATAAGTTTATAGTTGGGATTAATGAATATTCATTACCTTAGTCAATATTCAAAGAGGAAAGCAGAAAGCATCCTGGAGAGTTTGAATAGAAATTATTAGAACAAGAAACTGGTCACACAGACAAGAATATAACTGGGAAACCACTGAAATGATAAAGGAAATCTTGACATGAGATGTGTGGGCAGCTATACTCACCCATATTTTGGGTATAGAGAGACAGTGGCTTAATTGTAGACTAAGGTCAAGGGCAAACTGTGGAGCCAAAATCTGTTTGTGTGAGGGTAACTGACACCCAGAAGAAGGTGCCGTTGAAACCCATAGCAACAAAAGAGGATTACACGTTGCCACAGGTACGCTATAGAAGGTGTCTGGTGTACCAACACTCCACTGGCCAAATCTAAGTGACAGGAGAGGATGGGGCTTGGAAATGCAGATCCACGGGAATCAGCACAGAAAAGAAAGGTTTGGGAAGAATATTAGAAAAACAGGTGAAGGTCAAATCCTAGGCTTCTGGGTTGATCTGGTTTGCTGGTACTAGTGTATACTTGGCTACCGTGACATTCCTCTTTTACACCCATCTGCTTGAGTGAAAGGGGCTGCAATTGCTACTTGAAAGGCAGGAAGACTGGAGGACTTGTATTTGAGAAGCTGCTTGTAAGGAAAGAGTCAACCCTGGAGCCCAGATGTCCTAGGTCCCATGTAGAAGTACGCCATCACAAAGTCGGAGTCATATTTTGGAAAACTTTCTGAGAACTTTAAGAATACTTTAATCATCTCTTAAATTTCACACACACACACACACACACACACAATCAGGAGCACTGAATCACTATTCATGTTTTTACAGCAAGGAAGTCGATGCCTTCCATTCTATTCCTTAGCTCTGGGCCTCATGGCTGCTAACGTAATATCCTCACGGCCGGCACAACAGGATATACTGCTGGAAGGATCTTGTCTTTGAAGTAAGATGAGAAACCCTAAAGCTTTCATTTGCCTAATGAAAACCTCAGCCAGAAAGTTTCCCAGTTTCTGATCACATATGGAATCTTCTAGGCTCATTTTGACTTGGGTCGCCAGATGCTGGACCTGCACGCGGCATTCACATCCAAATTTGGAACAGGTGCTAATTATCAGAACAGGAAACAGACACTCAACCCAAAGAAAAAGTCCTCCCTTCATTCTGTATGGAGAGCGGTGCAGGGCTGTATTATAAAAGGATCCCTATTGACTTACAGCCCCGAGTTGCAGTCTGTGAAGGTAATTGTCTTCTCCCTGCCCAACGGCTTCTTGACTTTACTCGGGTATAAACATTCAGGTCCCACATAAGAAGGCTTTATGTAAATATGAATGTGATTTCCCCCCACACATAAAGGCGGTTTTCATTGAAGAGCAACATTAGACTCACTTTAACAGCCAGGGTAGCTCAAGGAAAATGATTCCAAGTGAATGTGAAGAAATGGGCACCAGCCAGATGTTTCCATGTGGGCACCTCTGCCCTTCCTCCCTTTTCTAAATATACAATGCTGAGTGGAGGCTGTCAGGGTCAGGAAAGAGGAAGTTCTCAGACACCCGTGCAAAGCAATAATCTTCAAGTGGATGCCATGCCGACAGGGATGTGGTGTTAGTTACAGGGAAGTCAGGAGGCCGAGACGGGTAGTCAAAGAAAGTTAAAAACAAAATCAGTGTGAGGCGAAGGGTCACTGAGGGAAGCAAAGAGGAGATTCAGAAGGAGAACATCTGTTTGCTTCTCAAGAGCAGACAGGGAGGGGAGCAGGAGTGGTGCTTCTCTTTGTTTTCTTCTCTCTGCTACACACGGCATGGTTTTGATATCCTCTCGTTTTTCTCGTAATCTTCACAGGTCCAGATGACTAATGTGTGGGTGTGAGCCACTCTCTATAAATTGAAGGTCACTAAACAAATGTTAACACTTGCTCCCTCCCAATCTGCTGCACTCTTACTTCATGACCAAATGACTTCTACCAGTTTCTGCATCATTTACCAGAGGACTCCTGCAGTCCAAGTTCAGCTGGTGTCTAAAGCTTGTGTGCCTGGGCCTTCGCTTGCTGCCTTCCTGACATTGTGCTATTTCAGTCTATGAGATTTGTGTTTCTTAGTTCTAAAGAAAGTTTTAGTGGTAAATAGAAAGCAGATCTTTAACTATCTTTTTGGACATTAGAAGCAGAGGTTGGACCCACACCCATCTTCACAATGAAATGTCAATTCAAGTCCTCTCTGAGATCCACACTAATGTGCTTTCTTATTTTTTATATGTATGTATTCTTATGAGATAGTATCATTAGAGCATTTGGTATAATGTTCTAACAAATGGTATAACAGTTCAGTTTTATACCTGAATATGTGCAGATATTTAGAATATTTACTAAATATTTTAGATATTCACAGATTCATTCTTACGTGATGTAGTCTTAACACGCTGCAAGTTACCTTCCTATAAAATGGTCCCAATGGACAAGTTCACACATGTTTTAATTAATGACGACGAGATAATCATTCTAAGATAGACAGTCAGTGTAGAGATTGCTGGGGTACTGGCTGTATGTCTATCCCCTCCCTTCACTCAGACTGTAAAGCAATTATTATACTATTCTTTTAACCATCTAGGTTTGATTTGATCTCTAAATGATACAAAAATATAAAACCAATACCCCAGAACCTCCCCTTCTGCTGTTATAAAATTTCCTGTGTAAATGTGCTTTTTCCCACCTGTCATGGAACCACATTATGGCCTACAGGCATTCTGCTGTATTGAAAATAAGACAGAGCTTACTTTGGAAACATCCAAGTTGCCTGTATTACAACAGATAGGAATAGTGGCATCACGGTTTGGCTTTTAGGGTCACTGCCGTTTCTCACTCGGTCAGTAATCACTCAGATCCATGGCATTTCAAATCGTGCAGAGAGTGCCAGGTGGGGCGCGTGTCCGAGCATCGCAGGTGGAGACTCAAGTCAGTTTCGGAGCACCCTGCTTCTGCACTGGTTCTCATAACAGGGGCATTTGCCTCTTAAGACCAGGCAATATTGCTTCACTCACAAAGGAACAAAAGCTAGGAAACATGAATCTTTCAAAATGTTTTTGGTAAAAACATCTTATAGAACTTCTGAAACTCTATCTCTCTTTAGTAGACAGAAAGTTTTGGCATTTGTTGATGGCAGACATAAACCCTCAGTTATCAATCTGTAGTCGGAGGCTCTGAGCTGCAGGCTGTCCTACCTCTTCTCCCCTGCTGCTTTCTGTCTGCCCCACAGACATCTTTGCCACCTTTCACTGCAGCTCTCCCTGGGTCCCCCTGTTTTCTAAAAACCCTCATTTAGGTTAGTGTGAACTCCCTAGAGATAGCTTCCCTACCCCATGGTTATAATCTGTCGACAATCTCCTTTTTATTTTCTATACCATTATTTCCTGCTTATCCAACTCTGATATACCATATACTATAAATCTCCCCCATCAATACACATTCCACAAAAGCAGGCTCTCTGCCTCTAGTACACAATGTCCCTTGACTTGATGGCCCCTGACAAGAGGAAGTCTAGAAGTTCAGACCACACTTTAATGACATGACCAGAGAAGAAAGCACTACTCTCATGACAACCTCACACATCTCGTCTGTCCTCAGAGAGGGGTAGTTGAAAGTGGTCCTGTCTCAGAACCCTATGGTGTCTTCACTGTCACTTGAGTTTGAGCTAAGATTCCCAAGCACGGTTCTGCCACTGTGTCCTGGGAAGTCTCTGTAGAACATTACCTCAGTCTTAAAAATACCTTTAATGCTGGATGCTAACATAAACTCCTGGGCTCCTCTGAGGACAAGAGGATTAATCTCTGAGGCACAGGCAGCACACAGAGGAGTCAATTGGCGCTGCTGTGTGTGAGCCACTGTTTGAGGGAACAACTGAGGGAAAAGAGGGTTACTCTGGCTTACAGTTTGAGGGAATGCATTCTATCGTGTTGGGGGAGTTGTGACTTCAGAAACAGGAGGAGCAGGCTCACATTTCACTTGCAATTAGGAAGCTGAAGGAGATGGATGTTGGTGCTTAACTTGCTTTCTCCAGGACCCACATACATGGCATAGCCCTTCCCAAGTTCAGGCACTCCTTTCCTCTTTGGAGAATTCTTTCTGGAAATGTTCTCATGCACATATTAACAGATTTCTCCCATGGGTGATCCTTAATCTAGTCAAATTCAGGATGGAGATTCAGTATCCCATCTTGCACTGTCCTAGACATCCTATATAATGAGAGTAGTTTGTGTATTTCTTGAAGAGATGCATATTGGAAAGTGTTGTCTATCTTTTTACCCATTGCTTGCCATGACCTGTACTGCAGCTGTCACTGCAAACTTTGGAAGAGGATAAGAAGAGGAATTTGTATAACCTCTATGGTAGTCAAAGCACTGTTCCCCTTAAGAGCATCATTGTGGAGTTATATTACAGCCTCGCGTGGTCCACAGGCAAATACTATCACCCTTGTCTTCAGGAATAAAGACACACATGGAACCATACTCAGAAGGTTTTACCTCAATCTTTGGCCAAATGCACTGAGGTTCTGTCTGTTCTGTCTAATCGTCCATTACACCTGTTAATTAGGAAAGACAGGAGAGGGAGGTAAAGAATGATTTTTGATGTATCAGTGTCTATGATTGACTGTGTCGAGAACTTGGGGTCTTGTTAGTTTGGTGTTCTGTACACAGTTCTTCCAAAAGGCTAAAATGCATATTTTATAATTTTTTTTTTTACCAATTTCTTCATTATTGCTGATGAGACAGAACTGAGAGCACTAGAAGAAAATCAAACACATTTCTCTGATGAAGAATAGGGGATAATGTATAATTTATAGTCTATGTATTCATGGTTGAAAAATCTTAAACTTCCCATTTTCTTTTCTTTATGATGATGTGATTCAGAAATCTCATCTACAGTTTGATCACAGAAATGTCAGACTCAGGTTGTGCAAGAACGAGGTTCAAGGCTTATGGCTCTGTAGATGGAGGTTCAGAAATGGGTATTCCTGTCTGCTTTCCATGCCAATATTAAATATCTGTTACTCAGATATGCACTCTGTTTCAAGTTTTAGGCAGAGTTTGCATTCATGATGATCTATCCCATGTTTGTTAACTCAAGCTTAGCTAAGACAACACAGACTGTGTTTTATCCTTGTAGGATATTGGTGTGGGAGACACCCAGTAAAAGTTAAATTTATTTAATTCTTGCAGCAAGTCAACACTTCTCTGATTAATATGGCTATTGACCACAGCCCTTTTAATACACTATTTCTAGCTTGCATTTGAAGATCTCAATAAATCATTGAATTTCACTGAATTTGGGTCACAGCCTGAGAAACTCCAATACAGTTTATTGACCACACATAACAAACTTGCCATGAATAATAACATTTTATTTGTGGCTTTCCCCACTCCACTTAATAAAACATAAGAACAGATGATGGAATAAACTTGGAAGGATCCTAGTGAAACTGGGTGAATTCTTACTATCCTAACCAGAATACCCTTGCAACATTACTGTCTTTCATACCGCCTCGCTTGGGTGTGTGCATATGGTGCCTGGCATTTCCTTACTAAGACACTCGGTAGTTCAGTCATATTCTGTTTGGATAGGCTGTAGGTATTGCTGGATAAATTTCAAGGTTGTTTGCATTTACTGATCTACTTAATTTGTGCTTTTGTTGGAAATAGTTCATCTGGAGCGGTCTAAAGGAGACCCAGTGATCTATTGTAGAGTCTCACAGCCCATGTGCCCCCAAGCAAGACTATTCCTCTTTTTTTTTTTTTCTAGACTGTAGCTTTGTGGCCATCCACAAAAGTTAAGAAAAGCAAGAAATAGTATAGAACATAGAATACTTAGGAGTTCAATCGTCTATTTTATCTTATCCTTCTTTTAACTGTTTGAATGTGAGAAAACTATAAAAAAACAAGTGTCTCGAAGCTGAAATAATAAATACTTTCTCTATTGTAAGAAAAGCATGGGAAGACTCCCTCCTACTGATTTACATTGATGCAAAAAATAAAGAGCAAAGCAGATTAGCTGGTAAGGAAAATAGCCTGTTCGTTTTCTTTCCATTTTGAGTTACAGTTTCCATAGCGAATGAGTATCCTGTTGTAAAGCACCCAGCACAAGGTTATAGAAAGATCCAACAAGTATTTACTGACTGTGGACACATAGTTTCATTATGATTTCAGATCAATTTGTAGCTATCAGGTTTCCAGACAGGGCTTATCACACACATTGTTGACTTGAAGAAATGGGCTTTCCTTATCTTGTTTGGGTACCCTGAGATGCTGCAAAGGATGACCGTTGTACGTTATTTGTAACAGAAAAGTTCTGAGGTTTCACAAATCTATTACTTGCTGCTCAGACCTTGCTTCTCTGTGCATGTTCTCCTCCTTGTGCACACAGTGGGCACAGAGTGCATAGTAGGGCTTAGATTAGTTGTATTGATGTTAGCTTATTACTTGACTTTTGACCACCACAGGCCATAGTGTGGAAGCCTGTTCTAATAAGGCAATATCTTATCTGAAACAGGGGCAGGACAATGTTTTCACACAATTATTTCAATATTTCCTCACCTTCTAAAAGTACAAAGGAATAAGGAATAAACATTAACATCAATTCATCAAAACTTCTCACAGGTCTATAGAGGAGAATAGACAGGTGCTATTTCATTATTTTAGAGGTGAGGAAATTAATTAGTAAAGAAGCTAAGTTTTTGTTCAAAGCCTCCAAATAGCCAATTTATCAGTTTAGGCTTCTGGTGAAGTGAGGATAGTACATGCTCAATTGTGATAGGGCTGTCTGAAGTAGGCTAGGAAGGAGGACGTTTGTAAGGTGACAATGAATATTTAGGAAAAGTGCCATGGGGTTGTGCTGTATAGAGGCTGACGTCCTGTGAGGAACTAACTATTTACATTGCCCAGCAGAATGGCTGAAAATGAGAGAGTAGTGCAGGACAGTAAGAGGAGAGCAGTTATCATGCCAGCTGACCTTCATTGAAAGACCACAACCTACTCAAAGTTAGGGGGAAGGAATAGACACAGCGCTCAGCCTCACATCCTTCTTGTTATTCAATATCTTGCTTCCTTCCCATTATCTGATGGAGAAGAAGGAGGCTTAGGGCACAGCCACGAGAGATCAGCTCCTGAGGCACAGGGCACTATCAGGGGGAAGAGCAATACCTTTGTTTTTTCAATGTGTGTTATTGTCAGAAACTGTACTTACAGTTTTTGTGAGCCAGTCATATTTATGCATTTCTAGTTTTAAATATAATTATCCTTTGGTTTGTGGTTTATATGCTACATTTTGAGTATTAAATTGCTTAAAGTGTAAAAAATGTCTGTATATAATTTTAAAGACAGGGACTATGTTACATTTTTTCATCCCAATTTTCATCATAAAAAAGCTACATGATAGTAGTGAGTTTTGTAGTTGTAAAATGGAAACACATATGAACACACCTTCATGATTCTAAAGATTTAAGCAATAAGTGTTTTACCAGATTATGACAATTTTATTGATTTTTCCTTATTACTGGCTTTTCTTAATTTCTAGCTTATGTCTGCACTTTTCTGGGCTCATGAAGTCCTAAGCTAAGTACCACCTCTCATGCCCCTCCCCAAGTCCACTGATAGGGGAGATCCTCCTCCCCTTCCATCTGACCCTAGTTTATCGGGTCTCATCAGGACTGGCTGTATTGTCCTCCTCTGAATGAAAAATAGAGAAAAATTCAATCCTCATGTCCTCATTTGTTTAGAGGAGTGGCTGAACTCTGCTCAGGGTAACTGAAGGAAAGACAGATGGGTAGAACGCCTATTCTGTGGTGAAGACTCGGTTTTTAATAGGAGCTCACGCAGTGGGCCCAAGTTCCTACTAATGCCATTTGGCATGCCTCACTTCCCAAGTCCTAAATTTGCCAGGCAATGACTAACCTCGATTAGATAACTTCAATTAGATGGCTCTACACCAAGGAAAAGCTTTTATATAATTTGCTTTTCCTCTTAAAGGTGTCAGCATTATTTTATCTCCCATATAAGATCTCTACAAACTCTCACTACTGTTACTATTAGTACACCTAATACGCATGCCTAAATGATGGGTTGATTGGCTAAATTTATTCATTTCTTCCAATTCTCTTACTTGAAGATAGTATAGTTAGATGAAGTCAATGGTTACCAAATCTGAGTATCAAGATAATCTAGGGACATTTTTAAAAATCAATTTGTTCTTTCCCTGGTCAAACCCAACCAGAAATTTCTGGAAAGGAAGACTCACAGACTATCCTCTCAGGAGACCTCCTTGGGGTTTGTAGGCTGACACACACAACGTGGAATGACCCAGTGATTTGTGTTGGCTTTCTCATCCTAAAGATGAGGGCGCAGAAGTGAGAGACATTTAGTAGAACAAGTGCAGGATGGATGCTTTATTACACTCCCAAGATTTTCTTCCTTGACAGACACATCCTCACAGCTTTAAAGAATCTACTGCAGCTATTATTACCTCCGTGACACAGGAAGACACAGCAAGAGAAGGGAATTGTCACCAGAATTAGATGTGGATAGAGGGCTCCTGGTTTCTGGTGCAGTGATTTTTAAATTGTAGCAGTTCTTATCAGTAGAACCATACTGAAGAAGGGTGTTTTAAATGTCAGTGTCAACTCATTAATGCTCTCTCTTTTCCTCCATCTCAGGCCAAAGGAAAGAAATGACTTCTTCTGGGTATGCTGTGGGTTTCCTCTTTAAATGAGCCCATTAAAAGTGTCCTCGCCTCTTCCTGCCTAACTAGTCTCTCTTGGTTCTCAGTTGATGAAATAACGTATACTACTTAAGATTCATATTTCCGTTCTAACTATGCCTTGAAGGAGCAGGATTAACTTTCTCAGCTTCTTCCTCAGCAGTAAACTCTAATTGGCTGACAGCTTGCTCAGACAAACACGCAGCCCCTGAGGGCTTTCATGGTAAAAGAAAAGAAAACATGGTCACAGATCTACCATTTTCCAACACATTTTCTCCAACAAACTATAAAAATAAGACTGCATCCAGAAGGCTGGACACACACACACACACACACACACACACACAAAATGCTAGACACTTTCCCATAAAATGTGAGAATGACCCAATATCATTCCTTCCCTTTCAACTGTTTTATCTCTTGTCCCAAGGAAGAAAATCTTTGCAGACTGTAAATTCTACTCTTGCATGACTATGCATGCTACTTTGATGAATTACCTGAGCAAGGGAGCATGCAACTGTCTCAGCTGGCCAGACTCTTCGTGCATCTCTTTTCTTAGGCTAGAGTCTGCTTGAGGTGTAGATGACATTTCCTCTAATAGCAGCAGCTATTGGGCTTTGAGAGAGATAGACTCTGTCACCATGAACAGCCCCATCTGCATAGACACTGTTTAATTAAAGTGGCATAGTTCCAAATAAAGAATGTTTGGCCTTCCTTGGCACTGTGGTGCATCCAAGACTTTCTCAAGGAACTGGGCACCATTGCATCTTTCTTTCTGGGTGATGTGGGCTTCAGGCCTGACGGTGTTGTAATTGTTTTATTATCGAGATTATTTATTATCGCCTTACATAGGTGAAGTTGCCATAATGGAGAGGGTAGAAAAGAGAGATTCACACAGACATAGTCCCAAGTTCTTTGTTATCACAGTTTTACAGTGACAAAATAGATCTGTAATATCATTCAGACCTAGGATTTGTTATTCTTATTCACCATTAAGCCCAGAGTCATTTCAATGAGATGCTAAAAAGATAGGTGTCTTAGATAGGGTTTCTATTGCTGCAACAAAATAATGTGATCAGAATTCCAGCTGGGGAGGAAAGGGCTTATTTGGCTTACACTTGCATGTCACTGTCCACCTTGAAGGAAGTCAGGGCAGAAACTCAAGCAGGACTGGAACCTGGAGGCAGGAACAGATGCAGAGCCCATGGAGGGGTGCTGCTTACTGGCTTGCTTGTAGCTTTTCTCATCCTGCTTTCTAACAGAGCTGAGGACAAGCAGCCCAGGGACAGAAACACCCACAATGAGCTGGGTCCTTCCCTGTCAATCACTAATTAGGAAAATGCCACACAGCCAGATCTTATGGAGCCATTTTCTCAGCTGAGATTCCCTCCTTTCAGATAACTCTAGTTCGTGTGTCAAGTCGAAGTAAGATTAGCTGGCACAAGAGATAAAGAGGACGTCAACAACTTCAGGAACTCTTTGGGTAAAATCTGCTGGAAAACTCATAGTATGTTGAGAGATGGAGTTTGGACAAATGCTCAGTCATACCTCATGGTCTCGAGAACAGCATCCCAGAACTACTGGACAGTCATGGCTCATGTAACTGATGAGTCAAGAAACAGGAAGATTGCTTAACAGCTTTTCGGTTTGTGGAGGAGATATGATATGACATGATTAGTTTGTGATTGACAGTGTTCACTGTAGTATAGTATGAATAAGGAAGATTAATTTAAACACGTATGTATAAAGTTTTGCATTTGAATAGTGTCTAAATGAGAGTGAATGGGAATGAGAGGGCACATTTCAGCAGAGAATCCCTGGGTTTCCAGTTCTTTACAAATCTCGGAGAAAGTCACAGTGTGACACAGCTGTTGAGGGCAGGGAAGCAGGCTCAGTGACATGATTCACTGTAAGCACCACCACCAAAAACATAACCGATTTTGCCTTCCTTGTGTTTAATTGTATTTAGAGGCATATTTTGGCATCTTGTTAATTGGTAGGCACGTTAGCTATTCTACTGTAGTAAAATGCCATGACTGAAGCAACTAACAAAGGAAATATCTAATTGGGGTTTACAGTTACAGAGGGCTAGAAGTTCATGCCCACCATGGCATTACACTACATGACAGCAGTCAGATACACATGACATGGAGAGCTCACATCCTGATCCACATACAGAAAGCAGGAAGGTATTTGAAACTTTAAGCCAGCTCCCAACAATACACTTCTTCCAACAAGGCCATACCTTCTAATTCTTCTGTAAAGGCCACCGACTAGGGACCAAGAATTCAGATGACTGAGATTTATGAGAGAATTCTCATTCAAACTATATATGAAAGTTCTAAATCAATCTTACTTTCCTATAATGGTGAAGAATTTAATAAAACTTCTTTTAAATAAAAGGGATATTGTCATAAGAGAAAAACGAAGACTGACAGAAACCAAAATAAAAGTCTCGACATATTTACTCATTCACCTGGGAAACATGACTTACACTTCTTCAGTGACTGTGTCAGTCTAGAGCCAGACTAATGTTATGAGTAAGAGAAGGACAATCAAACAAGAATAAGAAATTACTACATAGGGCAATGTGCATCCTAGGCACTAAGAATGGGGTTGTTAAGCTGAATTTGATGAGAGCATGGGCTTCTAATGGATCTAGAAGGGAGAACAGAATACTTTTTGGGTAAAAAGGGGTATATTTAGTAACTAAATACAATAAGACAAAGAGAGATGGATGTTAAATAGCTCTTAAAACTAGTCCACAAAGAAAACATGAGAGAGGAGAAAGAGAGAAAGTGAAGTAAAGACTATAATATTTAATTAAGATAATTTGGTTGGGACTTAAAAAATAATTTAAAATCCTACAGATATTTATGAGGGAAAATAAATGATTAAGAATAACCAACACAACTCTGAAAATAAGGGAAATGAGGAAGAATCTAACTAAATTAGTAAAAATGATAAGGCAGTTTGGTAAGGATAATTGTATTAACAAAACAAACATTTTTAGAAACATTCAAGCACATGTAAGTGTATGAAAAGAAAGGAAATATCATAAATATGGGGAAAGATGGCTTATCCTACAAATGAACCAAAGCAGTTAAGGTAATTGTTAAATGGTTGCAAAGATTTAGATTATAGCTCATAGTTACATATTCAAATTCATTCCAAATGAAGCAGCTTCTTAAATATAAGGCACAAATTCTCAAAACAACTAAATGATGCAGAAATGTGTATTTTGAAATGATTTTTTTTTCTGAGCCCAAGTCTAGAAAGGGAAACTAGCCTTTTTTAATTTAAAAACTAGAAAGGGAAAATAATGATTATTTTTCATTTTCTCAAAAAAGAGCAAGAAGGTGGATGTAGCTCTCTTGGCAAACTTCTAGCTTAGCTTGCACTACGCTCTGATTTTGATACCTAGCAGAGCATTCACAAGGAATGGTGATCCATGCGAGTAATTCAAACACTCAGAAAATGGAGGCAAGATGGTCAGGGTTACTTTTTGTTACATGGGAGTTCAAATCCAGCTGGAGATACATAAATGAGTTCCTGCTTTAAAAACCACTTTGAAGGATAAAATGAGACATGAAAGAAAACTAAAAGATATCTGCCTTCATTGTTTGCCATTAAAACTAACGTATTCAATTTGCCCTCAAAGAACTTTCCCTTTTAGTGAATGGCATCTCTGCCCACTTGGCTCTCACGTTGAAATCTGTAAGTCCTTGTTGACTCTTTGATCATCTCTATTTCCAATCTTCTAGTAAGTACTGCCTGCTTTAAAGAAAACAAACAAGTGAAAAGGAAACAAACATAAAATCAGACTCAAAATCTTCCCAGTGTTCTTGATTTTTTTTTTTTAATATGACTCCCATGAAAAAACACACCACTCAGATCCCTGTAACTGCTTTCTTACTGCTTTCCTGGACATGCCTTTGGTGGTTGAGTATCCATTCTCCAGAATGTTTAAGATGTTGTTTGTATATTGAGAACACAGTATATGCTATGATTGTTCTGGGGGTTAACAATATGGCAGTAAAGAAAACAACTAAAGTATACGTTCCTAAGGCACCAAGACTCAAATGGATACAGGGAAGACAAGAGCAGGAGGGTGAAGTGATGCTTATGATGGTGTAAACTGTGTAGAAACACAAAGCAGATGCAGAATGCGGGGTCTGTCTGGGAAGCCATCTTTGAGCTGTATGCTTTGTGTATTGCATCAAAGCTTGGCAGAGGAATGGACATCTCGAAGAACTCTTCTTCGTTTTTCTTTTCAAACACATCTGCTCTCAGTAACTATCATTTTTTTTTAATTCTCCAAAAGGCACAAATCTTGAACCTTACAGATGGTTTGGTTTTAAGTGACCACTGATTCATGTATTGAAAACAGAATGCAAGATGGAGGTTGGGATATAATTTATGAGATAATTTTAAAATTCCAGGTGAAAATTCCAGGGATTTGAATAGGGACGTGGTGGTAGAAATTGGGAGAAGAGATAGATTCTAGATGTATTTCAAGGCCAGAAGAAACAAACAAACAAAACAGCAACAATAACAAAAACCAAACAAGCAAAACCACAATTGTGTTGAACTATGTATGGAATTTTCAGTTCTCAGTAAAAATTAAAAAATATATATATCCCGCTTCCTTTTTATCCTTAAAGAGACAAAATCTGCCCTCAGTCCAGAATCTGGACATTTGAAAAAATCTGTCACTGAGTCCCTTTTTCCCCCCCACATTTTGCCTGGTTCACCTTCTTAGCTTTTGAATTCAAATATTACCTAGTCAGAGATATAGTCTCTAATCATGACATTTAAAATGAAATGTGTGAGTATTCTGGCCATTTGTATTTATTTATGTTCTATACATATCTAAGTTCTACCACTGATAATATAATTATCACTGTAATGTCTTACTTGAACATTTTCGTTCTTTCTAAAATGTAAGATCTATGCACATAGGACTAGAATAATACCTACCCCCGAACAATGTTCAATATCTGTTCAACAAAATTGTGTTTCTTCCATGGGATTATCCAAATTTACTTTTAAAAATCTCAATTATGTTCAAATCAAAAATTTCCCTTCTTGTAAAGAAATGTAGCATTGAAAGAGGGGACTTCGTGCTGCACATTGATGCTAAGAAGGTAGGGACATTCTCATACACATTCTTTCCAGAGTGGAAAACGGAGTCTGTTCATTTTACATTTTCAAATGCTGTGCATTTTCACATCTATACTGAAAAACCATTTTAGGCCGATAGTGCCCAGATCTGTCAGGGGTTATAAACAACCAGAATAATGGGGATCATGTAGGCTTAGGTTTACCAGAGCAATCACTGTGAGTGAAGTATGCTAGTTCTCAGTTGATAACATAATATTTTGTTATCACATATAAAACATCAATTATGTACATGAAGGGACCGTAATTGTCTATTTATAAACCCTGCCTAGGGGTAGTTTAATTCTATTTCTAAGCTGCTAGAAATTCAATTGATGCAGTACAAATTAATGGTCAATTCTAATAATACAAAGTTTATGAGATTTAAGTCCAAAACAGAGGCTGTTCCACATAATACTGCAATTATTAGTAATCCATGTGGTTTTTAATAAAGGAGATAAAAGAGTTATCTTTCTAAGGCTCTGGATATGTTAACATTTTTCTTCATGTGTCTGTATTAGAGATATTGCAAAGGCTGGTAGTACATTTCTTTGTAAATACCTCACATTAAAATTTGTGTGTGTGTGCTAATTGGTGTATAGGAAAATAATTCCAAATAATAAGCAATTGTTCATATAAATGGAGTAGCATAAATAGCTCAAGCATCTTGCTTTCTGGCATAGATGCAAAGTCATATTGAAACTATCAAAGTGCTTAGATTGAAAGACTCTGAGATGGCCCTCGATAGTTTAGAGGTCAGACCACCTTTAGTAAACTCAGAATGTACATAAGGTGTGGAGTCAAGACAAACTTTACCAAATTTCATGTGAATTCTTACACTACATTAAAGCTTTATGAAGTAACAAAGAGAGAACATACATTTACTGGGAACGCTGAGGTGAGTGGGAGGCATGAGCTACTGTAACAGGGGAAGCTCAGTCCTTGCCCTGTCTGTCTGTCTCTCTATCTGTGATCTCAGTTCCTTACTTTTCCTTTTCTGTTACCCCAGTCTCTATACTGAGTCTCTCAGACTTCTTATCTTCATAGATTCCACTTTCATTCCTGTTATAACGCATGCATGTGTCTGAGCACACATACATATGTGGGTGTTTATGTGTGTGGAGGTTAAAGATCAAAAATGAGTCTTTGCCTGGGTTAATCTTCACCTTATGTGTTGAAGTAGGGTCTCACTCTTAATGTGGAGCTCATGGATTTATCTAATATAGATAGCCATCTCACCTGGAGATCCCTATCTCAGCCCCTCCAACATAGGCATTACACACAGACTGCTGCACCAGTCTGGCATTTACATGGGTTTAAAGGACTTGAACTCAGGACCTCGTACTTGAGGAGTAAGCCCTTCACCACTGAACTATCAATCAAGTGCCCCTCAGTAATCTATTACTGAGTAATATACATTGAGTAATATAGCATTGCCATTTAAATGCCACACTCATAAATCTGTCTAGCATCAAAGTCTGATTTTACTTCCTTCTGTAACAGCATCATCAGACTCTACTAGAATAAAGGATCTCATCCCTCCCTCTCTCTCTGAGTACACTCTACACTATATAAGAGCAAGACTTCTACTGTTTGTGTTTCTTTTTTAATTTTTTTATAAATTACAGTTTATTCACTTTGTATCCCAGTTGTAGCTCTCTCCCTCATCCCCTCCCAATCCCACTCCCTCCCATTTCTCTTCCCATGCCCCTCCCAAGTACACTGATAGGGGAGGTCCTCCTACCCTTCCCTTGACTCTTGCCTATCAGATCTCATCAGGCTTCATTGTCTTCCTCTGTGGCCTGGTAAGGCTGCATCCCCCTTCAAAGGGATGTGATCAAAAAGCCAGCCACTGAGTTCATGTCAGAGACAGTCCCTGTTTCCTTACTAGGGAACCCACTTGGACACTGAGCTGCCATGGGCTACATCTGTGCAGGGGTTCTAGGTTATCTCCATCCATGCTCCTTAGTTAGAGTATCAGTTTCAGAAAAGACTCCTGGGCCCAGATATTTTGGTTCTGTTGCTCTCCTTGTAGATCTCCTGTCCCCTCTCAGTCTAACTCCCCCTTCTTTCATAAGATTCCCTGCACTCTGTCCAAAGTTTGGCTGAGTCTCAGCATCTGCTTTGATACCTTGCTGGATAGAGTCTTTCAAAGGCCCTCTGTGGTACAGGTATATACTCACTTATAAGTGGATATTAGACATATAATATAGTACAAACATACTAAAATCTGTACACCTTAAGTAGCAAGAAGAAGGACTGTGAATAAGATGATCAATCCTCACTCAGAAAGGCAAACAGAACAGGTATTGGAAGAAGGAGAAAACAGGGAACAGGAAAGGAGTCTACCATAGGAGCCTTTGAAAGTTTTATGTGTTTCTAATGCTGAAAATTGAGGCCGAAGTAAATACACTAAAATGTAAGGTGAGGTGAACTGGTAGAAAAAAAATCTCTTAATTCTATAAATTAATTTTTCAACAGTGAAAACCAACAGAGAGCTTGAGACTGAAATGTCTCTTAAATTTATATACACATCTATAATAACATTGTCGGGGTATAAGCATATGTGCATATGATTGTGGAAGAAAGGACTCTTCTTCCACCATCTGGCTTGTATTTTTGAATCAGGGTCTTTCACTACCTGGGAACTCAACAAGTAGGCTAGGTTTGCTGGTCTATGAGCCATGAGAATCCACCTGCCTGTCTCTGCTACCCAGCTCTGCTATTATAAGCACAAGTATCATATCTGGCTTTTTAAAGGTGGTTTCTGGAGCTAAAACTCAGTTCTTCACAGTAAAAAGGTTCAGCTACATTTTTATAAGAACATTTCAATGTAACATTCTTCTGACTTGGGTTCGTCAACCTCTGAAGTTTTCCCAGGACACATTCTTCTACATTTAAAGTATCATGATGTTAAAAGCTTTAAGGCCTCCAGACCATCACAACATTTGTCCTGTCACATTCCCAAAACAGTTCTGGGGTGAGAGGTTCGTTTTGTATCATTTCCGACATTATTCAAGCAGGACCTTATTTGTGGAAGCTGTGGCATTGGAAGATCCCCTTCAAGATGTTTTGTGCTTGGAATTGTATTACTTTGTTCATTACAGAGCTCTAAATAGCTGACAGTCTTAAGAGAAACAGCTTAGTGTGTGCACAACTCTGACAACTGTGTGGGACACAAAGGGAACTTGATAATTTGTCAGCCTACCGCATGCTCCCAGGTTGTTGATCTTCCTTAGCACACCTTCCATGGCCCTGTCCACACAGCACCTGGTTTCACAAGTCTCTAGAGCCAGTTATTGCCTCATGCACCTTTACCAGGCATCAACTACCCATGAATAAAAAGTATCGTGTGTCCAGGGTCCCTGGAGAAAAACTGCTTAAACCAACCTGCCCTGGAGACCAGTATGCCATTGGACATAACTTTCACCTTGTGGGAAACATGTCAAAGAGTCAACACTTGGTGAAGGAGAACTTCTCCAAACCTTGAAGCAACAGAGTAGCCCAAGGCCACTTGCTATATGTAGAATTAAAATAGAATCTGGTGTGATACTCAATAGTTACCAACTACAGAAAACCAGCTGCTGTTCTGCTGAGCTACATTCCCAGCAAATGGGCTGTTAAGAGAAAAAGTAGGACAGGTAAAAGGGCTAATAAGAACTTTTCTGGGAAAACCAAAACCTTAAAAAAGGTTCTATATCAAAGTTAAGCTGGAATCAGAAACAATTGCAGAATTTTGGTGATTCTATAGTATATACTTCATGTACTAATTCAATGTCTGGGAGATGCCTGAAGAAGAAGAAAAGCTGTTTGTTTGCTGAAAGAAACTTTGGTTGGGAAACATTAAACTATACAAAACTTATTTATGTAAAAAGAAATTGGAAGCAAGTATGTTTGTTAGAAATACCGCATTTTGTGTTTTTATAAACCTTATGTTACTGCCATCTGTACCACACTCTTCTGGAATCTAGCTGGTTTAATTTGGAGTTGATGTTTGTATGCTGCATGAGCTACCACAAAGAACACTCTCTTATCTATAACTATGGCTTCTAGCTAATGTTTCTGTATTCAATACAAAAGTGGTGGAAAGTGTTTAGCAACCAGTACTAGATTCTCAGAAGTAAGCTTTATTGAATGAGAGGTCAAAAGGATAATAAATAGATAAATACCTGAAAAAAAAAAAAACTATGTCCCAAATTCCTGTTTTGAATTTGTGTAAATTTAGTTAAGTGATGGTGATTTGAATAATAATTTGAATAGGAGACATGGTACAGCCCCTCTGAACCCATGATTTCTGGATCTTCGGAGCTCCAGGTAATGAGAACTCACTGAGAAGACATCATGGGGTCATTTTATCAAAGCACTTGGATTGGAAATTGTGTCCATCTCCAGTTATATTGCTTTTCTTTTAGCTGAAGTCAGGAGGTCTGGAACTGTATTATTATTTGACATGGAAAATAGAAGTCAAAGCAGGCCCAAGATGCAGCACTTAGATAAGTTGGTTATTTTCTTGGCCATAGACACAGAAGTGACTACATCTCAGTTACTCATCTCACTGCTGCGACAAGCACACTGAGAAAATCAGCTTAAGAAAGAAAAGGTTGATTATGGCCCACAGTTCAATGGTACAGTCCCTCATGGCATGAAAGTACCGGAAGCAGGAGCTTGCATCAGCTGGTCATACTGCAGCTGTGCTCAGGAGGCAGAGGGAGATGAATGCTAGTGTTCAACCGTCTTTCTCTTCATGATTCAGCCCAGGATCCTAGCCCATGGGACTCTGAGAAACACCACAATCAGGGTGGCTCCTCTGAAGCCATTAATCTGAATAGAATCCCCTCAATAGACAGAGAGTTCCTAAGGTAACTCTAAGTACCAGATTAAACACCACAGTAGAAAAACAACACAGGTTTAGATGAGCGGGTTATAAACTCAAAGTGGACACGATGAGTTTAAGGTTTGGGGAGATTTTCAGTTTGAGTCCCAACATCTCAAAACTGTTGAAAGCACAATCCCGATGTAGTCAAATGGGAAATAGTTTCCACGGATCCTCATTTGGTTTGGGGTTTGAACTACTCCTTGTATTAATGCAATTGGCTGTCCATTCCCTTCACCTGTCTGTACTATGCTCACACCCCCACCTCCAAAGTGCACATAAGTGACCTCAGAATGCTGAGTCCCCACTTGCATCAGGGTACACATATTCCAATCTCGGAACAATAATATATTGCCCCACCCCTGGTAAATAATTAAAATTTACACTTCCTAGTCAATTATATTCTCAGTGTATCTAGGTGTGAAGAATGGATGGACTGATCCAACTGGAACCAGTCTGGGAAGTATGTGCAGTGAGGCTGAACTGTGCCTTCGAGTAACGTTGAGGGAGAACACCCTATTTACCGTCTCATGCTTACTCACAGTTGGATATAAATCTGATTAAAATCAGATGCATTGTAGGAGCAGGCATGAGCAGGACAGAAATGATTGTATAAACTAATCTACCTATAAATGGTTGTATAAACTAATCTACAATGAAGAACTACCCAAATTATGGCCCCTGTCTGCAGTTCTTTTCTCTTTTGTATGCAAAAAGAATCTCTAGATAACTATCTTAAACCTTGAGGGTCCTTAATTATGTGGCCACTGTGACACTGTGTTCCCTCTTACCCTGTAATATTTCTTAGTGTCACATAAAATCATCCTGTTCCTTTTGCAAATCTCTGCCAGCCCCTATTTTCAATTCTCTAGAAAAAGGCCAAGGACCTGGACCCTTCTGGCCCATACTTGAATCACTAGTTACAAAACTAGAAACGAGTATGCCAAGAGAGGCTATCAATATTTTTCATCTATTAGAATAAATGTCAGAATCAAACACTTACAGAAAATTGAATTTGGACTGGCTCAGTGGCTAAGAGCACTGGCTGCTCTTTCAAAGGACCCAGGTTTGATTCCCAGCACCCACATCACAGCTCACAATTGTTTGTAACTGCAGGTTTAGGCTAATACCCTTACAGACATACATGCAGGCAAAACACAAATGCAATAAAATTAATTAATTAATTAATTAAAAATAAAAGAAAACTGAACTCTTGTGTTTTAGAGATTGACTACACAAACAGAGAAACAAAGAACAAAAACAAAATAAAATAAAAGCAAGACATACCTTGGGGCTAAGTCTTAAAGACTACACATAATAGAAAGAAATCTATACATATAGAATAAAATCAAAGCAATGCACTTAACAGAAAGAAAAACTTGTGCCTGATATGAAAACCTTAAAAAAAAAAGCTTAGAGGAAACAATAACCCATATTACTGTCCATATTGTAAATCAATGGAACAATAAAAAGAAATTAGAATGAACTAAAGGCTGTTTATCATCTTTGAAAAGCTGACACTAAATCTGTACGTGCCTTTCTCTCAGAAGTCAAGTATGTGGGGAGAATTTTTAGAACCAGATGTGTTTTGTGGATGAGGTACATAAAGAAATGTCACCTGTTATGTTTTTTATATTGTTTGACATTGAATGGTAAGTCATTTATAACAACACATCTTCTCTTTATTGACTTGTTTACTTTAACAGACAAGCATGCCTACCTGGTTCAAGTGTTATTTGAAGCTAAGATAAAGCTTCGTGAGCATTTTTTAAACAAATGAAAGGGACTAGTAAAATTGAGATGACAAGTATGCAGACAAGGCTTCATGAGCTGAAGTTTCCCAGCCTTTCAAAGGAGTAATTTAATTTAAGACTTGACTCAAAAAGCAGTGAATAGGTTGTAGGTTTATATTAAAAAAATTTTCATGAAGGCATGGTTTCAGATAATATGGCTATATTTCTCAAAATGAGACCAAACAACATTTCATAGATGATACATAGTTTCTTCTAAAATTTGCTTTTTTCCATCAGCTTCTTTTCATGTCCTGGTGGTTTTTTATATCATTGTTCATTATTTTTAACTCATGAAAACTAACTACTACTAGCTTTTTAATCATTATTTTCAAAAGAAATAAGACACCTTAATATTAGTTCTACTTTCTTAAAACAAAAACATACAGAATCATTCTCCCACAGCTCTCTTCCATACAATTATTTTAAAAAGAGACAAGTTTTCCATATTTAAATTAATACTTCATAATGTAGCTTAGTATATGAGGCTGTACTGAAATGTTTCAAATTTAAGCACTCCGAATTTGTCAGTTAATATTGTGAAAAAGTCACCACAGTTTTGAAGGGATTATTTACTTATTGTGTTTTTATGTTAATTTGAATACTTTAAGCTTTTGGCTTGATGATCAGCCCTTTAATAAACACCCTGTCATTCACTGTTATACACTCAAAGGTGAACACAATATATAGATGCTATATCATAGATGCTCAATTACTATTTGCTGAACACATCAGTGGATTGCTACATTTTTTTGCGTGTTGAGTTTTGAGGACAGGATCCCTTGTATCCCAGGCTGAACGATATTTTATGTGTTGTGAGAGTACCTTCACTTCCTTCCACTTCTGGAGTGTTGAGATTACAGATTCATGCCACGATCTCTCTCTCTCTCTCTCTCTCTCTCTCTCTCTCTCTCTCTCTCTCTTTCTGTGTGTGTGTGTGTGTGTGTGTGTGTGTGTGTGTGTGTGGAGAGAAAGAGAAGGAGAGAATGATCCAAATTTTTTTAAGGATGAAAGTATGTTCTAGGAATTGCTACATTAGATGATTTTGTCCTTATATGAGCAACATATAGGGTATACACACCAATGTTGGTGGTTTAGGCTCCTAGTCATCTAGGCTATACATAGTGAGTCTATATATAGTTGTATTCCTTCTGAGCTATACACCTGTGCATCTTGAAGCTGTGGGGAGCTGCAACATGATGGTAACTATTTGACTATCCAAACATAGGTAAGATACAACGGGAGCACTTAAAATATAGATAAAAATGAAAAGAGGGCAAGTTAATGTACTCCCCTCACTATGTGGAGAGCTTGCAGAAGCAGAAGTTTCCATATGAGACACAGAATGATGGCTATTAATGTGGTGCCCATCTCATAGTATACACTATAGGTACTTGACTTGCACTATATCAGTTTTCTTTCTTTAATATTAAATTTAGATGTTTTAATTTTTACTTTATCAACATTTTATTTTTTAACTTTTTGACTTTTTCTAAGAACACCCTAAAGTCCAACACACTATTCTACTATACAGTTACTTCCTTTGTATTTTACTCTATAAGCTTTTTATTTCTTTAAAAACTCACGTTCACTGCTAAGGTACAGACACACACCAGGCCTGTATTGTCTTGGTCTCATCAAATTACCATAGTTTATATGCATGTTTTGTGCCATTTTAGAAACTCCAAGGACAACAGTACATCCCCCATGAAGCTTCCACCTCCCATGACAGTAGAGACTACCAGATCTCCCAATGGCTCAGCTTGAGGGATACCTTTCTTTTTAGCTATACAATCACATAGTTTGTTTGTTTTCAAGTATTGGCTATGACCATTCCCTGTACTGAGCTGGGTGTGAGGTCCATGCTTCTAGATTATCTAAGAAGCTGCTGAGAACTGTGGAACCTTGGCTCAGGCCTCCCCTGGGGAGTTTTCTTGGGCAGCCAACTTTTTCTTCTTCTGAATGTTTCTTTCTTTACTCTTGCTTTCCTCCAGTGACGTGCCTTCTAGGTAGTCTGCTTAGCTCAATGCCACTACAATACCATGTGGCCAAGAGCAGATGTGTGAGCCATCGCTGACAGAAGTAGTGCTATGTAATGCCTGACCTTTTGGGAGTTAGCTATTGGATATGTAGGTCATATAGATAACTATAAGATGATGTACATCTTATCAGTAGCCCTTCGCTCTGATCCAGTGTTAGCAACATTTCCATAAATGTTAATTATACTTAATTGAATGAAACTTTAAAAGAATCACAAGCTGCATTGCCTTTGCCTCTAAGCAAACACTAGAGTTCCAACCCCACAGCAATATAGTTTTCTAATTTGGTTCTTAACCATTTTGATTTTCTCTTCTGATGATATTTTGAGGGTTAAATTCTGTTTGCTTAATTCACCATATTTTAAGTAAAGTGTAAATACTAATTACAAACTTTATTGAATGTGAAAGGTAAGTCAATTCACGGGCCTGAACAAGGGTTAGGTCAGCCGAAGGCTTGGGCTGAGGTATTCGGTCAATACAAATGTATGTTTCCCATCTTGATTCTCAGCCACACCTGAGATAGTGCACATTCTCATGAGACATGTGATGTCATCAATATTTAAGAAATAGTAATAAACACTAAATCATTATGTGGAATTTTGCACATAATTTCAACCGAAATTGAGTTTAACTGCATCTTCTGTTTTGAAGGTCCTTTATTTGCTCATTAAGTGGAAAGTTCCAGGGTTCTGAAACAATCCTGATCAGTTAGCCAATGTGCATTTGATAAATGACTTATGTTTCTGATACTAAATATGGCCAAAGACAATGTTTTGTGTGATAGTTTTGGATATATTTACAATGTAATTTCCAAATAGGTTTATCTTTTCAAAAGGAATGAATGCCTTTTTCGTGTAAGTTCTGCCCTTTTCTTGTGTTGGAAGCTGCAGGCTTGTAGTTTTCTTTATTTCTCTAAATAGATGTTTTATGATATAAGTTGCCATTGTACTCTGAGAGAATTTATAAGGCTTATATAGCTGTTTAGAACTTTCAGCTTCTGTTATACATTTTCACACTTATTAATTCATTTCATTTTCCCAAAAAGAGAGGAGAAGTAAATAAAACAAGTATTAATTTTACTGATTATAAAATATGAGGAAGAGGGGGACAAAGCTGGTGGGCCCTGTGTCCTTGGCGTTGGTTACAATTGAATTAATCTGAGCTTAGAGTTTGGTTGCTTACAGAGCAGTGTTGATGGGTGGACCAGACAGAAGAACCCAAAAGAGGTTGAGAGATGTGGGGCTCTGGAGAATTTCCAAAAATGAAGGAGGTTTAACAGCCCCTGGAGAAAGAGCAAATATTATTTTACTAGGAAATTAATATCTAAAGGCATTCACTTGTACACAAGAATAAGAAAAAAGTTGGAATAGTCTTGGAGATATTTAGTGCACTGTGTTTGTGTGTGTCTCTGTGTGTGTGACAAATTCTCCTCTCTTCAGATAGTGATATTACCATAGGATAAATTCTCTGCCTTTTTTTCAACCTGTAAGAACATTATTATACTTGTAGTTAACAATATACTATTATCACTCTAAAACAAGTGAAAAGACTGGGAATAGAATTCTGACCTAGCATGCTTGAAGCATTGTGTTAGATTTCTAACACTGCATAAAACTCACCATGGTGGCACACACCTGTACTCTCTGTACTGAGTTGGAGGCAGGAGGGTGAGAAGTTCAAGGATATCCTTAGCATACCAAATAAATAAATGAATATATAAAGAAAAAATTAGGAGGCGAAATAACATAAGTGTTCTTAATGTGTGTACACACACACACATACACACACACACACAAGTAATTCAGCTTTTTGAAGCAATATGAATGTCCAGTGTCTATATTGTATTAAAAAAATCATGCTTGAACGTCTAAACTCACTGAACTCTACATTAAATATGTGTGTGTTTATATATCCATGGTACTTCAACAAAACTTTGAAAGAGAAATTGCTACTACCATTGAATTTTCAGAAGAAAATATCAAATGCATTTATCTAGACTACTCTCTGCTTTTCTATTCAAAAACAAAATAACAAATTTAACCGAGGCTGACAGCAGCACAGTGGGTCTTGGCCATTTAGAATTTGTGTTGGCTGTTGAATTGGCTCCCGGAGGTGGCTTATGTGATGCTCAGTGCAATAGCAGCCCGTGAACTTTACACCTCATTGTGCAAAAGCCTATTTGTGGATGTGAAGCCTTTGGCAAGATACAGGACCTCTAAATCATCCTTGCATGGTTTAGAAATTCTTGTTCATGAACAGAACCAATAGCGACACGGTGTGCCATATTTTCAGCATAGAGACGGTTGCATTAGAGGAAACAGCCATAGCCAGATCCTGCGGGGGACCATGTTTAAGTTTCCATCAAGCACAGTGGAATGTCAACAGTCGCACTGAGGGCATATTTCGGAAAGAGAATGAGCAATGAACACTACCAAAATTAGAAAAGCAATTTTGGTTTGATAGTGTAGCCTTCTTTTATTGCTGTGATTATACAAATTGGCTTTTCAATACAAATGTATGTGATTCACACTGGTGGCATTAATTGTTTGTCAAGTGGCATCACCAGGTATGGTGAGAGGACCCTGGTCAGTGGGCTCACTTTCACAGGAGTTGTGAGCACGGACTCATAATTTACTGAGGTCAGATTTGTTGACTACTTAAAATAAATCATTAACAATTCTACCTATCAGAGAGAGTACCATTGCTAAGCGTGATGTGCTGTTTAATGCAGGGGATACTTATCAAAATCTCCCAAATAACTTAGACACTTGATATGTGAGAAATGATTCAAAATAAAAGCCATGGTAAGAACCCCTGAGGGACATAAAAGGTGAGGAAGGCAGTGGGAAAGTACAGAGATGAGAACCAGAACACCCAGCTAAATTTGAATATTACATATTAAAACAGGTCTTCCCCTAATACTGCATGACACATTTTACTATAATTTATGCAAACACTGGTATTTATTTTTAAATTATATTTATGAATGTATTCTAGTCTGAAAATGTGCCAATGTGTAATGCAGAGCGATGCTCTGGATCTAGTTTAATGATGGGTTCTGAGACACCTGGAAGATTCTCCCTGAGGAAGAAATGTTGAAAACAACCTCTAGTGGGTGAATAAGAATCAGAGAGAACCGAAATGAGAAGACTCTTTCGAATATATGAAATATCAGATTAGAAAACTCTCAAAACAGAGAAGCAGCACATTGTCTGTGGGACAGAGAAAGCTAGACTTAATCTGTGAGACAGAAAGACCAACAGAAGCTAAGACAGAAAAGACCGCTGTGACCATAGTACCCATGGTTCTCAAGTCTCCAGTCCTCCATTTTCACAAATGCCCAGGGAAGCAGCAGACAAGACCATTGAAGATTAGGGACTCGACGGGAGGGCTGCATGTGCTGGGAAAATGCTGTTATTGCTGCATGTTGGTTCCTTTTCCTGCTGTCCCCATTGCAATAGTTGTCTTGCTACCTGCAGAGGTTCTTGTTTTGTTTAGTGCATTTTGTGTGTATGATGCTTTTCCCCACTTCAATTGGACCTAATGCTTGACCTCATGCTGGACCTGATGGTCTCTTTTCCCTTCTGCTTAGGTCTTGTGCTTATTCCTCTGTGCTCTCTGAAGGGACAATCACTTCGGACAGTAGACATCTCCATATCCCAAAAGTGACTGGCAAGGTCCCCTCTGCTATCCACTGTATAGAGAATATGGAGAATTTCAAATGTGTCCTTTTTGACTTTTTTCTTTTTTTTTTTTTTCTTTAAACAAAGAATAGCATCATACTGAAGGAGAAACTTTGTCTTTTCTACTATTCTGGCTTCTTCCCCTCAAATGCTACCCACCCAAGAGACAACTTCTGTCCAGTGCTCCCTCATGCCACTTTTGAGTGAGCATGTAGGCCAAGGACTGGCAGCAATGGGCCAGAACTCACAGTGATGAATGTCAGCACAGCGGCTGCAGTCTTCCTGCCAGACGGGAGGCTAACAGGCAAACGACGGGAGTTCACAGGCTTGGTGAGGCTTATTAGACAGAGTTCAGAATTCTGGTGAACACCTCACTGCCATGCCACACAACAGCTGCAGCTTCAACAGTGGGAAGCCTCGCACTGACTTTTTGAACAGCTCCCCCCTCCACAATAAAATGTCATATGACCCTGTTAAAAGCCCAAATCACAGGGTACTGTGTTCTGTCATTCCTCAGAGTTGTCATTTGTGATAAAGTTACTAATTTGGCTAAAACAGCCTTTCATATATTAGAATGAGTTTCCTCTCATTTTGATACTCTTCGGTGAATTTGTCAACTGCAAGCATACAGACCCTTCCCTGGGCCTGTAATACTTGCTTTGAATAAATGCAGATAGATACTTTAAATGATTTTCATTTCCAGAAGGAAATGATTTCTCAGGGACAAAGATGCTGAGACAACAGGTGAGACAAAAGTGATTGATCTGCTTGTAGGAATATTTCATCTGCTGCATTAGGCTGAAGTTCGAGCAGTCACGAGTTCCATTCTGAAGGATTGCCATCTGTCTACACTGGTAACAGGGCTTGAAACTGAGTGAAACAAAGCTTCCAACCTCAGATGGCTTTTATTCTGCAGCAGAGAAACCATAAGTCTGTAGCTACATAAGACATGAAACAATTTAAAGGTGTGGTTCTGTTCTTTATTAAAACAAGTGCAAATGCTATGCTTTAGTGTCTAAGTGTCTTCCGCACGTGTGTTGCAATTCTCTTCTTGTATTCTTCTCTCCCTGAAATGCACCACAGAAACCTCTGCATGTTAGCCCTTTGCTCTTCTGCCTTGTAGCTCAGGAAGTATAAAAAAGTAGCATGCATACTCCAACTTACCTAATATTAGATGTTATTTTCCAGCTGCACAGAAATCAACTGAGAAAACTTGGAGACACTGGCTGGAGCAGTGGAGCTGGAAGGTAGCTGTTCCTGATAGGGTAGGCAGAAAAGAGCCCTCTGCAGAGGTGAAGATGTGAATGGCTAACACCACATATTTTTTTGAGATATTTGAAGCATCAACAAGAAGAATGTGTATATTAAAGTGGTGAGTAAAATAACTTTAAATAAACATTTGTTGACTGTTACAGTATTCAGACTACTTACACAGCGGCGAGAAGAAACAAAGAGAAACAAAGAGAGGATATATCCATGTGTATACATTAGGCTTTCCTGGAAACAGACTTGTAAAAATAAATGCCTGCAAGTTTTATTAATCAGTATAACTGAGACCCATGGAAGTAGAGAATGGGTGAAGTATGCAGTTTGGGGCAGCGTGCTAAATCCAGCTGCAATGAAGCTATCCTGGGAGCCTCAGCTGGGCTTGCACAATGACTGCTCAGGGCACAGCATGTTTTAAGGCAAGAGAGTTAAGCCTTCAGTTTCTTCTGTGGACCACCAGCCCATGGGCTACCAGAGGGAAGAAAAGGGGACTGCTTGCTCTTTTACCCATGGAATTACAAGCTGATCGCAGCAGCTAGACACTAGGAATTCATTCTCCATCATCCCCTCACATTTAAAAAAAACAGACGAACTTCGTCCTGGAGTAAGTTCTTCAGGATCTCAGCATGCAATACACACCCTGCTCTTACACCCTAAGAATCAACATGGAAATATCATTTTAAGAACTCCTGGTCTCTCTTTGAACAACTATCATCTAAGGTTATTTTCCTTCCTTTGGAGTAATGAAATTTTGAGTTACTGGCTAAGAATCAACATACGATTAGTTTATTTTATTCTCTCTCTCTCTTTCTCTCTATGTATGTATGTATGTATGTATGCATGTATCTGTGTGTGAGGGAGAGAGATACCTGCAGAGGCAGAAGAGGAGGAACTTGGACTTAAGAGCCCCTGCAAGGCACCGTTTTGAGTGCTGAGAACCAACTTCTGGTACTCTGAAAGAGCATCGCGTATTCTTGACTACTGAGCCCTCTCCCTTGCCCTTAATTAATTATTAAACAAATATTTTTAAATGCTTTACTGTATTGGTCTTCAAAATGCTTAGCAGATGCTGGATGAAGCAAATGCAAAATCTAACTTCTCTGTAATCCATAATGGCAACACCCAGTGTACTAAGGGATAAAGAACAACCTAAGAGCAAGGAACTTCCTTGAAAATGGAAGGTGGTGTAAGCAAATGTTAAAAGTCAACGTCTTTTATTTGACCTCCTAAACTGAGGTATGGAATGTGGTCATGTAAATGTGGGAGAGAAAGGTTACAGGAGGGATCCTTAGAAGTAAGACGGGAAAAAAAATAACATTCATACTTAAAACTCTTTAAAAGATTAAGACCTGAACATTCAGGCAGGTGCCACAAAACACTGCTCATAGGGCGCCCGCTGTAGGAGCTTGAGTGGTGGCAACAGAGAATTCTCACTCTCAGAGTCCATCTCATGCTTCCTGGGCCAGAATTCCTAGGGGATCATTATTATGGGCAATAAGAATCTACCAGAAAAGCAATTCTCTTACCTTATGATTCTGTGGCTCTCTTCTCAAGGGTCCAGTTCCTGGGTGAGGGCACAGGGTTCAGGCTAAGGAGGTGAGAGGCGTGGAGTCCCACACAGGCTCTGGGAGTCAAGCGAAAGCAGACCAAGGGAGAAAGGCTGCACACTCCTTTATTCCGGAAGAGACAGCAAGTTATATAGCTTTGGGCAACAATCAGATTCCTCCACACAATCTCGGAGCTGGTCATTGGATGTTGGTCTCTGCACGGACTCTCCAACGTCAGGTCAGGTACTTTCTGCTTGACTATTTCTGTAGTCACCGCCGGTGAAGCTGCCCCAGATAGCAAGCCCAAATGTCCCTTTTCAGAGAATGCCCACTTGATTCCATAGCATCTCTGAGGAATAAAATTTTAAATGTTATACTGAAAATATTTCAGGAATTACAACCTGACAACATCTCATTTAAAAAAATTATAATGCAATAAACACTTATTCCATTCGCTCCCACCCAGACTTCCCCTTTTTGCCAAACATTGTTTTTAGGAGATTGTCAGAAATTGTTTTCCTCTGTCATATAATAGGACGGTTTCCTTTCTTTCTATCGAAAGAGTCGTTTTAGTAGACTAAAACAAGCACCTTCGACGCCCATCGAAGTTCCTTCTTTTTAGTTACAGTCACAGCAGGGAGTTTATTCGTTGTTTATGATCTGTAAGTTTCCTCCCAAATCTCTGATAACTCTGATTGCTTGAGCAGCCCATCTAATCTTCTATTTTCTCTTATAAGTCAGTCCGGTAATCTAACGATATTTTCGAGGTTGTCTTTGCCCATGCTTCAGCTACCGGCACAAGTTTTCTGCTTGCTTTATTTTAGGCTCTCCTGTTACCATTTTCATTTGTCTTAGTGGTATTTTTCTTTGGGAATATATGCCAGGGTTGTACATACTAATCGTGCAGGGATGTAGTCCATAAAGCCTCTCTGATTTCTCACTTTCCTCGTTTATTAGCGCAGAATTGTCACCAACAATTCAAACAGAGTAAATAACTGCGCCTCCACTTTTTCGCTTTTTCCTCCTGCAAATCATATCTGACTAGTTTTTACACATGTGTTCTTACATTTTATTTTTATTTACGTCCTCTGTGGTAAATTATTACTCTCATCTAAAAGAAAAAATATCAAACACAATACAACTAATATTAAAGAGATTGCTCGGCTCCACGCTGCCTTCTCCCTGTCTTCACACCATGAAATGAGCGGCCGTGTGAGGCCTCCCTGCCTCCCTTTCTCGCTGTGCTTGAGTGAATCCTCTGAAACTATCAACTAAAGTAAATCCTCCTCCTCGAAGTTCTTTCTACCAGGTGCTTCTTCAAGGAATGCAAAAACAAACAAATCCATCCAAATCCACCTGTTAAGAGTGTGCTGGGATCGAGACTAATAGGGGGGCTTTCCCAGCCTCCTCGGAGAGGTTTCCCCTTTGGCAGCTCCCAGGGGTTTCAGAGCATCTGAAAAATCACTTCTTTCTTTTCAGAAATATTTGACCAAAGCTCAGCAATAGTACGATGTTATTACACCGAACTCTGGTGACGAACCAAGTTTCAGTGTTGTCCATATCCAAGTTAGTGATGCGGCCGCTGGCTGAGTCCGTGAGAAACACAGCCACTACCTGAACTGAGAACGCATTAACCCTGGCAGGGAATGAAGCCTTTAATTTTTTTTTTTATTCTTTCGCTTATTCTCTTTCTATAAAAATCTCTATGGCTAAACATTTTTGTGCCACCTTGGAGGATTGATTTAGTCATATTAAATGAAATTCTTATGTTAAATAAATTATTAAATTAACTGTATGTATACATTTTTAGAGTTATGTGTTACATATTTACATATGAACATATATCTTACATGACGTATAGGAAGATGGCTTTCTGATAAACCAGAACACTAAGGAGATTTGGCTTGAGGGTAAATTCAAAGCAAGTACTACTATTGCCTTATATTTTTAATGCTCTTCTCTTTAAAACATGAATTAGATCACTAATACCAACCATGGAAATTTACTATAAGGTTCATACTTCCTTACCTGTTTTGTGTGGAAATGTATGTCTCATCACTAGTCTATCATTTTTTGTATTATGGATCAACTCTACATAAAACACTGAAGCATCAGATACTCTCTTTCTCAGGAGTTGCAGCTCTCTTACATTGTCTCATTTACTCTTTTACCTTGCTATAAAGTATAAGGTGAAATCGATAACATTCAGTGACCTTCTCACAGTATTACTAAAGAAGTTAGGTGTAAAGGGGTGATTTAAGTTTTCTCAAAGTCTAATATTCAATAGGTTCCAAGATGGTATGAAGACTGGGCTCCAAAGTTTCAAATCTTTGGTAACTAGGTGAAGTACATCACCATGAAAGTCACTAGTGGATTTTGTAAATTGCGAAAGAGTGATTTAAACAGATCCATTTAATATCATGTATGGATGTACATATGAAACAAAAAACTCTCAAAGGAAAAGCAAATAAAACAATATTTCACTTTGAAGAGACATTATGAAATATTTATCAGTGTAGAAGCAAACAATTTTCACAGATTTGAAAGGAAGTTCATTTGGAAGAAAATGCATTCTGTACCTAAGAGATAGTGTGGTGAATGTTTGAACAGACGTGTGTGTGTGCCTCTTCATGTGTCTTGAGGTGTGGTGCAGTTGCTGCTGTGTATATACATGTGGTGGGTGCAGACATGGAGATACATGTATATGCAAATACGGGCACACATGAGAGTGCTTGTGTATGTAGGGGTGATGTCCTTCAAGTGTGAACTTATTTCTTCCCATCCCTGCCCCATCCCTGTCCCCACCCTCCCTCTCTTTATGTCTCTATCTCTCTCTTTCTCTGTCTATGCCTGCCCCTCTCTCTCAAAGACAGGGTGTCTTAAAGACCCAGAGCTAAACAGGTGGGCCAGATAGGCTGGGCTGGGAGCCACAGCACTTTCTCCACCTCTGTCTTCCCAGTTGCCTAGGTTACAAGCTTTCCCTCCCGTCCCACCACAGTGATTCTGCTGTGGATTCTGGTGATTGAGTTTATCTCTCTGTGCTTGGAAGAAAAACACTTTAACAACTGGCATGTCTTCTAAGTCTCTTATTTTGCTCATTCTGTACTATTTCATCACAAATATTTCAACTTTGAGGGATCCATAATTATGCATTGCAAAATAAATTGTAGCACACAGAAATATTTTTAGGTAAAACTAATAATCAAAAAAAACTAATAAAACTATGCATGAGAAAGCTTCAAAACATTGTGGAAGCACATTACTTGTAAGGTAATCATAAGTACACCCACAAAGCAAGCAATTTGTGTTCAAAGGAAGAAAGCACATTATTCAAATTTATTTCCCTTTAACTAAAAAATGCTGTTGCAAGTAAATTGGTGAAAGTATCTTTGCCTGACCTCAGAATGTAAAATTACCACTTCTTGTATTTATTCTCCCTGTGTGAAAAATCATAGTAAACCCCAAAATGGGGTTTGAACTACAGTGTAGTCTTGTAGAGCCACTATTGTGATGAGTTATCTCTTACATGGTCACAGGGTGAGGATAGTAAGTTCAGGGCATCTGTTATTCTAATTCTAATGAAGATAGCAATAACATTCTTAAGATGGAATTGATTACAGTGGCATTCTACCAAATGCAAAACAACATTAGGAGTCATAGATCCTGGCTGTCTATTTTTTAGAAGACACAAAGAGCCTTTAAACTACAATATGCTCAATGGACATGTAGAAAGATGGACCAACAATAGTCCTTATGGGCCGACACAAAGTTGGTGTAGCCAGAGATGAGCTGTTCACATTATTGCTAAGCTGTTGAAAGCCATTCTGGGCTACTGACAGTCACCTTTGACCATGACATGACTTGCAGACTTAGAAGCAGAAATTCTCAGTAAATAGATTTTGTTTTGTTTTTAGTAAATTCATGGATTAGACATTGGCACAGAGCACAAATCTAATAATCTTCCAACATACGTAGTGATGATCTGTAAGAAAACGCTTCTAGTTTTGGCTAGCAGGTAAGGTCAGCCATTGATACAGTCGGTTTAATTGACATTATTTGATAATAAATTGAAGAGCTTGTAAAACTGATCTAAGGAGGCTGTTATCCAATACCTACTTGATGCAGACAAAGAAAGGTAGAGATTAGACCAAATATCAACCATTTTTCTTTGCTTCAAAGGTGTTCACAAAACTATTAAAATGTCATTTATTCAGTGTCCCAGGATCTTTGGATTAGAAAGATTGTTGGGCTCAGGAACCCACAGGTAGAAAGGTTTGCATGGTCAGTGCTGCTCGTGTTTCCTCAGAAGACTCCAAGACCTTTATTTCCAAATTTCAATATCTATATTATATTTATGAACCTAAACTCAGCAGTCAGTTCTTATTTTATTTTAATAGAAGTCTGAAAGCATTCCTCCATGTTGACAAGCACTGTAATTCATTTGAAGATGTACAGAATTTCACCATCCAAATCTATTATTAGAATCCCTATATTTTGCTTGATTTTTGCCTTAGATATAAAATGTTTATGTGGAAACCTTCTGTATTTTTTTATAGAAAAAGTGTTGAAGGCTTTACTACCCAGTCATCTCTAAAATATCTGTCAGTTAATTTTTTAAAAATTATTTTAAAATACACTGGAGGTTTTGCCTTTACTTGTATTGAGTCTAATAATTTCTTACATCATAAACATTATAACTTATTATATAAGGATATTAAAATATATTAAAATTTTTAGATGTGTATGGTTGTTTTCTCTGCATGCATGTTTGCATACCGTGTGCATGTCTCCTGCCCTCAAAGGCCAGAAGCATGCAATGAATAGTATGCTACTGAAGTTACAGAATGTTTGGGAGCCATGTAAAGACTGAGAATTGGACCAGGGTCTTTGGATGAGCAGTCTGTGTGTTAACCACAGAGCCACCTCTCCGGTCTCCTATAAAGATTTATTTTTAATATAGTGTTGAACTACAGGTATGCAAAGATGGTCTCAGGTTTGGCAGATTGGCCTTCTATAAGAGATCCACCTCAAATTTTGTGAATCTTGGGTATACTCTCAAATCACCCCATGCTTTCTATCTCACATCTGTGACAGGCAAATTATAGTAATAACTACAATATAAAACCGTGTCTGTATAAAATGTGCAAGCTAACGTAAATACATTATCAATGTTCTTGTCATCCAGGAAAATATTGTGGTCCTATATGCTCTCAGCATGACGTTCTGGCTCGGTATGCATGGGCGCCAAAATAGCAGAGCCAAGGAGCATGGATAAAACCTTTAAGACTGTGAGCATGAATAAACCTTCTCTCCCTTATTTACTCAAGTATTTGTCATAGTCACTAAACCCAAAACTAACCACACTGCACTGTCTATGACTGCCTGCTGCCATGTTTCTCTGTCGTGCTACTCTTTCTTCTTCCCTTTCAAGGCTTATTGTTGTATCTTTGTGTGTGTGTGTGTGTGTGTGTGTGTGTGTGTGTGTAGGGGGGTTGTATAAATGAGTGTGAGTGCCCTTGGAAGTCCGAGATGTCAGGAGTTCCTGGGGCTGGAGAGGTTGGGAGATGCGCGCTGTGGGTGCTGGGAACTTGCAGCCCTCCACAGGAGATGGTCTTAGCCACTGTTTGTACCCCACTTTGCTCTACTATTTGAACTCCAATCATCCTTCTGCATCCTGAAACTGATTAGGTGGCATACCAGGTGTTTGTTGTTTTGTTTTTGAATGAAAATTAAATTCTGTGTTTTCTCATATCTTCCTTTCCATGAGAAGGCACCATCGGGGAAGAAGATACGTTTCCACAAGGTGAATGGGACAGGAGGGTCCTACTCAGGTTTTAAAAAGGTTTAAATACAACACATGTCTAATAGATAGAGAAAGAGGAAGAGAGAGAGAGAGAGAGAGAGAGAGAGAGAGAGAGAGAGAGATAGTTCAGCTGTGCACTTCTCTTGCTGATCTTGAGGAAGAATGGACCTCAGTTCTTAGCTCCCATGCCTGATGCCCATAACCACCAGTAATGACTGTTCCAGGGTAGTTATCACCCTCCTCTGGACTTCAAGCATGCATGTACCACTCCCACATATGCACATAATTAACAATAAAAATAAAACTTAATAGAAACATGTGATATTACCCTTTGAATACCAAACGACTTTGGGATACATTGGTATAAAAGCTACACACGTGTGGCTACTATAACCGGCTTCCGGAGCAGAGCTTGAATTTTCTAAATTCTTCGTAAGTTTTCAGTATGAGGTGGTGCCATATTCGTGCCATTAACTTTCCAGGCAAGTGTGTCTCCATGGGTAGCAAAAATATGATGGCCACTGAAAAATAACTCAAATGTGAAGGTACTCAGAGCTAGGAAGGGATACAATTTAAACTAATGTATTCTTCTTAAATGAAGAATGTTGCATTTGAATTTGCTGTCAATAACAAAATGTTGTCTTTATTAAATAACTCAGTATTAATCAGTTTCTTTCCAAACTAACTTCCATTATTTTTTCTTTATAACACCTTTATGAGATAAGTAGAGGAGATATAAAATTAGAACTATCTGGGTAGAGAAGCTGGCCCAGACATCTGTCTGCGGTTGCATACAGTGATTGTCAGTGGCAGGAAAAGCTGGACCAGAGGTCTGTCCAAGGTTATATAAAGTGGTTATATGTACCCCTCGTCAGTTCTGGGCCCAGAATTTCAGATCTGGCTGCCAGACTTAGATCCGATACTCCCTTCATTTAAAACCTGAAGACAGACTTTGTTTCTAGGATGGCAAGTAGCATCTGCTTTGTGTGCCAGGTTTAATAAACTGCAAAGCATGCTTGAGATGAATTCTGAAGGGTACGGGAGTTATCCAGAGGGCCAGTCTATAAATAAACTTCATTATTTCAGGTAGAGTGACCAGATATATAAAGGTCCAGTTATTGAAACCTGTACTCATTCAGAGACTCTGAGATAGCCCTTAGTGTTAATGAAAAATGTTGCTTAATTTTAGAATCTTTCCCCATGCCTCCATTGCTGTGGAAAGCCCTCTTCTGGTTCTGCCAGGCTCCATCGGGACTCACCATGGCTCCCTACAGTAGGTTCCCTACCATCCTGTCAGACCTCTGGATCAATTATCTCCTGATACTGCCAAGCTAACCTGATGGTGCTCCCCAGTGACGTGTCTTTCTAGAAGTTTGTTCTGGATGATTGGAGAAAGGCTTCATTATGCCCGGGACTGACTGTGAGGATTTCTGGTTCTCTAACTAAAGCATATGCAAGATAAATAATCATACTCAGTAATGAGCTTGAAACTTTGTTATTTTTAAAAGATTTTGAAGAGTCTCTGTTTATAGTTAGTAATTTATGACTTTCCTCCATTATTAAAATTTGCACTATAGTTGAAATACCTAAGCTTTATTTTGCTTTTTGCTAAATTTATGAACTGTCTTAAGTACTTTCTCATTTTCATCCGTTGCATTTGAAATTCTTACAATAACATACTTTTTTATATTTTACAAATGAGGCAAACAAAGCTAAGAACTGCAATGTAACGTGATAAAATCGTAGGATCATAAAGAAATGCGAACTTGCATGCCCACCTTTGAAAGTGGCTGGAAATGTGTGCTCTTCATTAGCGCCCTTTATGTCAAAGCTGCTTAACTTTGAAGCCAACATGAGGAAAGCAGACAGGAAATAATCTGCATATAAATGACAACACTTTCCGTAAACATAGTCCTCCCAGAATGACAAAAAAGAAAATGAAAGAAAGTCTGTCAATATGTGTCCCGGGCTCCTGTGAACAAGTTATGTCTGGTACTTTACATTCAAATATTTATTCTTTATTAAATGTATTTTATTAAAGGGAGATTGTGGCTCTATCTTTCTACCATGCGGGTCCCAGAGACTAAAGACAGGGTGTGAGCTTTGATGGCAAATGTCTTCACCCACTCAGGCATCTCATCTGTCTTCTTTAGGTGGTAAGCCCACTTTCTTGTAACTGCTTTTGCTTCATAGTCTCTTTTTAAAGTATTTATTTATTTATTTATTTATTCAGGTTACTCACTTTTACCCCAGCTGTAGCCCGCTCCCTCATCCCCTCCCAATCCCACTCTCCATCCCTCTTCACCCATGATTCTCCCAAAGTCCATTGTTAGGTGAGATCCTCCTCCCCTTCCATCTGACACTAGCCTATCAGGTCTCATCAGGACTAGCTGCATTGTCTTCCCCTGTGTCCCAGGAAGGCTGCTCCCCCCCTCAGGGGGAGGTGGTCAAAGAGTCAGCCACTGAGTTCATGTCAGAGACAGTTCCTGTTCCCATTACTATGGAACCCACTTGGACACTGAGCTGCCATGGGCTACATCTGTGTAGGGGTTCTAGGTTATCTCCATGAATGGTCCTTGCTTAGAGTATCAGTTTGAGAAAACATCCCTGTCCCCAGATTTTTTGGTTTGTTTCATATTCTGAGGCAAAAGGTATTTGAGAAACCATGTAACTGGTACTGACTGTCACATGAGTGCAGCTGCCACACCCAGACCCTGGATTGTATTTGTATAGAAAGGAAACCACAGAAGCTGGAGTTAGAGATGCCTGTTGACTTACGGTAGGGCGTGGTGGTGCTGTCCTGTTAGGGGCCGTTGATGTAGCTGCTTCTGATTTACAGAGCTTTGTGTAACAGAGGATCATGTGTATGGTACATCAGCTGGTCCTCATTCATTGAAGGCTCCTGTGATAATCTGCTGCGTGTGGGGATGTCCTCCTCCAGAAAGGTGTTTCCAAGAGCTGTGATGGTTCAGAATCCGTAACCCTTGTGCCAAGACAGAAGACACAGGTTGATGATGTGGTTATCGGAGATAATTCACCAATATTCCAATCTTGACAAGCACATTGCTATCTAAGAAAGTTCAAATGGCACAACATTCCATAATCTCTCCTCCTGAATTGAGCATATTGATTGTTGGAAGTTGAGAACTAAATAAAACATTTAATAAGAGCACACCCCAAACAAAGTATGGATTTAAAACTCACCCCATTACCTTTAATGATTTCATTAATAAACTAATATGAATTATTCAAATATGTACTTTTTTGGAAAATTTGTATAGTGTCTTGTCTAGAATGACTATTAAAGGTGTGACTATTTTTGTTTTGCTCCTTGACAGAGCTGTAAGAAAAAATAAAGCCTCTTTGTTTTCATGCCCCTGCTTTTGGAAATAACTCACTTCCAAGTTGTATCATTTGAACAATATCATTCAAGTTCAATAAACTGGACTTTGGAACAAAGTCAGGCTCTCCTAGAAATCAGAGTCTAACATACATGGGTTCCTTTTGTGGCAATGTTAGCTTCATTTTGTTTTCAAGCTTTCTTTGTGCTTTAATTAAAGAGTAGAGAGTCATGGCACAAAGAACACTAAGGAAAAACAGGGGAATATTCTTTCAGTGTTGTTGGCTTTTGTTCTGTGACTTATCCTATAAGCCATTTTCCATGTGTTTATTAAATCAAGCAAAACATTGTTTTGCACATTTCCTAGTCCTTCTGGAATCAAATCAATTCAAAAATAGGTGAAGAAGGGAAGTGTGCAAATCACAATTTACATTGAGAAATTGATTCCTTTCCCCGAGTGAAACCATGTTCCCTGTCAGATTGCAGGAACATCAAAGCCACTGTGAACAAGAAGGATGAAAACAGGATTTAACGACAGAAATTGAACTCTGCCTACAATGTATCAGATGTTACTGTGGGGTAGTCTCCCCAGAGACCACCTTAATATATTGATTATTGTTCACTGTTCTGTGGAATAAATACATACATGTATATTTGTATGTAGTAATGTATACATGTATTACTGTATAGTCTGCCCCAGATTTCTGAAGCAAAGAAAAAGTCATTTTAAAGTAGTTCTGTCCTGTTGTTTGACTTGAATATTTCACAATAAAAGCTCCCAGACAGTGTTGTGGTCTCTTTGATTTTAGTCAAGCCCATTAACTCATATCTTCTCTGTCCCTGCAGTATTGAGCGAATTTTGGGCTTCCTCAGCCCTACACCCTGTTGATTTGACCCCGTGAAGTGTGACCAATCTAGGCTCCTAATATAGGTCAGACATTTATATCCTTTTTTTTTTTTGAAAATCTAAGCATTGAATGCTTAACATGTTAATTTTCTTCTTGTAGAAGTTTGAAAAACTTTAAAATTCTATAATATATCTTTGTAATGTCATGTTGTGAATGATTCAAAGATTTTATGTTTGGGATTATGTTTTTAAATCAGTTGCTGATTCTTTTCTTTATTTCTATGTTTTTTTTTTTCATGAGGTTCAACAGAAGAGCCAAAAGTAAATAACAGTGCTTAAAATTCATATAATAGTTTGCTGGACAATCTACAATAAAAAATACAAAGATTACCTAATTAAGTGTCTTTTGAATAAGAAAAATACACATATAATACAAAAATTTACGTTCTGTTTTTCAGTTGCTGTTTTCAGGAAAAGAAGACATTTTTGAGAACTAAGTTGGCATATGAAAATGACATGAGAGAATAAATTTAATCATAACCCAGGTATAATCATATGCCATTTAGTTTTGTTTGTTTTACAAGCACTTGGAATTATTAGGGACCATCGTGTGTGATTCTGAAGACTGCTCTATATATTTTCTGTTTCTCCCAGATACACCTTTCAACCTTGGTCTCTGTCTCTGAGAGTTACTGTGTGGTGTAACTTGGTGTGTTTTCCTGACATCTGTTTTTTTTTTTGTTGTTGTTGTTGTTGTTGTTGTTGTTTTTTACTTTTTTATGCCAAAAAGTACAGCAGCAAGATGAAAGGGGAATAACATGAGTTCACCTGGCTTCAGTGTTGAGTCTTTGCTTGGAGCTGGTTGCATCCCTTCCTGGGTGCCAGCTTCTGTCAGACTCTCCTGCCCTTACAGCACTTCTGGTCCTTCCTGTTGTTGGAGCCTTTTCAGTTTGTGGATTGGTACACACAGTAAGAGCATCCAGCGTCCAGACTGAGAGCACTAGCACACACCATGTGCTTTCCTGTATCCTGTATTTCATAAGCAACCCCTTCCTTAGGCTATTCATTAGTTATAGAATCCGAATGGCTCATATGTTTCCTTTCAGTACTTGGATTGGTATGCAAGGAAAATGATAAAATAAATCCAAGCCTCCTGCAATTGCAAATATCATTGAGTCTAATAAGTCAGCATACTTGAAATATCTAAAGAAAGAAATCTATTACTCATGGAGAGATAGCATGCATGGAAGGACAGAAGTTTCCTATGCTGCTCCAGGGAGCATGAAGTCTTGCTTCTCTCCCATCGCATCACAGATAAAGAACAGCTGAACACAGCCCACTGTGGAGTTTAAACACTAGGTGCTCCTTGGTTCACTAAATATCTTCAGGCTTTCATGTGAGTCAATTCTAGGAGGAATAAAGACATGGTATAGGCTTTGGGCACTCTCTCCTCATCTCAGAGTGTTGCATTCTTGGTACATTCTGTCTGAGAAGGAAGAAGCAAGAAGGGAGCACAGCATTGGTCTGTGTATTTCATGGACCGTCCGTTTTTAGCAGTTTTTGTCCTTTTGAATTTCACCATTCTTGAACTCTATGAAAAAGCGTATTGGGATTCCTTTTCCTCTCATCTATGCACTGTCCCTTTCAGAATGAATAGCCTCTTCTGAGACAAGAATACTAGTTTACCTTGGTTCTTTCCTAGTGGCTAAATGCCCAACTGAAAATGATTCTGCCAAAACCCTTACATGGCATTTCCCTTCCTTACACTCATCATCAAAATTAGATTTACCTACCCGTGCCTTATCCCTGTGCTTAAAACTGAATGCAAAAAGCATTCTCATTGAGAGAACTAAAAGTATCATTACAGGTATGTCTTCTCAAATCAAAGACTTTCCACAGACATTTATCAAATATTAGATTAAGAGGCCATGAAAGAGGAGGATATGAACAAGAAAAAAAAAAGTCACATTGTCTTCCAAATGTCCCAAGAAGAAGGCTAACAGTGTCCATGTTTTAGGCCCTTTGACAATAACTTTCTATGGCCACGACTGTACCCCTCTGCTTCATCCTTCCTCTGGCTACTATTCCATACCACAGCGCACAGCTTACAACCTCTGATGGCTGTCTTTGCCTTCAAAATAAATTGAAAATTTTTGGGTACCATATGGAAGTACTCAAAGTCAAGGACACCAGCCAATCCGGGATCAGTTTTCATCCCATCAGATGAGTATTATAAGGTTTGTTCCTTATTGGATGGCCAGCATTCCATTGCAGGCCCAGCTCGCTTTGATTCCTGTCTTGCCCAGTGCTGTCATTTCCAGCTGGTAGAAGAAAGATATTCTCACCAAGATCCAGACCAAATGCCAGTTTTCTCACCAAATCATTCTCACTCCATTGAATGTTCATTCATTACTAAGGTTGCCATTTACCAGCCTCAGAAGTGTGGCTATATACCTTCCCAATTAGAGTGTAACTTCTAAGGTGAAGAGATCAAATACATTCTGACTTGTAGCTCAGTGGGGTCTAGCAGAGGGCCTTCTTGGTACACGAATTTTAAGATCAGTAAATATTTCTGAAAGAAAATGGCTTCTAGTGCTGTAATTAAACTTGGTGTGACCTTCCTTTGGAAGGAGGCAGTAAGTGAGTTATGCAGCATGCAGGGTATTAGAAAATTAGGTAAATCTGAAAGTTTTAACCTTCACAGTCTTAATTTAAGTTCAAAAGCACTTTTTTGTTTCTATATCCGGAGAATCTTGTGTTTGGTTTTCATTCCTTCTCTTGCCAAGTTAGAATTATTCTCCAAACCTGCAAAAGATGAGTTAGGTGAGATTATCTTCTTTATACCTTTTGAATTTGGATTTTGCTTTTAAAAAGATAAAGTTTCAAAAGTTAGCTGCCTGATTTCTGAAATAATTATTATGTTAAGAAAATCTAAAAAAAAATAAATGTGTAACATACAAATATTCACAATTCACAAATGAAATGATCTACTTTGTTCCAATTATTAATTTTTTAAAATACTAAAGGTTTTTTTTTAAAAAAAACACATCTAAGGGCGTTCTTTTTAAAAAAATAATTCTCCAAAGGTACCTATGGATTTATTGAAATATTTATGATAAAACGAAACCCAGAGGCTTTATGTTGGTGGCATCAGAAAAAGGTTGTGTGATAGGCAAGGTCTGATTCTTGGGGTGAATTATTAAAAATATATTCTTCTGTACAGATCAAGAATTGAGAGATCAAGCAGCACAGTTCAAAAGTTGAAAGAGATTAGATAAAAGATGGGTGTGCAGGAAAGCCCAAGGAATAGATGAAACAGCTGTGGAGTTGGGCACGGATTCTATGCCATGATCTGTGCGTGCATGAGGACTTACATTTTAAAAGAGAGCGCCTGTGTGCAGTTAGTGCCAAATATCAAACATGCAATTATTCCATGAAAGTCAACATCACACTTCTTTAATGCTATCACTCTATTGACAAAAATGAGTTTTGACTAATTAGAGCATTTATAAAGCCCTCACTCCTTATTGCATTTAATCCAAATAAAATTCTCATGAAGAAGATGCTGCTGTTCCCAGTATCTTACAAAAGATGAAATGGAGAAGACAGGGAATCTTGTAAGTGTACTTGCTATGATTAAATGTGAGGTGCATCACTTTCACTTTTATATTAAATATTTGGAAACTGGCTACTTGCTTTGCCTGTAGAGAAAATGGACTTATTTTCTGCTGCACCTAGCAGAATGATCTCTTTAATGTCTGGTGTTGAAATTTAAATGAAAATATGTCACCATGAGGTCATGTGTTTGAAGGCTTGGTCCCCAGCTGATGGCACTGTTCGGAGACCTTATGGGATTTAGGAGGTGTTTCTGGAAGAAGTATGTCCCTGGAGCTGGGGACAGAAGTTTGGTGTCTTGGTCCCTTCCCCTGTTCTTTCTCTTGTCCCCCTCTCTCTGTTTTCTATGTGTGAATGACATGTGATCAACAGCTTCCTGCTCTTGCCTCCAGCTGCCGTCACTTCCAAATCATGATCGGTGTGTAACCCTCAGAAACCATAAACCAATGTAAACTCTTTCTTCTCTCACTTGCTCTTGGTCACAGTGATTTATCACAGCAACAGAAAGCAGACCGACACATCTGGCTTCCAAATGACGGTACTCTAACAAAGGGAATGTTTGAGGTCACCTGGGGTCTTCTGTAGGTGTCCGTGTGTCCACAGCCTCAAACGTCGGTGTCTTGCACTTGTGGAGCAGGTGATGACAGAGTAAAAGGCAACCGAAGCACCAGCGACGCCCCAATGGATTGGCACCATAAACATTGGCAGGACAAGTAGTTTGTCCTGTGGTACCAACTTCTTCATGCCAGGCGTAGGGCAGAGAACTTGTGGGCCTGAGACCCAAGGAAGGAATCAGCTTCTGACTCATCGGTTTCTTGTGGTCTGCAGAGATTTAGGCTGAGCGTTTTCCTCTGAGTGGCCCATTTACCTTGTGCTTGCAAACACTGGTTTTATAAGACTTCATCACTCTCTCTTGCTGCTCACTAATACACCTGTGCCTTTCTTGCCATGGTCCCCAGGCCTTGGCTTACCATTACTGTTTTGGATTGTATGAAGTTCACTGCATGAGCAAACTTTTCTCTGCAGTGGTATTTCCTGTGGTCTGTCCTTGGCTGAAGAGGGCATTTTCACTGAGATCCTGAAATGCTCCTTACTTGTTTTGTAAATAACACGTGTTCTGGGAGCAACTATGCAATGTAACTGGTAGGAAACATTTCCAGACTTATATATCAAACAGTCTTGACATGTTCACCTCTCTGAGCCTTGTGACCACTTTTTCAGCATATTTTTTTCACACCAGTACCTACTTCATTTCTCATGGCACATTACTTTCTCCATGTTTTCTAACATCGTTCTGCTAGAGTTTTAAACCACCTCCCAGGGGTCTTAAAAAGGCATGATATTTTAAATCAAGAGTGGACACTTCCATTTTGATGAGTGTACCTGTGTATTATCTACCTGTGTATTCTGTAATGTCTCCTGTGAATATTTAGCTTCATGCCCTGGCTTGTACGGACAATTCTTGACTAGTCTTTTTCTCTTCTTAGTAGCTGTGTATCAGCTCATTTTTAATCCAATAGTCTGTTGATCAGTTATTTTATACACATTGTATTGCGGGACAGAAAGAAGTTTATAACATCTTATGATGGATAGACTGCTAGGGGAAAGACACCATTTCTGAATGATGCAGACAATTCTAGGACTAAAATATGGAACATACTCATCTGGATGGTCTCCTCTCAAATTCCTCTCCTCAGTGCAGTCCTCGATCTTAACAGAATGGTTAGAGTTGAAATTCAGCCTTCGATAGTGCTCAGGGGAGCTTATACTTAGGCTCTGGTCATAATCCTTTTTAGCCTTGAATTTCCAAGATATGAGAATGGTTTTCATTTAGTATTTATGACAATTTTTGGAGCGACAGTAAACTGTGAGTCCTCAAGAGTAAGCATTGTTAGCTAGCAGAATAATGGCACTGTTGGGAAATTGGCAAATTTTGACTGGTCAGCCTCTACCAAAAGAGAGGGATTCTTTGGTTACAGGGTTGGGTATTGTTTCATGTTATATATTGATGAGAAAGGAGAAAATGGAAAAAGAAGAGCTGCATACAGATTCAGCCTTTTAAACAAGCAATCAGCTGGCAATTGTCTGATAGAAAAGAATAAAATTGTAAGAGTAAAATTCCAGTGGCCAGTAATGTTTTCAGGAAAATATAGAAGAGCTGAAAAGTTTTTGTTAATTGAAGAAATCTCCATGGTATTCCTGCTATGTGCTATGTTAAAAAATAGGAAGAGATGTGTCTAGAGAAAGGAGATAAACCTGACAGGCATTGAAGAGGAAAAAGATAAGGTTGGTGATGAAAAATATTTTACGAAGCAGCCTGGCTTATTTCTCTAGTCCTTCTCAGCTGAGTCAGCTTAACAAGGAAATTGTATATTGGCTTAAATCAGAGTTCAAATTTGTTCAGAGTTTAATGACAATGAAGAGTAGTGAGATGTCACATGTTTCTTAGAGACTCATTAAATTACAGAATGGAAAGACATGTGTAGACTGACATCTAAGTGATGACTGTAACCATGATTTCTTTAAGAAAAAGTTACAGAAGCTAATTAGAAATAGATGCTTTTTTGAAAACATTATTAGGGTATAAACTTTGAAGTACAAGGTGATGTGAGAAAGTTAATCACCACAGATGCTGAAGTCAGCACATCCTCTTGGCACATAATCAAAACACAGTGCCTTCTGCTCTGTGGTCAACCTTTAGCAGTACTCAAGATCACAAATAGGTTAGGTTGCCATACAAGAACCTGGTCAACGTCTGATGCTCTCTCTCACCTTGGTTAGTAGTTCCCCCTTTAAGTGACTTTTCAGTGACTTTCAGCAGCTCTTCCTGTTCAGTCCTTTTCCATCACAGTTTGCTCTGAGATTCCATCTATCCATATGGATTCAAGTATACCTATATGGTAATGATTCTCAGATTTTTTTCTCCAGTCATTTCCTATGAACTCCAGACTCATATATCTAATTAGATCATTCATACTTACATGTGGTTGTTTTATCTTTTTTTTTCAACTCCTTCACAATTGAATTCATCATCTTCCCATGATCCTAGTCTTCTTTAATACTTTCCTATAGAAATAGGTCATACACAGTGATAGTCAGATGCTTCATCTTCATGTAAAACACACTCAGTGAAACTCACCATCATTCTATAGACCTGGTCTGTTTCTATTTTCTTACTCCATGCAATGGTGTTACACTCAGAAAGTTCTGTAATACAGACCCTGAGAGTCAGTGTGACCCTCACTCTCCCATGTTCCTGTCCACTTAATCAACAGTTTCTTTAGAATGTCTCATCTTACATAGAAATGTTTACATTTCTCCATATCTCCCACCACCAGCATAGAAATGTTTTTATGGAAACGTGTAAGAAGCCCTTAAATGGCATCCTTTTTTTTTTTTTTTTTTTCTGGTTTTGTTTGCTTGTTTGTTTGTTTTTATTTTTTTATTTTTTTAAGATCATGTCTCACCTCTGTTTGAAAATTTTCATAACTTCTTGTTATTTTAAGAACTAAACAATGCCAGAAGGGTTTAACTGTCTTATTTGTGCCTCTCTGGTCATCAGCTTAATTTATCTTATACTTTATACAGTTTTAGTTACTGGGAATGAGGCTTCCTTTTATTTGATCATTGCTGTTTCCCATTCTTTTTGAGGCTGAATTTTATTCCTCCTTCTCCCTTATCGTTGCTAAATTTCATGTGTTTTGTGCTTGGAGTTCACATAGTTAGGTGGAACTGAGCCTTTACCCTGCACTTGATGTGTCGCTTGTGTTGAAGTCAGGTTTCTCCCAGTTATAAACGTTTAAGGTTATCTGCTCATGGAACATTTCACAGTCCAATTTAGTAATTAGTTGTTTAATATTCATCTCCCTGTCTCACAGTTTGATAACAACAGGACCACAGATGTTTTATATTTGCATTTTCTCATATTTTTATATTCTGTATTTTAGAGACTACATCCTCTTTAATAATAACAAATGCAAACTGAAAAGCAAGTGAATAAATAAATAAATCATCTCATGCTCAGATGAGTGGCCTGAGCCAAGTACATAGTACGGGTGGTTTGCCGGTTAGTGTGCCAGTGTCTCTGTGCTTATCTTTTGTGAACCAGCATGGGAGAGGACTTTAATGTAGAGTCTCACTTAAAGCCGAGCACTCAACAAACACTCATTCACAGCACTTCGACCAGTTTTGAGTCTCCGCATTGACTACTGTCCCATGTAGAGAGAACTTATCTGGACAAGTTTGAGAGCAGTACAGCGCTATTCAAACAAACCTGAATATTTAGAAGGCAGTTTCACAACTATCCAGTTAGAAGATTTCTCCATATCTAGTTACTAAGTTTCTCACTAGTTTCTATGATCTCCCAAGGTTTGGCCCTTGATCGGGTTTGCAATACCAGATATGAACTCTTTCTTGTGAAGCAAGCCTTACATAAGATCAGAAAGTTTGGTTGCCCCCATCACAGTCATGTCACTACTGTTACAGTGAACACATCTTGCCTGGAAAGTGAGAATTATAGCAGGGAGGTTTTACACTGATGGCGGGCCTTCCCCTCTGGCCGACATACACCTACAGCAGTACGAAGAGTGTCCAGCAGGGGGAAAGCTTTCAGGTCACTCCCAGGTGGGTTTCTTTGTGTTCTGCAGACAAAGTCTGTTGTGCTTCCAGCAATTGGGTCTTACCATCTAGTTGTAGTGGGCAATGAAACAATGGCAATAGACTGTGTCGCTGTGTAGACTCTGAGGATTCCCTCACCCAAAACTCAGAGTGAGGTCGCTCACGCTTGACACTCACATTTTTACTTAATAACCCACATCTTCTGAGGGACATGGTATGCCCAAAAAGCATACCTTTATTCAAGCTCTTTTTTAAACAAATTTCAATTAGTTGACAACTTAGTGGGTTTCCATAAGGCTTTTCATACATCTGTTTTGGTTAACTCCGTTAGCCCATCCTTTTCTCTGGCTTCCAGGTCTCCACTTAGATAATGCAGAGAATAGCCACCTGCAAAGACTCTGAGTAAAAAATAAATTGGCAAAATTGACAGTGTCTATAAAAGAACTTTAAGTCCATAATTCTACTTCTTGGAATCTCTCTTAAAAATTAAAAACTCATAGGAACATGAATAGAAAGGTTGTTATTAATATTATATTACTGAAGACCTAAAATCTACCTACAGTTTTCACAAGGGACTGGTATAACATCTTAGTTTATATTCATGTTTGTCCTGAAGTACACTTCAGTTATTAGACAGGAATAAGATACATATCAACAAGCTTGTAAGCTTCAATTCAACCTAGACTTTTTCTTTTTCCCTGATGTACCATCAGAAAACAGAAAATTGCCTTGAACATTGGGTTTATTTAGATGAATAGATTTAATATTTATTATCATGAAAAGTTATATGAAAACATATGAAGTAAAAATAAATTAAATTCTGTAATAATTCATGGGAAAGCATCTAATTTATGTTCAATGAAATAAATGCATAAATAAAGAACCAGAACGCTACCCTTTAAGCTGCCTCCAAAAGTTCCCTCTGAGGGTTAGGCATTAAGGCAAGAACAGCCATACTTCATGGCTTAGTTAGCTATTGCTGCCTCTTTTGGAACTAGTAGGTATTCACGCATCATTTAAAAATCATCACGATTCATTTGAAAATCATTTGAAATTATAAAGTAGGGCATTTATAATAGCAATATTAGCTAAAACTGTATGCTGATCACGATCCATCCACTTTTTAAATAATTTGCCTGTATTAACTCACCTATTTCAGGCTCTTTTAATACTCATGAGAGGGGCACCGTTACCGTTTTGTAGATAAGGACACCAGGGACACAGTGATTATCTGAAGTCATGAAGTTATGTGATGGTTAATTCACAAGACAAACGCAGGCATTCAGACTCTAGGTTCTGTCCTTTTGACCACCTCTGTTGTTCTTGTTTGACTGCAGTCATTATAGCAAGCCAATAACAACTTGATTGGAATACTGAAAGTGAAAATGGGGCAACATATTTATTAAGGATGATAACAAATCTAGAAATTAAATATTGTAATATTTAAATCCATATTCAGCAGAGATATTGGGATTAATTGAATTTTCACACATGCTTATTTGTGTGTGTGTGTTGTGTTGTGTTGTGTGTACGCTTGAGGAGATTGGAGCGTAGACTCTCTAGAAGAAAGTTAATGAGAGCATGTAACACAGCAGGGGGCTTCAACAGAAAGAAAATATCCCCAAGCCCAGTACTGGAAACAGCCAGCAGTCATCGTGTTGATGGACAATGGCATCAAAAATGAATAGATTCTGTACTTGGCATGATTTTGCTAATAACAAGTAGTGGGATTTATCCTCAGAAGAGCTAAAGTCTTCAGCTTATACAGGGCCTGATTCATGGTCATCAGGTCATCTACAGGGACTGGTGAACAGGCCCCCAGACAGCGCACACACCAGAGCACACTCACACAGTTTTGATGGTGCACTGCTCATTCGTTTGCTAGAAATTTCTCCTTTCTACTTGAACTGACAGTTGTCTATAATTTATTTTTGTTCACCTTGAATCTACTTAACAGTTCTGGGGAAGAGACCCCAGGACCCTGTTCCTGTTAGACCAGTGAGCCCAATGTGCACCCTGTGTCACTGGTGGGTTCTGGGCAGGTACTCAACCACTGGGCCACACCTCCAGTCCTAATCCTGAGACACTGGAAAGGGAAAAACCAGAGCTACTTCTTCCATATAATTTTCCTTGAATAGGCCTAGGAAATAACAACAACATTTTGCTTTTCTTTTTTTTTCTTTCTTTTTTATTTTTTTTGCCATTCCTTGCTCCTGTGGTCATTTTGTACAATCATACTTACTACATAGCCCAGCCGTTAGTTAATGCAAACAGATATTTACCTAAATAAACATAACTTCTTAAAAATTTAGGGTTTCCTCTTATTGATCCCTATTTGTTAATGATTATCACAATATCCAGCCAAAGAGGTGCTTATGAACTAGCAACTGGATAAAAGAATGAGTGTATTTTAATGTATTAATATAATTGTCACCTCATTAAAATAATGATTATGTAGTGCTTTATAGTCACACAAAAAAAAGGCTTGGAAAAGCCGGCTTGACCAATGTCAAACAAATATTAACTGTAAAAGGTGGGATTTAATCTCAGATTTGTTTTTCATAAAGGTTTTGATTTCATTGAGTGAAAATAAGAAGCAATGATTAAAATAAGCAAAAGCAAGTTAAATATAAGAGTGGTTTACTGATAAGACAATGTGATTTCTACCATAGCTCTCACAAAACAGTGTGGCAACTACTATGTCACGTGCTAGCACAAACATCCTTGCCAATATTTCTAAATAAACCTGGGAATAAACCAACGGTTTGCTTCTGCAATACTACCATCTTCCCAGTATTTACACAGAATGCTGCACAGATTCTGTTCATTTTACAGGTTGCTCTGTTATTTTATCCTGAAACTTGCCTTTATTTTGTCTAAGCATAAATGTAGTGCTGAAAGGGCTCCAGGCATCTTATTTCCAGATCAGGAAGGTAAAAACAATGCCTAAGATACAGCCAGGAGACAGAACACATTAAGTCCATTTATTAACCATTGCCTTTCTGTCTGGAAAAATATACACTAAGAGTCAGTCATTTGAGGCTAAGAAGTCCCAGACAGCTTTCCATGTCTAAATTGTCAGTGATTTTGTAGGAGAAAACATTCTTACGAAGAGTCGACTGGAAGAAATTTCTTTTAAAGAGCAGTGACAGCCAAGAACAGATTGTCTTCCTCACTGACATTTTATATTTCCATAACTATTGTAGCTGACTGATGATCAGGATGAAGAAAAAAATTCTGCATTGCGTCCCATCTTTCATCATCTTCTGAGGTACTCGAGATACATTTAGGAGTTGGCTGTTACACATCTTCTTAGTGATGGCTAAAGCACAGTGCATCCTGTGGAATAGAGTGTTTCTTTTTAACAACCATAGAGCAAGTGCATCAAGGTGACTCCTCCACAAATTTCCTGGGAAAGAGGGTATGTCCTTCATTCATTTCCTTAAAATTGATAGCAAACATCATCTCATGAAGATTCTATTTCACAAATACTGTGTTTATTTATTTACTTATTTAGTCAATGAAACATTGATAATCTGTTTACTGAATAAGGTCCTGGTTGACTTGGTACAATAATAAAATAAATTGATCTTGATCATTTTGTAAAGCATTAAATATTTAGAATGTTTTTTTTTTCTGTGAGTTGAAAGAAAAGAAGAAAAAAAAAGAAAGAATAAAGGCAGAACAGAAATGAGAAAAGAAGAAGGAAGGAAGGAAAGAGGTGAGGCATTAGAATAAATTTTGCCTTGGGACATTGTTACTTTGAAAGTAATCCAAATATTTTGTTTATATTGGAAGAGTTCGTGGAGGCACAGTTAACTGTGAATAAAATTCAAAACGACACTAGAAAAGAGCTATTCCCTTTGGTCAGAAGGTTATTGTGTCAGCAATTGTGCCAAGTCAATCAAAAAGAAGAAAGCGAGAGAGAGAACCAGCCATGAGAATGGAGCTGTCAGGCTGATTGACTAGGCAGCAAGATAAAATTTGAGATGTTCTATGTCAAAAGATAAATACTCACTTTTTGTCTGACTGCTAAAAAAAATAAATGTAACAATGAGAAAATCTTATGGGAGCATCATTATTGAGTAATAAAAAAACTAAATTAATTCTGCCTAAAATTGAAAATAACACAAGAAGTTAATTGTCTACTAGCATTGCACAGTGCTCTGAGCGTGTGGAGGAATACTAAGATTAATTTCAGAACTGCTATGTACTTCTTTTGCCTTTTTCTCTCTTTTTGACACCTTTGTTAAGTGACTTATCAAACCCATTAGTTCTGGTTTAGTTACAAAAAAAAATTGTGTTTTAGATGAATTATTTGACCTTCAAGAAAAAATGTTTTAGGAATTGGAACTCAGAACATTTTTCCCTCTGCAGATTTGAAGAATAAGACTGACAACAACAGGAAACATTAATTGGTTTGCTTTGACTTTTATTTATGTGACTAATTACTGCTGGGTTTCTTCTGAACTGATTCCAGCTGCTTTTTGCCATGTCTCAAGTAGTTAAACACCATGCTAGTAAGAATCAGGGCTGCTTGGGACAAAGAACTTGGCAAAAAGAGTTTAGAATAGTTAAAATTTCCTGTAACTAGTATCTGTTTATTTCCCAATTGTATCTTTGCTTGAAGTTCACTTTCTATTCCTTTGCCTGTGGATCGCTTGACCCTATTGTGAAAATTTTAAATGGGGTTTTCATTACTTTTTCTTCTCCTTGGTAGATTTCAATGTCAAAAATGTTTTATTACTTATACTCAACATACATTGCATCTCACATACAAAATAATTTTCATGACTTATTGTTACTTTGTAACAGTTCTGATGTAGGTAGCCATAGTTGCTGTGTGTTCATGATTCTCCTGGCCATGTCACATCCACATGACAGAACTTCACAAGACTCTCCATTCTCCATCCGCACTGTCTTTCCACCCTCTTCTCCATGATGTTCCCTGGTTCTCGAGGATAGGTTGTATAAATTATATAGCTGTATAAAAATATCAGAAACTAAATTGAACGATATCTCCCCGGGGCTTGTTTGAGCCTCCTGGCTCAGTCTTACTCCTTTGTAATGCTCAGTGAACATGTAGCTGGGTTTCCAGGATACTCCGTGTCACATGTAAATCACTTACTCTTTTAATTTCACCTGTTTGCTCAAAGTAGCACCTGAGAACGAGAACGTATTTTCATCCAGTTCCTGTTTCTACATGTTTCAGTGTTTTGATATGTTTATGGAAACATTTTAAGGAACATTCACAGTCTCCCCTTTTCTCCACATTGTTGTTCATTCTATCATGCACTCTTAAAGGTATTTCTCAAATCAAAGTGTTACTGCTGTTGTCTCATTACTCTGATTGATGTCTCTGTGAACACAGAACATGTCAATCAAAGTTTTGTCAAGCATAAGAAAAAGAAAGTGAAAAAACAAATCTCTAAGATAAATATTCACTGTTTCGAGAATTGTAAGTACATTGTGAAGGGTTCGTTGGCAAGACAGAAGCTGAGGAGTGAATGCTAGCATTTCAAGTGCACATTATGTTCACCTTTGGATCTCTCTGTGTGCTCAAGTTCATCACTTGCATTTATTGTTTTAGTCAGTTTAAAGTGAAAATCATTTAAGTATCTTAAAAAGGTATATCTTAGAACAATGTGGTTTTTAACTTTTGAGCACTCTGTAGTATTACATCTCTATTACTTATATGCTATTAAATATTTATGTATGGAATTATACAAATTCATTAGCTATGGTAAATTCATCACTGTGATTGAATGAAAGCTATGTGCTATCTTTAACATGTAAGATATTCACTCTAAGAAATCTACACTCTGCTCTAATTTCAGGGTGCTATCGTTAGGGTCCTGGGAATGAAGACTCTTTGGTTTTGGCCTCTAACAAAATATTTATTCTTTATGTTCCCTGTTTCTTCTTTTATGAAATGAAATTAAATTAAATCACACTCAGAACTTTTCAGATATCTGAAATCTTGATGACATTGCAATCCTTTCCTGATTTTTACAAAAAAAATCATGATGAAATATGTTTTGCTGCATCTTGAATTATATGAATGCACAAGACATTTATGGTCTGTGAGGGTATAGTGTAAGCCAAGAACCTACCAGATATTTTTCTGTTGTACTATATCATTTTAAGTCACTGTTTAGTATTGTATTGACAAATCTGCTTGCTGTATTTTGCACACACCAAGTCATGATTCTTTAAACTTTACAAAGACATCCAAGATCATAGCACAAGACTATGATTAACCAAATAAGTTCACCAAATTATTCTGTCTTTGCTCTGAAAACTCATGTTAGCTGCTCTTGATTAGAAATGGAGATAAAATTAATTGCCTGGGTTTTGATGGGGATTTCACAAGCTTAGCAGATTTTATTAGCTAATCCAAACAATGTCTGTGTGAGGTAGTTTGTGTCTTCTCTTCGCTTGCTCCACCCCTAACCATATGGACTGGAGAAAACGGACAGTATATTAACAAAACAAACAAACAAACAAACAAACAACAACAACAACAACAAAAAAAAAAACAGTAGACCAGAGGACCTGACATTCTTTCTTCCATGGAGGCCACATTCTTCATAGCTTGGCTTGTGTCCTAGTAATAAGGAGAAAGCCCATACTTGTCATGAACTGCCTGTCTGGCTTTGACTACAGCCAAGAACGCTGCCCAGCTAGAGTCTTGTCGTGGAGTGGGAGTACCTTCCCATGTTTGTGACCCAGCCTCCCAGGAAGGCTCTTCTGCAGCACCAGCTCACGTTCACGATGCTCAAAGATGTAGAAGTCTGCTGATGTGAAATCTCTGAACACTGTAACGGATCAGACCGAAAGCAATAGAATTAAGGCAGTGCTTCAGGTCTGCAGAAAGAAGAGACGTGTGAGAAAAACTATGTTTGCATAGTCAGATGCCACAGACTTCAGCGTCAGCGCCTGAGAAGGGCCATGGCACAACTTTTGCTCTGAGTGCTCCGCCAAATGATTCTTCTGGCTGCCTTCCCAGTGTCCGTGGATACCACAGTCCTCGAATGAAGGTTTAGTTTTATTCTCTTGAACTGATTCCTGCCGATATCAAAGAAGCAATCGCAGCAACAAAAACTGCTGGGTTGCCAGATATCCCAACTGCTGCATTAGGAAAGAAATCATGGAATGTAGTTTAGAACAGTATCAACATGTCCAAGTAGCAGACTCAGGCATTCACCAGGTCTTCGTAAGTAACGAGGACAATGGGGAAGAAATACTGTTCTTTATGTGGGTTCTGATTTAAAAGAAAAAGAAGTACATAAAATATTATGATACAATTACAATATTTTAAATGACTTACTTATTTTAAGAAAATGTATATTAAAATAGAAATGCAAAGACATTAAAGAAAGAAGTTGACAACATTTTTCACATTTTAAAACCTTGTTATTGGTATGTTTTTGGTTTGTACATATGTGCAGGCACAGGCCACAGTGCCCATGCACTGTGGAGGTCAGAGGACAACTTGAGGGAATCAGTTTCCCTCCTCTCACAAAGTAGGTTTCAGGATTGGACTCCAGTTGCCAGCCTTGGTGATCAGTGCGGTCCCCACTTAGCCATCTCACTGCCCTTCTCACTATCCTTTCAACGTGCAGTTAAAGAGATTGGAGACATGTCGAGCTGTAAAGATCACGTGATGCTTAAAGTGCATTTGGTGCCCACAGCTCACATGGTGACTTATAACCACCCTTACACCACCCATTTACAGGGTCCTTTTTAACTCCCTCTTCTGACATCCACAGTACCCTGTGTACAGGCAAAACAACTATTCACATAAAATATAGAATAGTACATGGAAGAAACTTTAAACTGCTATTGAAATGCACTAAACATATCAAGAAGTACAAGAATTCTAATAACGTTGCAGTGTTTCTTTAAAAAAGGACAAGGTAGGAATCTCATGTCAAAGATTTGTAAACACGTTCTGTTTTAATATATAAGAAAATTATTGATGTTATGCAAACTGTTTCTATGTCATGATGGTGTGTGCATGTGTGTGTGTGTGTGTGTGTGTGTGTGTGCACATGTATAGATGTGTGGAAGGTGGGAGTTCTTTGTTCAGGGTCTTCTTTCATAGCTCTCCATCATATTCTTTGAAACAAGATGTCTTGGTGAACCTGGAGATCAATAACTAAGCCAGATTTTCTGATTAGGATAGACTAGGAGTCTGCCTGCTACTGCTCTCCAACATTTAGACCAATACTTCTCTCCACTGAGCCATCCTTTTGGCCCCCATGATTCTGGATTTGAAGAGATCCTAAGAAGTATGGGTAGCTGCAGAGAACACTTTTTTTGAATTTTTGAGATTTATTTAATTTTTTTATGTACATGAGTGTCTTGCTTGCTTGCATGTCTATGTACTGCCTGTGTCCAGTGCCTATGGAGGCCAAAAGAGGGCACTGGATCCCCTGGAACTGGATTACAAGTGACTGTGAGCCAACATGGAAGTGCTGGGAATTGAACCCAGGTCCTCTGGAAAAGAAGTCATGGCTCTTAATCATAGATGTATCTCTCCGGTCCTAGAATAAGGATTGTTGAATATTTCTCTATCAGAGGCTAATTAGCTACTTTTTTCCATTTTAAAGACTTTCCCTAATCCACCTCAATACACAAATAACTAGATTACTAAATACATTATTTATTTACAAGTCTGTTCCATGTCACATGTTTTAGATGTATTATGAAAGGTCTGATTCTTTTAAAAATATAGTTTACAAAATAGTTTCCATTTCAACTTTGGGGTGTTTCAATTTATGCTGCAGCAGGCCAGCACAATAGCTGTGTAACAAACTCTAGTTGTGCCAGCTTAGTTTTAAATAAAAACACACACAAGCTGGGCAATGGTGGCACACACCTTTTATCCTGGCACTTGGGAAGCACAGGAAGGTAGATGTCTGAGTTCAAGGCCAGCTTGGTCTACAGAATGAGTTCCATGACAGCCAGGGCTACACAGAGAAAAACTGTCTCAAAAAATTAATAAAATTAATTAATTCAATCACAATAGCCTAACGTATAGAATAACTGTGTGAAACTATAGTAGCAGTTCTTTTCTCCATGACTTGAATATAACTGGCATTTATTAGAAAACTTTGAGTGGCATTTCAGCACTTACTATACCCCTAATTCAATATTCCTATAGTCATCTGTTAACTGCTTATCTCTTCCACAGCAGCCCTGTGCTTTTTCAAGATAAGGACCATTCCTCTCTCTCATTCATCTCATGCTAAACCTGAAACCTTAAATACCCACCCTGATACATTGCAGACTCTCCATAAACACTTCTTTAGTAGCTGAATGAGTGAGTGAATGAACCCCTGATGCTTGCGCTGACCCAGATCAAAGCTGTGAATGGAAGAAGTGTTTCAACAAGCACCTCCTTCCTTCTCCTTTACATCTGTGCTTAAATTAAGGTTCACATGATCATAAAATTGGGTGCAAATGACTTTACTCAATAAGATTTCAGAGTTGGTTGTATTTTAAAAGAGAAATAAAGAATTAAAAGCTTTCTTAGTATTCCATTGTATAAATGTACCACAAATTCTGTATCCATTCCTCAGTTGAGGGACATCTGGGTTGTTTCCAGATTCTGACTATAACAAGTAAAGCTGCTGCGAGCATGTTTGAGCTAATGTCCTTGTTGTATACTTCAGCATGTTTTGGATATATGTCTAGGAGAGCTATAACTGGATGTTTTTTCAAAGGAAACTAATTTTTAATTAATTTATTTTATGTATATGAATGCTCTGTTTTCACACACATCAGAAGAGGAAATCAGATTCTACTACAGATGGTCATGAGCCACCAAGTGGTTGCTGGGAATTGAACTCAAGACTTCTGGTGGAGCAGTCAGTGCATTTTTCTACATGTAGACATTCAGTTAGACCAGCACCAATTGTTGAAGATGCTGTCTTTTCTCCATTGTATGGTTTTGGCTTCTTTGTCAAAAATCAAGTATCCACAGGTGTGTGGATTTATTTCTGGGTCTTTTATTTGATTTCATTGATCCACCCTTCTGTTTCTATGCCAGTACCATGCAGTTTTTATTACTAACACAATAGAATATTACTCAGCAATTAATAACAAGAAAATCATGAAATTTGCAGGCAAATGGTGGGAACTAGAAAAGATCATCCTGAGTGAGGTATCCCAGAAGCAGAAAAACACACATGGTGTGTTTTAACAAGTGGATTTTATAAGTGGATATTAGACATATAATATAGGATAAACATATTAAAATCTGTACAGCAAGAGAAGCTAATCAAGGAGGAGGACCCTGGGTATGATGAGCAATCCTCATGCAGAAAGGCAAAGGGGATGGACATTGGAAGAGGGAGAAAACAGGGAATAGGACAGGAGCCTACCAAGGAGAGCCTCTGAAAGACTTTACCCAGCAGGGTATCCGATACTGAGACTCATAACCAAACTTTAGGCAGAGTGCAGGGAATCATAGGAATACCTGGAGGGCACAGGAGCTCCACAGGAGAGCAAGAGATCAAAAAATTTTAGGCACAGGGGCATGGAAATAGCCTAGAAAACCTAGAATGCCTGCACAGATGTAGCCCATGGCAGTTCAGTCTCCAAGTGGTTTCCTTAATAATGGGAACAGGGACTATCTCTGACACTGTCTCTGACAGTGGCTGGCTCTTTGATCACTTCCTCCTCCCCTTAATGGGGCAGCAGCCTTACTAGGCCACAGAGGGAGACAATGCAGTCTGTCCTGATGAGACCTGATAGGCTAGGGTCAGAGGGAAGGGGGGAGGACTTCCTCTATCAGTGGACTTGGGGAGGGGCATGGGAGAAGATGAGGGAGGGAACATGGATTTGTGTGGGGATGAGGGAGGGTATTACAGCAGGGATACAAAGTGAATAAACTGTAATTTATAAAAATATAAATAAATTTTTTAAAAGTGAAAAAAAGAGAAAGCTTTCTTAGGTATGTGCAACCGTCTTTGGAAATTAAAAAAAAAAAAAAAAGACCTATTATTGCAGACTTATTAACTCAAGTCATTGTCCAGATTATTCTAACGCAAACGAAATGGCATTTACTTTAGAAGAAATTGCTCCGGATCTGCAATCTAAAGAGGCGAGAAATGGAACAGACTTTCTTTATACTGTGTTTGGGATGTGGTTAAATTATTTTAGGATGTTCAGCAGTGTAGCACAAATTCAAATCCTGTGGGCAAAGCTAAACAAGCAATGTTAGGCAGCTTAGCCACTTAATCTTTCGGTGTTCAGTCTGTTGGGTCTGTGCTGTGAAACGGACCCCGTGGCTTTCATGTGGAAAATGAGAATGCTCTGTTACAGCTGATGTGGGAATAAAGAAGTAAATATAAGGAAACCCTTCCCAGCTCTTAATATCAACTGCACTAAGTAAGTGTAACTAACTGCATTCAGCTACTGATTTATCAGGGCTTTTCCAAATACTATTTTCATATACCCACTTTGCAGACAGGGAAAGCATGGAAAGTTAAATGAGCCAATTGAAAACTATGTTACTTATTAATGGATTAATTTTCTTTAATCTGCATGAAGAGAGTCCCCCAGGGACATTTATAACAACTGGAAAAATGCCCAAGACTTATTGATCCTGATCATTAGTCATTAATTTATCTATAAGTTGAATTTTAATAGAAACTTTTTATATTTCCAGTTACCTAGTAAGTGAAATATTTCAGGCCAGTTTTACCAAAATATTGAATTTGAAGGAGATTTCTTATTAAATCTGATTTCCCTTTCACAGACTCACTTTAACCTTAGTTTATAATAATGGGAAAGCAGCGCAGCCTGTTCTATGTGGCTAAATGACATAAACAATCAAGCTGCTGAATAACACACTATTGGTGTTCAGGGATAAAGTGGAATGCTATGTATTTGGGATGTGTAAATGATACTTTGATTTCAACCATATTTGGGCAGACTCCAGACCCCATTAACATTCACGATGAAAGTAGCTTTATTTACTTAGAGATGAGAGGGGCTCTTCCTGGGTCCCCTCTGTAACTGCTACAGTCTGACTAGCAGCCTTATCTACTCTCTCAAGTTGGTGATTAGACTTTTGGACCATTTTCAAGGATACAGAGGGGCTTTCTTTCTAAGTGTCTCAGGCTTTCAAGCACAAATCCCAATTGTAAGCTTCAACACACTTGAATCCTGATTACCTTTTCAGTCCTTAATTACCCCAGAATCAGGTTATAAGCAAGTGGTGCTAGCAATGACAGCAGAACACAGCGGGGTGACAGTCGGTACATGATCTGAATTACTTCACATGTTAAAACACCCCAGTCTCATGCAAAACAACAAACAAAGCAAAAGCCACACAAAATAGTTAATCTCTCCAACATTGTACATACGTAGAGGAGGATAACACAGGTTGCCATCAGAGCACAGAGATGTTTAAGGGGCACAGTTGTGAAAGAGGTCTACTATCATTTATGATATCCCATCCCTGATATAATCCTCCAATGGAGCAAACATTCCAAGCATATCAGCACTGTCTTCTGTCAACTATACTGGAGGAATTTTCCCAACCATACATGCTTAATGATTGTATGTTTGTGTTTGTATATATAATGACTTTAAAAATTTTTATCATGAAGGGGTGTTGGATTTTGTCAAAGGCTTTTTCAGCAACTAATGAGATGATCATGTGGGTTTTTTTCTTTCACTTTGTTAATATGATGGATTGCAGTGGTGGAGTTTTGTGTATTGCACCAGCCCTGCATCCCTGGGTGGCTCCCTTCTTGATCATGGTGGATGATATTTTTGATGTGTTCTGGGATTCAGTTGGTGAGTATTTTATTGAGTATTTTTGCATCAATGTTCACAAAAGAAATTGGTCTGAAATTCTTTTTCTTTGTTGAGTGTTTGTGTAGTTTAAGTATCAGGGTGACTTTGGCCACATAGAATGAGTTTGGCAATGTTCCTTCTGTTTCTGTTTTGTAGAATCATTTGAGGAGCAGTGATGTTAGGTCTTCTTTGAACGTCTGGTCGAATTCTATGCTAAAACTATCTGGCCTTGGGCTTTTTTTGGGGGTGGTGGTGGAAAACTTTTAGTGATTGTTTTTATTTCTGTAGGGGTTATAGGAATAGTTAGATAGTTTACCTGATCTTGGCTTAACTTTGGTAAATGGTATCCATGTAAAAAATCATCCATTTCTCTTAGATTTTTTTTAATTTTGTGGAATACATGTTTTTGAAATAAAACCTAATGATTCCTTGGATTTCCTCAATGTTTGTTGTTATGTCTCCCTTTTCATTTTAAATTGGTAATAGTTCTACATCAAGACCTATCTATACCAGTCCTGAGTATATACCTCCAAAATGCTCCACCATACCACAAGAACACATACTCAACTATGTTCATAGTTGCTTTATTCATAATAGCTAGAAATTAGAAGCAACCTGGATGTCACTCAAATGAAGAATGGATAAAGAAAATGTGGTACATTTACACAATGGAATTCTACTCAGCTATTAAAAACAAAGAAATCACAGCCACAATATAAAATGAATAAATTGTAATGAATGATAATAATAAAAAATAAGAATATCAGCAATTTGCAGGCAAATGGATGGGTCTAGAAAATATATCCTAAGTGAGATAACCTAGACCCAGAAAGAAACACATGTATGTACTCACTTATAAGTGGATATTAGACATGAACTACAGGATAACCATGTTACAATCCACAGTCTCACTCAGAATGGAGAAATAAAAGAAGACATTTTCAGTAGATAGAGGGAAGAAACTGGATGGGAGTAAGGATTGAAAAGGTAAGTCTGCTGAGGATCAGATATGGTAAGAGGGGGCATGAGGACTGGGAGAGAGAATGGAAATTGGTGGAGGGGGCATCTATGGGATGGGGAGGCTCCCAGGAGTCTATGGGGGTGGCCCTAGCTGAGACACCTAGCAGCAGGGCATTAAGGACTTGCTCAACTAACCTGAGTCCACAGGGTCAATCAGAGACTAAACCACCAACTAAAGAGCATGCATGGGTTGCCTCTAGGTCCCCTACACATATGTAACAGATATACAGATTGGACATCATGTGGGTCCTGTAGCAATGGGAGTAGGAGCTGCCTCTGACTCTGTTGCCTGCCTTCGTCTCCCTTTCCCCTAGCTTGGCTGACTTTTCTGGCTTCAGTGAGAGAGTATATACTTAGTTCTATTGGGACTTAATTTGCCAGGGTGGGTTGGTACCCATGGTTAGCATCTTCATTTCTGAGAAGAAGGAGAGGGGGCAGGTGGGAAAGGGGAGTGAGAGTGCCACTGGGAGGAGTGGAGGGAGCAGGCTACAATCAGGTTACAAAAATGATTAAATAAATAAATAAATAGAAAAAAACTATTTATTAATTCTTTGTGAGTTTCATATCATGCACCTCAGTTCCGTTCATCAACTTGTCCTGTCATATTTGCCCAGCTCTTTCGTAACATTCTTCCCAAAATAAAAGACACACACACACACACACACACACACACACACACACAAGAACAAAACAAGGCATAGAAAAAACATGTCTGAGAAAGCGCCAAATTGATTTCTAGAGTGGTTGTACAAGTTTACATTCCCACCAACAGTGGAGGAGGTTCCCCTTTCTCCACAACCTCTCCACCATGTGTTGTCACTTGAGTTTTTCATCTTGGCCATTCTGATGGGTGTAAGGTGAAATCTCAGGGTTGTTTTGATTTGCATTTCCCTGATGGCTAATGACATTGAGGATTTCATTAAGTGTTTCTCTGCTATTCGATATTCCTCTACAGAGAATTTTCTGTTTAGCTCTGTTCCCCATTTTTTAATTGGATTACTTGGCTTGCTGCCTTTCAGCTTCTTTAGTTCTTCATATATACTGGATATTAGCCCCCTGTCAGATACAGGGTTGGTGAAGATCCTTTCCCAATCTGTAGGCAGTCATTTTGTTCTGATGACGGTGTCCTTTGCTTTACAGAAGCTTTCAGTTTCATGAGGTTCCATTTATTGATTGTTGCTCTTAGAGCCTGTGCTGTTAGTGTTCTCTTCAGGAAGTTTTCTCCTGTGCCAATGAGTTCAAGGGTATTCGCCATTTTTTTCTTCTAACTGATTTAATGTGTCTGGTTTTATGTTAAGGTCTTTGATCCATTGGGACTTCAGTTTTGTGCAGGGTGATAAGTATGGATCTATTTGGAAATCAATATGGCACTTTCTCAGACAACTAGGAATAGCGCTTCCTCAAGATCCAGCCATACCACTCCTAGGCATATATCCAAAAGAGGCTCAAGTACACAATAAGGACACTTGCTCAACCATGTTTGTAGCAGCCTTATTTGTAATATCTAGAAGCTGGAAACAGCGCAGATACCCCTCAACTGAAGAATGGATGCAGAAATTGTGGTACATCTACACAATGGAGTATTACTCTGCAATGAAAAATAAGGAAATCATAAAATTTGCAGGTAAATGGTGGGACCTGGAAAGGATCATCCTGAGTAAGCTTTCCCAGAAGCAGAAAGAGACACATGGTATATACTCACTCATATAGACATATAACATAAGATAAACCTACTAAAATCTGTACATCTAAAGAAACTAATCAAGACAGAGGACCCTGACTAAAACGCTCAATCCCCATCCTGAAAGGCAAAGAGGATGGACATCAGAAGAAGAAGAAAACAGGAAACAACCTAGGAACCTGCCACAGAGGGCCTCTGAAAGGCTCTGTCCTGCAGACTATCAAAGCAGACACTGAGACTTACGGCCAACTGTTGGGCAGAGTGCATGGAATCTTATGTAAGAAGTGGGAAATAGTAAGATCTGGAGAGGACAGGAACTCCACAAGGAGAGCAACAGAACCAGAAAATTTGAACACAGGGGTCTTCTCAGAGACTCATACTCCAACCAAGTACCAGGCATGGAGAAACCTAGAACCCTTGCACAGATGTAGCCCATGGCAGGTTAGTGTCCAAGTGGGTTCCATAGTAATGGGAAGAGGGACTGCCTCTGACATAATCTGATTGGCCTGTTCTTTGATCACCTCCCTCTGCGGGGGAGCAGCCTTACCAGGCCACAGAAGATGAAAATGCAGCCACTCCTGATGTGATCTGATAGACAAAGATCAGAAGGAAGGAGAGGAAGACCTCCCTTATCAGTGGACTTGGGGAGGGGCATGTGTGAGAAAGGGGAAGGAGGGTGGGACCAGGAGGGGAGGAGGGAGGGGCTTATGGGGGGACACAGAGTGAATAAAGTGTAATTAATAAAAAAAATCTCATTGTGGAAGCTTTAGTGTGTCACGGTGTGTAGTATTCCTCTGTCCACACATCTTTACTTGTAAATGTTCATTGCAGTGAGTCATTGGTCTGATTCAAGGTCTCTGGTTTCTGTGACCCCATTGATCTTCAATCCTCACTGGGCTTCCTTCTGGTTATCCTGTTGTCCTGTGTCATAAAGATCCTGAAACTTTGGATCAGCAAGATGGGCCCCTTCACATATCCCAACCACTCACAGATAATTTAGACTTTAGGTGGGCCAACACAGAGCCCTGGATCTGTGCTTGGGTAGCATCTGAACTGGTTAGCTAACTGGCTTCCCTGATCTATACCACCAGGGAAAGCTCTCCAGAACTGCTCTGTCTAGCCCACCTAGTACCACCACCGGGAGGAGGCAGTCAGCTCTTATAGACCCATCCCAGAGTAGAGTACAAGACCAGTAATAAATTGCTGATTGAACTATAAAGTAAATGCATGTAAAAAAAATTTTTTTACCCACAAATCAGACTATACTTGTCAAAATCACACAGTATAGAAATCTGATTTTGAGAATATATTTTAGAAGTTACAATCAGGAACAGAATTTTTATTCCCAAAAGGAACGTAAAAACAAAACAAGACAAAAAGACATTTTTTTTTTTTTTTTTGCTTTGTATTACTATGGAATATTTATATACATTCTCTTCTCACCATTGTCACTCACTACAGTGTGCAATGGATTTTAGGTACTATCAGAGTCTACAACAGTCCATCTAAACATACTTAAACTCCCACCACAAGTCTGACAAGTTCTTTCAAGAGAGTGTGCAGGCCCCGAGCAGTCTGGCGGAAGCCCATGATCTCAGTTGCCTTTTTTTTCCCTCACGGAGATTCCACTTATATACCTACTCATTGCTATGTCCTTTATACGTTGCCTGGCAAACACAGTGTTTTAGGTGTTTCCATACATTTGAAATCATGAAAAAATGATGTTTCTGCAACTCGCTGTTTTACTAAAAATGATATGATGATGTTTACATTACATGGGGCATCGGTGTATGTTGTCTGTAGTTTATGTAAAAATGCTGAAGATTATTCTGTTATTTACAGTACTTGATTTTAAAACTTGACACAGAGCTTCAGTAATCAAGGTGGTGTGTGGGTAAAATAATTGGATCTGTGCTATGGATGGAGTTCAGAAATAATCGCCATGGTTATTGTCAATTAAAAATTTAGCCCAAAAGTCTAGTCATTACAGGATAAATTATAAAAGATAAATATAATTTGGCTAACATTCATCAAAATGATTTAACTCTTGATCTTTTAAAGATAAGCTCACAGAGACACAGTGCTGCAATCACAGCACTCACAAAGCTGAGGCAGAAAATCCAGAAGTTGAAGGCCAGCTTTCCCTACAGAGGCAGCCTGAAAAAAAGAGAGAAAGAGAGAGAGAGGGGAGAGATAAAAGAAAACAGAAAAGGCTAAAAAGATAAATTCAGCAGTTCAGCAAAGCAAGAAAATTTAAAACGAGTGTAGGCTGAGGGAAAATAACTGTGAAGTGTGTATCTGATAAAGGACTTTTTTTCATACTATAAAAATTTTTAAGTCAATAATAAAAAGACAGATGATCTAATAAAAAATGAAAAAAAGACTGTATCCTGCAATAAAAAGTTTAAAACTCAAAAATAAAAGATGGGTAATCTAATACAAACAAGCAAAATATTTGAGAAGATGTTTATCAGAAATGTAGGGACTGCAAATCACCCAAAGAAATGGTCCTTAACATCATTAGTCAAATTAAAATTAAAACCATAAACCAAGACCACTTCATACCGAGCATTGGGTCTCAGATAAAGACTGCCAATGCCAAGTGCTGGCAAGGGTACACAGGATCTGAAATACATATAACTGCTGGGAATACAGAGTTGTATGTATATTTTAGAGACTATTCTTTTGAGGTTCATCCCACTATTGCCATGTGGCTCAAAGCTATTACAGCATGGAGTCCTGATCTTAAATCCTCACTGGAGCTTTAAGAAGTTGGGTAAAAACACAGAATCCAAATACTGGTCACCTGATGAATGACATATATGCTACATTCAGTTAAATGTCACACCACACTGACAATGATCCTAACAAGGCACTAAGTAGATGAGAGGCAAGGCAGTACATTACCAACAAAGCTACCTAGGGAAGGTTAACACTGTCTCGATTCTAACATAGAGAAAATTATTTTAGTAGTGTTGTCGCTTTACGATAATATACAGTCTGCCTAATCTGTGTAAATTCTATTTCAACAATTGCTTTTTGTTTGATTGGTGTCTATTGGCTTGCGTGTCAGTGAGTTTTTATTGCATATCCTTTAGTTTAATGCCTTTTTCACCATAATCTCTCATGAAAGTCTTCTTTTATCAAATTTCCCAGTTTTTAAAAAATAGCTTTGGATTATATTCCTATTTAGTTAAAGATATTTTTAAAAGAAGTTTTAGAAAGGAGGACAGAAACCATTAAGGATCTCAGTGAGGCCTGAGACAACCTCACTCCCAGCCACTCTCTGAGTGTGGGTCAGTGTGTGTGAGTTCAGGCACCACGAAGATGAGCAAGTAAGTGGTGGGGAGGAGACATGGGAGAGAAAGTGAATCAGAAAAATGTGTGAACAGTGAAGGGAGGTTGACCAGAACACACAGGGGAAGTGAGGAACACTCTGATGTGAGTAGCCTGAGTTGCCACCTGAGGATATGCCTGGGTCCGTGGCCCCGCAGCAGCAGGGCCTATGTCAATGGCCATGGTCCATGTTACCCCTAAAGACCAAGCATCCATCCCTGCTCTGGGCTGCTGCCTGCGGCCATGCTGGTGTCCCTGGACTGTGCAGAGCTGGCCCTACCCCTCACTGGCTGCATCTCTATGGAGAGTGGCCCCACCCACTGCCAGCTGCAGTTTTCACTCTCACTCAGGAGCGCCTCACCTGGGCAGCACAATAGAGCTGGCTCTGGTGTTGGTGGTCTGGGTTAGGCTGCTCTGGGGGCATGTGGGATCTGGCCCTGCCCCTCACCTAGGTTGCATGGAAGAGCTGGCCCCAAGAATGTGAGTATAGAAGAGCTGGCCTCACTCCCCGACCTCGGTAGGGTGGGAGAGTTGGCCCTACCCCTCATGGGCAGGAGCACTCCGGAGAGCATCCCCCACACCTCACCTGGGCAGTGCAGGAGAGCTGGCCCTGCTGAGATGGAAATGGAAGAGCTGGTCCCTAAGGGAAAGCTGGCCGGCTGACCAACTGAGCAAACACCTGGGCCCAGATCCAGGGTTTTGTGTTGGCCCACCCAAACATCTACCCCATCCACGAACTGTCAGAACAGAGCCAAAGCTGCAGTATCTCCATGACACATAGCATCAACAGGATGTTTGAGAGGAGTCCAGTTGAGAATCTAGTACGAAAGTATAAAAAAGCCAGAGGCCTCCAACCAGGCCAGACTCATTGCAATAAAAATTTGCAAGTAAAGCAGTTTGTGCAAAAGGGTATATACTGTGTGACACAGTCTGACATACTACAGCTTCCCTAGCAAGATTTTTGTTGTTCTTGTTACTATTTATTTACTTCTTGTTTTCTCTGCAAGGGAGGCTACAAGGGCAGAGGACAGATATCAAGGGAGAGGGAGATGAGTGGGATTGGGATGCATTATGTGAGATTCACAACAAATTAATAAAAAAAAGGTTTAAAAAGGAATCTAAGTGATTTATCAAATCAAAATTCTGGTAAAGTCCATCAGTTAATACCATATCATATTTTCTCCATTTTTCTGAATATTTGAGTGGGGAGTATCTTACATAATCTCTGAACTTGCATATAGAAATTAAATAGTTGTAAATTTCAATAGTATGCTTTTATGTAATGCTTGCTCACATACACATATACATCACATACACTCTCAACAGTTTCTGGGTGCTCATTGAACTGTAGATTAGCAATGCTCAAGAAAGCAAATCTGTTTATGTTGAACACATGAAGACTGTTTCTCCTGTCATGATTCCCCAAGAAATACAATATAACAGCTATGTACATAACACATAAATTGTTTTTAATGCTAGAATTAGTCTAGCTATGACCTAAAGTTCATGAGATACACACGCATTACATGTGTATACTGCATCATTTATAGGAGCCGTCATAGACTTGGTATCCTAAGGAGTCTGGGATCAGTTTCCCATTGATATCTAGGTCTGACTGTACTTTAAATTGAGGTTTCTTACTGCAAAGTATACAGATTTTATTGATTTTTTTCTATTATGTCTTACAAATGGTTACTTAAAATATGTACAGAATATGTACTTAAAATATGCACAGTACACTTGATTTAGTCAACTTGTGTACTCCCTAGTACTTATGAAAATTTGCCCTTGCATTTTCATCACTGTCATTTTATCTAAATATAGTAATAGTTTTATACCCTTCCTACTAATTGCCATCATTCTTTTTTATTTCCTTGGGTGGAACATTGAGAACTTCATTTTGTTTTAAGAATGAGTCTAATGAGTTGAGATTTTCCTGGAGGTTAGTGAAAGGGGAAGAATGACTCCTTAACATTCCCAGCAGGTACTGGGCATAGGTCTTTGCACTTTAATGTTATGTTACCAATAAGGTAGGAGGGTTGGTTTATGACCTATTATTTCCAAGTGATACCAAAGACAAGGATGAGGTGTTTCTCTTTAGTTTCTTGTTGCAGAGGGAAACAAACAGCATAAGAAACAGACAGACGTAGAGTATATGCACGCAAGGCTGGCTCCTCGAGTACTCCTGGTTTACGACAGGAAAGAGGTAGTGACCTTCACTTTGTCCATGAAGAAGGGCTTCTATGGTGATGGAGAAATTTGATGAACAAGGAGAGGAATATTTCACTCAAAAATTCATTCCTTAAACTTGATAAGAGTACTCTCTGAGTAAAGGGTTTACATGTTAATTTACAATGCAAATATTTTCTCAAGGATTTAAGTATTGTTAAAGTTCTGCTAGTTTAGCTGAAGTTTATTTATCAAGGATAGGTGTTAGAGTTTTTTCAGCTTTTCAAATATGATAAGAGATGGTAGTATATGGAAAATACCTATTTCCTAGAAAAGTGAAACTGTTAATTTGGGGATTTCTTTGATAATATTTAAGTTATTTTATGGTTATGTTTAATTTAACATGATATAGTCTTATCATTTCCTCATACTTTGTAAATATATCTGAATTGAGATTTTAAACTAAATACTATTAAAATGTTTGCATGTACATTTGTATTATTTTTTTATTTCATGGCATGTCATTTAAAAATTAACCTATAAATTCATGTATTAGAGGCATCATTGTCAACTCTACAACTAATTTTTAAAAATGATCCATAGCCTTGAAATTAAAACAAAATTTCTATCTTTTTCAAAATGTTTAAAATGATCAATTATATGGCTTATCAACATGTTTTCTTCTAAAATTTCTATTTTTGTATTATTTCATTTAGAACATTTGCTCAATATCATTCATATCTTGTCTGTTGCCATAGTAACCATGTTTCTACCGATTATCAATTATGAATAAAAACAGTGCCTGTAATTAAGTCTGGACCAGCAGCAGAACTGTACCCAAACTGACAATGTATTGGACATCATCCCTATCATCTTATTATTCACACAATAGACATCACACAAACAAAACCACCAGAAGACAAGATCCTGGGCAATCTCCTTTGCTGTCTACAGCAGCATCTGTATTCAGAGTAGATACAATGTAAGGAAACATGAAAGGTGGTATCTTAGCATGTTAGGCATTCCTATACACCCTTAACTTTGAAATAAGTCCTTTAGAAAGACTTGCGGAAAAACAAAGGAAAATCAACAAGAGGTTGTGAACATGCAATGTGCCTTCATTTTTGAAGTATGTCACTGTTGTTTCAGAAAAATATTTGAAAAGTTAGCCTGCTCTCCAGAATGTTTTCCTTCACATCATGACATCTGATTTCACAAATGCATCTCAATAATTAAATATAATGAGAATGAAACAGTAAATGAAACATACTTCTTTCTTTCTCTTAAGTTCTCATGAAAAATCAACTATTTTCAGTGACTGATTTACTAGTAACAGCTCTGACTTACACGTGAGACTGAAAATCTAAATTTAGACCAATCATGTTTCAGCTCACTGGTGAGACAGAACCCATCCAAAATAATTATTGTATCTATGGAGGCAGAAAAGTGTTATTTCTTAAAGCTTTAAAAAAAACTTTTATATTAAGTTTTTAAAAGGTTTAATTGAAAATAATTTTTTCTCATATAATATATTCTCATGGAAGTTTTCCTTTCATCTACTCCTCCCAGTTTCTTCTGACCTCCCTTCCATCAGCATCTATCTCTTTCTGTCTCTCATTAGAACACAAACAGATTTCTAAATGATAATAATAATAGAATAAAAACTAGCACCAAGAATAGACATACCAAGAAAAGATAGAAGAAACAGAGACCCCATTCATTCTCAGATTCAGGAAACCCATAAAAACACTATACTGAATGGCATATCATATATATGTATATATATATATATTATATTATATTATATTATATTATATTATATTATATTATATTATATATAACTATTATATATAACATAGAATATATCTATATATAATATCTAATGTATTTATATGCAATATATAATATATGTAAAATTATATAATCTACATTATAGATGTTTATATGAAAGGGACCTGTAGGGGTGTAGGGTAAACAGAGAAAAATAAAAAAATATATAAATAAAATAAAGATATTTTTTAAAACGGTTCTGGCACAGCATTATGAGACATGGACCGCCAAAGATTTTCTTGGGTTCATTTTCTGTTGCCCATCTACTACTGAACATCCAGTCTACCCTTCAGCATAGTTTGTTTCTCCAATAAGACTATCTTGGAGAAAACTAGATTTTCATTTGCAAGTGGTTATCAATTATAGATAGCTTCTGGGTTACTATGGGGTCATGGGTCCGCTTATTTCAGCTCTAGGACTCTATTGGGTGCAGACCCACGCAAGCCCTGTTCATGCTGCCTGCCTCAATTTCTTTGAGCTCATAAGTGTGTCCATCCTTTTTATTTAGATGCCTTGTTTCCTTGCTGTCCTCCATTCTCTCTTGCTTTTACACTCTTTCTGTCTCTACTTCTGTAGGGTTCCCAGAACCCTAAGGGGAGCTGATGGAGATATCCTGTTTAGGGCTAGGTTCTCCAAGATCTCTCAATTTCTGCATATTATCTGGCTGTGGGTCTCTATATTTGTTCCCATCTCCTGTAGAAGAAAGCTTCTCTGCTGATGGCTGAACAAGGCATTAATGTATGAGTATAGCAGAATGTCACTATTATTCATTTTAGTAGAATAGTAAAAACAAACTCGAAGACAAAACCCATGTGCTCATCTCATTAGTTGTAAAAAATGCCTTGGACAAAATCGAACACCCCTTCAAGACAAAATTCCTAAAGAGATTAGGGTTACAATAGGGTTCAACATTATAAGGACAGTTTACAACAAGCTGGTAGCCAACATCAACTTAAATGGAGAGGAACTCAAAGCAATTTCACTAAAATCAGGAAGAAGTCAAGATAGTCCATCTTTTTTTAATTTATTTTACTAATTACACTTTATTAATTTTGTATCCCCCCATAAGCCTCTCCCTCCTCCCCTCCCGATCCCACCCTCCCTCCCATTTCTGCATGCATGCCCCTCCCCAAGTGCACTGATAGGGGAGGTTCTCCTCTCCTTTCTGATCTTAGTCTATCAGTTCTCGTCAAAAGTGGCTGCATTGTCCTCTTCTGTGGCCTGGTAGGGCTGCTCCCCCCTCAGGGGGAGGTGATCAAAGAGCAGGCCAATCAGATTATGTCAGAGGCAGTCCCTCTTCCCATTACTAGGTAACCCACCTGGACACCGACCTGCCATGGGCTACATCTGTGCAGGGGTTACAGGTCATCTCCGTGAATAGTCCTTGTTTGGAGTATGAGTCTCTGGGAAGTTCCCTGTGTTCAAATTTTCTTGTTCTATTGTTCTCCTTTTAGAGACCCCGTCCTCTCCGGCTCCCACTATTTCCCACTTCCTACACAAAATTCCATTCACTCTGCCCGAGAGTTGGCCATCAGGCTCAGCATCTGCTTTGATAGTCTGCAGGGCAGAGGCTTTCAGAGGCCCTCTGTGGTATGTTCCTAGGTTGTTTCCTGATTTCTTCTTCTGGCTTTCAGAGGCCCTCTGTAGCAGGTTTCTACGGTGTTTCCTATTTTCTTCTTCCTCTGATGTCCATCCTCTCCGCCCCTCAGGATGGGGATCGAACACTCTAGCCAGGGTCCTCTCTCCTGCTCAGCCTCTCTAGATGCACAGATTCCGGTGGGTCCGTCCTACATTGCATGTCTATATGAGTGAGCATATACCGTGTGTGTCTTTTTGCTTCTGGGACAACTCACTCAGGATGATCCTTTCCAGGTCCCGCCATTTACCTGCAAATTTCATGATTTCCTTGTTTTTCATTGCTGAGTAGTATTCCATTGTATAGATGTACCACAATTTCTGCATCCATTCTTCAGTTGAGGGGCATCTGGGCTGTTTCCAGCTTCTGGCTATTACAAATAAAGCTGCTACAAACATGGTTGAGCAAATGTCCTTTTTGTGTACTTGAGCCTCTTTAGGATATATGCCTAGGAGTGGTATGGCTGGATCTTGAGGAAGCGCTATTCCTAATTGTCTGACAAAGCGCCAGATTGCTTTCCAGAGTGGTTGTACAAGTTTACATTCCCACCAGCAGTGGAGAAGTTTCCCCTTTCTCCACAACCTCTCCAGCATCTGTTGTCACTTGAGTTTTTGATCTTGGCCATTCTCATGGGTATAAGGTAAAACTCAGGGTTGTTTTGATTTGCATTTCCCTAATGGCTAATGAAGTTGAACATTTCTTTAAGTGCTTCTCTGCCATCCGATATTGCTCTGCATGGTACTGGCATAGAAACAGAATGGTGGATCAATGGAACCGAACAGAGGACCCAGAAATAAACCCACACACTTATGGACACCTGATCTTTGACAAAGATGCCAAAACCATACAATGGAAAAAAGATAGCATCTTTAACAAATGGTGCTGGTCCAACTGGATGTCTACATGTAGAAAAATGAAATTAGATCAATATTTATCACACTGTACCAAACTGAAGTCCAAGTGGATTAAAGACCTCAACATAAAACCAGACACATTAAATCGGCTAGAAAAAAAAGTGGGGAATACCCTAGAACTCATTGGTATAGGAGAAAACTTCCTGAACAGAACACCAACAGCACAGGCTCTAAGAGCAACAATCAATAAATGGGACCTCATGAAACTGAAAAGCTTCTGTAAAGCAAAGGACACTGTCATCAAAACAAAATGACTGCCTACAGATTGGGAAAGAATCTTCACCAACCCTTTATCTGACAGAGGACTCATTTCCAGTATATATAAAGAACTAAAGCTGAAAAGCAGCAAACCAAGTAATCCACTTAAAAAATGGGGAACAGAGCTAAACAGAGAATTCTCAACAGAGCAAGATAGTCCATCTTTTCATACCTACTAGATATATTACTTAAAGTTTGCGAGCAATAAGACAACAGAAGATCACGAGGATCCAAATTGGAAAGGGAGAATTCAAAGTATATTTATTTACAGATGATATGATAGTATATACAAGTGACCCTAAAATTCTACCAGGCAACTGCTAAAGCTCATAATCAATTTTAGTAAAATAACTGGACCCAAAATTAACTCACAGAGAACTTGTAGCCCTCCTATACACAAATAAAAAGAATGGACTGAGAAAGAAATTTAAAAAGAAAACAAAACACAATTTGAAGATATCAAAAGATTTTAAGATCCCCCATGCTCGTAGATCAGTACAAATGGTATACTGAAAAGTTGTCATCCTACCAAAAGCAATCTATAGTTTCCTTGCAATCCCATCAACATCCCAAGACATATCTTCACAGTTCTTGAAAAGACTACTTTTAGCTTTATATCTGAACACACACCCACACACAGAGAAAGAGAGATCCCCAAAACAACAGGAATGATCAAGCAAACAAAAAACAATAAAGCCAAAGATTAACTTAAGTACCAAATCAGGTTTAAGATTTAGTTCTGATACCAAGAAAGCCATTCTTGTGTTGCTAATATAAGAAATGTTTAGAAAGAAAGTAAAACTAAATGAGAATGTTTCCCAGAGTTAGCATGAAGGACTTTCTAAATGAATTTATAAACAGCTCAATATCAATACAAACATTATGTGTGATTGTTATGATTATCTTTTAAATATTAATAGTTCTAGTATGGTAGGGCCCTGCTGAAAGTTATGTAACTGCTGGCCGTTTACCAAGCTCCAGCTGCCAAAATGAAAATATGCCCTTTCCTCAAAAAGCATAATAAATACATCCAGAATTATTACTATTATTTTAGCAATAAACTTCTTTGTGTGGGATTTGAAATACATGATTCTCTTCCGAATATATTTTCTGTTGGGGTGACATGTATCATTGATAGCCCAAAGATTCCAAGGAGAAGCATGACATAAATCTCATATACTGAAATACTACTTTGCAACATTAATCTACCATAAAAATTAGAGTAATAGTAGCCAACACGAAAGGTTATTCACTGTAAATGCTTCAGCCTAGTTAAATTTTAGGTACATAAGCTGCTTCCAAACAGTAGAAGTCCAGCTGGCCTGTAACATTTATTTCAACTCCATGGACAGTTAAGGAGACGGCTCAGTTGGTAAAGCGTGTGCCGTTTAAGCTTGAACACCGAAGTCCAGATTCCTTAACATCCATGTCAAATGCTGGGTGGACAGTAAGGTGAGGTTGGGGAGACAGATGGGTTCCCAGAGCTCTCTGGAGACCCAGTGTAGCAGCCTAACCAATAGGAGATATCTGATTTTGGAGCAAAGGACCTTGTTTCAAATAGTAAGGTGGTAAGTGATGTAGGAAGGCATCTGACGTGGGCCTCTAGCATTCCTGCAAGTGAGCACAGCACACACAAAAACAGTATGCACACATACAAATGTACACTGTGCACAAACATACACACACAGGAACACACACGCACATTCACACACACACTAACAGACACTATTTTTTGTTTCAAAAACTAAATCTTACTTCTTAGCTCTTCACTGCAGGGCCTGGAGACTTGGAGTTTGAAAGTTTCAGTTTTGTTAGGATCCTCATTCCCCGCGTAGCTTACAGGACAGCTGGGAATGTCAAACAATTTAAAATCAAAATGAAAAGATCCATAATATTCCTCTGCAGAGACAAGACAGGGGCAGGCACTTCACTGGGCTTCTTCCATAAACACATAAGGATTGTCTGGCGTACCGAAGAAGAGCCTTAGAATTCATAACACTCTCTGACAGAATGAATTGTTTTTTTCTTAAATAATCATAGACTTTTAAAAGCAAAACTACTGATTCAGTGTAGTTTTTATAATGGTGAAATTAAATGTATGGAAATTAAGTAAGTAACAAGATTGCAAAGATGGCCGTGCTTCTGACATTGGAACACATAGTTGAATCGTCTTAAGGTTTGGAAAAATAAAGTTTGGGCACAACTGTAAACTAAAGAAAAAAAAACAGTAAATTTATTTTTAAAAATAAAAAGTGTAATGAGTCCATAAAGCAGAGATAATGGAAAAATGGCATATGCTTAACCAAAAGAAGTAAAACAATGAAAGGGGAAATAATAAATGACAAGTAATGTTAAAATAAACATTTGAATGCAAGACATAAATCCCATGCCCAACGAGCAGTCACTGTCTACATGCACAACACTTAAAACAGGCAGTTTCCACACAGGGTAAAAACCAAGTGCATGAGCTTTTATGAAATATGTATACATGCCTATAGTTAAACCTGAATGATAGGAAATGTTTTCTTCCCTGTCCTGTCCTGTCCTGTCCTGTCCTGTCCTGTCCTGTCCTCCCCTCCCCTCCCCTCCCCTCCCCTCCCCTCCCCTCCCCTCCCCTCCCCTCCCCTCCCCTCCCCTCCCCCTCCCCTCCCCTCTCTTCCTCCTTTCCTCCCCTCCCCTCCCCTCCCCTGTGCTTTCCCCTCCCCTCCGGTCTTCCCCTTCCCTCCCCTCCTCTCCTTCCCTCCCCTCCCCCTCCCCCCTCTTCTCCTTTTCCTCCTCCAGACCTCTGGGAGAAGAACTCCAATTTAGAAACTTCAGACTCCAGGTGAGAAACATGGACTCTCATGTCTTTGTCCTAGACATGGGTCTGCATCATTGGTTTGTCTGGCTCTGAGCTGTCTTAACATGGACTTTGACAAACTTGTGGTTCTTTCACTGTGAGACTCTATGACGGGGCTTCTCTGTTTCTGAGATCATGTGTGTCAATTCTTCCAAGGTATTCCCTTTCATATGTCATGATCTGTCCTTGGCAAATCCTACTGTAACCGCCAATGCTATTGGTAAACACTCTGTGGCATATCCACATGATTGAATACTATTCAGGAATTTAAAGTAGTAATTATCATTTCCTAAAAAAACATGAGGAAACATGTGGTATATATTCCTAACTGAAATAAGCAACATACTATTATATTAGTCTTTGTTATATAGAATCAGAGTAGTGCGTGTGAGAGACAGAAAGACAGAGACAGAGAGACTTGAGAATAGAAGCGCGCTTCGATTTACCATAAGCTGCGTCTATGACCACCGGTTCTTAAAGCTATAACAGAACTGAAATACTTACAACACAGTGATGTTGCTGCAATTATATTGCATAGTAATTCATCACTTAAGTGTTTATAGTCATGCTTTAAAAGCAAATGTTCCATGCGATCAAGCCCATAAATGTATAGAGTGGTTATACATAGCACATAATGTATGGTGCCGATAGTAAACTGATCATGCTCTTACTAATTTATGCATTTACATACTGTAGCTCTGATGGTCAATTGACAATATATTTCTTTTACAAACCTTTTATAAGTGTGCTCTATTATTCTGGTATCAGACTCATATGTTTGATGTTTATTGTGTCCTCTTGATCATTTTAAATGGCCAGATTAAGTGACTGAAAAATAATAAGTTCATGCAAATACAATATCATGTTCAAACAATGACACGATTGCCTAATGACATTTTTCAGGATGAGAATAAATGATTATATAAACTTATACGTATAAATATAACATGAGTAATTTGACAGTGTTGGAGACTAATGGCTCCCTCACCTGCTATGCACAGGCTATAGAACTGATAGCAAGTTTGTGGGCCTAATTCATGGCCCAGGCCCTGAGAACTGAGGTAGCCAATGGTATAAGTCTTGTCTTGGATCCAGAATCCCACAAAACAGGAGAGTTAATGTCCCAGGTTTATAAAAATGTCAAAATTAATCAAGCTGAATATTAAAACTGTGACACTGTAAAGTGTGCATTGTATCACCAAATTTGATGCACAAAGCACATAAGTGAACAAATAGCTTAATAAATAAACAGTAAACAATCGGTAAACTTAGGTATCTCAAAACCAGAGTGGTTACTGACTTATGGTGTATTCCCTGGAACGCTGTGCAAAATTCTGAATCAATAGGCTGTGAATAGATATCAACAAAGCCACAGTTACTTCTTCAAAAATCTTTTTTCTTGGTGGTTGCAGACACACTTGCAAATTTAACCTGAAGTAATCAAAATTAAAAAACAAAGTATGGGGGATGGGGAGTCGGTGCAGAGGTTGGGAGACCTCATCACTCTTGCAGAAGATGTGGATTCATTTACCAGCACACACGGTAGATCACAACCTTTCATTACTATAGTTTCAGGGTTCCTACAACCATTTTTCAGCCTCTCCAGGAGCATATGTGCATCTAAGCGCTAATTCATACACATACAATAAAACTAAATAAATCTTTAAAAAGATAAGAAAAAGAAAATGTTACACTGCTTTTAAGTCAGAATCATCAGAACAGCCATTCAGATCACCTTAGGGTACTTGTTAAGTGCATTTTCTACGCCAAGCACAGACACACTTACTAGTTTTCCTTAGGAATTCATAATATATATTGTGAACACAAGTAGAAAGCAATTCAACAAATAAATCTTCATAGATTTATATCATCTGGATAAACTGTATGGTAGGTTTTTGCATATCTTAAAAGTGCCAATATTCAGTATTATTTTAAGATTTTTTTTTAACCTCTGCTGAGTAAGTGCATGGTAAATTAAGCATGCATGATGTTTGCCAAAATATAATTATAAAATATCTTGTTGGAAATTCTGATAAATTATGTATGTATATATGTATGTACATACATATATATGTATGTATGTATATGGACCATAGCTGCTCTTCGTTCATATATTTGTAGCTAACATGGTCACAACAGATTATGTGGATGGGTGTTTTAAGTTTTTGGCATGTGAATTATTTTATAAATTTTGCTATTGAGATCTTGAAAAAATGTTTATTTTAATTTAGAGAGAATTTCATACATGTATACAATGAATTATCATCACATTTATACCTAATACTCTTGATGTCCTTCCCCAATATATTCTTTTCCCAATTTCATGTTTTCTTCTATTTTTTTTTTTTTTGCTAAATCCAGTTAGTGCTGGCCATGTGAGCATTGGTATGCAGCCATCCCCAGGTGCGTGGAAAACCTAGCATTGGCCACACTCTCCATCCCCAGCAGGAAAAAGTAGTTTTCCCTGCTTTATTAGTGACAGACGGGACACTGTGTTCCTCCCAAGTCCATGCTGAATTTTTATTGGCTTGATTGTGAGCGGGTCTTGTACAGGTTAACACAGCTTGTTATCTTTCGTTAGCACAACAGGCTTCCTCTATCTAAAAGGTAGCATTTCATAGTTTCTAACTTTAGTACTTCTTTTCTTTTCAGCCTTTCTCAATGATGTGCATGCTCCCTGAGGACTTTATAATACATTTGCTATATTTGCTAATGCAAGAGGGTGTGTGTATATGTGTGTAATATGTGTGTGTGTGTGTGTGTGTGTGTGTTCTTGTGAATTATTGCATTCAGTATAACAAGTTACTTTGGTCTATTGTGATCAAACTTAGAAGATCCAACATGCTGGGGAAACAGCCCAATGCACTTGCAAAACAAATGAATGAACAGGGAATTTAAACACTGATTCTGATTGGAATTGACCTTAAATTCATCAGATTGCATCTACACATTGATTCAAGAATAGTAATGGTGATACACTATACATTATAAAACTGTGATTTCCCAGGGATCTTTTCATGCCTTGTATCTTGTATAAATCTTCAGCAATATTACTGGGAGGTGAAATATTTCAGGTTTTCCAGTTGAGAATCCAGGTGTGTGCATTTCCAAAGATTCATGACAGCATTTGTAAGAAGGACCCTTAGGTATGAACAAGAAACCATTTCTTAGGTATTAGCTAACATCTGAAAATAAAGGGAGCAACTGTCATTTTAACTGATGGGATCATCTGTGATAACATTCTCCCCGAGGTCACTCAAAAGCCACAAATCATGTAAGGCGTACATCTCTCTAGTAAATTCTTTGTGTCATAATAGAAATCTTAGAGCTGAAAATCTTAGCCATTGCCAGGCGAGTGTACAGAAAATGAATGCTTTTAACTTTCCTCATCTGCTCACAAACAATGGACATTGTCTGCTGTGACTGCCAAGGCTGTTGTATGTTTGCTAAGATTTTTTATTGTATCTTTGGTGGTGTGTTTTATATGTCTTAATGTCAAGTGTCATCTTGAATTCCTAGGTCTAGAGGAAATAACTCACGTATCGCCCTTTATGAATGTTACCCTTTATGAGGACATTAGCTATCTCAACTTTATGACTATGTGCTGTTTTATCTCCAGACACTTCACATTATTTTCTAAAAGACAAGGTCTTTTGCATTATCATACAACTCAATTATCAATGCAAGAAATTGACATTAATATAGCTCTAGTATTGAATCTACAGCTTTTATTCACATTGTGCGAATAGTCTGAATGATGTCCTTCACAGCAAAGTGATTCTTTTGCGAATTCATCATTACAACTTGCATCACATGATACAGCTAATTTCCATGTCTTTTTAATCTGGACCACTTCTTAAACCCTCCTTTGTGTTTCACAATCCTGGAGCTTTTAAAGCTTACAGCTCATTTGTTTTATAAAATGTCTTTCAGTTTGGCCTTGTCTGGTATTTTCTCATAATTAGATTCAGGATATGCATTTTTGGCAGAAACACAATGAAAATGATATTATGTCTTTCTCTTGGCAGAATCGGAAGAGACATATGGCACCTAGTTATCCTATTATTAGTGAAGTTAACTTCGGTCACTTGGTTAAAATGCTCCAGACCAGGTTTTCTCCACCACACAGTCACTGTTTATGGCTGTGTGATTAGCACTCGTCTGGTTGCAGAGTCTTTGTGAATGGGTAAATTTTCATCAGACATCATTGTTTCATTCACTATTTAGCATTCTTTAATGACTTTTGTCTGAGTCAATCGTTATAAGAGTGCTTGCTAATGTTAAAATTTCTTCATGTCTTAAATATACCTGGTAGTGTCTCACTTTAAGGAAGAGCTGACCTTTGCCCTTCTATTTGATATATTTTTCTTCTTCTGCATTTCTGTTTTATCCCTTGTAGTAGAACTCACCAACATTTTCTGTTGTTTTTTGAAATGACACACAGGTCTGTTTAGTAATTGCCTCGTCAAATTGACTTACATGTCCTTCTGTTGGAAGTTTATCATTTCATGGAATAGTCACTTATTTTCTGTTATATAATGATGTTCAAAACTGAAATTTAATATCTTAACATCCTGGAACAAGCCCTGAAATTAAGGGCTCTAAGGGCAATTCTCCTTTCTTTTAAGATTGTTAGCATCTGAAACCAAACCTTGACTAAGTTAAAAAAATTTCAGAGCTCTTTAAGAGATATCTTGTGGATTGGCAGTACAGATAGAATTCCTGAATATGTCATTTAGAAGACCTGTCCTATTACTTTCAGGGGCTTTTCTTCAATGCTTGGGGCTAGCTCCTAAAGACAGCTCTAAGCAGAGTTGAGAGAAATCCACCTGATCTTGTCTCCTTGCACCTAACAATCAACACGGAGGCCATGAGAATGGAAACAATGCCCTTTGGAAAGAGAACCTTTTGATGCTTTGGAGTTTTCTACTAGCCAAGGTTAAGACACTCTATGGGAAATACTTCTAGGCAATTCAGTTCTTTGCAGTATAGAAGAAAATTGCTCCTAGGTAAGAGAAAGAGAGTAAGATGTGCAGAAAAGTGGCACACACTGAGCAAAAGCTGCTCCAAATTTTCAGGAAGAACTGAGACAGAAGCACCTCACCACCCCTGAAGGTAATAAAGCAGATAATGAACACTCTAATGATTTGGCCAAATATACACAGATAGAAAAAAAATTACAGGTGCCAGAGCACACACATTGCCTGACAGAAATGTCCAGATCACATCCATAAGATGTCAGAAAAGGCAAAGATGGGCTATGTTGGACTCTAGTGCATAGGTGCTTGTTTGCTGCTCAGTTACATGAGATAGCCAGTAGCCTGGAAACAAGTGGTCCAACATAAAAAGAGCCATGGTCATTTCTGGCTGTGAAGATCATTTATTCCCTCTATTGGCTTTAAGCAAAACATTCAATATATAAGTTCAACCAAAGAATGAGACAAATGGAGAAGAGTGAGCTATGAAAAATGAAAGAGGACCCAGTTTAGAAAAGCAGCCCTACAAATGGTTTTACTCTTGGAATCATTCAATAGGAGAACTGAAATTTCTACAACAAAATATCTAAAATTTACTACAAAATATGGACATCATGTTTGAGGTAACAAAGAACTAAAACACAGCTCTAGATTCATGTGATAACATGGCTTTCCACCTATCAAAACAGGCTGGATGAGTAGGGCCAGTAGTGAAGTATTGAACATACAAGCACAAAGGCCTGAGTTTGTTCCCCAGAACCTGTGTTTAAAAGCCATAGTTAACAGTCCTTGTAATCTCAGCATCCAGGAGGGATAGATGGGTAAGTTCCAGGGGCTCCCTGAGCACCTAACTAGCCAGGCAGTAAACTCCCAGTGAAAGTGAGAAGACGTCGGTTCAAAAGACCAAGGTAGCGAGTACCAAGGATGACATCTGAGGGTAACCTCTGACCTCCACAATATGCATGAGAAGACGTTTATGCGTGTGTGCACGAACACACACACACACACACACACACAGAAGTATGTGGTCAGAATGAAGATGTGAAGATACTGCCAGGTTTCAGTCACTGACTGAAAGACAAAAGCAGAGAGACAAAAAACAGAAGAGACAAAAGCAAAGGGTTAAGACCAAGAATCTTCTTGGAAATGTAGACTGGCATAACAGCAACAGTGTTGATAATACAGCAAGGCATACCACTTGGTATAACTATAAGATAGTCAAAATACTTCTGGTTAGAATTCCAGAAGGAGAAAATAGGGGCAATGTGGTGGAGAGTATTTGAATATTGAATGTCTCAGAACTTACTAACCATAATGGAAAATGCAGTTTCAAACTTCATACAGACATCTTAAAACACCACAGAGGCTAAAGACAAAGAGAGAGCATGAAGCAGAAGACAAGAAGTAACATTTTAAAAGTGATAATGGAAAAAATTAAGTGCGTAAAATATGAATTCCATATACTGTGAAAACATCCTTCAAAATGAAAGTACAAGGAAGCTAATTCCAAATAAGAAAAAAAAATGACTAAAGTTGTTGTTAATTGACCTTCCATTTCATAAATATTAGCTATAATTCTTCTGAAGAGAATGTGTATTGCCACAAGAGGACTTAGATCTGTTGATGATTTAGAAGAACACTAGACAGAGAATGTCAGAGCTCATTACAGACACTGTAATCTGGTTTATGCATACATTCATGGCCTCTGATTTAGTTACCCTTATGTTTTCCTATGCTAGTTGCTCTGGTTTAACACATCGCACAGTATAAATACCCTCATTCACCTGCTTCTCACACTCATGTCTGGCCTGGCCCTGAAGAAACCTTGGACATTTAACAGATATGACATATGTATCTGGAAAGAGCTAGCACGCAAGGGCTTTTCCACTTGGAATTCTCTATGGAGTCCAGCTCTGGGTTTTAATGAGGTCTGGGTTTGACTGGCCACTGAATAATTAGAGATGGTGTTGAGATGATGAGAAGGGAAACACACTTTTCATTCTGTACACTGCAGTAGCACCTAACCCAAATGAACTCTGCCCTTTGACCCAAACATCAGAAGGGATACAATGGCTCCCAGGTGAGCATAGCCCAAATTCCTGGTCAAAGGCTGTGCACATCCAGTAAATCACTATGCTTTATTTGCTCCTGTTTCTACGTTTCATAGAAATGGAAGTGTATGCTAATGTCTCATTTACTTGTGAGGTTCATTTATTTGTGAGGTGTTCAGATTATATCACTGGATGTGATAAGATATTATCCTGTGCTAATATACGTTTTATTTTAGGTGCTATCAGTACTGCAAAGAGACTTAATCAAAGCAAGTCAATACGGGAGAACAAAGATAGACTCCTGATAAATTAACAATCCAAAAAAATAAGGTGAGATGGAGAATAGATTGCGGAAAAGGAAAATCAAGAAGGTGACTTAAACAGAACATATTAATTGACACAATAAAAATAACTTGAATCCTCAGTTGGAGGTTCAGACAAGTGAAGGACATGCCCAAACTAGATCTACCCAGACCTTGTTCGTAAGAATCAGAAGTAGAGGCTCATAATAAATGTCTCGGCCAACACGTCAGATAAAGTAAATGTCATAACGGTTCCAAAATTTCTAGTCTAAAATACTTATGGGAAAGAAAAGGCTAACAACCAGTAAGCTGATGTTGATCTTAAAATGTTTGGAATAAAATATAAACAATGTCCCTAAGCAAGCAGAAAGAGGGATATCACAAAACAGAAGACAAAACATGGACTATAAAGTGTGATTCTTGAGAGAAAAAGGTAAAGCTACAAGGTCGAATAAAGGGAAAGAGAAAGGGCAAAATAGAGAACATTAGAGTTTTCACAGGAGAAGAAGAAGCATGAACAGTCTTCGGGAACTCATTTAACAAGGCGGGTTGGCCATTTTCTTGACCATAATAAATGACTACACTGATAATAGAAGATAAGGAAAACCTTATAGGCCTAGTAAGCTTATACATTGATTTATTACTTATACTCGAAGTTCCACAATAAAACAAACTTATTAAAGCCATCATACTTTCCCAATTTGTTATTATAACAAGGTTAAAGAAAATTTTGTATCTTAATATGAATCCTATAAGTGGTCCCTTAAAAGTAATACTGACAGTGAGTGGCATGCACACCGAAGTCCCAGGGCGTGAGATTAGCCTGCCATGGTACAGGACCGAGTTCTCACTCAGACAAGACCAAGTCTTACATAACCTGCTGAAAGCCCAGTTCATTTTCTTCTACTGTTTTCAGCTATAGAACGGGATGTTACATCTTCTTCTACACACTAGATGAAAACATCTGAGGAAAAAGTAACTACCCATGCTTAGGTAAACATTGCCACTCACAGAGGATGCTAGAGTAAAGAGGAAACAGGTAAGGAAAAGAAGTTACTTTAAATTTATTACATTCAAAATTTCTCCTCATACTTATGCATTGTTTTTTTTTTTTCTTTGACTAAGTAAAAGAAAAAATAAATTACTAGAAAAATAAAACCTAGCTTTGGTCAGTAAGAATGTACATATTTTTTTCCTGGATCATTTTCAATTTCTATCTCTGCTTTCTTTCCATCGTCTCCCTTATTTCTCATCCTTCTGAGTAGCTGCAACTGCTTCCATCAGAAGAAAGTATTGGTAAATTGGTCGATGAGAGCATGCCTTAGGCAAGGAGCAGAGGGACTCGGAGGAGCCTCACAGTCATATGAGGAGCTGTTTTATTGCCTAATACTTTTCCTGTTAAAATATTCCCAAATGCATATTGGGACAATAATTTGCAAGACTATTTTAATTAATTAATCTTTGTTTGGATTCTTTAAAAAAATATGTCTTTTGTTTTAAAAGCCTGGGGGCACTAGCAGGTTGTTAAAAATAAAACCCATTAATTAAATATTCTAAACAACCAACAGCAACATTAGCAAAATGGGGAGAGAGAAATTAAGCTTTCAGGAAACACACGGTACCCAGTAGACTAGCTACCTGGTGCATTAAGATCAAGATTAGAAATTCTCAGCTTGCTTAAAATTCAGCACCGGACCCAGGCACACATGCCAGGGGAGCCCTGCAAATGATGTTAGATTTCTGAGCCATTCAGCAATTCTTCAAGTCCTAAGTATGCCGAATGCTCACGTGCCACTGTTTTGACAGAGAGACAGAGACCCTGAATTAACCTCATAAAGATATTCCTGGTTTCCTGACAGGGGTAGATTTGACACTTTGTGGTTCACAGTTTGCTGCTTTGTGAGCGTTTCCGAGTTATAAAGTTTTTCCAACAAGCTAAAGCAGCCTGTTTTCAGATACATATCAACGGTCACAGTAATATTGCTTTTTTGAGTCCAGAGCATGGTTAATACACCATGATGAGTGTGCAAGAATACAATATGCTCTCACCATGATGAGTGTGCAAGAATACAATATGCTCTTTCCTGTTTTGTCTCCTGTTTGGGCTAACGGAAAAGGACAAGTGATACTTTGTCACACTTGCTTCAGACATAGGCTCCCCCCTTTTCATTCTTACTCAGTGTCCCTCCACGTCTTACCTTCCAATACAAAGAGGGTAAGGAAGGAAGAAACAATGGATAACTGATATGTAGTTTTACTTTATGACACACCAGGAACCATGCTACTTTCCCTTTCTTGTCTCATTCAGTTCTTAAAATAAAATTAAAATATGGTCTACATGTTCTTTTTTCCCAGAATTCATTTCTCTTTAATTGTATGCTTGTCCGTGTATGTGTCTACGTGTGACTATGTGAAGATACACACGCATAAGATGCAATAAGAAGCTGTCAGATTCCCTGAAGCTGGAGTTACAGGAAGTTGTGAGCTGAGCTGCTTCAAATGAGTGCTGGGAAACAAACTCTGATCCTCTGAAACATGAGCACCCACTCTTTACAGCGGAGCCATCTCTTTATCCCCACATGAGTTCTTATCAATGAAATAAAACAAGGGTTCTTCACTTTTTAGTACCACCATAGGTGATAAACTGCTCGACCGGGAAATTTAGATTATTTACTGGGAGATTTTATATCCTAAGCAAAATATTTAAATAGACTACTTTTTATTCTCCATCTATTGTGCATCGTCATTTATGATTTCCAGCCAGTTTCACAGCTCACTGACTCTCACTAGGACTATCACAAGGCTTAGTCAAACCACCACCAGTCTCTTTGTGAAGCCGATTCCCCCCTGATGGTAGCCTACAAACAGCAAGAGAGGCCACCCACAACTCCACCCACAGTCAATGTCAGCAGAAGACACACCTTTCATCTCTCCTGATATATTTGACCTGAACTATGGGGCATATCAGTTATACACACGTGTGATGTTTCCAAAGAATACACAAAACAAAGTGGCCAAGAATCCAATATTTATTTTGCTTCAGAATTTTAATTACTTTTTGCAATAAGATATATAACAGTTTGACCTCTAGACAGACTCTCACAGAACTTCTGTAGCTTGACTTTATTTTAGGGAATTGAAATGCAGGGCATTTGACTCTATAATTAAGACTATGTTTGAAGCTGAAGGAAACTACAAATTCATTCAGACCAACTAAAGGAAAAAAGTTCTGTTCCCTAAAGTATAACCCTACTTTATGTAACCTGGTGCCAAATTAGACTTTCATATTTCAAACACTGAAATTGTTGCTTGATTACCAACGTATCAACCTACAATTTACCAAATAAAGCTAGCCTTAATCTGTCTAATTATGTAAGATATGCATTTGATACAACATACATTTAATAAAAACAAACGTGCACCATTGTGTGTTGATGCCTGTAGGAGCCAGATGAAGGTATTGGATCACCTGGGACCTGTAGTAAAAAGCAGTTGTGAACCACATAGGTGCTGGGAATTGAACTTGGCCCCCTGCAAAAACAGCAAATTACTTTCTTGCTTAGCCATCAATCTAGCCCCCAGTATGTTTTTTTTATCGTTAGGAATTATTTTTTAATTTTTTTCTTTACAGTTTATTCATTATATACCCCTACTGAAGTCCCCTCTCTCAACCCCCCCCCAGTTCCACCCTCCCTCCCTCTTCTCCTCATCTCCTTTCTCTAGTCCACTGAAAGGGGGAGTTCTTCACCGTTGCCATCTTGTGTAAAATCTCATCAGGACTGCCTGTATCCTCTTTCTTCGTGGCCTGCTAAGGCCGCAGCACCAGAGACAAGCAATCAAAGAGTAGGCAACCAGTTCATGATCTCTCCAGCCATCCCCAGGATTTCTAAACTACTAAAAACCTATTTGAGACAGTGTTTCACATAGTACAGGCTGGCAATCCAACTAACTGTGTAGCAAACTTGGTTTTTCTGCCTCTAACTCCCAAGTGCTAAGATTCCTGGCCCTGTACCATAGTATCTAATATAAAAGTTTTTTTTTTAATGGCTAACTACAAATCACAATTACAAAAGACTATGAATTCCTCACTAACCTGCAAAGCTAATAATAAATATGAATAATAATTTGGTGAGTGTTTTTTTTATAAAAAAAATTTGGTGAGTGGTTTTTTCTCTATGTAAGTTTCATTGTGAAAATAATTCTGAAGGCTTTCCTTTGTCCATATTTTTTCAGCAAGTCTTCTCAAGTGCATTTAGCGGTCTATCACAAGATAGCTTATGACCTCAAAACTCAGTTGTCAACAATAACGAATATTTTCTCAAAAGTTCTGTAGTCAAGAATCCATACCAGGAATCTGTATGACACTGCATCTCTCATGAGGCTGCAGTTGACATTAGAGCCAAGACTGCAGTCATTTGGCAACTTCCTCAGGCAAGAAGATCTGCTCCCAGGATGGCCGACTGACAGGGCCATTGGCAGGAAACCTTGCTTCCTCATGCTGGTTGGCAGGAGGCCTCCACTCCTCCCTGTATGGGCCTCTGAGGCTGCTCAGGAGTCCTCATGGCAAGACATCTGGCTTCCAGGCTTCCATCAGAGAGTATCAAGAAAGAAAGAGAGAGACAGAGAGAGACTGGAAGTCACTGTTGCCAGCAGGACACAACCCAGAAGTCAGACTTTACCATTTGAGCCTTGTCCTTCTGGTTAGAAAACTCACCCCTCTTCCACGCGGGACCAGTCCACACAAGAGTTGACTATCCTGATACACAGATAGTGGTTGCCTAGAAGGCTGGAAAGCTGGCTACCCTCCTTTTATTAGCATTTAAAACATAATTTAATGTGCTGCTAGTAAGGGCTGTTTTTCTTTTCCAGGAAATGGCTTCTGCAGCCCACAGCTGGAATCTCAGATAGGTGAACACATGGCATTTACAGGTGAAGAAACCCCATATCATACCAGTAGATCCTTCTCCCTAAAGCACTCTGAAACTTCTTTTTCATAACTGTCTGCACTCCTGTTCCTGCTATTATTTCCCAGAACCTCTGCTTTATTCTCCAAGCACATTGCTGAGAAGGGCCACCAAAGAGGAGAGGGGGTGTTCTTATCCGTACAGCATGGTGCATGCTAACACACCCTTGGACATCACTTAGGACACACACACACACACACACACACACAGAGGCAGAGAGAGACAAAGACAGAGACAGAGAGAAAGGTGGCCCCATTTCACTTCCCTTCCCAATTTGACCCCATCAAAAACGAAAGGAATAAATTAAAAAAGAAGAATGTCTATGTGAATAAAAACAAAAATCTGTATGTAGGAGTCATCTTGATAAGTTCAGCAAAATTATAAATAATATCCAATATTATGTGTCAACATGAATTGGCACTTGTTCTTGGAAAAAGAAAAATATCATCATTCTGCTACTTTAAAATCTCAGACGATAACTTTTAGTTTGGTGAAGATGTGAAAAAAAAATCAGAGAAAGTGAATTATGAAGATAGCGTTGAGGAAAGTCCCCCCCTTAAATCCATTCCTTATCACTTGCTTCCCACCACACCACTGGGCAACCCCTGTGTACACAGAATCAAAAACAGGTATCATGATATCAGCTTCAATACGTTTCACAGTTCTGCATTGGTCAAAAAGAAAACATGAATATTTGCATTTATTCTTGCAGAGAGGCCTAATGGGGAAGAAAATGGGACTCATTATAGATTATAACTGTGGATTTTGAAAAGGTACCTAGTTTGAGACAGGCTTCCATTAAGCATCAGTACAGAGTAGAGTGTTGATTCCTTCAGCCAGGGCCTCGGAAAGATAATCTTTGAGGTCTTAAATCACCATTTCCTATGATTTCCCTTATGTGTCTAACCTAGACTCTCTGTTATTAAATGTTGATGTATTTGGTACTTTTTTGTTGCTGTAATAAAATGCCATGACCAAAAGAAACTTGAAGAAGAAAGAGTTTGTTTAAAATCACTATTCCAGAGCAGTAGTCTGTGATGGTGGGTAAGGCAGGAGCAGGAAGCAGGGAAATCACATTTCATCAGCACAGGAAGCAGAGAGACGGGGAAGAGTCTGGGTTGTAAACCTTCAAAGCTTGTCCCAGATGGCATCTGTCTTACAACCCCCTCAAATAGCACTGCCAGCTGAGGAGCCAGTGCCCAATTTGATGGGCCTATTGGGAACATTTCTCAGTGAAACCACCAAAAATGATATCAGGCACATGCCAACAGATAGTAGGGTTCATGCAAGGGCCTTCACACTGGAAATCACAAAGAATCCAGAAGGCATGAGTCACTGAGAAAGTAGAGGCAAATTATGAACTTTGCAAGGTAACATTCTGCTGTTTTCTACATCTGATTTCTTCTTCTTCTTCGTCTTCTTCTTCTTCTTCTTCGTCTTATTATTATTATTATTATTACTATTATTATTATTCCTCTTTTTTTGTAGAACTTTCAAAACGCTATTATCTGAAAGAGGCTATGTGGAGACATCAATGATAATAAGTAATATAATACTCTTAACAGCACTGTAATTGCTTTATATACATAATATCACTTAGTATGCCAAAGCTCCATGATTTTTTACTCACATTGCACAGGTGGAAAACTCAAAGAATAAAGACAATAAATAAATTGTCCATCACTAATAAACCTAGCAAAGGGTAAGTTTAAGTTTCCAAAGTTCAAAGAATTTCGATCCAGACTGAAGGTTTTAAGTTCCCTTGAATACTACATTCCAGTAACAGAGAACAGAAGAAACATGTAGAGTCCATGAGACTGAATTCATGAGATGAGATGCAAATTGCTCATGGTGAGCAAATGTTAAATATCTTATAATCAAGCCTAGCAGGGCAACACATACAGAATCCCAGAACTATTGAAGCTGAGGCCAGAAGATGGCAAGTTCCAGCCCATTCTGAAATAAGACATACAATGTTAGGCCCATGCTAGCTTGGGCTACAGAATGAAATAGTTTCAAAAAGTATAAGTAAGCATTCTTTCCTTCCTATATGTAGAAAAAGTTTAAGAAATACTTTGGGGAGAAATTAACCATTTTCAGCCAGTACTGGTACCCCAGGACTTCTGGAGTGTGGATGCTCTTGGCTGTACACCCGCCACCCTTCCCACCTATGCATCCCCAAACAGAGTAACACCAGAGGGTTTGCTCCAAAATCAAATAAACCAAAAATAGTTCACTTGTTTTCAATGCTGCGTCCTTCTGCATGAAGTCACTTGTTGGAGGATGAATGGTTTTTTTGTTTCTTGTCCAGGCACCCGAAGGAAACCCCAGTAGTGACAGTACTTGGATTTGTCTTCCTCCAGAATCTCAACTTGCAAATGAGGGCAAATATACAGATCATTACATTTAAGAGAAGACATATCTCTTATCAGTGTCAAAAACAGAAGCTAAAAGCTCATAAAAATGCTAACGATTGCAACTTTCTCCCATGCCCTCGTTCGCTACAAAGTTCCTTTTTGATAACTCCACATAGTGCTCTCCTCCCTCTCTCTTCTTAATCTCCATCTCTCAGTATGAACTTGGAGCAAATAACATAAATCTATAAAAAGATACCAGGCATTCTCCTCCAAATATAATGCTTAGATAATAGTGTGGTTGTTGAGCTACATAGCATGCTCTGCTTGTTAGCAGTGAGCTCAGATGCGAATGTGCCTCTGCCGGGCTCCTCGCTGGCCCAGTGTCTGCTTTCCAGCTGCAGTGCCCGGAGCCTGCTGGCCATGTGCTGCCGAGCGGACTCCACTCTGTGCGCCCCATTACCTTCTAGTCTCTGCTTCCAGTAGCAATCTTTGCAGCCATTCCTTAAACCAGGCAGAGAGAATTATTTTCTCTAACTCTGTGGCTGTGGGCACTTCTGTAGTTATTAGCCTTGGTTTGTTTAGGTGAATAAATACAGCCTCATGTGCCAAGGCTTTGATACACACTGAGAGGTCTCAGGCCCTGGAATTCATACACATACTAGTTGTACCTTTGTTTGAGCAAAGTTAATTTTCTAAATTGAAAACTTTAATATAGTTAATGGTATATAATTGACTCTGAATCAAGGGAAGGCCATGAGATGGTATTTTTGTTGACTCTTAACCATAAGGCTAAGAGTCAACAAAAATATTGTTATATTCCAAAATATACATGAAGTTGGAAATCCGCAGTTAAACTTTGGAAGTATAACTTTCTACAGCCTACATCTGAGGGCAAAAATGATGAGATCTTTATTCAGTCTAGGTGATGGAATAAATCACCCCCTGTCAAAAAATAAAACTCTTTTAAAAAATTTTGGCCTGGTTTTATGCAGGATTAATAATGATAAAATAATTGAGAATGATAAAATATTCACTTTAACTACTTCTGAAAGCTACAAAAATGGGTACCTGAGTAAGGGGAGCAGGGTCTGTCTCCATCATGAGCAAAGTTGACCGCTTGTTGATCACTTCTCCCTGGCGATGCAGCCTTGCCAAACCACAGAGGAAGAGGACCCAGGCAATCCTGATGAGACTTGATAAGCTATGGGCAGATAGCAGAGAAGGAGAAAATCCCCCTTTCAGTGGACTAGTGGAAGGGGATGGGGGGAAGAGGGAGGAGGAGATGAGGAAAGGGCTACAATCAGAATATAAAATGAATACATTGTAAAAAATAAGAAAATTTTAAAAATGTAAAAAATAATGTATTTTTATTGCAAAATTTGAGAGCAGAGTTTTATTGTACTGTATTATATTTAAAATGCACAGTTTAGGCTATGTACCTGTTTTGTTTTAGAAATAACTTACAACAAGATGCCTTAACATATTTCATGTGGCTTTGTTACATGGTTCCAAAAGATCATTTGTGGCCATGATGAGAGTACAGTATTACATGAATAAGTGATTCTTGCTGTATGGAATTTAAGTTCTCTTTGTTTCAACTCTAAGATCAGAAAAGCAGCATGGGCGAGAGAACAACTGACATACCCTATTCAAGGCTGCTCCAAAAGAAATTCAGTTGACTTGACTTTCCAGGCACTCAGCTAAAGGTAACAATCCCCAGAGGTTACACCTAGCAGGAATAGGGACGTGATCTATAACTAGACTCCACTTACAGTGATGTTAGATGTTGACAGAGTCAGTACAGCACCCTGCACTCTCTGTCCTTGCTGTCCTTCCACCATGTCTGTGCCCTTCTTGTTCTGACTGGACAAATGAATACTTCCTTCATGTATCTATTCTTTATCCTTAAGGACTTGGTGCACTTCATTCCTGGAGCTGCCCAAGGTACAGTAGTGTTTGCTCAGTCATTACCCAATCTTATATGATGGGCACACAGCTATAGGTGTGAAAAAAAAACAGAGCTTCTGGATGAATTTTTATCTGAGTATTTGTTTATTACAATCGGTGCATGTGTTTGGTGGTATTGTGTTTGGATGCAGCTGGTCTTACTTTAGAAACTTACATAAGCCCGGTGTGGTGGCACACACTTGTGATCTGAGCACTCAGCAAGGCAGAAGCAGGCAGACTCCGTGAGTTCTAGGCCAGCCTGGTCTCCAATGTGAGTCCAGGACAGCCAAGACTATACAGTGAAACCATGTCTAGGAAACAAAACAAAATAAAACAAAACCCACAAAGAAACAAACAAACCCAGAAACTCACATAGATGTAAGCTCAGTCAGCAGATTCCACAGTGTCACTGAACCTTCCTGGAAGCAGATCCTCTAGTTGCTTAAGGGTTGTCAAAGGAGGCATCTTGATCACACACTCAGGAGCAATCTTTGAATAGAATGAGTCTGCTAAGCTAAGGACTCCTGACTCACGAAGAAGTTTGAGGAAACATTATTATTTTAAGTCACCTGAGTTTTGATATAATCAGTTGTGCATTAATAGATAACTGCATGAGTGGGTATCTATGTTAATTTAAAAAGCATTGGAGCATAACAACACAGCATCATTTTCCTACTATGAATGGCACGTTGAAAATGAGTGGGGAAAGGCTCCCATCGAGTTACCACGGGGTTGTGTGTCTGATGGTGCCTTACTCCATGAGCACTCACTGCACATTCAAAATTTTCCTCTCTGTGCCAGCGGGTGGACTATATCATCAATGCTGTATAACAGACTCCAGTTATGTCACTTCTGGAGCAAGTTAGGCAGATGCTTCAGCTCATATTCCAATCAGTTTGTGGCTCTCCAAATGTTTTAATGCCATGCCCTTTGGGGAAAGTAAGTGTCCTGTGAGGAACTGCTTTACTTAGTATGTGCACAGTAGCCTGTGGCTAAGAGCCATGCATGGGAATATGCCCACCATTCTCTGGTCCATGGAAGTTTTCATAGGTCTACTCAGAAGCTCCAATGGGCACCTCCAACACAGCCTGAATGGGCCCTATGTCAGAGGAAGAGATACTCTGAGGTCCGTGACGAGCCGCTCTACCCCCAACCTGAGAAACTGTGTAATAATGGGTATTAGTTTCAGCTGCTGAGTTTAGCACATTTTATTTAAGAGAAATGGATAACTTGTAGGCTTACACTGCCTATGCTATAATACACTGTAATACAAGGATGATATCAAAGATATGGGAAGAGGGTTTGGTTCCTTGGATGTGGGAGCTTTCATGACTATTTTTTGATCTACTAGCTAAAAGTCCTAAGATTAGGGTGATAATGGGTACAAAAAAGAGAGTTTACAGGTCTGGCTTTTTTTTTTTTTTATGTCCCACTATAGCATAAAAACACAATAGTTGCTCAGTTATTCTCCATAGTTTCATTTCTATTTAGGACATTATTGTCCTAGTTTCACCTCTGTTTGCTGGGATTAAATACTCTGACAAACAAACAAGCAAACAAACAAACAAAAACAGCGTATGCAAAAGGATTTATTCAACTCCCAGTTCTACCTTACGGGCCATCATAGCGGAGAAGTCAAAAGGGCCAGGCACGATACATGTACAATCAAGAGCAGGTAGAAATGTGTCCCCTCAGCTAGCTTTCTCCACTCTGCTCTCTTCTGTGTTTCAGGACCCAGAGCTAGAGAAAGGTGCCTGCAATGGGCTGTATGCTCCTCCATCGCTCAGTGTAATGGAGACAACCTTGCTCAGATGTGGCCACTGGCAGTCCAGCAGGGACGGCCTCTTCTGGGGGAGTTCGGATTGAGTTGATAGAGAAAATTCACCATCAAGACATGACAATTCATTTTGTCTAACCCCCACCAGTTTTGTGCTAGAATTTTGTTTTCTGACCTTGAATATGAAAGAGCCAGTCTCTAATTATTGACAATTTTAAGGTCATACAAGTATCAGATAGCTGACATGAGAACTGGAACTCAATTCTATTCCATCTTGAAGGAGCCGTTCTTCAACTCCTTTATCCTCTGATTCCTGTTAGCCACATTATATTCCTATCTGTTTGGAGCTATCTTTCTTTCTCAAACAATAGCAATATACTCTTATAATCTAGAACCCTCCTGGTAGGTAGGCATTACTTCTACAAATAAATATATGGAAAGAGCTTTTTTTGAGTGCAAATATCAATGTGGGGAAAGGAATGATTTTAAGAATTCATCTCATTCCTCAGACTGTCCCCAAAGAATACCTCCCAGCTACATTCTTATTTTTATTTCTTCAAATAAAAGACTCTCAAGCCTCTGTTAACAGGTTTATCAGGAGGATTACTTCCTTTTCTAAATCATCCACTCCACTCCTCCCTCCCATTAGCCAGAATAATGAAACATTACCCATGTGCCCTTTTTGTGAAGATAAATTTGAAGGACGAAAAAAGCTGAGCTTGTAAATGTATGTGGGACTATTTAGATGAGACGTTGCAAAGAAGTCGTGCCCTCCCGTCACAGATTTAGGGAGATGTTCAAAATGCCAGGAGACTGATGATCAGCATGGAATTAGACAATGAGAGCAAGAGTGAGATTTCCTGGTAGATATAGGTGTGGTTTGTTGGTGAGCGATCTTCTGGAAGGGATGTAGATTTTAATAAAGTGGGTCATCTTAAGGGACAGAGATTAAGCATGTCTCCTATCTCATTAGATTTTTTCTGGAACCTCTACCTCTATTAGAAGCAGATATTTGGCAGGGACCTAGACATGCTTAAGTTAAAAGAGATGTGGGGATAAAGAGATCCCCTGTATTAAGTTTATGAGGGACTGCTTCAGATTCTTCTCAAAGTGCATATATTACTTCATGATGAAACACATACACACATGCATTTCTCATTCTTCTCTCTTTTCCTCTCTGAAATTTGGAAATACTTGGCTCTACTCTCTCAATGTATACAAAGAAGAGATCCTCACAAATTACTAACACCTGGAGTTAATTCTCCCTTGGCTATGATCAAATAGGAATCCTTACTCTGAATAGTGAAATAGATCAGACCTCTCTTGCCTGACTCCAATATTTACTTGGTATTAACCTATTTTCCTTAATTTCAGTGTCTAGGAATTAGATACTTAGAATATCAAGACAGTTTTCCCTCTAAAAGCCAATGTGGCCTGTTTTCAATTTTTTTCTGTATAGTAGATAATGGGTTCCTATAGCCTTGAACTTTAACACTGACAGAGGCACATGTACATAGATAAAGGCAATGGTCTGGGAATGCACTGGAGTAATATTCCTGTGTCTAGGAGTCGTCATAATCATTTCTTCCTTGTGGTTTAATGATTTCCAGTGTCATTAAAACATTCCCGGCTGTTAACAAACGACACCTGCCACCTTACTTTTGGTTCTGGTCCAAAACTCACCCAAGTAATTTTTTTGAGTCAGTATTTATTTGATTTTGCTGCAAAAAATTAGCACCACTGAAGTAATCAAAACATAAAATTGACTCAAAAGTCAAGCATCCTGATATCTCAAGGTAACATATTTGGGGTAATTCTCAGGAAAAAGAAATCCTGCCCTATGTGAGGAAATGAAAATTAGTTCAAGGACTCAGGACTGTTAAGGAGTATGGCAGATATGACTGCTGAGGTCACTTGGAGTGACATACAAACAGAACTGATGACGCCAGCAGCTTAGGGTGGGGGTGATAATGCTGCCATATTGCTACTATTAATAACACAGATGCAAGCTAATCTCTCATCACTAAAACTTTCTGCAAATTTTCCAGGACATTTTGCCTGCTCCTCAACATACCTAAAATGAGATTTGTTCACATTCAGAAGCAGCCCTGCCTATAAGTTCTGACAAAGATGTAAAACCCTGAAGTCCATGTTTCCAAACAGTCTCTTGCCTTTGCTGTAGGCCTGCAACTGCCTTCCACATTCACCTGCCAGACTGGGGGAACTGTCTACCGTGCTACTATGAAGCCAAAGTTTGTCTTTTTCTATCATAGATTAATATATATTCTCATCTTGGCTTCTACCATAGTATTATCAGTCCACATGTCTGAATCTCTTCAATAACTATAAGCTGCTTTGTATGTTAGTCATCTTTCTAGCTTTCCTTCCAAGGAATAGAGAGCCATTAGTATGAAAACCAATTAATCAGCTTTATAATTGTGAAGCAGTTATACATCTTAGTTATAGAAATCACTGTAAACAGTACAGGCCTAAAGTAGAGAACAAAACCAGAAAACATGTAGGAAGAAGCCAGGATGTAGCTCATCTGTACAGTACTTGCCTAGCATGCAAAAAGCCCTCAGTCTCCACCCTATTACCATGGATGGTACTGCAGTAACATAATAGAAAAGACTAAGATAGGAGGGTCAGAAATTCAATTATCCATGGCTACATAGTAGGCTTGAAACAGCCTGCGATACAGAGAACCTGTCTCGATACAAACACAAAGACAAGCAAACTGTATGAGTGACTGGGTACTTCTTATTTTTGTTGTAAGACTTTATGACAAAGATATCTGCAACTTTAGTTGAACATATTATTTATAAAAAAAAATTGGTCACTTGGAAGTAGCATATAGGTACATGACAGACATTGGCAATAGACATGGTATTTACCATGGTCCAAGTAGTATGGTAAGCACCTTAGCATCACGAAGTATCATGTCAGGGCTAAAGGGAAGACCCTATATCAATTTTTAAAATAGACACTGAGAGACACAGAGTGGTCAGATAACATCCCAAGATCACATAAACAGTCAGTGGAGGACAAATGATTATATCCGAGAGCATATGAACTGACTCACTTTTCCGCATTGACTGGGAATAAAAAAAGACATGGAACACAGCACTCTCTTCTCTTTCTCCCTGGTTTCTTGGTTGTAAATTGGCTGGTAGTTACCTCCTGCCACTTTTATTTAAAAAGCTTATAAAGCAGAGCAAGAAAAAGGAAAAATACCATTTACTATTGCCAATTTTTTTTCATTAAATTATTTTCAAAACTTTTTTTTTTATTTCTCTGTTGTTCTAGAGAACAATTCTGGTTTCGGTCAGGGGAAAAATTAGAAAAATTTTCTCATTAAAGATGGTTTAGTAAGGGTCCTCCAGAGTAACAAAACCAAGGGGTGTGTGCATATGTGTATGATCTATGTATACATTCATATATATATCATATATATATATATATGCATATCAGAATTTATTAAGTAAGATGTAACAACAGACAAATCACAAAAAAGTTGAAACCCAGTCCTGGAGGCTGAGTACATTAACAATTAGAACACTTCCTTAATAGCAATCATTGGGGCCCCACAACTAACCCTTACTTAGTCCACAAGGCTGGTACCTCAGTAGTCCCAGGCTTGTATCAGAAGCAATAAAAAAAATCTTGCCTTCATTTCCTGACCTGACCTCCCTCATTGTTGACAGGAAAGTTGTAAGAGGAAATAAACACTTTTCTCCCCAAGTTGCTTTTGGGAATGGTATTTTATCACATGAATAGAAAACCACAAACTGACACCTAAAGGAATTTGGTTTCCCTGTGCAATTAAAGAAAAAATTTAAGGTGTTCTTGCACCTTAAAATATGTTTCTCACCTATAACTATAGCTACAGGATGTATGGAATATTAAATAAATGGCATTATTTCAAGGAATGGAACTTAGGATGAAGGTCCATCTTCAGGAGCCACAGTTTCTTAGTCTCTCTCTGTCTTTCCCTTCTCTCTCCCATCCATATATATTTGTGTGTGTGATAGAAAAAGAGATAGAAGATAAGAGACTGAGAGAGAGAGAGAGAGAGAGAGAGAGAGAGAGAGAGAGAGAGAGAGAGAATAATTACCATCATCACGAAAAATCCGATACACTGGGCTGCTACAGAAGCTATGGCTCTAGATTAAGGATAAATGGATATAATTGTATTTTCAGTATGTCCTTATGGTTTGGAAGGTGAGTAAAAATTAAGCATTAGATCCATTTGCTTGGCTATCAGTGTTTTTATGATGCTCGAGCATAGCGCATTTTTAGTGAGCATTTGCCTTGTGTTCCGGAATCAATGTCCCCGATGTACCGAAGGTCGAGTAAGCATCGCGTGAGCTGTTCTTCCAGAGAGAGATGATCCTGTTTTCACAAAGTCACACTAGGGGCAGAACTTGCAGTGCATGCTTCCATTTTCCAGTACCCGGCATCCACTGCAGGTCTCCATGTTTACAGGAAGGAAATTGCTGTTGCTGTAGTGCCAGGAAATCTTCCAGGGCTGGAAAAACAAAGGCAGGCTTTTAAAAATTGACTTAAGATTTTCAGTCAGATTCAACACACTGCTTTAAAAATAATTGATAGCATTCACCCTTTAAAAGTGTTTTAGGCTGAGTAAAAGAATAATGATCTATGACTTATTAATACAAACTGTTCTATCAAAACAAGTTTAAAAACCAACCTAGTACACAGATTATGAGACTATCTGTATTCTCTATTTCTACAAATATTTATTGAGTAGAATGCATTTCAGTCGAGTAGATATTTTATAATCATTGCCTTTCTGTTCTGAATATATATATGTGTGTGTGCGTGTGTATGTATGTATGTATATCAACAATAAAATAATTTATTTTATGAATTTATTTTATTTTCTCATATAATCATTTTATAGATATTTTATCTTTAGAATATGGGTATGAGAACTAGTACTGCATAAGCTTGCTTAACATTTTCATAGTATTGTTGGGGCAGACATTTCAATACTACAGACAACATATTAATTTCCATTTCATTTATAACTAGTCCTTTGACTCAAGCCCACAGTAAAACTTGTTCAATTTATTGTACTTTTGTAGAACTGTTTTTCTCAATGAACTTACTCTCTGGTCACTGATCACCATTAAGCTTTAAAACTTCACACTTGAATTTCTTGACTTTCTTTAGCCTGAGAAATTTGGTTATTATGTTTCATTTTCAAGGAGAGATTTTCATTCCTACTCAGTACCTTAGAGCACTAGAGAACAGATTCAGTGTGATGGTGAATAGTATTCTGTTCATCATTATGTTGGCATTTAGAAGTCAGAGCCTTGTGTCTTTCCTTTAATATAGTGCATGCAAATTCTACCATTTCCTGCCACAGGGAAGACGGAGCTGAAATGATCTCTTCTCATTTAACCTGGCTTCTTGGGGTTCCCAGGTCCAAAGCTCACCCTAATAAGGCAGTAATTAACGTTACATCAGACTCCTTCCTGCACTCCACAAGGCAGTCAGCAAGTTCTATTGATTTTTTTTTTCTGTACCACCTTTTTCATGGCTTTATTCTCCATATAACATTTTTGGGGAATTCATAAAGGTGCCAGAATTTTCTTTCTGTTCTATCAGACCTTATTTTTTTTCCCAAATGATGTTCAGAAGATGATAATCATAACTGGCCACAGTGTCTGAGGACTTGCCAGCATTTTTTAGGAGGAATGTGATCATCTAGGCTGGAATCAGTTCCACATGGCTGAGCTCTGAAACTGCAGGGAATATGTGCCAACCCTCCCCCCCATGCCTTATCTTAATATCCAGTGAGCCTGGGAGGCCGAAGACAAATTTGCTTAGATGCAGACTCTATGATACATCAGAGCAATTTCTCAGCCCCTTTGTCACACTCACTCGGAGTTATCACACGGATAGCCAGGACAGCTGTTTTATGCACCACCCTGAGCAGATTTTGAGGATGTTCTGTCTTTGACATTGGGATACCCCAGGAGCAATTTGGGCCATGTAGGCAGTTCATTGACAGGTAATAATTTTGATCCTATAACCATATCATTAATTCTTACGTAGTTCAATTTTCAGGGCCCTGGTCTGATCTTTAAGGAAATAAGATGAATAATGTTATCTATTTGTTTAATCCACAGACACACTCCATACACTCTCAGGGCCTAGCTCCTATTACAGTAGTACACTTGTCTTCCTTGCATGCTCTGACATCGGGAACATAGTCATCATTCAATTCTCCCTTTTCAGGATGCACATGAAAACGACTAAACAACATTGAAAAAAAATGACATACTCTGCCAGGCAAATTTCATCTGGAACATAATAAATTTTGTCAGGGTCATATCATGCCCTTCTATTAATAATAATAGTGATAAGATTTGTGATTTCATCAGAGCACTCATAATTTTTCATCTTAGTTCTCCAAAAAAGAACTGAGTGTGTCAAAGTTGGCACACTATAGTTTCCTAACATATTCCAGTTTGAATTCCTTCACTGTTCCTTGCCATGCTGATATCACACCCACCCCAGGCATTGCAAAATGCTTCTATGCCCCAGCATGAGGGTATTTTGAAAATGCAAACAAATGACAAATAAATTTTTAAAAAAACTATTTTTCCAAATAGATCATAAACTCATTTGGTAGTTTCTGTCTGATTTAAATTAGCACCTTTACATAGTCCCTCCCTTGCCATATGGACTGTGTGCATGCTTTTGATGTTATGGATTGAATCACAAGATGCTGCGGAAATGAATACCCCTCAGAACTAAAGAAAAAGCAAAGAAGAAGCCTATTTGTGCTAAAATAGAATGACTGCCAAGGTGACAGTCTCTGCTGGGCCTTCTGGGAAGTAGGTGTGGCTGGAATTTCCCTAAGAGGGGATTTCAGTGTTAGTCTTGGTTCTGGTGACTGTTGTTGAATACTTTTCCTCCCTTGGTCAAAGCTCACAAAGAAGTTCTTTCTTGGCCAGGAAAGATACAAGTAAAATATTTTCTGTGTATTCAATGTAACTTGAGATGAAGCAGAATACAAATTGCAGTTAGTGGGAGCAGGATTACTTAGAGAGTAAAGGGTAGAAGTGGAGAGTATGGTAGTGGTTGCAGGAGTGAGGAATGAGCTATATATAGTTACTTTTCTGTTGCTATGATAAAACACTTGGACCAAAAGCAAGTTAGGGGAGAAAGGGTTGATTTGGCCTCATGGTTTCGAAGGCTACAGACCATCAAGTAGAACAAGGGTAGCAGCATGAGACTGCCATTAGCCTCAAAAGGAGGCAAAGTGATTACATATCATCCACCTACTGGAAGCAGGGACAGGGAAAAGAGGAAATGAGGCTAGACTATAAAATCCCACCCTCTCCTCCCCACCCCCAGTGACGTACATCCATAAGGGTTCACCTACTAAAGGTTTCATAATCTCAAAAAAAAAATCCCACTGGAGAACAAATATGTAAGCACATGAACCTGTGGAGGACATTTTATATTTAAGCTACAACAGGGATTAAAGGGAATGAAAAATGAAATGGTTTCTTAGGCTGGAAACATAGGCGAAGCTTAACTGTCTCAACAGTATGTGTGCTTCTACCTGTGTTCTACATGGCACAGTTTGTTTGGCATTAGCTCTGGTTGAGCTAAGGAACTACACATTACGAAGTTTACAAGATGATTATATCCATACAAAGGATGATCTGATTGCTTTACTTGACAAATTCTATCACACAAAGTACACACTCAGTCATAATGATTTACCATGACCTTTATGGGAATACATCTGAAGAAATTGCATACCTACACCAAATTTCTTCTCTCTCCCACCATTCATGCCTCCCTCCCTTCCTCCCTTCCTCCCTTCCTCCCCACTGCATTTTCCCTTCCTTCCTTCCTTCCTTCCTTCCTTCCTTCCTTCCTTCCTTCCTTCCTTCCTTCCTTCCGTCCTTCCTTCCTTCCTCCCTTTCTTCTTTCCTTCCATCCTTCCTTCCTTCTCTTTATTCCTCCTTCCTTCCTTTCCTCCCTTCCCACTCTATCTCTCCTCCCTCCCTCCTTCCCCACTCTATAACCCTTTCTTCCCCCTCTCCCTCCTTTGCTCCCTTCCCACTCATGTCCCTTACCTCTCCCCTCCATCTCGCCTTTCTCCCGCCTTCACCCTTTGTCCCTCTCTTCCCCCACTCTGAATCCCTCTCTTCTTTCCCTCTTTCCCTTCTCCCTTTCTTCCTTCTCTATTCCCTCCCTCCCTATTCCATCTTCCCTTCCTTCCTTTCTTCCCCTCCCTAGTCTTTTCTTTTCTAAAATTGATTTTTTGACAATTTCTTATGTTCATATAATATATTCTTATACTCATCCTCCCATTTTCTTATCTCTCATCCTTTAACCTCCTTTCTCCCAAATCCCCAACCTGATTTCATGTCTAAAGAGACATTATTTTTTATTTTGCTTTGGGAGCTAGCTACTGGATTTAAGCAGGCTCATTAGTGTGGATCTGTGTGTGAAGCTATTCATTGGAGCATGAGTAACTTAACATTGGCTATATCCCTAAAGACAATGGCTTCTCTCTGCCAGAAGTCACCAACTGCCACTAGTTTTATGGACAGGGTCCCAAGAGCCCTCTACATCTATGACTGATGACAAATAATAATTATGAAATTGGATTGGAAACCTATGATCTCTGTGCATTCCCCACCAGGCAAATTTCTAGTGGAAACCGATAGGCTTAACTGTCTCAACAGTATGTGTGCTTCTACGTGTATTCTACATGGTACAGTTTGTTTGGCATTAGCTCTGGTTGAGCCAGAGCTAAGATCACTTGTGTGTAGACTCAAAACACAGCACTGCATCAGTCAAGCCCTGTTGACATCAGGCACACATACCATGGATTAACATGTTCATCTCACAATAAGTTGATGTCATCAAAGGAGCACAGTGACTCAACACAATCTCGTTGGCCTTCAGACAGGCACTGCCATGAGGGGTATTGGAGATTTACTTCTCTAAGATTTGATGGAAGTTTCTCATATTTGAAAGCTGGTTTTATACTGGTTGTTTTGTTTTTCTCTTTGTAGCAATTATGCCTATCTCCAGATTAACTCAAAATTTGGCTCAGAAGTGATTCTCATTCTCTCACTGTCGACATCCCATGGGCAAACTGTTCTGGAGTAAGCATGTGCTTGTTTCAGAGGGCATGTGAAGATAAGCAGAGGAAGCACCGGGGTGCCAGTTACCTCCAAGGATTGCAACTTGAAAAGATCACATGGTTAAACCAGAGCTCAGTAGAAGTTAGTATTTCTCCCAAAAAAAGACAACGTTTTGAAGAGTTTGATACCCTGGGTAGATTCTTGGGTATCAGTAGCATAGATTGATAGAATGTTTGGCAAAATCCCTGAAAGGACAGTTTTTGTAGGGTAAAAGAAAATTTTATTCCTGTTTTCTCTAGTTTTTTAGTTCAATGGTTCATGTATAATGTGAGAAATATCAAAGTCAGTGATATTTATCTTCAAATTATTTGCACAAAGGTTATTGCTAAATTCAGCACGGGGGATAGATGGCTGGGCAGGTAAGGGCAATGCTGACTCCCGTGATCTACCCCAAGCACTCTGCTCCTGTGTCAGCTCGTCTCACTTGCACAGTGTTGAAAAGTTTTCTTTGGCAAATGCAAATGGGTGCTTTGTAGATTGTCATTGTCCCTTCCTAGTTTATATTTTTTCTTTTTTATCATTATTTATTAAAATGGGTTTTTTAAATCCACTTTAGCTCCCAATCCTCCTCCCTCCCTCCTCTCCCAAGTCCCACCCTCCCTCTCTATTTCCCCTCTCACCCCTCCCCTACTTCTATGATAGCCCTTATTTCATTTTTGTTGTTTTGTTTTGTTTTTAATGTTGAAGATTAAACCCAAGCCTTGCACAATCTAGGCCAATGCTGTCCCACCTGATTACATCCCAGATTTATATTTTATTCAGTTTTGTTTTACTGCATTGAATTCTGGGATGACGGGGACCACAAAGAAAATCTTAGAGCTCTTAGCATCATAATAGTGAAACAGAATCAGTGCACAGTGATTGTGGATCCCAAAAGGATGACTATATGGATACTTTCCTATAAGATTCAAAAGCAGCGAACATGAAGAAGCACATGTAAATCAGTAGAACAGCGAATAAAATAAAAGCTGAGTGAGGATGCTGTTGCGAGGATGGTCCTGGAACTCAGGAGAGATTCCACGAGAGGCTGAAGTGGATTTTTTTTTAAGAGATGAAGGATGAATACCAACAGGATAAACCATGGGTCTAAGAAGGTTACTTTGATGGAAGTAGAGTAAGCCAGGCTAGGCAGATACTCCCTCAGAGCCTTTCACATACAACACCTTTTACCCCAGTGTATTCACCCTTCTCCTTGGCTTGGGTGCCTAATCCACAGTCTCAGAGGAAACTCTATTTGAAGCCAAAGTCCTGATTACTCTATTCATACAAAGCATCCAATGCAAAACATTTCCTACCAGAGTCAATTGAAACTTGAACTTTCCATTTGCAGACTAAAAAGGCCTTGAGGTCATGCTTGGCTCCTTCCTACACACTCATTTTTTTCCCTATAATATTCTATATCAAAAGAGTACCAAGGTTTCTTACTGCCCCCATTTCTAGAATCTAATCACTTCTTAACACTTCAGCTGCTGCTGATCTGGCTGGGACCACCCACCCCAAGTACTCTAAGAACTTTCTAAATGATACCTTTACCTCTTAAAGACAAAATAGGCAGATTTTTATTTTTAAATAGAAAACTAGGTCAGGTTATAATTCCCACTTTCCAAATGCTCAAATTTTATTCCAAGCAAGCTGCCACGTCTTTATAATGCCTTACAAACCCATTAACTTTCCTTCACCCCATTATTTTGTTTCCTTTTGTGTTTGTTTTACATAGACATGTTTCTGTGGGGATGTGTGCATTAGCATGTGTACAAATTTGCTTGCATACTTAGGTGAATGAATATAAAGGTTAGAGTTTAAGTTAGTTCAGGTGTCCTTCCTCTATCATCAGTCCCCTCCCCCATTATTTTTTAAACAGTGGGACTCTCACTGAGCCCAGGACCCATCAGTTTGGATAGGTTGGCTGGCCAGTGAGCTTCCTTGACCTGCCTGTTCACCCCTGGCCACAGTACCAAGGTTACAGATGTGAGCCAACACACCTAGCTTTGTAAGTGAAGGTCCAAAGAGCCTGCACAGTAGGCTTCTTATGGACTGAGCTATCTTCCCTTCTCCTTGACCACGCTTCTCACTGCTCTTCTAGGAACCAGGGTTCATTCATTTTACTTATGTTTACTGTCAGAAATAATTCATGGGTTAGAGATAGAACAGAAGGCAGTGAACCAAATAGTGAAGCCTTCAAAGAGTGGGACAGCTAGTTATAAGAGTGTTGTGCTGACAAACAACAGCAATGATGAGTGATCATGTTTGATAGCTTATTTCTCAGGACTAATCATGGGGAGTGGACACTGCTGCTGAAGAAGTTTACTGAAGTGTGCAAACTGACACAAACTGGTGACAGAAAGAAGGAGCTGAGGATGAGCAAAAAGATGAATGGGGTCACAATGCAAAGAAGGCGTAGTAACAATGGTTCATCAGTGCCTGCTACTAGATGGCTCTACTTTGCTGTCTTATGGAGACAAGAAGCAGTCATTTTACACCAACTCACTGATTTCTCTCATGCTTTCCATGATGAGTGTTTTATTTTCTTCTCATTTTGTAACACACACACACACACACACACACACACACACCTCCTAATTTACCCCCAAGACCTTAGTAGAATGCAGGACCTTTTACTTCCTTGTGCCTCTTTATTACCTAATCCATGCTAATGCTCCCAATCAATTGTTTTACTAATAGCATTTCTTTTACTACCCCAGGGGAAAACTTAAGAAAATTACCTTGTAAATCTTCAATTTCCTTCGTTTAATGGTGCCTACATTTTTAGGCATTCCATAAAACAATTTTAAATTCCTTGCAGCGTAACAGCTGCATAGTAAGACTGAATGAGTGTTTGCTCCTGCCTCTTCTATGTTATACCTAATAAGCAGTAGGTGAACATCACGATGACCAAATGGAAAATAAGAAAGCACGAACGATGGGTAGAGCGGAGATGGGCGGAAGCAGACACGGCCTCTGCTTGCACTTCTTGTTTTATTAAATAGGAAGCTGAACGTGAGAACAGGAAGTGGATGGTTTTCACCTTTGATGCGACAGACACCTTTCATTATTTACAGAACTACTGTTGTGATGCTTTCTGTGTTGGGAGATTTTTAACTTTTGTTTCACTGTGACGTTCCAGCAGTTGCAGCCTATAAAGTAAACTGGTAGTAGATGAACGAGGGTGCAGACACAAAAGGACAAATGTGCAGAAAACAAGACCTCTATAAATTCAGAGAACCAAACAGTGCTAAACTGTTGGAGCATACACAGTTACACACACACACACACACACACACTCACTTAGGAGCTTAAATATACTTCAGAAAACCTAAGGGGCTTTTAGCAGAAGTTCTACTGCGATGGGAGGAAGAGGACAGACTAGGTTTGGTTTTGTTATCAAATCTGCCCCAGGAGCTGGAAAGATGGCTCCGTGCAGAAGAGTACTTGTGAAAGACTCCCATGAGCCTATCTAGACGGGGAGACCCCGCTTCCCAAGGAACAGCGAGACCAGCCTTCGGATGCAAGCCGCAAGAGGTTTATTTTGATACACGGGTTCCCAGGGTGACCAAGCCTATCGGAGGACTTGCGCCTCTCGGTTGGGGTGACGGGTTTTTATAGGGCTCGGGAGCAGGAGGCGCGGTTACAGAAGCGAGAAGCATAGTTACACGGGTCTGATTGGGTGGTTTGAACAAAGCCGTAGTTAAGTCACGTACCCAGAACAGGGAAGGCGGGAAGGCAGATTGTGAGCCGAGTCACGTACCCACCCGGAACCGGGAAGGCGGGAAAGAATGCAGCGAGGTAGCTCTCCCCTCAGGGAACTTACTGCTATACCACGCCTACTCTACATAGTGCTTATCTTTTGGTCTCTCACTTGGTCTTGCAGAAGACTGAAATTCAATTCCTAGCTTCCACATGGCCACTCACAACCACTAGTAACTCCAGTTCCATAGGCTTCAATGTACATTGCTGCACTCACATATACAGACTGACAAAACGTTCATGTATTTTAATTAAAAAACAAACAAACAAAAAGTCTTGAAATAATAATCAGGAAGCCAGCTGTTAGCCTCTGTCTGGGTAGGTGTGAAGACAGAGCCCTAATACCTCACCACTTCTGCCCCCTCTCACTCCTCTTTGTCTTTGTGTGTGTGTATGTGTGTGTGTGTGTGTGTGTGTGTGTGTGTGTGCAGAGAGAGTATCATGTTGTAGCCTAGGCTGCCCTTGAACTTGTCCTATCTTTCCTTTGAAGTATGGGTATAAATCGTACATTGGAGTATGGTTTGAATCCCTGTGGTCATCTCTCCAGTCTTCTTCCCGTGGAGAAAATCCCCCCTAGGCTGATAAGAGCCTGACATATCAGACAAAGCAGGCTTGTGGCCCCTCTTAAAACAGGACAGATTTTTCGGGGGGCGGGGGGCAGGGATTCTCCCATTCATCCCTTCTGAACAGTTTCAAGGGAATATGCCACCAAAGAAGTACATTTGAGGGAGAGCCGTTCTGACTGTGCGGCCCTGCTGGATCGCTGCTTGTAGGTGTGGGGGACATCTGAAGAAACTGCTCTCCGGCACTGTTTGGAACTTCAGCCTAGCACCAGCTTCCCTCTCACCTGAGCCTCGCTGATACCCTTGCAAGGTCAGGGTGCTCCTCAGACCTTCCGCCTCTTCTTGTGAGCCAACAGGTAAGCGCAGCTCGGTCCCCGGATGGAGCCCACAAGGCAGGAAAGCAGCCTGAGTGCTCTAAAGCTCTGAGGTTCTCTCCAGGCAGCAGCTCAGGCAGACTAACGTGAGGAATCCATTATAATAACACGCTTTCTGAGGAAAGGGGATTACAGGTAATTTTCTTTTATTCCCTAGTAACAAGGTTTTAATACAGTGCTGAGACAGTAGTTGAAAATCAAATACCTCATTGAATTAAAGCGAAAAGCAGATGGATCGGCTCATTCCTTTGGCTTTGGGAACGTGGAAGGTGGAGATTCTTCCAGTGAGCAGCTTTTTCAACATCAGATTTTCTTCCATATTTAGACTGCACATCTTCCCCCCAAGGCCTGATTCAATATGAAGAGTTGCAAATTCCACGAGATTCATGTTAATAGGCTTTTGATAAAGGAACAGTTGAACATGACCGGGTACTCCGAGAAGCAGATCCCAAAAGCATGCCTGTTTGTATGTAACGTGCATTCACAATCACAAATTTATCACGTATATCAACAAAGTTCTCATTCTGAGGGGCAGCAAAAGACACTTAGAAACCTGAAGCAAAGGTAGGACTGTGGAATTCTGGGCTCTGGGGAAGCTCAGTGCCCAGCGACCATGTCCGGCTGCTAATAACAATTCTGAAATTCTGGTTCCAATGCATTCAATATCCTCTTCTGGATTCAGAGGACACGCCCCACGCCCCACGCCCCACGCCCCACGCCCTACGCCCCACGCCCCACGCCCCAGCACTCGTGGATGTGTGCATACGTCTATTCACATTCGATGAGTTTTTCAGCACACAGAAGGCCGTCAATATGCATCTGTTGAAGAAAGAGAAGGAATCTGGACATGTGTATTCTGTTAAAGAATAGAGCTTACCTGGAGAGCAAATTTTACTCCCTTGGAAGTCATATATATAATGTATATATTAGGCTTCAATATTGTGTACAAAATTTCAGATACAGCACAAAGTGGAGTGTTGATATATTAACCCCTGAACATAAATTTCTAATGGGGAAACTTACTGAACATTAAGTAGAGTGCTATGAGCAGTAGCTCACCTAACGCATATTTACAATGAATAGCTGATTAGCACCATGCTGTGATGAAAGAGGAGTGGACAGCCTTCTATTTTATCCCTTTCTAAGGACTCACACTCTGCTGAATCGTTTTGAAGCTCATCTTTGAACTATTCTTGACTTTGCTGAAGAGTGAAAAACTTAAAAGATCTGGCTTTCATAGGAATTGCTCATCTGTTATTACAAAATCAACATACGATCCTTCACAGGTGTTGGGGGAAATGACACAAAAGTGAATATAGCATGTTATCTCAGGTTATACCAATAAAAGAAAATAAAGGTTAAAAAGACAGATCTTCAAAGTCAAGTTAATCAGGGTGAACAATGTCAGAGAATGTGCAGAGAAGACAACTCATGCTTGACATCATGCAGGTAAAAATTGCAATTATACTGGGAATCAATGGGATAGATGACAGTGACATGATAGTTTGGCTATAGAGTATGTGTGATATACAGCTATGGAAACAGGCTTCATTATTGATGAAACCAAAATAAAAGCTCCTGGATGCTAAATTTCTCACACATTTCCAACTGATACAAATGAGGAGAAAAGGTTATCACAATGTGTAGGCAAACTGCCTTTCCTTTTTCTAGTGAGTTCCAGGGGGCGGGGGGGAAGCCAATCAAAATTGAATGGTGACTAATGCAGAACTATAGCCAGATAGTGTCTTGGAAGAGGAAAAGGTCTTCAGTGAGTATTTGCTATCACCAGCCATGCCAGGATGGCAATGCAGGGAGTAGTTGGACAAATACATACCGTGTTTTTTTCCTGTTAAGTGCAGTGTTAATAATGGCTGACTTAAGGCACATGACAGTTCAGCAAAAGGTGCTGTGTATAAGGATTTGCAAATTGCCTTCATTCTCTTATGATACATGTAGGCATACATTAAAACTTCGCTAAACTTGTCTCTCAAGCAAGATAATACACACTCATCATTTTCCTTAGGCACTGGGGTTGGGTCAACAGCTGGGGGTTGTCTTTAATCTACCGGATACTACAACAAATTCTGAATCACAGTCTTCAGAATCATTTCATCAGCTTTTCAAACAGGAGTGTAAACATGAGCTGTCATTTGTCAGAACAGCTTTCAGTGATCAAAGCTTTGCTGTTGATCAAAATTAAGCCATTAAGCACAATTATGATAAAGGAGAATGTATAATGAAAAGGCTCCTGACTGTCCTGGAGCTGTAATGATATTTCCCTGAGGACAGAGGAGTCCTCTTCCTGACATCACCAGATCTCTGTGGCTCTACACTATTAGATACAGGAATCCCTGGACTGGATATTGGGAACATACTCTGATAGAAGTGGCAAAAAATCATAAACAGAATAGATGTGAAATAAATAGACACATTTATCTTCTCAAAAGAAATTAAGGAAGTCCTCAGAAGATAGTCTTTAATCTGCAGTAATTTATGCAAAAGGAAGACAATATGTGTACAGGAAGACTCTTGCCTACCTCAGCCTTAGATTACCATAAAACAGAGCCATTGGAGAGGCAGAACAGATCATATAAACCTACCAACATTCTGACATCTCACAACTGGAGTGTGTCAGATCCAAAGGCAAGGCAGCATGTGACATGTCTTTCTAGATCACATAGAATGGGGCAAAGGGCCCAATCCCCTCCATCAAACTTTAAAAGAACCAGGAGTTTGGAGAGTCAGGGTCTACTCACAATGCCACATCTGCCATGAAAACAGATAGGTTCCAGCTTAACTCAAATATCACATGGAGGCAAAGCAAGCAGTCAGGAAACCATGCAATGCCCAATAACCTGCTTCCGCCTGTAAATCTCTACCCTTGTTTCATTATGTTTCTCAAATATTCTCCATTATTATCTATTAATTATTTTATTGTATGTGCATTCATGTTTGTGTGTGTACATATGTGGTATAAAACACATGCGTGTGTGTATGTGTGCCCACTTGTGTGCACCTACACATGCATAGAGGACAGGAAGCACCTTCCTCTATCACTGTCCACTTTTTCATCTGAGACAAAGTCTGTCACTGAACTTTGAGCTAGGCTGAATGCCAGCACACCCCATCGTTCTCCTGTTTCCAATCCTACTTCAACACTGAGCTGGCATGTGAGTCCAGACACACTCATCTTTTTTAAGTGGGTTCGTGGGATGGAACACAGTTTCTCATGCTTGTCTAGCAAGTGCTCACACCCAATGAGCTATCTCCCCAACCAATGAATATTTGTCCTGGTTGTTGATGCAATGGTACACTAGCAGAACATTAATCATTCAGTTATTTGCCAAGTGTGTTGAATGTCAATTCCTTTATTTGACATCAGAGAAATAAAGACACCAAAACCCAGTTACTGGCCTCGTGTGATGTTTTGGCTGAGATGTGATCCCTCAGCTCTCAGCTTCCAGCCACCATATTTGCTTTCCCCAATGTTTCGTTGCTTTGATGGTAATGGACTCTTATCTCTTTGGAGCAAGTCCCCACCCCAAACAATCAAACAATCAAAAAACCTCTTTATTCTTTAAGTTGCTTCACTCATGGTATTTTCTATTTCTTTCTTCAAATCTCTGAAGAAAGAATTAGAAGAAGATATTAGAAAATGGAAAGATCTCCCATGCTCATGGCTCGGCAGGATTAACATAGTAAAAATGGCCATCTTACCAAAAGCAATCTACAGATTCAATGCAATGCCCATCAAATTACCAACACAATTCTTTACAGACCTTGAAAGAAAAATTCTCAACTTCATATGGAATAACAAGAAGCCCAGAATTGCTAAAACAATCCTCTACAATAAAAGATCTTCAGGAGGTATCTCCATCCCTGATCTCAAGCTGTCCTATAGAGCAACAGTAATAGAAACTGTATAGTACTGGCATAGACATTGACTGGTGGATCAATGGAACCGAACAGAAGACCCAGAAATAAACCACACACACTTATGGACACCTGATATTTGACAAAGATGACGAAACCATACAATGGAAAACAGATAGCATCTTCAATAATGGTGCTAGTCTAACTGGATATCTACAGGTAGAAAATGCTAATAGATCCATACTTATCATCCTGTACAGACCTAAAGTCCAAGTGGATCAAAGACCTCAACATAAAACCAGAAACACTAAACTTGTTAGAAGAAAAAATGGGGAAGAGCCCTGAACTCATTGATACATGAGACAACTTCCTGAGTAAAACACCAACAGCCCATGCTCTGAGATCAACAATCAATAAATGGGACCTCATGAAACTGAAAAGCTTCTGTAAAGCAAAGGACACTGTCTTCAGAACAAAATGACAGCCTACAGATTGGGAAAGGATCTTCACCAACCCTATATCTGACAGAGGGCTAATATCCAGTATATATAAAGAACTCAAGAAGTTAAAAAACAACAAACCAAGTAATCCAATTAAAAAATGGGGTAGAGAGCTAAACAGAATTCTCAGTAGAGGAATATTGAATGGCGGAAAAACACTTAAAGAAATTGCTCAAAGTCCTTAGTCATCAGGGAAATGCAAATCAAAATGACCCTGACTTACACCTTACAACCATCACAATGGGTAAGATCAAAGACTCAAGTGACAACACATGCTGGAGAGGATGTCAAGAAAGAGGAACCCTCATTCATTGTTGGTGGTAATGTAAATCTGTACAACCACTTTGGAAGTCAATCTGGCACTTTCTCAGAAAATTAAGAATAGTGCTTCCTCAAGATCCAGCTATACCACCCTAAGCATATATCCAAATGATGTTCAAGTACAGAACAAGGACATTTGTTCAACCATGTTCATAGCAGTTTTATTCATAATAGCCAGAATCTGGAAACAACCCAGATGTTCCTCAACTGAGGAATGGATACAGAAATTGAGGTACATTTACTCAATGGAATACTACTCAGCAATTAAAAACAAGGAAATCATGAAATTTGCAGGCAAATGGTAGAAACTAGAAATTATCATCCTGATGAGATATCTCAGAAGCAGAAAGTTACACATGGTATATACTCACTTATAAGTGGATATTAGACATATAAAATAGGATAAACATACTAAAATCAGTACACCTAAAGTGGCTAAGCAAGAAGTAGGACCCTGGGTAAGATGATCAATCCTCATTTAGAAAGAAAAATGGGGTAGACATCAGAAGAGGGAGAAAAAAGGGAACAGGACAGGAGCCACCACAGAGGGCCTCTGAAAGACTCTACCCAACAGAGAATGGAAGCAGATGCTGAGATTCATAGTCAAACTTTGGGCAGATTGCAGGGAATCTTATAAAAGAAGGAGGAGATAGAAAAACCTGGAAGGGACAGGAGCTCTACAAGGAGAGCAACAGAAACAAAATATCTGGGCCCAGGGGTCTTTTCTGATACTGATACTCCAAGCAAAAACCATGCATGGAGATAACCTAGGACCCCTGCACAGATGTAGCCCATGGCATCTCAGTGTCTGAGTGTGTTCCTACTAAGGGGATGTGTGGATAGAGAGATATATTGTAGGACCCACTGTGACATACTACAGATTCCACAATGAAATGTTTTCTATGCTTTGCTTTTTGTGTTGTTCTGTGTGTCTGTTTGTGTGTGTGTTTGTGTGTGTGTCTATGTATGGTTATTGGGTGGGGGAGGTTGCAAGGGCAAAGGGTGGATAAGAAGAGATGGGGAGATGAGTGGGACTGGGGTGTATTATGTGAAACAAAGAATCAATAAAAATGTTTTAAAAAAATAACAATTTGAAAGCTTAATTATTTATTTGGTACCTACTATGTGCAAATAATTGTATAAAGACTTAAAATATGAAAGTACATTTCTCATCTTGTATGATAAATTTGCATGAAACTATCAAACAGAACACAAACACTGATGTGCCGTAATCAGTTAATGTACACACATTATTTCTCGGCCTACTATGAGACACTTAACTGGTGGCAGTCACAAACCATGAAAGCATTGTAGAGTTGACCTGGAGATCTTGGGGGGGGGGGGGTCTCTTTAAGCTGCAATTTGAATCACGGGATCCAAAACATGGAATTTTCTTCAGAAGCTGTATATAGAGACATCAATAAGAAGGCCAAGCCTAGAAAATACGAACAAGGAATTCCAGCAAAGTGGAGCAAGTATTTATCACATCCAGTCAGTTTGCTTCAATAGCCTTCACTTAATTAATTTCCCCATCTCCTTTCCCACTCTTTTGTTCACATTAAGATTGTTTAATATTCACGCTCTAATTTTCAGAGGCTCAATTGCTCAAGCCCTCGATGCTTTCAAACCGCTGTAAACTGAGTTGGAAATCAATGAATGTCTGTTTTCCAAATGTCCTTGGAAATCTCACTCTTCAGTCTGTTATCTCACCACTCTCTGGTACCCAACCCGTCAAGATTTTCTCATGTGCCATCATTCAAATTGTATCCATCTACCACAGGGAAACAGTGCAAACCTATGGAAGAAATGCTAGCTATTTTTCCAAGTCCTTCATAGAAGATAACTTTTCCATGCAGATGGTTTTCATCTCACGAAGAATGAAGTTTCTTCAGTCAGGCATGGATGAAAATGGTAAGTGGGAAGAAGTGTTCTTAAACGCCACAGTGGGGGCTAGCTTGTTTTTCCATTTCCAAGACTGAAAATAAGTTATAGTAATGTAGTAGGGGCGCAGAATGTAAGCTGCCCACTGCCAGAGTTTTATCAAAAAATGAGTAAAGTATTTGGTGAGCAGAATATTTCCTATTTAGGAAAAATATGACGACAAAGGCCATATACAAATCAAGCAGAACAACAGTAAACTCAAAATTGTATTTTGGGTCAGAGAAATCGATGTGCACTCTAGAGCTTATTTCAGCTCACTCTAGAAGTGAACAGCCACCCAGCCCACCCCCCTTCTTAACCTTCGGGTTTCCTCAGGAAACTTCATAGAGAACAACTCTGAAAGATTTATTATCTATCTAGAGCTGTGAGATTACTTATAACTCTCTACTCTTCCCGGACTTCAGTGAATAGTAAATTTGCAGTTGGCATCTATGCTTGTGCTTCAGGAGCAATAAATCGACGACCCCCCAAATCCCCCGTTTCAGTTTTTATAATGATCGAATGTTGGCAGTCTCTAAGAAGAACATTTTTATTATCCAAGTGAAAAGTTTATTATGAATATTGAAATGCAATTTGGGTTCCAGATGTGCACACAGGAACGGAGGCGGGGAATGAGGTACTATGGAAGCCTGTGATCTGGCACTCACTTCACAATTCATTCTTTAGAACTGCCTGTCTGTCAGATGCAAGGAAGGCAGATTCCTGTGCTGGGGAGCTCTCCTTTTGAAGGGAAGACTGTCACAGCACAGCGGAGTCATGTGACTGTGTTCTCTGATGACTTGTTGTGGATGAAACATGCTAGATACCTTGTGCTTTCTTTTCTTTCCAGAGAGTTGGCTCTATTGAAGTGCTCCTGATTCTTCTTTAAAATATGTCAAACTGGCATTTTATTGATGTAGGTAGTAGTATGATACAATAACACTTTTGATGTGATTTTATACTATAGTAGGGTTTGAGGAGAGAATTCCTCGTCTAGGAACTTTGTCTCCACTTTTGTTTCCTTTCTTCTCCTTCTTGCATTTAAAAATGGACAATTTAATATGGATTCTTTTGGCCTATAACAGAACAGCACATGAAGTAACCTTCCTAAGCCTTGAGCTGATTACCCTAAGTAAGTTTTAGATGTGACATGAGAAAGCCCTAGCCACTCATTTGAAACAAAATATAACAACCCTGAAATGATAAGCAAGGAAATCATAGCATTTCTACTTTGGCCTGTGGGATAATTATTCTCACTCTTAGTTTTACTTATTAGGACTTATTAAGAACTAGAAATGTTATAAAATGTAAATTATACATTAACGTCAATTATAGTGAATAATTCCTTCCATGATTATTGGAAATATCTCTTTTTCTCAGCCATCTGGAAGGTTAAACTCTTCTGTGTTAAAAGGCCATAATTAAATTATTTAAGCTCAACTGATTTGTAAAAAAGCTTTAGGTTTATAGTGGAGTGGAAAGTTTCCCTGATCAAACTGTATGTTCACAGAGATGGGAACACATCAAAGTATTAATACTTAACTGTTTAACAATCACCTGAAAAGATCTGGCTTTAGAAGTACATGCACAGACATTTATTGTCTCCTGGACTGGCATCACACAAGTGAAATCGGCTTTTTATGCCTTTGCTTTTCACCGGGGACACCTTTGACTATGAAGACCATTTGTCACGGTGGCCATTGTCTGGCACTTTAGAGCTCTCACTACCAACTGGAGCAGCAGGATCCTCGGGTTTAGAAGAAGAAACGGTTCCAAAAATCATTTTACAAAGAACCAGAGCCATTTAAAATTCTTTGTATCATGACTTGTTCTATATTAGTAACAATGTCACAGCACTATTGTCATGTGCTCTGAATACATACTTATTAAGGGGCAGGCAAGACAGTTGAAGCCAGGACCCTGAAGGTGGGCCTTCTTTTGATTCTTCTGCCAAAGGGCTGAGACTGAAAGTCAAGAGAGTGGCTTTAACTGTGCCTGCCTGCACAGCATCTAACATCATTGGGCTAGTTGAGTCTGGGGGACAGGCTGGGGAGAACAGGCTGGGACCAGAATGCAGTATTCTACTAAAGGTGCTTTTTCCTGCAACAGGATACTGGGACTTTCCACAATTATGCAATTACCAAACTTTGAGTTGCAGCAAAACTTTGAACTGGCAATAACTTTTCAGAGGCATTCTACATTATTAGAATGTAACATTTTTATTTTGTGTGTAGAAGTGTTTGCTTGCATATACTTGTATATATGTGCACCACATGTGCGCAGTGCCCAAGAGAAACAGAAGAAGGCATAAGATCTGCGGGTGTTGGGGACTGAATCTGAGTCCTCTTCAGGAGCAGTAGGCACTTTGAGTGTGTGAGACATCTTTCTACTCCTAGAATAGAACTGGTTTCTACCTGGAGTATCTGCGGGTCTTCTTTAGACTTTCCCAAGCTGTATTTCTGATACCCCTTCATCCTCCTGGTAAACTCAACTGGAGATTTAGGATGATGCTATCGTGGATCAGGAGGCATCACTATCTGAAGTCAATAGAAAGACACATTTTCTTCCACTTGAGAAAACAGAGCTACAAACTAGATAAGGGCTTAGAAGGCCTTGCATCTTCTCAGTATTGTCTGACATGTTTCAAAAGCTGACATTCTTGATAAACAAAATTTGTATCCAAAGTTATGCAATCTATACCTGTTATATCATCGTTCAGGCCATTGCTTTATTTCTGTTCTGCACACACAGGTAGTAATTATCCTGATTAGAAAGGTATTACTTACAGATTTCATCTTTCTTCTAGTATGGACATTATTGACAACTACAATAGCAGTCACCCATTGTACCACTCAACAATAAAAAATTAAATTATCTTGTAGTGCCTTGGTTACTCTATTATGTTTTCTTACTAGATCCTGGAATCATAAAAAAATTACTTCTTATGATCATATTTTAAATAAAAATGTGTGTAATGATTTACTTATTTTATGTTTTGCCTTTGGATTCTAGATTTTAGGATGCCGGAAAAATACACCAACATTATTCATCTTTGTGTATAGCATCATTTGATATGTACAAGGAAGACAATAAATATTTGTTTTAATAAAAATGGAAAATTAAGGTAACAATCTGTGGCAGGCTCCTGTCCTGTTTCCTGCTTTCTCCTTCTTCCATTGTCCATCTCAATTATCTTTCTATGTGAGGACTGATTTTCTTACCCAGGGTCCTCCTTCTTGCTTAACTTCTTTAGTTGTACAGATTTGAGAATGTTTATCCTATATTATATGTCTAATATCAACTTATAAGTGAGTATATACCACGTGTGTCTTTCTGCTTCTGGGATACCTCACTCAGGATAATCTTTTCTGGTTCCCACCATTTGCCTGCAAATTTCATGATTTGCTTGTTTTTGATTGCTGAGTAGTAGTCCATTGTGTAAATGTGCCACAATTTCCATATCCATTCTACAGTTGAGGGATATCTGGGCTGTTTCCAAATTCTGACTGTTATGAATAAAGCTGCAATGAACAAAAAAAAAAAAAAAAAAAAAGGAAATTAAAACTGAAAACTCTCATTCTCCATGCTATCAGCTTAAAGATGAAATAGAGGAAATCATAACTAAAGAAGGAAGGGGAAGTTGAGAACTTTGTTCTTGGTCATGTTATAAGTTTTTGCATGTAACTGATTTAAGCACTCAGGTAATTTGATAACATTACTACCTTTTCTTTTAACATAACCAACATAAGCTTGTGGTTTAATGCCATACTCCTAGAGGTTGATCCTTCCTCTGCCAAGGTCCAAAAATGAGGTGGATGGCAGAATCATTGGGGTTTTGATGACAAACAGGACACCACTTAGAAACCTGGACACTTGCGACAAAGGTCTACATATATATTCCAAACCTGGCCAGTTACTTAGTCCTGTTTGCAGCTTTTTAGAGTAGAGTAGAGTAGAGTAGGCAGGAGAATTGGCCCACAGCATTGTTGTAAGAATAAATCTGGATAACATGAGCCAAGAATCCATCATGGTGATTGCTGCAGAGTAAATACCAGGTGAATATTTGTAGTTCTCATTGTAATTCCAATAGTATTTTTTACAACAATTTGACTATAAAAAAATCTACCAAAATGAGATAATCACTGAGCTCAGTAAACAATAAAGTTTTGTAAATTCACTGACATCGTTGAAACGTGTTTCCACTTGATACTGAAATCAGACTCCGTCAAGGACTCTAGGTTTCCCTGTGGTCAAATAGGGCTACTTGATCTTCACTGCCTCCAGCAGTGAAATCTAAGGTTTCCTGACTGATTTAGTACAGCTAACAACCTGTCAATGATCACAGCACTGAAGATGCACATGACATCAAATTCTGACCCTCACTGTGCACCTTGTAATCTTGTCCCGTTTTTTTTTTTGTTGTTGTTTGTTTGTTTTTTCTTTTTAGTTACATTTTGTTAACTCTGTGCCCCAGCTGTATCCTGCTCCCTCATTCCCTTCCCAACCCCACACTCCCTCCCTGGTCTCCTCCCTGCCCCTTTCCAAGTCTACTGATAGGGAGGACCTCCTCCCCTTTCATTTGACCCTGTTTTATTAGGTATCTTCAGGGCTGCCTGCAAAGTCCTCCTCTGTGGCCTAACAGTACTGCTCCTCCCCTGGGGGGGAGGGTCAAAGAGCCTGCCCTTGAGATCCTGTTAGAAATAGTCCTTGTTCCCCTTACTTTGGAAAACTACTTGGTTACTGAGCTACCACGGGCCACATCTGAGCAGAAGTTCTAGGTTATATCCATAGATGGTCCTTGGTTGAGTGTCAGTCTCAGAAAAGACCCTGTGCCTGGATATATTTGGTCCTTGTAGAGCTCCTATCCTTTCCATATCATACTAACTCCCCTTCTTTCATATGATTCCCTACACTCTGCCGAGGGTTTGGTTATGAGTCTTTGTATCTGCTTTGAAACACTGCTAGGTAGAGTCTTTCAGATGCCTTTTGTGGTAGACTCCTGTCATACGTTCAATGCACATCCCATTTGTCTTTCTAAATGAGGATTGATCATCTTCGCCTGTGTCCACTTTCTTGATTATCTTCTTTAGGTGTATAGATTTCATTATGTTTGTCATATCTTGTAGGTCTATATAAGTGAGTATATACCATGTTTGTCTTTCTCCTTCTGGGATATTTCACTCAGAATTATCTTTTCTAGATCCCACCACTTGCCTGCAAATTTCATGATTTCCTCCTTTTTGATTGCTGAGTAGTATTCCATTGTGTAAAAATGCCACAATTTCTGTATCCATTCCTCCTTTGATGGACATCTGGGTTGTTTCCAAGTTCTGGCTATTACAAATAAAGCTGCTACAAACATGGTTGAACAAATGTCCTTGTTGTGTACTTGAGCAAAATGTGGGTATATACCTAGGAGTGGTATAGCTGGGTCTTGAGGTAGCACTACTCCTAGTTGTCTGAGAAAGCGCCAGATTGACTTCCAAAGTGGTTGTACCAGTTTACATTCCCACCAGCAATGGAGGAGGGTTCCCCTTTCTCCACAACCTCTCCAGCATGTGTTGTCACTTGAGTTTTTCATCTTAGCCCTTGTTTTTATTCTCTGTATTTATTGTGTGTTTGGGTAAGGGCTCATTGTTTTCCCCACAGAACTGTCTTTTGACATTGACAGTAAGAACTGTAAAGTGACTCACCTAATGCTGGCCTCAGTGTGTCCAGTGCACCACCAATGACAATTTCCTCAACTCCACTTCACATACCCAGTGCCATCGTCAAACCTGAAAACTAGCCATCACAGGTAAATGTCCCACTGGAGTTTGAATACCTAAATTCCAGAATCCTACATTATGACTGCCAACTCAAAATTTTCTCAGCTGTATATATACAGATACAGTTATATAAATACACATATATGTTATGTATATATAACATATATATATATATATATATATATATATATATATATATATATAACTGTATTCACACCTTAGCCATATAGTCTGTGGTTCCCAGTACTGTGTGACTTTCTGATATTCTTGCCATAGTCTTACATCTATCAAGCATTATCCTATGTCCCATGCACATCTTTTAAACTGTTCTGATTTCTCTCATATACTTCTACAATTAAAACCGTTTAGGTTGCTCACTCTTATATGATAAAAATAAGATTTCTTATTTCAGGCAGAAAAATTATAGTAGCAGTAAAAAGAAAATGGTCTCATCTTCTACCAACTCTGTTCTTAGCTCATAGTCCTTTGCTTTCTGTTATTTTTCTTTACAATAAAGAAGCTTCCTCAGACAATTAGGAATAGTGCTTCCTCAAGACCCAGCTATACCACTGCTAGGTATATACCCAAATTTTGCTCAAGTACACAAAAGGGATACTTGCTCAACCATGTTTACAGCAGCTTTATTCTTAATAGTCAGAACCTGGAAACAACCCAGATGTCCATCAACGGAGGAATGGGTACAGAAATTGTGGTATTTTTACACAATGGAATACTACTCAGCAATCAAAAAAAAGGAAATCATGAAATTTGCAGGCAAGTGGTGGGATCTAGAAAAGATCATTCTGAGTGAAATATCCCAGAAGGAGAAAGACAAACATGGTATATACTCTCTTATATAGACCTATAAGATATGATAAACATAATGAAATCTATACACCTAAAAAAGATAATCAAGAGAGCGGACATGGGGTAAGATGATCAATCCTCGTTTAGAAAGACAGATGGGACGTGCATTGAACGTATGACAGGAGTCTACTGAGCGCATCTGAAAGACTCTAACTAGCGGTGTTTTCAAAGCAGATACAAAGACTCATGACCAAACCTTTGGCAGAGTACAGTGAATCATATGAAAGAAGGGGAGTTATTATGATGGGGAAAGGATAGGAGCTCTACAAGGACCAAATATATCTGGGCACAGGGTCTTTTCTGAGACTGACATTCAACCAAGGACCATGTATGGATATAACCTAGAACCTCTGCTCAGATGTAGCCTGTGGTAGCTCAGTAACCAATTGGTTTCCCATAGTGAGGGGAACAAGGACTATTTCTAACAGGAACTCAATGGCTGGCTCTTAGCCCTCCTCACCCCTCAAGGGAGGAGCAGTCCTTTTAGGCCACAGAGGAGGGCTTTGCAGCCAGTCCTGAAGATACCTGATAAAACAGGATCGGATGAATGGGGAAGAGGTCCCCCCAATCAGTAGACTTGGAAAGGGGCACAGTGGAGATGAGGGAGGGAGGGTGGGATTGGGAGGGAATGAGGGAGCAGGATACGGCTGGGATACAGAGTTAATAAAATGTAACTGATAAGAAAAAAAAAAAGAAGCTTCCATGCTCTCATACAATGTGCCCTTCAACTCTATCCCTTCACCTTCTTCCTTAAGATTTTGTTTCTGAATTGAGTTCTTTTCTCTATAACTATCAACTTTCTGGTTTCTTAGAACATTTGTAAAAATGAAACACACACATAGAGAAAGAGAACAGAAAAAGGAAGAGGAGAAAGGAAGGGAGTGGGAAAGGGAGGGATGGAGGGAGGGATGCAGGAAGGGGTGGAGGGAGGAAGAGCTGCCTCCCACTGCACTTGCCAGTGACCCTTTATAACAAAGCTCCCAAGAGATTATTCATGCTCACTGTGCAACTGTTCAGTTCTTACTTCCCTAATTGTCTCACCAATAAGGTTTTGTCACCACATCACAACAGAACTTCTTTTTAATAAAATCAACAAATTCAAATTATGCCAAACCCAAGGATCAGTTTTATTCCCTTAACACCTTCAGTTCCTCAGTGGGCACTGCACGTACTGATCAGTCTTTTGTTGGTTCCCATCCATTTGATTCCCAAGATACTAACTCTGTTAATTTCCCATTCTGCATTAATTGTATCACATTAGTATTTCCTATATTTTCTTGTTGCGTTACTTGAACTAAATCACTCTCCTTCTCTCTCCCTGTGAATACATCTAAAGCCAGTCCTGGCTGCCCTTTATAGTTTTGAACACAATGTAATTTTATGCAATCTGAACTCTATCACCATCACTGAACTTGACATCTGAAAATGTATTCACATTATCTGTAAACAGAATTTGAGATTGTTGCTCATTTTCACACTCAGATCTGATCCTCTCATCTCTTCTCAATCTAAACAAATAGCACAACCACACATTCAGTTGCTTAGGCAAAAACCTTGAGCAGTTTCTTTGATTTTTTTTATTTGCCTTAATGTTTTTTTGTTTGTTTGTTTGTTTTGTTTTTTTATCTATTCATTCAGCAAGTTTTGTAAGTTTCTTCATTGAAGTATATGGGAATCCAATCAACTCAACATTTCTACTGCCAGCAGCCTAACTCAAACAATAATTATCTCTTTCCTGGGATAATTATTAGATGGCTGTATTAGATAATTATTAGATAATGTATTAGTCTTTTAATATTTCCTCCTATTTCCTTCATAGCACATCATACGTATCTTACCCACTAAGCAGAGATACATTACAACAGAAAACAATGACCATGAAAATGCCCCCTGTTCTGAGTTCCTGTCTGTGTCACCCATCAATCGAAAAGCCTTCAAAGGCTTCCCATCACACAGTGAATAGCACAGGAAATCTTCGGCATTGATCCTGAAAGCCCTGCATTCCAGTGATTCCTAATGATTTCCACGCCCCTAGTTGCCCCACAGAAACCACACCGGTATTGCTGATGCATCTTAATGGGCTAAACCATGCCCTAAACCCATAGGTTTATGCTTCTTCTTCTGACCTAAGGAGCTTGTTCTTACCAGATGTCATGTGACTTGTTCCTTCTTTTCATCATCTCAGCCACACTATCTAAGCACTGTCTTTCGAAGAAGAGATTTCAAGGTGGCTTTATTTGAAGCATCTCCTGCATTCCCATCCTGAATAATTACCTTATTCTGAGCTTCTTTTCTAGTATTCAACATTGTTACAGTATCCGCTGTCCATGTACGCAGGCACTAAAACACACATTCCTGCCCCCACCCCAGACCCTCAGGTATCTTTCTAATTCATTTCTTCCAACAAATTCTTGAAGGAGACTGTATGTGATCAATGCAGTAAATTGATGGTCTAGGATAATTCCTGACACATTTTAGATACTGTTAACCAAGACTGTTTTTATCAGGGATAAAAACAAATTATATTTCTTTTCTGTTTTGTTGGGCCATACAGTTGACTGAAACAAAATAGATCTCAGAGTAAAATCGTGTTCAATGTAGAGAAGCTATTCTCATTGGATATTTGGATATGTTCTTGTTGGTGTTTTTTTTAGAAAAGTTAAGAGAGATAATCTGATTCCATCAGCTTTCTATTCTTTTGGAATCTGAAGTGGTTCAAAACCACCAATTTTAACCCCATACCTACCAAAGCTAAGAATGTATAGGGAGGAAGTGTCTGGGCTCAGAAATTTCTTGTGACTATTTCTGATTCTTTCCTTGGTTTAAGTTCTAAAGTTAGTATAGGAGGAACTCTTAGGAGTTGAATCAACACCCAAACTTAAATGAAACTTCTTGGCCATGACTCAGATGGTGAAGTCATCTACTTACTACTAAAGGCAAAAAGTAACATTTTCAGTTTTTACACATTATTTTCTGCCTTCCTTCCTTCCTTCCTTCCTTCCTTCCTTCCTTCCTTCCTTCCTTCCTTTCTTTCTTTCCTTTCTTTGTTTCTTTCTTTCTTTCTTTCTTTCTTTCTTTCTTTCTTTCTTTCTTTCTTTCTTTCTCTTTATCGATTTATTGATTTATTTTCTTATGTGTATTTTCATGAATACCACAGCATGCACATAAAAAGCAAAGGACAATTAGCTGGGCAAATTTTCTCCTACCACCACATGGGGCCCATAAATCACACTCAATTCATCATGCTTAGAGGCAAAGGCCTATGTCCACTGAGCCATCTCAGCTCACGCTTTCCTGAGTGGACTCTCCACTACTCTCTGCCTAGCCACTAGTTGAGAGTAGGTCCCTGTTTACTTGTGCATAAATAAATGTCTCATTTCACACAAAATGGCTTTTGAATAGCTTTTTAAAGGGCCTGTAGAAAACTATGTGACATGACGTGCTGTTTCAGTGGAGGGTTTTACCTAATCTAGGTCAAAGGAAAATATGTATAGGTATAATATTAGAATGAACTTGATACGTTTGTATACATAAAGTTGTGCTGTCTACAGAAGAGCAAGGAAATACAAGCCAATAGTCTGTTCCTTTCATTCAGACAGTATAAGGAATGCTATTGTAGTAGGGAGAGATGTGGATTTCACAGCCTACCATAGAAAGGGGCCTATATTTGCTTCTTGTCTTTTATTTTTAGATAATTTTTTTCAAGACTTCAGGACTTGTTATTTTTCAAGGTTAACGTATTCAAAGGAAGCCCCCATGCAGGATCTGATTTATCGAAGCACACACAGCCTCTTACTGGGTGGAACTGCTCAACCTCTTCTTGTGTATATCTTCAAAGCAAGTGTGGTGAAGCAGAGCAAAGCCGGTGTCTCTTTTGTGAATGTGAGTGCCACCTCTCCTGGCAGAACACTTAGTTTCCAAGATGAATGTGCAGTTGATACAGCAGGGAGCACATTTAAGCTTTTCACCCTCCTACAAAATAACTGAACCACACTGTGATTTTAACTCATATCTACATCTTCTTTAACCAAGGCTTTGTAATGGATTGCCTGTAAATGCTTTTCAGTATCCCATATGTCAAAGTGGGAACATAATAGTTGCTCATTATTAATGAATTAGATTAATTGTACAACTGCATGGTACAACCCAGATACAGAAATTGTATGTTATTAAAATTGTTTTTATTATAAGTCAGTGTACTTATGATATGACTTTCAAAAGTTTAAAATTTAAGGTTTAAATTAAGATATATTTTAAAATCTGATGCTGATAGTAGCTTGCCTATAGAAATTATCCAACTGTCAGGATGTAATGAGATGTTAAATGAGAAGTGTTCCTGTATTTGACTGCTTGATTCACCATTGGCTGCATTACTTGGGAAGATTGTATACCCTTACTGCAAGAGTACATCACTGGGAGTGGACTTTGGAGGTTTGAAGTTTTTTCTACTTCATGTTCCTCTCTCTCTCGTTCTGTGTGTATGTGCACACATGTGTGTGAGCGCTTCTAATGTCCCAGCAAAATGTTTTGTTTCAATTCATCACTAATTTTTCAGAGTAACAAACCAGGGCTTTTCGTATGCTAAACAAACAGCACATCTGAACTGTTCTCAAACACTGGGTGTATTGTTTTGTTTTGTTTTAATTTTAAGACAGGCTCTAAGTTGCCTACACTAGCCTGGATGTGTTCTATAGCCCCAGGCAGGGTATGAATCTGCAATCCTTTGTCCCCACCTCCCGAGTAGCTGTACATACAGGCCTATGCTAGACTATGCTAGACTACAGAATCCTTTGCTTTAAACTAACAGCATGCTTAACATTGCTATTACTTATGCTAAATAATGCAATCCATTCTCTGGGATTGTCAAACACTAGCAGCATACTTTCTCTGTCTTTACTGAGTGAAAGATATAGAAGGTGCTACCAGAAGCAGAAAGCCATAGTAAACGAACCAAGTCTGTGATATAGGTTCAAAAGCAGGTATGTAACAAATTATCAATGCACAGTGTCTGTGTGCTCTGCTTTACAGTATGCATTTTCAGTTATAATTTTGCCATGTTTGAACTCCTGTTTCTTCTAAAAAGATTCTGTTGCGGTAATATGAACTTGTTAGTTTTTTTAACATTTCTACACTTTCTGGTCTCAGAATGCCTTCAGGTCTCCATCTGAGCACCATTCTTACATAAACTCCTGTGCTGAAACTCACATGAAGTCAACGGCTCGTAGTTTTATTTACTCTTAGTGGAGTGAAAACCCTCTTTCTGCTAATTGGTAATTTTTAGTTTTGCAATGTGTAAAATAATAAGTTTAATTGCAATATACTCTCATCTATATCATGGCAATTTGCTCTATGGTGCTTTGATCTCAAATAGCACAGGCTTATCTCGCAGTCCTGCAGGTCAGAGGCCCAAGTAGACTCAGCTATTTCCTGTAGGATTTAATACAGTCAATTTGAAGGCAGGAGATCCACATTTACCATCATGTAAATTGTTAGCAGGAATCAGCCTGAGATGCTGTCTTTATTCTTCCCTCTCTCTGTCTGGTCCTCCTACTCCTGCCAGGTAACTCTCTACCTCTGCTATCACACCATATATATAGTATTCTTATAGTTATATATGAAGGAGAAAATTATATTTTTTAATTGTTCTTTCTTTCTGATAAAAAAAATTGTAATTCAGGGCTGGAGAGATGACTCAGAGGATAAGAGCACTGGCTGTTCTTCCAAAGGTCCTGACTTCAGTTCCCAGCAACCACATGGTGGCTCACAACCATCTATAATGAGAGCTGGTGTTCTCTTCTGGTGTGCAGACATACATGCAGACAGAACACTTATAAATAGAAAATAAATAATATAAAACATTTTTTTAAAATTTGTAATTCTTCTTTCTTTTTATCGGAATGTAAATTTGTTATTTTTAACTAAGTACACAATTTTAAAAGCTCCCTGCTGAGTTCTGAGAGAAAGATAAGTGCTGAGAAGATGGGTCACTGTCTTCCTTGTCCTTACTCTCATTAGGTGCTTACTTCTCCCTTAACATTCCCCCCTCCAGGACACTCACTATTCATTTCTTTCTTCCTTCCTTCCTTTCTTTCTTTCTTTCTTTCTTTCTTTCTTTCTTTCTTTCTTTCTTTCTTTCTTTCTTTCGTTAGCTTGCAAAATTAAAACATCGTTACATCATTTCCCTCTATTGTATTTACTATCTTCTGCTGTTCTGATGCCCTTTTCTTGTTCCCTCTCAAATTCCTAGCCTCTTGGCCTTTTCTTTGTTTACTATTATTTACATACACACACACCTTTGTCTAGGGATAGAACCTGTGACATTTCTTCCTTGTACATTAACATTTCTATGGCTGTTGTCCTTGTAGAAACCTCACTTTTAATCATCTAAACTCAACAAACATTCAGTTATCAATCTACGACAACAAAATCCAGAAATAGTTACTAGAATACTTGGGAACTCCCCATTTCAAACTCATATCATGATAGTTCATCATTTAAAAATAACTACTTCACCATTTTTTCTTTATTTTCATCTTAAAATATTTTTCCTGTATATAAGGCTCCATAAAAACTAGGTCTCCATATCTTATGGAAACCTTATAAGCTCTTATAAGAGATCAAAAAGTGTATATAGAAGAAATGTATGGCCATCTCAATATTTACCTAGTAAGGTTTTAAAAATATAAAACTGGTGTTCTCTTTGTTTTTTAAGTACTCATGAATTTATAAAAATAATTTTTGCATAAATGATGACTGAAAATATTTGAGCACACATCATTAATCAATAGCAGTTCTTCAAAGTTGTTCCTGGAAAAGCTCAGGAGAAAAATGACCTGTAGTTTATAAAGAAGAAGCATGGAACGTGCCCCATCATTCCTGAAAGAGTTCAAACACTGATGTTGCATTCAAAGCACTAAGGATGGACATATTAGAATAGTCCCTGGTCTCTTCTGGGAAAGCCTAACTTCAGTTGTGCAACGTGGCTCAGGGTCAGCTTTGGAGCAGGAGTTGCTGTCCCGCTTTGGTCATCCAGTACATGTGACAGTGTCTTGTGGATAAGAGGCCCTCTGTTTGTGCTCAGCTCCACTGTGAGTGCAGTTTCTGCACGCCGGCTCCAGATCGTTCATATTTGTCTGAACCTCTGGTTACAACTTTCATTATCCTGCTCATCTAGAGCTGCTCAGGGTTCTGGTCTGTTGCTGATTTCCTCCTTGAGTAAGTGGTTGTGGACAACATCTTCTCAGCACTTATCTTCCCCTCAGAACTCAGCAGGGAGCCTTTAAAATTGTGTACTTAGTTTGAAAAAAAAAAAAAAAGTCATATTGCAAAGTACAAAGTGTATTCCAAGAACATAAATGACATATTTAGCACACATACAAAGCAATTAGGCACAACACTTAGATTTTGTGCTATTTTCCCATTACGGCTGGAAGCTGCAATCTAAACACTACTGTTATCATTTCACAGTCCTGAAGGTGTTTCACCCTAGTGGACTTGGCTCTTTCCTCTCTTGAGGGTCTAATACAGTCAGATTCAGCAAGGCAGCCCATTCTCATTTGGAGGTCTGAAAGGAAATGCCACACTCAAGCTCTGCTAAACTGTGGGAAGGAATCTGTTCCTTGCTGTTGTCAGCCTCGGGTCCTGTCTTCATTCCAGGCTGTCAGCTGAAGCTTCTCTCAGCTCCTTAAAGCCACTGGCATTTATTGTCTTGTGACCCCCAACATCTCCAGCCCATTAAGCATGAGTTTTGTGTATAACTCAAATCCCTTGGGTTTTATTTTCCAGGGCATGTCATCTGTCTCTAGCTAGACAGAATTCTCTGCACTTACGTGCTCATGTGCTTAGACAAGGCCTGCCTGAGGAATCCAAAATATTTTTTAATCTAATTGTTCCTTACTAATATAAAATTTACAATGTTTTAATTATTCCTTAGTAATATAAAATTTCAAATTTTCTTATTTACACAAACCCCCTTTTAGTAGAATGAAGGCTATACATAGGTTTGGGGGCTTTACGTACAGACAAGACATGGTAGGCCTTTTACCTATAGGTCTTTTGTTACATATTCATATTCAACTTCTACTACCCTCTTAATTTTTGCCTCTTTTAGCCTTAAGAATTCCTGCAATCCTTTATCATTTCTAGAGCTACATAGTCTGTTATGTTAGTCAATGTTCTCCAGAGATTTAAAATCAATAGATGAGACACTGTATGAAGATAATGGATAGAGACAGAGACAGACAGACGAGAGTAGATTTGTTACACAATTATGGAGGCCTGAAAGTTTCCTAACAGACTACCTGCCTGCTTGGGAACCTGGGATGTCAATAGCATGGCTTAATGCAGGTTAAAAGTCTTAGAACCGAGGAATTCAATAATGAGGATGAAGGTCCATAAACCTGATTGTGCTAGTTGGAATTGCAGAGTCCATGGACATCCAGCCCAGAGTTCTGGTGTTCAAAAACAGAGTATGTATGATCCCAGATCTGGGATGCATCTAGAATTTGCCTATTCTGTGCCACGCTGTTGTATCTGGACCTTGAGCATACTGGACGGTGCCCACTGCACTTGGGTGGTAGACCTGCCCCTGTCAGTCTGCTGGCCGCTATGGAAGTTTCTAGAAAGCTTGTCATAACTACCTGCAGTAAAAGTGTTGTTGGCTCTCTCATGTTCATTTATGCAGCCACACTGATGTTAAAAATTAACCACGATAGTAGTGTTTAGTTAGAAGCCTGGCAAAGTGTGACCACAGAGGTAGATCTTACACCTGCTTGCCAAGCTGGATTATAACATGTACTCTTTTTGCCCTTGCCTGAGATTATGCCCTAGTACCGCCCTGTCTCACCTGGATTTGAACAGTGTATTCCATTCAGGCACAATTTGTCTTTCCTTTTCAAAGACATGCTGATATTTTGACAGTTCTTTTTATCTTCCTTGTTCTTGTTCTGTAAAAGCCTTGCCATGCTGTAGCTGGGCTTTTTGGCTATTTATTGAGTTATTTACCTACTACCCTTGTTCTCCACCCCTATCCCTTCCAGCACTAGGTAGGAGAGAAAGGAGGATCGAGGAGAAAGGAGAAGTAGATCTCTTTAGACTATTTCCTGCTGATTAGAGATATGGTGCTCCTTGGGACAAGGTTGATCTTCATCAACAGGATATCCAGCTTCTCCTTCTATCTCTTTAGACAGGAGCACTTGGCAAACCGCTACAAACTGCAGCAGCAAGGAGAGCAGCAGCACCTCTTTGGAGACTCCCTGGCCCCTCTCAGGGCTCTGGAATTTATGAGTCCCCAGAATTCAAAACATAAATCACCTGCAGCTGGCAAAAATCATGCCCTGCCAGAGCATGCAACACATTATACTTAGCTGCTGTGGACCTCTGAAGCAGCCCCACATCCTATACCCAGGATTAAAACAAAAACATACTCACATAACGTAACTGGGTTTTTAAAGAAACTAAAATTCTCCCCACACCACACCATGATAAAGAATATGTTCACTTCATGTTTAATTAACTCTGAGCTTATAACATGTCTTCTTCACCTTAGCAGCTTCAGAAACACCTTCTCTGTACTTCTAGAAATACAATTTCTCATTTACTTCCTAGAATTGGGATGAGTGGTTTAAAAATGTGTGAGTCCCAGTAGATTTAAGCTATAATTTGTCTCTTTGGGTGGAAAAAAAATATATGTGATGTGTTCTCATAGGGTTTACCAAAAGCAAACGATGTGCACTTAAACCACTTCAAAATTTCTTCTACTTTTAAAATAGACAACTATGTCTTAAAAGTATTAACATTTTAAAACTAAAGAGACATGTACCAAAACACTTGTGTTTAAAATAAAAACCGTAATCTTAAACCGTGGCGTGTGAGTCTGTGTGTGTGTGTGTCTGTGTGTGTGTGTGTCTGTGTGTCTCTGTGCGTGTGTATGTGAGTGCAAGTCATGAATATGCAGGCTTGTGCGGAGGCCAGGTGTTGATAACAGGTTTCTTCCTCTGTCACTCTACACAATGTTTGCGGTAGGGCCACGGAAGCCAGAGTTCTTTGCCTCCTAGCTATCAAGTCTTAGATATCCTCTGGTCTCTGGCTCTCTAGTGCTTGGACCAGAGGCAACGAGGATGCTCAGAGTTTTGCCCTGCTGCTGGGTATATAAATGCCTGGTATCACTCTTGCACGGCGGGCAATTTACTGAGACATTTCTCCATCTCCACACGCTGTAGCTTATCAAATTCACTCTTCTTCTTAAAGAGCTGCAAAGATGGCAGGAGTGATATAACTTAATGGGTGTGAGAATACATGCTAAGACATCACTGGGATCCATAACTTTAAGCAGCTTCAGTTCTTAGTGAGCTCAGTCTTTAAATGACTTCTCAGCCATTCACACAGATTTTTTTTTTCTTTTTTTTTGCTGGTCTCCAAAGACTATTTCATTATCCAACCTTTTCAATGACTTTCCATAAAGAAATATAAGATGTGAATCTGGATTTTAATATATACCATTTAAAGTATTTATCAATGATACGTTAGTCATTCTTCCCAGTGCTCTGGGGAGATGGGTGAATGAATAATTACAGGTGACCTTCAGACAAGAGAAGATCTGATCTATTTCTGAAGGCTTCTAACTATGGAGTTTTTTGTCTGGTAGATGGGCAAGCACTGAGTCATTAGCATGATCATTTGGAATTTGAAGATAAAATAAACCTATTTTTATTTGTCAGGATAAAGGGCTAGTGTTCTTAAATGTAATGTTGAATTTTAGATTTTTCTCTCCTTATTTCAAGACTTATCATTCAATGGGCCCATTTTCCTCTGGGAAAGAACAAAATTGTCAAAAGCATGAATGCTTATTTATATTTTTGTAATGTCAGAAAAAGAATGAATGGATTTATACTTTCATGAGTAGGCCAGAAAATAACCAGTTTTAAGTAACTCCGCCTGAATGAATTTTCTCTTTAATGAATCTGCTCAAGGTTGGGGAGATGTCTCAGTGACTAGAGCATTTACCCTGCCATTATGAAGATTGTGTCTAGAATATACAAAGAACCCAGAAAAAGTACAAACAAGCCAGTTAAAAGTGGGCTATTAATACCAACAGAAAGTTCCCAGAGGAAGAAATTCAAATCTCTAGTAGACACTTTAAAAGGTTTCAACATGTGTATATATATTCATGGTCTGTGCTGCTTCCTGAAGATATGTTAATGTCCATTGGCCAGGCTGCCCCTTGGGACTATATTGCTGTCCATGATCCATGTTTCCCTAGAGGACATGTTGATGTCTGTGGCACGTCCTACCACATAGGGCCATGATGGGGTTTGTGGCCAGTGCTCTGGTAAAGGCACAAGTTGATGTCTGTGGTCTGTACTGCCATTTGAGTCCAGCTTGAGGCCTGTGGTATGTGCTGACACAAGAAGCCATGTGGCTGTCCATGGTCAGTGCTTTCACCAGAAATCAAGTAAAGATCCATGGTCTGTGCTCCTGCTGACTGTGCAGAACAAGGAAGCTTCCTTTGCAGTGGTGTCTGTGCCTGCAGATTCACAACCCAGAAAGGAAGACATTCAAGGCTTCCATGACTACCCTACCCCAGGCCCACCCCCAAAAGTAACAGCCTCGACAGGAAGCTATTGAAGAGAACTCTTTAAAACTGTGATAAAGATGCTGGAGTATGGCTCTCCACAACTGCTGGATTCTGGTGGTGGTGGAGGTGGGGAAGGACTCACTTTTCTTTAAGGAACTGGCCACTGTGAGTTTGACCATGTTCAAGTGAGTATACGGGCAACACAAGTTGGACTTTCCCTCCTCCTCCTTCTTCATCTTCTTTTTCTGTGGGGTTTTCAAGGATGAGGAGGGCAACCTGGGAGGACTTGGAAGTGAGTGTGATTGGGGTGCATTATGTGAAATTCACAAATAATCAATAAAATATTATATTGAAAAGAAGTGTTCAACATCCAGAGCTATTAGAGATTCTGTCACATTCATGTCACAATGGCCATAATTGGGAATATAAGTAACACAGGAATGGATGTGGAGAAAACAAAACAAAACTATCGTACTTTGTTGGTGGGAGTGAAAACTGGTGAAGTCATTTGGAAATCAGCATTGATGTTTATTAAAAACAAACACAAAACAGATAAATAAAACTACCAGGTGACCCAACTATACTACTTTTGGACATAAACTCAAAAGAATTTATATCCTACCTCAGAGATACGCACACCGCCTTGATTACTATTGCTCTATCCCCAATAGTAAGGAAGTGGAATTAGGGTAAATGTCCCTGAACATGGTAAATGGACAAGGAAAACGTGGCACATGTACATATTTGAATTTTATTCCAGTATAAAGAAAAATAAATAGTAGAATTTGCAGGTAAATAAATGAAACTGTAAATATTATACCGAGTGAGGTAAATCAAACACAGAAAGACGTATTCCACATTGTATATATCATATTTGAATCTCAGCTTTAAATGTTTTGTTTTGTATATTTTACTTTCCTTGTTTCTAGAAGCAAGAAAACTAGGAAGGGCGTCCAGGTGATGTGAGAATCTGGAAGCAATATAGTACAACGTATGGAAAATTAGAATGGTAATACTGGGGCTGAAAATATTCAAGCATGAATGGAGGAGGAGAGAATGGGAGAGAGGGACAGGTGGAGGGTTAGCCAAAATGAAGGATTTATTAAAAAGCCCAAATGAAACCAAACTAAATGTACATAATACTAAGAGAGGGTAGAACACAAGTGATATAAAAAAAATATAGAGGTTAAAAGCTTAAGCTGGGATAGGTAGAAGAAAGAAAGGGATAGAGAGCATATTAAACATAGCTAGGGATGTATGGGAAGACTTTACAAAAACTCATTAGATTATAATAAAATTATTAAAAAATACATTTTAAGCATGCTGATGGCACATGCCTTTAATCTCGGTACTTGGTAAGCAGAGGCAGGTGGATCTTTGTGAGTCTGAGGCCAGTCTGGCTACAGAGTAAGTTCCAAGACAGCCAGAAATATACAATAGAATCCTGTCTTGAAAAACAAAACAAACAAACAAAAAAATCCAAAAAACTTTAAAATTGAATTTGAACATGAATGGGTAGACAATTCTTCTCCAGAATGCTGCCTGAGACTTGTCATTTATTCCTGGGTACAGAGGCTATGCTCCTCCCTGGAAATTCACCCCTGAACTCCCCAAGCTCCACCAGTGAAAATCCCCCCACCCCCTCCTTGACTTCTGACCTTCAGGCCTAATGGGCCTGGACTTCACCAGGCCTGTGTTTCAGCTGGAAGCCAACCAGGCATGGGCTTTTACCCCTCTGCCCTGCTTAGCACAGCAGCTTGGCCAAGAGCTGTAACATTTTGGTATCATCACAGGTGTCTGGAAGTCCCGAATTTTCACAGTGTCTGATACCAGCAATCTCATTTTAAAGAGAGAAGTTGTAACCCTCAGTGGAAAGCTCCTTCCATAACCTGGCCTAACTTAGTGCATGGGGCTTGCCCTAAAGCATTCTAGCCATTCTTGAGATTCGGGACAGTTAATTTCGTTCTCCATTCCAGAAGCTGCGTCCCAGGCCCCACCCAACAGAGAATGACAGGGAGCTATAGGCAACTAATGGCTGCTGAGAGACAGAGAATTAGTCTTTTCCAGAGTTGACCCCTCCACTGGGTGTCGCGATTCTAAGCTCTCAGGCCTAAACACATATACACATCAGAATGACACCAAATGGGCTTATCAGGCTCTATTTATACACATAAAATGTCTATGTGAGTAACAATAATAATTGAAGAAGAGACTATGACCTTGAGAGGAAGCGAGGAAGGACACAGGAAGAGGTGAAAGACAAGAGCGAGTGATGGGAAGGTTAGAAATATTGTACTCATGTGTGAACTTATCAGACTATTTAAGTCTAAAGAGAGCATCACGTTGGGAGAAATGTGTTTTGAGTGATGTCTGGTACAGTGCAAGGGGGAACGATGCATGCGATCAAATATGCCACATGCATGTATACATTTCTCAAAGAATAAATAAAATGGATTCTTAAAATATAATTCTTTAAACTGGAATGCTGAGGCATGGGAAGATGACTCAGAAGACAAAGTGTTTGCCAGGCAAGTGTGAATAACTATGTTCAAATACTCAGAAACTATATATAAAGCCCAGATGCAGTAATGGACATCTCTATTCTCAGTCAGCCCAATTCCTGGAACACAAAGAATGGAAGAAAAAATCCTTACCATCTGTCACATGATGCCCTATACATGGGATGAGTGTAAAATTCATAGAATGTCACTTAAAACATTCTTCTCAATAGCCTTGGACTCTACAATGAAGTATTTAAAGTGCACTCTGTGTGAGTTAGTACAAGCAAGCACTCATTTTGCCTTACATCTCACCGGCAAATCACACAGGAGAAATGAAACAGCTTAGACAGGGGAGGAATTGATTGCTCACACCAAAAGCATATGCACACATATTGTGGATCTTGTTTATAGAACACGCAAAGAGAAAGGTGAGAAAAAAATGTCTCTAACTAAATGTGCGTTCCTTCTCCTGTGTCCCACCCTATTAACATGACTTCTTCTTTCTTTGGAGTATATTCTCATTACTCTGTATGGTTTTCTCCAATTATCAAGGGAACGAACGTTCCCACAATGAGACCCTTTCATCTTCTTCTCCCAGCCACCTTTCTTCACCCCTCTGTGCAGGAATCTAAACCAGGGCATAAGGCCTTCAGGTGTGCTAGGCAAGCAGCCTGCCACCAGCCGCACCTGTACTCGCAGTCATCCTTCTTCATCATGCTAATTTTCTTTTTACTTGGAAATAAGTTAAGTATGTGTTGAAAAGTACACAAATTAAATCACAGGTAGTTTTAAAGCTACTTATTTTTCTCACTTTTTCCTTTAGCGTTTTCCACATTCTTTCAAACTCATGTTTTTAACTCCCTTTTAGCATTTGTTATTCTGCTCTTTAGAAACAACTATTAAAATGTCATCTTTAATAATGTCTTCTAGGACAAATGCTTTGTATTTTGAATGGTGTTAGCAGTTTTAAACAGTTCTTGGGCTTCAGCTTGGCTAGGTTGCGAAAGCTACATGGTACCAATTATATTCAGTGTTAGCAAATCAATATAGGGTTGATCTCAAGTCCTTTACTGTAGTAACAGCTGTGTGGAACTAAAGTTCTCCCGAGAGGCCGCATCTATATGAAGGATCCTGCAGATGACTTGACCTTACCTGCCATGCAATAGCATTGTGGAGAGATACAATGTTGAGGCTTGAGAGCCAAAATTACCTTGGGGTCTCCTACGCTTGTTTTACAGTTTAAATTCACTCTTCCCTTCTGAACATGACCTAGCATGCTGGAGACTATTAGGGAAATCTCCTGGAATACATTGCTAAACTTTGTAGACCTCTGACCTCCACCCTAAAGCGAATGATACCACGAGGTAGCATCTGACACTCACAGAAAAGATTTTCCTTCCTCGCTCTCGCCTGCCTACTAATGCCTCCACTGACGTATTGATTCATTACTATTTTTGTTCTGTGGCTGTGAAAGTTCACATAACCTCTTCCATAGCAGGACATGTCACTCAGGATAACTGGAATCCATATGCTCATGCCTCGATCACTCATATTTAACTCAGAGTAAACTATTTTCTTTAAAAAGAATTGTCATCTTACTTCAATTCCTGACAGGAAATGTCCATTTAAGAAATGACACACTTTCAAACTCATGGTCAAGACTATGAGAATTGGGTTTCTTTACTAAAAATTGCATCATGTATCAGAGGAAGGAAAACAGTGCTAATGGGTCCCCTTTGAGAGTTTGTTTAATCTGTATTATGCAGAATTAAGAGTGACAGGTAGAACCATTATCATTTTTTCCTGAAAGATGCTTACAAGTGTGCCTTCTTCAATCCATGGAAATTCTTGCCCATACATTGATGCATTCATTCATTTACCCAACAAATACGTATTCAGATATTGTCATGTAGCTATTGTAGGGCAGCGTGCTGGGCACTAAGACTTTGCTATGTGGGAGAATGAGAAGGGATACTGATCAAGATGTGAACATGTCCAAACCAAGTATGTAAAGTCTGGAAAAGTCTCCGTGGAACACTGACCTTCAGCCGAATGCCAATGATTCAAGAAGGGTAGAGGAGAAGACAGAGACACGTGGACAACCCAAAGCTGCTCAGTGACTGTCCCTCCATAGACCTACTGCATCTTGAGTTCCAGCAGCCTTGTGCAGAGTGACATTTTGAACCTGACTGAATCTGATGACAAAGCAACTGCTAAAATTTCTGAGCACTTTCTATTTGGCAAATGCTGCTCAACAAATTTCTTATTTACTTGTTCTCCCAAACATTCCATGACATGGGTACCATTTTCATGCCAGTTTCAGCAGGAACAAAGCAGGGGCCACAGAATCTGTATGAAGTCATTAGTAACTGGCAGAGATAAGACAATGCTGTTCACTTTTCCTTCTGGGGGTTCTTTCTAAGTGAGAGCCCTTGCAATGAAAATTCCAGAAAGAAAAAATAAAAAAGCTTAAACAATATAAAGAAAACGACATTCTTCTATGTTGGATTTATTGCGGGTATGTTTGTTCAAGAGCTCTTCTTAATGCACTTGTGCTTAGTTTCCATGGAACCCACGAGCCTGTGGAGAACAAAGAATATTCTCCTGAGGTCAGATGTTTAAGCCCATTCAGAGTTCAGACATGGAAGTGAGGGCAAGGGGCAACATGAGTAAAGGGAGGGTGGGTGGCACCCATGGCCCAGACACTCAGCACAGAAAGTCTGTGACCACAAAAGATTTCTGAAGGTACTTCTTGAGTTGGCTGGGTGTTTCTTGAGTCAGCCAGGTGTTCACCTGCAGAGCCATGAATTCGCTACACCAGGCAGTGTTTGCCTTGTGTGCACTCACTCTGCCGTCCTGGCTCCCACATCTTGGTGGCACCTACACAGATAAGCACACAACTAACCTCCACGCTCATGGCAAGTGAACTTCCAGATTCTGCTGCTTTCTTCCTTCATGGCTATTCTTCTCACTCCTAGTTGTGGAAACTGAGCATCCTTCCTTGTACTGAGTACTTCATATTACTTCCAAAAAAAAAAAAAAATCTTTGCAAAGCCCTTTTAATACACAATGGGACCATTGAATTTTCTGACCCTCCATTCAAAGGGGCATGTGCTGTGAATGAGAAAATGTTCACTGCTTAGCTAATGGGCCCATTAGAGCTGTGTTTAATAACTTTTGAAAATAAATCTGCTTTGATATTTTTGGCATATTTGCACCTATTTTAAAAATGTTTTGAGAAAGACGTAAATGGGAAATTTGTAGATATGTTAATGAATGCCTGCGTTCTTAAAGTAAATTATATCCATTTCTGAGGAAAAAATTCTTCACCGTGTCAGATTCTAATTGCTAATATCGCTGAGATTAATCAGGAAATTATGTTAGTGATGCCAACACCTTTGCTCTGCAGAAAATATGAAAGCAAGTTGTGTGAGGCTATTATCATTATTTACAATAGCTGTGTGTCAGGTGGGAGAATATGTGTATATGTGAATTCGTGGAGTTCAGAGAACAGCTTGTGGGTGTCAGTTTTATTCTTCCACTGTGTGGAATTCAGTGTCAAACTCAGATCATTAGGCATGGCAGCGAGTGCCTTTCTTCATCAGTTGAGTCATTTCACTATCTAGAAAACAAGTCTTTTTTATTTGTCTGGATAAACAAAAGTATGTGATTCTATTTTATTTATTTATTTATAAATTTAATTTATTTTTATTATTAGTTACATTTTATTAACTCTGTATCCCAGCTGTATCCTGCTCCCTAATTCCCTCCCAATCCCACCCTCCCTCCCTCATCTCCTCCTTGCCCCTTTCCAAGTCCACTGATTGGGGAGGACCTCCTCCCCTTTCATCTGACCCTGTTTTATCAGGTATCTTCAGGATACCTGATACTGGCTGCAAAGTCCTCCTCTATGGCCTAGCAGGACTGCTCCTCCCTTGGGGGATGGGGAGGTCAAAGAGCCTGCCATTGAGTTCCTGTCAGAAATAGTCCCTGTTCCCCTTACTATGGGAAAACAATTTGTTACTGAGCTACCATGGGCTACATCTGAGCAGAGGTTCTAGGTTATATCCATACATGGGTGATTCTATTTTAAACATAGTTGAAATAAGAAAGATTTCAGAATACTTTAAATGCATTAAAATCTTAATACTTAAATTTCAATTCAGTGTAAACTTAAGACTTTGTGGGACCATTAAAACTGCATTAGTGAAAAGGGTATTTTTCTTTTTCTTAGTCTGGCATTTCAGAAGGAAATTTAAAGAAAATAATTTCAGGAAGATGCAGAAAGTAGACAATGTAATGCAGTAGGTTTTAGTGGTGTTCATTGAGAATTTCAGTTCATAATTGCGATACATACCAATTAAAGCCTATACCTTCAATATGATGAGAGAAAGTTTTGTTGTGTATGTTCAAGTTTTATAATATATAAAGAATTTGCATGACCTCTCTCTCTTTCTCTCTCTCTCTCTCTCTCCCTCTCTCTCTGTGTGTATATACATGTATTTCTGTATTGATGTTTGTATGTATAGCCTCCACACAAACTAGGCAATTTGCTACAGCTTAAGTCTTTTTACTTTTTAGTTTAGGTGTTTGTTACATTGATTTAGTTTTTGGAGTGTGGGAAGCATGTGTGTAGAGGACAGAGGACACCTCGTTGGTGTCTCCCCCCCCCCAACACTATATGTGTCTGGCACTCTAACTCAGGTCATCAGACTTTCATGTATTTTCTCATACTTTTAGTTTTTGATACAGGGTCTCTCTAAGTCTTCTAGGCTGGCCTTGAACTCTTCTGTAGTCCAGGCTGGTGTTCAGCTTGTGATCCTCATGCTAAGCTTCCTAAATCACTGGGATTACAGGCCTGGCTGGCCTTTCTTCCTCCCTAAAATCCCAGCTAAGGAAGGCATGAAATCTGCCTCTTCTATTAAAGTGAGCCAGTTGCTGTTGGAAATTAGACATTTGCTGCTCCAGCTTCCATGTGGCATGACCACAGAATCTCTCTCTGCTGTTCAGTGGCAGACTCATTCTCCAAAAGGCTAACATTTTTTAATTTTTTTTTAGCAATTAAAGGGAAAATGAACATTTTTTCTATATCTGCTATTCTCAATATATTTTTTTCTTTTTTCTCTATCAACCTCTCTATCAACCTCAGACTCATTCTTCCTTCTACTTTGTATACAAAATTTATCCAGTAATTTCCACAAGAAAACAAGTTACCAGGAGGAAGATTGTTGACTCTTACAGGATATTTGGAGGAATTCGTGCCATCAGTTTGGTCTTTGACAACCAAGTGTAGGTCATATGGATGGAGACCTCACACCAGAGGTCTTTAGAATGTCAGGACATCATAACACATTGTTTCCAGAGAAACTGAACCAACATTTTCCTCAAAGTCACTTAACATAATCATAGGGAAACTAATAATTCAGGAGGACTAAAGATGTTCTCGAGGAGCCTGGCACACTAAGCATGCTTATTAGCAGATCTCAACCATCATTCATGGACCGTGGAATGGTTGAGTTTTATTAAGTGGTACTTCAGTTGGTCCACAGATTTTAAAAATCACGACTGCTTAAATGAACGTCTAGTGTTTTCTTCCTTCAATAATCTTCACAGTATCATTTAAAGGCTGAGATACTCAAACAACAAAGATACATTTTATTGAGATAAAATGACCTCTGGGGTTGGAGTTCAGTAAAGCATGGCCTTTCTACAAATCCTGACAGTGCTTTGGGTCTGAAGACGTGCAGACATTTGACCCCAGAGCATCCTAGAAGCTTCATACCAAGCAGAGTGCTTGCCTTCCTCAGTAATTGGCACTTAGAGTAATAATTGCATCAATCATACTGTCAAGAAACATAGCATTAGACCTAATGGGAAGAAAGTAACTTATTAAGAAAAATTTTCTTTTAATAATGTTAATCTTCTATATTAAGCCCTGTGCATATCAACAGAAACAGCTAATTATATCTGAGGGATGAAAACCTCTCAACCCCATGGTTCTTTTCACTTCAGTCACATGGTTGTGAGGCTCGCTGTCTGGGGATTCAACATCTAACTGCTGATAATTTATTTTGAAATGCAACTTCTTTTTTTTAAAAGAATATGTAGTTTAAATTAAAAACTATATAGGTTTTAAAGAAGGAGTTAAAAGGAAGGGAGAAAGAATGAAAGAAGTTGGAGGGAATGTATGGGTAGCATAGGGGACAGGAAGGGAGAGGAGAGGAGAAAGGGTAAGAAAGAAGAGGGGATCTCAGAAATTTTAGCTATAAAGAAAATTTGACCATATTTAAGAAAAAAAGGAATCATTTTACACGTGCTCAAGTGTCTCACACAGTAAAAATCATAAATGCACTTGTCTTCTAAGGATAACTAGGAATAGAAAGCAAGTATCTAGAATATTTCGCTGTATCTTGCTATGGTGGGAAATAAGACTGCAAATGTCTCCTGGATTTAGACTTGAACTTTCAAGGAGATTCCTAGACTCTCTTCTTCTGCTAATGCCTCAGATTCCAAGGAAGAGACCACTTAGTCTAGAGTTAGTGTGATGTCAGCTCAGTGGTAAGATGGGATAGGCAGGAGTAGACATGGTATTCAACTCAGACTGGCTGTCTGCATTACCTTTGAGCCTGTTAGAGCTTTGGTCATTGTTAAGTTGGTCATAAAAATTTTCATCAAGTTTACATGATAAAAGAAACAGAGAATGAGTACCAGAGCGCTAGCTCTATAGTGGTCAATAGTCGACCTGTTTGTCACAGATCCATACTGGTGACATTTACTGAGCAACATCTGTTTGTTGCACAGTGTTCCAGGTGGCAGAGACATAGCAAGAAGTGAACGAAATAGTTTAAACTCACAGAAAACTGGCCTTATTTCTATAAGAAAGTCAATGGGAAATATGATGGTACCCTGTGTGTTCACCCTCACTCCCAGAGAATTTGAATTATCCATAGACTTTTAAAGTGCATAGCTAAAATCACTCTTTATATGTTTAATCTGAGTGCCATAAAAGATTGGGTTTATTGCTCTTCATAGCTGGCTGAATGCTGAGTGTCTATCAGAAGATCCAGATTTTCATCTGCATTGTGTTAACCCCCCTTCCCCTTGACATCTGTCTTGCTTTTCAGATCAGTCTAGCAATTCTTCAAAAGCACTGTCTATTCTCAGTTTGGTCAATAGTAAGCCTGGAGCCTGGTTTGAAGGGGCTCTCTGAGACTCTGTAAACCTGATCCTGTGTTTCAGGAGGTCATGAATACCAGGCCTCTGAGAAGTCCCTAACTGCGTCCTAGGGATTTTAACAAAGCTTCCTGTGGGAAGTGAAGCAGAGCCTGGGGAACATTCAGCAAGTGGGGGAGTAGAATGTCAGTCATGAGGTCAGAAGTCTGGTTTTAATCCGCAAGGAAAGAGGCTGAGTCCTTAGTTCTGGTGACAAACAGGCTAACAGGGCTGATGACACCAGGAAATGCAAGGCCCTGTGTACTATCCTGGAACTAGCAAAACCAGGCAGAGCTACACATAACACTCTTTTATTTAAAAGAATGGAGATGTGGTGTCCCAATTCAGCCAGGAGAGACCAGATGATAAGCATGTGTAAAATAATTCTATTTGGTTTTCCACACAGGACAAATGGATTTTCTATTTGAAATTGTCATCTATTAAATCGAAAGTCCAGCAAGAGAAAAAATATAATTGCCCAACATAATTTTATGAACATTAAATATATTTGCAAAATTTTCCTAAAGGTAGTTTTAAGGAATGTTCAGTATAAGCAAAGTACTGACAGCTTTGCTAAATCAATTCTTTTTCAAAGTTACAGTGGATATAAAGTTGGAAATAATTTCTATATCAAAATATGGAAGGGTAAAATATAAAAAGATATTGAAGAGATAAATGTTGTCTTTGATTCACTTGAAATGGTCTCTGGCTCTTGTTATATGCTCGTGAACGCGCTTAAGTGGATTATTTCTTACATTTTGGTCAACCATAGTTTATGGTGTTGTAAGATGGAGCATGTAATGCATTAGACACTCAAGAGCTTTTAAACAGAAAGTGCTGGGACCTGAAGAGATGACTCGGCCTGAAAATATTTCCCAGCAAGCTTGAGGATCAGAGTTTGGATTTCTAGCACCTACATAAATACCAAGTAGGTGTGGTGGCCCTCCTGAAAACCCGGAATATAGGAGAAGCCAGAGCATCTCTTGAGCACGTTTACTAGTAGGTTGAGTTGAGAGACACTGACTCAATGTATGTGTTGAAGAGGAAGTGAGTCAGACACCTGATGGCAGCCTCACACTTCCAAGTGCACACAAACACCAACCTATACATCTGTGCAAGCATGCATACTTACATTGTATGTATGTGTGTGTGTGTGTGTGTGTGTGTTTGTAGTAATTTCATTGTAGTAATTTCAATACTACAATGAGCAAATTGGTTTTGATATGAATGGCAGAATTCTTATCTGAGTTCTGAAATGCTTCAACACTACAGGCTGTCAATCTTCATGAGATAAAAGAACAGCAAAACCTGTGATTTTGCTTAGAAATACATAGGACACTCAACGCATACATTGAAATGAGTCGCACCAAATTCTGTAACAAGGACTACTGTACACTAGGATCTTCTTGGTCTGAATATCTGCATAAGGGTTGTATCTTGCATTTTGGCCCGGGTTCCTGATGCTCCCTGAAGGTTCCTTGTCTACTCTAACAATCACCAGCAGACCCCTCAAGTCTGTCCTTGGCTACACAGGATTTTCTTCATTTTTGCTTAGAGCAAAATCCAGTAAAAGAAACACGGCTCTCATTGCATTAGAGACAAGGCTGTCACCATCCTTCTACTTCATATACAGTTGATATTAAAAATAGGGTTTTTCACAAGGTAAGCAACAGGGAAATTACATTTCCTGCATCCAGGTCCCTTCACAATTTCCAAGTGATGAAGCATCAAGAAGTTTGATTTTATGACGATGTGCTTACAGATATATTAAGGGTAGAATGCTCTGCACTGTGAATGGGAATTGAGATTCAGTTCCTGCTTATCCGACAGTTTGTGTTTGCCCGTGGTTGTCTCTTGGTGATTTGATGAAAATGACTCTGATATCTATTTGCTCCTTTTTGGTTTAAAATCATCTTTAGATAATATTTAAAATATTAAAAAGACACATTAATTAAATGTTAACAGGTGAGCATTCCAAAAAAAAAAATGTCACTCAAACAGACAACTTAGATAAGGACTCATTGTTTCCAATATGGGGAAGCCCCCACTGGGAAACAATTTAGCTCCCACCAGTTCATCAGACCTACCTACCCCACACATCAGTCAGCCTTTCTGCCTTCCTATTCTGAAACTTAAATCCATGTGTTTTTCTCTGAGCTGTACTCTCTGCTGCCTTGCACTTTTGATGGGGAAACATTACTGAGATACTACTTTTAGTATGTTTTTATACAATTCTATTTTGTTGTAATTTTTTTTATCACTTGCCAACACTTAATGTACAGGAAATAGTTTGAGGACTAGTTTGCTAAAAATATAAAAGCCAAGGTCACATAAGTGGTAATCTTTAATTGGAAAATTTTCTGCTATAACATTCTATTCAAAAACGTAGAGGGAGATTTAAGAGTGCATGTTGAAGTCTATGATGTTTCTCAAGCATGCCGAGAATTGTACTCAATTTCCCAGAGATTATGCAGACTTTACAGACACCAAGAATCTGTGTTTTCACTTTATCTTAGATTTAGGTTAGTTGACAGTATGCTTCCATCAAAGAATCCCTTTCCTTAATTTACACGGTATTGGATCTACATAAATATTCAAGAAAATGTCACCCAAGTAAAAAGGTGCCTCCTTTAGTTTAAAATTACTCATACTTTTTTTTTTTCACTGATTAATTTTTCTAGCCTCTGGGAAAAAAAAATCTAAAAAAAAAAAAGAAGCTACCAAAGAAATGTGTCAGCAAACGCAAAGACTTGTCCAATTTAAAATTAAAACTTTTGCTTGAAGGCTGGGCAGTTTACTTTAAGAGACTGTTGTGTCTTACAGACTGACCTGGAATGCTGATTACAAGAGGGGAGAGAAGCTGCAAGCCTTTTGCAATGAGTGCACTTACAACGCCAATCTGTAGCAGGTAGAACGGAAAGAGCTGGAAAGCTGGCCTGCAAAAGGGAGAGTAAGAAATGGGTCTCCTAAATTGAACAGCAGTGCTTTCCAGGGGGCACTGTTTATTCTACTTGGTGTTCATGGCCAGAGTTATGGCTTTCCTTTATAACTAGAAGCAAAATAATTAGCATCATGTGTTATTCTTTTTCTCTTGAACTAAACAGACTCGCGTTTATATATTTGCGCTTTGTACTCATTGTATAACTTTGGGCAAGTGAGCAAATCTCCTTAATGCTCACATTTCTCATTGGGAAATAGAAGCTAAGACTATTCACCTTGCAGGGATATTGGAAGTAAGACAAGGAGAATATATTAAGTGCTGAGCACATCTGAAAGTCTAATGGAAAGTAACTGTGCCACTGATCCTGCTGCCGTGAGGATGGAGATGGAGGGGAGACTGAGACTAGCCTGAGGTTGGGAACTTTGTCACAGCCTCTAACTGACAAAACAGAAATGATGACAGTGGCTAAGACTTGCTTCTGCTTCAAAGAATGGATAGAAAAAGATGTAGCCCTCGGGCCAAGGGTTACATGCAGCCATGTCACCAATACAGGCTCAGAGAGCTCAGAGAGGGGGAACTTGGAGGCCCCGGAAGCTGAGTTATGGCTGAGGGCATAGGCAGCCAAGGAGAAGGCGGGCTGGCCCTGAGAAGATGGAGTGAGAGTCAACAGGAAACTCAAAGGCCAGCAGTGAGATCAAATTATTAGGGTCAGCAAGGCAGTACACTGTGGAGTCAGCAGTCCACTTCTTTCCCTTCCATGAAAAACAGACTTTTGTAAAGGGGTGAAGATCATCTCACAAGGTCCCCCTTCCACTGAGCTCCAGCCAGCCTCAGCAGTCCCAGGAGTCTCATCTTCATCCAGGGGAGCCATGCACACAGCCTTGCTGTAGCTTCAAGCTTCACTCTGCAAATTTTCCTGTACAGTCTTTATGAGCGTGACGCCATTTTTAAAAAATCTTGACTGAATTTATAAAGCTGTAAAACCAACCCAACGTCAGTTACTCTGCATCTGGTATAGTGTCAGGAATAGAACACAGTTTATTGTGTGTGTTCACATGTAAGTTCTATGACATATGTGTGGAAGAAAAGGCCCAGAGGCTGTCTTGTAGGAGTTAGTTCTCTTCTGCTAACCTGTGAATCCTGGGGATGAAACTTACGTCCTTAAAGTAGCAAATATCCTTCCTGGCTAAGCCATTTCATCAACCTAAGAACACAATTTTACTTAATTTAATGCTTTTTAAAAGGAAATTCTGTGGCCCTCTAATACAATATTCTGGAGCACTGTCCTTCACCATATCAACAAAGATATTTATTAGTCTGTAGCTGGTCATTTAAATTTTCTGTGTGGTGTGTGTATGTGTAGACAGAGGTCTCCCTGTCTTCCTCAGCTAGAGCTTATATCAACCCCTTACATCTTACATGAGGGCTAAATATGGCCTCATATACAGGGGCAATTCATTTGCATTGTTACATGATTTAATGAGTACCAATCAAAGACTTAAGAGACTTAGGTCTCGAAGTACTCACAGTTATAACCAGACAGCCTAAGGGATAAAGGAAAGGGAAAAGAGCTTGAGTGAGAAATGGAATCAGACCTGTCTACCCAAAGCTAGATTGCCATCACTGGATTTCGGAAGTGCTTTGGAACTTGAAGATCCCTCAGCTGATTTAGGCCTGTGGCAAAGGCAGTGGTGGAGCACCCTTCTGTTTGTTCTTATTTCACAACATATCTCGATGCTGTGAGAGTCCAAGCAAGAGTCACAGGTGTGTGCCAGCACACCCAACTACGTGGCCATGAATTTAAATGGTTTGGTCAGTGACAGGCTTCCTTCCGTCACAGGTCATGTCGAAATGCAGTTGTCAGTTCAATGGCCTGGTAAGGCCATGCTTCCTCTGTAACCTCCAGGGTTCTGAAGCAGGGTTCTTGAGACAGAATGATGCTTTCAAGGAGTGCATACTACCTACAGGAGGATCTCGCCTTCCTTTCCCTGCATCCACATCTACATGTCTGCTCTGGTTTTGGACAATAACTTGAAACTGTACAAGGCCCTCATGAAGCAGATAGCAGTACTGTTCTTTTGGAGCTATAGAACATGGAACTAAGTAGACCTCTTTCATTTAAGATTGTCCAGCCTTATCTGTTCTGGGATAGGCAGAAAATGGACTGAAGTAATTAATAATTACTTTTCCTTAAAGTTGTATTTCAAAGGCTATAATTCCACATTCACTGAGCTCATGACCATGATAAAGCACAAATAAGCTACCTTTAAGTCTGTAACAAAGAGCATGGCAAAGCACACAATACACTGATACCATATTTGACTCAATAATCTTTAAAAATTCATGACTGAAAACATTTATGTAATGTTGCATGTTCATATCCAAAGTGAATGTTAAGCCTGTCAGTAAATTTACAAACCCATGTCACTTTCTTCCTAATTAAGATAAATCCGTCACAACCAACGTCCTTTCCTGTATAAACCCTCCCCAATCTCAAGGGCAAACACTCTCCTTTAGTTTTCTATATGACTTTTTTTTTTCCAGAAATGGAATAAATATAGCCCCAGGCTGAACACTATTTAGCATCTGAGTCACTGCATGAAGCGTATGTCCTTTGAAGTTGACTTTTTTGGTCACTACAGACATTGTTCCCTCATTTTTATGTCCAAATAAAATCTCATTGTTGTCTCAAAATTTGCTTTGCATCCTCTTGGTGCTGCGATACAAATTGTTCCTAACTCGAAGTTATTAAAACTTGCTGCTAAAAAGTTTTCTGTAAGATATTTAAAAAATGGAATTTAATTTGTTGCACATAAATATTTAGGCTTAAAGCTCTGAGGTTGTTTGATACGTATTTTCTGTACCTTTTAGAGAAACTGTGGAGATATTTTAGATTCCTGCCAGTGCTTGTGAGTATTTGATGCTACATGTCTTGTCCACATTTGATGTTATTCATCCTTCAATTTTAGCCATTCTAGTAGGTGTTTGGTTGTATTTCCCTGTAGGTTTTCTCTTTATTTGCCTGTCGGCTAATGATGTTGAGGTCTTTTTGTGCTTTTGATGAATTGTATATCTTCCTTTCAATGCATCTTTTTCCTTTTTAATCTTTCCTAGTATTGTTACCTCTTTATAAAAGAGTTATAGATTTATGTATCTTAGAAGCAAATTCTGTGTGCATGTGTATGAAATATTTAGCCTCACTCTGTAATTTGCTTACTTATTTGAAAACATTTAATAAGTTTTACACAGCAAAAGCACAATTTATCTCTTCTTTAGAATTATTTATTCTGTATGTTATATTTGCTACTTTCACATTAAATGTAGCTTTCCTTACGACTTTGTTTATAAAAGCTTTATAACTGTAGCTCTCTTTCATTTTAGCATGGAAAAAATGTTACATTTGTTAATGTCTGTACTGATGTCCTATGGGAACCCTTTTACACTGGCTCTTATCAGTTACTCATCACTTCCCTGACACTGACAACTACTGGACCCAGTTAGTGCCTCTCACCTTTCTAGTTCAGAAGGCAAATTTTTATAATACTGTGAAGGATATAGGGTCTAGTCATGTACCAGTCATCTTTCTAGTTTCATTGACAAAACATTTCACCAAAGCAAATTAGCCAGGGTTTCTTTTAGTTCAGAATTGTTTGGCATAATCCCACATGGTGGGAAGGCAATGCTCTTGCTGTTGGGACAGGAGCATGAATCAGCTGTTTTTGTGTCTGAAGGAAGCACAGAGAGGAATACCACTGCTCATCTAGACTTCCTTTTATATTCTGCATAGCACCCAAGCCCACAGCCAGGTGCCAGACAAAATCACTGTGAGTATTGCCTCCTCAATTAAACCCCTTTGGGAATTCCCTGAGGTAGGTCTCCTAAGTGACCCTAAATCCAGCCCAATTGACAATAAAGCTTAACTATGGTAATTTATAACAACAAAATTCTGTATACTTTACACAGAGTCCACAACCAGAGCAGCTTCTAGATATATCATAAGAGTGGGAGCTACCAGTTTATTGAAGGTTATGAATCCTAAAGATGACAGCCACTGGGAAGAGAGAAGGAGTAGCCTGGCATCCTGGATTCTTAAGTTCCCTGATGTCAGAGCACAGGAAACAGGACCTCTCTTCACTTCCACATCTGCTGTCCTAAAGCCAGCCAAGCTCCACCACCATCCAAGGTGATCTTGAACTGGATAGGAGAATCACTATTCTTTCCTCCTGTCTCTCAATGGCAGAACTAAGAATAAAGACAGTCATAAGAGAGTCCAAGAAATAAAATCTGTACATTTTTAACCTCTATAAAAACACAAAAGATGAAATAAAGATGGAAATTTAACTACAAACACAGGAATGACTGGCCAGCATAGAAGGAATCCGGTGTTATTAAACAGTATATAGGGGTAAAAGACTTTAATAGGCGCTGTTGTGCTGATGTGGGTGACTGATAAAAAGCTGATGATTTTTGAGGCCGCCCCATGTGTCTAAGATTCTTTTCAGCCTGTTTGTATTGTGAACCAAATAAGCCCTCAATAACTTATGATTCCTACGTTTACTCCTTCCACAAATATAGATTAGAACTAAGGTGAGAGCCATCTGCTGAAAACTTGAATAAGCAGATTCCCAAGGTCCAACCTCATCTTTATTCACAGCTCTGGGGTTTTCTGGGGGTTGAGGTCATGGAGATGCTGACTGGAGCAAACCTGCTGCCTGATATGGCCAGAAAATGTTTGTTGAGACAAAATTATACTACAAAGATTCTTTCCATGTAAGTACCTGAGATGAGACAAACCACAAGAATGAATTAGTTAAAACTACTCTTGGGAAGAGAAGCACTCTAGAATGGTGACAGAGCTGAGCAGAGTCTTTCCTGTGGTGGTGGTGGTGGGGAATTATGACAGGTAAAAAGTTAACAACAGCAAATCTCAGGAAAGTGTATTAAGCAAATGAATAAATATTTATCCAAAATAAATGTGTGGAATTTTAGCAGGAACAGGAAAAATCTGCAGTAACAAGAATGTAACAACTCCTTTCCTCCTCCCTTGAGCATGATAGAAGTCTTACTTAGGGTGTATATGGATAAGACACAGAGCCTTCCGAAGGGTTTATTTTTCTTTGTGACAGAGTGTGGGGTACAACAAAACCAAAGGTACTCTAAAAAAGAGTGTATCCGAAAGCCTTAAAAATAGGGATTAAAAATGTTCCTGCAAAGTAGGCATGAATCACTTTGATCAAGCTCTGAGATAATTGACACTTCAAAACACTGTTGGGAAGGAAAGCCATCGGCTATCAAGTAGTGCATGGCCATATTTGGATGTGAAACCAATATGAAAATACAGCCAGATACTCACAGGAAGATAAGAAATATCTCCAAGTGTCAGAAAAGTTAGGTGACATCAATGCCATGCTTGCGACGTAGAGAACCTCAAGGTTGACATTGCAGTCGAAATAGACATCACTAGATGTGGGTTTAAGTGACATTACAGCAATAGAGGAGAGAACGGAGGAAGGAAACAGATGATTTAAACATAATACTTGAGGACTTCACTTTACATCTTTCCATAAACTAGAGAAGAAGCAGGCAGAAGGTAAACAAGTGTATAGAAGATTCAAATAAACGTATAAACCAGCAAACTCTAACATTTGTCTCTGGAACACTCCATCTGTAACAGAACGATGTATGTTCATTCCCAGCACACAGTGATTATTGTAGAGAGTTGTCGGAACTAGGAAATTTAAATTATTGAAATCACACAAGTACTGGGCTTTTCTCATGTGAGGAAAAGATTAGAGAAGTCAGAAACAAGAACTTCACAAATATTTGACATTAATCAACACACTTCTAAATAACCAGTAGGTGAAAAAAAAAGGCAATTGCTAAGGACTCAGAGAAATTATCTGTGTTGAATGAAATAAAAGAAACAACAGGTCAGATCATGTGAGGAGGTGAAACAGATCTTAAAGATACAGATAAACAGCTGGAAACACATTTACAGTTAAAAGTCAATAACAACTGTTAATCTGAAAAACTAAAAAGGATCATTAAGGCAAAAGAAACAGACGAGGAAATAGTTAATAGCCAGATAATAAATGTAAAATTAGGTAAAAAAAAAAAAAACAAGAATAACAGATAAATGGTTACATTATAATCAACCATTATGTGAGCGTGTTGTCAACATTTCAACATCAAGATGACTAGGTACTGATACCTTGCACCAAATAACCACAGCCCTTCTCACTGGACCATGAATTTAAAATCATCTTAGAAGGATTTTGAGACCTAATGATAATCCACAACTACATCTTCCTAGAATGAAATTTCAGACAAAATTTTCATGACATGAACAATGGTTTCTGGATAAAAAAAATCAATCATTAAAAAGGAAAAGAAGAAGAGGAAGACAAGAAAAAGGCAGAGGAGGATGGGGAGAAAGATGAGGAGAAAAAGGAAGAAGCAAAGAAGAGGAAGAGGAGAATGAGAAAAAGAAGAAAAGAAATATGTAATGGGGATGTCCGCAAGGAAGATAACTATACTCTTCAGATCTCAAGGATGGAAAGGCTGTAAACAAAGCCCATAGAATGCGGGAAATTATTTCTCAGTCATGTAAAGAATTCCTAAAACTCAATAATAAGATGGCAAATAAGTCAAATGAAAACCAGAAGTTTGAATGGCATGTGTCCAAAGACAATTCAAATATCTGTCAAACTCTTGAATAGATGCTTAAAATTCTTTCAGGAATTCATTAAGAAAAATTCATTAAGGAAATGAATACCTTAAGAATGATTAAAATTCATTAAGGAAATGCAAATCAAAACTGAGGTGAGAAACACTTTCTCACCAAGCAAGATGACAAAAACTGACAGGAAATATGTAACTTAGGCCAATCAGAAATAAGAACACTCACATGCTGCTATTGTAAAGTTGTATAGAGGCTTTGGAACACATAACAAATTCCCAGAATGTTAGAGTTTTGTCGCATAACCTTAGTTGTTCTACTCTTTGGACCACACTAGAGAAAACTGAAAAGGCATATCCATACAACATTTGTACCTGAATATTCCTTGTAATGCTATATACAATTGCCAAAAGGTAAGTGAAAAATTAAATCCCACTAAGTGCTGAGTTAATATAAAATCATGATATGTTTTCATGATGAGATATAACTCAGTAATAAGAAGTTATAAAGTCCTGAACTGTATTACAGTGGCTGAAAACTAGAAAATGATGATCCAAGACAGAAAGCACATGGTATAATCCCCTTGATATGAAATGTCCATAATTCATGTCTAGACAAGTTTAGGCTGATTCAAGTTTTTTTTTTTTCTTAAAATACTCAATTTAGAACCCTACAAAGTCATCACGTATAAAGATTCAACCAGTGATACAGAAGAGGCTAAAATGATGACGATCAGTGAAGCCTTTGTAAATGAATGAATCAGACTCAAGAATTTATTCTTGGTCGAGTCACAGAATCAAATAGAGATAGAAGCAAAATTCAAATCCAACTCTGCTGGCTCCTGCCCAGTGGCAACTTGCTGCCCCCAAGAAGGAACCCCAGTGCACTCAGAACATGTGTTTAACATGGATGTACTCAACCTGCATCCATTTTGGAGAAAATATACGCATCTAAGATTGTTGTGGAAGGAACATGTTGTAGTCAACAATGTAAGATACCTTATTATTATATTACTTTACCGTTTATATACAGAGATATATAGATATATAATTCAGTTGTATCTATACAATGAGATTTTCTTCAGCTGTAAAAATAAAATAAGGTGTACCTGAGCCTCTTTTGGATATATGCCTAGATGTGGTATGGCTGTAACTTGAGAGGAAGAGCTGTTCCTAATTGTCTGAGAAAGCGCCAGATTGATTTCCAGGGTGGTTGTACAAGATTACATTCCCACTAACAGTGGAGGAGGGTTCCCCTTTCTTCACAACCTCTCATGTTTGTAGCAGCTTTATTTGTAATAGCCAGAAGCTGGAAACAACCAAGATGCCCCTCAACTGAGAAATGGATACAGAATGTATGGTACATCTATACAATGGAACACTACTCAGCAGTTAAAAACAAGGAAATCATGAAATTTGCAGGTAAATGGTGGGATCTGGAAAAGATCATCCTGAGTGAGCTATCCCAGAAGCAGAAAAAGCACACATGGTATATACTCACTCATATGGACATATAATATAGGATAAACCTACTAAAATCTGTACACCTAAAGAAACTAATCAAGAGGGAGAACTCTGGCTAAAATGCTCAATCCCCATCCAGAAAGGCAGAGGATGGACATCAGAAGAGGGAGAAAACAGGGAACAGGACAGGAGCCTGCCACAGAGGGCCTCTGAAAGGCTCTGCTCTGCAGACTATCAAAGCAGATGCTGAGACTTATGGCCAACCTTTGAGGAGATTGCAGGAAATCTTATGAAAGAAGTGGGAGTTAGTAAGACCCGGAGGGGACAGAAGCTCCACAATGAGAGCAGCAGATCCAAAAAATCAGGGCACATGGGTCTTCCCTGAGACTGCTAGTCCAACCAAGGGCCATGCATGGAGATAACCCACAACCCCTGCACAGATGTAGCCCATAACAGTTCAGTCTCCTAGTGGGTTCCACGGTAATGGGAACAGGGACTGTCTCTGACATGAACTGATTGGCCTGCTCTTTGATCTCCTCCCCCTAAACGGGGAGCAGCCTTACCAGGCCACAGAGGAAGACAACGCAGCCACTCCTGATGAGACCTAGCAGGCTAAGATCAGAAGGAAGGAAAAAAAGACCTCCTCTATCAGTGGACTTGGGGAGGGGCATGCGTGGAGAAAGAGGAAGAAGAGAGGGATTGGGAGGGGAGGAGGGAGGGAACTACAGGGGGATACAAAGTGAATAAAGTGCACAGACGTAGCCCACGCCATCTTAGTCTCCAAGTGGGTTCCCTAGGAACAGGGACATGTCTCTGACATGAAATCAGTGACAGGCTCTCTGATCATGTCTCCCTTGGGGGAGTAACCATACCAGGCCACAGAGGAAGACAATGCAGCCAATCCTGATGAGACCTGATAGACTAGGGTCAGAGGGAAGGGGAGGAGGATGTTCCCTATCAGTCCACTTGGGGAGGGTAATGGGAGGAGAAGATGGAGGGAAGGTGAGATTGGGAGGGTATGAGGAAAGGAGCTGTAGCTGGGATACAATGTGAATAAATTGTAATAAATAAAACTAATTTAAAAAAACTAAAAGCATTACAAGAGAGACATCTTGAATGAGTAGACAATGTTATTCCTAAAAGATATAAATATTTTTTTAATAAACAAAAATCTCAGTACTAAGTGTGTGGTACCTCCTGTGAGTCCTGGTCAGAAACCTCTGAGATGCTTCCCAAACAACACAGGCTTTTACCTCTTCTCTTGGTTTTGCACACGATAAGGCCCTGTTGGTGAAAACACATGTATGATGGTTTCCAGATAGAGAGAGGTCAATCAGAAACTGAACTAAAAGCTCACCGCTAGTGTTTATAGTCCCAGGAGGTTCTAGGCAATCTGCTGGGGAAGAAAGGGCATTATTCATCTTACCCAGGTGTGCATGCAGTGAGTAACAATGCCACCCTGCCAGTTACGGTGTGCTTATTGCAGTAGTGGCATGATTGGGGTAATCAATAGGTCTCATTGTATTTGATGCTCAGTTCATAGGAGGAACTATATGCCTGCTCCTGCAAACATTACCAAAAACCTTATGACTAGGAAGGTCATAGGCCCCATGGGAAAGTCACCATTGTTTAGCTAACCTGACACTGCACCAAACTGAAATATAAATGTTTCTGTTCATAACCACAGACAACAAATACTAGTCTCACCCTCAAGAGATGCTTCTCTTTTTAGTGGATGCAGATGGCTGCTTAAGGTGCTGACAATACAGGAAAGTTGAGCACTCAGTCCCCAAGACATTCTTTCCCACTCTTTGTATGACTCAGGACACATCTCAGAGAGGAAGTGAAAAAAATTACGAAACAAAAAAGTTGGGAAAGACTGTGAATTGCCGTCATCTCCAGGACTTGAAACAAACACTGCAGATAAGATCTCAGCAGATGCAATGGGCCTGAACAAGACCAGGCTGGTTTGCATACAATCAGGCATTGGGAAGGGTTCAAGAGATTGTGCGCTTCCTAGAAGATATACCAGCTCTTGATTGATTCTGGCGTAGGGGCAGCCTTTTTCTTCAGTTGAATACCCAAGGATGAACCCACATGCTCTAATGGACAGTTTCAACCACATGGTCTCATAAATGGCCCCAGTTACTCAGACAGTCAGGAAACCAAACAAAACAAAAAGACGAATGTGGAAAAGGAGTCTGTATGGGGGAAAAAAGAAATTGATAGTAGTAGGAGGGAAATAGAGTGGGTGGTGAGAATATAGAAAATGCATTCTCTGCGTATATGAAATTGTCAAAGAACAAATTTAGTCAATCAAAAGGAAACGTAGACACTGCCATCTGCTTTTTCTTCATTTATATCAAAATGTTATAAATCCTGTCATTGAGTATGCCAGGGCAACGCTCATAACATGACAACATTTGTCTTTAAATTTTTGGATGGGGGAAAATTACAACTGACTAACACTTTTGGCTTTTGTGGCATTAATTTCAATTCACCATGGCATTCATCCCAATTTATAGAGACTTGACTAGGTTTTGACATTGCATGGTGTATTATCTTTCTAGGAATTTCTGATTTTTAGTGTACAGGACAGCATTCCTTGGGTGGCTTCTGGGCTACTGATGTATTCATGTGTATTGTGAAAGCTTTGTCTTCCTAACTAGGATAGTCTTCTTTCTTCTAATCCCAGTGTGGGTGGTTTATAATCAAAATTTGGTGGTATAGAGCTGTGATATCACTTGAAGTCAGTTATTTAATTACTGGGAACAGATGCTGATCTTGGTCTCTGACTTACTGGTCTTGGACCCAGTCCCATTGCAAGCAACTAAATAGCAAGAGAAAACATTTGTAAAGGAGAAATGTCCCTGGAATGTTATAACTACTCTATAGTTGAGGCTTCCCATTCTTTTTCCAAATGAGAAAATAATAATTGTCATTTATTTTTTCTCATACCAATCATTCTTATTGTCCCTTGTCCAAACTTAAGACCAGTGTGGTCTCACTATTTCCTGAGCTGCTTCTTTCTTTAATCTTCATGAACATTGAGGTCAGTAGAACACAGAACACTGATATAACGGAAGTTTTCCTTGGTTTACACGGCACAGATTTACACTCTGTAACACAATTTGAAGCATGCAATGATGGCTTATTTGTGTGCTTATGTATGAACATACATATCATGTATGTGGTTTACAGATGTCACAGTTTTATAAGTTATCTCTGTTCATTACGGAAAATTCTAAAACAATGCAGAAATATATTTTAATCATTTTTGTTTCCTATCATTTATTATTAACCAGGTTTCATTCTTTTATTTATTTCCTGCTAGCCTAATATCAGAAATAAATTTTATATATTTACTCTTCATGCTAATCACTACTGAAATTGCTGTTTCTGCCACAGAGAATAATAGAGAGGCCATCTTTTAGCCCAGCAGCCAATTAACATGATGATAAGTCTGAGGGTAGCATAAGCTTGATCTTTATGAATTTGAAGTGGCATGTTCAGTTTAGACAGATTAATTAAAACAACCAGGTACACGTTGTTATCATATTCGATTCACATCTTCCAGTATTAAGGTTGCATTAGGTTTATAAAATGAGGAATTAATCCAGAGAGGTGCTAATTAAATGTAAATAAAGGCCATTATGAACTTCTCAATGGAACTCAATTGGTATTAGTATATTAAATAAAAATGATGTCAATCAGATGCCCAGGTACCTGGCTTCTCTACATTTTCACCTTTAGGCTTTCAGAGAAGTATTATTGACTAGAGAGTTTAATTACAGATGCAGAAACAGTTCTGCTGACCATTCTCTTGACTACTTTGGACTACGTAGCAATACAACCATTCATTTACACAAAACAAAGGTTTGTTTTTGTCAACAAATGACTTCTTTTGTTTTATATCAAGCTATTCAGGTCTCCCTCAAAATGCCTAGGGTTTATCGCAATAACAGCACTTTCTCAGGAAAGGGTCCACTTTTATTTTAGTTTTTTAAAATCATACCATAGAATAGGCTCACACTCTCTTTCCCATTAAATTTGCTTTGAGCATGAGTAAGTGCCTATAAGTATTGAAAACAATATATGATAAAGATTCTTGTTTTTCCCACAAGAAGAAATTTTTTTAGTTTCCAAAAATGAGTGCTTTTGAAAAATATTCTTAAAATTTTATGATTACTACTAAATCCTTAGCATTAGCTGAATAACATTGTGACTTATTTTCATACTTCAGGAAGGCAAAACGTTCAGTTCTAAGAATATCCTCTGATGTCCGCTGCCATATATTGTTGACGTCAAGCATGCAGTACATTGTCTGAGCAAACCTTGGATGAAAGGGAGAAGTTGATCCTGCCTGCCAGGGCATCTCAGAAACCAAAGATCAAATACACTGGGAGTCCTCCGAGAGAAACCACGACTCTACTGAGGTGACAGTGTGAGCCAAGTCCCAGTGTTATAACTCACTGAGATAACTTTTACTTTACCGTACACGGAACAGATCACTTCTGAATGATACTGTTTTGAACACAGGCATCCAAATACCATCTGATAAAATTGTAAGCTTTTAACAAATGCTCATCATTTTGAATGAAATTTAGAAGATACTGTGTGAATTGATCACTTGTGGGGTGAGATTTTACATCAAAACAAGCAAGAAAAAAATATGTGTAAATAAAATAAGACAATTAATTAGAAAACTCTTAACACTTGAAGCCATAACCCGCTCTACAGTACTATAAAGAAATCTTATATTTGCACTATGGCTCTATCTGCCTGAAAGTGGAACTAATTGCCTGTAGTCACTTTCTCCAGAGGTTTTCTAACTGAAATAATATCATGTCTTGTTATTGAAACAATACATCAAAAGACAACAAACACAAAGCTAATTCTCCGTGGACTAATACATTCAGGTTGGAATTTATGTTATATTAACCTATTATTTGAAAGGCTACAGGTGGTAATATTTTGCCTTTAATATTATTAAATTAGTTGAGTCTCATAGGATAAATGCACTCACTAATCAAGGAATCCAGGGGTGTTCTTTTTTTGATGCATGCTCTGCAGGATTCTTTGCAGTGAGGTAAGCCAACACTCTCTTAGTTCACACAAATCTTTAAGGCATTATTCAGTTAGATTTTAAGCCAAATAAAACTGTCAACATCACGTCTCCCAGTCCAGGTAGGCTGATCTTAGCCCATACTATAGACAAGGGAAGCCTAGGTACTTCTTGTGACTTTCTGAAACCCTATAATGACAGCCTCAACCAAATGAAGAAATCTCTTGCTCAGTTGTACTTTCAAAGGTATTTTTCAAATGTAAGCATAATGTTTTATCAAAAATTCTATGTGTGCCTCTATTATGGAAATCACTATTTATAGATCAGTTAAATCTAGGCAAAATATTTGTTTCTGCTATGCATGAGACAGATAATGTCAGTAAGTTGTTGACTTCTGGAACAAAAAATACTTGAGAAAACTTACTGCACACATACCTAAAAATCCCTACAAGGAAAGAAAGGGAGCAGATTCCAATTCAGCTTGTGGCCAACTATATGGTGGCAAGGTTTTCAGAGGCCAGATTAGGAAAGGTTCACCTGAGCAGCAAAGCTGTCTGTTGGACAAGCCAGAAAGCTGACACAGAATATCGTCAGGTTCTAGAATCAGACACAAATGTGTTTTCCCATTTGTATCCTTTAATAGACATAAGGTTAATAAACATAAGGTTGTAACTTGACACAAGAGTCCCTTGTATCACTTTCTTTATTATTTGGTTACCCAGAGACCAAGGCCCCCGTTGCTTAGACTGTGCAGGAAAGACTGGAGAGGAAAGGGACACCTGTGAGTGATGAGACTGTAACTAAGTGCAGGAACTTAACACAGCACACTCTTCTCTCAAAACCGGGAGTGTTGCTCCACCTCACTCTCTTCCATATGTTTGTGCTTTGTGATTCCTACTCCCACATAAATAATATTTAAGCAAAAAGGCTGCCATTCATTCATTCCATCCTAGTTTAGTCACATCATGCATATTGTTTCCTGTTAGGGATTCTTTGCCAGGATGAATTAAATGTTAGGAACAAGAGAGAGAATATTTGAGATTGCATTACTCAATTCACTATACTCAAGGTAAGTTTTACCTTTTTTCTCCATTTATTTACTTAATCACTTTACATACCTATCCCAGCTCTCTCCCTCCTCTACTCGTAATCCCACCCTTCCACTCACACACCCCTCTTCCCATTCCACCACTTCCTCTCAGAGAAGGAAAATTCACATTTATTAAAATTCAAGAACTTTTAAATGATTTTTTAATGCAGAAATGGGGTGGGGGAATCAATGCTCTGGTAAATCTTGACACAAAAAGCTAATGTTTTAAACAATAGAGGGATACAAAGACATTTTTAGGCCAGACATCACTTATCAACTAAGGATGTTTGCAGCTGAAACTAATGACCTGATTTTTCCATCCCCAGGACCAGCATGGTGGGAAGAACCAACTTCCATTCATTACACACACGTGCTATGGCATGTATATGCTTGTATGCACACACAATGAATAAAAGAAAATAATTTTTCACTTACTGTGACTGTGGACTTTCTCTGAGGACCAAGCAGGCAGGGAAAAGATTGCAACAATGATGTTGGATGGAACTCCCATTCCAACTGCACTCATCAGTACAAATTACCTATATTACATGAAAATCATCCTTCCCAAGACTAAACAAAGATATGGACTTAGCAGTTAAAAACATATTTAATGTTGATAATTTGTTAAATAGTGAAGAATGCCATAATATGTAAATATTGATGCAGTATTAACCAAGGGTGCAGATTCTCTAAAATCAGTGATGATTTTTGATTTTTAATATTTTTCTAAGCTGTTTTTAACATATAACAATTGTAAAAATTTATAGATTCGACATGACCTTTCCATATATGTATAGAGTGTCAAATGATCATAGCAAGGTTATTGGCTCAATTCAACTCAAGCATTTATCACTTTTCATGTTGAGAATATAAAAATCACATGTTTTAGCTATTTTAAAATAGATAATTGCTTTTTAACACAGTGTTCCCTGAGTTTTAAACATCTCTCTCCTTTTTCCTCTCTTCCAGCATTTTTGACTATTTTCCTCATTATTTTTAAACTACAAAAGATATGTATCAAGATAAAATGTACAAAAAGTTATTTGAATTTTAGAAGAGATAAATTTGTAATGATTTATAAAAAAGGCATATTTCTACCAAAGTTGTGGCTCACATTAAACATATCATATTCAAAGGAATTAGTTTCACTGAAATATGAGAGTAACAGTTTTAGATTAAGGATAAGAAAGTATTAAGTAATTACTAACACAAAGTAACATCATAAATATTTTAAACAAATAAGATAATTAAGTTTTTACAGGATGATTTAATTTTGTAAAATTTAATAGGCTTTTGCAATGTAGTATCGTGATGAAGAAAGTGGATTTAATGGTTAAGTTAATAGGGAATGGTCTCTGTTCTTTCATTATCTAGGTTGAAAATGGGTAGAAATTGTTTTATTTCACTCAACGTCAGTTTTCTTATGATAACTGTCACAATCATATTCTCTCCTTTTTTCTATTAATTCATTCAATTTACATCTCAATCATAGGCCAGTTCCCTCCTCTCCTCTCCGTCCCACCCTCTCTTCTGCATCCCTTCTCCTCTATTGTTCAGAATAGAGGAGCCTCCCTACCCACACACTGCAGCTCACCTATTCCTATGAGGACCAAGCTCATCTTCCTCCCCTGTGGCCTTGTAGGAAAGTCCCATCAGGGGAAGTGATCAAAAAGCAGGCAGCATAGTCTGTGTCAGAGCCACGCCCCACTCTCCTAACTAGTGGGCTGACATGGAGCCTAAGATGCCCATCAGACTTATCTTCTTGAGGTCTGTGCATTGTAGTGACTAAAATCTGCTTATAAGTGAGTACATACCATGCATGCCTTTCTGGGTCTGTCTTACCTCATTCAAGATGATCTTTTCTAGTTCCAACCATTGACCAATGTCTACCAAGTGCTACATGCTCTCCAGGAGCTACTGGCCAGGAGCTGCATCTCAGGTCCACCCTACTGCATGGTATGGATAAGGTGGAACATTCCTTCATTGCTGGGAAGAGCACAAACTTGTACAACCACATTAGAAATCAATCTGGGCCTTTCTCAGAAAATGGAAATAGACATATCTCAAGACCCAGCTATACAATTCCTGGCCATATGCCCCCCAAGATGCCCCACCATACAACAAGGATATTTGTTCATCTGTATTCATAGCAGGTTTATTCCTAATAGCCAGAAACTGGAAACAACCTAGATGTCCCTCAGCTGAAGAATGGATACAGAAATTGTGGAACATGTACACAATGGAATAGCACTCAGCCATTTAAAACAAGGAAACCATGAGATTTGCAGGCAAATGGACAGAACAATCACTATGTTGCCAGATTATTTTGAGAATGAAATGAGATAACAGGTGGAAAGCATCTAGCATATGAGTTATTACCTGTGAGCTATATAAACTTGCTCATCCATTGACAAAAAGAGTGTGGAAAGCTGATGATAATGATTCCAAGAATATATTTATAAGAGAAACTGAATAGAAAACATGACCTCGTGCAGGAGCAAATTGATACCCTATGGCAAATCGCTCAACCTGGCTATCAATGAAAGTATGCTGGACTTTGTGTCACTAGCATACAACATGAGAATTTTTCCTGTGCTGCAAATCTGTCTAAACAATTGTCTAGCTATATTTTAGGTAATTGGACTGGAGAATTCGATACTAGGATGAAGCAGCTGAGAGTGGCCATTATCACAGTAAGTTCTACCAGAGTGGACGCAGGACTAGCCACAGGATTATCACCATGGATTGCTGCAGCCATGAATCATCTGAAGGAATGGGCAGGCATGGGAGCGTTAGCAGGCCTTCTGGTGTTGGTCTCCTTGGTTTGCTTGTGGTGTATATACAAGATTAGAGTCTCACAACAGCGTAATGCAGCCATGATCATTCAGGCCTTTACAGCCATTGAAGCAGGACAGTCTCCCCAAGCATGGTTGGCTACCATAAAAAGCTAAAATGTTATGCTCAGGATGCGAGGCTAAGCACTGCACTCAGGGTCAGCCGCTTTGGACCCAGAGAAGAGCATATCTGATTGCATGCGGGTTGATGCCCCAGGTCCCGCCTCTTAGAAAAGGTATCGGACGGGTCTGATGCTCTTTGGGTGGATGACACCTAAATGAACATCAGTACAAAGTCCCAATTTATTTCTAATATCAGAGATCAGACCTCTACTCCTGCCTGATGCGTCTAAAACAAAAAGGGGGAATTGTAGAGAGCTGTGGAATGCTGTGCCTTAAAGATGGAGCTGGTTTCCGCCTTCCACCTTCCTGATGGTGAGTGCTCTCTGTCACAAACAACTCCACATTTGGCTAAGGCTGAGGATCTGGCTTGCTTCCATGTATGTGGACCTATCTGCATTGCCCACGTGGCACGCTGGGGTTGGCTACCCAGAGGCTATTTAAGCTGTGGGCTGGTTTTCCCCAGGGTCAGATGATTGTTCAAGGTTCCTGAATAAACTGCATTGAAAAAAAAAAAAGAAAATATACAGCTGCAAATGAATAAACACTTTTAGGAGAGTCAAAATAAAAATTTGAAATCAGGGCTTATTTACTTATTTTTTTTTTATGATAGTAATCCTGGATTTTATTCCCTGAGTAAAAAAGAATCTGTTATATTACCACATTGTTTAATGAGAATGAAAACTAGTTGATATTGAACATTTTTTTTTCGATAACTCTGTACACTGGCAATTAATGACTTAACTCTGAGGAATTCATAAAATCCTATTTGTTGAAATATCTGATTTTCAGTTTCAGTTTCTCTTGCTTTCAACACTGCTATCATCTTTCAAAGAAAAACATAATTATTTCATGATAAGAAATTAGTGCTACAAAAAGGAAAAAAAATACTTCCCTACATGCTGTCACCCACTAATTTTATTTTAAAATTCACCAGTTTGAATCCCAGTTCCAGAACTTCTGAACTATGCAGACTCCAGCAAGGAAAACATCTCCTAGATTCTGTTTGTTAAGCTGTGAGCCGAGGACATATTCAAACTCCAGGTTATTTAGAAGACAAATGTTAGAAAGTGTGGAAAGAAAGTGAAGGAAGAAGAGAAAAAGGGAGGAAAGAGAGATCTGGAGGAGACCAATGGACAAAGCTAAGCTCAGCCTATAAGGATGATTCAGCAATTTTCAAATTTCCAGCTTGAACAAGAGACTGCCAGTGGAAACTTCCTGCTGCACAGCCTCATCTAGTCTGAGACTATTTCTGCCTTTATACTGCTGCCTTGCCTCGCTCTGTGGCTAGCAGAGGGAGCTCTAAGAATCTCCACAGCAGAAGACGGAAGAGAGACAAGGGATGAAGTCTGTAATGAGAGATTTAGCTGTGGTAACTGCCACTGGGATGGAAGGAAGGATGTTGCTGTGTTACAATTGCTATGAGACGAACACACCTGTCTATAAATACGTCAGGACTGCGCTACCATGTGATTGTAGTATCTGCTTTTATTTCATTTAATTTCAGTCTTTTGTAATGATTAATACTTTTGCTGAGATAATTACTTTCTTAATTTTTCCATTTAAAACTCAAGTTTGGCATGCTGGTTGTTCTGAATTGTATGGTTGACAGGAGTTAGCATCAACCCAGGGAACACCCGTCTGCTTCTATCTGTGAGGGCACTTCCAAAAAAGATTACCCGAGGGCTGAGTACTCTCGAAATGCTCGGCACCTTGCAACTTGCTTTTTGGAACAGTGTCAGCTGGCTTCCTACTTACTCTTCTTCTGAATGCATGCCTCAAGTGCAGCTGCTGTCATCTGCTGCTGCCATCAAGCTCCAGAGTCAGCTACTGAACAGAGGGCCAGCAGCTCACTAGGGAGCTGCTGGCCTCCAACACCTATTTGGGACTTCTAAAAAATTCAGGTATGTGAACTGCACAGCTGTCAGGTTCTACCTACGCCAGCCTTCCAGCAACCATATTGCAGTGCTCAGGTCTTATGTAACACACACACACACACACACACACACACACACACACACACACACTGTTCTCCAAAGGACCCTCACTAATATACTGGGTAGTCAAATAAATAAGTCAGTGATAAGTTTTTTTTCATAAGAAATATCAGCTGGGGCAGACAACAGGAACTGCTATTAACCCAGGGACTTTTAAAAGACTATTGACCAAATAAGTGATATTATAAGAGCGCTCTGTGACCCTTGGATGACATAGGACATCCATGAAGAAAGAGATTAAAAAAACTCAATAGTGATAGACAGCTGTAGCCTGGGGCTGACTGGAAATGATACTCCTAATACCGAATGTCTTTATGTGTTTGGAAACATTCTGTTTTCAAAATGGACTCCAGTGAGTGTGGCCGAAGCACTCATGACAAAACAAACATTGTGTCACTAGACCGAACATTCAGGCAGTCAGAGTGAGTAGTTGCTACACTACAGTACAGGGAAGGGATCAAGCCTCTTTTTAAAAAAATAAATAAATAAATAATTTTTTTGAACTTATAATTATATCATTTTCTTCCTCCAAACTTTCCATTGACTTCTCTCTTTCAAATTCATGGGTTTTTTTTTTTCCTTCTCTTTCAGGGCCTATATAAGTTTACTTATATATTCCTAAATATATAAATATAATTATATATTCCTTCAGTCTGTATAATGTTGTTGTGTATGTTTTCAGGGCTTACCATTTGATATTAGATAACCAATGAGTAGGTTCTTTCCTGAAGAAGAGTTTTCCAGGGCTGAGCCTTCCTTAGCACCTTACTCTTATTTACAGCTGAGGCCCCATGGTCAGTATCCTGTCCACCTTGGCATGTCTGTTGTTCGTGTTCAGCTCACACTAGCGAGACTTTATGGAGGCAGCTTCTGGCCTTCCTAGAAGACACAGTCTCCCAGAAGATCCCCATTTCTCCGGCTCTTCCCACCCCACTTCGGCAATGACAGCTGAGCCTTAGATGCACATGTTGTGTTGCAGATGTAATGTTGGGACTGAGCTCCGCAACTCTGTCTGTTGATTGGTTGTGATTTCTCTGAAATGGTCTCCATCGGCAACAAATTGAAGTTTCCTTGATGAAAGGTGATGAATATGTTTATCCACAGCCATATGGACAAGTATTTCGGATATAGTTGGGGATTGTGCTGTCTAAGAAAATGGAGACTGTAGGTTCTCCTCCAATATGACTTCACTAGTCCTGAGTGGTTGGCTATGTTTCCAGCACTAGGCCAGGCCTAGTTTTAGGAAGAGAACCCCAGAATCTATTGTATCTATTTTGTTAGACTAGAGGGCATCTTCATAAGGGCAATGAAATTGATCCTGTCCAACTGTTTCTATCTGTGTTCAACTTGCCCTGAGAGTTCAGAGAAGTAAAACGAGGAACTCTTTCAGTATCAATTGATTAGTAAAACTTCAGTGAAAATTATCAATGCTTACTTCAAAAAATGTGCTTTTCATAATATGTTACCTACAAATTAGAGTTTAAAAATATTAATGAGATATGTTCAAATTTCCTTCTCCATTTTACTCATTTTTAACTTTGTAGACATTTAAAAAATTCACCTAAGCATTCCTTAATTCTACTTTCCTTCCACTAAAAATAAGATTCTGTTACCAAACTAATAGTGCTATTAAAAGAATAATATAACATGATTCTTCACTTAAAATGTCCTGCCTATTAAAAATAAAGACAATGCAGCCAGTCCTGATGAAACCTGATGGGCTAGGGTCAGAGGGAAGAGGAGGAGGATCTCCCTATCAGTGGACGTGGAGAGAGAAATGGGAGGAAATGAGGGAGGGAGGGTAGGATTCAGAGAGGATGAGAGAGGGGGCTATGGCTGGGATACAAGTGAATAAACTGTAATTAATAAAAAATAAACCAATTTTTAAAAAGAGCTGACTTTATTTTAAAGAGAAAATATTTAAAAAAAATTTAAAGCAAAAGAAAATTTTACTTTCTACATGAAATTATTTTGGTGTTTTATTTTTCTGATCTCCTTGTATATCTTTCATATTACTAGAAAGCAAAAAAAAATTGGATTGAATTTTTTGACAAAAATGGAAAGAAACTCACAAGTGTTTATTGCAGCTTGCAGTTAGCTAAAGGAAAGATTCAGTTACCCACTTTACAATAGAGTTTCTACATACATTTATTTACCTTTTTTATAATAAGAAATTTATCTGGTTGGTTAATATCTGCCAAGTGAAGCAGGAAATCATGAGCTGTGATTTCCCAGTCACTCAATATTGACCTCTAAATAATGAACAACAACAAAAAATCATCAGAAAACTTTTGGAGTATTTCTTACTTTTTTTATGAAACCAAGTGAACCTTTTCAAAACTTAAATAAATAACAGTCCTCAAATGACAGAAACATCTTATGTCTTATCTTCCTGGAATTGCACCTTGTATTTTGCTTGGCTTTTGAGTTTCCACTTTTATTTTTTCATGGTCTATTTGGCATCTTCTTTTTTCTCTGCAGAAAACCCTCACACGAGGACTTTTTTCTCAGACTTTGATTTCACATATTTTATAAAACACGCGCGCACACACACAAAGCCAGCACTGTAACTTATAATCACGTGTGTATCATTGTTTCTTTGAAAATCTCCACATGGACATAATGGATTTGCTCTAGAGCTTGACTGTTATCCTTGAAATGTGGAAATCCCTTTTCATGTTTCTCCACATTAACAAAAACAGGCTTACTTCCCTATAAAGCCATGTTATCATATGACTCTTTTAATTTTTCATCCTCCATTCAACTGTGTACATAGCCATTATTTCAATTTCACAGGCTTTGTTGATTTTCTCACAGCCCTTACCAGGAGTGAACAGGTCCAGTCAGACTCTATTGGCCAACATTATAGAAATGGAAATCTTTATATTCCCAGTTAGCTGAAGAAGAGCATTCTCTTTACAGCTCACGCATCTGGAATTCACATTAGGGTTGTAGTTCACATACCTCTGTGAACATATGCCGCTTGCAGATTCCAAAGATCTCTATACCGTCCAATGGGTCCTCTCTGTATATGAGAGAAAGGGCATGGTTCCTGAGATATACCAGTTTTGTTTTGTTTTGTTTTGTTTTTCTAAAATGTCACCAATTTAACTTTTGCACCTTTTAATACTGCTTGATACAGTTAAGCGCTATGGAAAACCCCATGAATACAGTTTCGAACATAAATAACCAAGTTTAAAAAATGTGGTACCAAAGAGATCACATTTTTTTTTTTTTAGTGGCTCTATGTGGTGAACGTTCAAGTGACTGTGCAGAAGGAACTCTGGTGACAGATGCTCTGGTGACGGGCTGAAAGCAACAGCAAACGCAATTTGGATGCAGGGGTACTAGATGATATTGTTAAGGATGGCCTTATGGATTACAGGAGAACTGAGTGTAAAAGCAGAAAGGAAAAAGTATGCATGACTATCTGTAGGAAGAGTGCCCCATACAAACTAAGCACTTCTAGGAGAAAGATTGCTTAAAGAATCTCAACCACAGGAAGGCAGCCAGTGCTGTCAGGACCGATGTCCAAAGCTCTTTTGTCAGGTTACAATTTCTGTTAAGAGTTGGAGATTGCGCAGGTCCTGGGAGACCACTTTCAAGGCTCTGATTTTATTAAGAAATATTATTGTTTTATGTGAATGTTTTTAGATTTTTATTCTGTGGCATCCATTCTCTGATTTCATCACGTGATTCATTAGAAAAATCTGAATGCTTTAATGATGAGTTTGAATGAGACTTTGTAAGGACCTTTCTGTCAGCTGTGCTCACAGTAGAATGTAGACGGCTGAGAGCATATCAAATCCTTTTCAAAGATCTGAAGGGAAAGGTGTTGATGGATGAACAATAGAGGAGCTAAGTGTCACCAACTGCCTGGTGTCCTAGATGGGATGTATGATTTAATATCGCCATCCCCACATATTGACTAAAGTTTACTCATCTTTCCATAATGAAATTAAAGGCTGTCTCTCCTGTGCTTGTCAGGTGCTGCAAGCTTAACTGGGCCCCACTAGCCATTTCTGCACAGTTGATGATACTCAACACTGAGTTGTACTAACTTGCTTATGTATGTCTTCCGAGATAGAAGATCAGCTCCACAAAATGCTGTTTTGTATCAACCCTTTCTTGTATTAAAAAAAAAAAAATGTGCTACTTGATTTACGGATGTGCACCTGCAGTCCTCGTTACTTATGAAGCTGAGCCAGAGGAGAACTTGAACCTAGGAATTAGAAGACAGTTGGGGCATTCAGCCATGTAACAAGATTCCCCCTCAAGAAGCAAAATTGGTACATATACATATGGAGAGACAGACACAGATGAACTTAAAATATAAGTATATACATGCATTAAAAACTCCATGTGTGCCTACCAAATACCTTAAAATAGATGTGAAATATTTGAAGTGACCTTTTCCAGTCTGTGATTAAAAATAAATCATATTTTGTAGCAAAGGAATATTAATCTAAGTCTCAGAAATTTAGAACACACCATAACGAGGATGTCTGTCATTGTCCCGGACTGCAGAATAGGTTTCAGTGTCCTTCCTTGTAGGTCACAATAAAAATGTAATTCTACAGGTAATGGATGTCACTTGTGAAAATTCATGGCAGTATCTAGTTGAGTCCCCTGTGTGCATGTAGAATTAAGTGAGCATCTGTTTGTTTGTTTGTTTTTCCTATGCTAAGTAAGCTGAATGGGACAAGAAGTAGAATGCACTGAGCCATCTCCCAATGTCTCTCCAGGTTTCTAGATGGAGGAGATGATGCACCTCCAGACAAATATGACTAGAATTTCTCAAACCACTGTATCCATACATATACATTTGTGTAAATAAGGGTATGCACATATGTGTATGTCAAATGTGTGTGATGATCAGAGGACAACTTGGACTTCTATTTGTTGACACAGTCCTTTGTTGTCTTCTCTTGGGTATGCCAGGCTAGCAGCATCGTAAGCACTAAGGAATTTCCCCTTTGCCTCTTATCTTGCCATAGGAGTGCGAGATTGCAGATCCCACTACTGTGTCCAGTTTCCTGTGGGTCTGGGGAATCTGATCTCAGGCTCTCATGCTTACAGTGGCAAGTGCTTTATCTACTGAGCCATCTCTCCAGCCATGTTGTTGTTGTTGTTTGCTGTGATATTAAGATCACTCTGAGTAAATCAGAGAAGTACTACATGTACAAGCAACATGGCCGCTGTGTCACTTTGCAATAATTCACAAAGTAGACCAGATGAGCTAGAAGAATTTATAACTGCTGATTTATTTATAACTGATGAATTATTACACACACACACACACACAATCATTATAAGGAGTAATATTAGCCACTGCCTCTGCCACCTTTAACTTTCCAGGTATTTCAAAAATATCACTGGAAGAAAGTTTGTAATACGTACTACGTAAAAATCTGAAGAAGTTAATTATTATCTTTATGGGGCTCAGGAAACAGGGAATGAGGCGTGAGTGGTGACAGAGCCCATGCAGAGTTCCAGGAATCAGGCTCCGGAGACCAGACTCAAAGGTGAAGATATAAATTTATCATCCAGTGTAAAGGCCTTTAAACAAGTGAAAAGCCAACCAGACCATCCCATCTCAGCCTTCAGCACCAGTAACAATCAATCAGATTGATACAAACTGTAAAGAAATAGGGAAGTCACCTTAGGAGTTTTCTATAAAGAAGGGATCCACCCTAGCCTCGGATCCATTTTGAGATTTGGAGTCCTTAGTGGATGGACAGTGTATGCAGTGAATCAGGATCATTAGACCTGTTGATGCTTCACTCCCCATTTCCTATGGGCTTCCAAAAGGCTTGTTTTGATATTACCCAAAGGTTCTCCCTCTGTTTAAATTTCAAAGTTAAAAATCTTTAGTAGGATTGCTTTGGTGGGATGATTTTGGAAGTGTATATGGTTTTTAAGTTGTATCAAGAAAACTATAAGTAAAACTACAATTGCCATGGCATAAACAGATAAACTACTGGGTGAAAATAAAGTGGTGAGTTTGGAAGGTACATCCTGAAAGAAATGTCCTAGAACATTAAGGTAACTACATCCACTCTGTTGCTATTGATAGTTGTTATCTCTTGATGGTCTGGTGTCTGGAACCATGGATTGATGGTGTCATCCTCTCTTTCACTCAGGGATAGATTTTGTAGAGCCATCTGGAGTGGTTACATCATTTCCCTCAAAGCAGGTGAACAGCTTTACAGATTGACCAGGAACCCAAACTAGCTTATCTGTTCCTTCTAGAAAGACTCATTTAAACGTTTCCACATATTGTCCATAGGATCCTACCAGGAGACTAATGGTAAAGGGGTGATCCTGGGAAGCTGTAAGATTTGTTCCTCAGGGTAACCAATCAAAATATCATCCATACAATGGATCACATAACAGTCACTGGCCATTGTTTTAATAGACTCCTATATATTGTATTTGACAAATGGACTATTTTTCATCCCCTGTGACTACACCTTCCATTGATATCTATTTATTGGTGTTTTATTATTAATGATGGGTACCCAGAAAGCAAATCTTTGTCCTCTGGATGAAGAGGAATAGAAAAAAATCCTTATTATCTATGGTGACAACATAGTATCCACAAGGGACTGCAGATAATCCAGAGACACTAGGTTGGGTAGCCTCCTTTGCCTACATGGTAGCATGGACAGATCTGAAGTCTGTAAGAATTTAAATTTTCTTTTTTGAAAAACGTATTTATTTTTTTATTAATTAGTTTATTCAATTTGTATTTCAGCTGTAGGCTCCTCCCTCATCCCCTCTCAATCCCACCCACACTCCCTCACCTTCTCCCATGCCCCTCCCCAAGTCCACTGATAAGGCAGGTCCTCCTCCCCTTCCATAAGACCCTATTCTGTCAGGTTTCATCAGGACTGGCTGCATTGTCCTCTACTGTGGCCTGGTAAGGCTGCTCCCCACTCAGGGGGAAGTGATCAAAGAGCAGGCCACTGAGTTCATGTCACAGAGAGACCTTGTTCCCATTACGAGGGAACTCACTCGGAGACTGAGGTGCCATGGGCTACATCTGTGCAGAGGTTCTTATATCCATGCATGGTCCTTGATTGGAGTATCAGTCTCAGAGAAGAGTCCTGTGGCCAGATTTTTTTGTTCTGTTGCTCTCTTTGTGGCATTCCTGTCCACTCCAGGTCTTTCTATCTCCCTTTTTTTCACAAGATTCCCTGTACTCTGCCCAAATTTTGTTTATGAGTCTCAGCATCTGCTTTGATACCCTGCTAAGTAGAGTCTTTCAGAGGCCCTCTGTGGTAACCTCCTGTCCTGTTCCCTGTTTTCTCCCTCTTCCAATGTCCATCCTGTTTGCCGTTCTGAATGAAGATTGCTTATCTTACCCATGTCTTCCTTCTTCCTTAGCTTCTTTAGGTGTACAGATTTTAGTATGTTTATCCTGTATTATATGTCTAATATTCACTTATAAGTGAGTATATACCATGTGTGTCTTTCTGCTTCTGGGATACCTCACTCAGGATGATCTTTTCTAGTTCCTACCATTTGCCTGAAATTTTCATGATTTTCTTGTTTTTAATTGCTAAGTAGTATTCCATTAGGTAAATGTACCACAATTTCTGTATCCATTTCTCAGTTGATGAAAATCTGGGTTGTTTCCAGATTCTGGCTATTACAAATAAAGCTGCTACAAACATGGTTGAGCAAATGTCACCAACAGCACAGGCTCCAAGATCAACAATAAATAAATGGGACCTCATGAAACTGAAAAGCTCCTATAAAGCAAAGGACACTGTCATCAGAACAAAATGACAGCCAACAGACTGGGAAAGGATCTTCACCAACCTTATATCTGACAAAGGGCTAATATATAGAATATACAAAGAACTCAGGAAGTTAAAAAGCAACAAATAAAATAATCCAATTAAAAAATGGGATACAGAATTAAACAGAGAATTCTCAATAAAGGAATATCAAATGGTAGAGAAACACTTAAAGAAATGCTCAACTCCTTAGTCATCAGAGAAATGAAAATCAAAACTACCCTGAGATTTCACCTTACACCCATCAGAATGGCTACGATCAAAAACTCAAGTGACAATATATGCTGGAGAAGATGTGGAGAAGAGGGAACCCTCCTCCATTGCTGGTGGGAATATAAACTTGCACAACCACTTTGGAAATCAATCTGGTGCTTTCTCAGACAATTAAGAATAGTGCTACCTCAAGATCTGGCTATACTACTCCTCTGTACATATCCAAAATATGCTCAAGTATACAAGAATCTAAATTTTCATGACTTCTTTTTTATAGCAAAAAAAAAAAAGGAGAATTTCAAGGACTATTACATATCTCTATATTGATTACTGCTAAAATGTTCTTGGACAGATTTGAGCAGTTCCTGGTATTTCTCTCCTTTTATTGGTCGCTGATTCACCCACACAGGTTTATGAGAATTCCATATCATTTTTAGGGAGAGTTGGAATCCTGTTTGAACAGTGGCCCTGAGAATTGAGGGGAGTGCTTCAAATGTAATTTATCTTTTAGAATGCAATCATTATAAACGGGTTTATTGTCTATGGTAATGACTACATCCATATCTTCTAAGGCATCTCTTCCCCAGTGGTTATTGGGAAGGTCTATTAGCATGAGGGGTGTAATTGTCCCTTGATTACCATCATTGTCATACAATGTGATCAGCTGAGCTGTTTTCCAAGACTGTGTCAGGCAACACCCTTCACAGGCAGCCCAAGTAGAAGTTTTCAAGAAGTAGGAACTTCTCTTTTTAAACAAGTTTCTCTACCCCAGTATCAATAATTCCACAAAATATGTTATCCTCTAGTTTTAAGCAAGAGCAGGCCTGATGCACACTAACAAGATTTGTCCATAACATTTTCATGGGTTTTCCCCTTTAATTGCAGGGCTAGGGGTTCCCCTGATGGAAGTTTAAAAGCTGCCCATCTCTGGTAGTTTTGGAGTGACAATCTTTGGCCCAATGAAATCCTTTATTACATTTTGGGCAGATTGATGGGGGATGGTTTTTAGTTTTGTCTTGTGTCTTGTTAGAACATTGATGGGCAAAGTGGCCCAGACCTCCACATGTCCAATAACCTGCCTTGCATTTACCTCCAGTGTCCCGTGTTTTCAAGTGCATAGGAAGAGCAGCTGCCAAGCTTTCTGTCTGATTGACATTAGTTCCTAAGGCTCAAGTGGCAGTTATCCAATCCTCCAGTTCTCCACTCCACACTGGAGTATTCGCTCTGTGTGCCTCCATGGTAGTTCCCTCCCATACATGCACCTTTGTTACCATCTCCTTGGAAGGCCTCAGAAGGGATCACATCATTTCCAGCCAAATTTCCATGTCTGAAAACTTCTCCCCCATCAAAGAATGCAGATTTCCATTGAAAAAAAAATAAACAAAAACAAAACTGCCCTCCAGATAAGATTACTTGCATAATATTTTACTAGTCCTGGATTGTATTTAAAGTAGTGGCCATAGACTTGAACATTTAACTAACAAATGATGAATGCAATCTGTTCTCACTAACTGCTTTTCTAAACTTTTGAAGCATTTTTATGAAATGGGACTCCCAAACTCTTTCAGGAGAATTGTCACCATGTGAAGGCTGGAGAGTTACAGGGAAAGCTTGAGTGGAAGAATAGTCATCCCTGTTAGGGTTTAGCAGCACACCTGCAATAATTCAGAGGTCTCTGATGTCTCTGTCTTCCCTGTTGCAGCAGCAGCTGTGGGGATCAGGATCAGGGATTGAAGGGGAAGGAGGTGAATGACAATGGAACCAACACAGTATTCCAGAGATCAGGCTCTGGAGACCAGACTCAAAGGTGCAGATTTAACTTTATTGTCCAGTGTAGAGGCCTTTAAATGATTGAAGGGTCAATCAGACAACCCCATGCTAGCCTCAAGCACAATAATAATAAATCAGGTTGGTACAACTATAAGGAAATGGGGGGCAAGGTCATCTTAGGAAGCTTCCATAAAGAAGTGGGGAGTAATCCGTGCCCTAGCCTTGGATCCATTTTGAGACTTCACTAGCGTGCTAGGAGTCCCTAGTAGATCAACACTGTGTGCAGTGGATCAGGACCGTTTGGAGAGCCATAGGAGTCTCTGACACTTCACTCACCATTCTCTATGGCCTCCAAAAGGCTTATCTCAACTTTCCCCAAATTATGTGTCTGAGAAAGCGTTTTCAGGACTGAGGGAAAGTGACTGGACTTTTAAAAACTATTATGGGTAGGTACATGGAGCTATTTTTAGTTGTGTTTTTCTAGACTCAGTAGCCAAAAATGCTAACAGTTAAAATAGTTAGCTATTTTAATGAATACTCCCACTAGTTCACCATAGCAGTCTTCTGAGACAAACACATAAGCCATTCAAGGTTTAGTTAAACCTTTAACTAAAAAGTTAAATTTGTATCGATTTCCATCTCTGGCCATTCATAAACAGCTTTAATATGAACTCTTTTTATTTACCTCCAACCCATGCAGGTTCATTTTGCTCTTACAGTTTCTGGAAATCACTGGATGATCCTTAACCAAGAGCAATAAGAATTAACACACACAGTGTACTAGAAGCTGCTCCAAGTGCTTTTTATACGTGCTAGCAACAAACCTATTTCAAAGATGCAGTAAGTAAGAGATAGAAAGTGCCTTGATCATGGTAAAGTTACCTTATGAAATAGGTGAGATCCATCTTGCTCTACTGCTCACACTGAACCTCCAATGGATAGTACCACTCAATAAAAGAATGGAAAAGGTCAATGTCGGTATCATCAGAACATTATTATAAAGAACAGCGCAGGAGAGATGAGGCATTGAAAGGTCTTATTGCTGTGTTAGGGATTCAACTTGTTTCTTTCTTTCAACCACTGAGCACCTAAAACAACCTAGCACTCATATACTACTGAGCCTTAGACAATAAATTCAGAAGACTGAACTGTGTCAGTGATTTGTCTGACTTACAGTGTCTGAATACAGTAACTTAAGCTGTTTACATAGTTGAGTTACATTTATAGCTCCCACAAACACATTGAGTTGCCTCTCAGAGGGGTACCTGGGAATTTGCACACTTTGTAAACTCACAAATGTGACCGCTTTTATACAAAGAGCAAAAACATTGCACTGAGAAACTGGCAGAACTTCAGACAATAGAATAAATCTCTGGGATTAACTATTTCCATTTCTACAGCTTTACACTATTGAGGTTAATTTGGGGTAAGCATCATCCGTGGAAACTTCTTCAGGGACTAGCTCTCTGGACCTGCTCCAAGCATCATGAAGCATTGCCCAGGAGAGTCTGGCAGTGAATCAGGATAGTGACCTGCCATCCTTTCACTGCTAGTGGCCAGGGTGTTTAGCCATCAGAAGCTGCCAAGTTAATTACAGCATGCCCACATCTATGGACTGCACAAATATCTACCAAGTCCACACTGAACTTTGTTGGTGGTGTAGGAATGTCAAGGGCCTTTGAAAACTTCTACTGACAAGCTAAAGCCTCTCTCCTTCCCCGTAATAAATAAAGCCCAAAGAAGCACTTCAAAACTGCAAACCTAAGATACTTGAAAAAGTCCTTCCATGTTCTCAGAGGTGCCTGCTGCCACTGACTACTGAGTTCAGCCAGGTCTCCTGAGTACCCTGAAAATGTTTCCTGTGCCTGTGAACTTGATTTCGAAATAATTAAACAGAGAGAGAGGCAGGAGACCACAGTGCCACTTGCTGAGCTAAAAGTTCACTTTTTAGAATAAAGATTTCATTAAGACCATAGAGTTTGGATATAGAACTGTCACTTTAAAATGTGCTCGCTTGAGTGCTTCCACTCTGATGGGCCTTTGAAAGGCTTCCGAGCCACAGCGGAAGAGAAGCAGAACCACCCCGGGCATATTTTACAGTGACAGGTCTGAATATTTAGTGTGAATGGAATCACTGTATCCTAAACCCCAAAGTAAGTGTGGGAGCCGAGATGAGGTACTCTGTCAGTCTAAGCTTTCAAATAAAATTGTCACCGGGAATTGCCTGGAATAGCCAAACCTAATTGCAGAAAAGGACTGTTACAAGACCAGGGAGGTATGAAGTGCGTCATTTATATTCCATGAATCATTGGTCATCAGAGATTATCTATGAAATACTCAAAGTTCAAAGTTAAATTGCCCAGGATTGATTTGGCATGGAAATAGCCCGCTATTTGTTTTATTTGATTCATATATATATATATATATATATATATATATATATATATATATAAAACTCTGAGCTATATATGGCCTATGTCTTTATTGAATTTGCCAAAGAAAAAGTATATAGAGAAAATATAAGACCTCTTTTTAGCTTATATGGTGTTCTTGTAGGTGGTCACACATTCCCTGTAACTGAAGGACCAGCTTAAGACAAGGCTGATGTTATTTCAGGTTCCTCATTAAGTGCACGTGTTGGGTGAAGGGGAGTGCGTAGCAGCTAATCCCAAACCCTCATACCATAAGATCCTGTATCTTACTGTTTCCATGTGTGATATGTATTTGATTGACATCTGTGAAATCTTTGCTGTATCTATAATAAAGTAGAAAGGACTTAAGGAGGGACAAAACTTTGAAAATTGTCTTTGTGTAATCAAAATCACTTGGATGTGTGAAAATGGAGAAAATTTTGGTAATAATGTGAGAATACTAAAGGACAGTTCACCTGTCCATTTGTAATGGGTATGCTGTGTCTCCAGTTACTGAAAACAGAAGCAATATTTTGCTACACTGTTGTCTTAACTCTTTCTATATTTTTATATTAATCCTATAGAGGATAAAGAGCTTGGAGTATTTTCTCCCTTTTTCTCTCCTGGCTATGTTCTTTCCTTTACACTTTGTGATAATCCTGCTTGTCAATGTTGGCTTTTGCAGTCTGTATTTTTGGGGTCATGCTAACATATTTTTTTTTACCAGTGACCTAAAGTAAACTATAGTCATTTGGAACTTAAGACATCACATATGATAAAAATAAAATAGTATTTTCTGCTGACCAGCTATCCCTATGGCTGTTTCTCTCCTGATAAATGCTGACACCAACATCCGAAGGCTTGTTTGGAACCTGATGCTTCCTTCATTCTCTCACATGCAGGACCACCTGTGCATTTCATCTTTAAATATGTTACAAAGCTAAGGACCCATAACACTATGTTACTATTTTCTTGATTTTAGTGCCTATGTTTTCTCACCTGGATCTGTCCACTTTCTTCCTAAGTCATCTCCCTTATTCAACACTTGCACCCTCATAATTCACCTGTCCTAACAGGTCCAACTATTTTGGACCTAAATGCCACATTTTCCTAATCATCTATTATTCTCTAAATGTTTCTCAATTGGAAGGTGATGTTGCAGCCTCCCTGAAACCTACAAACTGTATAATTTGGTATATTTGCCCTCATTTCCTACTAACCCCTCTTTTGTTCATTTGCGTTAGCAGTGGTTATTTTGCAGCTCCCCCATTTTTACAGGGGGTTCTGTTGTAGCAGCGTTGGACTCCCTCTTCCATCTAAGCATGTATTCTTTAGATAGCCAAATGTTTGGCTCCTCGCTGGCTCTAGACATTTACTCAAGGTTGTGTTTCTCAGTGAGGTCAATCCCAGAGACCTAATTTACAGTTTTAGCTGCAATCCTTTCAATATTTTCTGTTCTTCCACTAGAATATAAGTTCTGTGAGTTTATGAAGCAGAGTATTTTGCTCACTTTGGTCTTTCAAGTGCTCAGGAGGGTTTGGGGGACATGGGAACTTTAAAAATGTGAACTGAATTTTAAGAGAATCTGCTGAGTAAGAATGTGCTTATTTGTGAATTTATACACTAGAAAAAATTCTGCAAATAATAGCTAATAGCCAATAGACTTACAAATAAATGGTGCATTTTTCTCTTCAGTGTAGAAAGAGCATTCACAAGGTAAGGCTCTATAGTGACTCATTTTCTTCTCAAACACAATTTTATGGCATTAATAAGAGAGTGCCAACAATGCCTATTTTACTGGCTCATATAGTGAGAATTACAGTGAGATTATCAATCCTCACAAGAAGCTTTTAACTTTCACATTCTGAGGAGATCAGGCTTCTTACTGTGTTTTATCTGCATCCAATCAACACAATAGTTTAAATGGAGGCCTAACTCACAATATCACACCTTTTCTGAAATTTTTACTTTGTTTCTGCTTCTGGGCCACAAAAATAATGTTGCTATTTGTTTTTATTTTTAAGTCTCTTGCAAGATTGTTGCTTCTGTTTGTTTTCATGCTGGGATTGATATTTATTCGGCTAGAGTGTTTCTTTCAAATTCTGAACTATTTTATAATATTGGAAATCATTCTAAATTTGCATATACAAGTAATGTTTTCCTTAGAACAATATATTATATTTAAAATATTAGATGACATTCACGTTTTAAAAATCATCTTAGAAAACCTTTTCTCAGAAAATGAAGCTAAGTTCTACAATACTGCCCTTCTGCATATGTGTATTGTAGAATTATCAGTAAAACCTCACACAATATTGTATTACTTACACTCTAAACTTCAGTAATACTTCATGATGATAATGGTTCCAGTTGAGGAAAATTGCATATATGGACCACATGTTGTAGATAAATGGATAAGAGAACGCTGCTGCATATTTTGAAATTTAGGGCAAACCCCATACAGGCTCAGCCGTAAAGAGCATTGGTGAAAGGTTTCACACTCTTTAGTTAAACTAGTTTTCTCTTCATGATGGAGGGAAGCTGTGACATTTGAATAAAGTTTTACATTTTGAACAAGTAATAAAAATAAATTAAAGGTTACATTTCTGGAGTCGTGATTGATAACAAGCACTCAGTTTAACTGCACTTTATAGGTTAGGTAAGCAGTTTCAATTAAAAAGTGACCTATGCAAATATCCAGTCTTGAAAAGAAGTGAAAGTTAATCGCTTTTATTTGCAACTCCAAGAAACCTGATGGGATTTGTATTTCTAGAAAGTCAAGAAATTAGAAGGATGTATTTTGCAGAGCTATCATACCAAACAGGTTTGAGGATTTGTCTTCTTGGAGGCATGCTGCTGTCATGGTGACTAAAGTATTCCCTTGGATTTTCCAGCATGTTTAAAATATAGTTTATTACAATCAATTACATTGCAAGACACCACAGCTGGTCTCTGAGGAAGAATTTGTGAAATACACCCTTCTGTCTACAGATCCTCCACAATTAACAGCTCCTCTCGAGAATTACCTGGTTACTCAACTAAGAGAGCTAGTGATGATCTGTAACCATGATGACTGAATATGCCAGCGCCTTTTCCAGCACACACTTTCAGTTGCTTTTGCTTATATGGTTATTCAACTGAACTTTTATTGGCAATAACCATCTGTAGTATAAAACCGTTTGTTGTATAAAAAGAAGTTTTCAGAGTGAGTTAAATACTCATTTCTATATAAATTATATGTCTAAAATAGGTGAAAATATTGGTTTTTAAGAATAGTCTCTCATAATGCTCTTAGGCCTCCAAAATTTTTGCCTGTCACTCAAAGGTTTGCAGAATTTACATGTTAATTATGTATATTAATTTTCAAACATATAACAAACTTTTTAAAGCTTTATTTGTAAGTTCAGTTAATTCATATGGGGAGTCTATGCAATCAGATTTCTCAAAGCATGAGTCTCTACCTCAAAACTCAAGTGACAGCACATGCTGGTGAGAGTGTTATCTTGTACAACCACTTTGGAAATCAATCTGATGCTTTTTCAGAAAATTGCAAATAATTCAAGACCCAGCTACTACTCCTGGGCAAATATCCAAAAGATGCTCCACCATAACACAAGGACACTTGCTTAACTATGTTCATAAGCAGCTTTATTCGTAACAACCAGAAACTGGGAACAGCCTAGTGTCCTTCAACTGAAGAATGCATAAAGAAACTGGTACATTTACAAAATAGAATACTATTAGGCTGATAAAAACAAGGACATCATACAATGTGCAGGCAAATGGATGGAACTAGAAAATATCTTCTGTGAAGTGACAAGACTTGTCCTTGAAGTAACAAGTACAAGCACACATGCTATGTACTCCTTTATAAGTGGATGCTAGCCATAAAGTCCAGTAAAAGCATCCTACAATTCACAGGTCCCAAAAAAGCTAATTAACAAAGACAGCCCAAAGGAGGATGCTTAAATCTCATTCACCAGAGGAAATAAAATAGACATCTGAAATAGATGAAGGGAGGGAACTGGGTGAGAGAGGGAGTGAGGAGTGGGGATCAGGTGGGAGTAGTGGGAGGGGCATCTGTGCAAAGGGGAAGGCTCCAGGGAGTCTATGGTGGTGACATTAACTAAGACTCCTAGCAGCAGGAGATATGGAGCCTGAAATGATCACCTCCTGTAGCCAGACAGGAGTGCCAGTGGGAGGAGGGGGACACCAACCTGCACACACAGTCTTAGACCCAGTCAATCAAAGACTGGCCCAACTTGAGTCTCATGCCATGAGAGAGAGCCCACCATGGAAATTAATAATATTCTGCTCTTCTTGCAGACAGGAGGCTTGCATAACTGTCACTTCAGTGGCTTCACACAGCAGCTGATTAAAACAGATGCAGAGACCCACAGCCAAACATTAGGCAGAACTTGAGGAATCTTATGAAGAAGGGGAGTAAGGATTGAAAGAGCCAGAGAGGTGAAGGACACCACAGGAAAACTACAAAATCAATTAACCTGGATCCACAGGGGTCTGAACCCCCAACCAGAAAGCATCCATGGGACATTTCTGGGCACCCACACATATGTAACATATGTGAAGCTTGGTCCTTATGTGGAATCTCTAACAGCAAGAGCAGGGGCTGCCTCTGACTCTGCTGCCTGCCTTTGGATCCCTTTCTCGCAACTGGAGAGCCTTGTCTAGCCTCAGTAGAAGAAGATGGGCCCAATCCTATGTCAAGGTGGATTGATACCCACGGGAAGTCTCCCCTTATCTGAGAAGAAAGGGAGGGGGCACAAGGGAAAGGGCAGAGAGGTGAGAGGGAGGGACTGGGAGGAAGGGAGGGAAGGGAAGAGGGAGAGACTGAGAGGTGAGGAGGGAGGGGAACTTCCTACAGGAATATAAATAAATAATTAATTATGAATGAAAACAGAATGAAGGAATAAACATATGTTTGTTCATTAGCTACTCTCTTCAGAATTAGATAAACTACTGAAGGGAACTTAAGAAGGGCTTTTGTTACTCATGGTGTGAGAGGCCCCAAGTCTTCATGGTGGGGAGAACATGGCTAAATTCACAGCTGCTCAGGGGCAGGGCAGAGCAGGAAACAAAGATCCAGACAGGAAGTCAGGCTCTCATGTCACCCTCAAAGATGGCTCCACACTCGATTCTTCTAAGCACCACGTCCTCCAGGTCCCAGAACAGCTTCACCACCTGGCGAGCAAATGCTCAATGCAAGAGAATATAGGGGATGTTTCCCACTCAAACGGTAACAGCTGGATATTTAAGAAACATTCCCGTTAGTTGCCAAGTTGAGAGTAATTCCTAAATTCCTTACGTGTAACACCCTTATTCACATGCTTCCTTTAGTCCTCACGTAATTTCTAAAGTTGAATTCACCTTTAAGGTCAGCATCTAAAGAACCAGACATTCACTTTTATTTCTCTAACTACCAATCAGTTTACATAGTTTGAGGGTGTATTCGCACCTAGAGTGGAAAAATAATGAACACATTCCCAGCGAGGCTAAGGGGACACCTGTTGTTCTCAACACCTCCTCAAACCAGTTCTTCCCTCAACATCACAGGACAGGTGAGAAGGAGATCAGTAAGTCAAGATCAGATTGCGGCAATCCCTAAAAGAGGTGCTCATATGGAATTAGCTTTTAAATGTTCCCATATTTATTATATATTCCCATGTGTTTCAAGAGTGATTAAAAATAATAAATAAAAACATCCATAAAGAATATAAAGAAGAGTCACAGTAAATGAACAGCCTAGTACATATAAACTCGAGAAAACCATTTTTTAATCTTAAAAACTAATAAAACCAGGTAGGTGAGATGCATGCCTGTAATCCCAACACTTATAGAGGCAGAGACAGGCAGATCCCTGTTAGTTCAAGGCCAGCCTGGTCTACAAAGTCCAGGACAGCCAAGACACAGAGAAACCCTGTCTCAAAAGACCAAACAAACAAAAAAGCAAAACCAAAAAAAAAAACTAATAAAGCCTTTTGAAATGACTTTTAATAGGTACAATTTTAATTAAACCTATTGAAAATCAAGTGCTGCATTCATGAATGTTATTCCTGTGAGTATACAATATATACTCTTCTAAAATTTAATTTTAAATATTCTGTATCAAAGGTAATTGTGTATCAATCAATACTAATTTGAATGATTTTCTCCAGACCGACATTAGGTTTGTGTATAATCTTTGTTAACCCAAAAACTAATATATAAGATATTTTTATGCATATGCATTTCATATTTAAATTTTATATAGCTATGCCCCCCTACAGCTCATGTTTGTCTTCCTCTATAAATAAGGAAATTGAGGCTTAGGTAAGTTATGACACTTATTCACATACATAGGTTTAATATAGTAGAAACACTTCATCTGCTTTAACATTTTTCTCACTCAAAAAGAAAAACTTTTTTGTACTAGAATACCAAATAAATCTCACCCAAAACACAGTGAAAGCATGATGGCTTCATGGTCACTAAAAGAATATACAATAGCATTAGTGATAGAATATAACATCGAAAATGTAGTAAGTATCTCACAGGTACTGTTATGGTATCAAGAATTCCATGTGTGATTAGCAGAAGCCCAAATTAGTGCTGATAAATAATAAGTATACTTAATAAATGTTGATCAGAGAGGGTGTACATATACATGATCAGAAATTACAAAAATATTAGGCTTCAGTGTAATATTTGTGTTAGAAATATTCAGGTTGGAGAAGCAATTAGTGGAAAACACCATTACTCTCATTTAGAGTGCCTGTGCTTTTCCCCGAGATGGTGTTTCTACATATATTTCTAGGACCCAGGGTCCTCAGATAATCTGCTAGTACGTTTCAGAGTATGATAGCTGTTGTTGTTGGAACGTAGTCTACATGAATAATTTAATTTCAGTAATTTACTGTTCTGGAATACAGAAAAAATAATTTGATTAATTCAGCCTCCATTCATTAAACAGACACATTCCCGTCACAGGAAGAACATCTGCTGTGTTTGGAAACACGTATGGCTCTCCGCTTTGACAACTGCCAAGGATGCCACATTCAAAGACTTGACGATCTGCTCCCGAATTTAAAAGGGAAAATCACAAAAAAAGTGCAAGCATGTTAGAGGAAGATGTCAAAATTTCCCAGAAGAGGTGGATGTGACTGAATAGTTTACGTGTACTGTCACGCACCTAAATGCAAACGAGTAAACTCATGAATTGGAATGAAGACACACTTCTTTAAGGATGCAAATTAAAAGGGAAACATCAAAATAATGAAATCTGCCACTTCTTTTTTCTCCACAGAGAAAAATCTTTACCAGCTTGAACACAGGGATGGGGGGGAGGTATTTGATGTAGAAAAGGGTATTGCAAACTCCCCAAGACATGTATTTTAATAACCTGTTATAAATAAGTAGTATAATTAGCCAAATTATTCTTATGTACTTAAATATTTGGTAAGTTAGAGAATATTGTGAAGATACATTTTTTCCCCAAAAACATTGTAGAAATAGTTTTCATTGTTTGATTATTTTTTCATAGAATAAAATAAAGTCTTTGTCTGAATACACAAATGTCAGAAAAAAAAGTGGTCATATCATTAGAATTATACATTTTAAATTCCCAGAGAAAGGACTCAAATTAGGCTTCAACATTATTAAGAATCCTTAAAAATAAAAGATTTGTGTGTGTGTGTGTGTGTGTGTGTGTGTGTGTGTGTGTATTATTGGAAGTTTAGAAATAACAGGTATTGCAAGAAAGAAAAAAACTAAACATGTAATTCCTGTCTTTAGTAACTGTCACTAATATCTATCTATCTATCTATCTATCTATCTATCTATCTATCATCTATCTATCCACACACACACATACATATATGAACTCTATTGTTAATTCATTGGAATACTATGAGTAGTTGTATAATGAGTATCAAGAATCATTTTATGAACAGAATAATTTTAACATATATTTAGCAAGAATTATTTTTATAATTGTTAATATTTTCAGTGTGTGTATGTTCATGTGTGTGTGCACATGTGTCTGTGTGTTTTTCAGGCATGTGCATGCATGCATGTGTGCTCTCTGGTGACCATGTGGAGGTCTAAGGACAAGCCAGAGTTAATGCTTTCTGTCTGTTGTGTAGGTTCTAGGGTTGAACTTCAGGTCTGCAGGTTTAGTCTCTGCTTTGCTCCACAAGAGGTTTTATCCATGGAACCATCACACCAGCCTGTTATGAGTCAATTCCCATGTTCTTCAGGACAAATTACTGGAAGGGATTTGGAAAGTGAAAAAAAAAAAAAAAAGGAAAATAGATGCACAGCGTGGAGAGGGTGGAGCAGCCACTAGAGTCGGCCTTTCTGTTGTTTTGACCTATGTTTCTGGCAATCCTAAAGTGCTCACTTCTGTTTCTTCCTCACTCTGGAACAATTATTTCTTTGCCAGCAATTTTTATCCTAATGTCCATTAACGAAACTCTCCACTTTGTATATTCTTTAGGTTATGGGATTTGAGAACCCTGCTGACAGAAATGTGACTGTTGCTGAGGGCTGGAACAGTCTAGAGCTCAGGTCTGCATTCTCATTTCTTTTCAAACTCAAGAAGCACTCATTTAGTTTTGCTCTGGACCAAAATGGAATCGCTCATTCAGGTTTGCTTTGGGCTTGAGAGTGATGATCAACAAGATGACCTTAAAAGAAAAAGTTTGTTCGAATTCTCATCTGTCTATGTTGAAGATTATTAATACTTGCAATAATCCTTCAGCTGCCTCTTGAAAGAATCTAATGATAGAATGTATTTTAAAGGCTTGATAAATGGTGAGCTCTCAATAAATGATAGTTCCTTTAATTTACTACATAAGAGGGAATTTGCAATATCAGCTAGAGTTATCCTTACTTAAGTCTAAGGCCCAGAGAGAATCAACATGCTGCTTCATAGTGCCACCTGGCATTGAGAATTATTAAACATTATCGCAGTAAGCAGACATGCAATATAAATAAAAGGTGGTCATCAATAAAGTAGAGAGCTCTTACCCTGGAGAAAATAATGTAAGCATGAGTAGCTTATACAAGCAAAGCTTCTAGGAAGGTAGATAGTCACAAGGAAAGTGGGTGAGGCAAGACAGCCCAGTGAGTAAAATATTTGCTACCAAGCCTAAAGATCTGAGTTCAATCCCTAGGACCCATATTGTGGAAAGCAAAACCAGCTCCTTTAAGACGTCCTTTGACCTCAACACTGTGTAAGTACATGTACACTTATGTACACATATACACACAAAATAAATGAATGTAATTTTTTTTTAAAGTAAAGAGAGCAGAGGTCTTCATAGAGTCATTACATCCTTGTGTGCTCATGACATGTCTGGAGAATAAATATACACATGCCTGCACACACTAAGAAATATTTCCCTTTGTATATCAAGACGCTGTAAGTTATAATTTTCATTAATTATGAGTTTTTCCCCATGAACATCATCTCAATCTATTTTTTAAATAACTATTACATGAGGAAAATATCCGCTTGGACATTACAAAAGCAATCCTTCTCAAGAGTTGAAGCACAGGACAAGCACATTAACTGTCCAGAGAAAAGAGAAAAACCGAGCATGCGAGCTTGACTTCTGCCTTCAGAGCTGTACCGTGCTCATTTGGGACCAGAAGAGATAAGAAGGCACCATGAACAAAAGTGGCATTTATATAACACCTGACAGTCTCAGTGCTTTGCGACACTCTGGGCATTTTGTGTGATAACTTACGTATCCATTAGAGCATCTTTATGGGTTTGGTTCCAATATATGTATTTGAAGACATGGAAATGAAGTTCAGAGAGGTGAATTCACATACTTGAGATGGCTGCAAAACAATGGAATGAAATATGACTGCCACCATCAGCAGCACAGCTGCCTCGTGCTAGCTGGGCATTTGAGGTGTTGGGAGCTCTATGATGTTGTTACTGCATTGTTAAGACTGGTGGAGAGCTGGATCCCAGGATCCAGATGACTTTGCTATCTTCACTGTGGGAGGAAGATATGAGTTGGGAAAGAAAAAGCAGAGGTGATGAGAAGAAAGAGAGGAGGAGAGGGGAGGAGAGAAGAGAGAAAGTGGGATAGGCAAGATAGCTCTATGAGTAAAATCAATTATCCAGCTGTAATGAAGTAAAATTGCCATTGTAGGAAACTTACGCAAATGGGTACCTTCATATTTGTGTGAAAAGTTTATAATATTTTTAAAAACAAATTGATGTTTTAAAATAACAACACACAGGTATATCAATTAGCTCATGTAGTACACACAACAGAAGACACCCAGAGAGGATATGGCAACTCTTAAAAGGAACTCATTTCTTCCTCCTCCTCTTCTGATGCTCAAACTGTTTTTTGCATTCCCTAAAGTAATTTGATTTTAATGTAACTAATCACAATGTCCATCTTTAAAGCCTGATTTAAATCCTTGTAAGGTTGTGACTCGAAGGTCCATATCTAAATCCAGTTTCTTTCATATGGCTCTCAGAGCACTAAGGCATTTCTAAAGTCTGGGTGTAACTGGGAGAAATGTGTCTTTAAGAATTGTGTCTCCAGCCAGGTGTGATAACTCATGTCTATAATTCCAATACTCAGGGAAGCAGAGGCAGGTAGATTGCTGTGAGTTCAAGACCAACCTGGTCTGCAGAGGGAGTCCAGGACAGTCAAGGCTACACAGAGAAACACTGTCTCAATAAACAAACCAACAAAACAAACAAAAAGTGTTTTCTGGTAATCTCAGAAGCTATACCCAAAATGTCTCGCCATGACTGCCTATACATGAAATGAATAAGGACAACAGCAATAAACATGTCAAAGTGAACAGGGGAAAGCTAGCCAGGACTCAACTTTACAGTAAGAACTAAAGAATGCTGAAGAACACATCAATGGGTTCTACACCACTAAACTGACAGCCCTGAAAATATACATAAAGGTAACATTATACAGGCTGAGCAGGTTACAGAAATAGGAAAAGTTTAAATAGGAGAGTTTAAAGAGAAGAAAGATAGAAATGACACGATTGTATTACAACTTCAGAAACAAAATTTCTTTAAAATATTAATGTTTCCTGTCCTTAAAAAAGAGCACACTGGGATGGGTTTGGGGGAACACACTTTGAGTCTCAGAGCATAGAAAGCCAAGACAGATGGATCTAAGTTTTACCAGAACTACACAGTAAATTGTTGGCCAGCCAGAGTTAGTAAAACTCTACCTTTAAAAACAATAACCACAACAAATAGTTTTTAAAATATGTGTAGAAACAAGTTTTTTTTAGAAGGTTCAGTAATGTCAATAAAACATTTCATTTGATAAATTTTACTAAAATAGGCTTAAAATTATTTAGATAAGAGTTTTAAGAAGAAACATAACCTTTTTCATTTACAAAACCATATGGCGTGAATAAAGCCCAAGCTTTCTCAATGCTCTTTATATAGCACACATTTCTCATTCACTGTTAATATGTCATCTTTCTCTAAAACAGAGTGTTTACATATAAACCAAATATTTTCTGGAAAATATGTACTTATAAGTCACTTATAAAAATTTGTTTGGAAGGCTTGAGTGAAAAAATACTCATCAACTATTTAAAAATTATTAATAAAGGTATTAAAGTTTCATAAAAGCTGAGACAGTGTTTAAAACCCATTATTGCATTAGTCACCAAATTTTCGAAATATTTAAGTATGTATGTAACTATTCTTTATGGTTCAGTAATTTACTGAATCCTGGATATCATGTCATCTATAAATATTTAAAGATGTGTATGTAATAGATAAACAAGAGAACCACAAATCTCTCAGATTTAACACAACTAATGTCAATCATTTGAATGATTTGCTCTGTTTAGGATTATTTTACGTAACATTTAGCCAGCTTTTAGTGTGCAATTGAATGATGCTTTTTTAAAAGGTATTTTAAACTAACTTTAATCTTTACCAAAAAAAAAAAAATTCCAGAGAATTCTCATACATCCTTTGGCTTTTTCCAGTATGGACGTCTCCTGACCAGGGCACTTATGACAACTGAGCCTCGTACTGTCCAGCATCCGCGGAGTGTTGTCCAGGCTCCAGGAGTGCTCTCGCGGTCTTTTCCACACGCAGCCTCTGCACAGCGTTTTAATCAGCGCAGCCCCAGTCAGGAAGCTCTGTCCGCTCCTTGACTTTCTCCCAGCTGCGGCAGTTTGATGAAAGCAAATCGGTTACCCTGTAGAATGTTGCCCTTTTTGAATTACCCTGATGTTTTCTGGTGATTTGACAGAACCGTGTAGACTCGGCTGAGGAGTTATTACCAGGACCCACTGTCACTGCCGGCTTGTCTTAATGGGGCTAAAGGATGCCAGCAAGTCTTATTACTCACGACCTTGACCGTTTCCTTCAGATAGCATTTGCCAATTCTACACTATAAAGTTACTATGATGATGAATTTTATTAAATGCATCTTTGGCATCCTTGGAGATGACTTTTTCCTTTACTTTATTAAATGATGAATTGTATTAATGGATTTTCTAATGTTTAACCACCTTTGCATCTCTGGAATGTACTTCACTGGTCGTGATTCAGTGGCCCTTTTTAAGTACTTTACCATGAGGTAACTAGAGAATCTTTTTTGGTGCAATAGGTTTTCAAGCCAAATCGTATCTCATCAAGAAAACCCTCTACTATTATCTAAGACAGTTTAATCAGGAAATCCACTTAATAAAGCACTAAACGTACTGCAAGCATGTGAATAACACCCAATCACACTACAACCCCTGCTCCTGTCACACTCTCTTCCTTCAAGTCCCCTGATGGTAAACACTATTACCTCCAAAGACTGGATTAGCAGGGTGGAGGTCATTTTCCTGTTCAATGCTACTGATGCTTACCCTAGTCACATCCATCTCCACTAACGGCTCTTGTTGAACTTAGCCACTTAGCATCTGTGCCAAATAAGTCATACATCCTTTATTATATTTTAGGTCTCTTCTGCCCAGAGGTACCAATCAAAAGTACCTCCCATCCATCACCTGGCTCATTGGCTCTTCCTTGCTCTGTAATTCACAGTACAATCATTGTTCCATTTGGCAATTCAACACCCCAAATAAATGCAACTCCACACTGACTGTTTGTTTGTTTGTTTGTTTTGTCGTCCAAGTTTCCTCAGCAAATCATAAGTTCCTCAGAACAGCAGGCTTGTGTATTCTTCATCATTTCACAGGCAGCTGATAGCATTATTGCACTTCATAAAAACTAGACATTTAATGAGTGTTAAGTGGAACAGAATCAAACCTGACACTTTGTAAAAGATTGTGCTTGATTTTATTTGATATGACACAGTTTTTATGAAACTACCAATTAACTGGGGGGAAAAAGACCCCACAGATCAGAAATTTTTCTACCATTCTTTTCACTGAATGTTTGCCTTTAATTGACAAATTTAAAGCCTTCCTTTAGTAGGTTGTGTGCTCCGGAGAAAGCAAATCCCTTGACAGCCAAATTTCCTTTAATTTCACTGTGAGTCTGGAGAAATAAAAAAGCCCTTTATTTATGAACCTTACAAAACATTCTTATAATGTCTGATGCACAAATATTGATCCAGGGAGGTGTTACCTCCTGCGGCGGCTACCCTGTAGGCTTCCACTTTGAATTGTCAAAGAAGGCTCACTGAGCTAGAAGGGGAATGTCATGTCATCCGTCCTTTGCTGATTCTTAGCTGTGAAAGTCATGTGTGCTTTTTAAGCTTACAATAACGTTGCAGAATCTAAGGTCAGGAAAAATAGAAAAAGGCAGCATAGTTTAAAAACCTTCTTTCCTGTTTTGGAAACAGTTTATAACTTTTATTGACTTCCTTCTTTGAAAGTTTCATCCATGTACCTAGCACGTTCTGATTACTGTCTACCCCACTATCTCTGACATCCCAGCCCTTATTACTGCTCCCTAACCTCATCCTTCCCTCACATTCATTTTCTTTTTTGAGACTTCCTGGGTTTCTCATCCATGGAGAGTTCTCATCTGACCATGGATGAAGAACTATCCCTTGGAATCTGTGGGGTGCCTCAGTGTACACAACTGAGGCCAATGATCATTCCTTTCCTAAAAGCCATCAGTAGCCACGTCTAGCTGGGAGGAGTAGGGCTCTGGAAGCCTCATCAGTGATCCCTGAGTGTCAGAGGGCCTGGTGTAACTGTCTTATTCAGAGGTTAGCACTTAACTGTAACTTACTCTCAGCACCATGAACAGACCTGTGACTCACCACATCTAAGTTCATTGCAGAGAGAAGTGTCTCTGGTTAAGTTTGGGGACAGCACTTGCGCAGGGTCATAAACATTGGGAAGGCACCTTGGCTCTATGACAGCTAAGGAGCAGTAGTAAGTTCACCTTTAGGACCCAAGACCTCCTCAGCCAAGGGTTTTTTACCAAGTTCACAGTACTAGGAGTGAACTCTCTGCTGGGGAGCAGGCTTAACATTCCAAGGGCCAGCTGGTTAATCCCATGGTGATTTTGAAACTATCAAACCACATCTTGCTTGATAGGTTGGGATTGTAGTTCCTCAAATTCTATGATAGGTAAATTTTAAAAACAAGTTATCAGGAATATATCTTGTGTGTCCAGATGCTGCTGTTCCTGAAAGCCAGGTTATAGATCACAAACCTGAACAGCAGTTGTGAAATACCACCTTATGAACTGTTTGTCAGGGAAGTCAGCAAAACAATGCAGGCTCTTGCTGCTCATCTCAAATGCCCACCAAAACTAAGTGTTAAGACCCTACACTTGAATATGTCATACAAACTAGGTCTAAAAGTATAGAAATATCAAGCTGAAACGGAACTAGAAGGTTCACCCCTGATGCTCAGCCACCAATGTTTCTGGAAAGCCAATTCAGGCTGTTGGCAGAGAAGGGCATAGGTGATTTTGAAAATATTTCTAATTAATAGAAAGCTGCTTATTTAATTTATACATTTAAAAAACTGAAAGTTAAACTAGAGAATGGTTGTATTTTTAATAAATGATTATTTTGAAGATTGGATAATCTATTATTTCTTTTTTGAAAATTGCCATTTTATTTTTATAGTAAACATATTTAAAATGCAATGTTTACATTCAGAGACAGGAACAGAGAGATCCAGAGATTTATTTTGTTATCAATTGTCAATATCTATTCCACAACCACTTGGCCTTTGGTCTTTTACAGCTGAATGTTCATCAAGATTGACAAACTAAAACATTTTCAGATAAAACGTATCTTAGAATTTTAAGACATTGAGAGAAAATTTAAAAACATCTTAATTATTTTTATGGAAAACTTAAATAGAAAGCTTCATGCTAACATGAATTAATTTCATTCAGTTACCTAAATCAATGAAATGTGAATTTTATAGATAATTTCAAAAGTTCTGATTTCATAGAACCATTGGTAGAGTAAGAGAAATTGATCCAATAATTTAACAGTAGCTAACACACAAGATTTCTTCTAATTATTAATAAATTAATCTAGTATGCCCTCCTTTAATCCAAATTAAAAGCTCTGGACAACAGATGAAAACTGTAGGGACCAAATGCTTATGCATTTGGGGAAAAAAAAGGCATGCCTGAAAAGTAAAGATCTGTTTTGAGAAGAGTAAGGACTCAATGGAAGATTAATATAATGTTAGTAATTAATGTAAATAGATATCTGTATTGTCACAACTATATCTGCATCGAGTCGACCTTGACACCACATCTAGGGCCTCTGAAAGCCCCAATCTACTTGAAAGGAAGTTAAAATTGAAGATGCAAATAAAATGGATTAAAGAGATGGCTCCGTGTTTAAAAGTACTTCTTTCCCGTCAGAGGACCTTAGCTTAAATCCCAGCACCCTCACTGTGCCTCATCGCTTTGGGTAACTCCAATTTCAGGGGATACAATAAACTTTCTGACATCCTCGGACTACATACATGAACAAACACGTTGGAAACTGAATGGTAGCAAATACCATTAACACAGAGGGGTGGAATAGTGTTGATGTCACAGCTCTACAAGAAAGATGAGTGTTATAGCCAAGTATCCTCAGAAACACTGAGCTCAACCAAAGACTTTCCAGACATCTGTTCAAACAACTTCCTCTTCAAGAGAAAAAAAAATGCATGCATTTCTTTTTATATGTCTTAGTTAGGGTGTCTGTTACTATGATAAAACACTGTAACCAAAAGAAAATTGGGGAGGAACAGGTTAATTATTTCTGCTTACACTCCCATATCACAGTCATAAGAAATCTGAAATGAACCCAGATGATAACTTATGGCCTTACCGTGAGTCAGAGCATGGCTTCCAGGTTTACAGTGTTAGGTATTGAACTTGAAAGGATTTGTGCACAGACAAACATACTCTGACCTCATTATAGACCCCCCCCAGTCTATTATTTCTTGTTTCTTGGAATATTTTATTATTTTGTCTTCCACATAATTTCTTTCTATCTCTATCCTCTTTATAATATGCTTGATTATCCTTGGGTAAGGAATTACCTTCCATAAGTGAAATCCTGTACTCATAACCACTCCTTCATACTTTACTAAATTTTATCAATAGCTGTTGTATTGTGCTTTGTCTATTTCCTCCTTGAATAACTTAATCCTTGCACTGTCAAGAAGTTACTACAGCTTGAGACCATACATCTACAGATACTTGATTTTTGACAAAGAAACCAAAACCACCTAATGGAAAAAAAGACAGCATCTTCAACAAATGGTGCTGGTCTAACTGGATGTCTACATGTTGAGAAGTGCAAATAGATCCATATTTATCACCTGTACAAAACTAAAGTTCAAGTGGATCAAGGACCTCAACATAAAACTAGAAACACTAAACCTGTTAGAAGAAAAAGTGGAGAAGATCCTTGAACTCATTGGCACAGGAGACAACTTCCTGAACAAAACACCAACAGCACAGGCTCTAAGATCAACAATCAATAAATGGGACCTTGTGAAACTGAAAAGCTTCTGTAAAGCAAAGAACACTGTTGTCAGAACAAAACAACAGCCTACAGATTGGGAAAGGATATTCACCAACCCTATATCTGACAGAGGATTAATAACCAGAATATATAAAGAACCCAAGAAGTTAAAAAGCAACAAATCAAGTAATCCAATTAAAAAAATGGGGTACAGAGTTAAACAGAAAATTCTCAATTGAGGAATACTAAATGGCAGAGAAACACTTAAAGAAATGCTCAACATCCTTAGGCATCAGGAAAATGCAAATCAAAATGACCCTGAGATTTCACCTTATACCCATCAGAATAGCTAAGATCAAAACTCAAGTGACAATACATGCTGGAGAGGATGTGGAGAAAGGGAACCCTTCTCCACTGCTGGTGGGAATGTAAACTTGTGCAACCGCTTTGGAAATCAATCTGGCGCTTTCTCAGACAATTAAGAATAACGCTTTCTCAAGATCCAGCTATAGCACTCCTAGACATATATCTAAAATATGCTCAAGTACACAGCAAGGACATTTGCTCAACCATGTTTGTAGCAGCTTTATTCTTAATAGCCAGAATCTGGAAATAACCGAGATACCCCTCAACTGAGGAATGGATACAGAAATTGTGATACATTTATATAACACTACTCAGCAATTAAAAACAAGGAAATCATGGAATTTGCAGGTAAATGGTGGGAACTAGAAAAGATCGTCCTGAGTGAGTTATTCCAGAAGCAGAAAGACACACAAGGTATATACTCACTTATACGTGGATATTAGACATATAATATAGAATGAGCATACTAAAATCTGTACACCTAAAGAAGCTAAGCAGGAAGCAGGGCCCTGGATAAGATGATCAATCCTTACTCAGAAAGGCAAATGGGATGGACATTGGAAGAAGGAGAAAACAGGGAACAGCACAGGAGCATACCAGAGGGGCTTTGAAAGACTGTACCCAGCAGGGTATCAAAGCAGATGCTGAGACTCATAGCCAAACTTTGAGCAGAGTGCATGGAATCTTATGAAACAGGGTGAGATAGAAAGACCTATAGGAGACAGGAGCCCTACAAGGAGAGCAATAGAACCAAGAAATCTGTGCCCAGGGGTCTTTTCTGAGATTGATACACCAACCAAGGACCAGACATAGAGATAACTTAGAACCCCTGCACAGATGTAACCCATGGCAGCTCTGTATCCAAGTGGGTTCCCCAGTAAGGGGAACAGAGACTGTCTCTGACAAGAACTCAGTGGCTGGCAATTTAATCACCTCCTCCTGAGGGGGGAGCAGCCTTACCAAGCCACAGAGGAAGACAATGCATCCAGTCCTCATGAGACCTGATAGGCTAGGGTCAGATGGAAGGGGAAGAAATTTCCCCTATCAGTAGACTTGGAGAGGGGCATGGGAGAAGATGAGGGAAAGAGGATAGAGTTGGGAGAGGATGAGGAAGGGGGCTACAGCTGGGATAGAAAGTGAATAAACTGTAATTAATATAAAAAATAAAAAGAAAAAAAGAAAATAACCAGAAGTTTCTATATGCAATTTGTATCACACACTTACATGATCAGTAAAGGCCTTGTTACTGATGGGCCTTAAGTACCACTGTTCCCTAAATTTGTTGTTCTGTTAATAAACAAACAACAAAATACAAAATACAATTTGTTTATAAAGTCCCCTCACTTATTTGAACTCTCACAGGCATCAGTAGGTGGAACAATAGATTAAAAAAAAGAAATCTGATTTATCACATGCTGTACAACTTGTTTTATTTTCCCATGTATTTTAGACAGAATTCTTCTTTGCCCTTGGGAATTCCGTACCCATGTGTTTGGCATTTTTCATATGCACACAGCATGATATTATCAATATTTACCTTCTTCTCAAAATGGCTCAAAGTCGTAGCGTCCCATATTTTTCAGGGCTTGCTCATAACCGTCTTAGTCAATCATACACAATGAGGTTGCAATAAATGATTTAAGACTGTGTTAATTGTATTTTGGGAGAGCAGATGGGGCTATGACATAGCTGAAGCTCAATGCTTTGTATATATATCCATTTATTTATTTATTTATTTATTTGTTTATTGGCTTCGAGTGCTAAAAAATGTATTTTTGGAACTTTGCAATTCAGTTAAGTGAATTGTCTTCACTCATTAGTCATCCAGAATCGAATGATATGAACAGTCTGCTTGAGGTTTCTTTGCTCATTTTAGGGCTTACCTCTACCAAGGACTAACAGAGACAGAGTATGTGTTGTTTTTGTTGTATTCAGTTAAAAGCAAACAAGCAAAAACTAAATCAAACAATCTGGGAAAAGTACCATTTCATGGTATAATTATGTAAGATCAAATTCATTTATAAGAGGACAAAAAAGAAATGCTTTCTGATGTCAATGGCTGGCCAAGTACAGTTTATTTTATTTTATCTAGTATTTTCTTCAGCCAAGGACATCAGAAAGCATTGTGTGTGTGTGTGTGTGTGTGTGTGTGTGTTTGCACATGTGTGAGCGCATGTAAGAGTGCGGAGTGGGGAGAAAGGTAGAGGGAGCTGGAGGTCTCAAGGACACCACAAGAAGACCTGCAAAGTAAACTAACCTGGGCCTATGGGGGCTCACAGAGACTGAACCACCAACCAAAGAGCATGCATGGGCTGGACCTAGTCCCGTACACATGTGTAGCAGATGTGCAGCTTGGTCATCATGTGGGTGGCCCAGTAATGGGAGTAGGGGCTGCCTCTGACTCTGTTGCCTGACTTTGGATCTGTTTCCCCTAGCTGGGCTGCCTTGTCAGGCCTCAGTGGGAGAGGATATATTTTGGTCCTGGTGGGACTTGACATACCAGGGTGGGTTGGTTCTCCTTGGTGGCCTCCCCTTCTCTGAAAAGAAGTTCAGGGGGAAATAGGGAGAAGGGAGTATGAGGCTGGGATAGGAGGGGAGAGGGCGTTAGAAATAGGCCGGAAGTGACTAAATAAGGAAAAATAGTGTAGATAAAATGTTAGGAAATGATCGTTGTTTTCTGCTTATAGGCAACTAGGTACCTCTTTTAGGGAATGAAATTTTATATTTACAAATGAAAACATAATATTAGACTGTAATCTTTTAAATGTTTTCAAAACAACTCAGTATAATCCTTGTAATGAGTTTAAGCATAATCCAATGCCATGTGTACTTTTAAAGGTAAGGTGTTTAAGATCATTCACACACTGGATCAGCAACAACAAAATTTTTTTTTTAAGTAGGAAAAGCCAAAACAATTTTTTTTAAATGAAAACTAGGTGGTCTGTGATGTCATCAGATGAGCAAAAACTCTCTTCTCATGTGAGCAATCGGTGATAATCATGCTCGTTAAAACGGCTACAGTTTCCCATAACAGTGCCACTCTGCATTTAACTGGTGCAGTCTTAGTGAATGGCTAATAATGAGCTGGTCAATAAGTTGAGCATAATAAGGAGTATAAATTTCAATATACAGTTCAGTAAAAATCTTCAATATAAAAGAATCGTTTGGATATCCTTCATAGATTTTCATAAGCCATGAAAAACAGCATAATTCCAAGATAATAAGATGGAAGTATTGCCAAAGTCATGCTGAAGGTGGATGTGTTATTTCTGGAAATTGATTATTACTCTGGAGCCAAATAGAGCTGGGATTTGTGTGTGTACACAGCATATCATGAACTGGAAATTTAGCCAATCTATAGTTTATTTGATCAGGCTAGACAACTAATCTAGAAAATGCAGGTTCTTTAGCGTCTCATTTAGCTTGACTGTCTGCTCTGATCCCATTATAGGAGAACTGCCAAGTCTGGGCTTCATCTGGGCTCTGAGACAGCCCTGAGAAAAATGTATGGGAGTTATTTTGTTGTGAGTTTTTAATCTTTTAAGTTTTCTACTGAAACTTGTTTCATTAAAGTGGAAAAAACCTGTCAGAGCTGCCTCTGTTGTTTGCTTTATTTTCCTAGAGCTGGTGATCTGCTTTATGTACAGAATCCCCCCATGATGGTTTACTGTGCTTTCCAAGCCATACGTTTTTCTGGCCATGTTTTGAATCTATGATGACATTGTTTTGGTTAAACTTGACATCCAGTGTATGTTTTAGATTAGTTTGATTCTCATTTAAGGTAATATTTAATAATAGCCTGAGACTGTGAAAGTTTTTCCACCACTCATATGTAGAATATTTACTAGAGATGCCAAGTTATGCCACAAAAAAATGCCATTATGCCTTCAGTATCTGCTAATTTGTTCTTTAAAAAGTGAATGTTTTGACTGGAGGCAGAACCCGTCCTTTTCCTTAGCAAAAAGCTATTTTAAATTTTTACCTTTGATCAAATTCACAAATACTTTAAAAATGGATCAAATTTTGTATGGTAATGCTATTCTCAGGAATATAAATGTGATGTTTCATTTTGTGACATTTTCTTCAGGAGTAGAACATTATGACACGACAAATAGAACTTTCTGGGCGTTTTTTTTTTTTTTTTTTTTTTTGACTGTATATTTAGGTTTATTCTTAATAGTAGCAGCAGGGAGAACACATTGTAAGCTAAATTGGTTAATTGAAGTTGGAACCAGTGCTACCTTTATACATAGATCATATACCAGAAGATAATTAAGAATTGCATTAAGATAATCTTTTCTGGGCGTTTTGACTCCCTTAAACTCATTTGTTTTCTAGTGTTCAAAATTTGAATTGAAATTAAACTCTTCTGTTTTGAGTATGGTTTCTCTAGATATACATGTTGGCCTTTTAGAAGCTAGAAGCTCATTAGCTATGACTATCAGAATTTTTAGTTGTTAGCATGTATAAAATTAATAATAGTTTAAACAGTTATTTTGTAGTCCTTTACTTTTAAGGAGAAAGTAAGCTGCAACAGTGAGACTCTCCTGATGTGATTAATACAAAGTCACCCAAACAAAATGGGTTTTGTGTGTTCTTTTACTAATCTTAATGTGCCTTCTCAGTACCTACCATTGATTCTTTACATATAGTAAACACTTGATACCTCTAGAAAATTGTCCCAGGACTTGGAATTTGGAGGGAAACACATTGAACTTCATGCCTGGTCTCCAGATTTAGTGAATGTCAAGCCAGTGGATATAAGAAGCTGCACAGAATTGTTTCTACCTTTACAAAGCACAATCTAAACTCTCATAGAATGTTAGACCCTGCCTTGAAGATTGATGATGGAAAATGGGTGAAGTCAAGTACGATTTCTGTGCTCACAGAGGCAAGTCTAGTAGCTGTTGATGAAATTCCTGATGGAACAGCCTACCCTCATACTGTTTTACACTAGCTATGGCCCAACACAAGTTCACACTAGCTTTGGCTGGCCTTGATAGTCACAATGATAACCCTGAGTTGCTCTAATTCCAAATATTCTGTAAAACTTGAACTTGCCTCTAAGAGTAGGGGACAGCCCTGCCACAGTAAAGCCACTTTCATTAGCCAGTGACTCACTCTGTACCCTGACCCTTCACATAAATCTCTGAGGGAACTAATCAATAAAGAACTCAGAGAAAAAATTTCTCAGTTCCCATAACAAAATAAACCCTGTCCTTTCCAGATCGTGATTATTTGGAAGGTGGCTACAGGGAATTTCCCACAGTAGTCACAGGACACTCAAAGGTGTGTCCCTCTACCAAACACTGTGTATATGTGCCAAATTATGAGAAAAACATAGTTCAGAGAAGTGATTTCACTACGTTAGTACTTCTGAAGAATTTATTTCATTTTTCAATTCGTTTCGTTTCCAATTCATTTCACTTTTTTTCACTTCACTTTTAATTTCTGTGAAAGTGTGAGCTCTTGTGTCTGAAGATTCTACAAACCCTTTTCACTTTCTTGTACTTGTTCCAGAGAGAGTCTATTTCTCATGCCTGGTAAAACCAAACAATCTGGATATTGTGCCTTCAAGTGACTGAAACCCAGCTTCGCCAACCCTGACTGCAGATGTTTAACCTTAGCTTGGTGCAACTTCATTCCTCTAACTCCAAAGCATGGATGTGCTGTTATGGTTGTAGTGCCGATGTCAAAACAGCACTATGAGGTTGTGAGTGATCAGTGAGTATTGTAGGACCTTCCCATTAAGAGTGAGGCCTCCCTGCTGTCTGAAGTCCACGGTGCTGTAAGGTGGACATGCTCAGGTTGGCGGTCCGAGACTGCTACCCACTTATGCAGTATTTCAGTGTTCAGGAGGTGGAGGTAGAGCTGTTACTTTCTTTGGTGCAAAGTAGGTACTGTGAATTTTCTGCACAAACAAATGAATAAAGGAGTGTGGTCAGCTATGATCTTCAACAAAGCTATATTGCTCTATATTGGCCACCAAATTTCTTTCACTTAAGCTACAAAAGTAGCAAGTAAAATTGTATAGCATTATATGTTTTCAATATAAATGGATATGTTTAATTTCATTACGTAGAGATGCAAGAATGGTATTATGAAGACTGGCTAATATTTTTAGCCAAGCAAAGGGGAGCCTTCTCCAGATAATGCTCTGTAATGAAGAGTGAGAAGCATTTCCATTGCTTTGGCTTTTCTTTAAAACTTTTATTTCCTTCATCATCAACCTCTTCGAAGGGACAGCCAGGAAAAAAATCAATTGAGATTATTTTTTTCTCCTGGCAGTTAGCAAGCCTGGACCAGCCATCTCATAAAACTACCTGTTGGCAGAATGCCTGTTCAAGAGGCAACGTCAATTCAATGAATCTTGATGATAGGAGCCACAATCCCAGATTGACAGGGGAAAGCCATAGAAGGACCAATCTATGCTGGAAGAGGAGGACCTGAGAATCAATCTACACTTTATAATCCCACAACACATATACCTAATGGTTATGACGATTGTACTTTATAACTCAGATGAGCAAACCAAGGGATTCTTGTTTCTAGGGGAGTTGATTCTAAAGACACCCCTCTGAGATATCGCTACAGGTAATGGCAGGCAGCTCATTATGAGCCTGCACTGAATGAGTGTTATGATCAAATTCACACCTTAGTGCTCTCAGAATAATGACTGCAGAATCCAGGATGTGATGTTCACTTAAATTGTTTTGTTACACTAAATGCCAAGGGTGATAATGCCATCCATTTCTCAGACAGCGGTAAGCAGAAAAAGAAAATCTGCTTCAAATCTCAATGGATGACAGGTTAAATTACCACTAAATATATTTATTATTCCATGTTGGACGAAGTTATTTCCAGAAATGTTGAAAGGAAACAATTTTCCTCCTGACTTCAGTGGAGATGGTCATTATTTTTCTTGTTTTTAAGATACTAAAGAAAAGAGGAAAATTCATAAATTGCCCAAACAGCAGTGGAGGGTTTCATGTTTTCAGTAATTTAAGAACCAAAGGAAAAATATAAAATCATCACACGGCACAGTCAATGTTACAGAAACATCAACATCACCTTTAAATGTTCTAAAGTGGGATATAAGCACGGCTATACTACTGGACCGGAGGTCCCCTGTGTTACCTGAAAACACGTTCATAGAGAGATTTCCACAGGACTGACTGGGGAAGAAACCAAAGTAAAGGAACTTCCTGACAAAGAACAAATGACAATTGGGTTATGGGACCAAGAGTGAGGAATGATTGCCTGAACAGCACCTTTGGCACTGTGGGAGATGAAGCGTACTAGGGTTGCTTCAAGATGTTGGTAAATTTTACTGAATTGATGCTTTTCTACAGCTCTGTTAATACACGTGGTACGTGCTTGTAGCTCATCTAAACTGCCCGTACCCTGATATTCCAAATGACTTAAACATCGTTCTGAAGAAGGCATTATCCAGCAAACAAATGAATAGAAAATAATTCAATGAATGTCTCTTACTTTATACTAAGACGATGTTTCAGGCCCTATTGTGTGGCACTGATGAGTTCTTTTCTTCATGGAACATGCTTTGAATGTTTTGCTCTCTTAAGCGGCAGAAAAGACCTATACTGGGTTTTTGTTTCGTTTTGTTTTGTTTTATTTTGTTTCTGAAATGCGCACATGTTGAACATCTGGATGCCGTAGTATCAAAGCCAGTCAACACAGGAAGTCAATAGGCACTTTCTGCTTGTAACCAAAAGAGTGCCATGCTTGCTTTCTATCGAGCTGTGTCTAAACTGGGTAAAGAGAATCGGTCTCTGGTCAATAAATAACAAATCAGCTGTTTCATAAATCAGGCCTGTCAAAGACACACAAGGCCCAAGCAGGGGCTTTCCTCTCTGCTTATTTGGGACCTGGTAGCATCTGGTTAATAATAATAAAAAAAAGGTTTCTTGTGCTTTTGACAGCTGTTTGGATATTCTGTTCAGCACTGTGCAAGCTTTACTAGCTGTTTAAACTTATTGCCTCCTCCCAAGCCGCACACTTCTTCCTGCCTCAGACCTTAGAACAGACTCTCAGCTCACACAAAGAGGAAGAAACCAGAGTTGAAGAATTAATACTCATAATTAGACAGCTGGCTGTCTAATTTTTTCTTAAGTTAGGTCTTTGCTACAATTATTATATTCCTTTTAACTGCAGAGTTTCCACTTACCTCTGAAATTATTGATACAAATCAAAGGTAACAATTTATCAGCCTATCTCATTTCTTCTTTTTAAGTTTTCTCACTAAAAGATAATTACTATAAGAGCTCTCATTTCTACCCTTCTTTCAAGTCAGTACAGTTAATTGTCAATATCAAGTTCACTGTATGCAGACCAGTGGATGCACATTCTCAAGGCCTTTGGAATATATCCTGGCATCACAAAAAATAAAAATAAAAATAAATTGCTATGCATAGGCTAACTTGTGTAGTTTTCATGTATGTAACTAAGAGCTTGTGATGAACAGATAATAGACTGAGAAACTAGACAAAAGACTCCAAGGGGGAATGAAAGGTGTTAGAAAAGGAAGAGGTCAAAGGTCAGATATGACGCTAAAGTGTAAATCAGGCTATGGGGTGGTAGAGTCCTAGAAAATGTTTGCAGAATGGAAAAGATGAGGCAGGGGGAGCAAAAAAAAATATCTAATTTTATTTGAATATGTCTTTATGAAACCTAAATTTCTGTATGTTTGCACTAAATTATTAAATGAATACAGTATTTTAAAACAATACTGCTCAACTTGTCTATGAATTTTTTGTTGTAGTTATTACGCTTTGGAAGATCAGTGGTATTTGATGAACCTTTTGATAAGCCTCATGTGCATAGCATCAAAACCCAGAAGGTCATATTTTTGGAGTCTCCACTGTTAATGGCTGTATATACCTTTCTATCTCTTTAGAAACGTCTTCTCATCTATCCTGGCCACACCAAAACACTGTCACCTCCAATGTTCAGATCACTTACTTAAATGATGCTTCCATTTCCAGACTCATGTGATTCTCTCAGCTTTCATGTTTATGACTCAAGCCCAACTACATCTTGTTTGCTTTTGAGGTGGTCCTTAGTTTACGCATGTGTGATTTCAAGCTTACTTTCCCGTATGTTTTGTGTAAGTAGGAGATACATTCCCTAAGGAACACTGCATTGCCAGAGTGTTCATTGGTTTATGATGAGTACTGATGTGACGTTTGTAGTTTATGCTGCTATTATGGAAGAATCTGGATATAATGAATGGTTTGTTTGGCGCTGTGGCTTCTGAGACCGCTAGTTCTTCCCTCATGTACTAGACCTTCCAAGTATTTGTGAATTAGAGTTATACTAACGAGTTATTCATAAGCCATATTCAACATTAATTCAGTGACAGGGAATGAATTTGGTGGTGTGTACTCCTACATGGCTAAATTTCAATTATGAGTCTGTGATATGATTTTCCATGACTCAAGATGAGATCAGTTTTTTCCCCTTTGAAGTTACTGCAAACATTTAAGTTTCATATTCAAACATTTTAGGGTCCACAGTTGAGTGTGTGTTTTCTGGATTTATTTAAATGCCTTGCAAATATGCCAAAAGAGAACAGGATCATTCTTGCCTCCAGCCTGCCAGTCTTCTCTTTCTCTCTAACATCTCATTTAATTTCTCCCTCAAATCCTCCCTTACAATACTTGCTACCTACAATTCAATAATAAGCAATGCATTGCTTTTTATACATGCAGTTAAGCCACAGCCTCAGCTCAGACTGCTAAGTCAGCAAGTTATTTAAACTTTTGCAGTCTCTCCTTCAAGTGCAAAGTTACGATACTCATCAAATCGACTTGTGTTGAGAATTAAGCAAACTAATGCTTTTAAAGTATCCACACTTGAACCTGACAGGTTCTGTTGTGAGAGTGTTTGCTAAATGAATAAATAACATTGAATTTGGATTGGGAATTTATTCAAAGCCTTCTCTGTACTCATAAACTAAGCTTTGTAATACTACACAGAGTCATCACGTGGCCTTAAGCTTACACAGTAAGTGATGAAGCATAATTCCACAAGATAACTGAAACTGTCTTTCTCACCATCACTTCCTCACTGCAATATTCCTGCTGCACAACTAAAGAACTGTTTCCTGAAGATGTGGGGATCATCTTTGATGTAAAAGGCTGTATGCAACCTTTTACATCAAAACATGCAGTTAAGTGTGATTAGCCTGCCTTTCTGTACTTCAGAGTTGTAGTCCATGAATCTCAATCCATTCTGTGTCCTTTTGGAGTAGAGGCTTAGAAGGGCTTTGGGATTAAAGGCATGCCCTATATGGAATCCGACAGGCCACTGATTGCACATGGCACAAGCTACTTGTCTTGTTAGCTTCCTGGTTTGGGCATCATTGTGGTTGTCTTTTCTCTCTTGAATATAAGCCATCTGTGGAGACAATATAGCACAACTATTTCCTTCTACTTATCGAATTCCTTGAGCTTAATTTACTTTTTATTAAATTTGGCTTCAGCCTCATTCACTTCATTCATTGACTTTTTATGTAATAAGTCATTTTAAGCCAAAGCATATTCACTGCATATAGATAATCAAAGCTGATAGTTTCCCTCTTGAAAGTGTCAATGTTTTGTTTTGTTTTGTTTTTAAATTTGGAAAACTTTGGAGTTAAAGCTAATCCCAAGGGCATTCACAGAACAAATTTCACACAAATGACTCACGGCGGGTATGTAAAGATGTACTTTCTTAGACAGATGGGATGTGCATTGAACGTATGACAGGAGTCTACTGAGCGCATCTGAAAGACTCTAACTAGCAGTGTTTTCAAAGCAAAGACTCATGACCAAACCTTTGGCAGAGTACAGGAAATCATAAGAAAGATTGGGAGTTAGTCTGATGGGGAAAGGATAGGAGCTCCACAAGGACCAAATATATCTGGGCACAGGGTCTTTTCTGAGACTGACATTCAACCAAGGACCATGTATGGATATAACCTAGAACCTCTGCTCAGATGTAGCCTGTGGTAGCTCAGTAACCAATTGGTTTCCCAAAGTGAGGGAACAAGGACTATTTCTAACAGGAACTCAATGGCTGGCTCTTTGGCCTCCCCACCCCCCAAGGGAGGAGCAGTCCTGCTAGGCCACAGAGGAGGGCTTTGCAGCCAGTCCTGAAGATACCTGATAAAATAGGATCAGATGAATGGGGAGGAGGTCCCCCCTATCAGTGGACTTGGAAAGGGGCACGGTGGAGATGAGGGAGGGAGGGAGGGACTGGGAGGGAATGAGGGATCAGGACACGGCTGGGATACAAAGTTAATAAAATGTAACTGATAAGAAAAAATAAAATTAAAAAAAAAAAGATGTACTTTCTTCATCCAGTTCAGTGTGCTGAGGGCCATTTTTCCCATCCTTTACACGGGTGCATTTTTACTGAGCTGCTATGTTGGGTATATCTCTATTCATCCAAGGAGTGAAATTTCTCTCTCAATTGTCTGCTTAAAATATGTCACAAAACACTGCTAGTTAGAGTCTTTCAGCAGTGTTTTCAAAGCAAAGACTCATGACCAAACCTTTGGCAGAGTACAGGGAATCATAAGAAAGATTGGGAGTTAGTCTGATGGGGAAAGGATAGGAGCTCCACAAGGACCAAATATATCTGGGCACAGGGTCTTTTCTGAGACTGATATTCAACCAAGGACCATGTATGGATATAACCTAGAACCTCCGCTCAGATGTAGCCTGTGGTAGCTCAGTAACCAATTGGTTTCCCAAAGTGAGGGGAACAAGGACTATTTCTAACAGGAGCTCAATGACTGGCTCTTTGGTCTCCCCACCCCGAAGGGAGGAGCAGTCCTGTTAGGCCACAGAGGAGGGCTTTGCAGCCAGTCCTGAAGATACCTGATAAAATAGGATCAGATGAATGGGGAGGAGGTCCCCCCCATCAGTGGACTTAGAAAGGGGCACGGTGGAGATGAGGGAAGGAGGGAGGGACTGGGAGGGAATGAGGGATTGGGACATGGCTGGGATACAGAGTTAATAAAATGTAACTGATAAAAAAATAAAAAATAAATAAATAAATATATGTCACAAAACCCTTCCAATAGTTTAACCACCCAAATTATTATGTATTTCATATACATCTAACAGTTTTAAGGGCTTAAAAGATAGTGCAGGATGTAAGAGCACTTAATAATTTTACAGAAGACCTGGGATCGGTTCCCAGAACCTATATGGCAGCTCACAAACTTAAGTTTAAGAAAATCGGACACTTCCTTTTGTCCTCTGAGGGCACCTGCACATGGTACTCATAATATACTCAGGCACACATAACTACACATAGAATAATATGTACATCTTTTTGGATATTTTAAAAAATTAAAACATTAATTTATATGAATCTGCAAAAAATGTATATCATTATATCCTAGGCATTTCAGGCATCAAGTATTTCCTGTTTATCAAACTAAAACTTTCTAAGGAGTGAAAGGCTAAAGACCAATAATGTGATGCCATGGTAGGCATAAAGTCATGCTTTGGAAGTGTGAACCATGTGTTAGATTAGAACTACAAGTTGAAACAGAAGAGTTAAAGATTTCTAAGTGTGTAGCCCTTTAAAATGTTTTTGGAGTGAGTGTGTAGTTTTAAACATTGCAACTTTCTTTCCTGGATTTCAATATTTTTGTACATCCCTCTTGCTGATTTTTCCCCATACCTGAAGTCTCTAATTTCACCTCATTTCCATTCTCTCTATAGAAACCTTTAAAATATTTGATATTGAAAATATCATATATGAAGACAGTTTCTTTTGATTATAACCACTCCTGAAACCAGCCTCCTGTTGAATGTATGTATTTTTACTATTATTTTTTAAAGGTTTGTTTTATTTTTAATTGTTTATATGTGTCTGTTGGTCTAGGGATAGGTACACATAAATGCAAGTGCCCACAGAATCCAGAAGAAGGTGTCAAACCCACTGGAGACAGGGCTATAGATAGGTGTCAGCTGCAGATGTGGGTGCTGGAAACAGAAGTTCGGTCCTCTGTCAGAGAGGTGAGTGTTATTACCCACTAAGCTATTTCTTAATCCAAGATTGTCTTCTTTTTTTTTTTTTTTTTTCAATGCAGTTTATTCAGGAACCTTGAACAATCATCTGACCCTGGGGAAAGCCAGCCCACAGCTTAAATAGCCTCTGGGTAGCCAACCCAGGCGTGCCACATGGGCAATGCAGATAGGTCCACATTACATGGAAGCAAGCCAGATCCTCAGCCTTAGCCAAATGTGGAATTGTTCGTGACAGAGAGCACTCACCATCGGGAAGGTGGAAGGCGGAAACCAGCTCCATCTTTAAGGCACAGCATTCCGCAGCTCTCTACAGTTCCCCCTTTTTGTTTTAGACGCATCAGGCAAGAGTAGAGGTCTGATCTCTGATATTAGAAATAAATTGGGACTTTGTACCAATGTTCATTTAGGTGTCATCCACCCAAAGAGCATCAGACACGTCCGATACCTTTTTCTCAGAGGCGGGACCTGGGGTATCAACCCGCATGCAATCAGACATGCTCTTCTCTGGGTCGAAAGCGGCTGACCCTGAGTGCAGTACTTAGCCTCGCATCCTGAGCATAACATTTTAGCTTTTTATGGTATCCAACCATGCTTGGGGAGAATGTCCTGCTTCAATGGCTGTAAAGGCCTGAATGATCATGGCTGCATCACACTGTTGTGAGACTCTAATCTTGCATATATACCACAGGCAAACCAAGGAGACCAACACCAGAAGGCCTGCTAACGCTCCCATGCCCGCCCATTCCTTCAGATGATTCATGGCTGCAGCAATCCATGATGATAATCCTGTGGCTAGTCCTGTGTCCACTCTGGTAGAATTTACTGTGACAATGGCCACTCTCAGCTGCTCCATCGTAGTATCGAATTCTCCAGTCCAATTACCTAAAATATAGCTCGACAATTGTTTAGACAGATTTGCAGCACAGGAAAAATTCTCATGTTATATGCTAGTGACTCAAAGTCCAGCATATTTTCATTGACAGCCAAGTTGAGCGATTTGCCATAGGGTATCAATTTGCTCCTGCACGAGGTCAATCCTCTGATTGAACACCATCAAGCTTCCTTTTAGTTGAGCATTAATTCCTTTATGTACAACTAAGGCATGAGCTACATTGGCTAAATGATTATTCAGGGTCTGAGCAGTCTGTCCAGTATGACTCATGGCTAATGCCCCGGTGGTAGCTCCAACAGCCGCCAATGAGATGGTAGTAACAATGGTGGCTGTAGTTCCAAGATCCCTTTTCTGTCTGAAGAGAGTCATAGCGTGAGGGGCATCAACGGGCACAGGCACCCAGTGAGGCATGCGAGTAACCAGGGCATACCTAAATTTACTAGCATTCCAGCATTGGGCAAAAAAAGCAAGTATCATTACCACAATTACTTGGCTCTATCTGGCTAATAATGAATAAAAATGGGGGATATAGACAAACAGGTGTGGGCTTATAGGAAATATTATGAGAAGCCTTAACCCCAAGATTGTCTTCTTAACACCATGAGTATTATTAGTATTGACTCTATCAACCCTTACCAAAACTGTGATAAGAGTAAACTACCAGCAACCTCATCTCCAAAGGAAAGTGACTCTCCTATTCTACCAGAGAATAGGAGAAAGAGAAACTGCAATAGCTTTCCAGAGAGAGTGGGAGTCGCAGGCTGCCCTTCCCACCCTTGCTGAAATTTTGAGTAGCTTGATCTTCCACAGGTCCTGTGACGGCAGCACATATATTGTGATTTGATGTGTGCATCACCCATTTCATGTCCGGAAGACATTATTCCACAGTTCTCCACTCATCATAAGGCTCTAACTTTCTTTTTGCTCCTTTTACAAGATGTTCTTTGAACCCTGAATGAAGAGAGGTTGATTTCTTTGACTGACTTTTTGCTGAGCACTCAGTAACTATTCTCAGTACTTTGACCAGCTGTGGGTTTCTGTATTAGCTATTGTTCATTGCAAAAAAAAAAAAAAAAAAAAAAAAAAGAAAAAGAAAAAGAAAAAAAAAGGAAGCTTCTCTGACAAACAAATGGAAAATAATATAAATATTTGGAGGACAAATACCACCAGTATATTCTTCCCCAAGGGCCTATGAGCTCTCCAGTCATGGGTCTTTAAGCATGTTTATGGTACCAGACATGAAATTCCTCCTGTGGAGCAGGCCTTGAATCCAATTATAAAATGGTTGATTGCCCCTATAACTCAGTTAAGAGAATATTGGCTTCTTGACAATACTAAGTCCTCAGATGCAGGAAAATGGGATGAGATTTCTGAGTAGACTTGTTGGTTTCAACACTGTTTTGTACTTTTTACTGAACTCACTATAAATGCTACTGTAAATGGTAATTTCCGTAATTGTTCATTGAAATTGTTCAGAGAAAGCATGTACTATTGGTTGTATGTAATGATCTTATGCCTTTCCTGTGCTGAACTTACTTTAGCTTAGAAGTCCATTGGTTGGTTGCCTTTGACTTTCTATATGAACTACAATTTTTGAAAAGAAAGACGGCTTTATATCTTCATAATTTGGATGCCTTGTGTTGCTTATAATTGCCTCAACTGGAACTTGCAGTCTCGTGTTAAATTGGAGTAACAACGTCAGATGTGCTCATCTCAACCTCAAACCTAAAGGCAAAGCAACTATCATTCCCTAAGAGCGCATGTCAGATACATGTTTCTTATATCCTTCATTAATTGCAGAATTTTTCTTCTCTAGACAGATGAGGATTTTGTGTAATAGAAGGTATTTGTTATTTTCAAATCCCTTTTCAGTATTCAGAGAGACAAACAAATGAAGAGTTTAGATTATTTTCTTACCATCGCTGTAACAAATGCTTATGAATCTTTTGGGTAGAGACAACAGAACTATTCTAGTTTGCATAACAAAAGTGAAAAAAAAGTGTCAGGGAACTACACACCCTCCGAATATTCTAAGGAGGGAGGTTCCCCTGGCATGGTTCATCTAGTTCCTATAAATCCGGAGGCCCTATGCCTTGTGGCTACATAGTTGTAATATCTGACTCTGTACACTTGGTTTATATTCTTACATTTTTGCTTCTTTATTCTATGACTTAATTCTTTCTCTTTGCCTTACTTCTTTCTCTTTATCCACAAGAATGCTTTATAATGTGTTGACTGATATTTAAATGTTAAAGTAACTTTCATAATTGCAACCCTGAGATGAACCTCTGGATTTGGTAGCCTTCATTCATTACAAAAATTTGATAGCTTTCACTCATTATATAAATTTGGTAGCTTTCATTCATTATATAAATTTTGTTGAGAAAATTTGTGTACTTGCTCCTGGAAAAATATTTGTGAATGGTCAGGATTTTTTTGTGATAGATTTGGGTGGTTTGGGTATAAAATACTGACCCAATGAGAAATGTTTTGACTGTTTTGTTGTTATTGTTGTTTGTTTGCTTTGATGTTTGATAGAATTCTTCAGTCAAGGATTTTTTGCCTTTTACTCCCTAGTTTGCTGGCTTATATTGCAGGCTGGAGTTGAATTAGGCAATGTCAGGCAAGAGCTACCTCTCCAGTTCTAATCTGATTTGTTATTTGATTCTCTTTTTCTTACTTGGCTTTTATGAGTCAGCAAAGAAATGTTCAGTACTCATTTGTTTTTCTCTCATCTAGGTTAATTCTTGCTTTAATATTAGCTATTTTCTTCATGCTGAGGTGTATTTTTTTAACCAGTTTTTAAGGGCGAAATTTACCTAATTAATATAAGATATATCTATTTTAATATGTGATCACAGCTATAATTTCATAATAAATACTTAGTAACAACCCATAAGTTTCATGTTTTCTTATTTTTTGTCAATTTTTAAGTCAATATATTTTCAAATTTTCATGATTTATTCTGTGACTTGATGGTTATTTAGGAGGCTATAATTTAATTTCTACCTCTCTATATAACTTTCTGAATTGTCCTATTATTGATTTCTTATTTAATTTCACTGTCTTTTAGAAAGAGGCACCTTGAAGGATTTCACTCTTTTTTGGTTTATAAAGGTGCTTTTATGGTGGACCACATGATCACTCTGAAACATTTTCCCATGTGCATTTGTGATAAATGTTCTCCTTGAGTTTAGAGTCAGCAGACAACTCTAAGTTCTGGGGGACGGTTACATCTTTCCTGAACTTCTGTCTAATTCTAAAGACTTTTGAAATTGGAAGGTCTATGCCTTCAGTCATTTTCATTAAATCGTCTATCTATTTTTCTAGTGTAGTCAGTTCTCGCTTGAAGCAATTTTCAGTCTGATTTTAACTGTGTTTTTTATGATTTATTTATAGATTAACACATGCATATTAACATATTAATATGTGTATGTATGAGATGTTGTGAAATATATTTTCAATGTGACACATAGATATCTTTTATTAAACCATAAACTTTAATCTTTCCTTTCTTGTTCTTCTAGAAAATCTCATATTAATATTATTTAAATTTATTCTGCTCTTATATATTACATCTTGACTGTAGTTTCCACTCTCTCCTCCTCTTCCAGTCCCTCCCATCTATCTCCTCTCTTCCCCAGATCCACTCTTCCTTCATTCCCTTCAGAAAAGGGCTGGCCTCCCAGAGGTATCAGTCAAATATGTCATATCAAGTTGCAATAGGACTAGACACATGCCCTCATATTAAGACTGGACAAAACAACCCAGTAGAAGGAAAGGGCCTCAAAAACAAGAGACAGCCTCTGCTTCCGCTGTTAGTACTCCCAAAAGAACACCAAGCTACACAACCATAATATATGCGGTGGGCCTAGGCCAGACCCAAGCAAGCTCCCTGATTTTCAGTTCAGTCTCCATGAGTCACTATGAACAATGATTAGTTGATTTTGTAGGCGTTCTTGTAGCGTGCCTGACTCCTCTTAGCTCCTAACACCCTTCTACCCGCTTATCAGCAGGATTCCCCAAGCCCTGCCTAATGTTCGGCTGTGGGTCTCTGGATCTGCTCCCATCAGTTGCAGGATGAAGCATCTTTGAAGACAATTATGCTAGGCTCTAGTCTACATGACTGCAGAGTAGAGGGATCCCTTTCCTGTGATAGAAAATATTTTGTCTCTTTTGTTACTAGTTTCAGCATCCAGCTCTGTGGTTAGTGTCTGTATGTTATGGCTTTTTTCTAATCTTGGTTTTTATCTTCTCTTTCTCTTAATGGGAAAGGTAATGTCTATGTGTTTTATTCATTTTCTAAATCTGTTCTAATGGTATCTTTATTACACTTATATATTATGTAACTTGTGCTGGGCTTCACATCTTCAATGCTCCATTTCCTCTCCACACTTGAAGTGTCTGTTCTCTGCTTCTTACTTTGTGTTAACTAGGCATTGTCTGGTGTATCACTTTACCTATATTTTTATATCTTCAGACTTTATTAATTTCTTGAATAGTTGATTAAGGACTAAACTAGTGTCTTAAATTTAGGACAATCTACTTTCAATCAGTACTGACTGCCAGTAGCAAGGAGAAGCTGTGTCTGCACCACTGTGCTTTAATTTTACTGTAAATTGCAGATGCATATATTATAATCCTGTCAACATAGGTTTATAGATGTTGCTTTGCTGAACTTGATTTTCAAACACTAAGAAGAGAACTACAGACAAATCAAATGTATTTGTAGTGCTATTCAGTCTGCTAGGGCAGTTAGGTTTACTGGGCCCTTTATTTTCTTGTAAGAATTTGCGATTTGGTGATTTTGTAATTCCACCTACAGGACTCCTCTTAGTATTTCTCATCGTGTGGGTCTGTGCTGCCAGGGATTTTTGCTACAGACAGAGTTCTTGGCTGACAATTCATGTGTTTCATTGTGAATACATCAACCTTTTCCATTTGCTTACCTGTCTTCCTGTGAGAAATCAGCTGTTACTCTTATTGAATAGTCTTTTCCTTGCTTTTCTGCCTTTACTGTTTTCCAGCTTTGACAACAGCAGTTTCACCAAGATGCGCCAAACTACAAATGTCTCAGGTTTACACTGTTCTAGATATGTTGAGTTTCTAAGTTTCCAAGGTGTAATTATAATTCGAAATTTTAAAATCGAATTTGTGAAACTGAATGCCTAGCTTTTTAACTAACTGATCGTGCATTCACCCTAGTGTGCCTGTTTGTTCCTTCATAGTTCCTGTTTACTCCTGGGTATGCTATTTAAGGCTGATATTAAAATTCCTTCACATTTACTTTTTTTTGATCACGTTTAATGTCTCTCCCCTCACAATTTCAGCACCTGGAGCCTGGGACAGTTTGGAAACATTTCCTCTAGTGGATGGACTGTATTTCCTTGTTTACTTATTATCATCATGGTTTCTGTAAAAACCCGAACAATTGTTTTCTTTCGCTGGGACTGACAGTCAGACCCAGGACATACTAAGTAAGCTCTCTACCCCTGAGCACCACCCCAGCCATGAAGCCTGAGTGCTTCAGGTATGAACTCTATCACACGATAAATGTAGAAGCCACCATCCCTATCCCTAGGGGTTTGGCGATGTCACTGTTTGATGTCCGTTACTCTCTTGGATTAAGTTTGTGTTCCCTATAATATGTAACCAACACATCTCTCTGTGGAAATGGTCATGATCTGTAAGCTTATTGGTCATATTTCCCCAGCTGCCTTTCATTTTAGTTTGAAGAGTCTGTCTGGAGTCTAGCATAGCACAGAGAGATAGCATAATCTCATGTTTGCCCCCTACATGTTGCGTTGGAAAAGTCTCCATCAGCCTAGAGACTAAGGCTGCTCTGTCCTCTCTCAGGCATGAACTCAGCTGTGCATATGTGCATGTCTTTATGCTACCCTGGGACCATCAAAGCCTTTCAAAGCTCCACAGTCTTCTTGTATACTCCAGATCTTCCTTTAAATTTTTTATCCAGGATGCTGTTTACTTGAACTGGTATTGCAGCCTTAGGCAGCTATAATGTTCAAGGCTTTTGCTGGATGTTTTTTACAAACACTCTGGGGATAGGTCTTTTCCTACAGAGGGAGATCGAATAATGACATGATCCTAGGAGCAGTCTTTTCCAGGGAGCTAGGAGGTCAATAGTGCCTGTGCTCTACAGATGGGCTTTTCTCAGGCCTGGACCTGGTTTGCCCTTCCTGTATTTGCATAGCTTCTGCTTCCACAGATACTAGGACTTCAAGGCTGATGGTTGCCAGGATCCTGCAGAGCTGAGGAGAAAGAAGGTAAAGGAAAAGGTTATGACTGTTAAGTTCAAATGATATAAACCCAATTGCTATTATGAAAGTTTTTTTTAATTTTTATTAATTACACTTTATTCACTTTGTATCCCCCCTGTAGCTCCCTCACTTCACCTCTCCCAATCCCTACCTTTCTCCCCCTTCTATACACATGCCCCTCCCCAAGTATACTGATAGGGGAGGTCTTCCTTTCCTTCCTTCTGACCCTAGTCTATTAGGTCTCATCAGGAGTGGCTGCATTGTCTTCCTCTGTGGCCTGGAAAGGCTGCTCCCCCCTCATGGGGAGGTGATCAAAGAGCAGGCCAATCAGTTCATGTCAGAGACAGTCCCTGATCCCATTACTTGGACACTGAGCTGCTTTGGGCTACATCTGTGCAGTGGTTCTAGGTTATCTCCATGCATGGTCCTTGGTTGGAATATCAGTCTCAGAAAAGACCCCTGGGCCCAGATTTTTTGGTTTTGTTGCTCTCCTTGTGGAGCTCCTGTTCCCTCCAAGTCTTTTTATGAAAAGAAAAAGCTCCCACTTCTTTCATAAGATTCCCTGCACTCTGCACTTTGCAGAAATGCTCCTACTTTTCAGGTATTTTGCTAATTTTTAGAATTTCAAAAATTCACCCTTGACAGAACTTTTTTCTTTGTGTATTTGTGTGTATGATTTACAGACCTCATTTCACCATCACAGAAGGACTGTGTCATACTAAAGTTTTAAAAGCACTGTTTTAAAAGCAAGTTTTGTTTGTTTGCTTACCAAACTGGCCACATTGTACAAACTGTATTGAAAAGTACCTGTTCAGAGATGAACACTGCAGACAGGCAGTAGGAGCATAGTCACAGCCTTTAGTAAGTGTTAGCATTCACCTGACTAGTAAAAGTGTGATGAGCTCGCTGGAAGTGGTGATTTGCCCTGTAATCCCAGCTACTCAAGATGTAAAGAGAGAAGAACACGTGTGGTGAGAGTTTGGGGTTTCTTTAAAAACCCTGTTACATCATGTGAATATGGTTTTGTTTTAATCCCAGGTATGAGATTAAACATTCTTCACAGCAGGTGATTATGCTTTGCCTCATGCACTAGCAGAGGAGTGATCTTTGCCAGCTGCAGATAGTTTAAGTCTGAGGATTCTGGAGAGGGTATAAATGGGAGAACCCGAGAGAGGTGGCTGCTGCTGCTGCTGTGTTTGCTATTGGTGGATTGCTGATTTGCTGGTTTGTTGGTTTGCTGGAGTGCTGGATATTCTTAAAGCAAAGACTGGACTTGTCTCAAAGAACTCTGCATCTCTAATCAATAGGAAGTAGCCTATAAAGATCTATGTCCCTTTCTCTTCTAATCTTCTTTCTCTCCTACCTAGTGTTGGAGGGCAGGGAAGGGATTAGAGTGATTCTACTCTAAGGGTTGAAAGAGAGATAGAGTCATAAGAACCCAAATAAAACAGATTTTAAAATATGCCAACAAGTGGTGGCCAGATGTGGCTAGTCATGATGGGAAGCTTGGTTTCTAATGCCTAAGAGTATATGGCAGGGAACAAAGGAACAGATATACTGCTTCAGGATGTCGGCAAAAAGTTTATTGCTGCTGCTGCCACTGGGTTTTCTCCCACTTTGCTGCAAGAAGGGATTTTCTATTTCTTCTGTGTCTTCTTCCTGTATTTCATTTCAAAAAAGGTTGGGAGAATGGCTGATCAATTAGAAAACGTGTGAGTGGAGGGGTATGAGAAACAGAGAAATAGATGAAATAGGAAAACCAGAAGCCTCACTCTATTATCTGGGTTTTTAAAGGGTTGCAGAATTGACTTTCCCACTAGAGAGTTTACAGGTAGAGGTTTAAGCACTTGGAAAGCAAAAAGCACTGGAAACAGGAAAACAAATGGATTTATTACCTTTTAAAAGTTATTGTATTTTTGGAGCAAAAAGACCAGACAGCAATAAAGACAAAGCCAGTATCCCAGCTGTTCCAGCCTCACAGCCTGCCTCAGTTACTCTTTCCTCAAAATTTTGCTTCCAGGTCAACTTCAAAATGGCTAACTCAAATGGTCTTACCTCACAGACTGTTTCAGCCAGGACTTCAATTAAGCCCTGCACTTTCCTATCCCACAGAGACCAGACTGTGAAAGATACAGCTAGCTCTCTCAGGATTTGGCAATATCCCAAATTTCTTAGGGTCTCCTAAATATGCCTTCACCCCCAGACAGCAGGAAACAATTTAAAGAACATGACACCTCCATTCCCAACAGGCAGGGTGGGTGGGATTTGGTCATTTGATGGGTTATGGATGTTTGTTGTCATTTGGGGGGGTGGGGGTTGGTTACAAGTTGTTCTTAGTTGAGGTCAGGGAGGATACAAAGGAAAGGAGGTTAGAATCAGGAATTTCTTTCTTTCTCTTTCTACCCTCTATCCTTCTTTCTCTCCTATCATTCTCTTCTATTTAGTGTTAGGGGAAAGAAGGAGGAAACGGAATAATAAAATTATATTAAAAAGTGGGAATGGGGGCTGGAGAGGTGGTTCAGAGGTTAAGAGCACTAGTTGTTCTTCCAGAGAACCCGGATTTAATTCCCAGCACCCTCACGGCAGCTCACAACTGTCTGTGACTCCAGTTCCGGCTGACTCAACACCTTCATACAGCCACACATTCAGACAAAATATCCATGCACATAAAGTAAAAATTAATATATTTGTTAAAATGTTGGGCTACAGGATGATAGGATAATAGGTAGATTGTTGAACCTACTAGTCTTAAATATTTTACATTGGTATGGACTATTGTATATTGATAGAAATTTAAGGAAATTTTGTTCAGCTCTTGTCTAATGAATTATACATATGCAACTCATTTAAAATGTCATGTAAAATTCTTAGTCGTTTAAAGCTACTAGTGTAAACTGTTTAGGATAATTATAAATGCAAGTTAGTAGTTAGCCACCTATAAATAAGCTTACTTGTAGTATTATTCAGTACTAGTTTATTTACTTACAGAAAGATTTATTTAGTCTCTTATATGTGTTTTAAAAGTTATGCAGACAGTAAATTGCTAGAAACAAGTAACATTTTTCTACTCAAATATACTGTAGATAGATGCTTTTCAAACACCTCAGAGATGTACCTAACATGGCATTTAAGATGTTTAATAATAAAAAGCTTTTCCAACAGAGAGAGACATATCTATGCCTGGCAGCACCCCCAATCTACTTCAAAAAAGATGATGGGCATTGAAGAACTTTCATATGGAGTTTGCTTCAATCGTGGCAAACTAGCCACTGAATAAAAAATGTTCTTTTTTTTTTGGCTTTTAGGGAAACTTTTATTTGGAAAATTACAACACTAGTACAAATCTTACACATTTAACATTTGCTTGTTAAAATCAATTCATAATGTCAAATGTAATCATGTTTTACTTTTTCCTCACAAGAATACAAAAATGATGAAGGGGAACTTAAAACAGAAAAAAATTAAAAAGGCAATACAACTTTTCTCTTATTGGTCTTTGGATGATTAGGACAGAAGTCTTTCCATTTTTTTTTTTTTAATAGAGACCTTGATCCAAAGTCTTGTTTGTTTCTGGTATCTGCTTGTGCCTCCCCCTCTGTCAGATCGGTTTCCCTCATGGCCACCTCCTTTTGCTGTTCCTCAGGTTGAACTGCCGTAGGAATCACGTGGGGGAGGATACCCCCTTTCCATAGAAGAGGGAAGCACTTGCACGCCCCTGTTCTTGTCTGCCAACACAATCACAGCCACTGGAGTAGCGATCACTTCTGCTGCTGGAGTAACTGTCTCTACTTCCGCTGTAGCCATCAGAGGAGCAGCTGTGATCATCAAAGCGACTGCTTCCTCCGTAAGATGGCGTTGGCCCTTGTGTAGGGGGTTGCACTGCGTGTTAGCGGGTGCTAACTCTCATATGAATCTCAGTAGGATCCTTCCCTTGGATGATCTGAATAGTCACAATCCCAACCATAACCATCGCTATCACCGTAGCCTCTGGACGGATAGTCATCACGGGAACTGGAATGACGGTAATCAAAGTAAGCATAATACTTTGGTGGCGGTGCATAATCTCTGGTATCGCGAGAGCTTGGCTAATCTCGGCTTGAGTAGCTGCCTTTTGTTGAATATCCATCATCTCTTGGGGGCAAATAAACACCTCTATGTGATATCAGGGGCTCCCTTCATGATGGGCCTCCGTAGCTCTCTTCCACATGATACGGGGCTCTTTCCCCCGCCCATTCTGCTGCTGCTTGGAACTGGTCCTGAAGGTGTCGATCTTTTAGGAGGGGTCCTCTGCTTCATGGTGGCAGTCCACTTTTTACTGGAATTGGTCCCCTGGAAGAGCTCATGTTAAAGTTTATGGAATAACCACCACCATCCATGTATTCCTCACGTGAAGGGGGTGGTCCCCCCATTCCAACACTTCCTCCTTGGAGACCTCTGGGAAGGCCCCTGCTTCTTGAAGGTGGAAATGGTTCACATCTGCTACTTTCCAATGATGGTTTGGTAGCTTTCTCTACCTTGATGGCTTTTCTATCTGAGGACTTTGCATTCATATCTCTAGCTGCATCTTTAGCATCTGCTGGGCTTTTGAAGGTAACAAAAGCAATTCCTCTTGATTTGTTGGTTTCACTGTCTTTCATCAAAAATATTTCCACTATTTATCCATACTTGCCAAATACTGTTTCAGGGACTTTCAACAAGCCAAGGCTAGCTTACACAATAGCAAGACCTCCTCTAACAAAATACACATGTATGTGTAGATTGTATGCATGTATATGCTTGACAAAAGGGCTAACCGGTGGCACAAGGAAACAGATACTGAGTTGGACATGCATGTGCGGATTCACAAGCACCACGAAGCACATGTACCCGTGTCTAAGCTAGCCAATGTAGATACCAAAATAGTTTCCTCTATGCCAACTTCTTCAGGCCGAAAGCCAAACACATTCTAACATTTAGACAATGACAAATATCACAAAACAACAGGGGGGAATTATCACTTTGTGCTTATGTCTTGAATATTCTAGCTCTACAAAGTCTTACGAATAGCTGTGCTTCACAGGGAACTTTGTAACTGCAGGCGTCTGGCACATACTCCTTCTTTTCTATAGTCAGCCATTCCATTTCCCCTCACATAGCCACGGCCTCTGCTCTGTAACACAGCAGTCACTGGGCAGTCCAGAGAACACCGGGTGGTAAAGAAGCAATTTTCGATGGAAATCACAAAGGCATTTTGTTTCAGAATAAGGGAATTAGGTTTTGCCAAGTGGGCTGGAGTTCCAGCCTGATGCTATTATTCTTAGATATAACATTGGAATATTTTGCCAGGAGAAATATTCAAGACATAGGTATTAGTTATATCAAAATGATTTAAAACTACATTTCAACTATATTGATCTTGCTGCAGCCTAATGTGCTGCATTCCTGGAATCATCCAGCCCTTTAGGCCTCTTACAAGCTTCCTTTCCACCAAAAGTCTATTTTTAAAGCAATTATTTCCTAAATAAAATACCATCTTGTAGAGTTCTTTTTCTTTTCTTTCAATATTCAGGTAAGATCTGCTTCCATATATACTTTGAAGGAGATAAAATCCCAATATAAAACACAAAATTCATAAAAAACTAATAGTTAAAACAAACATGATTTTCAGCCTCTGTGGGTGAATTCTATGCTACCTTTTCTAAAATTAAGCATGTCTTCTTTGATTATAAATTTTGTTTTAATCACACCGTAACTTATCATTAATGACATTCTCCATAACAGCATTTAGTTTTTTAGCCTTTAAGAACTCGAGTTTGTTGATTCATTTCTTCTATAAGGTGTAATTGTCTGGTGGCTTTGTATTATATCCTGGTGTCTCTCTTCTAGGCTCAAATCTAGCTGTTTCTCAAATAAGACCTAACATATATATACATATATATAGTTTTGAAAGTCATATTTATTCGTTTAACTGGTATTAAAACTTAAATAATCTCAAGGCTAAGGTATGTAAGAATAATCCTAATAGCTTGGCAAAGTTGGGATGCTTTTTATAAAATTGTATTTGAATGGTTAAGAATAGATGTGGCAAGGTGAAAACAGAGGGTCACTAAGTTCCAAGGATTCTATGAGACCCATAGAGGCTCAGATGGGCGAGACAGCAGCAGAAAAGGAACACACAGGGCCATAATAGCTCCAGAACAACTAAGAAAAATTAAAGAAGGAAAGAAAGAAAGAGAGAGAGGAAGGAAGGTAGCATCCACACACCCACGCATGCACCCCCAACACACAAGCATGCAAGCAAGCAAGCAGGAAAGTCTTAGACAAAGATGCTTTTAAAATGTGCACAGATGTAGCCCATGGCAGCTCAGTGTCCAAGTAGGTTCTTGGAAACAGGGATTGTCTTTAACATGAACTCAGTAGCTGATCACCTCCCCCTGACAGGGGAACAGCCTCACCAGGCCACAGAGGAGGACATTGCAGCCAGTCCTGATGAGACCTGATAACTTAGGGTCAGATGGAAGGGGAGCAAGACCTCCCATATCAGTGGACTGGGGGAGGAGCATGGGAGGAGATCAGGGAAGGAGGGTGGGGAGGGTTGGGATGGGATGAGGGAGGAGGCTACAGCTGGGATACAATGTGAATAAACTGTAATTAATAAAACAATAAATAAATTTTTTAAAATGTGAACTCACCTAGCAATGAGGGATCCAGAGCCTGAGGCCACCATCTCCTGTAACCAGACAAGGCTTCCAGTGGAGGGATTGGGATACCAACCCAGGCACAAAACCTTCTACCTGCAGTTTGTCCTGCCTACAAGATGTGTTGGGTAAAGGTGGTGTCGAAATGGTAGGAGTAGCCAATCAATGGTTGGTCTAGCTTGAGATACATGCCATGAAAGGGAACCCACCCCTGACATTGCCTAAGACCCAGAGTCTGGAGAGCTCAGAGACCTAGGATAGAATCAAGTACAAATGGGAAAAACAAACAAACCAGAAACAGACCCTCAGTGAAATGATTTCTAATGTTATTCACTTACACTCACCCAGTTGTCTTCCGAAAGGCTTCCTTCAGCAGTAGATGGAAACAGACGTGGAGACCCACAGCTAACTAGTAGGCTGAAGAAGGGAAGCATTGTAGGAGTCAGAGTGGTCAAGGACACCACAAGAAAACCCACAAAATCAACTAACCTGGGGCCCACAGGGTTAACTAACTCACAGGGGCCCGAAGAGACTGAACTGCCAACCATAGAGCATGCTTTCACTGACCTAGGTCCTCTACACAGATGTTACAGTTGTGTAGCCTTTTCTTCTTGTGAGACTCCATGTTCATGTCCCTGGCCCAAGTTACCCATAAAGGCTACACAGATCTCCTTGGTCTGAGCTGCTACCTAGGCCATGCTGATGTCCATGAGTCTTTCCGTTGCTGAAGGCCAGGTAGATGTGAGTGGCCTGTGTAGCTGCCTGAAGCCATGTTGATGTATGTGGTCCCTGCTGCTACTTAGGGCCACGTCTGGGTCAGTGGTCATGGTGCAGCCACCGTCTGTGTTGCTGTCCATGGTCTCTGTTACCACCAAAGGCCAAGCAGATGTCTGTGGTCTGTGCTGCAGCCTGAAGCCGTGTTGATGTCCAGGGACCATGATGCCTCCGAGGACCATGTCTGGGTCTGTATTCCCATTGCAGCTGGGGTCTGTGCTGATGTTCCTGGTCCATTTTGCCACCGAAGGTGATGCAGATAGCCTTGGTCTGTGTGGCAGCCTGAATCCATATTGATGTCTGTGGGCCATGCTGCAGCTGGAGGCCATATTGATTTGAGTGGCCTGCACTCACATCTGAGTCTGTGCTGCTAGCCAGGTTGGTGTCTCCAGAAACTGAGTCTAAATCCTCAATCCAGGCTCCCATTGACTATAAAAGGCAAGGAAGCTGATTTGCCATGATATTGATAACTGCAGACTCAATTGAGAGAGACATGGAAGGCTTCTGTGACAACCCCTTTTCCCACATTATGCCCCCTCCCCACCAAAAAAATAACAGTCTTGACAGAAATTCATCAAAAAGAGCTCCTAAAATTGTGACAAGAATGCTGAAGCAGCTCTCTACAACTGATGGTTTTTGGCAGGGGGGGTGGTGGGGAAGGACTCATTTTCTTCTGGGGCTGGCCACCGAGAGTTTGGCCATGCTCCAGTGGGCAGCACAAATTGGATGTGTTTTGTTTTGTTTGTTTTCTTATTTTATTTTGTTTTCTGGGTTGTTGTTGTTCTTGTTTTTTTGTGTGGGGGGGTCTGGGGGAGCGGAGAGGAGTACCTGAGAGGACAGGTGAGTGAATGTGATCAGGGTTTATGATGTGAAATTCCCAAATAATGAAAATATTATGAAAAAACTAAGTAAAGTATAAAGAAGAAAGATAAATGAGGCTACGTGAGTCTTAGACACTACAGATAATTTCAAAGCTTCAGATGGGGTCCAGGGAGATGGCTCAGCAGTTAAAACACTTGCTGTTCTTACAGAGGACCAGGGTTTGGCTCTGAGAACCCACAGCTGCCTTAAACCCCTCTTCCAGACACTCCAATGCCCTCTTCTGGCAAATGTGGGTACTGCAGTGAGCAAGAGGGTCCGTAAACATTTATATAAAACACACATATAATGTAAAAATAAATGCATCTTTTAAAAGAAAAGAAGATTCAGATGCCAAGCAAACAACTTCAACTAACTTGTGACCCCCATCTCGTAGTCACATATCAGCTTCAAAGCCTTTCCTCAGGATACTTACATAGCAAAAGGGACCTTGCCGGTTTGTTTACAGTGAAGACTTCTGACATTATTCTTGAGTTATCCATTGGGTTCTAGGCTCTGCTGATATGCACATCCTAGCTCATTAGATGTGGGTCTGAATGTCTGCTTTGCACCATGGGTTTGGGTAACTTTTTTGTATTGGCAGTAGAATGCTAATAGCCCACACTCTGGTTTTATCATGGCAAGAGTATTTATTCCAGTTATTCCAGATTTCATTCTCTGAGAAATATCCACTTGAAAGCTAATTTTAGAATGACTCAGAATAAGCATAGTAACTGCTGCTGACAATTACAAATTTGTTTAACGAAGACCCCCCCAACAAAAAAGGAGGAAAAAAAAGGAAGGAAAGGAAAAAGAAAAAAGAAAGAGTGATGGTAGACCAGGGTTGAATCCATAGTAATATAATCTTAGACAGTTTGGATACTGTGAAGGACTGTCTCACCTTCCTCCTCTACTCCAGGCCTTTGTAGATTCTTTCCACATTTGCTGAGAGAGGGGTTGGCCTGTAATGTAGCTGGTGGAAAGCCCATCACCTGACTCTCTGTAGGCCACTGAAGTCCAGAGAGCTGCACATGTCTTGCTTTGAACTCTGGATTCAGAGTGTGTATCACAGGTGAGTGAGGTCAGAGTGCTGTTCTTAGCATTTAAGAGGTGACATTTCCAAATGCTTGAGAAGAAGGGTCACTTTCTATAAAGGGCTAATTTGTGCATTTGAAATTAAAATGTTCACATTTTAATGAGGAGTCATTTCTTTTCATGAAGATGTACAAGGAGAGTAATAAGAAATTTAAAAGCCACCGAGTCTCCTAAGCTGGGGTTTCCCATTTCCCCAGCTGAACAAGGGCATTGGACAGGGCTTTAGTGATGGCATTCTAAGTGGTTAGCTGTACAGCACTTCAAACCACGCTATCACTATTGGCCATGTCAGTCTCTCTCTCTCTCTTTTAACTTTTATAACATTTAAAAATTTATTTATTACAGTTTATTCACTTTGTATCCCAGCTGTAGCCCCCTCTCTCACCCCCTCCCAACCTCACCCCTCCCTCTTCCTCTCCCATAGTGCTGTAGAAAAGAAAGACTCAAAATAACACCCAACAGCTGTATGTATTTAGAAATTTTTAGGTTGAATTCTATTTTTATTGAGAAATAGAATATAACTAAAAATTGCAGTTATCCCTAACTTTCTGAATGTTGCAGAAACAAAGAAGCTTGTGTTGCTTTTTATTTCCCTACAATATTTCACACACCACAGGTTAGTTTTCACCAGGCAGCTCAAATCTTTATAAATATCTATCTTCACATCTCATTTCTTGTCCCTCTGTAGGAAGGTGGTGAAAGCAAAGCATTATTTAATGTCAAGCTTGCAGAGTGAGTTGGAGGACTCTATCTACAGTGATCCATATATTAACTCATCTCCTTGGTTATAGGACTCTTTTGTTACAGAGAAATCTATTTTAAAAATGGGTATTTGGTTGCTCATCTTTGAACTTTATTGACTTTTTATCATCTGGGCTCACTCAAGTGATCACAAAAACAGCATTCATAAAGCAAGTTAAGGAGGCAGGAGAAGCATGAGGGGCCTGCAGACACGAGAAGAGTGGAAAAGGTGTGCTGTCATTGTCAAAGAACCAACAGTTTAAAATTAAAGTGCTGCTTGCTCTTCCTCTGTCTTCCACAGTCTTCACAACTTCTGTGTTCCAAGATGTAAATATTGAGCACAGGCTAATCACGTCACAGCAAGCATAGCTTGCACCTGTGGCTATAATCCCTGTATTTAATGTTCTCCATCTACTGAAAGTTTGGGTCCACTCAAGCAGAAAACTAATATTCAGATATATTTGTTTTCAAGCAGTTGTTCAATTGTATTCATGGAATATAACTTTGAGTGTTCATAGAACATTTGACCCATCAGTGAGATGTTAACCACATTTCCCTGGTGGCAAACATACTTACCTTTCTTAGGGTTTGAATGTACACCCCAAAAGTGTAAACTAGAAACTTTGATCCCAAAGTATGGGTGTTAGAGTAGCTTCTCAGGAGTCCCCTTTAGGAATGAATTAAAACAATCTCCTCAAGAATGGGGTATCTCCTGCAGGCCTGGCTTTCTTACACTAATGACCTAGTTCCACCTGCACTATGCTATCTGTAATACAGCATGAGGGTCCTTGCCAGACCCAACTGCTGGGTTTCTGACCTTGCTGGCTGCAAGAATTATGAGAAAAATGAACTTCACATTTGTAAAAAGTTTCTATTCTGGTTTGTTATCTAAACAGCAATACTAAATGAGAATAAGACACTGCACACCTTTAATTTCATGGTTTTCTGGTACATTTTTGTTTTGTTTTTGACTTTTCCTGTGGATTACTCAGAGGAGTTGACATGTAAATACCTGGTGCAGAAGATGTTGAAGAAAAATTGTAAAGATCGCCATGGTTTTACCTGTTCTGCTAATGTTTTATTGTATTTGGGTTATAAATAGATACTGTGTCTCCATCTGTCCCAGTAGTGGGTGGTAATCTTGCCATGATACGAAGACTAGATTGAATTTTGAAATTGAAATCCCTCTGCTGTTGTATTTGTAGCTCTCATCTTGTAGGATGACATTTTTTATCCATTGCCCTTATCTAAATCTGGCTTCTTCAAAAAGCTGTCCTGAGAAATTTGGTTTTGTGTTCATTTATTCCCTGGTCATGTTTGTGTTTGGAGAAACTTCTGTGTTCTAGACAGTGAATATGGATGGAACATTTTTCAGATTTTTATACCTGTTGATAACATAGAAGATGTAGAGGGGGCAGGGCAAGGAATATTCTGTGTACTTATTATTTTAAATCCAGTCTTCTACTGTATTTTTTTGTGAGGAAAAGTTTAAAAAGGAGCACAGTAAGAACAAAATCATTTCTTACTCATTAGACAAAGTCAAATATGAAATTCCAGCATGACATAGAATATTATGGAAGAAATGCTAGGACATTTTTTAATGGTTTAGTCACCCTACATATGGTATTTTATTAGTCTCCTTACTGCACACAACACAAGTTAATATTTTATAGTGTTCTAGTAAACGAGTGGGCAAGATTTCAAGGAAGGGTGTGAGTGTGGGTACCCAAACATGTTCATTATCAAAATTGGAAATGTTACTGAAGCTGAAGGATTTTACAGCAACGCATTGCATTCAGTGCAATCCACATACCCTGTGAAATGTTAACCTAAGGAGATTTTCACTTAATAATAATAAAAAATAAACACATTTGTTCTGCACATGCGTACTCTGTCTTAAATGGTGGCAGCTTACCTTGCTGCAACAGAGCTACTGCTGTCACCTGCTCTTCTTTGGCCAGCATTATGATGTCACCTTAAACTCATTCCCCTTTATTGGAGGTTAAATGGCACTGAACAAAGGTAGGTAGCAAAAGCTTTAGCTCTTAATGCCATGTCACAATGTGCCTTACTGTCGTAGCAGGAATTCTGTGGGTCATTTTTTTTCAGAATTCTTTTTTTTTTTTTTAAATCTAGCTCAGAAAGTAACCGCTGGAGCCATAGGAGACTTTGTAAGAGATTCTTGATAGTAGGTAAAGTTACAGACATGATGTGAATCAAAACTGTTCCCAATCAAGTTAAAGGAGATATTTTCAGTCTGAAGTCTGTATGCAATTATATCAACTCGCAGTTTCACTTAAGGGCATTGTTCTGATGACTGTGACTATATTGTCTTATTTATTTATTTATTTATTTAAAGTTTATTCATTATATATCCTGATTGAACCCCCCACACTCAATTCCTCCCAGTCCCACTGTCCTTCCCTCTTCAATCTACCCCTTCTCCTAGTCCACTGAAAGGGGGTGTTCTTATCCTCTGACATCTGCACGTAGCTTATCAAGTCTCATCAGGACCGCCTGCATCCTCTTCTATGGCCTGGCAAGGTCACAGCAGCATACCACCCTGATCTTGTCTGATCTCATAAGCTAAGCAGGGTTGGGCCTGGTTAGTATTTGAATGGGAGTCCTGTGACGACTATAATGTTAAGGTAAAAAGTTAAAACTCAGGGTAGTGTTGTAATTATGTGGTAGAATTTAGTTAAGGCTGCTAAGAATAGAAACCCAATTTTAATATTTTACTTAGAAAATACTTCAGGCTAAAAGTACAAAATTAGTCCTTTGCTTTTTCTTGCTAAACACTCAAAACCGATTCAGAGATACCACATATAGATACAGCATGTATAAGCACAGTTTTCTATCTATCACTGCAATGAGAATGCAAATAAGAGTCCTTTCACTTCTGCATTTGACTGTCACTGAGTTTAAATATGTTCCTATATGTTCAGAGCAAGCTATTGCTAATCCCAGTAACTCTTGGAGTGGTCTACAGTGAGTGTTGCAGTCATTTTGTCTCTACTACTTCTTTGCAGTGGCTATTACTTAAACGGAAACAGAGCTTCACTTTAGACACTGATTTGATATGAAAAATGAAAGTTTATGTTGTAGAGTGCCAAAGCCAGCAGAGTCTTCCCAGTGTCCTCTCATGCACTGGATGCCTTGGGGTTTATTATGGTATTGCATTCTCGGGTCTATGTTTATCATCTAGGAGAAGTTGAAGCATTCATAGTGCCACTTCCAACCCTGAAGTGTGATCCTTACAAGAGCTTGAATTTTCATCTGAAGAATATTGATTATATATTATAAGCCACATAGCAATGATGTATTTACTTTCGATTGAATTTTGTTTTCATTCAGGCAATATTTTAGATCCGTGATATTTTTACATTTCCCCCTATGATTAGAAATGGTCTTTAACATTTCCTCTGTGTTTACTAAGAAATATATATGTATCCTGATTTTTCATCTGACTGGAAACTTAAATATACTGAAGACTTATGCTTGTGGAGAAGGTGTTTTGGCAAGATAAAGGGTGCGGGCATATTTCTTCATTAAAGAATTTCTCACACCTAAAATGAACAGAGCAAGCACTAGGTAAACAGAGACATAGGCAGCCTCAACAGCGTATTGCTTTCTCCTTTTCCACATTGGTTCCTTAACTGATCGCTCACCTCCGATTTAAGTGCCTGAATCCTAGACATGGAAGACACCTCCGATTCAGTGCCTGAATCCTAGACATGGAAGAGGCCACAGACAAGGACCGACAATAGAGCCCGCTTGAAGTCCCACACAGCTTACTCAAGGGCCACATCACAGAGTCCATTCTCAAAAGCCTTGTAAATGGCCTATAAAACACTTCTAGAAATACACAATGTGATCCATGACAAGAACGCTGTTCAGTGGAACTTTCTTCATCTTGGTATGTTTCAGATATTATCTTAGCACCAAATCGATATTTTAAACACATTTTAAATCGGCTCATGGAAGAGTCAATGGAAATTTCAAAATCTCTTTTGTTTTAATTAGTCTGTGGTGGTATCACAAAGCAAGAAGTAAACGAGCTTTAAGATCAGACATTTTGATTGGAAGAGCAAGCTCCACCCACACACAGCTGACCAATCAGAAAACTTCCAGACTATATGTGCTGTCATCTTGATACTTATGGAGAAATCCTCAGTGATGTTACACACATGGCAAGTGGTGACAAAGTATAAGGGATATGAGCCACTTTGGCTTTGAGTAGAAAATTAAGAATCTTTAGATTACTCAGATGAAGCCTAGTTAGAAAACCAGAAGGTGCTTGGGAGAAATGCCAGGCATTAAAATGAGAATCCAAAATAAATACTTAGCTTTTATGGCAAAAGCTAAAAAAAAAAGTAAGGTCACAGATGGATCAGCAGTTACAAGCAGCTGTGTGCCACCCAGAATGGGTACTAGGGACAAGTGTTCTTGACTGCTGATCCATTTCTCCTGCCCCTGGTAGCAAGGCTGCTAAAACTCACTATAATAACAAGCAACGCAATCAGAACATGAGCAAAACACATGCTCATCTATGTTTTATAGAGATTTAGCACATGAAGTATCTCCTGTGAAGTAAGATCCTCACTATCAACCATGGTGCCCTAAAAATGTTTCTTCAGGGCAACTATTTCATTATTGCTAGAAACAATGTAGAAAACTAGATCACCATGTAAGTCTCCAGACAGCTAACATGTAGGATTAATTTTAAAACATCTTGGCAGCATTTATAAGATTAAAGATAAAACTATAATATAGCAATTGTACTCCTGAACATTTACTCTGGAGACATGAAAACTTATACCCGTACAAAAATCTCTACACACATGTTTATAGACTCCTAACAGAAGCCAAACACTGGTACTAGCCCACATATTCCTTTGGAAATTGTGAATGGATAAACAAGCTGGACTGTCTCAGTCATCGAATCCAGCTCAGCAATAATCATGAATGAACTCGATTCAAACAGCTGTCTAGATTAATTTTCAGACAATGATGATATGGGAAAAAGCAGCCCTAAAAGGTTACAAGGTTACAGTTCCTGAGATTGTTACCACCACAGGTTAAGGAGAGGGTGGAAATAGCTGTAGCAATAAAGAGGAGACATTAAAGAATTCTTGTGATAATAGAAATATTTGGTGCCCTGATTGTATCAGTGTTAATATCCTGGACAAGATGCTGTCCTGGGTAGTGGTAGAAGAAAAGTATTTCCATTGAAGTAAAATGCACAAATGGAGTAGGGACTTTGTTTGTATCTTAAAATTACATGTGAATCTACAGTTGTGGAATGATGAAAAGCTTAACTTTAAAACAACAGGCATGGAATGGATAAGTTTTCTTCAGACTTAGTATTCGTTGCACCTCTGTGAGACAGGGAGTGTGCTAAACACACTGTATCAATTAACTCACTTGGTCTTCAAAACAGTGCTGTGAGGCAGCTGTCTGTTATCCTTCCTCTGGACATGTGAACAATTGAGGCTTAAGCAACTTATCTGAAGCCAATGTGTTATGTGAAGGAAATAGTTTTATTTCGTTTCTAAGATGAAAAAGTAGAGAGAAAAATAGAACAACTTACCATCTGGGTTCAGTAACGGTCAATTCATGACAGGTTTTGTTTTATCCAAATCTTTACACTCTCCCCATTTTTGGTTTATGCTTCGGCAAATATTCCACATACTATCTTTTGACTGTGTTTCAAAATCTATGCTTTGAGATAAGGACTATTTTTTTTTAACATAACCTTTTAGCCTGGCTGTATCTATAAAAAGTAAACAATAATTCTTCATTATTATCTAATAAACTGAGATGTTTTAACCAACGCTTCATGATTCCACAGTGATGTTTTTAACCAACAAGCAAAATACAGATCTAGTATCTTTGTTAAATACTAGATCACCCTCAGCTAGAAAATGAATGCCATAAATACAGTAAAGCATTGCTTTATGCAGAAACAAGATGAAGCCGTCATCTTACAGACAGCTAAGATAGGGTGCTAAATTAGAACTGAGTCCTACATGGAAACTTGACTTTTTATATGGCATCATGGATGACTGTTTTCCTTACTGAGCTTCATGGTTTCATGGTTGTTTAGCCCTGTGAGCCCTGAAGAGACTGATACCCCAACTAAGGACCATGCATGCAGAGGACCTAAAACCCCACCTCAGAAGTAGTCCATAGATTCAGTCTGAAAGTGGGTTCCCTAATAAGGGGAGCAGGAACTGTCTCTGACATGCACTCAGTGGCTGGCTCTCTGATCACCTCCCCTTGAGGGGGGCAGCCTTACCAGGCCACTGAGGAAGACAATGTAGCCAGTCCTGATGAGACCTGATAGGCTAGGGTCAGAGGGAAGAGGAGGAGGACCTACCCTATCAGTGGACTAGGGGAGGATGATAGAGGGAGAAGAGGGAAGATGGGTGGGATTGGGAGGAGACAAAGGAGGGGGACACAGCCGGGATACAAATTGAATAAATTGTAATAAATGATAATTAAAAACATAAAAATAAAATAAAGGTTCTTTAAAAAAATAAAAAACTGCTACCCTTTCCAAATGATATTTTTTCAGAACTCCTTATAGGATCATTCTTATTCCACAGTCATTGATCTTAAAGTGTGTCACACAATATTTCATTTTCTTCTGATTTCATTTATCGATGAGGCCCATTTCTTTATATGTTTAATAAGGAAACATGGTAAATGTTTGGTGTGCTTGTGCCAGGTGAGAGCCTGGCGCTTTGAAAATTTCCATCCTTCACATTTTGTTTCATGTTGAAATTTATACATTGAGAAGGAGCGCTGCATTCCGGAGATTAGGGTCCATTTACAGCATTTTTCTATTAGGAAACACAAGAAAGGAAACATGCTTCTGTCCACAACTCACAGTTATGGGACCTGATGCTCAGAAGGGTAAAAATGCTTAAAAATGTTGTAAGTGACAGAATCCAATAGGTTTCAGACTTGGTGTGGCGAATGAGTGGTGCCAAAGCCAGGGTTCCTGTATGCCAGGCAAGTATTCCAACCCTGAACAAAGCCCATATACTTAAAAAATACTGAAGGGAAAAAAAAAGAAATCAGATTCAGGAGAAAAACCATTAAAATACAATTCAGAGGGAGAATTGGTAGTAGAGATTTAGATCTGGATTAATGAGCAGCCTTACGTCTAGGTACTTCCTACAGTCCGATAATAAATCTACAGTTCTGTTAAAGCCAAGCTACATGCTGACCTATCTAGTTAGACTTTCTATAAAATGAAATTTTCAAGTAGCTGAAAATAAGTCCAAAGGTGTGATTTGTGCAATGTACATGAACTTAAATTCGTTTCTTAGTATTTACAACCCAGATGTTTAGGCAAAGGGGAGTGTTGCCAGTTCATTTATCAAACTATGCAGGTAGTTGCCTTTTGGGGAATGTTCCAGCTGGGCAAATAAATGCCATTTGGGGTTCAGCAACATAACTGAGATTTCCTTTTCTAAGGAACTCGAGGTATATAATCCATCGCTAATTGCTTTGATTATGACTTATCTCACCTTTAATCTCCATGACCCTTCCCAAGTCCATTTCCAACTTAATGAGCCATACTAGTAAAGTTTACACTGTCCTTTTGATAAGACTACTAAGATGTCCTTATGAATTAAGATATTTTTTGTTCAAACTATGTTCCTTTCTACTATGTGAGGTTGAAGACTCAGCACCTTTATCTTAAACTTTGCCATCTATTTGCATAATTATGCTTTAAACCATGTTTATGTCTCTGGGCATTTAGAACTTTCAAATATTAAGGTTTCTTTTTTCTTTGTTAATTTCCTTTTGCATTTGACTGCTAATATTATAAAGATCTAGAGTTCAATGCCTACTAGTTTAAGTGGTGAACAAAGCTAAAAATTGAAATTTTAATCTCATGCCTGAAACAACTAAAATGAAGAAAAATATGTAAAGCAGGACTTAAGCAATTGTTATCAAGCATATCTTTTGCAACAGAGCTATTCCTGTGAAAACAGGAAACAAATGAAATGAGTCCAATTATTTGCCAGCTAACTTCCTGAAGAAAGTCTCCAGCTGAGGTGGAAGAGGAGGACAATCATACAGGCTTCCTGCGGGTAGACAGAAGGGAGAGGGGAGCAGCAGAACCACAGAGCAGAGATTCCAGACATGGCATCTGCACAGGGAAGCACGATGCAGGGCTACCCAGGGCTGTTCTGGAGAATTAGATTTTAAAAAGCAGTAAGAACAACTTCATTTGAAATACACACACACACAGACACAGACACACACACACACACACACCTGGTCCAGCATGGTAAACAAGCCTTGTCAATTGTGTTGAAATAATTAGCTCTGAGTTGAAGTCAGGAACCTTGTCAGTTTCCAGCAATTACATACAAAGTCCTGTAACTCAAGACACAGTCGTAAGAGTAAGATCTTGCCTGTCTTAGACCGGAAGCTTCCGTTTAGCAATGAATGTGGCTGTGGTTCCCACCGACAGACTTGAAAGGCAGACATAAGTGAAGTCTCATTGATTCTAAGTGGTCTAAGTACAGTTGTAAAGAAATCTCTAGAACACGAATGCAATGAATACAAGCAATGCAAAGTCCAGAATGCTTGGCGGGGGATTAAAGGTAGCAAGAACTGGCGAGCTACAAGAGCACACTAACTCATAAGAGTAGTCAGCTATTAAATACAGCTGTACGTGCTGTGTGATTACAGATATGCATGTGGGTTTTCTACTATCAAGGTCAAACAAATTTATTACAGAACAATGGGATTAGATTTTTTTTCCAGATTAGAAAAAAAAATTATAAGCTCACAGATGAAAGACGCCCTCAAAAGCCCAGAGCAGAAGAACTGGAGACTTACATTAAGACACATTGTAACTAAATCACTTAAAACACATGTCCAAAAGATCTTCATTCTAAAAGTAGACATGCAAAAATGTATTTATAAAGAAATTAGAATTTCAGCAAATTTATTGCCTGAAAGAATTCAAATGTGGAGATAGTGAAGAAAAACCTCTAGTTCAAACAAACAAATGAACAACCCCACCAGACTTCCACCTTACAGTCCCCCATAAGCATTTTTTTTTTCAAAAATTAAAGCATAAAAACTTTGGACAAGAATTTGAAAGAATTTCCCACCGCTTGTCTGTAACCTTCAGTTAATATTGTCACTGTCTGCTTGTTTCTTGTCCAAAAAAGGGTTTTCTATTAAGTTTACTAAGCCAATAGATCTATTCATGGATGTGACATGGTATTCTCCAAAACATCGTTCTCTTACATGCTAGTTATTTTATGAACATCAAACAGAAACCCTGCCTCCTAAAGAAACTAAGACCTAGCGGGATGTTAATCATTCTCGACGCCTTCCTATCCTTGTTCGTTAATCCCCTGTAGCCAGCTGCCATCCCAGATACTGAGTACTACTTCTACTCCTTACCAGACATATGGGCACTCGGTTTCCTCTTATTATCCTGAAGGATGGCAGGACTGTTGTTAATGCTTAAGGCAGAAATTCACAATTGAAGAAAATGACTGTGGAGGCCCGAATCATGAATAGGACATATACATCACACCTCCTTCCCAAGGCTCAGGGACCATCGTGGAAGTGAATGGGACGCTTCTAAGAGCCAGAGGTCAGGGATACATGGAACAAAACATTGCCCTCTGGATGTGACAGGAACCCTGCCCTCAGGACCTCACTGAGACCGCAGTTACCTGTACAAACGTACACAGTATCAAACCAGCCAACACTGCAGCTTGAGAGCATAGGAGGTTAGGAAACCCGACTACTACCTAATGAAGCACTGACAGTTGGTGGCTTCTGGAGGCAGGAGAGTCAGCTTTTCTTAAGGGTGTGACCGCTGGTAGTTCTACCCTACACAAGTAGGTAACTGTGTAGCCATTCTCATGAGCAACATGAATTGAAAACAGTGAAAAAGCAAGAGGCATGAAGTTGAAAGTGAGAGGAAGAAGGAGTTAGGGAAAGCAAGGAAGGTGTCAATATGATCAACTATACCCCATAATTTTTTTAAGAATGATTAAATGTATTTACTTAAAACAGTGTTGATTATTAACACATACATCTGTGCCCTCTGTCCCTAATTAGGGATGGAATGTGAAGCCTTCTGAAGCTGATGCCACTGTGACTTCTCCACTGTATAGACTGAAGCAAGATCTGTGACTGGAAACAAATATTTCCTCCCTCAGTTGCTTTTGCCAAGGTATTTCACCACAGCAACAGGAAATAAAACTATGATGTTTGTTCTTACTCACTGAGGTCTTTAAACACAGACTTGTTTCAAAGTATCCTCATGAGATTATTGTTTTCTTCTTCATCCAAATATTTTTTTTATTTAAAATGTCTAATGAATAGCAACTAACACTTTTAAATTAAAGTGTATAACTTCAGTGTGTGTGCGTGCGTGTGTGTGTGTGTGTGTGTGCGTGTATGTGTGGTTGAAGCTATGAGTACTCTCTCCTTGTGTCTGGTAAACAGCTCAGAAGCTCTGTGTATTTATGTCTATGGTTAAAACAAACTCACACATATGGATCTTCTTCTGATCTGTTTCATGACAACCACATATCTTTATTTTACACTTGATTCAAAAGATATGCATCATGTTTCCATTTGAATTATGATAATTCTGTTATACTATCTTTTGGATATTCATGTGGCTCTCTACTGTCTGATCTGCCATTCTATTGCTGTAGTGGTCAGTGCATAATCACTGCCATCACCATGCGCCCATTCCTAAGGCCACACCAGCTTTGTAGCAGTAAATGTTCAATAAATATATTTCATACGGTAAATGGCTCAAACAATGGAAAAGCATATTTTTAGTAAAAGGAACAATAGCACATATGTTTTGGATTCTTGATATTTTGACACTTAGAAAACATTTCTGACATCTAGAAGACTTATTGTAATTTTAAAAAATGAAGTAAAAGCTCCTAAATCCTGATTCATGTGTAAATCATCCAAAATTTAAGACTGCATACACAGTAGAAAACGAAATACAACTGTGCTAAGGGTAAACGCATTGAAATCACAGAACTGAGACTTTAATTTGGATTAGAAAGACAAGTCTCTGAGAGCAAAGGCTTAGACTGGAAAGGAAACACACCCACCCCGCTCATACCTGATCTATGCATGAAGCCAAGGAAGGTTTAAAGCAGCAAGGGGCACTCTTCCAGCACTCAGAACACTAGATTTCACTTGGTAGATGGTGAGGGGCCACATGTAAATTAACAGGAGAGCTACCAACAATTGAAGACAATTTTAAGCCACATCAGCATCAATACACGCCTGTGTGACCCACAGTTGCTTTATACATTACCCGCTGACAGACACATAGCTTATTTTCTATATTTGAAAAATACCACAAACATTGATACAAAAATATGTCTAGGATACGTTTCCTTGAAGTCCTCCAGGCGAACAACCAGAACTAGTATAGTTGTGTCACAGGGTAGATAAATCTTCAGGTTTTTTAGGAGTCTACAGACTGATTTCCATAGTAGATGGCCTAGAAACAGATTGTAGAAATAAAGTGGAAGAGGAGGAGAGAGAAAGGCAAAAGGGGAGGCTGGATAGCAGGGTATGGAGGATAATATGCTCAAAGTGCTTTATTTGCTGGTAGAGAAAATGTCCTATGTAAGCCAGCTCCACAGACAAGGAAAGTTAAAGCAGTCTCTGACTGGGGGTTTTAAAAATTGAGTGACATGTCCTCACCCTCAGGCAGTCTTCTAATTCAGGATAATGCAAGCAGGCGATGTCATGATCTTCCTGGGATGCCGGAGTCCTCTGTTGAGAAAGAATGCTAGGAGGATGGTAGCTGACTGCCACATCTACAACCTTGGTGATTACGGCAAGGGCTCAGATGAAGGCCAGTGCTGTTCCATGCTACTTTATATGCTCAGAATTAAACAGTAGAACTGGTAGAAGGTAACATTTTCTTGCATCAGGGGTCACCATAGCTGGAAGACTCCCTCAGCCTGGGAAATACTAGACCGTGTTCAGTCTAGGAGGCTTCTCCTCACATTCTCTCCCGCGCCAGGTTAACAACTCTTGTCCTGAGGATGCTACCAGAAATACCAGTCTTTAAAAGCCTAAAACATTAGTGGGAAGAATGCAGATTTGTATGAGGAAATACATCTGCCCGGTGACACTCTTCTAAAGGGAAAGAAACAAAAGCAAGACTGGTGTCGAATGACCTACGCAGAACAGATGCACAGGGACAGAACAGAGCTGAGGTGGCCACCGAATGCCATGGAGGAGACCATAGGAAAGAAAGAGTTGGCAGTAGCTTTGGGCTTATCTCAGAGAGGAGGAGGGAAGCATCGTGCTGAGAACACGCGGAGAAACAAATTGTGACACGGAAGGTTCAGCCCTCACTCTCTCCCCACATGAAAACATTAGTGTGCCAGACATCGTCTCTGTAACTCAATATAAGCCATGTCCCACTGCAGTCCGCCTTCTGGCACTACAGTAACAGTTAAGTTGAGCCAAACTCAGCTGCAACTACCGCAAACCAAGACTGAAATAAGCTCGATCTTGTATGATCCAGCACTCCTGTAAAGGTGGTGCAAATGATACCCTGTGCCCGAATTTTAGTACTGAATCACAGCTCAGCTTAAAGTAAAAATACAAATGTTAGAATTTCTGAGTTGAAACTGAGTAACGGCCAAGCAAGGTACAAATATTATGTAGCCTAAGAGGAAATAAAGTAGGATATACTTACAGATGTAAAGAAAATCAGCTGTGCAACAAAACAAGGGTGACCTCATAAAGTTGCTATAAGGCAGGGGAGGGTTATGCCGAGTTCACAGCTATTTAGAAGGAAATAAAACTATATACACTAGATTATTTGGAAGGAGATATGCAATTAGTACATTAATAGTTTCTCCAGTAGGGAGAATATGAGAAAAGATAGCTTAGCGGCTTAGGATTTAGGGCTGTTGCCTTTGTATAGGCAAGCTTCAGCTTTCATGTTGGCTGAAACTCTAGAACATCATCAAGACTGTTGAAATTCTGCAATTTTTAATATTCGTTTAATGAAAAATTAAAACAAGTGCAATGTATTTTAAAACTTATTCAAAGCATCAAAATATTAGATCATAAATACACAGAATATTGAAAATATTAGAAAAAACTAGTATATTTAGCAACATTGTCATTTAAAACACTAAAAATATTGACCCTGTTTCTTTTTCCTGCGTAAGAAAATGGGGGTGGGGGTGGGGGTGGGAAGATCGGGAAGTGAGTGTGATCAGGGTTAATGATGGAAAATTCCCAAATAAAAATATTTTCATTGAAAGAAAAACAAGAATTGTTTAAGAATCTCGGAGATGGCATAAAGCACTTGTCAGGTAAGAAGAGGGACTGTATTTAAACTCTCAGCATCCTCAGAGAAGGAAGGCATGTCTGTGGACGCTTAACAACCTCAGTGTAAGGAGGCAGAGATGGTGGATTCCAGAGAGAGTGCTGCCCAGCTGCCTAGCCTAAAGAGCCACCTTCAGGCTTAGTGTGATGATTGTCTCAAAAAACAGCAAGATGGAGAGCAGTGGAGAGAGGTACTTGACATCATCCTATGGCCTCGCATACACTGGTATGCACACGTGCACACATGTGACCATGAAGTACAAACACATACACACAGAGTGAAGTACACATGCACATACACAGAGACATACACACACTACACACATGCACACACAATCACATACTCTCTCACACACACAAACACACACAGAGTTGCTTAAGGCTTGACATAGAAGTCAGTATTAGAATCGTTGCCTAATATGTCCAGAGTTCTGGGTCGTATTGAAAGAAGGAGCTGATGGGACTAAGTTGTGTGAATAATACTTGCCCCTCCCCCTGGACAATATATAATACATAGCAAAGAGGGTTTTTGTGCCTGGACAAATTGTTATCCTCCTTTCTAACTCTAAATCAGTTCCATTTATTCTAGCACAAAGTTCTATGTGCTGTTGGCACCACAATTATTTTGTGAGTTTCTCATTCTACAGGTTTTTACTTTTGTCCTTCACTTGATGTGTGCATCTTTTCTGTCAAAATCATTTTTCTCATTTATGTCAATAAATATGCCCTCACTAAATTCCCCTGGCTATACGGCCAGACTCTCAAATGGATATACTATCAACATATTCAATTCTTCTGTAACTCCATTTATTTTCAATTTGAATTTCACTATCCACATTATCACTTTTACTTTCTTTTTGGTACATTCATCATTTCCCCCAGTTCTTTCTTTGAAATTCCATTTTTTTTTTGTTAAAGGTCACATGGGTTTATCACTGAGAGGCAAAAACCAACACAGCACAAGGTTTTACCCATCGATGGGACCCAACAACAGATGGACAGAAATTAATCACTGGCAGGTTTTGAAAGAAGTAATGCTATTGCTCTGTGCCCTCAATGTGTATTTTTTATGGATGAGGCTATTTGTGGATTATTTAAAGAGCAGCAAACAGCTTGGTACCTTGTGCAGTTATTCATAGTTAAATAAGACAGTAACTGAAATATGCACCATATTGAAAAATCAGCTTTATGAAAGTGTACATTAGTAACTGAAGTTCACCTATTCTGCACCTGCAAAATGAAAATTGCCTCCCAGTCAGAGGGTTTGTAAGTTGTCATTTTCAATTCGATATTTGTCTACTTATTTTTACTCATATGTTGTCTATGTGCAATGTTGGGACAAGGAATATGTTTTCACACTGACATGTGCCTAGCACACAATCTATAAATCTTCTCTGACTTAGTGAACAAGTGGAAAAATACACTGCAGATTCAGAAGAAAAACTATGTACTGGCTTACTATTCTGAACACATTACAAAAATATGTTAGATAAGAAACAGTGAGATAAATTAACAGGATGAAATTATATTTTGGTTAGAGATTCCAACTTTGACATTTCATACCTGCAAAAATATTTTAACCCTTTTATGCTTCAATTTCTTCATCTGTACAAAAAAATCTGGTAGTAACCACAGGGTAGCTACTATATTATATTACATTTGACAAAATAAATATCAAAAGAGTTAATAGATGAAAAGATTTTGACAATATAAAGTGTCAAGAATAAGTAACTGTGAACATATAGCTGTGACAGAATGGTTTATAAAGGCCTCGAATACAAGGTTCAGGAAGACTGAGGAAGATGGGGAGGAAAGAATGTAAGAGCCAAAGAATGGAAAGTAGAATTGTGAAATGCTGACTTCCAGAAATTCCAGGGTTCTTGTACACATCAACTCAGAGTATCTATGGGTATGTATGTTTGTATACATGACCTTTAAAACAGTCAAAACTCTAGTATGTCTGGGAGAAGGGCTTGTGAAATGAAGTTGGGAGGAAACTGAGGGACATCAGAGAGAATTGGAGAGAGGGAGTGTGGGTGGGGTGGTTAAAATGCATTGTGCAAGTGTAAAAAAAATCAACAAATAAAATTTTCATTTAAATGAATGAAATGCAGGCTTTTTCCTGCACATACATATTTGTGCCACATTTATGCCAGATGTCCAGAGAGACCAAGAAAAGACATTTTATCCCTTGGAACTGGAATGAAAGAATGTTATGAATCACCATGTTCATGCTTAGGACCGAACCACTTCCTCTGCAAGAGCAGAACATGCTCTAAATAGCTGAGCCACCTCTCTAACCTCCTTGAACAACATTTTGAATGACGTTTTTCAGAAAGCTGTTGAGAGGACCGAAGAGCAAACACTGTATAAGTGTTGGTCATCATATTGGTGGAGACAGAGTCACTTGAAGGAGAGACACTGCAACCGGCAGACAGTCACGTTCCCATATTCAATATGGCAACTCAGAAGTGCTACAGATGTGGAGGAAAAAAATGTTGATGCACCTGGAATATTGATTTACTTTCAGTGCAATGAAAGCTGGAGGTATTTGTTGGACATAGTCACATCATCCTCGAAAGGGGCATCTGGCTCTGAGTCAACAATCCTGCAAGTCTTAAAAAGCTCTTTGTGGAAAAGGAGTAATCCATTTCTTTTTTGGTAATGGTAATTATTTCTACAGCATTTGGGAAAGTGACAAGGAACATGTCTCTTCTTTTCCTTTTTCTTTTTCCTAAAGAGAAAGAAACAAATGTCAGGCTTCAGTTTTAATTAAGCAATTAACTAAAATGTTATATAGAAAAGACAAGAAAAAACATCAATTGTGTAATTTAATTTTAATTGAATGAAATAAGTTAGTGGAGACAAGCTTCTGCTCCACAAGTTCCTTCACGGGATGCAGAATAGATTTTGACAGCAGAGACAGAGGTAACATCCAGACTAATTCCATTTAATTAGCAGTGCCCAACCCTTCTTAACAGAGTAGCAATATCCTTATTAAATAATACCAAAAGTGTGATGGATTTTGGCCTAAAGTAATGAAGAAGTGACCTCTACACACAGACGTCTCCCGTGCGTGTTCTGCATGCATTCAGAGGCTATGTTTAAAACTACTAACCATTTCTTCAGCAGCCTATGAAGGGCGCATCAGTCCAGCTTTCCGGTACACAGGCAGAACGGGAGCACAGTACAAACAATAAGCACATTTCAACCCTGAGCCATGTTGTCAACACACCACTTATCTATTATTTTCACTTTTAGATAAGGTTTTTTGTATTGACATATTCTACAGGCTAAGTGAAGAGATCACTGGGTTTGCAGAAAGTCAATACATATGAGAAATCAGTGTCAAAGCAAGAACTAAAACAACATGGCTGCACATTCCCTTTGAGAAGGCGTCTATGACTCCCACATCATTAACTGTTCATTACATAAATTTCAAAAGTGAACAATACTAAACACAAATGTAAATGGATGATTGAGGGTCTCTTTAGCCCAAACTTTGGTTATGAGATTCTTCTACATTCAAAAATGATACATTGTTTTATTCTGTTAGAGTGAGAGAGAAGCCACCGTATATTTATTGATTTTAATACAGGTGGGTATCCGCTTACTTCACATTTTCGATAGTGTTAGGAATAATGCTGCCATGGACATTCTCAGGCAACTTGTTTACTGAAGAAATGAGTGAGTTTCTGATGAGTACACACTGGGACTGGAACTGCTGACAGTGCATTTTCATTCACAGTGAATGTTTAAGTTTAGTTGGTCCAGATTTTTGTCAACACTTAGAATGAATGTTTCATTCTAGCTGTTCCCCTAGGTGTGTGTGCACATTCATCATGGTTTTAATTTCCATTTTTTTTTATAATGAAAGAAAGAACTCTTTTTTTTTCATGTTCACTGGCTATATGGATTTTATTTTGGGAAATGCCTGTTTTAATTATTTTAGCCATTCTGTACAGGTATATTCTTATTTTATTAGCTCATAGATGCTCACATATCCTGGGTCTTCATCTGATGTCAGATACATAATATGTATTTTCTCTTCTTGAGCTTATGTTTCATAAAGAACATTTCTTCCTAAACAAAGATTGCTTGCTGGGCAGTTACACAAAGTGGCCAACATAACTTCTCTGTGTGCCACTTTGCTTTGAAAAGGGAAGCTGACTTCCTAAGCAGGGCTTAATTGCACAGTAACATATGTAATCAGATTTTAGAGTCGGCAACTTTATTTGATTTTTTATTGCATTTACACACTATGATGATGGAGGCAACAGGACTGAGAAGTACCTGGGAAATCAGTACGGCACTTCTAGATGTGACCTCAAGGGCACAGAGAGGGTTAAGGAAGTGGGACAAACTCATCATGAAGTGGAAGGCAGTCCTCCACGGGCTAGGGACCCAACATAAGAGAAGGGTGGAGGAGTCAGCTACTGCAAACATTCTCCTGGCACCATGATATAAACTACTCCCTGTCACAGTGAATTCAAATTGTGAACCAAAATAAGACTTTCCCCCTTTAAGTTATTTTGTGTCAGGACATCAAACACAAAACTCTAACTGGTACACCTGTAGTCATGTTCCTTCCTGAAACTTTGAGTATATACCTTAAGTTGATCGTGTATATAATGTTATATCATATATTTCTATATTTAAAAGCTTTGATTTAAACAAAGTAGGAGAAGAGATAGAAAAGATGTGTGTGTGTGTGTGTGTGTATTACAGTCAATTTTTAAAAGAAAGATCAGAATTTAAGGGAATAGAATGCTCATTCTGTTCATGAAAATGCACAAGGAGATCAAAGAGCAGGCCAATCAGTTCATTTCAGAGGTAGTCCCTGTCCTCATTACTCTGGAGGCCACTTGGATACTGAACTGCCATAGGCTACCTCTGTGCACAGGTTCCAGGTCCCCCAAGGGGGGAGCAGCTATACCAGGCTACAGAAGAAGACAATGCAGCCACTCCTGATGAGACCTGATAGACTAGGATCGTAAGGAAGGGGAGGAGGACCTCCCTTTTCAGTTGACTGGGAGAGAAAAAAAAGAAAGAAAATGCATAAGGAGAACACAACACAACGGCAAGACAGTCAGAGGGAGCAAGGATTTCAAGATTAGCTGGAAGAAATACAAGTTTATTGAAGCTTTGAAAGTACATCAGCCAGTCAAACTGAATATGTTTTATAAACTTTCTTTTCTATGGCTCGTCACTGGAAAATAATTATACTAGTTAGAACTCTAAGGCACTGCAAAATAGACAATCAGGGTTCCCTCCTTATTTTATGTCAATACAATCATCAGAATGAAGTTTTAATTTCTTCTGTTTATGTTTTCAAAATGCATTTTATCTTCCCTACTAATTGATAGCATTTTGCTTTGTTTCAAAAAGGGTCTTGTTCTTCCTAAAGGTCTACCAGTTGACTCTACAGGCCACCAGGAGAGTTCACGTCAGCCAATTACAGTGAACAACCTTAAAGTTCAGCCTGACTTTTGAAAAAGCTACTGGCTTCAATATACCAAACTCTCCTAAAATTTTTTATAAGTCATTATTCTTTGTTTTCTCTATCTAATTTCTTCTGTTTTAATTTCTTAAGTTCTTCAGGACTTAACTTGGGTCTGCAAGAGCAATAAGCTCTTTTCACTGCTGAGGCATTCCTCCAGCTCTGCCCACCCCACTTCAGTCTCCTAGTTATACAGAGCAAGTGCTTTAGATGGCTTTCCCTTCTTGGATTCTCAAACAGCCACAAAAACCTGCTTTTGTACTTAAGTTTAACTCAATGGGTTTCTAAAGTTGCCATGTTAGTTAGACATTTCAGATTTTGAACACATTTGCATCCTTCAAGTACAGTATCAACTTAGGACATGGTCAGAAACATATAAATGTAAAGTTATTTTCTACTTTACTTGGCAAATATATGTATAGAATTGATTAGAACTATCATTTCCTATATAATATCATGTATACTCAAAACTATTCTCTGTGATTTTTAACTGTAGGCGGGTAAAATATGACAAGACATTTAACATTTAAAGGAAACAATGCCATTGGAAGGTTTTCTGTAACATAATTGTTGATATCATCTTATTGATAGCAGACAATCCAATTATAGATTTTTAGGTTGGGATTTTATAATTTATTGCTACAATTTACTATAGAATTATCATGTAGGATAGCTTTTTACAGAGTTTCATTAAAGTTTTGTGTTGAATTTTAGTACTTGCAGTTAAGAACATACACATTTGTCATCACTACAAATTTCATTTCATTAAACTAAATATCTACATTAAAGTAATTTATATCATAACTAAATATCCCAAAAGGACAAGAGAATATGATAGGAAATGTCCTCTCTTTCATCTTAGTGAATCATAGTAGTGATTATTCAGAAGGAATTTAAGATAAATTGTAGGACTATTCATTAAAATTTTTAAATAAAGAAACGTTAGCAGAAATGTTGTCATCTTTATGAGATGCTTTGTTGGCTATTGTGAATTCAAGATGACAATGACACCCAAATGAAATACTTATTGATGCTGAACAAAGAAGATTAAAGGTGATGAGACCAAGTTAATTGACTATGTCTTGTCAAAAAAATATTGAGTGAACAATGGTATTATACCTAACGTAATACTCTGTATAAGAAGAATTGAGAAGAATGATGTATGCATCAGGACATAATTACAGACTCAACAATTAAATTCCATTTCTACTTCCTTTCTGAAGAGTACTCCTTAAGTAAAATGCAATACTTTTCTTTCAAACCTATGTCTCCATTTACAAGATTATAAGAACCAGGAATTTTTTTAAAAAAATGGCTTTACAGTGAAGAGCTGTTACTCTTCAATACCAATAAAAGATGATATAAGATAAAGATTCATTGGTTAAAACAACAACAACAATGACAGAGCTCCTACCTGTATTCACTGAGAAGCACAAATGCATTGACTGGAGTTTAGACTCTGAACAAGACCCCCAACAGGGTCCACAGAACCCTGGAGACACAAGTCACCCCACATTAGAAAAAAATTTTTACAAGATGAGCCTAAAATCTTATTCTACTAGGAAACAAGAGAATTTTTCATAATTGAGTGTTTTTCAAATGTTTTAGAAGCCAACTACAAAATGTTTGACTATGAAAGATAGTTAACTATCAAAGATAACAAGGACTGAAATAGATTTAAATTCACCAAATAAGGTAGTCTTGAGTTTATTAACATAGAGAAAAGGAAAACAACTTCTTTTCTTTACATTTCTTTCTGTCTTCAGGCGTCAAATCATTCTATGAAATGAATAGCGAATTGAAATCAAACAACTGTGTTAAAGTTATTATTATAATGCTATGTTTATTCCTCAGTTTTTCTCTTAACCCAGTTATCACACAAATAATTGAGGCTCTTTTATAATTGTTTAATAATAAGTTTCACAACATAATAACTGAGCAGTTTTTACTTTAATCTTAACCCTCTAAACTAATCTGGTTTTCCCCAACATTCATCTCAGAGATACTTGTACTTTGTAGCTTTCCCCGCTCCAGCAATTCTCTCCTAATCTCTCTTTGACATCTCCCATATTTGAATCCCTTACTTCTCACTCTAACTCCTTCTCCCTTGGCCGGCAGGAAAACCAGCCCTATTCTCTCCCCTGTTCTGCAATTAGTTGTAAGCTGCTTGATTGGCATATCACGAGACAATTGGGGAGCAATATTTACACAACATTGAGACAAGAGATTTTCAGAACAAGAATTATAACCAGATATGATGGGTACAGAAATCAGCATTTAAATTACACAATAACCTTGTTCCTACACAATTATTTATCTTATTAAAAAAAAACTTTTAAAGTAAATGAATTGATAAGTAAAGCTATTTTTTAGCAAAGAATTCTGTGTGGAAGAAACAAAAAAACCCAGACAGATTCTTGGCCATCATCAATGGCTTCCAGTGTGACCTTGAATAAACACATTGCTGATTGTACCTTAATATACAACAGCATTTGCACAGCTGTAAGACAGTGTTTACTAACATAATATAAGAAGACATTGTATATCTGTGTCCCAATTTCAGTTGGGACAGCAGAGGGTGATCAGGCACTTTTGATCCTTGTCACCACTGTGTCATCCATGTCTAGAATGATGCTTGACATAGTTGGTCCTAAATGAATGTCTGATTAAATGGAGAGAGTGAGCATTGTTGGAACTATAATACATAATGCTCTTGTTCTCATTGATGGCTTAACCCAATGAGAAGAGTTAATACCAAAAATATTAAAATTTTCTTCAGAAAAAATAGAAGCCCTAAGTTGTGTGACTAACTAATGAAGGCTCTCATACTTCTGCTTGATGTTTAGACCTAGTCTTAACATTTCAATTAGATGTATAAAGCTTAAAACAGTGTTCTAACATCATTGCCATTTAACATATTGCAATGTTACAGGGGTATGTTATTTACATCTTCCATCTCCTCATCTGGGACTCTCATCGTGAAGCCCTTGGAGAAGGATGATTGCCCCCAAAGCATTCCTTTTTTCAGTGTTTTGTTGAATTTAAATTAAGATTCCCTAAAGTAAATTGGAAAGTTGTTCAAAATTGACTCCAGGCATCGTAAGAACCCTAAAGCTTCCAAGGGACTTAGTAAAATCTAAAAACTCAATATCTCCTGAAGGAAAACTTCATGTCAGACATATTATTCTGTGTTATTGTGGGTTTTCCCCCATCTAATTTAATTTGAAATAAAAAAGAATCACATCCCAAATTGTTGAGGTTAGTTTTCTCTGATAATAATTGTAGAAATGAGGAAAACAACATTAAGATGGCCAGCATAATTAATAAAAATATAACTTTCTGAAGACACAATATTTACATTTCAGTTGGGGTGCATATTAGTGTTTGGTATGTATCATGTTTGCCTATGGCAATAATCTGTGATGCTATTGCTAGAACAATGACATAGCTATGAGTATCTTAAAACTAAATGATTAAATTTCATAGTGCTACACTACAGACCTGGTTCCCAATTTCATGATTCATGCTTATCTTCAGACTGTTTTGATAATATATTTGAGTGTATGAACACTATAGATAACACTTCAATTGTTTGAATCCAAAAGTGGCTTTCCATTCTTTATTGTTGTTCTTACCTAAAGAAATAATAATAATCATGATGATGAAATGATGATGATGAAATGAGATGGTTAAGTGAAAATTCCAAAAAGTGTATTTAGTCAGTTTTCATTCAGTAGATGTCTCACAGATCATCATATTATCCATTGAATTGTAAGCATGAAGAATGTAAAAGCATAAAGAAATGTTTAGCTTGACTATGAATTGCTAAGTGTCCAATCAAGAAGTCCAGGTAGCATAGATGCCTATTTATCCCTTCTTTCATATCACATGTAAGCAGATTAGATGTGAGGGAAATAAAGAAAACCACAGCTGTATCTTGGAAGCTGTGTTCTCTACAGGTGGGCAAGGCATTAGACTCAAGGGAACAAATGGCATTGCCATTGTATCTCAGTAGTGGTGTCTATTGGGAGTAAAAATGTTTCCTTGGGTTGAATACTGTGGAAATAATGGATGGCTTAATCTTGCTCTATCTGAAAACACCCTAGCACACTTTCTCAATTGTCACAAACACATGAGTAAAGGGTCTGCATTCTTAAAATAATTATCTAAGTGCTTCTCAAGAGAGTTATGGAAAGAGTCTAAAGGGGAGATTGAGTCTATCATGATTTGAGAGGGAAAAAGGGTTATCCACAACCTACAGACATGTTACCCAGCTCAGAAGAATTCACAAAAACAGAGACCTACTTTACTGTTGTCCTGCAGTTCTTGACATTTGTCTCCAATTTCCCTTTTGTTTGCTTTCCGTGCTTTACTAAACAAACTTCTACATAAACTGTTTCTAGATTGAATTCTTACCTTCAAGAGATCAAGGCTACAGGAAAACCTCCACCAGGTAACACATGGAGAGAAGATACCCTATAATGATCCTTCATTTTTCATTTGTTCCACATACTGGCCTTGCTGTATGCATGCTAATCTGACTGTCAAGACTGTTCGTCATTGTTCTGCTTTTTTGGCTTTGTAGGACATCTCACATTGATGCATCTTTTCCTGACCAGAAAAGAAGAGGGGGATTATGATCTCACAGGCTTAGTACTCTCCACCGCAATGTCTGCCTTGCTGACAGCACTTTCCATTCCTAGGTATTCATTGTCTTTCCACTACACAGAAAATTCCACAAAGAAGGAACCATTGTCACACAAACTATGAAGGGGTGGTCGTGTGACTATTCAAAAATTTTTTTAAAGAACTAAAGAAACCTCATATTTCTGCTATGTGTTGCGTATCTTAGACCTAAATTCCATGGAAATTACATAAATGCTTCTTTTTAAATATCAAATATCAGAAAGACTGTAGTCTGTATTCTTGTTTTAATTAAAAGGAAAATCCATGGCTATCATTAAAATATTCATAAATGCTTAGTGACAGATTTAATATTTTCTCATAAAAGAATGGATGAATAACTGGGGAAAAGGCTATGAATGAGGTAGAAAAATAACAAACTTAGAAACAGTAGTAATCTCAAGTTTGATCTGTGCCATTTGGTAGACATTGTGATGGTCTGCACAGGACTCACTGGTTGTCCCATTCCTCTACGCACACAATTCAATAAAGCAGATCGACTGTCTGCACTCTTATTTTGTACTAACAGCACATACTTTTTCTGCACTAGTCAGACAAATACATCACAAGCATGACTGTGAGTGGGTTCACTTAGAAAGTTCAAATTATAGTAGAAAGAGGAAGTAGCATGGAATCTACTGTTCTCTTTAGGCCAGCTGCCTGCTTCCCATTAGGCCTGCTGCCTCCGTCTATTAGGCCTACTGCCTGGTTTTCATGAGTGTCACTTTCTAAGCTCCATTAGGACCACTGCTTTGCCTTTATTAAGAACATTATCTCATGTTTTTTAGGACAGATGCGTGATTTCTTTTGGAACCCTGAGCCATGCAGCCATACTTATGGTGTGGGCAGTTAATTGATTGTTCACAATTTTCCTTACATACTTAATGATCAGAGCTAATAAGATCCTTAAGATGGTGAAAGAAACAGGAGAAAAGATGTTACCAAAAAAACCATTTTTCTAAGCCAGGCCTCCTCCAGCCACTCTGCCTATTAGAATTCATCAGCTCTTTGTGGTTTAAAGCTGTGGTAATATATTACCTTTTCAAATCAGTCATATCATACCAGACGCCCTTGCAGCAGAAGGAATAAATAAAAATTGATGTCATTAATTTGAATTCATTTGAATTGGAACAAAAATAATTTGAATGATGCTATTGGGTTAATTAAATATTTTATTTTCTATTACGTGTGTTTATGATATATTGGGAAGGCAGTGATCTTTGTCCCAATGTCTCTTTTGTAATTAAAATGGAAAATATAGCCTAGTATCCTTAATTTATTCACATGAAAAGTAGATTATACATTCAAGTTATTTCAAAATAACTTTTGTGTATATATAAACAAAAGCATTTTATATACAATTTTTTTCTTGCATAACTTACATAAATAGCAGCCAGGAAGAAATGTTTTCATTTCATTTAAGGAAAATCTTTGTATATTCTTAGATTGACTTAAGTATACTTTAGCAAACTTAAACAAAAAGAATTGGCTCTTTGAAAATATGAAGACAGAATGTAGTTTCTACAAGTCACAGCTATGCATATATACACATATAACTATTTTATATGTATTGACTACATATGTTTTCAGATATATATATGCATGTATGTGTGTGTGTATATATATATTATATATATATACTAAACTTTAGTGTCCTCTGATCATATTAGTATACATATATTTTAGAAGTCTGTTTATATTAACCTATGAGTATTAAAAATGTTATAACTTTCAAAATAGTGTTGGAGCACTAATAAAGTGAAATGAATTAAAAGAAACACATTTTAAAATTGTTTAAAATTATTGACTCTGTAATAAAATTAAATAATATTCTAAACTTGTTAACTTGATTATATGGACAATATTATTCATTATTATCAAAGAGACAACATTCTTTTGGCAATCTGAGATTCTTTACTTTGCTATATTTTAAGAATAATTTTTTTTACTTACTTAAAATTGTGCAAAATAAATTAAATTTACTATAGACTCTAATTACAAATCAGGACAAATAATTACCATAACATTTGGTTCAGAATCAATAAGACCCTCTGATTCTTGATGAAGAAACTTTTAGATAACTTTATTTTTAATTGAAGAAATATGATAGGATATCAATTCCTAATTTTTATTAATGTCTCAGATATATTAGTCAGTCCACCGCTGCATGTTGATCGTGATTTAGCACATTCACCTGGGTAGATCTGGAGTCTCAGTTTCCATCTGGAGACCCTACCTCACCCACTGGTAATTTAGCCCTGGACTTGGAAAGTGTTGGTCTTCAATGTGTGACCTTACGAGTCATTTACATTTGGGAAGCTGACAGTTGTGTTTAGATGAACTGTTCATTCAACGCTTGGCCGAGGGATTATGACAGGCATATTGGTTCAAAAGACACATTTTGATGAAACATTTTGTTGGCTGGGCTCATGCATCACGATTGGCCACATGCCTTGATTTATTACTTGTCAAAATATTTTCTTACTGACATGTAGTTGCAGACTTTTCTGAATTAAGTCATATTTAAGTACTCTAGAAAAATAAGCACTCCACCTAAGAATCTTCTAGAAAGGAAAAGTTTCAAAATGGGGTAATTGCCTACTGACACTGATTTTGACACTCATGTTGAAGGTCATATTGCATGTTTCACGCATGTGTTGACTTAAACAAGGAAGACTCTCAGTAAGTCAGTCATTTCTCTTTAAATATTGGTGAGGCCCAGTACAAGTGTTGGCGTGTAACAGGCCACTATCAAACTGGAGCTAAATGAAGTGGTTGAAATGCCAGCTTGCAAAATGCAGCTCCTGTAGACGCAGTATAACCCTGAGTCTCTGACATGCCCAAGCCACGTGTAATTGTAAAGAGAATTCTTCTTTGGTTTACTTCAAAACAGCTGAATTAATGATCATCTTTTTAAAAAAATAAATAAATATTGAATGAAATGAATAAATATTCATTATTTATACAGCATTCTGCCTGCATGTGCATCTGTAAACCATAACAGGGGCACATAGATCTCACTATAGATGATGGCTGCAGGAAATTGAACTCAGGAACTTTGGAAGAAGATCCAGTACTCTTAGCTCCTGAGCTATATCTCTTTACAAGGGGTTTATAGGTATCTCTAATTCTCAACGACTGTTTTAGGTTGTAGACATAAAGATTCATGTGTAAATTTAAAAATATAAGATGAAAAACATGGAGAAAAGGAAGAGGAAGAAGAGGAGGAGAAGGAAAAGGAGAAGAAAGAGGAGTAAGAGGAGAAGGACAAGGAGAAGAAGAAAAAGAAGAAGAAGAAGAAGAAGAAGAAGAAGAAGAAGAAGAAGAAGAAGAAGAAGAAGAAGAAGAAGAAGAAGAAGAAGAAATAATAAAACAAAACTCAAAACTTAAGCTTCATGCCCCTGCTTAGTCATCCAGAGGTAGTAAATAGGTTTTAGTTTTAACAAAAATATTTCTCTTCAGTCTTCTCAGCCCACAGAAGTATAGTGCCAACCTTCTATTAAAATATGCTCCTCTGGCTTTGAATGTGGGGTGGTTTATAGTTGCTGTTGGGGAGCTTTGAAACATTGATGGAAGCAAATAATTCCATTCTGATTTCCCTGAATGTCAGTTATCATGTAATGAATTAAAATGGCTATAGAGCAAGTAGCCCATCCCCTCTAATCCCTTACCTAAGATTAAACTTCCATTCTTAGAACATAATTACTCATCAAATCTACCCATTAGCCTTTCTACTTCAAACTGTACCCTGGTGATTCTACTTCCCATCATATCCCAAATGGTGACTCCCCCTGATGCTCCTCCATCATTGTTGACCCCAGTTTTATCACTATCCAATACTCCCTCTCAATATCCTCAGGTTGCCTTTACATCCTTAAGCACTTACCTGACAGCTCTGTCAACTGCCAGTTAGTAACTCTAGTCAACTTGCTTGTGTAGAAAGTTAGTCAAAGCAAATAAATACTTCTTGGAAACAAATGAAGGCAGTAAAACACAACTCCTCCATTCTGTTAACTCCCTGCAATCCTGCTGTCCTCTCCAAGAAGAGTGAATCACTTTCTGGTCAGCATATCACGGGTAGTCCTGAAAGTCCACGTGCCATCCCTAAATGATGGTTCTGTGTTCTATAACATCTTATCTTAGGTGGAAGAGGGGGTTATTCTTGGTTTAATCTGATAGTAGCTTCCAAATCTACAATTCCACATTTATTTCATGCTCCTGGGGGACCTTTGTTCTTTTTTCATGTCCATCTTCTCCACAGACTGTTGATGACTAGTTCATACTTGCTCTTCATAACTTTCTGAATAACCCTCAAGTTCCCTTTTCAATTTCAATCAGAGTTGTTAGGAAATGTTGATAGAAGTTTGGGCACATTGCAATAGTCATTCAACAATAACCTCAAACTCAACCACTATTTGTTGGCCTTTGTGCCAGGCTGTGGGTTAGATGCTGAACAAACTATGAGTGTCTTGGAAGATTGTCTCTGCTGTAAGAGAGCCACAGTGTGTAAGCAAAGGTAAGAAAGGTCCACAGACACTACTAAAAATTATAAGCTTATTATATATGTTGGTATGTTTTCTCTTGTTTTGGTGGTGGGAGCTGAACCCAGAGCTTCTTCCAGGAGAAGCCTGTGCTCTTCACCACTATACACCCCCAGCATACAGAAGTACTGTTTGCTGCTTATGAGCAGTTCTTCAACCAGGTGAAGTTATACCTACAGGGAGACGGCAGCCTGTTGAAATCTGTTTTCTAAAATGTCGAACCATTCAGTTCATGGTACAATCCTGTATCACCATCCAAGGACCTCCTCCTGGCCATCCAATCCTGAGAGATGTTAGTGATTAAACTAAAAATCTTGATTGTCTAAACTTCAGAATATCAGACTTACATTATGGATGCTGAGTCATACAGCTTTATCAGCTAAAACTGAATTTACTTAAGAAAAAAAAGGTGTAGATATATAAATTTTAACATAGAATATTTTACAGTTTCATGAATTTGTGTGGTCTTTGTATACTTGTCATCAAGAATATATATAATTGTTCCATATTTCCTAATCCATGTACAAATCAAGTCACTTTGATGGCATTTCAAAGACTTAAATACATTCATTTTAAAAACGAGGTACTCTTGCAGTGATCCCTTCAGCCATGTTTGGCCTAAACATGGCTTCCTAACGACTTGATTCATGGCCTTTCATGCATTCCATAAAAGCTCTTCACTGTAGTAGGCTTAAGCTACAACTTTAATATTGTCTTTTGAGTGTGATTTTTTTTATTTTTACTAAAAGAAAAAAATGCAAGAAAAATATGTCATTGAGATTGATTGTAATGGCCAGCTGTTACAATCTCAACGGAAGTATTAGAGCCCCCGCCTAAGGTGCACGAAGAGTGCCAAGCCTCATAGCAACTCAGCTCATCCTACAAAGCACCATGGCCTGGAGTGAAAGCTGCAATTTAAAAGTCTCCCAGAGACCCATTATTTGCAAATCATTGACACAACAAACTGTAACAACCCTGGTCCTCCTTGTCAATGCATGCTTGGGGAGCTTTTCATCCACTGAACCTTGCATGCTCAATAACTTTTCATCCTAAAAATCCTTATGAAATTTCTGAAGAAAATGAACAACTGCGCATGGGCCAGAATCCACTCTCAACATTAAAAGAAAGAAAACTAAAATTGATTAGTCGGGCTGGTAGTGTCATATATGAGAAAGAACGCTCAAACGTGTAAAGTTAGTTTTCATTCTACTTAAAATAAAGCCAACTGGTTATTCAATTTTCGAGCAATAAAAAGTGTTGGAAGCATCCCTGTTGGCATGCCTTCTCCCTCCTTCCTGCTAAGAGCTTATAAACAAACTAATGGTCTTCCCTCTAAACTTGAGGAGAGGAAAATACCACTCTGCAGTGACAGCCTATCTGCCAAGTTTAAACACATAGAGAATTTTCACTGCTGAGAAACTGACTTTTAAAACAGAGGCTTGATAGTGTCCACAAAGAAACAGGTTGGGCTGTCAGTAGCTACTGCAGGGGTGCTGTTCTTCAAAGAAGAAAATGCGTGTGTTTGAGCCACTAATATTTTAATACATCGTACAGTACCCTTGTGGAAAGGGTAGACTCTTTGGTAGACTCTTATTTGATTGCTAGAGTTGATATTGTTTCTAATGTGATACCACTGGGAAGCCTCTCCAATGTTTCGAAGAAAAACAAAACAAAACAATGTAGTCTCTAGGATGGAAGAGAAAAGCATCTGAGACAGGGAACAAACATTCATGGGCATAGATAGAAAATTAGGAATATGTTTGTTTGTAGAAAGTGGAGATACTGGAGTTGGAAAAAGCCTAAATATATAGTCAAATGATTGTGACAAAAGCCAAGATGCAAAGGAAGACTCTCTCTCTCTCTCTCTCTCTCTCTCTCTCTCTCTCTGTGTGTGTGTGTGTGTGTGTGTGTGTGTATACATGATATACACAGAGATTCTTCAAGCATTTCTTGGATCTTTTCTGGGCCAGTATTGCTGTCCACTTATGGAAATGGACTTGTTCCCTCAATAGCTGACTTAGGTATTAGTCAGTTTCCCATGTTAACATTAAACCTGTAAATCACTGAAACTGTGAGAATATTGAACACCAAGGAGGAGAAAAACCAGATTTCTGTATTCTCTTCTCACACATTACAAAACAACCTCTCTCAGCAAACAGGTAACATCAGCTCATGCTTGTACGGTGGTTATGGTTCCAACTTCTTCTGTGCCTGCTATTTTATCTTATGAATGCAATTTTAACTCTTTATGTTAGAGGGATGAACATTTCATACATGTATATTATGTATTCCCCTGCCCTCTTATGTTTCTGCTAGCCAACCTTTTTCCTACCTTTGACTACCCATTAGTGCCTGGTGAGGTCATCAGTGAGCACACACTGAAGGCAATGGTTTCTCTTTCCCTGAATTCATCCACAGAAAACAGCTAAGCATCCTTTTGATTTGCATTTCCGTAATGGCTGATGACGTTGAGCAATTCTTTAAGTGTTTCTCAGCCATTCAATATTCCTCTACATAGAGTTCTCTGTTTAGCTCTGTTCCCCGCTTTTTTGTGTGTTTGTGTGTGTGTTCATTTTTTTCATTTTTCTTTTTTTTATAATTTTTTATTAATTACACTTTATTCATTTTGTATCCCCCCATAAGCCCCTCCCTCCTCCCCTGCCGATCCCACCCTCCCTCCCCTTTCTGCATACATGCCCCTCCCCAAGAACACTGATAGGGGAGGTTCTCCTCTCCTTTCTGAACTTAGTCTATCAGTTCTCATAAAAAGTGGCTGCACTGTCCTCTACTGTGCCTGGTCAGGCTGCTCCCCCCTCAGGGGGAGGTGATCAAAGAGCAGGCCAATCAGATTATGTCAGAGGCAGTCCCTCTTCCCATTACTATGGAACCCACTTGGACACTGAACTGCCATGGGCTACATCTGTGCAGGGGTTCTAGGTTATCTCCATGAATAGCCCTTGGTTGGAGTATGAGTCTCTGGGAAGTTCCCTGTGTTCAAATTTTCTTGTTCTGTTGCTCTCCTTGTGGAGACTCTGTTGTTCTCCTTGTGGAGACTCTGTCCTCTCCAGCTCTTATTATTTCCCACTTCTTACATAAAATTCCATTCACTCTGCCCAACAGTTGGCCATCAGGCTCAGCATCTGCTTTGATAGTCTGCAGGGCAGAGGCTTTCAGAGGCCCCCTGTGGCAGGTTCCTAGGTTGTTTCCTGTTTTCTTCTTCTTCTGATGTCCATCCTCTTTGCCTTTCAGGATTGGGAATATTCTTTCCCAATCTGTAGGCAGTGACTTTGTTTTGATGACTGTGTCCTTTGCTTTGCAGAAGCTTTTCAGTTTCATGAGGTCCCATTTATTGATTGTTGCTCTTAGAGCCTGTGCTGTTGGTATTCTCTTCAGGAAGTTGTCTCCTGTACCAATGAGTACTAGGGTATTCCCCACTTTTTTTTCTAGCCGATTTAATGTGTCTTGTTTTATGTTGAGGTCTTTGATCCACTTGGACTTCAGTTTTGTGCAGGGTGATAAGTATGGATCTTTTTTTTTTTTTCTACATGTAGACATCCAGTTAGACCAGCACCATTTGTTGAAGATGCTATCTTTTTTCCATTGTATAGTTTTGGCATCTTTGTCAAAGATCAGGTGTCCATAAGTGTGTGGGTTTATTTCTGGGTCCTCTGTTCGGTTCCATTGATCCACCATTCTGTTTCTATGCCAGTACCATGCAGTTTTTAAAACTGTTGCTCTATAGTACAACTTAAGATCAGGGATGGAGATACCTCCAGAAGATCTTTTATTGTAGAGGATTGTTTTAGCAATTCTGGGTTTCTTGTTATTCCATATGAAGTTGAGAATTTTTCTTTCCAGGTCTGTAAAGAATTGTGTTGGTAATTTGATGGGCATTGCATTGAATCTGTAGATTGCTTTTGGTAAAATGGCCATTTTTACTATGTTAATCCTGCCAAGCCATGAGCATGGGAGATCTTCCATCTTCTGATATCTTCTTCTAATTCTTTCTTCAGAGACTTGAAATTTTTTTCATACAAGTCTTTGACTTCCTTGGTTAGGGTTACTCCGAGGTACCTTATGTCATTTGTGGATATTGTGAAGGGTGTTGTTTCCCTAATTTCTTTCTCAGCCCTTTTGTCTTTTGTATACAGGAGGGCTACTGATTTTTTTGAATTAATTTTGTATTCAGCCACTTTGCTGAAGGTGTTTATCAGCTGTAGGAGTTCCCTGGTAGAGTTTTGGGGGTCGCTCACATATACTATCATATCATCTGAAAATAGTGATAATTTGACTTCTTCCTTTCCAATTTGTATCCCCTTGATCTCCTTCAACTGTTTTATTGCTCTAGCCAGGACTTCCAGAACTATGTTGAAGAGATATGCAGAGAGTGGGCAGCCTTGTCTTGTCCCTGATTTCAGTGGGATTGCTTTAAGTTTCTCTCCGTTCAGTTTCATGTTGGCTATAGCCTTGCTGTATATCGCCTTTACTATGTTTAGATATGTGCCTTGTATCTCTGATCTCTCCAATACTTTAAACATGAATGGATGTTGGATTTTGTCGAATGCTTTTTCAGCATCTAGGGAGATTATAATGTGGTTTTTTTTCTTTCATTTTGTTAATATGGTGGATCACATTGATGGATTTCCATATATTGAACCACCCCTGCATACCTGGGATGAAGCCTATTTGGTCGATATCTTTGATGTATTCTTGTATTCGGTTTGTGAGTATTTTGTTGAGTATTTTTATATCAATGTTCATAAGGGAGATTGGCCTGAAATTCTCTTTCTTTGTTGAGTCTTTGTGAGGTTTAGGTACCAAGGTGACTGTAGCTTCATAGAATGAGTTTGGTAATGTTCCTTCTGTTTCTATTTTGTGGAATAGTTTGAAGAGAATTGGTGTTAGCTCTTCTTTGAAGGTCTGGTAGAATTCTGTGCTGAAGCCATCTGGTCCTGGGCTTTTTTTGAATGGGAGACTTTTGATGACTGCTTCTATTTCTTTGGGGGATATAGGACTATTTAATTGATTTACCTGGTCCTGGTTCAGCTTTGGTAAGTCAAATCGATCAAGAAAATTGTCCATTTCGTTTGGATTTTCAAATTTTGTGGCATATAGACTTTTGAAGTAAGTCCTAATGATTGTTTGGATTTCCTCAGTGTCTGTAGTTATATCCCCCTTTTCATTTCTGATTTTGTTGATTTGGGTGGTGTCTCTCTGCTTGGCTAAGGGTTTGTCAATCTTGTTGATTTTCTCAAAGAACCAGCTCTTGGTTTCGTTGATTGTTTGAGTTGTTTTATTTGTTTCTAATTGATTGATTTCAGCCCCGAGTTTGATTATTTCCAGCCATCTACTCCTTTTTGGTGTGTCTGCTTCTTCTTTTTCTAGGGTTTTAAGTGAACCATTAAGTTGCTTGAATGCACTGTCTCGAATTTCTTCTTGAAGGCACTTAGTGCTATGAACTTTCCTCTTAGCACTGTCTTCATTGTGTCCCACAAGTTTGGGTATGTTGTGTCTTCATTTTCATTGAATTCTAGGAAGACTTTAATTTCTTTCTTTATTTCTTCCCTGACCCAGCTGTCTTTTAGTAGCAAGTTGTTCAGTTTCCATGTATGTGTAGGCTTTTTGCTATTTCTGTTGTTATTGAGGTCCAGCTTTATTCCATGGTAATCAGACAGGATACAAGGGATTATTTCAATCTTCTTGTATCTGTTGAGGCTTGCTTTGTGACCAACTATGTGGTCTATTATGGAGAAGGTTCCATGAGGTGCTGAGAAGTTAAATTCTTTTGTGTTTGGGTGTAAGGTTCTGTAAATGTCTGTTAGGTCCATTTGATTCATGACCTCTGTTAGAGATATTGTTTCTTTGTTTAATTTCTGTTTAGTTGATTTGTCCTTTGTTGAGAGTGGGGTGTTGAAGTCTCCCACTATTAGTGTGTGGGGATCTATGTGTGGTTTAAGCTTTATCAATGTTTCTTTCACAAATGTGGGTGGCCTTCTATTTGGGGCATAGATGTTCAGGATTGTGATGTCTTCTTGGTGGAATTTTCCCTTGATGAGTATGAAGTGTCCTTCTCCATCTTTTTTGATTAATTTTGGTAGAAAGTCTATTTTATCAGATATTAGAATGGCTACTCCTGCTTGCTTCTTGCATCCATTTGCTTGGAAAGCCATCTTCCATCCCTTTACTCTCAAGTAATGTCTATCTTTGTGACTTAGATGTGTTTCTTGTATACAACAGATTGCTGGGTTTTGTTTACACATCCATTCTGTTAGTCTTTGTCTTTTTATTGGAGAATTAAGTCCATTAATATTGAGAGAGATTAATGACCAGTGGCTGTTAGATCCTTTGAATTTGATGTTGGCTGTGGTCATACGGTTGTGTGCTTGGTTGCTTTTTGTTTTACTGTAGTGGGGTTATTTATTTCCTGTGTTTTCTTGGATGTAGCTAGTTTTCTTGGGTTGTATTTTCCCTTCTAGTGTCTTCTGTAATGCTGGATTTGTTTGTAGGTATTGTTGAAATTTGCTTTTGTCATTGAATATCTTGTTTTCTCCCTCTATGAGGACTCTGTTCCCCGGTTTTTAATTGGATTTCTTGGTTTGCTGCTTTTCAGCTTATTTAGTTCTTTATATATACTGGATATTAGCCCTCTCTCAGAAAAAGGGTTGGTGAAGATTCTTTCCCAATCTGTAAGATGTCGTTTTGTTTTGATGACTGTGTCCTTTGCTTTACAGAAGCTTTTCAGTTTCATGAGGTCCCATTTATTGATTGTTGCTCTTAGAGCCTGTGCTGTTGGTGTTCTCTTCAGGAAGTTGTCTCCTATACCAATGAATTCTAGGGTTTTCCCCACTTTTTCTTCTAACTGATTTAATGTGTCTGGTTTTATGTTGAGGTCTTTGATCCACTTGGACTTCAGTTTTGTGCAGGGTGATAAGTATGGCTCTATTTGCATTTTTCTACATGTAGACATCCAGTTAGACCAGCACCATTTGTTGAAGATGCTATCTTTTTCCATTGTATGGTTTTGGCATTTTTGTCAAAGATCAGGTGTCTATAAGTGTGTGGGTTTATTTCTAGGTCTTCTGTTTGTTTCCATTGATCCACCATTCTCTTTCTATGCCAGTACCATGCAGTTTTTATGACTGTTGCTCTATAGTACAACTTAAGATCAGGGATGGAGATACCTCCAGAAGATCTTTCACCCATCAGAATGGCCAAGATGAAAAACTCAAGTGACAACACATGCTGGAGAGGTTGTGGAGAAAGGGTACCCTCCTCCACTACTGCTGGAAATGTGAACTTATACAACCACTTTGGAAATCAATCTGGCGCTTTCTCAGACAACTAGGAATAGCGCTTCCTCAAGATCCAGCCATACCACTCCTAGGCATATATCCAAAAGGGGCTCAAGTACACAATAAGGACATTTGTTCACCCATGTTTGTAGCAGCTTTATTTGTAATAGCCAGAAGCTGGAAACAGCCCAGATGCTCCTCATCTGAAGAATGGATGCAGAAATTATGGTACATCTATACAATGGAATATTACTCAGCAATGAAAAACAAGGAAATCATGAAATTTGCAGGTAAATGGTGGGACCTGGAAAGGATCATCCTGAGTGAGCTGTCCCAGAAGCAGAAAGACACACTTGGTATATACTCACTCATATAGACATATAACATATGATAAACCTACTAAAATCTGTACATCTAAAGAAACTAATCAAGAGAGAGGACCCTGACTAAAATGCTCAATCCCCATCCCGAAAGGCAAAGAGGATGGACATCAGAAGAAGAAGAAAACAGGAAACAACCTAGCAACCTTCCACAGAGGGCCTCTGAAAAGCTCTGCCCTGCAGACTATCAATGCAGACACTGAGACTTATGGCCAACTGTTGGGCAGAATGCATGGAATCTTATGTAAGAAGTGGGAAATAGTAAGATCTGGAGAGGACAGGAACTCCACAAGGAGAGCAACAGAACCAGAAAATTTGAACACAGGGGTCTTCCCAGAGACTCTTACTCCAACCAAGTCCCAGGCATGGAGAAACCTAGAACCCCTGCACAGATGTAGCCCATGGCAGTTTAGTGTCCAAGTGGGTTCCATAGTAATGGGAAGAGGGACTGCTCTGACATAATCTGATTGGCCTCTTCTTTGATCACCTCCCCCTAAGGGGGGGCAGCCTTACCAGGTCACAGAAGATGACAATGCAGCCATTCCAGATGTGATCTGATAGAATAAGATCAGAAGGAAGGAGAGGAGGACCTCCCCTATCAGTGGACTTGGGGAGGGGCATGCATGAAGAAGGGCAAAGGAGGATGGGATCGGGAGGGGAGGAGGGAGGGGCTTATGGGGGGATACAAATTGAATAAAGTGTAATTAATAAAATTAAATTAAATTAAAAAATAGCTAAGCAGTGAGGGAGTAGGCTTTGTAATTTACTTTTAAAATAAAAGTGAAGCAGTAGATTCTTTTAAACTTTTATATCATGTATTTGTTTGTTTGGTGCATGGTTAGCCGTGTCCCACAAACATGCAGTGCCCATGGAGGCTGAGAGGGCATTGTATCCCCTGTAGATGTATTGCACATATCATGAACTGCTCTGCGGGTGTCAAGAACAGTGGCCAGGTCATCTGCGAGAGTAACGAACATCCATACCCATCAAGATCTGTTTTCCTGACCTTCATAACTTACTTCAAAAGGTACATCTATGCCTGTGTAACATCTGAAAAAAATAAAACAAATGGAAAGCTAGGACCTCCTGTTTGCAGTTTAGAGAAAGATACCTCAGGTCTCATTAAATATTGCATGCATGCTTATGTTTCTCACATGCCTGGACTTTTTCCCTAGGATATGAAAATATATACATATAGACCTCTTACGTATATGTATTATATAGGTAGTACAGTGTCTTGGTTTCCAGACTGTTTTGTCTTCCAGGACACATTTGGTGGGAGCCTGGGTATTCCGCTAAACAACCAAAAGGCAAGGATTCTCCCCCAAACAACTTGTATGGCCAGGTCTCAGTAGTACTGAGGGGGGAAGTCTTTTAGACATGGTGAGGATTAGGTCCATATAGAATCATAGTGCTTATAGTCACATATATAAATGTCAGCATGGACTTCTACCTACATGAAGTCCATATCAAAGTACTAGTTTCTATTACTCTGAAAAAAAAATCAACAACCTCACTATAAACTTATTTGATTGCTCTTTTAGAAGAACCAACTTTCTCATTGTTCTGTTTCATTAATTTCTGCTCATAACTTCAGTATGTATTTACTATTACAATGATTATTCTGCTTTTCCACTGTTGCAAGAGAACACACGGTTCATATTTAATAAATAAATGCAAAATTATGAAATTCTTATTTCAAAATAGCCATACATTTAATATACTCTTCACTCCCTTTTGTGAAATAGTGTATCATTTCTATTTTCCATTAAAACTGATAAGTTATGAAAGTGTGCAATTTAAATTTTCCTAAAGTGTAATTTCAAAGTCAGCAGATTTCTTGCTTTAATTGACTGTTGATAAAGTATGATATCTAGATGACAATTCCTTCATTAATAGCATCGCAAGTTAATTTTCACAAGTGTTCCAAAATGCCTAAGAATGGTTCTTAAATGCAGTTCTATCAAGTTTGTTGTTTAAACTCCTCATATCTGTTCACATTTAAATTATAGACTATAATATTATGTATTAAATTTGTTGGTTGAATTTCTTCCTTGAATTTTCTATTTTTTTCTGTTGCATAGAATTCAGATAATATGATTAAGGTATATTGAGACTTTTAGCTATTTAGGTTTTATTTTAATTGCTACTAAGAATACTTCTGTCGTTATGCAGATATGAGTGTTCCAAAATCCAAATATTGCTAATATGACAGTCTTTGGAGTTTAGCTCTTTAAAAGGTTATTGGACTATGGAGATATTTGTACTTCAATAGCATTATTGTTACAGCAATTTTATTCTCAACAGTGTTTGTAAAGTAATTTTATTTCCTTTACTTTTGCTCTTTGGGTGCAGTTTTTCTTTTATAGATAGAAATAAAACATAGCAAAGAATAGTGTCCTGTTTTACGTATTTAACTAATCAGACAATCTGGGGCTTAATATGTGAGTTTAGTTCACAAATGTTATCTGTTAAATAATACTGAATTGCTGGTGAGTGGATTTTCTCTGTTACTTTTTGCTTCTTTCTAACTGCTTGGACACTGAACTCTGTACCTCTAATACCCTGTATCTCTTAGTGAACTATATCTCATAGTACTATGTTGCATTTTTAGAGCATTGTATGTCCTAGTAGAACATGCATTCTACTACATTGTATCACTACATTGCATTTTCTAGTATATTCTTTCTCCTATTACACTATATCTACTGCTATATTTTAGCTACTAATACAATCTGTTTCCTGCTACACTGTATCTCAATATACTGTATCCCCTGCTACACTGTATTTCCAGTGTGTTTCATCTTCTAATACAGTGGTTCTCAATCTTCCTTATGCTGGGGCCCTGTACTACAGATCCTTATGTTGTGATGACCTCTAGCCATAAAGTTATTTTTTTTTTGCTACACCATGATTATAATTTGTCTGCTGTTATGAATCATAATGTAAATATCTGATAGGCAAAGACTCAGAGATGGTAACACACAGGTTCAAAACTGCTGTTCTAGTATATAACTTAAATGGCTTACAGTAAATTTTACACAGAATGTAAAGCCATGTTCACTACACGTGCAGCAGTAGGAGAGCAGGAGACTTGATTCAACTGCTTGTCGGAAAGTTTTCCTTTGGTCTCAGTTTACAGTTTCTAGTGTTCCTACAGGACGGTAGCATGAAGCCATCACTCAGCCCATAATTTCAGGTTCAAGTTGTGCTTCTTCGTCTGGTATGATGCTTTACTGAGTCCCAGTATTCAGTATATGGCAGATACTCACTCTTCTCTATGATTCTTAGCTTAAAATTAAGGAGACAGATAGTGTTAGCCTCCAACTTTAAGTTTTGTTTCAACTGTATTTGTGATTGTGGAAGAGTACATAAAATGGCATGAATTCTTCATACCGTTTTGCTCAGTTTACCATTGAATTTTTTTTTAACACACCTAAGTCAGCTTGATGATCTTCTGGCAAAACTAACTGTATTTAGTTTTACATTGGACATGTTGAAAGACCAAGGCGGAGGCCAAGACACTAAACAAAATAACTGTTCAGAAGTCATGTGGGTTCTGCTAGCAGCCATGGAGGAGATGGGAATACATGGGTAGCTATTATAGCTATAGAGTGATGAGCAATTGCCTCTGGGGTGGGGAAGAAGGAGAAATAATGGGGCATGCAACAACCCTCCACTGAAGGGAGAAATAAATCAATAGATTATTTAGAACCAAGGCGAGAATGCTGTTGTAGACAGGAGAAAATAATTTTCTTTCCTTTTAAAGTAATTTTACACGTCACACTGATCCAATGGTATATCCACTCCGAGAAAATAGCCATTGTTCCTGAACTTCTGGGGTCTGTGAATCATTTTGGCATGCTTTCTTTCATTTCTTACATCTACAAGGCTGCTTGTAGATGTAATTTTGTTTAAACTAAATATAAACTATCATCTATTTACTAAAAAACAAAATGACCACATATGCAAATAGACAGCCCCCATATTTCAGTAAATACATTCTTTCAAGTTTTTAGAGAGTTGAGTTAGGATTGAGAGGAAGAAAGCTTGAATTCTCTAGCCAGACGTCATGGATCTTACCGATTATAAAACTTAAGAGGGTTCATCACATTTTTGACTTTTATTTTAGTACTGAGTTTAAACAAACATTGAGGGGACAACTTATATTACAGAGTTTAAAATATTTGAAAACTTACCCATGATTAAAACCACATTTTTCTTCATTTAAAAAATGCTCAGAAAAGATGGCAAACTGATCACTCCCCCCCAAAAAAAATATGCTTCCTATTAATGGAGAAGGTTGGCTCTGACTTGCTCTCTACATCTGCTCTCACATGTAGGGGGGTTTCCATTGCTGAACGATAACATATCCAGAAGGTATGTTGACTGACAACAGAACAAGAGTGATAGAAAACTGCCACCTCTCCATGAAGAGGTGGACTCAATGTGCCAGCAGCCTGGTTACTGAAGCAGGCATTCCTAAGATACTTGTCCTGTAAATGTCAAATAAGGAGTTCTAGGTCTCATGGTCTCATGGTCTCTATTACAACTAGTCTATGCTGCCATTGTAGCAAGAAAGCAGCAGTACACAAAGTGTGAACCAATAGGTAAGGCTGAGTTCTTACAAAACAAAGTGGCAGGTCACTTCTGTTGTGTGGGATACCCTCTGTGATTCTTTGTCTGATATTGCCAATGGATTATATGGTAAAGTATCATGATTCTTCAAAATATTTGACAGATTTTTAATAATATGATGGAATCCTTGTGGCAGCTAACTTTCAAGAAAAGAGGTCAATTTAGCTCACTATTTTGGAAATTTAAGAACCTTTTGCCAGCACTGGCCCTGCCCCGGGTTGCATCCTATCACCATGAAAAGAGTGGCAAGGAGACTTTGAAAACAGGTAGGTGATGACACGTGAAACCAGGAGGGAAGGGAGCCCGTGAAGGAAAGTCATGCCACACTCATATCAGACTGGGGTCATTTCAGAAGTACACTGCTGTACTGGCTATGCAGTGACAACTTCAGAGCTTAGAAAGCCAAAAGCTGGAGAGATGCAAAATTGTTTTCATGCAGAGATAAAAACCCAGATCTCCTGCATCCAGGGCATGACAAAGACATGACACACAATTGTTTCCACTTTGAAAAAAAAAAACCTGGAAGTTAATCAATCATATCGAGTCATATGAGAACCTTGTAACCTTTAAAATATTACATTTGCCACCACCTTTTTAAAATTTTTTCCTGTTCTCCAAATTTGTAGTGCCAAAAGTAAAAAGCACCTTTCTTGGAAAAGCACAAAATCCCTAGTGTATTGAAGTAAGGTTGAAGAAATGCAGATGACATTGGTCCAAAGTGACCGCACTGTCCTTTAATCTCACTATTTGCCTAGCTAAATATCTCAGATACCCAGAGAACAGCCACCTATATTTTGTCCTTTCTACCTCATGTGTTTTATACTTATCTAAGTAGGGAATCAATATAATTATTCAAAGAATTTAAGTATATGAAAACATAGTAGGTTGATAAGGACTGATGCAAATTAATCTTAGTAATAACCACATCACTGAAAGCTGCTGAATCCAAATATTTTGACCTGAAGACATAGGGAAATATTAAACAAGTCAGCTTTGTTACCAGAGCATCAAAACAAAAGTTCACTGTACCCAGCAAAAAGTGTAGCTCAAGACTGAGGCATGACCCATCAAAACGTCTAGGTTGTCTTATAGTGTATTCTTAGGTCTCCAAACCCAAATGCATTGTGTAAAAGAATGGTAGAATACTGGACACACAATTTTGTGTTTTTATACATTTGCTATTGTGAAATTTAAAAAGAGATATATAAACTAATAATCACATATTATAAAATAGGCACAAGTGGAGAAAACACCACATATATAATGTGGAGATTATACCCTTTTAAGAAGGAAGATGAAATGACAAAGCATGCTTTAAAATATTGAGGAAATTTTCCAAAATCTGCTCTACACAGAAGTCCAACAAGCTAAAAAATTTTAGAAAAAAATTTAAGTACCCTATTTTAAAAATGTAAAAATTGTTCTTTTTTTTAATTTAACTCTGTCAAGTATAAATAACCACCCATATAATTATTAGGTTTCTACCTCACTTGATAGCACATGAATTGTTATATTCTAAAATTCCTGCTTTAAAAAGAAGTAGAACATGTGTTCAGTTGATTACATAATTTAGGTCTGACTAGTTGTAGCAAAACCAAAATCATTTCAAAAATTCCTTGGTTTCGTTTAATGATTGCCACAAGCCCTTTGGGAGATAGCATGTCAAAGAAATAGAACATGAGCTAGTTGCTTCTAGACACACACACATATCATATGTGCGACATACAGTGGAGTGAACTCCAGCAATACAGACGTGACGAAACCACTCAGACATTTTACTGTTCCTCGGTAATGTTCTAGGTAACATTTTTCAAGAGTTGGTGAGCCTCTCTATCTCTCTCTTTCTTTCTTTAAACAACCCATAAACAATGTAGCTGGCTTACCAAGTCATACAACTTTATAAAGTTGATTTTATTGTATCAACAATAAGATAAACAGATAACACACATAAATATTTATAAATATATTTATTTGAAATAAAAGAGTTTGTGTACATTGTCGAAAAACCTGCATCTTTCTGGTAAATTCACATTTTCACTTTACCTACTTAAACACTTATAATCGTTATTTTGCTGACACAGATATGAATAAGTATTCATTGGCATCAGAGTTCAGTGGTTCTTGAGCATCTCTTCTCTGCCATGTAAATAATGATACTTACTGTGATTATTGATATTAACGTGCTTTAATTTAATTTCTCAGCTGCACAGAAAGGCTAGGTATTGCCACAGAGGTATGGCTTAGCCAGTTAATTAGAGCTCTACAGGTCAGCTGCTTCAAATTGTGTTAAGCGTTTTCTGGGTTGTCCCTGCATTCCACCAGCTGCATTGTAGACATCACATTATAGAGTCGCAGTGGCTGTCCCACCATGACTGCACAGCAGAGAGCAAGCAAGGGTCCCTGGGATGTGGAAAGTACAGAAGTCTTAAACTGTTTATGTGAAGGACTACACATACACAGAAGAAAAATTATCTGTCTCTCTGAAGTTAGGTTTTGTTTACATATATATATATATATATACCTATATATGTAAATAATACATATTTATGCAAATGTGTAAGAAAAAATGGCTGTGTAATGAGACTAGATTAAATGTGAGTATTCTCTGAGCAATGCAATCACCAGCAATAAGTATAGTAGTGTTCCCAGGAAATGACCTGATGGGGCTCCTGAAGGTTGGATAAACCTTGATGCAACCAGCAGAGAAGATGCAATATTGGTTAGTATGCTTGAGGTTTCTGGAAGAGTGTTTCTTCCCTTAATTTGGAATCTTTGCCATTTGTTGCCATTTTCTTGAAGGCCACTTCTTGGCATATCTGCATTTTTATCTGCCTCCTGCCCTTTGCTTTCAAATTGCCTTTCCTTCAATCCCATCCTGAATATAAATTGTAGCTGCCTTCTGTGTAATCTCAGAGAAGTGTGTATTTCCTAAAAGGTGGCGATGATTAAAAACAGTGAAACTGCCTGTTGATGTTCATGAGAGGAGGCTTCGTGAAGTCATAGAGTGCACCAGGCAAGTAAAAGCTTGATAGATTTTATTGGAAACATTAATGGATACCTGTCATCATTTTTTTAAAAGTTTTTCTTACTAAGTGTTATGATTGTTCCCTTTGAAACCTTTCTTATCTACCTTTAGGAAAAAAATTCCAAAGTTATTTTGATTTTTCCATTTCATTTTAAATGGAGCACATCTTTTTCTTACAGTTTCTCAGGTAACAAAATACCATCTTAAGGTTAATTTAATCAATTAATGTATTCTTATATTTCACTAAAATTAATAGAAAACATGAAATTTTTAAAAATCGTATTCTATTAGTGTATATGAGTGTTTTGTCTGCATGTATGTCTGGATCTGCTATATGCCTGGTACACACAGAGGCCAGACAAGAATGTCAGTTACCCTTCAACTGAAGTTAAAGATGGCTTTTAATACTGGGTGGGTAATGGGAGTTGAACCTGGGTCTCTGGAAGAGCAGCCAGTGTTCTAAACTGTGGAGCTGTCTCTCTAGGCCTAAAGGGAATATTTAAAGGCTAAATCTAAATATCCAACCAGCAGCTACCATGTGAGAAGGAAAATGACATTTTTTCTAATCCTCCGCTAAGTTGACAGGACGTGAAAGAGCACATGGAGAAAGAGAGGAACTACACCACCCTTATTACTGGAAAGACAGAAGCAGTTTCCTGAACCTTCCCTGGTCCTGAATCATGCTGCAGATCTCTCCGATGAGATGATTTGCAAAGGGCAGTGTACCACAGTGGGCATTACCACCCACAGTGTTATGAGGAAAGAACACGCGTGAGGTTCCTGTAATCAGTACTTTCAGCTACTTTGACAAAGTGGAAAGTGTAACAGTGACACTCAGTGAAAGCAGCAGGGTCCTGGTGTCGGTTTGATTAAAGAAGCAGGTTTGATTGCGCTGAAGAAGCGCAGGAGTGTCTGCAGGCTTGAAAACTCTCCCTTAAGCTTGCCTGAAGGAGCGCCTTACTAAGAGTCACAGAGTGATTAGTTTAAGGGTTTCCAGGAAGAATAGAACTGGGTTTTTTTTTTTTTTTTTTGTTAATAGATCTTAAAGATAAAATCCTAAGCTTTAAAAAACAATATCAAGTGATTGTTTTATGTAATTTAAACCTTTTTCTACATTATTTTCATCATGGTGGAGAACTCAATGCATATCTATGAGAACCACCAACAATAAAACTACAGGTGTTTCTTTCACACTGGAAGCTTTGGGTGGCAGCAGTGGCATGTCTCCTGTATAAAATCTTTGAATTGTCAGATGGGTTTAACTCCAAGCACCAGCAAAGAATCGCATATGATGCCAACCCTCCACCAAGGTCAGAGCCATCTCCAGCCATAATCCTAAATGACACTTGAAAGACTGGCTTATAAAAGTCACGGAGAATAACAGGTGAGAGAAAACAACTGCACACAGGTGCACTGTCCTGCCCCATGGTGGGTTAGACACAGACCACATCACTAATCTACCAGAAATGTCTTTTTTGGCATTGCTTTGGGGTCACCAGATGTTACAGGAAAAGTGGGCTCACTCTTCAGTTGTGCACTCTTCTTAATTGTTTCTAAAAATAGAATAAAAAGAAATACCCTAAATAATTTTATAAAATTAAAGAGAAAAAAAATGACAAGGCAAACAAATTGTGAATCTTGGCAGCTGCCCACAGAAAGAAGATAGAAGAGATAAAATCATTACTTTTGTAAATAAACACTTGACAGAAGGGAGCTTTGGAGAAAGAGTGAGAAACTCCAGAGCACCAGAAAAAGCGTGGCCAGACTTTTGAAAGAAATATTGAAAAGTAAAGTTAGGCTTTTCTGAGTCAGCCAGGAAAGTTGGCTGACTTATCAATTACATGGCAGAGGTTCTGCAAGCAGTGGCACGCTGTGATATTTCTGGGAAGATAAGGGCATTATCTCATTAGGGGATAATTATTCCTCCCATATGCTTAGAGTGGCTTTAAATGAATCAGCCTTCCTGAAGGGTAGTCTCTTGGCCAGGTGGTCCCCTGGCCAGTCTAGCTGGATCAACTCTAAAGATAAGAGGCAATGTTATATAATGTTTTAATCTTTGGAGCTGATCAGTTCCCTGGTGCCAGAGGTACACTCCATTCTTTTGACCAGAAAAAAAAAAAAAAGTTTTCCCTTAATGGGTTTCAGCAGAGCTTTGATAGCCTCAGTGTCTTGCCTAACTACTGTGCTAGTCCTTCTTCAAGAGCTGAGGCCCTAAAATCATGTAAGACATAAGCTGAAATTGCAGAACATGGTTCCAAAGCTGTTCACCAGGAGGGCTCTGTGCCCGGACTGGAGTTTTGGCCACACCCTCCCATACTGTAGAAGGATAGGGTTTCATTTAGGAGAAGAGAAGTACTCAGAGCCCAGTTATAGCAAGGGCACTTCTAGCTTATGGCCAAAGAAAAGAATTAAAACTATGCATTTTGAAAACCCTGTTACCTAAACTGCCTAACCCAATTCCATCTCCTATCCTCATCACTATGTACCCTTCTCCTAGCTAACAGGCAGTTCCTAGACTACAGAGCTCTTAAAACCATGACCAGCATTCTTGATGCTTGATGGTACTTTTCAGTCTACTAGCGGAGCAAAGTTATCACCAACATCACCCAGCTACAAATCCTACAGCCTACAACAGTGACCTACCTGCAAGATATACCTTGGGAGTAACCAGCCAAACCATTTGGGGTGCAGGGGACTTAAAGCTCTTTTCAGGAAATGGAACTGATACATGACACTGCTAAAGTGGTAAAGAACCGGAGACAAGTTAAGTCATAGGCCTAGGAAAATTGTTGTTGAAAATAAAATCTATCGGACTATATTGTTCTTTATTATTAAAAAAAAAGACACATTTGTCTCTGTGTTTCAATCTGGTAGATAAATGGTGACTGATGGCCCCCCTCAGTGGAGAAGGTACCAGCAAGCTCCGACCATTATCATGAGTAGAAGATCTTTGGTCACCCCACTAAAAGGATAAATGACTCCTTACTAAAATACTACTAATTATATTCCTGATGCTCAAATAAAATCGCTTGCCCTGTGAAACAGGCAAAGATTTTCTGCCATTTTGTGAGCATTTGAGCTGTGTAATAGCAATAAAACCAGGACTGCAGTTTGCAAAGTACGTCTTAGTACCTAATGGATTCCATACATCATAGTTACCATTTCAATGGGGAAAGGAGTGTAGAGTAAACATCCCTCTCTCTGTTCAATTAGTCTAAACAGAATTGTTTCCGGAAAGTGAACACGTTTTTAGACAGCTGTCTCACCCTGTGTCAAAAGCAAAGGCACAAGCAAAATCTATAATGATGGACTTGACATTGTCTCAGATGTGACCTTTTTAACCTTTTAATTTGGTGTGTGTGAGAGAGAGAGAGTGGCAGGGGATTTAGAACAAAGACATTTGTATTTAAAGCAAGTAGTGAAAGTAATCTAAGCATAGAACCTGAGATCTTGTCCAACTAACTGGATAACGTTCATAGCAAAATTCATTAGGGGCAGGAGACATGATTCAGCAGTTGACACTTGCTGTTCTTTGAGAGAACCTAGGTTCAATTCCTAGTACCGTCACTGTGCAGCTCACAGGACCCAAAGCTCTCTTCCGGCCTCCATGGACACCTGTACACTTGGGACAGACAAACATACATATACATAAATAATGATGGAAATAATCCTAAAAAATAAACTGCAACCTTATTTCTCTGAAATTAATAAAATCACGAAGTCCAAGCTGTTGACTTTAGAAATCTTTGTGGCAGAAGAGAACCATTTTTCTAGATGTCACATCTATTACCTGTAATTCCTTGTTCCATAAGACTTTGGATTGGTTCACCCCTTTCAGTAGAATACTGTATGGCCTTTTGCTGGTACTCTTCCTTGCGGAGGAATTTTAATCCAGAAACATGGCTGCTCTGATCACATCCAAAGACCTTCAAGGTCTATGTGATCCAGCTGGAATGTAGGCAGGCCCTTAGCACACACCTTTAATCCTAAACAATGAAGGGAAAGTTAGTTTGTGGAAGGAAGCACCAGTATTTGAAAGCCATGTCTAATTGAGTGACAGACAAAGTGAAGAAATCAGAGAAAGGTTTGACAGAATGAGTCAGAGATCTGACATGCCGGACACTTACAAGGACAGGAAGGAGAAGCTACTCGAGAAAACAGCACCGAGTTCAGTAGAGGAGAGTTCAGTTTGATCCACTCGGTGAGTTGGGAGTCGTTTGAGAGTCAGTGCAGTAGAGCTGAGTTCAGCACAGTACAGCACAGTACAGCACAGTACAGCACAGTACAGGCAGCTAGGTGCAGTTCAGTTGAGTGCCGTTGAGTTCAGTGGAGTGTTGTGGAAATTTTCATTTATGATATGTAAACATGGTTTTGTTTTAATCTCAGGTGCGGGATATGGGACTGATTCAGGTTGTCCACAGCAACAAACTATTTACCTCCTGTGCTCTCTGAGAGGGGCTCTTTGCCAGCTGCAGTTAGTTGAGTTCTGAGGACTTTGAGGGCCATAAATATAAATATGATAGCCCAGAGGAAGAAGGTGCATGGGCTTAGGAGAGGCACAGGAGGGCTGCTTGCGACACCTATGTCCCATTTCCCTTCCAACCTTTTTTTCCTACCTGGGGTTGGAGGGTTGGAAGGGAGGTATACATTTTAAGGAACCCCCATACAAAGTAGCATTTGAAAAACTAGCATCTACAGTTGAGTTTGTGGCATTTGATGGCGTTCAGAAGCAGAGTGATTCAGGGGAAACCGAGAGAAGCCAATTTGAATCAGGCAGGTTAGAGAGGAGTTTTGAGCCAGAACAACTGAGTTGAACCAGCCAGCAAGAGTTCAGAAGAGGCCTAGAAAGGGTGAGCTTACTCTGCAGTAAGCCTCAGAGATGGCAACTACATCAGGTGAATAAAAGATGCATTTACACTTCTGACACCTGTTCTTTTGATCCAGTGTTGCCAAGGCCCATGCCCAGCAGCCACTCACTTATACAGATGTGATTTCATGCCTTTCACTTTAGAATTTGCAGGAGAGACAACCCTTGTGCAACCTCAAAAGAAACCCAAGTACAATTTGTCCTTCTATCATTTTTATCTGTCCCATTTTCTTTCTACATTTATCCAAAATACCATTTATTCACATGAATCTTACTAGTATCACTTACATGACTACTCTTCCTCTAAGCAGAGGTCTACTAGAGGACAGAAGCTGTCTACAGTTCATTTTCACCTCTCCAATACATCCCATGATCTTTATTAAACTCTGTGCCTAGTAGGGAGATCTGCTCTGCGAAAAGGGAAGGAATCTGTTTCTAGTATCTGGATCAACCTAGGAAGCAGCATAGCAGATGATACCAGGACCATTTTTCATTCCAACCTCACATAAAGTTAAAGAGCCTAACTGCAGTCTTGTTATCTGCTTTCCAATGTGTAACACATCTTTCAGTCGTGAGAAACAAGGCAGTTTATTGCCAGGTAGACTAATAAATCAAGATGAGTTGCCACAGATAGCCCAGAGAAAGCAAAGGACTAAGATCTAGCCAGGGAGGAGACAGAGTGACAAAGGTACATGAGTAAAAAGCCGCTGTGGAAATTATCAAGCCAAGATTAGACAGAATGCATGTGTTTATTTCATGAGGATCTGGGCTTAAACCTTCAGCAGGATGTGTATGTCACCAAATATTTCGAGCTTCCCAGACGGACATTCTAGTACTCACACCTTATTTTTTTTAAAGAAACAGATCTTTAGCTATTTTAGAACCTAGATTTTCAAATAAAACACACTTTTTTTTTGAGGTGTATCTGAAGGAAAAGGATGTGAGTACAGAATGTTTACATTCATATGCTAAAAAAATACTATCCGATACCCTTGAAACATTAAGTCCAGCTATGTGGTTTAAGTTAAAAAGGAGGGTGATAAAATGAAAATCTGAAGCCAGATTCAAAGTTCTTTATAATTTTTAAGACACACCAATTCGAGCCTTTGTATGGACAGGACTTGGGTGTCTAGGTAGGCCATATGCCTGGAAAGATGAGTTTTCACTGCCTTAAAAAAATTATGCATGAGTAGAATGAAAAATAAAAATGTACACAAAAGCTCAAGAATATTGCCCTTACAGAATTCATCCTACTCTCTGACTATGTAGAATTCACATTTGGAGTTTAAATGAATGCGTTCAAATTCTGTCTCTTATCATCTAATAGCTATTTGAACTTGGGAATTCACCCAGCCTCTGTTTTATAGAAAGGTTAACAATAATAGGATCTTCCTGATAGGATTTGGGGAGGATTAAAGACAGTAAGACAAGCAAAGCATTCAAGGAGTTCCTGACACACACTCGGGATATTTTGAACATTAACTGTTCTTTGTTGTTCCTAATTACGAGAAGAATAGCTCACCTTCTATGTCTCGCCTGCCATTTCACAGCTAGTGTGTATCACAGGATGAATGTCTCTGACTATAGCCCTTTCCATAACACTGATATTGTATAGTGGCTCACAGTCAGGCTCGTTCTTTCACCACAGGACCCTAGAAGAAGGAAGCCCTCAATAGAACATTTGAACTGAGACTCCGGGGCATCCCACTTGGCTCTATTCAAGACCTCACTCATGCTGTCTGTCAACATGTGTCTATGAGTTTCGGTCTTGTGCAGGACTCTTCACCATTCTTCAAGGCTAAGTGGCATACTGATAAGCTATGCACAATCTTAGGTGAATAGATATTGCATTATCTACACTAAAATGCTATGTGAGTCAGGCTACTAAGGGGTCTAGATACCCAAGGGCAGAAAAGCAGCATCTGACTAGACTAATCATGGGCCTCAATCATACAGGAAGGGCACACGGGCTGGGCCTCTCTGGTAGGACAGACATAGCTGAAGTACAAAATATCTCGATGGGAGAGCACTCTAATGGCAATGTGGACATAAGTGAGCTGTACAAAATGACACTTCATAATTAGAGCACAAATACAGTTAAAGCTCTGTCTGAACCTAATAAACTGCATTCCAAATTATAGTAAAAATGTAATCAATTATTTGAGAAAATTTGTCTGTTCTAGACAAGACCTAAAGCAGCACCCAATACCATATAAACTAAATCGAGGCCACTTGCTTAATGATTTCAATAAGGAAAACTGACTGGATTCAAGTTGCTGAGACTAAATAAAAGTAAAGAGTGAACTGGGATCAGAAGTTGATGGCTGTGAAATGCAGAGCAAGGTTTTGCTTTGTTTATAGCAAAGAGAAAATTATGGGCACCATATAAGTAAAAATAGAGAGGACATTAAGACAACCGTCAGACAGCTCTTGGGCTATAGGGTTGGAAATGGGATGAATTAAAGGTATGAGAGATGAAAGAAATCCAGACAGTGAGTAAAATATTTTTATGACAAGATTGTGGAAGAAGAAATGGAAAGAAAAAAAACGGGAGGGAGAAGAATAAAAATACCAGTGAAAACGGTTTAATTCAAACAGTAACAAATATCTGTGTGGAGTAACTGGGGTTAACTTGGTTGTTTTTCATTTTCTTTCATTTAATAGTCTCACAGTGCTGGCATCGCCAGTGGTAAGCTCACCCACGCCATCACCATTTCCCTCTCCTGTGTGCACAGGCGAGCATGGAGGGAGACAGGACCCTCTCTACACAGATGCAGCAGTGAAAGATTGACTTGGGAAGAAATGCTGCTGTGTGTTTGCCATAAACTGGAAGAAATTCCTTACCCAGGACATGGACTAGAGAAAACAATTCGGTTTGGCACTCTGTTAACTATAAAGAACCATTCAACTGAGAATGCCTGAATATAGTCAACTTTCAATTAGCTACACCAATCAACCATCCACATTGTATAAAAAGAAGTGAATTGGAATAGCAGGAAATCACCTTACATTAATATGTGGTTTTGATTATGTCAGAGACAGTCCCTTTTCCCATTACTATGTAATCCACTTGGACACTGAACTGCCATGGGCTACATCTGTGCAGAGGTTCTAGGTTATCTCCATGCATGGTACTTGGTTGGAGTATGAGTCTCTGGGAAGACCCCTGTGTTCAAATTTTCTGGTTCTGTTGCTCTTCTTGTGGAGTTCCTGTTCTCTCCAGATCTTACTATTTACCACTTCTTACCAGGCCACAGAAGATGACAATGCAGCCACTCCTGATGAGATCTGATAGACTAAGATCAGAAGGAAGGAGAGGAGGACCTCCCCTATCAGTGGACTTGGGGAGGGGCATGCGTGAAGAAGGGGAAAAGAAGGTAGGTTCGGGAGGGGAGGAGGGAGGGGCTTATGGGAGGAGACAAAGTGAATAAAGTGTAACTAATAAAAAAATAGAATCATTAAAAAAATATGATTTTGAAACGTCTGTGATTACCACTGAATGAATTTAAAGATAAGTCAACCTATAGGCCTAGGCATGCCTCACTTTCTCAGTTAAAAGATTCTTAGGACCTAAGACTGAATAAATATGTAAATTCTAAATATATGTAAAATTGGAAACATGTTGACTAAATTGCCAAAAGGTTACTATTAAATTATATACATATAAATTCAGTATTTTATTTATAGAACAATGCCCCACATCTGAAATATGTGATTTATATGATAGAAATATATTTTATCAACTCTGTGTTTATTATCAGTGGCCTCATGACCTTTTAAGCCATCTTCTCAATATCTTTAAAGAATAGCTTTAAAGTCTTCTGAATTAATGTCATATGGGATGAGAAAATGGAAATTTTACTGTAATTATATAATTTATGCTATTTTTACAATTATCTGGAAAGTATATAAAATGTATGCTATTTATTTTGTAGAAGTGATCTTACATAGCTCTTTTTTGTTCAGCAATATCAAAGGCAATGGTGAGTTTGACCAAGAATGACTACATATCTGCAGCTTTTTTAAAAAAGAATGATTTTATCTTTGTTAACTGTTTTTTTTTATTTAACACTGATCATGGTTCTCCCACACTATTGTTTGAAAACAAATAATTGAAAGTCCATACATTCTATGACAGATGATAGAATATTCCAATTTATATGATCCTCATTGAGTTTTTCAATAGTGAAAGGGCTTGTATTTTGAGATAAATTATAATTAAACACTGTTGTCTAAATTCTGAAAACTTGCTTTTCAAGCTAAATAATTAATCAGAAACATGGCACTGTTTACTGCTTCCAGGGGCTTGGCTCCTCTTTGACAGCTATCTTTCTATTTTGGCTAAGATAAAGAGTCATCCCCCTACAGATTTGTATCCCCAAGGACAAAGTGAAAATTTCGGAACTCCTATCACAACATCAGTAAGAATTTCAGGATGAAAACAACAGAGCATGGAATGTTATGGGAGGCACCCCTGAGCAAGAGGCATATCCGGAAGTACCAGCTACCACCTTATGAGGCCAGCCGGACAGCCAGAAAGGCTCTTCTGACTGAAATGGCTTGAAGCAAAGAAGGTTGTTAGTCTTGGTCAGTTTTCATGGGTTGCAGACACACAAAGGAACTTTCCAGGTCTTCAGGGCTTGAAACATGACACTCACCTGAAATTTCCAGTATTGATGCTACATATTTTAGAACATTATTTGCTTCATTGATGTTAGTAAGCTATTGTTAGATGAGAGAGAAAAAAGAAGAGGGAGGGAGGGAGATAGAGGAGGTGGGCTGAGAATAGATGGTCACACTGCCAATTGTTTCAAATTTCAAAGTTGATGGGTGACTAGAAATTCTTATTGATATTATTTGGATAAAATAGTGAAGACCTAGTGTTTTGTTGTTGTTTTGTTTTTGCTTTTTCTATATAAAGTGCAAACCTGGACAGTGTTTGTTTGTTCAGATGCTGGAGAAGCTTTATCTTCAGTTACTTGCCAACAATCATGTGTTTACAAGAAACTTTTAATTTGCTATGACCAACACTCCCATTACAAAATTGAGCCTTTAAATTATAGAGGGCTTTTATAAATGGAAAAAAAAGAAGGCAATGTTCTGGTTTCTGAAGAACAGCTCTAGCAGACTGGAGAAGGAACAGTAACACTTGGTTAACCAGAACTAAGAAGCCTTGACTTCAGAGATGAAAGATGAAAACAGAGCTGAGCGTGAATGTGGGAACCTAATTCCTCTCATTAGTTTTGTGCAACTTTAAATTTACATGACTTAAAAATTAGAGAGTTTTATAAGGTAGCAGAATGTGTAAGTTAGTCATTTTTACAATTATTTGGGTAAGTGTCTTTTCATGTGTATTATTGCTAGGGGCACGCATATGGAGGAGAGGGCAGTGAAGGAATCAATTCTTTCCTTCAACAAGTGGATCCCAGAGCTGAACTCATGCTGTTGGGCTTGGTAGTGAGTACCTATCTCTGATAAACAACTTTCCTGACCCTAGACTAAATGTTTTTGCCCAAGCCTTAAAACATTCTATTCTTCTAAAACAAAATGCATTGAAGGAGCACACTGGAAAGGAGCATTTTGTCAAAACACTGCATTTTCCTCATTGTCATCGTGGGTCAGTAGCTCACTCTGAAAAATAAGCAATCTGGAAAGAGTCGATTTAACCATTTGAATCAAAGACCGTCCACAGTTGACAGCATGAAATCTTGTGCAATTGTAAGCACAATGATTGCATGTATAATATTAATTAAAAGGTAGGTCAAAATTCAATAGTACAAATATAAACATTTGCATCAGAAATGTGGCAAAATTCTCTAACAATGACTGTTGTCTACAATGCCCCCTTTTCCAAACAGTACTCAGTACATGAAACAGTCTGTTGGTGCAGAAAACAATAAGAAAATCATCTGAAAGTGCAGGCTCCAGGGCCACCTAAATCCACATTCTGAGTCCAGGCTCAGTCTTTTTCTGTGCTATCCCTTTTTCCCTTCTCTGCAAAATAATGGTGATGCATGACCTCTGTCAGAACTAGAGATAACATACTATGTTCATTGATTCCAAATACAGAATTGCTTTTCTATCTTAACAAGTGGTCATGTGGGTCTCTTAGTATTTCTATTGCTGGGAAGAGACATCATGACCAAGGCAACTCTTATAAAGAACATTTAGTTTGGGCTGGCTTACAGTTTCAGAGATTTAGTCCATTATCATCATGGTGGGAAGCTTTGTGGCATGTGGCATGCAGGTAGACATGGTTCTGATCCAGATGGAGCTGTGAGTTCTACAACATGGTTCACAGGCAGCAGAAAGAGATTATGAGCCACACTGTTCAAAGCCCTTCACCTAAGTGACAAACTTCCTCCAACAAGACCACACCTACTCCAAAAAGGCCACACCTCCTAATAGTGCCACTCCCTATGTGCCAAGTATTCAAACACGAGTCTGTGGGGGCCACTCCTACTCAAACCACCACAGCTGGATTCAATAAAACGTTATGGAAATTATTCCTGACACAAAGAAGCATTCGCACCATGTGACTTGGTTATTTTTGCACCATCCTCATCTAGTAGCCCTGTGTACTTCAAACATGTCCTATTCAAGGAACAGTTTCGAACGTGCAAATATCAGGATTCAGTCCTCACCTGAATTCTAGCATGCAGAATGATGTGAGATTTTTTTTCCTGCTCACTGGCTTTCTAGAAGGGAGAGTGGTGAGAAGCACTTCTCTGTATGAGTGTGTGAACACTGCATACAAGTTACAGGGTGTGCTTCTAGCAGGGCCAAGGAAATGATGAAAAATATATTCTCTTTGAAAACCACACACTTGGATTTACAAGTAATGTAATCCATCGTTTGATTTGTAAATTCCCTTGTATTTTTTTTCTGAACTTCTACTTTCAGTTTCTCGCTTGTAGAATGGCAATACGAAGAAACACAACATAAAATGAGCTGATTCCAAACTAGCCCTGCCCCTCACTGACTGAAGGACTTAGAAGAGCGATCCATGCACCTTGCCTGGGAAGCTCTGTAGATCTGATCCTGGCGGCAGGGGTGCAGGAAGGGAGGAGCAGGCCTCAAGGGAGTGAACACTGGAAAGCTAGAACTGCTCCTTGTCTGCCCTGGGGTGTCATGGGCAAGGGAGAGATACCCTCCCCCCCACACTCAAGGCAGTGGGAGAGATGGCCCCAAGGTCATGAGAACAGAAGAGCTGTCCCTGCCCCTCAATGGGTGCAGCACTTGAGAAAGAGGGCTCTGCACCCAAGCCTGGGCAGCACAGTAGAGGTGGCCCTAGGTCAGAGGCTCAGGTGACCCAGTTCCAAGGACATGAAAGAGGAGAGCTGACCCTACCCCTTGCCAACTATGGTGTTGGGTTAGCTAGCCTGGGCAGTGTTGTAGAGCTCACCCTGGTGGTGTGGGCACAGGAAAACTGGTGGTTGACCAACCCAGTTACCTCCCAGGCCCAGATACAAGGCTTTGAGTTGGCCCACCCCAACATCTACCCCATCTATTATCTTCTGGAAGTGAGTGAAAGGCCCCATCCCGCAGAGCCAAAGCTTTAAGATGTCCATGGCACAGGACAACAGGATATCTGAGTAGAGTCCCCATGAGGATCCAGTATACAGGAAGTCAGAGGCCTTGAATCAGAATAACTCATTGCAATGAACATTTGCAAGTAAAGCTGTGTGTAGCTATGTGACATGCTACAGCTTCCATGACAAGATAGAGTTTTCGTTTTTTGTTGTTTTTTGTTTTCGTTGTTTGTTGTTTTATTTTATTTTTTAATTCTATTGTATTTTATTTTGTGGGAGAAGTTACAAGGGCAGAGGGAGGATGTGAAGGGACTGGAAGGTGAGTGGGATTGAGGTGCATGATGTGAAATTCACAAAGAATCAACAAAAAGTTAAAATAATTATATACTTAATTCCATTTTTATCTTTTTCTAGTATAGGAATATAAATACTTATATATAGACTATATAAATAACTAGAAAGTAAAATCCAATATTCATTCTCGAGTATAGATACTTGCCGTAAGCAGAAGCTCCTGTGAGGCTCTTCCCCATGAGCTTATCCTTCCCAGAATTCCATTGTTCTGAATAATCACTTTATTGCCAGTGTTTCTACTTCTAAACAATATAAGTTAGCTTATTGTGATTAATGCAATCTGAGTCCTTATATTTCAAATCCCAAAGCCACAGAAAAGTAGCCAGACAGTACAATGAACTTTTGTACACTCTTTCGCTAGACTCCCAATTTAGGGTTTTTCTATATTTTCTTTGAGTCTCAATCTTTGTGTATGTATACATGACATGTATGTACATATACATATGTGTGTGTATATTTGTGGAACTTGAAATGAATGTGAAACCCTAGGAAAATAAGTTGATTCACTTGTCAGAAGTATATATATATATATATATATATATATATATATATATATTCCTCGATAATGGAATATGTATGTTTATAACATCCATAGTGTATTATGTGATCGATCGTATGCACATATGCAAGAGCACATGTGTTTGCATGGGCACTGTGCATACACCAAGCACTCCTCCAGGGTCTCTCTTCACAAAGGGTGGATTTCATGTTCTTGGCTTTGTGTCCATCCCTTGCCTTGCTCTATCACCATTTTCTCATTAGTAAAGTCAAGAGAAATAATTTCTTGTCTCAGAACTGTTCTAAGTGGTAAATGAGCTAGTAGTCATAAGTGCTTGTCAGAGTAAGGGTTGATTTTATGGTTACTTGTTATCATATGCCACTGCACAGTGTTAATGACACATGGTCTGGATTGATTAATGAGCTAAAATTCCAGGTTTCCAACCTATGAGCAGAGGGACCACTTATACAGAAGTAATACCGACGTCATGTTAGCTATGAGAACCACATGCTATTCTGTTAGTCCAGCACCAGTGTCTTAGACACTGTAAATCCTGCAGAACTAGTTGCCAAGCCAAATTAGTAAACTGCGCTTCAGTTTATATGAAGTCCTAACAAAGGATTTTCAGCGTTTGTCAAGCAAACATGGCACCACCATCTACAGATGGGTTGGACCAAATTCACAGTCATCCTGAGACCCATAGGTGTCTACCTCTGTGCCTAGATGAGGAAAAACATGTCTCTGATGTTGGAAAAGATGGGGAGAATTTGTTCAAAGAGAGGAGGACAATTTTGGGGATAAGAGCAGTTTCCTGCATCATGATGAGAACGGTATTTCCCCAAACCCACACACTTAGAAATGGCTGCAGTTTTATATGTGTGTTATTCTTCAGCAAAGGTGACCAAAAGTTCCTGATGACAGCATGAGTTCATGAAGAACTTGGGCTACATGTCTGAAATTTCAGGAGAAACCAACAGAATATTGCACAGGATATATTGAAGGGTCATACATTAGATACAGTTTTGAGCATGCTGCTAAGAGCTAGCTTTAAATCTCATGCAGCTGAGTTTTCCGTGGAAAGTCTTAGGCATGTGGTAAAGGAATAAACGCTTAGCATAGAACAGATGAAGCAAATGAAAAATGTGCCCTCAGCTTACCACATATTTCTTCCGGATGTTACATTCCCCTTCTGTGAATTATGAAAACTCCTGTGGCCATGGGCCTCGGAAATTCTCTGGGTCTGTGACTTAGAAATACCAGGGTAATTAGCTGGAGACAGATCTCGAGGGCTTTCTTTTCTTACTAATACAAATCAATCTAAAAGAAAGAAAAAAAATGAGTAAATTTTTTAATCATCATGTAGAAAAAAAACTATAATGTTAAAAGCTTTATTTGTAAATTGGTGCTTTTTTAGTTATTTCTTAAAACTGCTATTGTCTGTGAATATGATGTCTGATTCACAGAGGTTTAATTTGCTTTGGGGGTCTTAAAAAAATAAACTGCACAGCAGTACCATTAGATTCCTCAAATTCCATTTGATGTAACACTCATTATCAAAAGGTTAATGCCAGAAATAAAGCAAGCCTCACATGCCATTACGGTGTGTTTGAGTGATGAGAGGTGAGCTAGCATTCTTGCTGAAGACAACTTTGGTCTGAAAACTGTTAGAAAAAGCACACTGCTCTTTATCAACCTTTTCTGTTATCATTTTACTTTGCTATTGCACAGAGTATGTTTATACATATGCAAAACAACATTGAATTTTCTAAAATCTGCTCCTGGTATGTAGAGACAGGTTGTTTTGTTGGGTTTAAATCCATAGCTGCTTTTCTCCATGAGAACTTAAAAGCTTTTGTTCACCTCTGCTTACAAAGGAGCCTCTTTAAAATCATGTAGCACAGGTTTTTGCACATGTATTTGAGACAATTATGAAAAACAAGTCCCTTGGTATGACATTACAATGTGTCTTACTATTGTGTAAGATAAACAGCAATGTTAGAAGGGTGGGGAATTGTGTCTGAGATGATAAGGACATAGTACACCCTTTTTCCTCCCTAATCTTTCCCATTACCTCATTAATATTTGTTTAGATAACCAGGCAGAGCCCTGTGCAGCATCTGTTTGTTGAGCAGGGCCGTCAATGAATCACAATCAGCTGCAGATAGCTGCAGCAAAGAAAATGATGAGATGATAGCTTCTAAAGCTCCCATGTTTTGCTGTTATTGTTTTCTAGCAATAAGTATGCTTTTAGAAAATAAAAATGATAAAAATGAAAGAAATATTAAAAATGAGTCACACTGTCGTCTCCCGGGTGTGCGTGTCACAGCCTCTGAAAACGGGAGCATCATTTTGATCCTGGATAGAGAAACAACTGCTTACATGATCAATAAAAGAACATTACCTTAAATCATAGCTTGAATTCCCAATATCATACATAAAATCAATAAAACACACAAAGAACGAAGCTGAAAATTTCCGCTAAAACGCCGCCTGCTGCTTTGGAAAATAATATTTAGTAGGTTGGGTTTTTGTTGTTGTTGTTTTACTAATTATGATCTCAGTGGCAGTTTATTCTGCAGTAAATCTGCTGGTGTGAGATTAAACCTGTTATTGAACAGAGTTTTGAATCTACTGCGAGGCACCCATCACTGCTGGAGAGTGAACATTGCTGTTATCTCATTTAAAAGTTGGCCAGCAAAGCAGCCCATTTGTTTAAAATGCAATTAAGCTGGTGTCTTGAAGAGAAATTAGCAAGGAGTAGTTCATTTTGGAGGCATAAGAGGTCTGTTCGTAGACACATTAATCCTGCGATTTGGGACGCTGCTGCAATTTGGGACTGTCTTTTGAAAGGCTGTTCTGGAACACGCACGCACAAAAGGGGAAAGCTGGGTAAGGAGAGGGGTCCGGTCTGGTTTTGATCAAGAGGAACCCTGTCCACCTGCCTACAGCTTAGAGTGTTAGTGCAGCCTCCAGTTCTCTGAGAACCAGTGAAAGCAATTAGAAAGTGAATTTAAGGAAGGCAGCTGTGGAGCTGAATCAAAAGGTTAGCCATTTGTCACGTAACTGTACCTACCGTACAACCTGCTTTTACAAGAAAATATGTAGTAATTTTATTGCTAGGTAATTGTTTTAAAAACACTTAGTACTGAAACAGTTTTAATTTCACGATGCACTGATTACTATGAAAACAATGGGTGAATATTTCTCATGGAATTTCCCAGAGCGTCAGTTACATGATGCATGAAAAGATTTTTTTTTCCTCTAATGAAAGTGTATTTCTAGATCTCATTTATGAACACTACTTCTAATTCCACACATACACATACACACACAATGTTTATGAATATATCCCAAATACAGCATTTTTCAAAAACAAAGATTGTATTTTGCAAAAAGCAAAAGGAAGCGTCATAATGTAAAACATATCCTCAGGTCTGAACGGCAATAAACTCCACTATAAGACTGCAAAGGGAAGCCGAGGTTGCAGAAAATGACCTACGTGCTGCCAGCAAGAAACAATTGAAATTATGGTAATTGTTCGGGGAAGCAGCGGATTTCTTTTTGATGTCCCTCAGACCAGGTGTGCATCCTCCGTTTTGTCTGGCTTTTCCTGAAGCAACTGTCCTTGTGAAAATTGGTGTGCTGTAAAAATTAAACACGTCCCGTTTCTCCCTTTCCCTATCATGGTCTGTCCTCCCAAAGGCGATAGAATGAAGGGCTCATTGGAAGGCTACATGCAGAGGAAACCTGGCTCTAACATGGCTGCATTGCAGAGCCCCGGCTTGACACAGCAGTGCATTGCTTGTAGATTAACTCTTTAAGAGCCTGGATCATTATTTTATATTGTTTTTTTTTTTTTGGGGGGGGGGAATATTCTGTTTTTGGAAAAATCCACCTCCTTGCCAGCTTATCATTCTCACTACCACTTAACTAGTTCAATTGTGCTTCTTTTACTGAATCATGATTATCATTGTCAACTTTAGTTTTTGTTTTGTTTTCTCAGTTGAAACACACACACACACACACACACACACACACACACAAAGCAGAAACAGTTTGCATTTCCAAGGGGCTAGGTAGAAGTGCTCCAGGCAAATTTAATAAAATCCTATTCCAGAGGCCAACTTTATAACCACTTCAACAATAGTTTATTCAAATTATCAACAAACCAGTCTAAGCTCCTTGAAGGCAGGAATGCCTGGTATCCATCTTTGTCAGTTTCACTCTAGCCAGGACTCCTAGATCGTGTGCAACACAAAGAGTGATGGTTTTAAACTGCACAAGCGTGGGCTCCTTGCCATTCTCCATCCATGTCCAGTTCTAACTAATGACAACCTCTAATCTCCACCATGCTCTTCAATTCTGTTCCCCCAAAATGTCCTTGTGTGCTTCCAACACAGCTTATGGAGTCACTGTCCCCAGGTTGTCACTAGACAGCCCCTCACTCATTTCTTTTTTTTATTGACATTTTTTAATTTTTATTTTTTATATTAATTACAGGTTATTTATTTTGTATCCCAGCTGTAGCCCCTTCTCTCCTTCCCTCCCAATCCCACCCTTCTTCACTCATCTCCTCCCTGTCCTTCTCTAAGTCCACTGATAGGAGAGGTCCTTCTCTCCTTCCATCTGTCCCTAGTTTATCAGGTCTCATAACAACTGGCTGCAATGTCCTCCTCTCTGGCCTAGCAAGGCTGCTCCTCCCTTATGGAGGGAGGTCAAAGAGGTTGCCACTGAATATCATGAAGAGAGAGAGGCTTTGCGGTCCCTTTCCCCCTTGGTTTATGTCTCACTATGATGGAAACTGCATGCTTGCTTCTGCAAGGAAGGATTTGTTTTTTCTTCTTAATTCAAATTACCTTGGATAGTAAATCTTCTGCAGTATTGGAAAAATATTTTTAAAAAATAGTTTATTTCTTTTGACTGTGAGTTTGGATTTTTTTTCCTTATTTTTATTTAAAAAAATAATAATAACAACAATAAAACCAGGGCAGGAGAAATGCCTCAGTGGTTAACAACGCTTGTTACTCTTCCGGTGGAACCTGGCTCAGTTCTCACGCTCAAGTATTGGTTCACAATTATCTTTAACTACAGTTACCCGGGAATCCAATGCTCTTCTGCAGACTTCACATGCGGGTCACACACATGATGCACTGCCATACATGCTGATAAAATATCTGTACATGTAAAATAAAAATAAACACGTATCTTCTCTAAAATTACTGGCCAGTTGTTAATCTTTTGTAATTCTTTTCTTTCCTCCTGCTTATCTTCTCCTCTCCTTCTTCCCTTCCCTCTTCCCCTCTTTGTCCTTTCTCTGCCCTCTCCCCTTTTTTCTCCACCCTCTTTCCTTCTTCACTTGTCCCTTCCTTACACCAACTCTCTCTGTCGCTTTTATGAGACATTTCTTATTGAATCTATAACCATGTTCTTGACAATTCATGATGTTTACACGCTCAGAGTATTAATTCAGGAATATATCTTAAATATTTAAACGTTTGTTTTAGTTTCCCTTTTTACTGTTTAAGCAAACTTGCTTTGAAAAGTTCAAACTTTTCAATTACTGCATGTTATATTTTGCATGTCTTCCCATTTCTCTTTCTTTTCCTTTAATTCATCAAAAATATTCACAAACATTATATCCTATTTCTTTTTGGTTAGAAATTTTATATTTAATTTTTTATTTCACTTGAAGTTCATTTTCATGACTGACTTGAGATCAAAATCAGAATAGATTTTTATCCAAATAATGAAGCAGTTGTCATATCTCTTATTCATCTTGGACGTATTATGCCTCCTTTGCCAACCACAATTTAATACTGAGGTCAGTCAGGATCCAGCAACTGGGATACTGTAGAGCCTTTGACATGTAGAAAACATGAAGACATGCACTCTAAACAAGGGCTTATGTTGTACTTGCTATAGAATATTGATCTGCCCAAAATATGTCTTAGAGCTTTTTGTATTTTACTAATATTAAGTCAATTTTATATACAGTGAAATGAAAATGGGCTACCTCAGGCAATAAGGTACCACAGAACAGTGAGTGGACAATCAGAAAATGGGAAGTGCATCCAAAAATATGTTAAAAGGCATGCTAGTCATCAGTGGTTTGGAATTTTTTTTTCAGAAATATAATTACCAGATATCCCATAAAATAGGGAGAGCTATTTGTGATGTGTTTAACAAAAACTTGTATCTGAAAGTCAGTGAGATTAAAGTATGATGCTCCAGAGAAAGAGGAAGAAGGATAGAATGTACATGTCAAGAAAGATGCCTAAATGGAAAAGGTGTGTAATGCTACTGGTCACTGGAGAAGTGCCACTAAATGACACCAGAATGTCAACAACAACAAAATGAAAGGCAAATGTGTTTGGAGCTGAGGAGGGTATTAAGAATCTTCAAATCTCACGGATGTAGCAGATGAACAGCTCAGTCTTCATGTGACTCCCCCAGTGACTAGATTGGGGGCTCTCTATGACTCTGATGCCTTTTTTTGGATCTGCTTCCCTTAACTGGGCTCCCTTGTCTGGCCTCAGTGAGAGAGTATGTGCCTAGTTCTGAGGAGACTTAATATGCCAGGGTGGGTTGTTACCCATCGGGGAACATCCCCTTTCTCTGAGGAGAAGGAGAGGGGAGAATGGTGGGAGGAGTACAGGATGGAGGAACTGGAAGGAGAGGAGGGGGCTGCAATCAGGATGTAACTTGAATCAATAAATAAATTTTAAAAATGAATCTGCAAATCTAATCACCTGCTGAGGAATATATACTAGTGTAATCATTTGGAAGCTGAATGGAAACATCTACTGCCTTGTGCAACACAAAATTATTCCTAGGACCCAGAAATTAGACTCCTTAGCAAATACTCGAAAGACAGGCATTTTCTTCATCACCAAACATCGCATGCTAGAATAGTCACAGGTTTATTAGCCTTACATTAAAAGCAGCCCAGATGTCTATCAGCATTCCAATGACAAACTCATCACAGAATGGTCAAGGGAGTAGCAATAGTAGCAATAGTCATATTTCTAAAAGTTAATAACAATTAAAATCACTTGGAGGGGTGTAGTGCTGCAGTTGCTTTCATGGCTGGAACCTCTACAATGAAAGAGGGGTTACAAAGAGAGAGGCATAGAAAATCTATCTACATGACACGGAAGCCTTCAGATATTAAGTCACAAAGGCCTGAGGGAAACTTTCTATGTTTGTGTTTAAATTCAATGAAACATGGCAGCTAGGTAGAAATGTGTTAGGACAAAGGGTCTGACAGGAATGATGGAGGAAGGAATCCCATAGAAGCCTAAGGACACTCTCTAAGATTTTGTGTAGCATCCTTCCTCTACGCAAGGTGCAAGCGCTCTCTGGAAGAAGGATATCATGACCTTCAATCAGACAAAATAAGTCAAGAAATTTTGTCATGGCCAACTCGCACATAGAAAGATAGAGGAAATGGGGTGATATCCCTAATTTCTATGATCCACAGCGGAGAAGAAGCAATTCTGGTTTCTCTGGAATGCAGAGGTAGAATGTAAAAGACCAAAGATAGACTCAAGGTCCTTCAAATGCCCTGAAGCTGAAAACACCCCTTTCAAAGTCTCATCCTGTGGTGATACTGCGGTTTGATATTTTTAAATATGGGCCACAGATTTTGATTCTGAAAGGCAAACATTTGCTTAAGAATTTGAATTTCTAGCAACTTCCTACGATGCTGATGATTTGGAGATGTTATGAGACTCTTTGGACACCCACAATGAGCACATATATTAAAATCTGTACTCACACACATATCTGACTATCTTAATTTGCTTTCTCTTGCTATATCATGACCATAAGCAACTTGGAGAGGGAAGAACTTATTTGATTTACATATTCCCATCACATTCCATCATGAAGGGAAGTCAAAGAACAAAGCTGCAGATAGGAACTGAATCAGAGACTATGGAGGGATGCTGCTTACTATTTTACTCCTCTTAGCCTTTTCAATTTGCTTTCTTATGTATCTCTGGACCACCCACCCAGGAACACCGCCAACACTTCCACATAAATCATCAGTCAAGAAACTGCCCCACAGACTAGCCTACAGGCTAATTTGATGGGGACATTGAATTAAGATACCCCTTTCTCAGATGACCATAGCTTATGTCAAGTTGACAAGAAATTAATCTTAGAAACTTGATACTGAAAGGAAGCCAGACTTTGACGTAATGGGGAAAGGCATGCAAAACCATCTTCTTGGTGTTACAAGTCATACTAATGGCTTTGCATTAAAATGCTGTGGAAGGGAAAATGAGTCCATCATAAGTGATAACTGCTATGTGTTTTGTATGCATATATTATATATATATATTTAATATGCATACATGTGGACATAGCATACACAAGACCTGAGCAACTGAAGCCAGAAACACTTTTAACATGGAAAGGGAAGGTGGGCACAATCTCTCATCCCTAGCTAAGGAGATATTGGCAACTGATTGCTGCAGGGAGAGAATTGGTTTTCTTTAAAACTATGGTCTATTATATGTTGAACAATAAAGACCACAGAGTCCATGGGTATCACAAATTAGACTTTATGGGTTTAAAAAAAAAACAAAGAAGAGACAGTTGGTTGGCTTGGGAAAAAAAAAGAAGGATATAGAAGGTGTGGGGAAGAGGTCAGTATGTTCAAATAATTTTTAAATGATAAAAGAAATTAAAAATTAAATTGAGACAGGAAAGTTTAAGCACTAAGCATAGGACTAGTGAGGTGATTCATCAAGTGAGGTACCTGCTCCGAAGCCCCGTGTCCTTAGTCATGTGACTGACACAGTTATCCTCTGACCTCCACACATACACTATAGCATGCATGCACCACCTGTCTAACACACTGAACACACACACACACACACACACACACACACACACACACACACAGAGGGGAGAGAGAGAGAGATGTAAAGTAAATAAATGAACACTACAACCAGTATCCCCCAGATTAAATCAAGTGGCCATAGTGTTTATGAATTCTAGAGTAGTGTACAGCTTCATGTAATTAAAAGTCATACACCTTCAATCTAGGGTTTCAGCTTTTGGAAATGAGCTGAGGATGGCACCAACAGCTTACTCTTTCTTCTGCAGGTCTGATGACGTGAAAGCCTTTCCAACTACTTCCACACAGACAAGGGCAAGGTGGCGTAGTCTGCAGCCTCAATACACATAACCTTTCAGCTTTCCAAGCTGCTGCACTGTCAGGACATGCCAGGTGGCAGCCTCCTACAACAGGGTTAGAAGGGAGAGTATAATTGAAGAGAACTGAGAAGGAAGCAGGAGAGGAGGATGAATTATTCCAAGGATAAAGAAAGCAAAGAACTTCTTGCTTAGACAGGAGACAGTAAGGTCATTCTCCATCAAGAATAGTGACCACAAAGCTTAACCTTGAAAAGAGAGAGAAAGGGCAGGTTGTTGGCACCCTTGGTGATTTTTCCCATGACTGGAAATGCCTTCATATTGCTCGAAACTAGATTCTGAATCTGGTTTTTAAAAGGAGTTTCTGTCCCTTTACACTCAGTGGCTGCTATTGTTTGCCTGGCAAGGTCATTCTTCCTCAAAGGCAGGTTAACAAGATCAAAGCGGAACCTTAACAAGGTTAATGTGGCTTTTATCTGAGGAGGGGAAGCCCTTCCCCAAAGACCCTAAGTTCTCTATGTCCCTCTCCCTCAGTGCTCAGGCCTTTCCCTGGCCTGAAGGTTAACTGCCTCAGGCTCCTGGGATTCAGCACAGTTTTACCTCGCCTCAGCCTCCTATGTGTTCCTTTCATTTATTTCTTCAAAGATGGCCTCATCAGACCTAGTAGTTATCACCTATGAAAGGAAAAACTTACCTGTATGTGTGAAACTTTAAAAACACTGGGGTTGATCCAGAGAGTGGTGGCTCATGCCCTTGGGAAGTAGACAAGGGGCACTCAGAGTGCAAGGCCAGCTTCCACCACAGAACAAAGTTCAAAGCCAGCCAGATCTTTATGACACCCTGTCTCAAAATCAACCAAACATTAAAACAAAAAAACAAATATGGGAAAGAAGAGTAACATAAATCAGAGAACATTGGGGTAAAAATCTTAACATACAGCTAAGTGTGGTGGCACACACCTCCGATCCTAGCACTCAGGGAGGCAGAGGCAGTCGAATCTCCATGAGATCAAGCCCAGGCTAGTTTTCAAAGCAAGTCCAGGTCAGCCAAGGCTACACAGAGAAACCCTGTCTTAAAAAAACAGAAAACAAACAAACAAACAAAAAAAAACCTGATGCAGATCAGTGTCTTTGTGTCACTCCTTGTAATGTTTGTCTGTGAAGCTCTGTATTTGTTCCCATTTTCTATAGGAGAAAGCTTTTCTGATGAAGGCTAAACAAGGTATTGTTCAGTATTCACCTTGTTCATATTGAACAAACTGAGCCCATGAATATAGTATTTGATTGAGTCTTTTTATCACTATGTTACTCTCTCTCTCTCTCTCTCTCTCTCTCTCTCTCTCTCTCTCTCGTAGACCAGTAGTATTTGGTTTTATCTCAGGTCTCTTGGGTTAGCTAATCTCTGATTATTGGTCACCCAGGCAATGTTGGGTATGGGTTTCATCTCATGGAGTTGGCATTAAGGAAAATTAATGATTGGTTGCAATCTTTGTGGACCACTCCGATAAGCGTATTATTTAAGCAAGACACCATTGTAGATCAAAGCAGTTGTGGCTGGATTGATGTTTCTGTGTCTCTTTTGGTAGCATTTAAAATAACTTTCTATACCAAAGACCCAAGACATTGGGGTGAGGACTCTCAGAAAGTACCAGCCCCTCTATGTTCAAGGAGTTGTGTAGGGTTGTCTTCAGCAATTGGTGCTTGCTATCAGTTTGTGGAGAACCCTTTGTCTTGGCAACAGTCTGGGTAGTTTTTAGATTCCCATGGGACTCCTTTGGCCAAAAACTCAATTAAATATAACTCAATCAACGTACAGAAAGCTTCATTTGGTTTCAAGAGAATCATTTGGCAATTAGTTTTAGATCATATTCATAAATGTATGTATTTTATACTGTAATAGGTTTCACAGTATCCATCAAATGTCTCCTAATTTTAGCTGTCTCTCCTCATATTCACTCATTCAATTCACTTTCCCTTCCCCCTTCCTACTTGCAGTATCACCCTCCCCCCATCAATCCATAGCTATCTATTTTATTTCTGTTTCCTAATAAGATCTGGTCCAGCTAGTCAGTAACTCTATACCTATCTGTTATGGTTCTATGGACTGTGGCTTGGTTATCATTGACTTAAAAGCTGATATCCACATGTAAGCCAATACATACCATATTTGCCTTTCTGGTTTTGGGTTACCTAACTCAGGATGATTTCATCTTAGTTGTATTGATTTGCCTGAAATTTTCATGATGCTGTTTTTTTGTTTTTTGTTTTTGTTTTTTTTAATAGTTGAGTAATAATTAATTATGTAAACGAACCACATTTTCTTTGGCAATCCTTGTTCACAGATGTCTAGGTTATTTCCAGTTCCTGGCTATTATGAATTAATCAGCAATGAACATGGTTAAGCCACTGTCCTTATAGTAGCATGGATTATTTTTTGAGTATATGCCCAAGAGTGCTACACATGGATCTTGAGGGAGACTGATTGCCATCTCCCTGAGGAATTGTAACGCTGATTTCCATAATGTCTACAGAAATTTGCACCCCCACCAACAGGAATTGTATTCTTATTCCACATCATCACCAGCATGAGTGGTCACTTGTTCTCTTGATCTTAGCCATTCTGACAGGTTTAAGAAGAAATCTCAAAGTGGTTTTAGTTTTCATTTGCATTTCCCTGGTGGTTAAGGATGTTGAACATTTAAGTGTTTCTCAGTTATTTGAGTTTTTTATGTTGAGAATTGTTTAGATCTGTGCTCCAATTTTGATTGGGTTATTGTATTTTTTATGTCTAGTTCTTTGGGTTCCATATACATTTTGTACATTATCTCGTTATTAGATGTGGAGTTGGTAAACTCCTTTTCCCATTCTGTAGGCTCTTGCTTGGTCTGAATGACACTGTACTTTCCCTTTCAGAAGCTTCTCAGTTTCGTAAGTTCACATTCAGCAAGTCTTCTTAGTGCCTGTGCTGTAGGTGTTCTGTTCGGGTAGTCTTTTCCTGTGCAAATGAGTTCAAGACTTTTTCCACTTTCTCTTCTATCAGGTTCAGGGTATCCGGTTTTATGTAGAGGTCTTTGATCCACTTGGACTTGAGTTTTGTGCCGGGTGATAATTATGGATCTATTTGCATTCTTCTGTATGCAGCCATCTCCATGTGACCAACACCATTTGTCGGAGATGCTGTCTTTTTCCTAGTGTGTTTCTGGTCTCTTCGTCAAAAAGCAGGTTCTATTGGCCAATGTGTCTTTTTTGTGCCAATTCTACGCAGTTTAAATTACTATAGTTTTATAACACAACTTGAAATTGGGGATTGTAATACCCTTTTGGGGTGTTTTATTATTCAGGATACTTTTAGTTCTACTGTGGTGAGTGCATGTGTGTGTATGTGTGTGTGTCTGTGTGTGTTTCCACATGAAGTTTAAACCTGTCCTTTCAATATCTGTAAAAAGAACTATATTAGAATTTTGACGGGGATTGCACTGAATCTGTAGATTAAATTTAGTAGGATCACCATTTTTACTACGTTAATCTTACTGATCCATGAGCAAGGAAGATCTTTCTATCTTCTGATATCTTCAATTTCTTGCTTCAATAACCTTAAGTTTTTAATCACACAAGTCCTTCACTTACCGGGTTAGAGTTACCCCAAGATATTTTATGTTATTTGAGGCTACTGTGAATGATGCTGCTTCTATGATTTCTTTTTTCAGTCTATCTGTCATTTGTATATAGGAGGGCCACTTATTGTTCAGTTAATCTTGTATCCAGCCACTTTGCTGAAAGTATTTATCAGCTGTAGGATTTCCTAGTGGAATTTTTAGGGTCAATTAGGAATACTCTCATATCATCTGAAAATAAAGATATAATCCTCCTGAGCTCCTTCAGCTCACTTACTGTTCTAGGTAATACTATAAGTACTATATCACATAGGTTTGGAGAGTCAACAACCTTCTCTTCTTCCTAATTTTACTGGAATTGCTCTGAGTTTCTCTCCATTTACTTTGATGTTGGCTATGGACTTGCTGCAAACTTTATTATGTTAAGGTATGTCCCTCCTGTACCTAATATCTCCAGAAATTTTATCATGAAGAAGTGTTGAACATTTTCTGCGTCTAATGAGATGATCATGTGGATTTGCCTTTGTTTGTTTATATGATGGATTACACTTATAAATATATTGTGAACCATCCCTTTATCTCTGGTTTGAAGGATACTTGACCATGGTGGATGACTTTGTTGTTGTTATTGTTGTTTTTATTTTGTTTTGTTTTTCTGCTTTCTTGAATTCAGCTTGCAAATATTTTATTGAGCTCTTCTTATGGAGCTCCTGCCCCTCAGGGTCCTTCTATTCCAGCCTCTTTCCTAAGACTCCCTGTACTCTGCCCAAAGATTGGCTGTGAGTTTTATTATCAGCTTCAATACCCTGCTGGGTGGAGTCTTTGAGAGGACATCTATGGTAGGCTCCCATCCTTTTCCCTCTCTTCATCTGCTTCAGCTATTCTAATCACCCTTCTGAATGAGAATTAAGCACCTTCCTTAATAGTATATTCCTTGTTAGCTTTTTTTTGATCTGTGGAGTGTAGTATGATTATTCTGTATTAGATGGCTAATATCTGCTTATAAATGAGTATATACCATACCTGTCTTTCTGGTTCTGGGTGATCTCACTCAGAATGTTCTTTTGTAGTTCCATCCATTTGCCTGCAAATTTCATGATTTCCTTGTTTTTAATACTATTTGGTACTATTTAACACTACTATTTAGTACTATTTTATTCTGTAAATATACCACAATTTCTGTATCCATTCTTTGGTTGAGGGACATTTCAATTGTTTATAGATTCTGATTATTATGAATAAAGCTTCTGTGAACATAGTTGAGCAAATGTCCTTTTATGGTGTAGCCTAGTCGTGGTATAGCTGGGTCTTGAGGTAATGCTATTCCCAATTGTCTGAGAAAGTGCCAGATGGATTTCCAAGGTGACTATACAAGTTTGCACCCCAGCAGCAATGGAGGAGTGTTCCTCTTTCTCCACATCCTCACCAGCATGTGCTATCACTTGAGTTTTTTTTATCTTTGGCATTCTGATGGTATAAGATAGAATCTCAGAGTCCTTTTGATTTTCATTTCCTGATGACTAAGGATGCTGATCATTTCTGCTCTAATGCCTGAGTTTGTTGTTTTCTTTTTCTTTCCTTTTTTTCCCCTCTCTTGTTTCCTGTTGGTGAAGTTTGCCTCTGTGGTTCCTGTTCCAGTTCCTAAATGTTTCATTTCCAGATTAATGTCAGTTTGGGATTTCTTTATCAATTGTTTCTTCCACTTCCAGGTTTTGAAAGGTTTATTCCTTTCTTACCTTTGCTTTTTTATGTTTTCATAGACTTCTTTACAGGATTCATTCATTTTTCCCCATAAGAACCTCTGTTGTGTCTATAAATACCATTTTAATGTCTTTTTCTTGTGCTTCAGATATGTTGAAATATTCAGGGCTTTCTGTGGCAGGGTTGCTAGTGGAGACACATTGTCCTGGCTGTTATTGAGTATGTTTTTACACTGGTGTCTAGGAAGTTGAATTTGGATGATTGTAACTGTAGGTGCTGCTATCTGGTCTTTTCTTTGTTTGGTGTATATTTTGTTCCTTGGTTTCTGTTTCCCTCTTTGGTTCTTAAAATAATGTGGTTGCTGTGTGTTGTCTAGTGGGAAATTTATTTGGGTCTTGATAGTTGTGGCCACTGGGGGGTTTTAGGTAACATGTGTTTCTGGAGTATTGGAGAGCTGACACTTAGAAATGGGGATTGACTAAGGAAGTAGTTCTGGGGTCCAGGATGGAAAAGAGGAGTCCCTGAGAGTAGGCTTAGTTCTCTGGAAGTGAAGGGAAAGGTGAGGATCTGCAGTTATCCTACCTGCTTCCCTGGCCAGAGAGGACTAGGTGTTAGCAGGGAGTGTGGACTAGAGTTGGGGGGTGGAAGAAACTAATCATCAGAGAAAGGGAGGTTAAGACTGGAAGATTTGTAGTTTGTTAGAGATGGAGAGAGGGAAGAAAGGGTGTCTCAGCAGGTGGTCTGATGCAGAGCTAGGATGAAACTGGAAGACTGGATTTGGAAGAATTGAAGAGAGGTGACAATCTCCAGTTACCAGCCTGCTTCTCTGGCGGGATGCCTGCCAAGCCTCCAGAGTGCACTTTTATAAAAACAGTTCAGTAGCCACCCAAAAAATGAAGATTAAAAAGTCAAAAGAAACAAACAAACAACAAAAATACCAAACAACAAACAAAAAAATTCTGTTTTCCGGAATTATTATAACCAATCATCAAATAGAAAAAGCACTTAAAGCTTGCATATTTTTTAATCAACTAACAAAAGAATGCTGCCTAGAAGAATCAGTCTAGGCTAATATGAACAGCAGCAATGAACATGGATGAGGAAGTATCTTTGCAGTAGAATGTAGTATCCTTTGGCTATACATCTGAGACTGATATGTGTAAAACTCAAGATCGATTCATTTTCTGCTTTTTGATGAACATCCACAGCGAATTCCATACTGGCTGTACTAACACTAAAGGCCTTTGGGAAAGTCATGGAAACCTACTAACATGTATCTATGTTAATATATATATATATATATATATATATATATATATATATATATACTAATTCCATATATATATGTGTGTGTGTGTGTGTGTGTGTGTGTGTGTGTCACCATGTAATGAAGGAAATAATGCCTCAACTATATCTTGTGCCACCAACTATAACTTTCCTTGCAATGAAATGATTATAGCTTATTGACTCATGGGCAAAAGAAATCTCATAAACCACCTACAAACAACACAGACTATAGCCAAGGATATTGGTTATCCTTTACAACCTGACCATAAGGCTCTATTGCTAAAGAAATGACTGACATATGTCATAAACATGGGGGTAGAATCAAACTGGTGCCCACATAGGAGATTCATCACTACCGACTAGCATTCATGGTACGAAAACTTAACTTTGTTCACTACGGGGGCGGGGGGGAATTAACCATCAGTATCCCTAGCTACAAACCCTGAGATCTTCAAAAGTGACTTGCCTACAAGATATACTGAAGCAGTAATGGCACAAATGTTATAGAAATAACCAACCACTTTTTAAAATTTTGATTTAAGGCCCATTACAGGAGATGGAATCCATACCTTGACAGTACTAAAGTGACTGATAACAAGAGACTAGATTGGCTACTGAGAGAGGAAGAAATCCTACTCTTTATATTTTATTGAAGGAAGATAAAAGTAAAATGACTTAAAATGGCATACTACAATACCCATAGACCAATGTCTCACTTGATTTTCATCAGAGAGGCCTTTTTTCTTGCAGTTGATTATAACTAACACAAAGAACTACAACTGAAAGTTGTGCTGGGTGTGAGAGACTTTGGAATACTCAGCTCTAGGGAGGGAGGGACTGGGAGGGAATGAGGGATCGGGACACGGCTGGGATACAGAGTTAATAAAATGTAACTGATAAAAAAAATAAAAAATAAAAAATAAAATAAAATAAACCCCTCCTCTCAAGGCTCAGGAATCTGGGGAAGAAGAGTCAGAAAGATTGTAGGAATCAAACATGCTGAATGACTCTAAGGAAAAAATATCATTCAGGTACACCAGGGAAGGTGGCCATATAAATTCACAAAGATTATGAAAACACGCACAAGACCTGCACAAATTCAACCCAGATAAAATTCTAGAATAAAGAAAGGAAAGTGGACAAAAAGTCCCACACCAAACCAAGAAATTATTTGCAAACTATCGATAGTTGCTGAGAGAGGGTAAATCAGTTTTTTTTTTTTTCCAACCAGTGACATTGGATATATCAACTATACTTCAAGGCAGACACTATGCTCAGGAATAAATGGAGTACACTTTATCTATCTATCTATCTATCTATCTGTCTGTCTGTCTGTCTGTCTGTCTGTCTGTCTATCTATCTATCTATCAATCATCTATCTACCTATCTATCATCTATAAATGTATTTATTTGGTATGCTTTTTTGTGTTCTTATACTAGTGTCTAGGCATTTGAGATGCAAAAGATTGTAATTTTCCATTCTAATATCTAGTCTTGTCTTTGTTGGGTGGGTGTTTTTTTCCTTGATATCTGTTTCCTCAACAGTTCTTAGGAGAATATGTTGATTGTGTATTGCCATGGTAAGAAATTCATCTGCAGTCCCAATACGTGTGGCCACTGGTGGTTCTAGGCTAAATGTGTTAGTGAGTATTGGGAACTGACATTTAGGAATAAAGATGGGCCAGGTGGGGCTGATGGGGTACTTAGGAGGGAGAAACGCAGGGTGTTCTAACAGGGTCTGTTTATTTCCCTGGGACTGAGGGCATAAAGTGAGGAGAGGCCAGAAGAGAATACTGCTACAGAGCTGGGGATGAGAATTGGGAATTGGCCTTGGAGGAACAGAAGAAGATACAGAGATCTGCAACGAGCCTACTTCTCTTCCTGGTCAGAGTGGTCTGTGGGTTCCCAGGAAGAGCCTGCTGAAGTTTGGTTTGAGCCAAAGCAATGTGTCATATTGGGCGATCGGGAAGTAAGTTTGGGGGAAAAGTCTCTGTGATCCCTGGAGATGGAATCAAAAGGATAAAGGAGGCCTCCGCAAGTGTTCAGCTGCGGAGCTGGGGATGACACTGGGAAGTTGGGTCACAAGGAGCACAGGGTTATGTGAATATTTGTTGTCAGACACTTGCTTCCCTAGCAGGAACAGTCTATGGGTTTCTAGGGAGTTTCTGGTGGAGTTGGAGGCTAGGATCAATCAATGAGTGTCATTCTGGAGCCTTGTGACTGCATCTTCCTCTCAGGCTGTCCCGGCACCCCATACAGATGCTGGACTCCATTTACTGAGGGGAATAAGGGATATATAAATCTTGGGGAAGTGGGTAGGGTCTTTGTGATGAGTGTTCATCATTGGCTGGGGCTGAGGTGCTCAGGATGCTTCATTGCATGGAAATGAATTCCAGATGCTATTTGGACATGCCCTGGTCACCAGACTATGTGACTACCTTGAGGATAGTAGAGGCAGGTGTCTCAAGACTATACACACCTGGGCATGCAGGCACAGATCAGGGAGTAAGATATCTTTATACCTGCCAGTTTCAAGACTGAGATTTTCAGGGTTTGTACATGTCTCTGCCCCACTCTAGCTCCAGGCCAATTCCCAAAGTGTCAGAGTTCATGTGTCCCACAAATGAGCCTGGAAAGGGAGGTTGGTAAGGGAAGATTTGTGGGATCCACTGGAGATGGGGATGAGTTGGGATGGATGGAGGCTGCAGCAAACATTCTACTGCAGAGCTGTGGATGAATGTGGGGGTTGAATTTGGAGAATCTGTGGGAGAAATGAAAGTACTGACTTCAGTTACCCTACCTGGTAAGACTGTGAGTCTTCTTACTCTTGAACTGTTACATTAGGGAATTACTAATTAGGCATATTAATTTATAAATATAATTTTTACTCTCTCTAAAAATATTCAATGATGTGGATAGATGGAAGAAGTGTTGCTGTGCAGGGGTGTAAGTCGAACAGAAGTAAGGTCAAGCCTGTCCTTTAAGCTTTAAGTTACAGCAAGGAAGAACGTAGAGAACTATGTATTCAACAGAAATCTCCTGAAGATGGTTTAGGGAAGCGACCTCCCCACCATGAGGGACTCTTACCGTCCAACTATGAACCTAAAGAAACTTTTCTTTCCTTAAATTACTTTTAGGGCAGGTATTTGATCAGTGCAATGAGAAAAGTAAGAAATAGAAAAGGTAGGTCATACAAACCCACAATCCAAAGCCTTGACACACATCAACGTCTGACTAGTTCAAGATCATCTAAATACAAGGTGCTAATGTGGCCTCCTGATACTCATCCTCTAGAAATGAAGACTGCAGTTTGCTGGCTTCTGAGGATTTCAAAACCTGGGAGGGTGGCTCTTGACTACAGCACCAGGGAGCTAGCTACATCACAGGTAAGGGTGTGATATTACACACTGTAACAAGGTGAAGTCAGACACAGCTGAGCACCAAGGTTCGGTTGCTATGGTAAAGTGTCTTTGCTGCATAGAGCAACAGCTCTCACACTGCCCATGGAAGCTACAGAAGGAATCTATGTCACAGGTAGATGGAATGGAAATGTTTCCATTAGCCAAAAAAATATCACAAATATTGAAAGTTTGCATAATCTGGAGGAGAGAACAAGCAATCCCAAATGAGTGTTACTGGAATTCTTGCCAATAAAGTTAAGCAGGTGCTAAGAGCCAAAATCTGCATGTACCTCTGCGTTGTATACTCCTCTTACACAACAGTGTCCCAGGGATTCAAGACATTTCTTGAGTCTAGGAAAATCTAGTCCAAGTGTTTTCTTAGTAGAGTAATTACAGCTAAAATTAATACAGGTTATCCTAACATTAAAACAGAGTTGGGAAATGCATCCAGGCCAAATGGCTACATGTTAAAAAGAAGAAGAAGAAGAAGAAGAAGAAGAAGAAGAAGAAGAAGAAGAAGAAGAAGAAGAAGAAGAAGAAGAAGAAGAAGGAAACAAAAAAATAAATAAACAGAGAAGAAAAGGAAGTTTAGCAGTGATGAATTACTACAATAATATAGGAGAGTCCTTAGTTTCACTGAGGTGTTGGTATTCTACTTTAAGAGCTGAGCTGAGGCTTGTGGTAGGATATGTTATAATGGTTGAATAAAGACTCTCTCTTTGTCTTAAAGATATTCACCTTACTTTCAGGATAAAGATAACAGTCTCTGGAGTGGCTTCCTTGGCATCGTACCACCTTCCCCCCCGCACCCCCAGGCTCCTCTTCCTCTACACAAAAGGCAGAATGAGCTCTTCACATGGCCTTCCTGTGCTCAGAACCTTGAGAAATTCTATCTCATTCAGGTCTGCAGTGTCCTGTGAGCTACTGCATGGCTCTGCTCCCCCGTTCTCTCATGCTGTCTCCCTGGCTTTCTTTATTACTTAAACCATACTTAAGGCATTTCTGTGTCTCCAAGCATCCCGTCCTTACAGCAGGGCCTTTGCACTAGCCTTTCCCTCTGCATGTTGTTCCTTTACAAACAGCCTCAAATTCACTTTGTCTCCCTGCTCAGATATCATTCTGTGAAGCCTCTATAAGTATTTCATCCAGTACTAACTCTCATGCTTCCTGGGTTCCTTGTATGTTTTATTATTACTCACAATCCTTAACACCTCCAGTATGTACCTTCAATATTTTTATAGAAGAGGCCCTGATTCTAAGAATCCTTTGCCTTTGGGTCAGTACAAATGAAGTACTATGAATTGAACAATTGCTAAAAACAGGTATTTATTATTACTGTTAATGCAGACAGCCCATGATCAAGGTGCTTGACACTTAAGGCCCAACTTCTGTACCTTCTGTACACACAAGATGGGACATTACTACTTTCTCCTCTAGAAAGAAAAGACATTGTGTCCTGTTTCACAAAGAGAGCAAGGAAAGACTGAACTTCTGCCATTTTATAATGTCTTCCATTACCCAGGAAGACAAATGATCAAATAGTTATGTCATAGGAGGAGTGCTCTGAAATGTCCTCTGGACATGACATGAACTTATAGCACAAAAAAGCTCATAGTGGCTCTGCCTATCTGCATTAGATCAGGACAGTTAAACAGTCTAGGATGGAAGAAGGAAGTCTCCATCTGTAGCAGAGAATCTATTGGAGGATGATGGCCAATGGGGAGGAAGAAAATCACTTTTCTTTGGAATGGTGTCAAAGGTAGATTGCCCGTGCTCCAGCAGACAACGTACACCATGCCCAAGATAGGCAGCGAATGGACTCAGTGAATGAGGAAGGGGTGACCTGATGTGGGGAGAAGGATGTGATATGGAGGACCTAGAGGTACTTGGAGGGTGTGTGACAGTTATGTATGATCAGGATACTCGAATACAAGTATGAAATTCTCAAAGAATGAATGCCATTTTGAAACCAAAGGAAAAAAGTTTCCACCTCATCATTCTGTGACAGGACAGTTAAATCACCTGTAACTAGGGAGATACTGCCATATAAGCCCAGGAGCATTTGCTCAGAGATAAATGCAGGTTGCTCTCTCACTCATTCTTATCTCATGCTTTCAATTTCAGCTATTTCTCCTCTCTTCTCTGTGCTGCTTGGAAGAAACTGTTCTGCCTTTCACCTCAACACTCTGGCCACTCTTTTCTCTCTGGCTGTGTTTCCTCAGCTTCTTCATTGATTATTCTTTAGTGCTCAGTGTAAGTGAAAACCTGTTAGGCCGTCTTCTTGACCAGCTCCAGTGTATTCAATACAAAGCCTTGGTTTTTTTTGTTTTGTTTTGTTTTTCCACAGAACTTAACACACCTGCAAACCCCCATGAATGGATTATCTTGAGAATTATTGTCTGATCATTTGTATTTCCCAATAAGCCACCAGTCCTATAGGGGTTTGACTTTCTGGCCAGTGGCTCTAAAAACCAGCAAAAGAAAACTAATGATACGTCATGGTCTTGCGAAAATAACATTGATCACTGAAAGAGGTGCATTTTTGGCAGAGCAGCCACCGACGAAATTCTTTTCTGTCATCATCCTGAATTCCCAGTCTACATGTGCTTGGTTGCTCCTCATCATTTTTAACTAAAAGAAAGTTCAGGTGTTATAACTGCCTGCATGACACAGAAACAGACTCTAAGGAAAGTCTTTATATACTACAGGAGAAGATGGGTCCATTCTTGTAAAGATCAAGTTGGGCATGGATACAAGATACAAGAAAGGCCCAGGGGACCCTGACTCTCCCTGCTGGTTTATTTAATAAGGGTAGAGTCATTGCCTTCAGCTGCGCATCCACTCGAGCCCCTGCCAGGCTCCGATGGATAATCCAAATCCGATGGTCACACAGGTATCTGCAGTCAAACTGAATGGGTCACAAAACAAAACCAAATGTCATGAATCTGGGAAAGGGACTGGTAGGGATGAGGAGGGGGAGAGAGGGATGAGAGGGGAGAAGCAAAGATATGTATGAGAGTACAGAAATCAGATTACGTTAATACACATGTGAAACTGTCAAATAACATAAACCACCAACGATTTTTTTTTAACAAATATTAGTTTCATATGTTCATTTCTAGATCTCTTTAACAAGTCAACAGAGAGTAGGAGTCACCAAAATTAAAATGGAAAAGCGTAGGTTTGAGCAGTTAGAATGCACAGCAACAATCCCCCCATGCTGCTGCCACAACCCTAGGATTCCTCACTGTATGACAGCACCTCAAATTTTCCCAGGAACCTTCATCTTACAGGTGAGAAAATTCCATGAGCAAACGTGGAAATGGTTATTCTTAGAAAATAACAATTTACAGAAGCCAGGTCCTTGTAAATTGGTGAATGGTGTATGGATTCGAAAGGTGCCCCCTCAGATGGGGCAGTGATGGCCCCATCTGAGGGCCACTGCATCAAACAAGAGGTGTGATTAGATCAAAGGCTGCTCAGCACCTGCATGACCAGAGCAGCTAGAAGTTAAGTTTCAAGGATGCTCTCTCAAAGCCATTTGGTTTCTCGTCTTCTCTCCCAGGTGGCATGATATGGGCAGCTGGACCACAGGAAGGCAACCTTTTCCATAGCTGGTCCCAATGGGTGATACAGGCTGATTGCAGATTGTCAGTTTCACTAATTAAGCCATATTCTGATGTGTTCCCCTGGAATTAAAAAACATTCTGCTAAGTGTTGTTTCCAAGTCATTCAACTCTCCCAGGACAACCTTATTTCCCTTTTCTCTAAGCATGTGGGAGTTCTCATTTTGCAATCCTGTGGGCTTAGAATGACATGGATTTAAATTATCACTACCCCCTCCTATGGCGATGGCAATCTGTATAACTCACTAAGTACTAGAGGGATACTTCTAAAACTTACTGTTTTATATTAACATTTTCTGTCTTTAATGGGAAAAAAGTGCGGCTTAGCCTCCTCCTTCATTGAAAAGAAAAAGCTGGCAGAAAAGCCAGGAGATAGCCAGGCAGGCAGGGGTAGGGTGAGAGCTGACAACAAGGTTGAACCTCTGCGTGTACCTTTAGGTTCTTCCAGACCAGAGGAACTCGTCATTCCCTTAAGATTGGAAATAGGAGCTGAAGAAGGTTGAGAGAGAGAGAGAATGTGTGTGTGTGTGTGTGTGTGTGAGAGAGAGAGAGAGAGAGAGAGAGAGAATGTGTGTGTGTGTGTGAGAGAGAGAGAGAGAGAATGTGTGTGTGTGTGTGTGAGAGAGAGAGAGAGAGAGAGAGAGAATGTGTGTGTGTGTGTGTGTGTGTGTGTGAGAGAGAGAGAGAGAGAGAGAGAGAGAGAGAGAGAGATTTGGTGATTTCTCCGTTAGTCCCGGACCCACAAAGCATTGTTTCCTCTCACAAAGCCCAGAAGCCACCCTGGATGAACGTAATTTCCCAACTCAACATTATATCCTTTCCCAGCTAAGTGACTAATAATCCTGAGGCCCCCTCCCGTGTGCTAACGGGAGGGAATAACTGCTCTGATGGACCTGGCCTAGGCAGAGGCCTTCCCCTTCCTCCTAGTTCATCTCTAAGCTGCTCTTCTTTCACATCAAGGCTATCACAAACGGGCTGCGAAAGCCACAAAGAGTCCCTGTCTCTGCCCTTACAGAGGGGCTGCGCAGAGCAGGGTATTTCAAAGCCTTTATGTGGCGCCTTCTGAGTCGGAGTGAATAGCTCTCAGCTGAAATTGCCAATGGATAAAAGCTCTCTTTAGAAATGGCCCTTCAATGAAAGGTTTTGGAATTCTGAGGATTGTAGCCCTTCAGCCATACGCTTCCCGTTATGCTTCCTCTCTGCCTCTGAACTGCAGGGAGGGATGGAGAGACAGCTACCCTGAAAGAAGGGAATGGAGTGAGGGGAATGGTGTAGCATGCTACCTTTGCAAAGAAAAGGTATACTTTTTTTGGTTTTGTCTCGTTTTCTCTAGCCAAGGTCTCTATAAAAACAAGGCAGCTCCCTGGGAGAAGATAGAGACTCAGATGCTACAGCTGGCTTCCTAGAATGGCAGCTTCACCATGCTGCAGGTGTAGAAGTCTCTGGTGTCACTCACAAGCATTCATCTCAAGCTCCTAGTTGTAAGGTCAGCATCATCAATTACATGCTGTTTTCCTGCCTCACAAAGTAAATGTTTTCCTGCCTCACAAAGTAAACTTTAACCTTGATTTTTCTAGTTTGTGTCTGGAAGCTCTTTACTCTCCATTTTCTTCCCTTTCACAGTTTTAATAAGCATTTCCTTCCACTCAATCTTTAAAGATTTTAATAGTCACTAATTTGGTAATTGTCACATCACTGTAAGGAAATTCCCTGCCAATGTCATCAGTGTGGGGGGGGGGGGCAGGGGATAAGGGAGAGGTTAAGTGATCTGTCCAAACTCATTTAAGCCCGTAACAAGGGCCAGAAGGGGAATTTCTCCACCTCTGATTCCTTCTCTGTGATGAATCCAAGGACTGGGCAGCTACCTCACTTTCACATTTTCCCTCAGAGTAGTTTGTGATGTTCTCATTCCTTGTTTAGTTTTGTTCATATTCCAGCCAGAAAGACTTTTACAGAAGCTTGGAGAATGGTCTCCAGAACTGATGCCTGTCAGTCATCACATTCAGGGCATCTCACATCCTAGAAATTACAGCTGAAGGTACAAACATTGCAGGAAAAATGCAAAGATTTCTCTTCAGTAGAAATCTCACAACTCTTTGTATTGTGCAATATGTCTTAAACTAGCATTATAAGAAAAGTACACACAAATGCATTCCTAAAGTTATAGGTGGCTTATACTATCATCCCCACATGAATTATGAGCTTTCCCAGCAAATATTCCTTCTATCTGTATAGCAGCCCTAGTTGTTAATCCAAACTGAAAATATATTTAGAAAAAAATTATTGGTCTACTCAACATCGAATCATCTAAGATATTGTTAACTTCCCAACATTACTGCCTTACTGGTTCTCAAAATAACTCTTGTAGCAGCTTTAAAAAAATGGTGTTAGGTGTGATGGCACATGCCTTTAATGCCAGCACTCAGGAGGCAGAGGCAGGCAGATCTCTGCCAGTTCGAGGCCAGCCTAGTCTACGAAGTCAGTCCATGACAACCAGGGATACACATAAAAACTCTGTTACGAAAACAAAAACAAAACAAAGAAAACAAAACAAAATGGAATTCAATCTGCTTAAGAACAACATAAAATTGTTCTGATAAAGGGTAAATAAATTTATCTTTCATCTAAAGGTTAAGTATGAGGAATGCTCTTGAGCCTAGCACAGGAGAGTGGATAAAACTAAATTAATTTCATCTCCCCTGTATTTATGGGCTTTATGTCTGAAAACTAGCAATGAGTACTAAAGGAAAATAGTGGTAAGGAATGTTTATGAAGGAAGATTCAGTGTCCCTTAAGTGCAGAAGGTATATTCTGAGACTTTTCAGGGAGCACAATTAGGCAGTGGGTTCTTAGATTTGATACACCAAATCCATTCTTGCATACTAGTCTACATTGGGAGGTGGGTGATGTCTTGAGCGAATGTGTACTGTTTGACATAAGCAAGGGCATGCCAATGTCAAGGACCCCAATGATTTAAACCCATGGGAAATGGAAAAGCCTGCCCCAGTGTAGGTATATGACACAACCTTCTCCTGGCCCATATGTGAACGTTGACACTGTGTATTAAAAAAACGTCCAATGTATATTTCTCCCCTAAGATGGTTAAAACAAGAAGACTGCTTACCTAGAGACACTGTTCCTACTGAAAGCAGCTAAATTGCCTCCTTGTTCAACTATATATCATAAAGTCTGCCTCCTTGTTCAGCTGTCTGCAGTGACACTCTTCAACTGTATGTAATAAAAAATTGAACTTCTAGAGTGCTGCATCTTCTCCATCAGAGAGCTCAGACCACCCAAGCCTAAATTTTCTGTATCCATGAGCATCTTAGTTATGTTTCTGTTGTCATGAAAAAAAAATGCGATGACCAAGTCAACTTGTAAAAGAAAGGATGTCCTTATATGCCTCCACTTCAGGAGGGTTAGAGCCCATCCCTGAGAGGCTCAGGAGCAGCAGGCAGACAGGCATGGTGTTATGACAGCAGTCAAGAGCACACATCTGATCGACAAGCACAAGGCAAGAGAGAGCTAACTGGAAACCTCAAAGTCTCTATGTCATGACACACCTTCTCCCACAAGGCCACACTTCCAAACCCATCCCAAAGGGGACCAACAACAGGGGACCAAGTTTTCAAATACATGAGCCAATGGGGGCCATTCCACCCAAACCACCACATTCTGTTGACTTTTTTATTTTATTTTATTTTATTTTTATTTTTCATTACCTCATGGCCCCTAGTCAAGCTTCTAGGACCCAATCCACACAATGATGCAGCAGTTCTCTCAGAGCCTTTTAAAATTCTTTCCATGACACTTTGCCAAAACAGCTCAGGCCTATCCACCTTTTATTGTAAGCCATCATTTTTATCCAAACTTCAAGGAGCTATCCAAGCAGTACATTAGCACTGGCTCCAATGGTCCTTGCCAGGACATTAAATCCGGAGGAACAGAAACTTGCCCCCATATCCATATATCTCCAGAGTCCAACTTTACAATCCACCCATTAGCCCAGAACCCCTAAGATCGTTGCCACACATTTTATACCAGTGCCATTGAGCATATTAGTTCTAATGCGAAAGTCTTGCTTCTATTGCATGGGTTGCACTTTTCCAGTTGGGAAAGGCCGGGCTCTGTCTTTGGCTATTGATCCAAAGGTCAGGCTCATGGTGGATGCGGAGAGAACTTGAGCGTCATCTTGCAACACATGTCAAGGACGGCAGAAGTGTGGTCTGTAGGAGCTGGGAAGCTGCTGCCCTGCAGCTGATAAGGCATGCACGCCAATGAAAACGTTTAAGGGCTCAAGGTTTTCAATTGAACTGTGCCAAATGTCTCAGGAACTTTTGGAGGGCTGTGAACTAGAATCTAATTTACCTGTTGTTTGAAATTGACATTTGCAACCAAATACTGGCTGTGCCGTTCAGTACACCTCAGTAACTCTAGAGATACTGTTGTGCCCTTTTGCTTTTAATGCTGTGCTTAAGCTGATGATATCTGGTTACCTTGAGTTTGCCTTTGTCTTCCTTCCCAGCTTTTATGGTTGTTACCAAAAACTGGTGTTTCTGTAACTTTGATAAGTCCACTTCAATTGTAGCTCTGAAACCCATTTTAGCACAAGTCAGAGTCTTGTTGATTTCTGATATGGTCACCAGTCCATTCATCAATGGCAGCTAGAAATTTTTTCCATACAGTAAGTAAAAAAGGCCAATTTTAGAATCAAATTTAAGAATTTGCTTCCGTGAATGAATGTATCTGTAGTTTTCTTTGTGCTCTTTGAAAGGTCCTAGTCCACGTGGTTTATTTGAGACAGTAAAAGCAGAAAGCACTAGAATAGATCAGTAGAAAAGTGCGTATGAAGAAGGTAGAGGCCCAATTAAAACTGGAGGGTTAAAGTTTCTATACTCTACCTCACTGAGCCACATTGAGACTCTGTGATGCATGAGACTGAATTTTCTCACCTCAGGCTTGAACAAACAGGAATGTGCATCCTTGAACTCAGTGGCCATGAGGCATTGGCTTTGAATGACATTGCCAGAGAGTTGCATGTGTTCTCTTGCACTTCTGCCTCATCACCCCAGACCCACTACTCCCTTCATATGCACAGAGACAAATGAGGAAATAGAGTCTCAGAAATCCCTTAAGCAAAGAGTAGTGGGGTCCCACAGCAAGAAATGGTCTGCAGTAAACACAGGAATAATTTCCAGGAGGATGTGGCAGGCATCTTTCAGTGGAACACCTTAAGTCTTCATGCAATTCTGATGTGGCCACCATCTTTAATTGCTCATCAAGCTTTCTGCCCAGTGTTTTCTTGTGAGTGGGTGATTCTTCTCCACTTCCTGTCCTGTACCCTTGTGCCCCCTGCACCTCTAGTGAGTCCACTGCCTTTCTTAGCACTGAATCTTCTTGCTGAATTTTCTCGATTACCCAGGTACGGGTCATATCTCTAAAGCTACCCTCTCTTCCTTTATGAGTCAGTTCAAGCAGTTAGGGGAACTTCTCATGGGCCCATTCTCTTGCCTTGTGCAAATGAGTGGGAGATTCAAAGAGTTCTGGGTGGAAAAGGGTTAAGGGAGTCACATTTAAGATGAATCTTAGTCAAATGGAAGTGGTTTAAGGTAGAAACAGTGGAAGAGAATACTTTAACAAGACAGGAGCTAACAAATAAGGTAGCACTCATCTACATGAGGCTGAGCATGGCTGGATTCTCTGTGTATAAATTACAGGATGGCAGAAAGATTAAATAGACAGGTTGTTGAGAATTAGGTTTTGTAGAATCCTCAAGTTTATAAAATGGAATCTTGACTGTATTTACACAGGAAAGAATATTTTAAGTAAATGAAGGACTTAACCGTATCAATATTTCAGTAATTCTAATAATGAGTCAAAAGAGATGAACAAATATGTATATAAAGACAGTGTTGCTACAGTTCTTGGAACTACAATATTTTTACAATATTTAAAATTTATGATAGTAATGTGTGCTTATCTCTCTATTTTTAGAACATGAGATAGGAAATACTATTTTTGGAAGATAAATTCAGGATTGGGCCATGCTTGGTAATCCTCATAGTTTCCTCCACAGGCAATGATATGTAATGGGGGAAAAATTAGAACTAGACTGTTCACTTATAGTTATTATCTTATTAATTATTCAATTTTAGTTTAGCAACTTAATGTTTTCTTAGCCTAGGGTTTCTCCCTTGAAAATATGAAGACCATCATATTATATAATCAGTTTAAAAAAAAACACAAATGCATGATAAATATGAGGTGCCTGTGATAGCTCCCCTTTCCTACACAGTAACTTTTGAGAGTGATTGGAATAAAAAATAAGCCAATCTAAGGGATCATTTATTTCTATCTTTTTCATGCTTTGTTGCAATTCCTCATTATACATTTTATGTGTAAAATTTTTAACTAGTTCAGTCTTTATACAGAACTACATAGTAATTGACAGGAGATTTCATTTATTTAACAAGCCTTTGCTATATACTATGTTTGGCCCTGATCCAGACTTATGAGCAAAGTTCAATGAGAGAGCAGAGGTCTGTTCCACAGGAGGAAGTATGCATGTACCTATTTGTGTACCTCTAAGTACCAGTGTAAAACCTAAAACTTACATTGCACCAAATTTTAGAAGCAACATTCAAATCAAACAAGGATTTGAGATTCTTAACTATAGTACATTTCCAAAACTATGTAACATGAAATGAGGAAAATAAAATTATGCTTTTTTAGTGAATGAGTTCATGGCAGAAGATAGACAAAGGATCCATGGGAGCCAAATGATGAATGAGATGCTATTAAGAGGGAGAAAACACAGGTCACATGAAACACATAAAGGGAGATTCATTCAGGTACAGAAAAATGTGGCATCTCCGTTCACATGAACAACTCCCTGTATTTGTTCTATTACAGAGCTATTAACTTCCAAGAAAACAAAAATTAAATTCTCAGGCTGTGAGGAGCTTGTGAAATTAATTATAAAGACATTTGTGGACCCATCAGAATGGCTAAGATTAAAAACTCAAGGGACAACACATGCTGGAGAGGTTGTGGAGAAAGGGGAACCCTCCTCCATTGCTGGTGGAAATTAAAACTTGTACAACCACTTTGGAAATCAATCTGGCGTTTTCTCAGACAATCAGGAATAGTGTTACCTCAAGATCCAGCTATACCACTCCTAGGCATATATCCAAAAGATGCTCAATTACACAACAAAGACATTTGCTCAATCATGTTTGTAGCAGCTTTATTAGTAATAGCCAGGACCTGGGAGCAGCCCAGATGTCCATCAATGGAGGAATGGATACAGAAATTGTGGTTCTTTTACACAATGGAATACAACTCAGCAATTAAAAATAAGGAAATCATGAATTTTGCAGGGAAATGGTGGGATCTAGAAAAGATCATCCTGAGTGAGCAGAAAGACACACATGGTATATACTCACTTATAAGTGGATACTAGTCCTATAAGATAGGATAAACATATTAAAATCTGTACACCTAAAGAAGATAAACAAGAAAGAGGACCAGGTAAGATGATCAGTCCTCACTTAGAAAGACAAAGAGGATTGACATTGGAAGTAGGAGAAAATAAGTAACAGGACAGGAGCCTACCGCAAGAGGGCATCTGAAAGACTCTACCTAGCAGTTTGCCAAAGCAGATGCTGAGACTCGTAACCAAACCTTCAGCAGAGTGCAGGGAATCATATGAAAGAATGGGGAGTTAGTATGACCAAGAGGGGACAAAAGCGTCACAAGGACCAAATATATCAGGGTACAGGAGTCTTCTATGAGACTGTTTCTCCAAAAAAGGACCATGCATGGATATAACCTAAAACCCATGCTCGGACATAGCCCATGATAGCTCAGTATCCAAGTGGGTACTCTAGTAAGGGGAACAAGAATTATGTCTGACATGAACTCAATGACTGCTTTCTTGATTCCCCCCGCCCCCGCCAAGGGAGGAGCACCCTTGCTAGGCCACAGATAAGGACATTGCAGCCAGGCCTGAAGGTACCTGATAGGCTAGTCTGCTGAAAAGGGAGAAGGGCCTCCCCTATCAGTGGACTTGGAAGGGGGCAGGGAGGAGATGAGGGAGGGAGGATGGGCTTGGGAGGGAAAGAGGGAAGAGGCTACAGCTGGGATACAAGTGAATGACCTATCATTAAAATAAAAAATTTAAAAAAAGATGTGGAAAAGGGTAATGTTCATAGGTCTGTGAGTATAATAAAATGAACAGAACAGAGAACACACCTCCACTGGAAGCCTGTAAAAGACTTTACTATAGGAAATATTCTGGTAATTTAGGTATGGTGTATGACAAGCTTTTATATAAGAAATGAGTTTGCACAGGTAAGTTTATATATGTACTTTTTATTTTTTTTTCAAATGTTTTGTTTCAGTGCTTTTCCATAACTCTTTGGCCATTTCCAACCACTGGACTTCTATATGGTGATTTGTGAGTGGAGTGTGGAAACTGTTGGTAAAATGCTCTCACACCACCCTGCTTTAAAATTAAATGAAAATGAACCCTTGAATAAGGCTTTCTCTCGAACAAATAGAAGAAGTCCAAATGTGTAATACAAAGTAGTTTAAGCTGCTCTCAGTGACTTCTGCAGTGAACTCTAATCTCAGATCGTCCACAGTGACATATAAATGCTGATTTTGAAAATCTGTCTTCTTTATCCATCCTCGCACCTTCTCCTACTGTGCCTCCGCTTTTGTCTAGGTTTATTCTCTTGCCAGAAAGATAGATCAACTCATCATGAACAATGGAAGAAGCTGCAGTTCAAAGTAATAACATAAAAAAGAAAAGCATAAACAACCTAAATTGAAATCCAAAGATGAATGTTTATAATATAGTGCAGGGCAGGGGGTAATCCAGGAAGACTCAATCCGGCACAGGGCAATGAGAGTAACTTTATTAAAGTCTTCAAAAAGTCTTTGGGGTCTTTAACACAAAAACATCACCCGAGGCTTCAGTATGTGACACGTGATGATGCTAAAATTGAGTCTTATACCAGTAGGCTAGGACTTATTAAGAAACAAGACACTGAGGCTGGGAGATAACTTACTCCATGTGAGAGCTGAGGCTGTCCTCTGGCCTCTCCAGGCACACTTGCCTATGTATATACATGTACACAGTCATACACATACACAGAGAGAGAAAGAGAGAGAAAAAAAAATAAAAATGCAAACAACAAACACAAGACACCAGATCAGCTATATCATGTCATTATGCTGACAAGCACATAAAGTCCTTCCTTTCTATTACAAGAGAAAAAAAAATAGGATGAAAGATGTTGCGCAAGCATAGAGTATAATCTGCAGCTGTAGACAATGTTAATTCTGCAAGCACTTCATAAGAATTTACATTTCACAATTACTATGGATGATCAAAGCCTTTCCAGCCTGAGAGTGTCCAAACATCCCATCATACAGACTTCAAGATAAGCAAAAATGGCTCAAGGTTTAAGGACGGTCTCCAGTCCTTAGATCAAACGGCCCATGAGACCTTTAATGTCATTACAAAGCAAAGGAGTCTAAGTTTATAAGTTCCCATCTGAAACACCCCAATACAGTGAAGTTCGTGCCGGCTGATTTATCCCTTCTGGAAGAATGAAAGGTTGTGTTGGACCTGGTGAGATTTTAACCTGTCATCCTTGAGAATCTTCCAGAGCTTCAAACCTGAAGTTTGATGTGTAACCTACTGGTTTAAAGGGACCTACATATTCGTACTAGAGAGTCTGACATGGTGGGTGGGTACATCAGACATCAGAGAGGGCAATTTAGTTGGCAAGACACTGCACCCTCTGTTCTAATCATAAAGAGATGCTCGTTCAAGAGCTACCACGAGGATTGTCACAGGCACAGAGGAAAAGCACATCATCTGGCTGGGACTTTACCCCGAGAGCCTCAGCCTTAGAACACTCTCATTCATTGCTGAGAATGTGTCACCCCAGTTTACTAAAGTGTGCTACTGTCAAGTACAGGACTGAGTTCCGGTATGGTGATCTTACTTATCTTGATTTAGTTAATATTCCTTCAAATTTTAGTCCACCAAGGCAAGGATGTGTGTGGATGTCTTCCATTTCCTGAAACAGTTTGTCCTGCAGGGCATCTGCCACATATGAAGCAGATCTTTTCCAAATGGCATTCCCTCCCCAGCTCTACCTGCCCTTTGCCCCACCAAGAGGTCAAGTTGCAGCTAGTGAAATACTGACTTACCTTTCTGGCTGCTGTTTGAACAGAAAGCCTCACTTACACAGCGTTCTTACTCTTTACGCTTTATGTTGCTTTTCTTTGAGGAAAGAATTGGGAGGGGGGGAAGGGAGGAGCGGGAAGGATACACAGGTTGAATATATGATTAAAAGAAATAGGTGTGCATTGTTTGGCCTGTAATAAAAATCTCAATATCATTATCTTTTAGTAAGATGTATTATTTTTATTACTATTTACTGGTTAAATTACAGTTTCAGCTCCTATTACCAGTTTCTGATCAAATGGTTATATTTGTTTTAGAGTTAGTAAAATTTGGGTTGTTTTTTTTTTTAAGTAAGAAAATAAAACATAAAACTTTTAAAACATTTCCTTCAAAATTCTCCTGTCTTTTATTTTACTTCCTTCTTGCTTTCTTTCTCCCTCAGTACCATCAGACTGCATTTTTCAGAAAGTCTACTTTTTAAATGATGGTTCCCACAACCCAACCTCAGAACCACTGTGGCCAAGAGTTAATAGCTTTTTTATGCTCATGCAGTCTCTATCTGTGTTTTCACCGTGCTGGCTTTGAGGTCCTGTTCTTTCTGCACAGGAGAACCATATCTGCCTGGAATAATTATTGTAAACAGACAGCCAGGGCCACACTATACTCCTGATTCCTTAGGATAAGAGTTAGCACTGGTCTTACTTGAACCAATAAGCTGTGGGTGGAGAGGAGAGTCCTCTATTGAGAGCCACATTTGAGTCCCCCCGCAGCTCTGGGCTGGGAAGTTACTATGGGAAAGATGGGAAGATTCTGCACCCAATCACTACAAGTTCAGAGAAGACTGTGTAACAAAAGAGGATGAGAGACAGACCCCAGAGCATGACATGTCTTTGCCAGCAGGAGTGGGAGACAGCTCCATACCGCAGCCTGCAGCAGCCTGAGGAGCCCTTTCAAAGAGCAACATGCGGGAGAATGAGGTGTCACTGACTTTGCTGAAGCAAAGAATTTCAGAATGAGTCATCATGAAACAGTGGGAGTTTACTGAGAGGAGATTTCTTAAATGCGGATCCAAGAGACAGCTTGAGCTTTAGCAGAGAGGAGCTCAAAGGGGGCATATCAAATGTGGCTCTGCGGGCCCTCTGCAGGAAGGCCTCCTCTAAGGGTCTCCACAGAAGCCACTTATGCCACCTTGGCAGTAGCTTCTGAAGTTACTTTGTTTAAAGGGTTAATCAGGACTTTTATTTTTCTTTTCATTTTTTAAATTTTATTTTCTTTTATCTTACATTTGGTAAATGGAGTCATAGGATGATGCCTCAGGTTCCCTGAGCAGGAACATAGGCTCATAAAACCATAGACCTCAAGTCCCAAAGGGATCCTCACTACATGTTTTGGCTATACACAAAGGTTAGCATCTAAACTGTAAGATTATTTAAAACATGAAGACTTACAGGTGGGAAAGGAGGAAACTCAAAGGTGTAAGCAAGGCTAGTTATTATTTTAACATTCTTATTGGTGATATCTCTATGTAGAAGGAATATTGTCTCTAAGGAGACAATAGTCCCAGAAAAAAAATGTGGATTTTGCTGGCATTCTCTCCTTTCACCCAGCAAAAGATTTTAACCAGACTCTGGCATGATGGGCTCCTCTTCCTTCCTATGTCCCTTTAATTTTCTATTGTCTTTCTGTCCTGCCTCATCTACAGGATTTGGTAAGTTGGTGAGGCTTATTGCATGGTACTAGAGATTGAAGGCATGGAATGCATGGGTAAAACAGAAACACAAAGAACCCAGCCTTGAACCCAGGAATCTTCCACTGAATCCTTCAAGGACATATCACTGCGGTATTTTACACAGCACCCAGCAGTGTTTTATTCTAATGACACACTGAAATCCCAAGTAAATAACTCATTTTATCCTTTTCAGGAAAACAAGTTGTTCAAACGCATCATGTATAGTTAATAAAGAGAAGAGAGTAAATGTCTTGAAGCATGGTTTCATAAGTACCAGTGAATAACACTTTTGCAGTTCAGGTGTTTATCACAGACACATTGGTAGAAAACTGGCCTCCTGATGGTTTCACCTAATAATATTTTAGAAGAAAGATTAGCCACGGGCTTGCCAATTTGCTGAAAAGCTGAACATAGTACTCTTATGTCAACTTTCCTGGAGACTCGGGTGCTTTTAGATCAAGCAAGCCGTGACTCAGTTTAAAGCCATAAAACATCTGCTGTCTCCAGCACGTCACTACCCTCTCATTCATTCTTTTAGAAGTTTTGGTGATAACAGCCAAAGGCAACTACATTAGTCAGAAGAAAGGGACTGAAGCAAGACGTTTAAGGTGAAATAAGACAATTTGAAATAAATTTTACATCTGTGGAGGCAAAGCCAATCTATTTAATGGCAGCGGCAGCTATGTGTGGGGCATTATTTGAAGCACTTCCTGAATGTTAGCCCGTTTGGTCTCTAAAATAAAGTTTTCAATTAGTTGATGCTGTATAAGATTCCGTTTACGTGTTTGTTCTTTCTTCTCTGTTCTTGTCCTGCCCGCACTCTCACCCCCATGCCCCACCCCATGGGGAAACTGAGGCACATGGAGGTCTGAGGCTTTTCTGAGGTCAAGTGGGCTATAATGGGCAGACAGGCTTTAAATACCATTCTGTAGCTCCTGGTCCTCGTCTCTTCCTACTCCTGCATGCCATTTCTTATTTTTTATTATTGAAGTTTGGAGTTCTGTTGTTCTTGTTATGGGTGGTGGTGGTGGTTTAGTTTGGCTTGGTTGGTTTTTAATTGTGTGTGTGCAGATGCATGTTTAAGCACCTATGGAATCAAGTCCCATGGACTGGAGTTACAAGGCATTATTGTCTAACGGGTACTGAGAGGCCAGCTTGAATCCTCTGCGAGAACAATCAACAGCTTTAACCACTGGGCCATTTCTCCAGCCCCTACATGCCCGTTTCGAAGATATCAATGGATGAATCAAACCCTGAACATGTCATTCCATAAAACATGCACTAAATGCACACATTAACCAGACCTTCAAACTAAGGAGTGGGCTTGCTTGTTTCCCAGCATCTAATGTTTGTTTCTTTGCTCAGCCATTTTGAAACAGAATCTCACTATGTAGGTTTGGCTGGCTTGGAACCAGTTACATAGCTCAGGATAGACTCAGACTCACAGAGATCCACTTCCTTCTCGCTCCCAAGTGCTGGCATTGGAGGTCTGTGGCACCATGCCCAGCCTCGGAGCCCTGTTTATGATACTCCTCTGTTTTCATAATTTTTTTTATCTTTAGACATTTTAATATCATAACAACTCTATAAACTCAGAATCATTTGGATTAGAAATGTACAAAATTAATTCTTAAGAAATTACAAGAGGGAAAAGTTTAATTTCAAAAACATTCACATTTACTTAGAATAAAAGTCAGAAATACACTGTGATAGCAGGCCAACAGTGTGACAATATGAAGCCTCTTTAAGATGTAGTGGTGTTTATTCTAACAGAAGTATTTAATAAATGACTGGGAGATTCTTTTATCACAGAACAGTGTACTAACTAAAACTATTCCAAGAAGTAATCACTTTAATAATGATAGAAAAAAATCTGGTTATTAAAAATAACATGAAATTGTTCTTTATTTTGGCAAGAGTTTCAAAATCATCAATTATGTTTCAAATTTGCTCGAAATTGTAAAACTCTCTTGGAAGAGGTTTATCTGCACCATTACATAATTTCTGTAAATGGAAAGCCACCTTTCCTCATCCACTAAGCTTTAATAAAACAGGCAAATATACATCTCAATGGCAGATTAAGGCTTTTTTTGTAGCTAAGCCTAATTAAAATGGCAACATTCCAATGGTTTCTTTAGCAGGGAGCAAGGACATCTGTAAGGGATAAAAAGATACCCAGCATTTTGATGTGTTTGCTTCCAGTGTTTAAATGTGGCAACAGAAAACAGTTCCCGGCTAAGCCATGAGCAACATTTGAACTAGTTGCTTAGAAAGAATACAGGAAATCAAGATGGTTAAATGCATTTTGACTGTAGGTTGTTGGGTATGCTGTTTTGGCATTTTTTTCTGTAACACAGACATTTTGCAAATTGGATCCTAGCATTTCATAGCCCCTTCTTCAAATTGTTTTGCATGAGAGAAGTTCTACAGGCAAGAAGCTGGTTCACCTTTGATAAACCCAGCATTTCCCCACAGCGTGGACTGTGAAGTACTTGTTTTTCTTTTTTCTTTCTAGTACCATCTGTGTTCACCTGTGAGCCCAATTTGGACCTTTTTACTGGAGAATGCTTGTCATTTCACAAGTTTGTTTTATCCATCTGGGCACATAGAGCAAAAGTCTACTGACTAGGTGATTGATTTAAACACACATGCACACCCACAAACACAATTTGTTCTGGAGGCTGGGAAGTCTCAAATCAAGGTATGAAATAGCTGGTGCCTGGTGAAGACCAGTCCGTGATTCTGGGGATGGCATCTTATTTCCTCATCCTCCAGAGTGGACCAGCAGTGCTATCTTGAGTGTCAGAGAAAGCCAACACCAGGATCAGCACTCAAAGAAGCCACTTATTCATTCATTCATTCATTCATTCATTCATTCATTCATGTATTTGGACAGAGCTCTGCCTCAACTCCTGTATTGTAGTTCAGTTCCAACCCAGTAATTTGGGGGGGGGGGCACTCAGATCAGAGAGATTATCAATAATTCATAAATTATTGATAATAATTTTCAAGACTCATTGGTTTTCCTGGACTTATATCGCTCATACTGAAATGCATAATCTGTGCATTAAGTTGTTATTCCAAATTCCAAGACAGAGCTCTAGCAGGAAAGGAAACGGGAGCTTGCTGGCCACTGAGAGGAAGCACACTCGGCTCGGTTAGGCTGACTTGTGTAAACTGCTGCATCCCTTTTCTCCAACAATTTGCTGAAAACATTCTGTTCCTCTAAATCAAGCTACCTTCCAGGTCATTCCACACCTGTCTTAACACCTAGAACAGAGGAACCATGCAAAGAAGAGTTACTGCATCAAAATAAGGAACTGAAACTCCCTTGGCCTCATTTTCACCTGGCACCACTAACCTTTCGGAATTATACCAGTTGAAAACTTAAAATTGACTTTGAATTTTTTTTTTCTTTCTGTTTTACTTTGTGTCCATGTGGGATTCAGCATCAGACAAGACAACGGTGAGTTCCAAGTGTACAAAAGTACCGTTAGAGGCCGGGATTTTAACATCTTCAGCTTGATCTGTGCACACACTACATTTAGCATTAACCTGCTGCGATGGGAAGTTATTCATAATGGTTACTTCATGCTCATATTTCACTTTATAAACAATGAGGGCTTTGCAGGTACAGGTGACTCAGTCAATTTGGTGCACAGATTTTTCTTTCAATTTAATAGTTTTAAAGTGCGAAGGATTTCACAATCATTAAAGAAATCCATAGGCACGACAGGGGGAGGGGCATACAGCTTGTGAACAAATATTTCAGATGAACACACTGTATTTAGCAGAAATATTTGAAAACAGCCGGTTTTGTTTTTGTTGGCAGTTAGAGCTTTCCCTTATTGTATGACACCCAGTGAAAAGAAGTTATGGGTGTGGACTTATGGAAGGGTCTTTCAGACAAAGTGTGTGGCTTGTGTGCCACGCTAGTGAAACTCTGCTTTCACATGTAGATAATGAAAGTGTTCTCTGCACACTCACCTTTTTGTACTTGCAGAAATCTCTAGCTAAAAAACATATATATATATGTTATAATATATGTTATATATGTTATTATATATATTACGTTAACATCTTTTTAAAGAAAAATTGTTGAGTAAAATGATTGTACATGTTGAGTGTGGTGGCACACGTTTTTATTTCCAGCACTTGGGAAGCAGAGGGAGGCACAACTACCAGAGTTCAAGGCCAGCCTGGTCTACAAAGCAAATTCCAGGGCAGCCAAGACTACACAGAGAAACCACATGTTGAAATTCAAAAGAGAAAATAATAATGATAATACAGTTGCTGCTTGATATTTAAAAACAAATGCTATTTTGATGCATCTTTAATAGTTAAAATAATCTGAACTGTTTTTCAATGTAGCTACAATTTTGTATTCATTTGGTAAGAAAAAAAACTGAAGAAACATAAATGTTTATTAATACTCATTGAAGAAAAGTAGTAGCAACACTTACCATTAAATTTATTCAAATATTTACAATTTAAAATTTAGAAATTTCAAATCACAATTATAATCATGATTCTTTTTAATTTAATTTAAGCTAATGTTTTTCCTGCTTTACATTCGTGTACAGCTTTACCACCTTTTATATAAAATTAGGATGCATTAGAGCTTATTGTGCTGGGATTCATATGCTGGTGTGATTATTTGTTGGTATAGGATGAAAATTTTCTCTAGATTCATCAGTAAGGGGTTTGATGTAGAGAACTGGGGTTACACCAATTCTCTGGAATTCATTTTATTTCCTCTTTTAAACAATATTTCTAAAAATAGGGATGGTTTAAGTTAACCTTAGCTAAATCTGGCATTCCAGGCTAGCATGGGCTACATGAGACCCTGTCTAAAATAAGGAGGTTGAAGCTACAGGAGTCTCACTAAATGTCCAGTGACAACACAGAAAAGAGGTACAAAACTCAAAACTAGGTGCATGATGGTTGTGGTCTGATCCCACTTCTAAGAGTCCTGTAGTCTGTCTACTTTTTCCAGAAGAGCTCACAGGGCAGGGGTGGGTTGGTTCTGGCCTTTGCTTTTGCTTGAATGTCTTGGGTGTCTGAGGTAAATAATGGATGCTGTATTGGTTACTTTTCCTGTGCTGTTTAAGCTTGTTGAAAGCAGACTGTGGGGAGGGAGCAGGTCCTCCCTTGTCACAGACAAGTATGTTTATGTCAAAATTTCTCCAGAAACCTCTGTCCTATGTCATGCTGGACCATAATCCTGTGACAGGAAGAAAAAAACTAAATGGCAAATCAGCCCAAGAATCAAAACACTATGCTCTTAAAACAGAAGAAGAAGCCATTCTCAACAAATTCCTATTGGTTATCCCACAGCCTCAACATTTCTGAGGTAGGAATGGAAGCCCACTGCTCATCCAGGAGAAACTGCTCTGCCTGCACACAACTTTCGAAAGGTGAGGAGGCAGTATCATTTGCTTCCTCAGCTGGATTTGCTGGATGCTGTGATTGCCTGATTCATCCTTTAGTTCTTTCTCTGCTTCCTCTACCTGGCTGCACTTGCAATCTGTTCTTTTACTGGTGCTTGCTACCTGCTTAATAAACTCACTCATTCCAAGGCTCTCTTAGTCATTCTCCTGACCTTGCCCAACAGATACGAATCTGAAATTCTGCTGGCAAGGGTTTTTGGGAAAAATAGTCCTAACGCCTCATTCCTGACACAGGGAAACAACAATAAACAATCAAACACAAATATTACAGGAGGGGTTGGCTTGCAAAAAGCCAACTGCTTTGTATTATCTATTAATAATAATAAGCTTGCATTTTGAAGGTAAAGCCTTTCACCTTTAAAATGAACTTTCACACTAACTGATTGCTCAGTGAGTGTTTATTTTTGTGCCCCTAGTAAATAGCATGAACAATGACAGATACCTGTGAGAACTGAATGGCAGACATATAGGACAAGGTGTTGGCCTCTCCGGCACGGAAGACTTATGGGGTCTAGTGAGCTCTCCAGCTTTCGGAGATGGGTACCGTGAATGAGCTGTGCAGGCTCATGTGACAGAGACCACCTAGGATTCTAGGAGACAGTTTGTGTAGAAGGACGAGCATGAGCTTGTCAGAAGAAACCACAAACACGAGAGTCCCAGAAGGAAGGAAGCAGAGGCAGATGGAAAGGCAGGGTAAGGCCTGGGAGTTTGACATATGTTTAAGGTCAATGATAAGGTAGACAAGAGCAGTGTTTTAAACATGTTAAAAATAAATAAATAAATAAATAAATAAATAAATAAAGGCAGTTCCATTTATATTTCAGTAATAGAAAACTATAGTTAAAATGCTTCCTTAATTTTTTATGATGTTACGTTCATGTGTGATGTTATCTAGGCTATAATTAAAGATTTGTTTTAATTTATCTATATGTGTCCGTGTCTGTGTGAATGCACGCCATTTGTGTTTAGGTTCGTGGAGGGGCCAGAAGAGGGTGTTGTATCCCCTTGGAAGTATTGCGGATGGGTGTGAGCTACCATCCTGGTTTCCAGGAACCAAACTCAGGTAGTCCAGAAGAGCAACACGTGCTCTTAATCACTGAGCCATCTCTGCAGCCCTTATGCTAAGTTTAAATGGCTTGTACTGGCCATGTTGGAGACAGACCATCTGGATCAATCTGTGAGGAAATACTATTAGACTCCAAGATGGAGGGAAACAGGAGGAGGGGGTGTGACCGGAGGTACAACTGGCTGGGCCGCTGCCTGTCAGTGTTAGATTCGTGATTTGTGTGCTGGGTTGTTCGGATCTTGGAAAGCTTTCTTTTAAGTTTCGTCTTGCATAAACCCCCAAGCAGGGCAGCTGAACTGTGCGCTTGAAGAAATGATAGCTAGTCGGTTTGCTCCGCACCGGACCCTGCCTCCTTCCTTAATGGCACCCAGTTTTGCTCTGCTCTTCAGCCATTTTCATTTGCTTGAAAGTCCTTGCTGCACACGGTCGGTGTAGCCGTCCGGACTGTTACTTCTGCTTCCGCCTCTCGTCTCACCTCCAGCAATGGTGAGCATTCTCTCCAGCTGAGCACAGTCCACCCAAAGCCCTGCCTCTCCCCACCCCCTCCCTGTCCAAGCGCTCAGAGCAGTCTGACAGGAAGGTGGAGCTACTCAGTCCTTATATAAACTTCTCAGTGGGCTCCTCCCAACCAAGCTGTGACGGCTCCAGACAGTCTCAGGGCATCCTGTGGCGTCATCCTTGAGCATGTGTGGCCACCATCAGGGCATTGATGGTCAGTCATCCTCTAATCGACTCTTCCTATTTCCGCATCCACAGTCTGTCTCTGTCACTTAAACCAGAGATCCAACGGTCACCACACCTTTCTATTCTTTACCTACATTAATTTTGAGTTGTAGCCTCAACTTTACAGCAACTGCAGATCTCAAGGGGTGTCATCTGTCAAAGGGAGACTTGTAGGAAATCAAACAGAAACCTGCTACAAAAGCAAACTGTCCCTCATTGGACTAAAGCACTGAAGGACCACAACACATGTGCATGCTGTCATGTGTATATGTAAAACATGCTAAGACTTAAATAGGAAGACACTTGATCTACTCTCAGGCTGGTTCTGGCAGAGGCAACTTCTTATAATCATTTTGTTTTAGCTTGATTTTAAAGTGAAAATCTTTTAGTTGGTTGCTGATTCTTACATAACACTAATGACAATTTGCTTAATTAAAAGCATTACCATCCACATTCCTCTTAAGACATAAAAACTTAATTTGTGTCTGCAGATTAGTTTCATAATACCCTAAATCTATAACTTTATCATTTTTCTCAATGAGATCAACACAAGAGACTATTTGACTTCCAATAATAAGGATTTTATTAAACCCTAGATTTCCTTTCAGTTCTTTTTTCTTTGTTATTTTATTTGTAATTTTCATGTACTTTTAAATGTTCAAGGTTAATAAATTTGACTTTTAACACAAAATTTCAGTTTTTGAATTTTGCTCACAAATTATATATAAAAATTGGAAATCAGAGTAGAATTGGATCATCTATCAATCTCTCTCGATTGAAAGTTTTACTGGGTATAGAAGTCTGGGCTGGCATCAGTGTTTTTTTAGAGTGTGTAACACATCTGTCCAGGCCCTTCTACCTTTTAGAGTCTCCACTGAGAAATCAGGTGAAATTCTAATAGGTCAACCTTTGTATGTTAGTAGGGCTTTTTCCCTTGCAGATTTTAATATTTCATTGTTTAGCTTTTTGTTTAGTGTTTAGTATTTAGTGTTTTGATTATTATGTGTTGAGAGGACTTTTTTTCTGGTTTAATCTATTTTGTGTTCTTTATGCTTCTTGTACATTTATAGACATCTGCTTCTTTAGGTTAGGGAAATTTTCTTCTAAGATTTTGTTGACAATATTTTCTTCTCTGTTCTTTGACCTTTACTTCTCCTCCTTCTTCTATTCTTATTATTAGATTTGGTCTTTTCATTGTTCCCCAGATTTCCTGTATGTTTTGTGGCAGGAGTTTTTAGATTTAGCATTTTCTTGGACTGAGGAGTCCGTTTCTTTTATCTTGTCTTCAATGACTGAGATTCTCTCTTGTGAAACTTGCCTCTGTGATTCCTGTTCAAGTTCCTAAATTTTTCATTTCCAGATTTCCCTCGGGTTAAGATTTCCTTATTGCTTGTATTTCCACTTTCTGGTTTTGAATGTATTATTCATTTCTTTCCACTGTTGGTGTTTTTTGGGTTTCTTTAAGGTATTTATTTGTTTCCTATTTAAAAACCTCTGCCATATTCACAAAGGCTGTTTTAAGGTCTTTTCTTGTGTTTCACTTATGTTGGAATACCCAGGACCTGCTGTGGTAGGGTTGCTGGGCACTAGTAGAGACATATGGTCCTATATCTTATTGATTTTGTTTTTACATTCCGAGTGGGAATGTGTTAATTCTAGGTGCTGATATCAGGTCTTGTCTTCATTGGTCGATGCTTTGTTCCTTGGTTTGTTTCTTCTCTGACTCTGAGAAGTGTGGTGGCTATGGGTTAGAAAATTTACCGGGGATCCTAACTCTGAACTCTGGGATCCCAGGTAAAATGTACTTCAGCATATGGGGGGTTTGGGGCTGACAGGAATGGGAACAAGCTGGAGACTGAGGCAAGGGAGTTCACATGGGTGAATAAAACAGGCTGTTTCCCCAGGATCTACTTAGTTGGTCCCATGGGAATGAGGACAGAGAGTGAGGAGAGGCCATAATAAAGCTCCTCTACAGAACTGGGGATGAGACTGGGAGATTGGACATGGAGGATAAGAGGGAAAATTGAACAACCGTGGGTAGACTGCTAGTTATAGCAGTCTGTGTGTTAGTTAGCAGGGAGTATCTGCTTTAGCTGGGGGGTGAGATAAAGCAACAAATTGGGGGAGGGAAGTTTGAAGAGGAAAATCGTTACAGTTCACCAGAGATGGGTTGAGGGTGAGGGGCGGGATGGAAGGAGGTCTCAGCAGAACTGCAGAGCTAAGGATGAGACTGGGGGATTGGATTTGGAGGAGCTGAGGAAAAAGTGAAGATCTGCGTTTAAGCTACTTGCTGCTCTGGGCAGAGTGGCCTGTGGGTTCCAAGGGAATGCCTGGAGTTGGGGGCCTGCTGAAAGTAAGGAAGGCAGGTTAGGAGGGGAAGATAAGTGTGATCCACTGGAGATGGGGGATAGGGAGAAGCAACAGTCGGTGTTTGGCTGTAGAGGTGGGAATGAGACTGGTTATAGAGGTTTTAGACAGCATTTTCCTGTGTTAAAGACTCTTCTGTGCTGAGTGCAATAGAAAACACTCTTTATCAAAGTGAGGCAATCTGGATTTTCTCATCCAATGCTTAAATTGCCATCCATGCCCCAAATCTTCATTTTATTATTAATTCTCTGTCATGTCTACTGTAGTTTGGATTTTGTATGCTTATCAAAATCCATGTGTCAAAAGGTTTCGTTTCCTTTATCCTAGAGGCACTTAAGAAGATATGGATGGTAGAAACTTTCAAGAGATCCAGCCTCATGAGTAGTTCTTAAATGACATGGGAAATGTACTCCAAGGGATTATGGTACCCTGGTCTCTTCTTTTTCCCTGGCTGATAAGACAAGCACTTTAGTCTTCATCAAAAGCAAAGGGAAGACACTACTCTATCTTGGACTGGAAACTCTACAAAACTGTGAACCATGATACAGCTTTTCTGATTCTAAATTATCAGAGGCATTTTGTTATCATAACAGAAAATTGCCTAATGTCTTTGATTCTTCAAACCATCAAGTTCCCCTGGTGCTTGTTTCCACATGGACATCTTTATACCTAATGTCTCTTCATTCTTACCAGTCTACTGTTGGATATCTATTGCACCTCTGTAGGTGTGCTGACTTAGACTTGTTTTAGACTTGATTTAGAACTTTGTTTCTTATTTACCCCCTAAGAATGCTGCAGCATTCTCTAAAAACAGCTCACAGTCTCAACAGTGTCTAAAATGTTTATTCTAGTCTAACTTATGAGATATTGGTTTGGTACAATATAAACTTTTTAGATGTAAGTAATTTTACTTATAAATTTGACATAATTTCTCTATTAAATTTTAACACCTCATATAGATAATAATGTCAGATGTCAATACCTATTTTGCCTTTTGTTTTAAACAAGAATTATTTTTCTCTTTCTCCCTTCCTGTCAACATCCCATTCTCTTCCTCCTTCTCTTACTTCCTATCTTTTTTTAAATCATTGAGGTTTTATTATTTTTAGTGTTCTAAAATTTCATAATGATATATAAAATATTTAATTTGTACCTTACTAATTATTTATTACTAGGTTTCCACACCCCTTTGACCAATATTCTCTGAAACCACGCGTTATTTCTATTCTGGGATAATTTCATTAAATATTTATATAGAGAATAAACTCTTTTTTGTTTTTCATCAAATTCTGGCATTCTTTATATTAGAAGCAAGACTTAACAGATAAAGTAATCATCTTTATACTCTCACCTTTTTTTAAATATTTATAACATCATTTTCTTTACTACATTTCTACATTTGAGCAATTCTGTTGATTTTTTTTTTAATTGACAGTCACGATTTTGATTTCTTGGTTCTTTTTACCTTGTGTCTCCTTCGTGTACATATTTAATAGCTTGATTTTCTCAGGTTATTCTAGACAATTAAAAGCTCCTTTTAAGGAGAATTTTCACAGGAGGAAGATTTCATTTCTGTTGAGCCACATTTTTTCCACTGTTACGTGTTTTTCATTTGCATCCTTTTCTGTGTAAGTTTTCTTCAAATGACAAATAAGTTGTTCAGTTCAATAAACATGTGCTTGATCCTAGTGGCCTGAATCCAGTCCCCAAAACCCATGTAATGGAAAGGGAAGCTAGCTTCTGCAAGTTGTTCTCTGATATCCACATGGCTGTAGAGGCATGCGTGAGTGTGTGTGTGTGCGTGTGCGTGTGTTCATATTTGAGGCAGGTCAGCTGTGAGGTTGATGGAAGATGCTCCGCACACTGGTGAGATCTGTCTGCTGTGCAGTGGGTACAGCGTGAGCATCTGCCCTGGGGCAGAGCTGGTGCTTTTGTTTCTGGTAGAGCAGTTATGGTACCCGGCTCATTGTCTCTAGGATGGCTGTGTAATGGGGGGAGGGAGATGGAGGGAGTGGTGGCAAAAGATGTAAAGACCCATTTGCTCTTATGCTCCAGCTGTGACCCAACTTGCCCTCCTGTTGATTCTCTGATCCTAAACCTCTCTGCTGGGTAAGGGCACCAGGGAGCTGGCAGCAGGGCTTCCACACACGGGCAACATGTCCAGCAGGCTTCCGCAGATCTCTGCTTCATCAGCCTTTACCTCCCATCCGTTCCCACTTTTTCTTTAATATACTGAAAATTCAAATCATTTCTTGGCTGTCTACACATTCTGTTTTTTTTCCTGATGGAATATTATCTTTTAAATTTCCTTTACTAACATTTTGCTAACACATACTAAACCCACGAGGAAACTGAAATAATCTATACTTGTACTGCATGCACTTTTTTGAGCTAAGTTCATTGCTAGTACATTTTATATTAGGACATTTCTCGATGGTTATGGCATTGATGATTTGATGTCTTTTATCCTCTCCAAGCATGATTTTTAAAGTATTTTCATTTTTAACTGACAACATATTAATTGCCTATGCAAGGCATAGTAGGACATTTTAATATACACAGGTAATATACCATAATCACCTGTGACCCTGGGCACTTAGCCTTTCTGTTGGAACATTCTGTATGTAATTTTGAAAGTTCTTTAGTGATTTCTTACACAAAATCCTCTAAAATGCATGATTTAACCATGGACTTAACAAAGATACTTAAGTAATAATACATTGAAAAACATCTCACCAGCTGACTGGAATAGTTTGCTAAGCAAAGGTAGTCATCAAAATTGGGTTATTAAGAACCGCAGTTACTCATTCCTTGGAACACTTTAAGAAATTTCCCAGAAATCTCTTTTCATGCTTTATTGGCCCAATAAACCTGTCCATACACAGATTCATTCCTTAACTACAAGCGAAGTACAACATACTCTGATTGGCTTATGCAGTCTGAAAGCTGGTTTCTGAAGGCAGGGCAGTTCTGGGTTCCCACTGTCTTACAAGACTGCCTGGGGAAGAAAGGTAGGACTGGAACACACATACACACACACACACACACACACACAACTGTCAAAAGAGGTGCTAGGGAAACAAGAATACTGAAGAAGCAATAGAAATATCCATTTATCTTCAACCTATTTATAACAACTAATTAATTAATTTGATATATTGAGGCTATTACATCATAGAAAATATTTGGTAAATGCCACAGAATCAAGCATGATAAAGAAAACATTTATGTTAAGACAGTGACAGGGTGATCAAGGGTAATATGGACATCACTGCATCAAAACTTGCTAAAGAACATCTCTAGTGAACTGTGCCAAATTTGCAGAATGTCACCATGTAAAAACTGTCCTGTGGCAGGACTTACTCAGTTCAGGCAAGACGTGGAAGCACCCAGGCTGCCGTTGGCACACCTTGCCTCCGGATCCTGTACTTAATCTCTCTGAGTCTATTGTTCTGATTACTGGAGCTCAATGCTAATGGCAAACCTAGGAGCCTAGGTAATGCAAATCAAATTTAATACACCGTAAAGGAAGGGGGGGCACCCCTGTTAGAATTGTTTTCTCTTCACAGACATAATCAACTATGCTACCGTGAGCTCTGTTAGAGAAACTGTGTCCGCCTTTGCCTCGCTTCTGCTTTATGGACACAGGCTGCTTAATCTATGTCTAGATCCACAGTATGATTAATTTCACACACAGTACATAATATATTCCACTTTCTATCACATTTTTATTAAAATTATTCACAAGCTTATGCTTCTAATTTTAGCCACTTTTTGCAAATAAGTATATATATATAAATACATATATGTATGTGTGTATGTATATATATATATTAACATGAATAATTGTGCCAAATAGGATATTTTTAAAATTTCTACTATGAGTTTTCTGCATAGTACACAATCCTAATTATTTTTAAAGTATGTCTGCTTATACTTTTGCATTATTACCACAAGCTGGCATTTTGTTTTCTGATAAGATTGTTTGAAATTTAGATGTGACCTCCATCCAAATAATAGAAAGTTAAAAAAATAAAATTAAATAAATAAATAAACCTCCAAGCGCAACACCCTCATCTTACCGGATGTTTCAGTGTAGCTGCTACCTCCTGAAATTTAACTAATCCTACCCAGTGCCGAAGGCAAAGGACCCAGACAGGAAGTCCGTGTCAAAACTGTGCAGAACAAAAGCAGAAACCCTGCAACGACATGCCTCCCCGGCGTCGTAGATTTTATTCTGATTAGCCCATGCAAAATTTATAGAGCCAGATAATCTGTAAACAGATACAAAATAATATTTTCTGTAAGACACTGTCAGAAACTTTCACATGCGTCTGAGTGATAGCATCCTCGGTCCCAGCTCTGTCTGGCAGTCCATGAGGCAGAGGGCTGTCAGCCCAGGCGCCGGGGAGGAGGATTGCTGGGGATTTTGCTGCTCTTTCTATTTGCCTAATAGGGAGCCTTGTGCTCAGCATTTCCTAAAGCAAAACAGAGAGATGAAATCTCTGGGCACCTCACTGCCGCTGCCTCTCAAAGATTTCCTGTCAAAACGAGCCTATAAGGGGAGAAAGGTTTTCAATAACTTTTTTTTTTTTTTTTACCTGGCAGGATTTCCAAGCCTGGCTATGAAAAGAATTTGAAGGCTCTGTCTTTGTTAAGACAGGGGTGGGGGAAGATGAAAAAGAAGGAAAAAAATGCTGCCAAAGTACCAAATCTAGTTATGTTTAAAAGTAAAAAGCAACTGAGCAATGTAACTGTAGCATACACAGGAAAAGGAAAGAAACAAACAAAACAACAACAACAACAACAAAACCCAGCTTTGATGACACTTTATCTGTATTTCATAGAGCTGCTTATATATATATTTTTTCTCCCTTCAAATGCAGAAAGGGACAGACCTTGTTGTTCTCCCTCCTTAACTGAAATGCACAAAGTGTGTCTCTTGTAACCATCTCCCGGACACTCCGGGACACTCCTGGACACTCAGTGGCTTGTACAGGCCAGGAGGCTCCTTGAATTAGCCAAGTTTGTCAGTCTGCCTTTGACCTTACAACTGCTGCCCAGTCAGCCGCCAAATACCCAATATCTGATGGAGCTTTGGCCTCTCTGCAACTGCGCTGTCTGCTGGCCTTTGGTTCCAGGGCACTGATAGCTTTTCCACTAAGGCCAAACAAGCTGCAGATGCTGGTGCTACCTTTGTCCCATCCCTGAAAGTCACTTTCATGACTCCTTCATTACGGTACATGAGCAGTCCCCAACACACACACACCCCATGTGCTATGCCCTTGCACAAAAGAGGAGGAACCTGACTACAATGATTCAAAAGCCAAACATAAGATAGATAGCAGTCAACAATCCCAGGGAACGGGACTCCCAGGGTAATCTTTGGTTCTAACTCATTCAGGAATCCTTTGGTCTTCCTGAAGCTGTGATGTTAGCAAAGTGAAAACAGTAATGTGAACAAAGAAAAATAACAATACTATTACAAAAATCAGAATGCAACCTCATCTCTCCGTGGTACTTTCTAGAGGAGAACAGAGGTCAGAGGTCCTAAGGACAATAGAGAGTGAAACAATTGATTTTCAGGATTAGAAACCCTACAGTCATTAGGGAACTGTTAACTCATGCTGTCCATATTTTGTTATGATATGAAAACATGCTATCTTCTTAAGAGCCATTTTAGTAAAAATGTAGGTATCAAAAAATATGCTTTTGTTATCTGGAAACGTTACATATGGAACATACTTCATTCCAACAAATAGACTGGGCAAGTTAAGTTTTGTTATATGATAAAACGGACCATATTCTTTTCAATAGATTTCCTTCATATTATGATATGTACCTTTTTCTGTAGTTAAAATTTGAAATTTATGAATCAAATTCCTGTAACATGAACATACAAGGTAGTACACTAGATAACGTCACCTCTCACCACCACCAAAAAGGAGTTTCTTTTCGAAAGCACGTGCCTTTATGTGGACAACTGATTGACAGGCTATAGGCAAGTGTGTGGCTTTGTAATGGAGAGCTCCCAGATGGAAGATTTTGACTCTTGGAATACCAAGTACCGGTAGCTTTTAGTAAAGGATATATTTTCCTAAGGAGAGGAGGATGTGAGGCATGAAGTGGGGAGGGGAGCATGAAGCATGTGAGTTAAGGATGAGAGATTATCAAGTAGTCTTTTGGATAGCAAATGCAAGGACATAATGAAAATGGGATGATTCAATTACGTAGAGATAGATGTACAGATAAACACATATACTCTGTTCTTCAGAAAAGACTCGGTTCCTGCTAAATTAATTTGCAGACTCTCAAGACCAGCTTCATTTATGAGAAGCCACTGTCTACTGCAACATCTACACATAACATTTTTTGCCAAGCACCCACATTGAAAAATCTGTTGCTGTCCTCTACGGAGACCTAACTGCGTTCTAAATAAAACAGCACACAACAGTGTGGTCCGAACAGCTGGGTGTCGTAAGAGGCATCAAGATGGAAGCAAGGACAACTGTGGAGGAGTGAACAGCCTCTAAGAGCCACTCACCTAGGGCTGGAGAGATGGTTAACAGCTTAGTTAACCATCAGTTAACACCTCCTGCGCAGGACCTAGGTTCAGTGCCCAGCAATCCTGGTGCCTGGCAACCCTCTGTAACTCGTTCCTGGTGACCCAAAGCCTCTTTTGGCTTCTGTGGGCTCCTGCACATGGTGCACAAATACATATTCAGGCACACATACATACACATAAAATTAATATTTTCAAAACGATGCTCAGTCAACTCATTTTCTAGATAGCCTTAGACATGGTCCTATGAAATAACACAAAGCTCTCTACGAAGGGAATGGATATGAAAATCAAAAGCACGCTCAGCTCCCTTGAGCATTGGGAACTGAGGTGAGTAAGGGCATTGATGATGTCATAGAAGATAGTGAAAAGAATTGGGAATATGATCAATGTGCCTTCAACTCCTTTTCGTTCTCGATTTGTTTTACAGCAAAGGTGGTATGTTTGACACACAGTTTCTTGGATTCCAATTACTATTAGAGCTGCCTTTGACATTCTTCATGAAGCATTATCAAAGACTAAAGAGGCCAGTGTACCTACCAGGGAGCAGGATTTAGTGGAGTGTACTTGCCAAGCCAAATGACCAGGAGGGGGAATGTAAGTCCTTGCATCCATTTGGAACACTTCTTCAATAAGATTTTTCTTTCTTTCTTGTTAACTGTGTGAATGGAGGGCAGCGGCAACACAAGGACAGGTATCCTCAAGGTATCCTTGGAGGCCAGAGGTTTCAAGTGCCCTAGAGCTGGAGAGCAGGAGGGTGTAATCTGCCCGACCGGGGTGCTGGGACAAAACTCCAGCCCTCTGCAAGAGCAGCATGTACTCTCAACCTCTGAACCTTTTCTTCAGTTCCTAGATTCCCAAGTTCTGAACATAAAAGTAATTATTGGAAATTGTGATTATACACACACACACACACACACACACACACATATATATGCATATATATGCATATATCCATTTGTATCTTGAAATTATAAGGATAGAAACAAAAACTGACAGTAAACCAATGAAGATTTTGGAGATGGGACTGGCTTATAAAGAGCTAGAAAACCCTCAGCTTCAGTCAGTGGAGATGCCCTCCCCATACACACACAACTAATGTTGAAAGAAGAAAGAGAAAGAAAGAGATGTGGCTTTCCCGGGCATGTTGGCACTCCTTTCTTCTTCTCCTGTTCATTCCAGAATTAATGAAATGTCAAAACCAAACTAGAGATAGGGCCCCTAATTTTCCATGTAATGAAACAAAAGGGTCTAAAACCCGCATGCTTCTCTTTTCATATAAAGAGAAGACAATAAAAAAGAACAAATTACACCTAGTATCATGGGATATGAAGCAATTGCAAGAGGAGGAAGGTGCTGGATGCAAGGCTCAGTGGACCCTTTAATGAATAGCGGCAAAATATCCTCCCAGACAAACGGCATTCTTCATACTTTAAAGATGGGAAACAGACTGTTTCTAATCAAACTTTTGTAAAAGGATCTGTGTGGATTTTCCCCCCACTGACTTAATATCAAATTTTGGAATTAATCGGGCTTCGTCAGGGGATGTGTGCACATCACAATAGCGTTTTTGTCTTTCCAATCACTTCATCTGGGATTGAGCGCATCCTAGGGAGTTCCCCCATTCACCTGACACCAATTTCCCAGCTCCTGCTGATATCCATTTCATGTCACAATAATTAACTTGTAGCTATTACAACCAAGTTTCATAATTAACATTTTGTCAAAAAATTTCCATGCCTATGTTTATTGTAAAAATCTTACTACCCATCAAAAATCCTTTTACTTTATTGTTCATAGACTTATGTAAGAATTAATTGCTGTGGAAAATGCAGATGCCCATGGATTTCAATTTTTTGTGCATATTATTTATTGCTAATGATAAGGAAAGTAATAATGAAAAAAGCTTTTCCTTAGTTTTAGAGAATTCAATACATTTTTAATACCATTATTATTTTATATCTATAAAGGGAAATTGTAAATCTCATATTGTAACCTCTTATCACCTTCAATTTTGAAGAATTCTGTGGACAGACATTGGGTCAATGTGAAATTCTTAGCAGACCAAGCAGAATTATTTAACATTTTCAAAATCTGGAAGCAAAGCTTGGTCACAAATCTTGATCAGTTTGGAATCTGAAAAGAGTATACACATGTTGAGACTAATCTCACGCACATAATTCAGCAATTTTATCACTGTACAACACATAAAAAAGTCTTAAGAAAGATTCTGAAAGGGATAAGCTCCCTGCTCCTCTGAGCTCGATGTGTGAGTGACAGCCAATTTGAAAATAACCCATAAACTGACAAGTTGAAAGAGTTTTCTATTACAGATGATAGCTTTATTTGATGAAAGGATAACTGAAAGGTATAATGTCCATTTTTGAAAGTACAAGTTTTCATCTGAGCAATGAATGACCTCTGGGTAATATGTATATTATATAAACATATAATGTTTTTATATAGTCACAATATATAAACATATACAAACATATAATGTTTATATATATACACAATAAACAATGTATCTATAATATGTATAATATAATATAATGTGTATATATATATATATATATATATATATATATATAATGTTTACGTAGGTCACAGACCTGTTAAAATTATTTGTTTTCTGGAAAAGACCAAGGATGTTCTGTCTTCTCTTTTCTGTTTTAGGTTAATATGTAGTCACTAGATAACAAATGGAATAAACATACCAAGATGTAGTTGAATCAAAAGTTACCCTACACTTGGGTAGTCAGTGCTCCCTGATAAAAAGGCATATAATGAAATTCAAAAGTAGGAAGGGATAATGGTGTACACCTGATTTGTAGCTACTCGGAAGCATGGGAGGATGAAGCAGGAAGATTTCCAGTTTGATGCCAGCCTGGTCTGTGCACATCTTTATCTGGGATATAGATGTGTGTGTGTGTGAATGTATATATACATTTTATATTTAAGGGGAAGACTAAGTCAGAAGGAGAGAGAGCCTCTGATGAGGCTTCTCAAGAAATAGGGAGTTCATTGCCAATTCCGGTAATGTCTATTTTATATATCACATTACCTGCAAGCACAATCAAAAATAAAAAAGGGGGGAAGTTAAAATAAATGATCTGTGCAAGACTTCATGTCTACAAAACTCAAAGCAGAGACTCCACTCTTGCATCTTAACCTAGGTTCCTGTGTGTCGAAGTCCCTCTGTAGAATGTGTGTTGTCCAGCGAGAGGCATGGAACCAGAAACCTCAGCAGACTGAGAGGGCAACAGCTCCAGGTTCACGAGAGCCCCCTGGCTACTTCTTGCTAGAACCGCAGATTTATTCTGTTCTTCCTCCATCAGCCTGCTTTCTGAGTTCCTGTCTCTCTGCCCTTCATTTCATCCTGCAAGGGCTTCTCAGACGACCAGGTGTCCTGGAGAGAGCCCATCAAACCTTTAGCACAGTTCCTGTGTCCAACTTTTAGGCATACATTAGGCATGACCTCAGAACAAGGCCTCTGACTTAAACCGTATCAGCCTAAGAGGCTGGGAGTGAAGAGCTGAGAGGTGACACTGTCTGGGAAACTACGAATCTGCTCCACCTTAGATTCTAGACTGCGGAATGTAGTCTCCAGCACCTCGTGACACTGACTGGGATTCTCACAGGAGTACACACTGTTACATATGCTCACTGCAAATTTTGACTTAGGGAAAAGTGGAGGACCATTTAAGGGACTCCTTACGTGCACTGAACTGTCAACTCTCAGGAATGCCAATAGCAAAATCTTAAAGAAACTCTCAGGGAAGCTCACTCAGTGGAAGAATATGAACATCCGAAATCAATACATACCTGTTTCTTCAGACCTGGTCAGTAACACCCACATGACTCACAATCATCCATAGCTCCAGTTCCAAGGGCTTCAACACCTTCTGATTGCCATGTGCACTGAACACGTATGTGCTTCCCATGTATTCATTCAGGCAAAACATACAGATGCATCAAATAAAACTAAACAAATCTTTAAAAACGTGTCTGAGGGTATCCGAAGTATTGTAGAAAAACGAGAGGGCCAGGTTTGAGTCAACAGCATCCACATTAAGGCCAAGTAAGCTTAACAGCCTTCCTGAGGTTCCTGACTCACGTGGAGGAAACAGAGGGACCCAGGAGCCAACCAGTTAGGGCGACCAGCTGCACCAATAAGCTCCGGGTTTGATTAGAGGACTCTGCCTGAAAGGAATATGATGGAAGAACAATCTAAGAAGATTCCCAACACCAACCTCTGGACAGTACAAGCACACACACACACACACAGTATACCCATACATTAAAATACGCTATACACATGCCCACCACATGCAGAAGTACATGAAAATAAAACTATTTTGAAATTGGCATGGTTAATTTATGTTATATTGGGGCCAAGAAACTTGCTATCAAACCGGATAACCTGAGTACATTCCCTGACACCTCTAAGGAGGAGAAAACAGATTTCTAGCTCTGTATGTATAAGCTCAGACACATACACCACACACAATAAATGAAAGCCCATGAATGTATGTAATGTATTAGCCAGACTTCTGTTTCTATAATATGGGATAGCTCTGCCTCCTGTGTACACTGATTGTCCAGAAGGGTGAGGTGTGGAAACACAGTTAAGTGGGAACTGCCGCCATCATGAGCAACCTCCATATTTAACCGTCAGCTGGCACACACAATGTAAGACTAACAGTGTTCGTGGGAACTGTGATGCAAAACAAAGCAAATGAGCAACCGCAGAAATGAAATATAATTCTCACATATTTGTAAAACCTATTTTCAAATTATTTTCTCTTTTTAAAGGAAAAAAAAAGAACACTTGAAGTTTCTTGAAGTTTGCTTCTTTCTCTCTCCTTCTGAAATGAATGGGAAATAAAAATGGAGTGCATCTGCCAGGTGGGCTCTTTCCAAGTCTTGATTATTAAACAGTAATTTTCATCAGATTTCAAATGTCCCTATCAATAGCAAGGTTGTGGAAAGACGATACAGCTAAATCACTGCTGGTAGACAATTAGTGGAGTCTGCTGTCTCAAGCCAAGATTGGCCGACTCCACTGCTCCGCTAATCAAATTCCTCAGCCTTCAATGCAGCAGGACTGAGTTTGCGAGTTAATGCTATAAAGCAGCAACAAATAAATACAAATGGCTTAATCTTCTTTAGCAGTCACATCCTCCCACTCGGGTCTATGTAATTAGGAAAATACCAAATCTCCTGTCCTGAATTGTGAATACAGCGAATTGTTAATCATTATATTTACATGGTTTATATGAAAAGTATTTAAATTCATGAACACTCTATAATTTTATTCAAGGAATACTAATACAAGGACAACACCAGGATGCATATTCTCAGGTCTGTGGCTTTTTGGTATGTTTATAGTATTTGCATGAAGAATTGTTATATGACAAATTTTGCTACAGCAAAAGTGAAGACACACACATTGTTCACATCTCTACCTGTTCTGAACAGCTGTTACGAAAAATAAACTTGGAGTTCACAAATTTTATGTAAAAGTCCTATTCATGTACACATGAAAATGCATCCTCAAATTCAAACAAAAATGTGATCTATTAAAATGTATTATAAAGCACTTCCAGTAGGGCAACTGTATAAAATTCATTGTGTGTTATGTTTTATCTATGCTTTATAGCAACATGATATTGATTTTTGACAAACACATTGAATACAGGATTTATGAGAAGCGTAGCAGATCTCATTTGGCCAACAAACCATGGCTTTTCTGTTTGTCCTAAGGTAAAACAATGATGATGTTTCAGTGTTTCAATAATATTTTAGCAGTTTGCTATGGTCATCACTTAAAAATAATTAAGATAATAAGAACAATGACAAATGATTAATAACAGAATGATTTTTTACTCCCTATCACTCTTGAAAACAATAAAATTATATATGTGTGCATAGTGTCTTTGTACATACACAAAGTGTTTGCACTTTCAAGGATAAATTTACAGATAATAGAGAAGAAAACAGTGACCAGCAAAGAGCTTGACTTTTGAAATAAAATGTGGTTTATTTCATAAATAAAGGCAAAGCAGCAACAGCGATGGCCTTAGAATTATAAGGCAGGGAAGCCTGACTCTGCAGGAAGAGCTTGCAAAGGAATACAGAGAGCTCTGGGCAGAGCACAGAAAGAGTGAGCGGAACTGGGAGGCAGAGACCTGGCTCCTTTCATCTCTGTCACTTCCACCCTGTCTTTACCCTCCAAAGTCATCAGCCCGGAGTTGGGACAACAATCAGGAGACTTCTGCTGAAGCTGTCCTGTCTCCTAATCTATTCTCTCACGTAATTAACTGCCTGACTCATTTGTCCTCTGATTTTATCTGAGAAGCTGGCAGGTTTCACTAATTTCTACAGTTACCACATATCAATGTTACGGAAATATTTCCTATCCCAAATGAAAAGCAAACACTCAGAGCACTGGGAAGTTAATAAGCCTTGCCACTCTCTGAGTCAATGATTTCAGAGCCCTTAAAAAGCAAAGGCTTTTCGCTCTCACTGTGCGGAATCTGAAATGAAGAAAGGTTAAGTGATTTGTTTATTTATTTATTTGTGATGTATTTATTCTGCCCTAGCAAGTCAGTAATGGGGCTGGGAATAGGAGACAACATTTCTGAATCCTTACTCTCTCCAACCACTCACCTTGCTTAAATGCTCATGGTAGAAGTTAGTGACATTTACTATTGTAAGCCAGACATCATCTTGATTGAGGTGACATGCCTCTGCTACACTTAGAAATAGTGTGAAAGGTCCAGGGACTGTCGCTTCAGTGCTACGTGTCCCTAGCAAAGATAATCTGAGGCACAAGAACAAAGAATTATGGAGGTGGCTAAGACAGTGATTCAGGGAGCCCTCCTGAGTATTGTCATGGCACACTGTGGTAAGTGCATTGAGTTTTCTCAGTCAGTTAAGGCACATTACAGACTTCCCATTCTACTATAGCGATTCAGGTTTCCAGAAAACAGGAAGACACTGAAAAGTGATTTGGCCCAAGCCCTCATCTAGTCAGGGGTAGGGCAAGGGGGGTTAGGATGGATTGATCTGACTTCTGTGCCTCTTGCCTTCCCTTCCTTGAATTGATTTCTAAACAATTTTATTAGATATTGTTTAAATTTTAGATATGTAAGGAAGATGTGTAAAATATAAGCTCAAATTACTATATTGATTCTAAGGTAAGTAAAATAAAACTGATGTGATCGATTAAAAAAAAAGCACAGCTGTTCATCCGCGGACGTGGGTTCAAACAAGTCCTAACCCGAGAACACTCTCACCTCTAATGGATTATGCAGTCGTACCAACTTCCGTTCTTCTCACCAACTTCCCGTCTTCTCCTTTTTAAAAGAGTGGCATTCCTACTTTCAGGGCAGGAGGGGGCAAAGTTTGTTTGTTTGACTCATCTTTCAAGGATGTCATGCTAACTGTCGCTCCTGGTTTGTTATGGACACTAGGCCCACAGTTATTGATTGGATGAAAGTACTTTAGACTGCCAGCTCAGATTCTCAGCACGCTTTCTAATACTGGTACCTGGTTTGGTTATTTGAGTGTTACTAATATATGCATAAAATCTGAGAAGGATTTATTCTATTTGGAAGCTGGTAAAATGTCCTGCCACGTTTTGAAGAATTTGAATACACCCAAAGACCTGAAATTACAAAGTCCATGCTCTAGTCACAGTGGCGGCCTTATGAAGATGGCCGTTTATTATGGCTGCCCTGAGATGTCCATCACTCAGGGTAACATTACAATTGCCAAATACACATACAAACCTGGACATAACATTACAGCGACATGGCTTGTACATACTTGTCATTTGCTCCAGACATCGACAGTGTTTCCACCTTCCAAGGTGAAATTTACACCTGTCCTTTGATAAGCAGAAACTATAGGTTACCCAAGGGGACCCATCACCAAAAGCATAAAACCATTTCCCATACAGCCCTGTGACCAAATATGCCTTTTAAATGTGTAATACTGTCTAGAAAGTAATGTAAGAATATCTTGTCACTTTTCATTGCTTAAGGATAGATTTAACTCATTAGAGGCTAGATTAGATACTCATCAGATAGTCATTGGTATCTAGACCTTTATTTTAGCATTTGGTGAGACCATAAGCACTATCTATGGAGTCAGAACTAAGCATTTTTTGAAAAGTATCTGTACTGAACAAGGACACCAAGGCACTTAAGAAAGAGCTCTTGCCCATTAGAAATGGAAATTGTGACCTTGGGGTTATTATTACAGGACTCTATACAGACTGACATTGCCATACTGGAAATGGATTTGAGTAGTGTATCAACTCAGGCAGCAACCCTAACATAAGCCTGCAGTGTTCTGTTGGCGGCTTTCTCAGATTATGTTCCATTTTTCTACAGCTGCCACTGTCAACCTGAGAATGGAAGGGTTTACAGTGATTACATTCACTTCTTTGAAAACTCATTTATTCATGCCTTCATCTCCTAGTGTCACAATCTGGTACTAACGGGTCAATAAAATGCTTAAATATCAACAGTAAACTTTAAATAATCAAATGCAATGGTTCTGTGTCTTCTTCCACTCATACTTTTGGCTATACTCTTTGAATGCCTCTGCCTTTTAATTTATATACCTTGTTTTTTGTTTTTTGTTTTTTTTTTTTTTTTCAGTGAAAATTAGACTTCCAATCTCTCTCACCTTGGTTCTCTCTCACATCCTACCTTTAAAGGTGAGTCTCTCTGGGGTCTTTCATCTTTGTTCTTTAGGCTTCCTCCATCAATGATTCCAAGGTTTTCAAGTCTTAAATCTATATGGACAACACTGAGAAGTATATCTTGGGGCAAAGGAGATGGTTAAGTCAGTAAAGTCCTTGCCACACAACCACAGGCACCTGCTTTCAGATCCCCAGCACCTGCACAGAAGGCAAGGGCGGCACTGTGACCACACTGCCTCCCAGTACTGGAGAGGCAGGTATGTCCCTGGAGTTCACTAGCCTGACAGCCTAGACAATTTTTGAGCTACGGGGTCAGGGAGAGAGATGGCCTCTATGTGCATACACACACAAACACACAGTCTTGCCACACATGACACATACAAGAAAAGCAAATCTGTTTAGATTTTTATTACCTAATTTATGCGGTTTCCAGACCTCTACAAAGCTCCTCCTGAATGCGCTGTGGGAATCACAGACTCAGCCATGAGTTGCTTATCTTCTCCATCTACCCCTCCAACTTTTCACTTCTCGCTGTGTCTCCTCCGTTCCTTCTAAGTGCACACTTGCCACGGAGCATAGCACCACTGCCTGTGTCCTGGAATCTTATCTAAACTATATAACCATTTTTCCACAAAGCCAGCACAGCCCTGGTTTGTAACCCTTCAGGCTGCTCTGCAGCAAGTGTAGCAATTTCCTCACAACATTTCCTGCCTTCTGCTTCTGTTCTTCAGGGTTAGAGGACACACTCTGCAGCCATTTGCTGCCTGTTGGACGAGCTCATGCCCATTTGTTTTGCATCAGGTTCTTCTACAGCCTGTCCCTTACCTGTTGTTTGACACGTAATTAACACACAATAATGCAATATGCCTCATCAGACAAGGTGCCTATGTGGAGTGGATGCCGGGGGAAGAGAAGAAATGTCATTGCTTTGTTAATAACACATTACTTTTACACCATAGGAGTCATATGAGGTAAAGGTGACTCAAAGATTATCTCCCAGCACTCTTTGCCACATGCTGAATATTCTGGACAAGTGAGTTCGCTTGAGACCTGACTTCTGTTTCCTTTCCCTTCCCCAACTATTTGTATGCTGTGTCTTTTCTACCCTCTTTCTCCTCCTCCTGATTATCTTCAGAAATCCATCCTGTTCATGAGGCCCAGCCCAGATGCAATCCCTCTTCAAATTTATCTGCCATTTCAAAAACTCCTGGACCAACTAGAGCTTTTATGACACTGTATACATGAAACTCAGGCACAACACACTGCTCTACAATGTACTGTATATATGGCTCTTGTCCCTGGTGCATTGGGAAAAAGCTTAGGAGCCGGCACCACATTTTCACATTTTGTTGTATACTCTCAACTGTTCTAATGCTGCAACCCTTTAATACAGTTCCTCATGTTGTGGTGACCGCCAACTATAAAATTATTTCATTGCTGCTTCATAACTATAATTTTGCTCCTGTTTTAAATCATAATATAAATATCTGATATGCAACCCCACAGGTTGAGAACCACTGCTCTAAAGGCTTAATAAAAATAGTAGTTAGCCCATAGTAGATCTTCAATATTTGTTGCATGAGTGAATGAATTAATAAAACATGCCTAGCAGCTGGGGTATTTTCTCTGACAATATTTCTTTCTGTAAAAGGAAACCCTTGTTGGGGTGAGGCGAAGTGGACCCTTTGCTAGTAAAGATGTTAACAAGGTATTCTGAGAAGCAATGGTCTCATCTGGAGAAATCTCCATCCAGACCCTAGTTCCTCCACAGATCTGTTTGGAAAGAGATCAATTTTCCAGTGAATTGGGGAGAGGGGCACGAAGTTCACTAGCGCAGGGTGCCTGTAACATAACATTATCACCTCCTTGGGAACCCAGTATTTCTAGAAAGGATAGCATCAAAATCAATTGCTAAGCCATCCTGCTCTTACCATACAATTCTAGGAAATGCTATTTGCAGGAACAGTAAAATAGACAAAGCTTTGCTTGGTCTCCAGACACTCTTATCCTAAACCAGAGGCCTCCAATTTTCTAAGCTCATTAAACCACTCTCTAATTTTATGCCTGTAACATACTGCTGCATATGTAGTTTAAAACAATCATAAGATTTAGCATATTCTATCTTCAAAGCTCTTTGCACACATCAAGTAATTATCCATATAACACCCTTGTGGGGCGGGTGTTATTATTCCCATTTTATAGATAAGGATATTGAGACACTAGAGATCTAATAATTTGCCCATGGCAGAATAGTCGACCAGCTGCAGGAACAGAATTAAAATAGAATTCTCTGAGTCTTTGTCCCAATTTCTAACTCAGGAACACACAGGGTACCAGGCAGGCTTCTGTTTGCACATGTTACAATGGTACATGGATTTTTACTAAATTCCAGGGAAGTTTGGGAAAATAAACATCCCAACCCTGCCATGGACACATAAAATTTTATATTGTACACTTTCCATATGAAGATAAATAACGTTATTCCTGTATGGTGAGGAATTGCGCACTAGCCCCACTGTTCTATTTAGTAATCTGCTCTTCCTGAAGAGAGAACACTCCACACTGCTAGGAATTTTAGTGTCTTTGCAAAGAGATGATTAGAAGCAAAATGGCTGATTTGAAATATAAAACTAAAAACAATTTCCAACCACGTTCATTTCAGCTATAATACCTCAAGGAAGTGCAGGGGACAAGATAATCCTGTACCTCATGCAAAATCAATTATATTTTAGTTCAAGATGCTCAGTGGCTGAACAGGATATCATTTTATGTCCTCAACAATATGTTGTTCCAGTTACTAAGGAAACCAGTAGCAAAAACCAAGTTTGCCATGATGTGTTCTCAAGAAATGGAGTACAATGTCAGTCTCTGGGGTGTCATTACAACGTGCTATTTGCATTCAAATTCTGCGTAACCCTTAAGCAACTGATGTATTTGTTTATGAGCATGAAGAAGTATTCTTTTTTTAAGCTCAGAAAAAAAATTTAAACACCCTACCAATATGTCAATAGTTAAGCACCAAGAGGGCTTGGAGATGAGCATGTGCTGTCTCTTGCTGGGTTAGCCTGTGTTGATTGTGTTTCCACGGGTTTCTGCAGAGGCTTCCTTTCCCAGCTCATAACGCGCTGCCCGCTAATCGACGTTCTTCATTCTGCTCCACACATGCTAACAAACCAGCAAACTTACGTTGGCTCATACTGTTGGGTGTCACACATAACAAGAGTCTACAGGAATCAATACAGCTATTTTGCACACGAGGTTCCGGGAGCCTGCAGCTATTCAAGGCGGCCTCCAGGTTCTCGGGAAGGCAAAGGCAAGCCTGGATTTTTTTTTTTTTTGACAGACACTTGCCTCTCTTGTAAAAAAGAAACAACAAATATTCTGATGAGTTGCTGATGCTTTTATCATTGAAAACTCTCCTGACAAACTACTCTCCTGACCAGAGATGACAAGGCCTTGACACGCTCCCATCGCCTTCAGAATATACAGAGCTGCAGCAAGCTGGCAGAGCTGAAGGGAGCAGGATGGAGACAACAGCACTGTCAAAGGCCCACAGGGAGATCCGCGGCTGCACATTCTCCTGCCAGAACTACTCTCAGCACCCTTTGTCTTCAGGTTTTTCGCTTAGAACTTTGTAATTATTTTTATATAAATAGCATTTCTTGGACTTCAAATCTATTCTATATTTAGTGAAATAAAACCACAGGCAACACAAAATGAACTTCAGCTAAACAAATTGCTTTTATGACGGAACAATCTTGTGCACTCACCCCAAAGAATATAAAATGTAAATACAAGAGGCAAGATGTCTATTCAAAATTGCAGATGAGCAATTCGGAATCTAGCCCTCCCTAGTCAAAAAAAAAAAAAAAAAAAAAAAAAGAAAGAAAAATTTAATGAAGTAACATAACTTTCCAAAGTATGCTCAGTGGTTTATCTTTTTTTAATTATTGGCAGACTATTATTTTAACAACGTAATTGTGGACCAGTCTTGCACATTCATGAGGCTTCCCTCCTTTATCTATCTGCCCAGCAGTATCATACCTGGTACATACTTTGTTCCAGTATGCTAAGATGTTACAACAGCAGGAAAAGTCTTTCTTGGGTGTCTGGGGAAACCACACGCAGGAGGCTTATTCAGTATAAGGTCCCCGCATCAAGACTCCAGAAGCCTGACCTGAAGGATCCCTGCAACTGAGCCAGGGATGTAATTAAGTCTGCAGGTTCATCACAACCAAGCTATGCCATGTGCAGATATTGCTCTGTGAGCCAAGCAGCTCTCCGTTTCCAAACAAAGCCTTCTGTAATGCAGGGTTAATCATTCAGGCCGGGCCTTGGGTTTCTCTCAGTGGATCTGACCCTCAAACAGCAATTGGGAATGAATCAGATTTTTCTTTTTTTCTCTCATGTTTTCATCACTCTTTTTTTTTTTTTTTTTTTCAGTTCAGCCTTCTTTGGCTTCACCTGCTTAGTCATCTGGCTTTCTTTGTGCCCTTTCTTTCTTGTTACACGTCCCTCCTTTTAGTAAGTGTTGGGAACCTTTCCTCCTCGGCTTAAACCTTTGTCAGAAAAATCAAGTCCTCAGAGAATGTGTGTAGGCAGTTTTCAGATTTCATTGAAAAGTCCTGAACCTTGAAAATACCCTGCTCAGGTTTAAAGAGATCGTTTGGCCCCTCTGGGAGGAATTGCTCCACCAGGCTCCCGTCTGCAGGCCGGAGCCCTGCGCAGGGGCTCTGCATGCACCCAGCACCCCACTCCTGCGTTAGTCCCACGGAAGACGCATTTTCACAGAGAAATTTGTTTTTTCTCTCCTAATATGGATCTCCTTTTTGTCTCCCGTTAGAAGTCTTCTCACTTTCTATGATGGACCTCATTTTAGTTATTTATTATGTGGTGATGTTAGGGGTTGAAATCAGCAAAACACACGCCACCCCTCTATATGTACCTACCCTTACTACCTCTTTTAAAATCAGATTAAGAAATGGACACAATTTTTTTTTTTACTCTAATAATGTGTACGTGTTGCTATTATGAAGACTAATTAATTATACATTAATAGAACATGTAGCACATTTACTGAAAAAGAAAATAATGCTAATAAGCCGACTCCCATAAAAAGACGTACAGCGTGAGCGCTGCTGTGGCAAGCCACATCTGCATGCGGAATTGCAGGGAAGAGGAAAGTTCGCACAGGCCAACACATCTGTTTTCAAAGCCAGAGCTTGGAGTCACTACTTCTAATGTGTTGTGAGGTGAAGTATTTGAAGAGATCTGAAATAATATATGCAATGTAAACATGTAGATCATTAAAATACCCTTCTATTGAGTTTGGGGGGAAAACGGCTACGTTTTACTGTTTCAGAGCAGACCTACACAAAATGCCACAGAAAGAAAAAAAATGACGAATACACTTCAGAATAGAAGTTTAAATGTGCTACTCATAAACAGCATGCCACTCTGGAAGACAGCATCCTTTCCGAACTGAAGTACGGTTTTCTGTGGTGTGCGGGGCACAGCCAGCCTCACACAGCGTCCGCAGTCGCCCCTCACAGGAAGTTCGCAGGGGCAGCGCTCAGTCCCAGTAGTCTCTGCTACTTTTTTCCTAGCATTTATTTTGGTAAAGAAAGAGGCCAGGACCACAAAGAAACAGCTATCCAGCGCCGAGCACTACAGCTCGCGGGCAGTCTGAATCCATGGCGACAAAAGCCGAAGACACACGTACAATGGTTACAACCCACACTCAGGACACAGGTGGGGAGCACATTGGGGAGGCGCCCGTCGGCTCTCACAGGGCCTCTTCCAAGCTGATCTGTTTGCATCAAATTCTTTCACCTTAACTCTGTTTCAAAGTCGTAAGAAAAATCTTCAGTCTTAACCTTGGCTTGAGGTCAGGACAAAAGACATTGGAGGGCACGTTTATAGTTTTTATCCCTCAGTCTCAGGGGCCTGTGCATTCTCCAACCAGCTGTACCTTTTGAAGTCACACAGAGGCTCTGTACTCTTTCTAGTTACAATTTCCTTGTTTGTCATTTCTTTTCTCTTTTTCCTTTTTTTTTTTTTTTTTTACAGAACCAAACTGATTAGTTAGCACTTGCTGGTTGCTTTTAAAAGTGTGTGTGTGTGTGTGTGTGTGTGTGTTCTCTAAAACAAGCAGCTTCACGTTGAAACTGAACTGTCTGTTATCAGCTTTCCTTTCTACACTAATAATATCATCTTTTCTGCAGACCTACCTCTGATAACCTCCTCCAGCAGTGACTATACTTCCTATGTGGTGCTGTACAATAGTAGGCAGTCAGAAATATGTTATACGGGGAAGAGAATCTACTCATTTAAAATAAATGAGTCAGAGAGGAGACAAGATGTTTTCTGCTTTCGGGGTGAAGGAGGGCTGTATCCAGATACTTCTGAATTTCATTCAGGATATTGTGTGAAGCAAGAAACATATACTACCATTCAAGAAACCTGGCCTTATTTCAAACTCATTTTGCATAAGCTCTAAAATAGTACATATTTTTATTTGAACATGTTTTGTTTCATCATGCATGAAAGATGAGACAATAACAATTCTGAGATCCATCCATTCCCATTATTTTTAGGGAAGAATGCACCCCTCAGACTCAGTCCCATGTAGCTGCTGGGTGAAAGGGTGCTAAGTTAGAGTGTGAGGCCTCTGTACAATAGTCTCAGCTTCTATCACAGCCTCTGCAATCGCATTCTGCAATAGTGTAAGACTATAACCCACCCTCTGCAATGATGGTATTCCTAGGGGTAAGTCTTTATAAAAAACCTGAGCAGCAGAAATTCTAAAGATTAATTTGTAAAGATTCATTTATAAGAAATGAAAACAAACTAATTCATTCATTTATGGAACTAAAAGGATATAACCAACTGAAAATATGTACAATTTAATGTTTATTTTCTTTGCTTAATTTCAATATCCTAAAGCAAGAAAACATTAGAATCACAAAAATTTTCAACATAACAAAAATGATAGTCCCTGTAAACAATTATCACTTTAAATTTGATGTGGGGTAATTTTAAAAAAATCTGAAAAAGCTTCATAGAACTGTACAATCCAGAAACAAAAAAGGAGAACACACACATGCACGCACAAATGCATGCACACTCATACATGCACACCATTTAAATGGTTTTTGGTTTATGAAACAAAACCTTTCAATTCCCCCAACAAATCCACATAAATGCAACAGCAAAGAAAAGCAAAGAAAAGGAAGGCTTTAACCGCAGCTTGTGTCAGGATGGACTCCTGATTATCTTCCCTGACATAACTTCAGGACAAAATGAAGTCTAGTCTATTCAGGGCCTGGTAAATGGGAGGGGGAAGCAGCCAAGTTCTTGCTCACATGGTCAGCAACTAGGTGCAGTCAGCGGACTCCCTTGACACACAGATACCTGCATTTTCAGTACCGTCAACATCTTTGGAAATGGAACAAGTTGTATTGTGAGGAAAGTTCCAACTAACAATGGGCTGGGTTTTCTCTGGCATATTTGAGTAAGAAAACAAAATAACAAGCAAACAGATAACAATAAAACAACCCTTTCCATTCCCACTATTAAAGTACAATTCCCTATACTAACTCCCCAAGTTTACACAGGCAACTGTTGCAGAACTTCACTCATTTATTCTAGATACTTACAAATATGTTTTCCATCTCAGTAAATGCAAATGTGCTTTGACAAGAGACGAGCACTGACCACGGGTAGCCTGGACACTCCATCACTGATTATATGACCCAAGCAAGGTGAGGACACCTTTACATTGGGTTAATTCACCTGGTAATGGAATAAGATACCTCTCAAGGTTACTTTATGAATTATGTAAAGTGGTGAATATGTAGAGTTTGGGATCATAGATAATATGAAACATTTGTGGTCCTTTCGAACAGTCTGTAATACCAATTTACCACTTTAATGTAGTTTGATCAAGAACAAGAGCCTTTTCTTCTCTCATTTGTTTCAATACAGTTTATCTATGTATCTATGTATCTATCTATCTATCTATCTATCATTTATTTATTTGATGTTTGAAGAATAATCTACAAATAAAAACAAAAATGATCATTGTATAGCTAGGCAATTAATTTTTTAAAAAAATAATAAACAAAAGATCTTATTAGGAGAATGTAAGGGCATTTAATGCAAATTTTCTTTCATTTGTAATTAGAGTATACAACTTAAAGGCCAAAAAATGTTACTTTGTTAATGATTTAGTATATTATAAAATAGATACCATATCACAAAATCAAATGAATGGAAACGCTTAAAACACAGAAAGGGATTTCTTAGTTGTTACTGACATCTACTTTAACTGGTATGAACTTTTCTATTTTTGATCAATGTGAACTTATTTGGTAACAAAGTATTTTTATTAGTTGGAGAAATAAGAAGCTAACTATGCTGTTAAAATAAGGAGGAGACCTCACCTTAGGAGTCAAACTGACAAGATTCCAAAGGACTGCTTGTGGCCCAAAAAGAAAATCAGAAAATAGCTTGGAATAATATAAGAAAGAAAAGGGCTTAGAACTCCCAATTTAGTCTTCTGATGCCAAAGAAAACTTAAAGTCCTAAGTTATTTTCTCGTGTACATTGAATCTTGTTGTTTTTTTTTTTCTAATTTAATTCATCTTCTCAGATTCACATTATTACTTTTATAAAAAAATATTTTAACTATAATTACTGTCACTAAATATCATTGATGTTAGACTACATTTAAGGGTGGGTGGATTGTACAAAAGAAAATAATATTTATTATTTCTAGAATATTTTATTTTCGTGAGGCTGTTTACAATTATATTTATTTCTCAATAATACTTCTTCCCGTGGCTATAGTTATATGACTTTTTAACTTGCTAAATGGTTTATGCAGTTATTTCATTTTTTAATGTCCTAGGCAACTTGGTTATTTGCATTATTAGAAAACACACAGTCTGAATGTATGTAAATCCATGCTCTTGAATTTTGAGTTTTACTTAAACATATCTATACTCTGTTTTCATTTAAATTTCTGTATTAAAACAAAAGTCTTGATTTTCCATGGGAATTAGTCACAACAAATTAACCTTATTTGTAAATTATGTTTGTTGCAACAGAATTAAACAAGTAAAACCTGTGATATCCACAACTTATTAACACTGATACACAGAATTGTTAGAGTGCTGGAACCACAAGAACAATAATTCAACTAGATATAAGAAGAAATTAATAATAATTCAATTGCACAAAACTGCACATCTCTCAGATGTGTCTGGAAGGTAATTCAAGTTACTGAGAACTTCTTTCTGAAAACCTCTGTGACATGCGGACCTAAGGACCTACTAAGTGATTCTCTGTCTAATGTGAGCAATGCTGACAACTTCCCAACCTCTGGTTTCTTTGGAGGTGGAAAGAGGTATAATTTGTAACGTTCAGTGTTTTCAGTTGCTTAACAGCCTTCATTTTATGTGTGCTTCCAAAATATTAAACCCAAAGCCTAAAGATGTCGGAGTCTGATTTACATGGAATCAGAATATTGTCTACACCACAGAAAAACTAAACAATTGATTAGCTGTTAGGAGTAAGGCACAGACACCACTTCCTGCGTTCACGGAGGACCCGCAGATGCTGAACTGTTTCTAGACCACAGAACAGGAGCACAAAACCATTAAAGCAACAGCCTGAACAACTTCCCTGGAGTACTTAGCCCAGTTTCCTATACCCTAGTCTCTCTCTTCCCCATCACACCAAAAAGCAAGCCGGCAATGGATCCCACAGGTCTTCTGGAAAGGAAAGGGCCAGTAACCGCGGTAGTGTTTGTCACGGGCACCTGGCTTGACCAGGTCCTCCGACACCCTGGGGAACACTGGAAGCAGGTTCGCTTCCGCACGCAAAGGGAGCCAGGGCATACCTTACTTCCTATGTCTGAACATTTGACCGAACTTCAGAAACAACACCCCAGCACCCTTGTCATTTCAATTTTTCACACTTTGGTCTGTATGTGTTTTATGTCGCAACAAAGACTTATCTCCCCAACCCACTGCCACAGGATAATTCTCTGTGACAAAGCTCAGTCTGAGACGCCAACCAAATGAAAAAAGGCCAAATCCCCAAAGAGAAAAGTCACGGTCACAGCCGTTAATACGGGTCCCAGTCTCACAGACCAAGGAGGAACCGATGAGGGTTCACGGCTACCATAACTGGGCAGGCGAGGCCCCGAGGGGATTGCAGCTCTGTAAGGGGATTTCGTGCGAAGAGAAGCTTCCTGAGCCCTCCAACAGAGACAAGCATCTCTTACAAGTGAGGAAGCTGTGTTACCACAACAGACAACATTTTCCAGCTGGGCAGAGATGCAAATAGCCACCCCTGTGAGAATATTAGTGCCTGCAGTCAACACGGCCTCCTGACCATTCTTTCTTTTGTGTGACAGCCTTTCCAGAGAGAGTAGAAGGCAACATCTGGGAGACACATTTGCTCTGTCTTTTTACAGCAGTCCAAACATCAAGAGTCCTCAGAAACATTCCATGCCCTTCTCCTTTCCCGATAGATAAGGATTAGAATTGCGCGAGGCAGCCATGAGTAGAAAGCCGGAGAGGAAAATGCTGGCTGTCCAAAATTTGGAGCAGGCTTAAAATTGTACATGGGGCACCATGGCCCATTTCTCCCATACAATTCTATTCATAAAACAAAAATTTTACTTAATGTAGCGTGTTTATGCCAAAATGCATCCCCCAAATGCTTATACATTTAAATAATGTATTTAATACCACCGTTGTGTGGTGATATGGTGTCCCAGATCACTGGGAGTCCTGAATTAATACCCTATAATGATCTCTCCCCAGAGGAGCCGGGGAGAGCCTTGTTGCTGGGCAGATTACAGTGAGGGATTTGGTGTTGCTTAATTAAGGGGGAAGATACTTGGCAGCTGACATTCCTCAGTGATTCGAATTTTTTTTTTTCCTACGTGAAAAAGAACTCTAGAAAGGACAATTCTGTGGGCAAAAGTACAAATCAGAGTGATGTTTCAAATACAAATTTGAAATTTTGCTGTTGGGAGTGGAAAGATTCTGGATCCCCATTAAGGGTGGAAAGCTTTCCGATCAGCCTGATGGTATGGCGAGGCATGTTGACTGTGGGTTAACCTCTTGTAGCACTTTCCAATAAAAATGACAAAAGCTTAGCTCTTAGTCACCTAAACTTCTTCATAGAAATGAATCCAATCTGGAGCCCTCGCACAACAGGATTTCAGGCAGCTTCTATTACACCTAGCTTGCGACCTTTGAAACTCTTCAAGTCCCTAGTGTATGACTGCTCCAACTAATCTTGGAGCTTTTGTCTCTTCCCATATGCCTCACTGTCTCACTCACACAAAAGGCAGCATCTGAAGTACAAAATAAATGTGTTAAAGGGCTTTTAAACTAAATTCGCAATGATACAATCATTTAAAGGAGTTGATGTAATCATTACAAGTAATTTGTCCTTGCCAAGGATTGAAAAATGAGGCCTAACAGGGGAGAACTAGTGCTGAAGGCTGCATCTTGCTTTTGCACTGAAGGACACAAAATGCCTCTTACATATTTTTGCATAAGTTGTTCCACTGTCTAATTGGGCACGAGAGCAGGGTAGAATTTATGGATCTGAGTTCTCCTGAGCCACAGGTGTGGAGTGGGATTGAGAGAGCCAGCAAGCTAATATTGGTCTGGAACCCAGCTTAAACATCTCATTTCTAGCAGTTGGACAGATGTCCCACACTCCCGGGCCTCAGAATGTGCCGTTCCCCTTGCCACAGAGATTAGCCACAGCCCTTGATGCCTGCTACTTTGCTGGAAGGGTTAGAGCAAGAGCTGTCGCTGCTGTGTTGTTATCTGGGCTCTATTATGTTTTTACATTTTTCAGAAATCTTTAAGCTAGATCTTTGACATTCAACTGCCTAGAAAGGCATGTGCCGCCTGGTGAGAGACTGTGATGTGCGTTTTGAGGATTAAATAATCTAGAAGGAAGGCACTGTGTTTTCAGCCAAAGAGAAAACTATGGTGAAAATTTTGCCTCCTGCAGCTAAGCTCTGTTGGCAGTCAGTACCTTTTAGCTTACCCTCTATATTTGATTTCATACATATTTACAGACTATTTTTCCTCTTAGTGCTAATTCTTTTGAGACCAAATTAAGAACAAAGATAGCAGGAACAGGCTTCATCAAACAAAAATGTAAATATGCTGCATCTCATTTGTGCTCCAAGAAACTTTATTTAAATATTTTCATGTGAAGTGGAATGGCCTGGCTGTATCATCATTACCAATGACTGGGGAAGTCATAACCTAAGGAGTTGGAGAAAACCATGAGGAAAATTCAGCTCAGGCATTCTGGAAATGTGGCCTAGTGCTGCATGAGAATCTTATAAACCTGCCAAAGGGAAGTAATGATGGTGTCAATGTACATTTTGATGACAATTGTCTTACCTCGTTTTATTTGTCCTATTCTGTCAAGTCAAGAGTTACTGGGTTGACTACTGAAATTTTGCAAAGTAAAGATGATATATTTGTAAGTGAATAAAATGGAGAATAATTTTTCGACCGTGCCTATAAAATGTACCTATTGCTTATTACTGTTCTTTAAATGATACTTCATAGGTAGAGGCTAATTAAAAAAAAAAAATCAAAACATATTCTCTTAGTAGTGAAGAGTCAAACTCTACCCAGTTTTATTTTCTCTGTCTCTAGTATTGCACTCCCTTATCAGCAGTAGCCAGAAAGTAAATCAAAAAATCATGCTAGCTACACAAAACGGGCTATTTATCAGACACTGCAGCAAGAAAGAAATGTTTTTGAAAAAGGCAGTCAAAGAAAAGAACTCTAAACCTCAGTCAGAATTAGTTTGTAATTTCTTCAGGTGTCACAAAACATCACTTTCAATGCTTAAAATTGCTCTAATTTGTTCTTTAAAAAGAACCATTTAATCACTCTGAAAATGAGCATCTTTTCTTTAGTTGTGGGATAAAATTTCCTCTTTGAACTACACAACTCTTTCTGAGCCCTGTTCTAAAAGGATCGCTGTGGTATCTTCACACTATTTATGAACACCCTGATCCCCTCCACCTCTCTCTGGGAACCCCATGCCACCTACCCACACCTCCTCATTCATTTTTTTTTTTCAGGTAATTCTTAGCAAAAGCCAAATAAAGTACAAGTTTCTCACTGGTGGATTTTTTTTTTAATTTTGCTTATTCTATTCATACATTTGCTCCAGATGTCAAATGTTAACTCATTCAAAGATTTTATCCTTCCTGACTTTGCATGAACAGCCTAACCAGTCAGCTCTGAAGCAAGGAGAGGAGGCTGAAGTGTGCATCCTTAACACCGCATCTGAAGGCTGTGTGGTAAGGCTGTGTGGCGGCCTCGAGTGCTAAACAATGAACTCCTGCTTGAAAGAAACACTGTCTTATTGTGAGGATAAAAATAAGAGGGCTGGGAGGGAGTCCCTGGAGAAAGCATTCCTCACTCAATACCTTTGTGCATGGTTGAATGGCTATCCTCTCCAGACGAAGTATGTTCACGTTAATAAAAGGGAAAACTTTAAACATCTCAAGTATGAGAATAATGAAACCTACCGGTTCTCATCTTCAACATTATAATCAAAAGAGTCTGAGAATACTTCCCAGTGTTATTTCTACAAATACATGGTTCAAAATCTCAAAGGTTCCACAGCAGTAATTAAAGGTATAACTTTTGCATTTATTTTGCGATTTCTGTCTCTGGAGGCTAATTTAGAATACTTTCCACAACAATATTAATTTCTTTGTGCCACATCATACATGATTTCAAGTTAACATCTAGGATGCCCTTGCTTTCAAATGTAGATTCTGTCTTTCTAAATCTTGCTTGCCAGTAGGGCTGTGTTAAGTACATTTACAACTTCATCCACACTTTTTGCGGTCTCCCCACCCTGTCCCCATTTGTACTTGCAAGCCACCAAGTACAAAGAAACGTGGGCAACCACTTTTTAGGGTGTTACTGACATCATCTCTAAGTTTCAAGGTTGCCAAAAGACTTGGAGGAAGAATCCCACTGGAAAGCCCTGAAGTCCTGAGACCAGCATCCTAACTTCAAGCATATTCAATATCGTTTTTCTGTTTTGAAATCAGTAACTGGATTGTACAAGTATCTGGACTCTATGGCCATCGAATTAAATCATTTCACAACTATGGTAGCTGCATACAGACTTAATATTACGAGATTAGAAAAAGAAAAGTGGCCGAACATTAACAGCAAACGCTCCTATGTGCGAGATAACTCCTTTCAGCCAGCTGGCTTACCGAACACCTCCCCGGGAGTTGGAGAGAAGGGCTGTGATCTTCTGGGACTTTGCCGTCCTCTGCAAGCCTCTCTCTTGGCCTCCAGATTCTAAGTAGCCTACTTAGCATATCCGTTTGCATGTAAAAAGGGATACAAACTGTAACCTGAGGCCAGGCCCATCTTAATTAACATTTCAAATCAGAGACTGTGAGCAGATATTTTGAGGAGGTGGGGGAAAAAAAGGCATGAAAACTGGCTGGATGGGATAAAGCCAAGCCTATGGAGGCCTAATTTACTGAGCATTATTAAACAAAGATTTCCTAAAAAGATAGCAAAGAAAGAAATGGATCTCTACGTAGAGTGATGTGCATTAAGAACCTAAGCTCATGTCTTTTAAAATGGGAACAGCTGTGTCTCATTTTATTCTTCTAAGTAGGTTATTCTACAGTTAAAAAAAAAATCAGACAACAATTTAATAGAGGATACATCTGATGTCTTGCATAAACACATGCAGGCATCATTCCTACACACACACACCTCCTCCAGGAAGATTCTTAACCCTTTGTATTCCTCACATGCTTGTCTAGAAATGGTTTGTAATGGGAGGGAATTAAAAGCTTGGAATCATTGAGGGACATACTCTAAACAAAAACCAAACTGGATTGATTGGATCCTGAAAGGTTTTGTTGATATTGTTATTAAGTCTAAGTGTTTTATTCTACCCTTCCTGTACCTAGAGGCATCTAGAATGGAATAACCAGTAGTCTTTGAAACCAGTAGTCTTTGAGCCCTCAGTCATCCTAAAGAGAAAGACAATACTGTGTACCATACATTAACATAGCTTATAACCATGCCTTCAGTACCAATCAAGTATAGATGATTGTGACTTTTTTTCTTTGTTGTAGCACACATTTTGAGGCAGGTGGGATATGAATTATACATAAATAAGTAGCCAAAATGTTTGTCTCTAAAGAATTGGAACTTCTGAATGTTTCACTCCATGTCTGATGAGCCTACAGTCATAAACTCAGTCACCACCCAGGAGAATAGTCATGGAGAGAGGTTTCAATTATTCAGTTCCTATAAAAAATTTAGTTCCTCAGGAGTTTGTCCCATCATGGTGGTCATGATTTAGACAATTTATAGATTGTTTACTGTAGTCAAAATTATATGCACACAATGTCTTCAGTTGTCTTCAGTATAAAGGGTGGTCATAGTCCTTGTCAGCTCACACACTGACAACACTGATCTCGCTATGATCGCGCAACTGAAGATGATGCTTATGCCAGAGGGGCTGTTGAAGGTGCTCCATCTCCCCCTCTGGAATGATAGAAACAGATGGACTCTGAAAACGTGGAAATGTGTATGCTCCCACCTTAGTACCTCATATCAATTTAAGAACACCGGTACCAGCAGAAAAGCTGAGGCAAGATCTTAGACTTAGAACTGTCCCTGGATATAAATGAAGAACTCATATCTGCCTCATATACTCTTTGGGCCTTCTACTGTCCTGTGATAGGCATCTATCTCTATGTCAAAAACCAGTCAATCAGAGAATAAGGACACATCTTTTCATGTTAGTATTTGTGTAGTATTGGTGACTGTCTCATTTAGTTATGTTCCATAAGAAAAATGTAGGTGAATTTTTACTATCCATGAAATAATATTTTAAACATGTTAGCTTTGGGCTCAGGAGATAGGTCAGTGAGTCTGGCTCTCAAAACCCTTATAAAAAGCCAAATATAGTGCAATGCTATCCCTGTGCTCCTAGGGAGGGTGGCAGGCAGACAGGAACATGGCCCAGAAGCTCTGGAGCCAGTTAGCATGGAGTATACGGAGTATTAACAGGAAAACACAAGAGAAGCCTGCTTCAAAACAAGGTGGTGGTGCACACCTTTGAGCCCAGCACTCAGGGAGGCAGAAGCAGGAATATTGATGTAGTTCAAGGACATCCTGCGACAGCCAAGGCCACACAGAGAAACCTTGTCTCGAAAACAAACTAACAAACAAAAAACAGAACAAAACAACAGCAACAAAATAAAATCAAGGTGGAAGGAAAGAATGAAGTCCTGAGAAATTCTCAGTGGTCGTGTACTTGTGCATACCATGGCAAGTCTACACCTACATTCACAAGCCAGAGCCTTTTATACATACTAGATACATGTAGCTGTTATTTGTTAAAATAAATAATCATTAGAATAAGATGGTGTTGTTCATGTCCCCTAAGTATTACATGATATTCTACTGTATTTGGATTTCACCAACAAAACACTGTCAGCTTTATGGTTTAGGAAGAACTGAAACTTATCTATTAGTCATGAAAGTGGGGAAACTCATAATCAGTTAACTATCTCAATCTTTTTCTGGTGAGGGTCCCTTGCCAGGTTGCACACTGCCAGCATTTTATGATGTCCTCAGGTAGTTTAAGTAGCCGAGAGTCTATTTCCTAAAGGCATAAGTACCACTTATTTAGGCTTCTTCACTGAACGTTTTGTCTCCTCTAAAAAGACCCTATCTCCAGCTCTCACTTCCTTGAAGTTTAATATACTCAATCCTGAGCCTGAAGGCAGCGAGGATGATTGGGCAGTGTTTGCGTCATCAGTGAACCTGAAGAGGAAGAAATCACTATGTGCCATTCATTAACATAGCTTATGACTATGCCTTCAGTGTCAATTGACTATATATTTTGTGACTTTTTCTTTGTTGTAATAAACATTTTGAGGAAGATGGGATATGAATTATAAATGAGTAAATATCTAAAATATACATTATCATACACATTGTCCTTTGGTCCACAAATACTCAGGCCATGTTATTTTTATCCCAAGTCCCTCAAATTCATGTCATTTTCATATGAAAAATAGATTCATTACAACAGTCTCCAAATCTTTATATGTTTCAGCATAAACCTAACTTAAAGATTAAAGTTGGATCTAAATCATCAAAATCAGCTAATGTTTCTTCTGGTTTCTAGCTGTAAACTGGTGAAATAAAATAGCCTATTAGTTTCAACATTCAGATGGGCATAACCAACATTCCAGTCACATGAGAAGTCTATACAAGTGAAGGACATGGTAATGGGCTCTGCATAGGCCCAAATGCAGAACCATCTTTATTAATTCTCTGATTTATGAACTCAGTAGAGCGGAGGTCTTGCTTTTTAAACTAAGCAGAAATGGGGTGGTGCTGCCTCTGTGTCCTTTGGAACTTCCTCTTCCAAGACAGCTTCAGGTCCCGGTTCCAGCTCAGTAACACATTTACTGCTTGTATCTATAGGCACCTTGGATGAAAAGTGCATATTTTGTTAATCTACTGGTCCAGGAGACACCTCCAATGTCTCTACGACTCACTGGGGCATCCTCTGGAAGACTTTAGTGGGAGGCAGCCACATACATGACCTCCATATGCTAGGAGAAGGTTCCTGAAGCGATGCAGGAACACTATAAGAGAGTAGAGTGAGCAGAGCATTGAAGGGTGCAGGGCAGCAAGTGCTCCTTGCATCGTGAGGTGCTGTGCATGTGGCAATCTTGATCATCCCTCAGATGTGGGTAGGGTCATTTTAGCCTTATCTTTCTGAGAAGCAGCTGGCCAGGTGCCTTCTAATGTTCAGACAGCGGACTGATCACACACTTGGTGTTCTCTTCCCAGCAAAATCTCTCTGTTTCGGAAATATTAAGCTAAGAATTTCTGTTGTATTCTCACCAAGAACTCTTAAGTGTTTTCCTATCCTTCTGCATTTTACTGTAAACATCAGGAAAATGTTTATCATCAACCTCTTTTTAGAAATATCTTCAATGCAAATAATCTGACTGCTTTCCAAGGTTGTTACCCTGGGAAACACTGGAACATAGGTATAATGCAGCCAAGGTCATGGGCATTTTATGACAGAGTCTTTTCCAGTTCCCAGCGATGTGTTCCTGGGCAGAATGGCTTTTCCTGTCTGTGCTTCTACCCACATTCTTTTCTTTAGCATTTGGAGTCTCCACGAAGACTGATTCCATGCCTGATTCTCACGTTATTCTGGGCCCACATTAGAGCTTCCCTCTATGGTTCGTCCATGGAGAGGTGTGCTTTGCATGCATGGCACACAGAAAACTTCTTCCTCCGTCTACTTACTATCTTAGTTTCAAAATTGCTCTCATGTTTTAGGGAGCCTGCTAGCTGGGCTCAGTGGCACACACCTGTAATCCCAGCATTTGGGGAGGCAGAGGCAGGTAGATCTCTGTGAGTTCTAGATTGTCCTGGTCTGGTTTGTGTGTGTGTGTGTGTGTGTGTGTGTGTGTGTGTGTGTTTCTGTCTGTGTGTGTGTGTATACGCACTCTAGCATATGTGTGTGCATTTCTGAAAGTTCTGAAGACTAGGCCATTCATGTCTAACTGCCTGCATATTTCCTGTGTGCTTTGGACCCAATTCCTGGTTCATAGATTGCACTCCCATCTGATTATTTCATAAGGCCCCAAACAGCATTCATAAGGTCTCCTCTCCCATGACCCCAATGGCTCCTGCTGTTACTATTATTGCCTCAGGATTAAGATTTCGGCATATAGAGGGAGGGTGCTTGTACCATCAGATCACAGCAGCTGGCTTAGCTGATTTGTGGAGAATTGAGAGAACAAGAGTAACTCCTCACCCCTGTCAGCCTCAAGCTCACCAAATCCATGCAGCTCACACACCTATGGACAGATGGAAAGCATTCCTTTGAAAAGTTAATTGCATACAGTTTCCATATTGAGACTTCTTTTTTCAATTTACCGTTCAGGAAAAGGGATGGGAAGCAGGGGAAAATTCTTTGAAAATTAAAAAAAAAGTGGTCATGAAATTTTTATGAAAATATTTTATGTCATGTAAATAGAGGAAAAGACTGTGAAAAAATATTAAAATATTCTTTTACATGCGGATGTTTGCATCAATGTTGTGGGTTATACAAGGGTCACAGTCAAAGTAAGTATTTTCTTCACGTTTTAATGTATTAGTTTCTGATGATGCATTATTAGGATGCGGCTAAATATAGAACTATATAGGGTCACAGTAAGGTCACTTTAAATAAATTCCTAAAAACAAAGCAAATTTAAGGATTATTTTCATATGTGACGGTAAAGCCTACCAGAGGCAAACCTCAGCTACACCGTTTCTAATACTCTTAGTGTATTTTCTTCAGCTGTACCAGGAAATCGAGACTGGGAAATTTATAAAAAACAGATATTCAGTCTACTCATAGTTCTGCATGCTGGGGATTTCAAAAGCTTGATGCTGATGTCTCTTGAGAGCCTTCATAGTGCATCATTTCACTGCGAAGGCAAAAGGGCAAGAAGGGTAAGAAGGGTCAAAGGTGAGGCATGTGGTGAGGGCCGGCCTTCGTTTTATAGTAAATCCACCTTCCTCATGAGTAGCCAACTCTGCAAGAGCAATGTGAATCCATTCTTGAGGGTAGAATTCTCATGATCAAATCACCGTTCTTTGCCCCATCAAGGGCTTAGCATCCCTTTATTGAGGGACCTGGAGAAAATATTCAGACCTCGGAAAACCTCCTTATTCCTTCCTGCTGAGGAAGAAAGTCTCATTAGGCACATGATTCTACCATTACAGGAAAGTTGTTACCATTTGGACTTAAAGTCGTGCAGTAAATGCACAGATAATATATAAGAAACACACAGCAGCTGCTTTAAAAATGTATCAGCAAGGGAATGAATTTAGATTCAGCCACAATAGTGCGGTTCATTAGTATGGCTCACTGGGGCAAATGATATCTTCATTTTACAAATGACAGTGCCGAGGCCCTTGGTGATTAAGCATCTTGTTCAAGGTAGTAGCTCAAGATAAACCACTTACTTATCCAATTGACTGAACAGAAACTCAAATCCAGGAAAATGACACAGCTGAAAGACTCCTTGCCTAGCAGTGCCTTTCCCACATAAAGAGTAGCTAAAAATGATTTTATTAGATTTGTTGACTAATGCATTGTTTACTAACTCTACGATTTTATCTGTTAACTTGGAACCTAGTTTTCAGTTCTTCTTTAGAACTTCCAAACCTGCAAACTGTTAGCTGTCGCCAGGCTGGCATGGACTCTTAGCTGTCTTTGAGTAATTTCTGCTCCTGTAAGTAACCCCTCACCCATATTTCCATAAGTAACCTAAATAAAACTAGTGGGTTCTCCAAGCTGGACTTTGGTGGTACCTGTATTTTGATCTGTCATTGGTTTCTTATTTGGGAGGAGTAGACACGTGCATTGAATCTCCCTAGAAAAAGTTTCACACACTTATTAATGGATAGCATTTCTTTTTAGAAGCTGGGAAGCCTGGAGCACTCTGCACAGCCTGCAGGCAGCAAGACAGGCTGGAAAGCACCTTTTCCAGGTGCCTCCATTGGTCTAAACTTTTTCCAGGAAACTTGGCCAATTTCTGCTTCTTCTAGGCAGCTACTCTGGTTCTAGAAACTTTTATTGCAGCTTAACTTTGCTTAGTCAGAGAGAAACTCTCATTTTTATTACTTTCTATAGTATGGACAGACCTAATGAATGACTAAAGTTAGTTTCAGGGACTTCCTGAACTTAGAGTTATTTACCTTCATGTGTAAAGAGCATCCCTGGAGGATGCAAAGTTTTGGGTTCGGGGGACAATAATGACAAGAGAAAGCAATGCCTTCTTAAGCAATGGCTTTAAACTATGTCAGCCAGTTGTGTTATTTGTCAATTATTAAACATTCCGGAGCTACTTCAAATTGATTAAAATAAGAATCAAATTATAAAGAGAGCACTATGGCTGAAAATAACAAATTGAATAGTATAATGTAAGTATTTTGAGATCAAGTTCAGTATTTCTTAATTATGTTTAAACTTTTGGAGATAGTTTTTATTCTCAATAAAAAAAGAGAAAGAGAAAGATGGAAAGTTCAAAATCTCAACTGATAAACAAATGTGAAAAGGTACAGTGGGCATGGTTAAGTAAGAAAAAAACTCAAAAATCCTTACATACACAAGACAAAATAGAAAGCACGCCACATTGATTTCAATGATCAAAGTAAGCATTTTCTTACAATAACTTAAAGTAAACACATCATTGGAGTTAAAAGGAAAAATTATTGTAAAAACAGCGAAAGGAAAGGAAAGATGGCTTAACGTTAAGAGTTACTCTTGCTGAGGACCTGAATTCCGTTCCAGGAACCTACATCAGGCTGTTAAAGTCACCTGTAGCTCCAGTTCCAGGGGTCCAATACCCTCTTCTGGTCTCTGTAGGCAACTAATTCATGTGTATATTCCCTATACACCCCCAACACATACACATCTATATTTAAAAACTAAAAAGAAATCTAAAAGAAGCAAACCTACATCTGAATTTATCTGCCTTTCTTAGAATCTGTTATACTTCCAAAAGAGTTAACTCTTACAGTGATTTAGTTTGGGAACTCTTAAGCAAGTTCCTGGACAGCAACAGCAGAGAACCCAGACAAGTTATTTTTGTACAGCTGTGGCACAATATTTGTCACTGCTGAATGGAGGAATGTTCTGTTTTGATTCATGGTTGCTGAGGGTCTCAGTCCATCACAGTGGAGACAAGCATGATGGAATCTCTTCAGCCATGGCAGAAGGTGTGTAAGTGATAGCTGGTGCAGCAGAAAGGAAAGAAGGCATGGCCCAGGAACTAGGGTATAGCTGTCAAAAACCTGTCCCTAGTGATTGATTTATATCATACAATTCCTTTCTCTCTCAAATCATGTCACCAGCTGAGAAACAAGTATTATAAAGATGAATCTGTGGATGACATTTTCGGTACAGTCAGTAGCATTCCATTCCAAAGCCTCTTGGCTATCTCATACTGTGAAATTCATGTTTTAGTTCAATGTCTAGATTCTCCTTGAATATCCAATAGTGCTCCAAAGTCCAAAGTCTCTTCTGAGAATAATCTTAAGTGTGAGCTCCTTGGAAACAGAAAAGAAAGTCAGTCATGTATTGCAAGATATAATGGCTCACAGTAAGCATGCCCATTTCAAAGTGAAAGACTAGGAAGATAGCCAGGAAAGATGTAGCAAAGCAATAAAGTGCCCATCAAGGCAGGCATGAATTACTGTAGCCTTTTATACCCCATATATGGAGCTTGCGCCATCACGGTGGTGTGAGCTCCAGCAGTCTTGGCCAGGCCTGTCCCTAAGACTCTACTAACCGTAGCACACATGACCTTTCTCGAGCTGTGCCCCACAGTGCACACAGTTTTACTCAGCACACACCTCTTATCGCTCCTGTCTGGGATGTGCTGGGCTTTCCACTGCTACTTAATGTTGTCGTGGGGTGAGAGGTGAGACATGGAAGACAGATCCAAGAAGAGCAGCAGGAGACTGATCAACGCTGAAGAAAGAGAAAAACAAATAATAGTGGCCAAAAAATAAATCATTGCAGAAATGCTCAAAGATGAGGAAGGAACCAAGCTTGTAGATTGTCAGGTCATGAAAGACCAATGTGTGGTCTTTTTGAATTCTAAACATACTGAGAATATGATACATTCTTTTGAATATAAAGTTGGTGACAAAGAGAAAAGGATCCACCAGGCATCAGATTTCTTATCTGCAACATTGCTAGGTCCATGAAAGACTCATATCTACAAAGACTCTCGAGAGCCTGGAATTCAATGCAGTCTTCCTATAAACAAACCAATTAATATCTACCTGATAGAATGAAGATATTCTTGCATATGGGCAACAATTATAATATACACTATCTCTGTCAGATTCAGGGATCAAGCTCATGTCCTCAGGCATGGCAGCAGATGCCTTTACCTACTGAGTCATCTTGACAGCAGAAAATATATAACTCTGTGTCCCAACCAATGGAAGTAATAGAATACAGATTCTAGTGACAATCAATAAATCTCTAAAATGAAAGATATATTCAATCTCCATGTTATGGGCAAATCAAGAAATAAATAGACCAGTAAAACAGACTAAAAAAAATAAATATTAACATACATGGAACTCTAATGTGATTAAAATGATGGTCCTATTCTGTGTGAAAAAAAAACAACAACAAAAAACAGACAACTTAATACATTGTCCTGTTTAAAAATGTTAAATTGATAGTCAGCCAAAAGATAATAAAATTAAGTTCTGTATGACAGATCATAAATTAAAACTACACCAAAGCCTTGAAAATATTTTTTGTAGAGTGTTGTTTATTGCATACTCTAGATTGCATATAAATCAGAATGATGGGGATTCACCGCTTCCTATAAAAGAAACAAAGAGATGAGAGATAAGAAAGACACTGTTGAACTGCACAAAAAAACTAAAGATTTTTTTTGAATGACAGATGAATCCATAAAGAAAATTTGTAGATAAAAACATGAATCTTAAAAATTCTAACACAGAAGAAAGGAAATTCATATTTATAAAATATGAAAATTCTAAATTCACAAGGCAGGTACAAAACTATTTGAGAAAAATAAATTGAAGAGATAACTCATCAATAAGGAAAGCAAAATGGTGTTAAACATGAAGCTTTCCCAATACCACAATCGTCCAAAATGTGCAGTAAAGTGTTAGGACGGCAACGTGACAGATACTATTTAGAGTAGGTGTGCGAGAAGGGTCATTCACAAACACCAGCAGTGACCAGGCCAATGTGTAAGACCTTAACCAGTCTAGCAACTGAAATAAAGCACACACCTTTTTTGACATGTCAATCTCACTTCCAGGAATTTCTCTGACTGAAGGAGAAAAATAAAAATCCTTTGGCTAGCTGTAGATCTGGATGTGGTTCAGAGAATTGTATGGCATGGGGGAAATACCCAGAGTTTTAAAATAGTGAGTTATGACTAGGAAGAGTGAAGATAAATTAAGGGAGAGGTCTGCACTGAAGAACACTCTAATCTGACTAACTGCAGTGTGTTGCCTTTCACCGTATTAAATGGCACATGAACCTAAAAGTGTATTAGTGGGGCAATTGAGAACATTTACATGCGGATCACTTTAGATAACAGTATCAATCTGAAACCACCTAAATGTGACTCCTTATATCCAGAGGATAGTCATTCAAAGTCAAAGTCAAATCTCAAGTTGAACAATGCTGACAACTCTCAAATGACTCACTTTAGTGTTAATGTTTGGTTAATGCAGGAGCTAGGTAGATGTTTTTCCAATTATTTTTCAGATTTTCTATGGGTTTAATCTTTTGTAATATTACAGAGGGCGTTATTGAAACGTTACCTCATATAAAACAAAGAGAAAGCTTTGAATCTGGTGTGGCCCAATTCTAAATGGCAGTGAGAGGTTGGGATTGGTTCGTAGCTGCTGGTGAATTTCAGCCCTTGGTGATCCTTCCCAGGCTCACTGAAAAGGTAGCCCCAGCAAGCACAAGAAGTAAGAAGGGTGGGTTGGGAACTTAGCTCCTGGCTGTTGCATTGCCTCAGGCCCCTATTCTTCATGAGGCCCAGATTTAATCGTTCTTCCCTGTGCTTTGAAAAAAGTAAGATAGAAGCTCCAGGTAAACAGGATACCTGAGCCTACTCACTTAAGGTTACAACTGCTCTTGAGCCAGGCAGGCATAGTTTACAAATTTTCTAGAAAGATCAGAGAGACCATAGCTCCCAGAGAGGGTGAAGGAAGGAAAGAAGGGCAAACATGAGATTCTATAAATGCGTTCAGTTGTGTTGTCATAAGCAACTTCTAAAGCTAATCAAGTTCACACAAAATGTAATGGATCTGTACCCTGTGAGAAATGAGATAATTCGTTTGGAAATTCACCAGGCCTTTGAGAAAATGGATACCGTATATGTATGTACTCACTGACACCTGGCAGGCCTAAGAGCATATATGCCAGATTTTAGCCTGGAGGTAATTTTTATCAAGAAGTTATAAACCTCTGAAAATAGAGGTTAATAGAAAAAGTTGAAGTATCCTTAATGACCAGGTTGCTACGGCAACAATATAAGCTTAGTGCTAGCAAGCAATATCTGCTGCATTTACGGGTCTTCGTCTTCCTTGATAAGTTTTTCTTGAGTAAACCAGGAGTGTGAGCTGACCAGCTCTGAAGAATTTCTTCCTGTGTCCTTCAGTCAGTGAGTTAGTGGATAATCAGGTACTACAGCAAGTGGAAAGACAGAAAAAAACACCACAATACGCCAAGGCCAGTGTAAGCAAGAAGGTCACTGCACTATATACAACACTATGCATGTAACATACTACTTCCTTTTTGTGGGGTGTGTGTATCTCTGTGTGTGTGAATTTGTGTGTGGTATGTGCATGTTGACATGTATGTGGGCATAAATGTCTTTCTGGATCACTCCATATTATTTACAGAGACAGGGCATCTCAGAATTCTGAACCCAGACTTTACCAGCTCTACTTGTCTGTCTACATAACTAACTTTCCCAGGGCCTCAGCAGAGCTGAGCACTGCCCTTGCAGGTGTGCCACCACATCTACCAGACTTTAACTTGGGCTCTGCAGTTCTGAACTCCATACTCACACTTCAGTCCTGACATAACCTTGAAGAAGGGAAGGTCGGTGGAGATAAACCCTAAATAAGTATATAACTGTGTAAATAAAAATGTAAGTAACTAAAATAAGTCACTTATTTTCATCATTAGCACAAGAAAGGAAACATGTACCTCGTTTCTTTGTGACAATTTAAGCAGTAGGCAGGATGTGTTTCTGCGTATTGGAGAATACATTCTCAGTAACTGCAGAGCAGGGTTTCAAAGCATAATGACCCAGGAGAACACTCTGGCTTGTCAGTCAAAACCTGGTCTCTCGTGGGGTCATGTTTCCCATGTTTTCCATGTTGTTTGTCAATAACATGCTTATTTTCTGTAATAAAAACAAACCATCACTTCCTCAAAAATCTTATCATAAGCCTAATCATTCTTCTCATTCATTCAACAAAAGGGTTCTGTGCATTGCAAGCAGGGATGTGCAAAAAACTTCCTGAAGAAGTGTTTGGTTTTAATTGACAGTAATCATTCATTTTAAAGGAATACAGACAGATCATTATGGATCTTAAACCCTGATCTGCATTTTCTAATCTTATTAAGCATAAGACCTAACAAAGGGATTATAATTTGTCCATAATGAAACAGGAAAAGCAAAGATAGGAAGTAATTGCTCCTTTAAGCACAAAGCAAGGAAGGCCCTGCTTCTTTAAAAGCAGACACAGCACACCAACTACATTTGCAGGATTTAGGTCACCTTCAAAGATCTCAGTAGATCTGGAAACTGATTAACTTTAGATCAAGTATGCAGATCCACAAGAATTATCTGGCCCCTTCTCACACTTGCACCAGTGGAAGTAATTGTGTTTATTATCTGTTCAGGTATTGGGTAAATCCAAGTTATGAGTGATCCTATTGAGAGCACGGTGAAGGGTGGATGGGACTACTGGGGTACAGTGTAAACATTACATATAGACTATTCTCATGAACAAGGCAGATAAGCACTTACAGAGAAAGGCGGTATTTTTCATGACCTTCAATTTGACCAGTCAATAAGAGAGACCACACCAATTAAATTAGTCCAAATTTTCAGTGGTACAAATTATAGTTTTGTACAGTTTTATACAGTTTGGAAATCTCTTTCCATCATCTTCTAATAATAAGAATGGTCTTTCCAGCCTCTTTTGTAGATAATATTTTCCTGCAGAAGCAGCCAAAGTATAAGCATCCCATGTTATTCCTGAGCTGGGTTTAAGATAGTGGTTGGCTGGCCACAGTGGGACATCTATAACAAAATCCTTACACCCCAAGCACAGGGAACATAACAAGAGGGGTGGAAAGAGTGTGATGCTCCAAGGAGCAGGCTAGCTGCTGCTTTGTAGTGTGTTCCGGACAGGACTGGGATATTGCACCTACTAGCAACTAAATGGTTGCCTGCACGAGACCTGCAGAGACCATGCCAGTCACCATGCCAACATGGATGGTAGAAAACTTCACAAGACCTCCGAGGTAAAGAGCTTTAGACAGTACTGGCTTCTGAGGAAGGAACAACCTATGGTTTTTGTGTATTTTTTTTCAGGGACCCCAATCCTTAGGGTTTGGCCTTAAACACATGCACTCAAGGGCAATGTTGAGGGGGACTCAGGGAGAGTCTGAAGAGAGAGGAGAGTAGAAATGAGGAGTGGAAATGATTTAAATATAGTGTACTCCCATATAACATCCTCAAACAAAAGACAGAAAATGACACTGGATACACACCTTCATACTCACATCCTTTGGACAAGTTATGTACAGCTCAATTTGAACCATGCAGGGGAGGACAAGATTCTAGTGTGCTGGAGAGAAACAAGCTAGAAAAAACCTGGGTCCCTCCATGAACCTGAAGTCCAGATTGTCGCCTTTAACCTGCTCCACACCTCAGATTTATTATAAAAGAACTAACATGCACTTTCTCTCTGCAGCTCAGTCCTACTGGGCCGAGTTGAGGTTTCTAATGCACAGGACCAGGATGGGCTGATTTTCTACCTGAGGTGACATAAAAGCACCTCTGTGCTCTCTGAATCCTGAAAAAGTAGGAAGGACATTCCTGTGGGAAGCCCATTTTAGCGAACTGCACTTCTCTCTTCTGTAACTACAAAATAATGTGCCCCACATCAAGCAGTGCTTTTAAATGAATGTCTGACATGATGGAAATGGAACATGTGTGAATGACATTAAGTGCCTGGTATTGCTTACAACTCAGGAGCCAGGAATAGTTCAGCGTGAGCTTGATAAATTAGGGAAATTGCCAGGGAAAACCAGAAGAACATAAATAGGGCAAGGGCAAGATGTGACAGTCAGAAGCCAGATACAAACAGCAGAGATTAAAGAGGGTCTGTCTACATCAACACTACTGTGCCAGGAAGGCAAGAGCAACTGCAGAATGAGGACTGAAGACCAGTCAGCAAAACGAGGTTGTTATTTAAAGGCCTAAGATGCTTATATATTAAGAGGAGTATGACATTTCAGGTCCAGCAAGTCGTATTTCTTCTCTGCTGGCAATGCTGAAGACCTTATTAAGGATGGTGTCTAGCTTTATTCCCAACACTTTAGAAGCAACGTGGCAAAACTGGAGTGAGTCCAACACAGAGCAACAGAAATGATAAAAGGGTAGGAAAAGAAAGGCTGAGAGGAAAGGTTAATATCTGGGATTGTTTAGCCTGAAGAAGCAAGATGGCTGAGAGATGACATATAATCTCTTTGACTGCACGCCTGGCAATTATAATGAGCATGCTGAGTAGCCTTTTCACGTGGATTTAATGAGTATAAGAAGTCAAATTTTTACTGTGGTCTTGGATTAGGATGATATCAGGAACTATGATGGCGGGGGTGGGGAGGGATTCTCCATAAAACTTTATAGAAAGAATTGGCACAATTATTTTTCTTCATGGCATAGAGAATACTGCAGTACAGTGGGTATTTATATGATCTTAGAGACAGAGGGCAAGCCAAGCAGATCAGATGATTTACCTAGCCATGGTTACTTAAGGGGTGGGCATATTTCATGAGGCTCAAATGCCAAGTTTTGCACAGCTTCTGCTATGGGGTGGGGGCAGGGACTTTAATGGCTGTTAAATAATTTCCTTGGGTTTCGATATTCAACCCATTTTTCAGCTGTGTTTTAGAACACAAAGAGTAGTTAGAATTTTAGTCTATACCCTCTCATTGGCCCTGTTGAGGCAGAAAACTCAATGCCCATTGCTGCCAAAATAATGCTTTTTACACTCAGACCAATACTGGTTTATTACAACGAATCTTAAAATGTGATTTGTCCACTCCTTGGTACATCTGAGCCATTTTCATTTTTCAAGGTCAAAACTTTTTATGTAGAAAAAAAAGGTTATATTTGCTAGTTTTTCTATGCTTAGTTTTGTGCCAATGATGAAAAGGCAACTAGGATTGAAAGAGCTTGTGGCCTATTCAGAATGAAAGCCAATACACCAAGCCCTAATAAGGGTCACTGCATTTCTCATGGGAAGCGTGCTATTTGTACAAAAATAAAAAGTTCTTTTTTTATTTTGCTCTTTAATATTGGTGCAGTGGTATGAGTTTCTAATTTAATTAAATCGGTTTCTTTTTTGTAGAACGTTGTATGACAAAATACAGCATGTGTGAAAGAAGTCACATCCTGCTGTGTGTGAGGTGTGGCTGTCTCGTGAAGATGTGTTCAGCAACTGAATTGTGGGCAGAGCCAGTGACATTTTCCTTAGAACATCATTTTTGTTTAGGAGAATGATTGGCAGACAAATCTGGTTTTTCACCCTTGGATATTTGGCAGATATTCTGCTAAAAATGAACTTGGTAAAACTTGTCACTCCAGGGAATAATACAGTGTTGTTTGCAGCCAAGACAATCTAGGCTTTCAAGAAAAATTTAGTCTTAGGACAGATTCCCAACCTTCACTTTTCTCTTGAGGTATTTTTGAATTCTTCTATTTTTAAACTAAGAAATTCTATAAGTATTTAGAAAATTGCTATTAGTCAATATATCAATATCTTACAATTTACCAATGTTTATTTACAAAGATATAAAAGATAAATTCAAAGTATAATTCAAGTAAAATAATTTTACTTGATATAAAAGATAAATTCAGAGTATAATTTAAGTAAAATAATTTTCAATATAAAAAGATACGAAAAATTTCCAATAAAGGTTTAGATTCTATATTAAAACTAAAATTTAAAAGCTATCATACCATTGTAATATAATATCAAAGAACAGTATTTAGAATTAATTATTAAAATATCTTTCATTTATAGCTGCCTCTTTGAACTTTGCAAGGTTGCCTATACATGCACCAAGATACTGGAAAAGATTAAAAGATTAAACTCTAAATACCTATCAAAAGTAGATATTCTGTTTTTTCAAACACTTTTCTTGTTTTGGAAAAATATTCTTAGTTACTTATTGTTGGAGAAAGGTCCAACTGTATTTTCAGATGCTGATTTCAGTGCCTTGAGATCTGGCTATCACCCTGTCATGGGTATTGTTATAATGTTGAACTCTCTCCTCCAGCCCTGTGATGAAAAGGAATGTTCCCCAGTTATCCCTGACTGGATGATTAAAAGGCCTACACCTGGGCAGGGCAGAGGGAGGTAGGCTTGTCCAAAGTTTGTGGGTTTTGAGAACAGAGGGATTATGGGAGAGAGAAACAGAAAGAGGAGGGAGATGTAAGCCGAAAGCGGCCATAGGTTAGCTCCAGAGGAGCTCCTGGTGGCCGGCATGGATGGAGAATAAGCAAGTATTGATGGAATTATGGGTGGGAGGTAACCTGGGCTGGGGCTGGGAGGTAAAGATACTTTAGATGGCTAATATCTACCCTGCCCCAAATAAGGCTATTCTAAAATCTATCTTTTATTGATTATAATAGCAGGTTAGATAGCATTGCCACCATAATAGTTATAGAGCTAGTAATAAACATTATTAAACCATACTTTTAAATTAACAGCAACAACTTATGATTTCATATCATGGTTTATTACTGTAATTTTAGAGAAACAAATATTTTAGAAATGTATGGTTTTATCTCCAGGAAAGGACATATTAATGTGTATAACTCCCATCAAATTCTATTTCAATTTCTCTCTCTTTTTTCAATGTAAAAGGTCCTAGAAAAGAAAGGCTTTAAGATCTGATTGATTAGACAATGACTTTGTTTTATCCTTCTTGGCTGTATTACTGGTATGTTCTTGTTTTTTCTTTCCTTCTTGGTGTGTATAGCATATGTGTGTAAGGTATGATATTCATAAATGTGTAATTTTTGGCGTGTACAGTGTGTGTATGTCTGTATTATATGCACAACTGTGTATGTATAACTTCTTTGTGTGTGTACATGAGAAGGTCAGAGGTTGTCGTCAAGTATCTTCCTCTGTCTTTCTCCACATTATCATTTGAGGCAAGGTCTCTCCTTGAACCTAGAGCTCATTGGTTTGCCTGGGTTTGCTGGGCAGCAAGCCGAAGGATTGGCCTGTTTCTACAGGCAGATGTGCCACTGCTGCCAGCTTTTGTGTGCTTGAAGGAGATCCAAAGTAAAGCCTCACGCCCATGCAGCAAGCACTTTAGGACTATTATTCCTCAGCAGCTTTTTGCTGCTGTTGAGCTGCATTCTCCCACAAGCAACTTACGCAATCATAAGAGGGAAGCTAAGTGGTTTGATAATGTTTTCATCTAAACTTTATTTTCTTGATTATAGGTGACATCTGTCTGCACTCAGGCTTTCAGATGATTGGGTACTTGACAAATACAAAGTTAGTTTTTCCCGCCAGGTGTGCATAGATGTAGACTGGCTAGAAGGAAGAATGTACGTTAATTAACTCACTGCACGTTCCACTTACCCATGATGCCCGGCTGACTGCTGCCAGGTTCATTTGACCATATCAGGTACAAGCTGCAGAGTGTGTGAACTACACAGGACTATGGGTGGTTTGAGAACTCCTTCCAGGAGATCAGGCATTGCGGTTAGTCCCCAATGGGACGGTGACTACAGAGGGTGGAAAGTCCCTGGCTATTTAAGGGAGAGGCCTTTGGATGTGATCCCGCTGTAGAGCCCTTGCCGAGCACATGGGAGTTCATTTCCAGCTGCTTTAAAACAAATGAAGAAACAAACAAACAAACGGTAAACATAGCTCAAGAGGCATAACCTTGGGAGAGAGTAGCATGTTCCCAGAGCACCTCTGAGTTAGTTCCTAGGAGAGACCGTTTTTTGTTTTTTTGGTTTTGTTTTTGTAATTTAATTTTATTTTCATTAATTACAGTTTATTCATTTTGTATCCCAGTTGTATCCCCCTTCCCCATTCCCTCCCAATACCACCCTCCCTCCCTCTTTTCTCCTTAAGCCTTTCCCTCAGTCCACTGCAAACAAGGATCATGTATGGAGATAACCTAGAACCCCTGCACAGATGTAGCCCATGCCAGCTCAGTGTCTAAGAGGGTTCCCTAGTAATGGGAACAGGGACTGCCTCTGACATGGACTCAGTGGCTGGCTCTTTGATCACCTCCCCCTGAGGGGGGAGCAGCCTTACCAGGCCACAGAGGAAGATAATGAAGCCAGTCCTGATGAGACCTGATGGACTAGGGTCAGATGAAAGGGGAGGAGGACCTCCCCTATCAGTGGAGAGACCGGTTTTAAAAGGGCAGGCTTGGCCATTCTGCACCACATCATCTTCCCTCCTGGCAATGTGACTTCTCTTGTCAGAGCTCCTGTCATTGCAGAGTCACCTGCGACAAGACTCTCACCAGAAGCCAGTGTCATGCATGGGAACCCAGAGAAGAGAGGGTTATGTAAACCCTTGTTAGATGTGCCTGGCCTCAGGCATTTTGTTTTAGTAATAGAAATTTGACAAATAGAGAAAAGTGGTACCAAGGAATGGAGTCATCATCATAACTACTTTGAACGTCCTGAAGCTGTGTCTGTGCCTAAAAAACCTAGAATGGTACCCATGGTGAGTTACAGGAAAATTTGTTGACAAGCAGTGCAGGAAGCTAGTCTCAGATGGAAATGATCTGATTGCCTCTGGGAGAAAAGTCTGTCCTTTTATACAATGGCAAAGAACCTGGATGCACTGTGCCCATGACCTCAGATTTTATGGAAGACTGAACTTGAAAGTGATGAACTAGTTTATCTGACAGATGACATTTCTAAACAAGATATAGACATAGCTGCTTTGGTACTTCTTATAGATTTCTGGAGCAAAAGAAAATGTAGTGCAAACGCTCGGAAAATCTGTAGTGTGGAGGAAGAGCAGTGCTGCAAATGAATAGTATTAACACAGGATGGTAACTGTCAAAGCAACCGGAAAAGGGCCCGTGGTTGTCTCCAAAATTTTCCAGCCTCCACAGGTCCAGGTTTTTGGGACAGAATTATTTTAGGTGTGCTCTCTATTGTGCACCCAGGGAAAGGAAGCCTTATGATGCTGCCCTCCTTTCACAGGTGAAATACACCAATGCTGAATGATTCAAGTGGACCATTGCACCTTGCCCTAGGGGCAGACGCAAGGTATTCTTGAGTATTACACAGGAGACTTTGGATTTCTGAAGTAATGTTGGAAAGATGTATGTTGTAGGAAGAAAAGGTTCAGCAGCCAAGTAAAACCTGAAGCTTTCGACTTAAATTATTTTTCTCCCTAAAACCCATACTACAGTTTAATCTTCAGTATGTCACATTAAGAACAAGGAGAGTAAATGCAGCTATAGTGTGTAAAAATGGGGTTCCTGTCAACTGAGTAGGATTATATAAGGTCATCAGCATGGATGCTACTTGGCTGAAAACTGATGGGTTCATAGAACAGAAACTGACCAGAGGGAAAACACAGGCATGCTTTGCCTCTCATGTTGTGAAGGCTAGTTCTACCTCATGGCTTTGTAACTAGAACTGCATTACAACAGGTGACCTCTTAATCTTGGGCCGGAACCCAGAGCTCAGACACAATTCTTTCCTTTACAATGCACACAGCTGTGCTGCTGTGTTATCAGCTGCAGAAGACAAACTAATCTATACATCAGCTTTGATATGACCCACCTTCCAACGAGGGCCCTTCTTGACAGATCCAAGCAACTATAGCAGTGTCAGGATGGCACACATTCTAACCACAAGCGTCATTAGCATAGCAAAGCAGCTTTGCAGGTTAAGAAGGTCTGTTTCCCTGCTCATGCATTATATAACTTGATAAATAAGGACCAGATAGGGTCCCTGTTTCCTCGATGCCCAGGTTTCTATTTTCGTTCTCCTTTTGCAAATATAGAAATTGACTGAAATAGAATAAACCCAATCCTCTGCATAAGAAAGAATTCAAAACATTTGGTGTATTAAATTTGGGCTTTGAGCTTAGGTAGAATGCTTCTAATTTTCAAGTTATTTGGTAAAAACATCCTGCCAATTATTTTTCATTATTTGATGATAATGGATGCAGTAGAACAGGTTTCCCTGGAAACAGACTCTGAAATGGAGTGCTACATGCAGATGCTTTATTTACAAGGAACAGTGGCTATGACAGTGAAGATGACAGGGTTAGGCAAAAGGAAAAACGATAATAAGCCAATTCCATGAGAATTCTGGGGCCTGGGAAGACTTTAGAACTGTGTTGAAGCAAGAAGGGATGCTCAAGCCACTGAATCCTAAATTCATTAGTAACTGAGTACAGGATGTTTCCAGAAAGAAGAATCTGAGTTTTTAGAGGCCAGAGAAGGACTGCCCGTAGGAGATAGAAGCTATTCTTGACACATGTGGAAATAAATGTGTGTGTGTGAGGGGGGTGGGTCAGGAGGAAGAGGTGGGGGAGGGGTGAGGGAATAGAGAGAGGACGAGGGGGAGGGAAGGGCATGATCTGAGCAACCTACTTGCTATAACTACACAGCTGTCTCTACCCTCCAACAGTTTACTTTACCATCTTAGGCTTTGGATCCAGCAGAGTTCAGTCATTTATTGGGGTTCAGCCCTTGCAACCCTATCACCACTTATTGGACACTGCTGCATTGGAGACCAAGCATTTAAACCAGCTAGTCACTTAGATGGCCGTTTGGAGTCTGCTTTGTACTCATGCTTTGGAAATGAACTAACACCATTCCTCAGAAAGTTCCATGGTGCTGTAACCTGGATCTGTCTCAAGAAGGGAGAGACTTACAGACTTTGTATTGCGCTGGGAATCAGAGAACCCTGTATATTCCCACACCTTGGACTCAGGGAATGTTTTACTGCACTAGATGACCTTGAAAGCTAAATGACCCATCAGAATGCTCAAGTTGCACTCACTATATGCTCTTTACTCTACAGAATAGCTGAGGTACAGGTTGGAATCAAGAGTGTTTTACCGAAGAGCTAGGAGATCCAAGAACTTTCCAGATGACACTAGGGGCATGGTCAGCTCTATATAAATTCAGGCAGGAGCCATTGACAAAAAGGATTAAACCCAATGGAAGAGCTCTTACCATGCAAAAGAAACAACTAAAAGAGTGAAGGACAACCTGCAAACCAGGGGAAAAATATTTGCTAGCTTTTCTTCTGACAGATTTAATATCTGGAACAATCACGAAACTCAAATACATAATAAACATAACAGCAAAATCCCAAATATGGTGGCTTGAAAGAAAACTGTATCCGTAAGCTCAGGTATTTGAACACTTCCTCTCTAGTTGATGATGCTGTCTGGGGGAGTTACAAAACATTAAGCAGATACCTTGCCAGAGAGAGAGAGCTTCTCTGGGGTTGGGTTTGAACGTTTGAGGCATCACCCTACCTCCTGGTCCCTGTCTTAGGTATGTGTGGATACAATGTGACCGCCCAGTGTCTTCCTATTGTAACTGACTCTCACTCTGGGACCCTAACCCAACGGAAAGGCTTTCTCCACTAAGTTGCCTTTCGTCAGAGTATTTTCTCACAGCAGCAGAAAAGTAACTACTGTGTCAAGGATGAGGGGCAGGGAAGCCTCTTACCCTGTTAGGAAGACTGCTAGCAGTAGAAAACACATGGAATATATTAGTCAAGGTTCTCAACCTTCCTAATGCTGAGCCCTTTAATACCGCTCCTCATGATGTGGTGACTCCCAACCATAACACAGGTTTGGTTGCTACTTCATAACTTTAATTGTGCTGCTGTTATGAACTGTAAATATCTGATAATGTGACCTCAAAGGGGTCATGACCCACAGGATGAGAACCACTACCTTAGAGGAACAGAACCTACAGAATGACTCTCTCTCTCTCTCTCTCTCTCTCTCTCTCTCTCTCTTCCCACACACACATACATATTACAATGGCTTACAGGCTGTAGTCTGGCTATTCCAACAAACAATGGCTGTCTACCAACGAAAGTTCCGAGACTCCAGTAGTTGTGCAGTTCGTGAGGTTGGATGTCTCAGCTGGTCTTCAGTGTACTTCAGACTCCTTAAGAAGTTCTAACACCAGCGCAGGAAGACACTTGACAGCCAGAGCAAGCAGGTAAAGAGAGAGAACACTTCCTTCTACCATGCCCTTTACATAGGCTGCCATGAGTACCTGTGGCCAGGACCGGAAGCATGTCTTCCCACCTCAAAAGGTTTGGATTAATGGTATACCTTCCTACCTCAAAAGATCCAGATGAAAGCAGGTCTTCCCACTTCAAAACAATCCCTCAGAGGTGTACCCAGCTGCTTGAGTTTTAGTTAATTCATATGTACCCACATTGACAACCAAGAATAGCCATCTCATGGAAGTTCTTAAAACAAAAATAAAAATTAAGGTACCATAATATCCACATATTATACTCCTGGGTGTATATCCCAAGGAATGAAACTCAGTTCACAAAAGAGATACTTGCACAGTTAGTTACTGGAACAGCATTTATATTAGCAAAGATAATGAACTCGCATAGATGCTCATGACTAGATGAAAGAATAGAGAAAATGTGGTATATATACACAATTGACTATTATTAAGCCATGAGAAAAATGAGACCCTGTCATTTACAGTCATATAAATGTAATTAGGAAATCATATTAAACAAATAAGCTAGATACAGAAATAAGAAGATCTTTTGTGTGGAAATAAAAACAATCAACTTCTAAGTAGAATGTTTACTAGGGGTTAGTAGTGATATGAGGGCAGGTGTGTGAAAGTCAAAAGATGGTTGGATGAAATCAGTGCTTAGTACATACATGGAAACATCACCTAGTCTCATTAATATACATAATTAACATGTTTTAATAAAAGATAAAATATAGTAAAAACAAATGAAATATTACAGAATTTCCCTTAATAACAGCACCTGACATTGAAACAAAAATCATTTTTTTGTAATTAGAAGATACTAAATGGAAGTTAGTTCATTTTCTGAGATAGCAATAGTCATGTTTCAGCTCCACAGATATCTGCTAAACTCTACAAAATCATTAACTATGGAAAATCATATTGCACAAATGTGTCACTTTTCTTATTTCCTTAGGATCTTTAAGGCCACTGCTGTGGATTAGAGGACTTTAGTGGTACCAATGTAGAATAGTTGTAATATTCATATTGAGGGAGGCTTTGAAGCTGGGGTTCAGCCCCCAACTCTGTACACTTCAGAGTTAGGAACAAACATTTGTGAAATGCACACAATTTCTCCAATGTTGTGTTATTCAAGTATATTACTTCTGGATCCACGCAACATTTCTGCTAGGCAGTTGCTGTGGTCATTCTGTAAGTGGAAAAACTGGAATTCATAAAGATCTAGATACCTGCCCAGGTCTCACAGCCAGTAAATAGCTAAGTTGGAATCAATAGCAAAATCTGCTTGATTTGATCTTCAACCTCACACGCAAATACTGAAGCATAGCACTTTGGTAACCCGAGACATTGCGTATGTGTGTGTGTGTGCATGTGTGTATGTGTGTGTGTTTTAAACTGAAAATGGATGCTGTTATGCCACCTGTAAATAAAGAACCTTATAGATTCTACCTTTTGACTTCTGTCTTCTTATAAGTTGTTTTCTTAGGTCATTTAATGGTGTTTGGAAATCTATAACATTCACATATGTGTATAACTCCAAAATACTCCTTCACACTGTCTTACCTAAAGCACATTCATAAGTGAGGGAAATTTTCCATTTTCCTAGATACCAGTAACTTTAGAGCCCTGGACATCCCAGTGCTTTTCTGGATGGCATGCATTTTGAAGCACTTTGGGAAAAAGGCATTCAAAGACGATATATTTAAATTATGTCTGAGATTCTGTGTTACATTCTTTTATGTGCCTGTGTGTGTTTATGTGTGTGCATTGTGTGCATGCGTGTGTGTGTGTGTGTGTGTGTGTGTGTGTGTGTATGTGTGTGTACCTCTGAAGACAACCTGTGGGAGTCACTTTTATTCCTTCCAATATATGGTCCCCGGGGATCAAACTCAGGTCATCATAGTTGGCAGCGGGTGCCTTTGCCCACTGATCCATTCTGCCAGCCCCTGATTAAAATTTCTTGCTTAGTATTTATTTAATTTTTTTCTCCTTCTAGTGACTTCATTGCTTATTTGTATACACTTTGGTTTTTTTTTTTTTGCCTTTGTGATGCCTTTAAGCCCGTCTTTGCAAAACATTTTATAAAACATTGAATTAGATTACATAGACAAAGCTATGTCACATCTGTCCACACATAAAGCATATTCTGCAATCAGAACAGTATGTATTCTGTGCCTGTACAGAAGCGGTCTCTGAATCAGAAACCCACTGTGCCTGCTCTTTACTCTCTTTCATCAGATGCCATGAGTATTGGCAATATTTCTTTTGGAGAGAAATAGCCAGTTGGGATTTATTTACCCACCGACCTCTTCCTTTCATCTGCAAGTTTAGGCAAGTAGCTGACAGTCTCAGGCTTTATAAAAAGAGGAGCTCAGCCTTCTTTTTTTTTGTTGGGGTAAAGGTGAGAAAGTCTAAGAATAAACGGTAAATTAAGAAACATTGAGAGACTTGAAAATCTAAGAGCACAACTACATTGTGAGGTGAAAAAAACAGGAGAAGTAGGGGAAATTTGTATTAATTCGTTTCAGTCATTCTGGAAAGTAATTTTGGATGGAACACAAATGTGAGAGAAACTGTGCAAATGGAAGTGGTGGAAAGGGTCAGGAGGAGCACAGGAGATGTAAGACAGGACACTGTGGATTCTGAATCTTGGATTTGTGTAAGAACGGCTACCACTAAAGGAAGCAAACATCAGAGAAGGCCTGTTCCGACAGGGACACAGAGAGGAAGGGATCACCACACTACAGTGTTAAAGTTTCAGTCGCCTTAGGTAGCACAGAAAGGAGGGAACCAAACACATCATCAGATTTATTTTCCAAAGAGACAGCAGAAGACACTGAAGGCGTGGGTGGAAAGGAGGTAGAAGTGGTGCGGGTAAAGAACAAAACAAAGTGCAATGAGTGCCTGAAGTGAACCAGGAAGGAGGGTATGTAAACAACGTTACTAGTCTCAGCATCTGCTCTGATACACTGCTAGGTAGAGTCTTTCAGAGGCCCTCTGCAGTAGGTTCCTGTCCTGTTACTTGTTTTCTCCTATGTCCAATGCACCTCCCATTTGTCTTTCTAAGTGAGGATTGATCATCTTACCCTGGGTCCTCTTTCTTGTTTATCTTCTTTAGGTGTATAGATTTCACCATGCCTATCATTTCTTACAGGACTATATGTCTTTCTCCTTCTGGGATACCTCACTCAGAAAGGTCTTTTCTAGATCCCACCATTTGCCTGCAAATTTCATGATTTCCTCGTTTTTGGTTGCTGAATAGTATTCCATTGTGTAAAAATACCACAATTTCTTTATCCATTCCTCCGTTGAGGGACATCTGGGTGGTTTCCAGGTTCTGGATATTACAAATAAAGCTGCTATGTTTGTATGATGTGGAAAGGATAGGAACTCCACAAGGACCAGATATATCTGGGCACAGGTGTCTTTTCTGAGACTGATACTCCACCAAGGACCATGTATGGATATAACCTAGAACCTCTGCTCAGATGAAACTGGTGGTAGCTCAGTAACCAATTGGTTTCCCATAGTAAGGGGAACAAGGACTATTTCTAACAGGAACTCAATGACTGGCTCTTTGATCTCCCCAACTCCCAAGGGAGGAGTAGTCCTGCTAGGCCACAGAGGAGGACTTTGCAGCCAGTCCTGAAGCTACCTTATAAAACAGGATCAGAAGAAAGAGGAGGAGGTCCTCCCCAATCAGTGGGCAGGGAGGAGATGAGGGAGGGAGGGAGGGAGGGAGGGTTTTGGAAGGAATGAGGGAGCGGGATACAGCTGGGATACAGAGTTAATAAAATAACAATAATAATAAAAGACTAAATACATTAAAAAAAAAACAAAGTTACAATGTTAAATGCTCAAAGGAACAGCAGCCTTAGCCTGAGAGGAGAGGGGACCAGAAAGAAAAGCTAAAAGGTTTTTGGTAGGAGACGAATCAAACATTAGGCTTGGCTTTTTTTAGTGCCCATTTAGTGTCCCATTAGAACCAAGGTGAGGAGGAGTAATGCCTTTGCACACAGAGAAGACCAAAGGCTGTAAACTGCCATGGGAACAAGTTCTGTCAAGCCGCTGAGAGCTCAGAAGTGAGTGGAACTAGTCAACCTGTCTGTGTGACTTTCCCCTGTAGAGTCTGGCAGCCAGGCCTGGGAGGCAAGAAGGCAAATGACTGTACTCACCCATTCTTGGGGATTAGAATGGCAGCTCTTGGGCAAGAGAGTGTGACAGTTTAATAAAATGGCTGACCCTAACGTCAAGGCTGCTTAGGCAAGCAAATGAAGCCAGAGAGGGACTGATGATCTGCGACAGTAGTGAGCTATCAAGGGATGAGGAGTAATAATGAGGCTGAGAAACAGATTTCATTAGAGGCAGAGACATGAGACACTTTTAATGATACGCATTTGTGTGCAAAGTCTGTTGCAATTTGTATTCAAACTGGATGGAAAGAGAAAAGCCACAGTGTGATAGACAATGCTAGAGCTGAAGATCTGGGGTGGTATTGACCTTAACCAAAGCTTATTGTTCTTTCCTCGTTTGTTTTTTCAACCAGATTTTGCAGAAAAAATCAAAAGAGGAGAAATGGGATAAAATTTGCAATTACTCTTTATGCCATTTAAAAAAATTATGCATGAGTTAAATAAATAAATTTTCTATATAATAAGGATTCCAGTCTGGCTATGTACACCCTTAATCCCATCACTTGGAAAGCCCAAGCAGGCAGATCTCTGTGAGTTTGAAGGCAGAGCTAGTTCTAGGATAGCTACGACTACACAAAAAAAAAATCTTGTCTTGAAAAACCAAAACAACAACAACAAACAAAAACAAAAACCAAACAAACAAAACCCAGATTTTTTTTTTTTTTTAGTCCTTACAGGAAACCACATCCCTTTTTAAAAAGATGCTTCAAATGTATACAGCAGTTTAGTAATTACCTGTCTTTACATCTTTACTAATTACCGTGATGAGATGATGAAACACCAGACCAAAAAAAAAAAAAAAAAACTTGTTGAGGGAAAGGTTTATTTTAAGAGTACAGCGTTTGCTAGAAACAGGAAGCCATGAGTGTTGGCACTGTGCTTGTTTGTTTCTTTAAACTCAGTCCAAGATGCTGGCTCATAAGTTCTACCATCTACCAATTCACTCTGAAGGTGGGTTTTCCCATTTTAATTAACCCACTTAAGAAACTGACTGGCAGACACACCCAGAAGTTTGTCCCATAGGTGATCCTAGATCCTCTCAAGATGACAATGAATAGAATCGATCAGGCTACCTGTGATGACCATGAGAAAACATGGCAGTAGGGAGAACCCTCGCTGCCTGTTTCACTGAATAGCCAAGATCTCCTTGAGACTGTTGCTCTGGGTCTAGGTTGGAATTTTCTTATTTGCCTTTAGCTTAAAAATGCTTCAGTTGTTCCCTTAATGTTCAGGACTGTAGGCATGTGCTTACTTACACATCTGGTTTATTCCTGGTTCAAAACCAAATGTATGTTTAATGATACTCTTAGCTTTTGTAAACACAACTGTCATTTTGTACTTAATAAACAGATGCACCACCAATTTTCAGCATGTGCATTTGAGTGTATTAGCTTTATCTCCCATGGTTGTTGAATGCAGAGAAAGTCAGAATGGAAAGAATGCATTTGTGCATGATATTATTAACTTCACTGATGTTTAGACCACATAGTATAAAAGAAAAAAAATACAGGACCCAAAGCACTTTACATATCTCATGGGTCTAGGTGTTAGCAGATTCCCTTCATACTGTGCTGGATTTTATCCCTCTTTTGACTATTCAGTTCATGTTAAGTACTGACTTTGTAGTCAGGTTGGGGTATTCTTGGGCATGATAGCTTGACAGTGAAGAATGTATTGTGTTTGTGTTCTAGTGGGTTTGGGATTGGGTTTATTCTAGCCCGTCTTAAGATATTTCAGAGGCCAACTATTCTAGAGTTACCTTATATTCAATTTTTAGTAACCAAAAAGCCTGAAAAGTATCCTTGTGTGAGTACCAGCCAATGGAAATGTGTGACAGGGGTATGTTTGGAAGGAGACATGAGTGAAGGTTGCATAAAAAACAAACACAAAAAGCAACTTGAGACAAATGATTTTCTACATCTCCTCTTTGCCTGGGCAAGCAGAGAGTACCCGAACACAGGCACCAAAAACCTGTGTTTCTAGGCCCCAGTAATGTCTGGATATATTACACTTAAGAAACAGAATGTTCACACTAACTGTTTTCTGTTATTTCTGATGAAGATAAAAAAAGGTTTTTTTATTGAACTTCATTTATAAATTTTTTAATCTTATACATCAATAGAAGTGAAGGAGTCAAATAACTATAAATTAAGTTCCTCTTGAGTCATCTCCCAGCAATGTATTTTGTAAAGACAGTTTTTTTTAAATTTTATTTTTTATGTTATTATTTTATTTTATTAATTACAGTTTATTCACTTTGTATCCCCTATACCTCCCTCCCTTCTCCCCTCCCAATCACACCCTCCCTCTTCCTCATCCATGTCCCTCTCCCAGTCCACTGAAAAAGGAGGTCCTCCTCCCCTTCCCTCTGACCCTAGTCTATCAGAAAGGTACATTAACATAATTGAATAGAAGACCCAGAAATTAAGTAGCACACCTACGGATACTTGATTTTTGACAAAGAATCCAAAACCACACAACGGAAAAAAGACAGCATCTTCAACAAATGGTGCTGGTCTAACTGGATGTCTACATGTAGAAAAATGCAAATAGATCCATACTTATCACCCTGCACAAAACTGAAGTCCTAGCAGATCAAAGACCTCAATGTAAAACCAGACACACTAAATCAATTAGAAGAAAAAGTGGGGAAGAGCCTTGAACTCATTGGTACAGGAGACAACTTCCTGAACAGAACACCAACAGCACAGGCTCTAAGATTAACAACCAATAAATGGGACCTCATGAAACTGAAAAGCTTCTATAAAGCAAAGGACACTGTCTTCAAAACAAAAGGATCTTCACCAACCCTATACCTGACAGAGGGCTAATATCCAGTATATATAAAGAACTAAAGAAGTTAAAGCAACAAATCAGGAAATCCAATTAAAAATGGGGTACAGAGCTAAATAGAGAATTCTCAATAGAGGAGTATCGAATGGCAGAGAAACACTTAAAGAAATATTCAACGTCCTTAGTCATCAGGGAAATGTAAATCAAAACAACCCTGAGTAAAGACACTGTTGATTCATTTCTTTATCTAAAGCATTAATTACCATTAGAGTAAGCATGCATGTCCAACCTTCATGTACTTGCTGTGTAACCCAACACAGAATCATAAACTAACATTAAACATTATGAGACTTTTATAAAAATCAGAGTGACTTGATTATATGGTTTGCTGGTGTAGAGGACAACATCGTGTTGTGATGTCAGAAGGCTGGACATGGCTGCTGGAGGGCTAACATGAATGAATTGTCAATGCATAGCTAATGGAAACAGGAGAAGGAAGAAACGCATTTGTGTGCAGAATCACACTTGTGATGAACAGATTTTATTTGTTGACTCATTTATGGAAAATCCAATGTTTTGGCAAGTTTAGGAAACTTTGTTGAGTTAAATAAAGCTTATTCACATCCAAGAAAGAATAGCGATTATATTCTTCAGTGAAGTTTGGAATTATTCTTTATTATTATTTTTTCTTGTCGGGGGGGGGGGCTTGCCTGTATCTTCCTGTGAAATCCTAGATGGGCAGATTACTCCTTTTTAAGTATAATAAGTAAACTGCTTATCACAGCAAAGTAGGACTTGGTGTTGCTTTTTTGGGTCTGTTAACCCTTGTCTTCTTTATATAAAATTTCAATATTTCATTCAAATTGTCCTCACTCAACGACTGTGACAAGGCAAAGGAGTAACTCCTTAGGAACCAACATGCAGAGACTATAGATCTTAAAAGTTTGGCCCATTTAGGGCCCTTGTATAAATCAACCCTAAGTCCCAGGATTTAAATTTATCTCCTGATATGATATCAGCCCTTGAGATCTGAATCTATTGTTAACTTCTTTGCTTCATCTACAAGATTGTGGCTTTGTGTTAAGATTCCCTCCAAACTTCTTCTTAGTTCTACAATGGCCATTGGTCTAGAAAAGGCTTAGTTTTTAAAAGCTGATGGCAACAGCATTCAATTTTATAGATTTCTCCCTCTTTTTAATAGAAAATTTTATGAGTTAAAATTTAGGTTTTGGCCCCATAATAATTTCAGTGAACCATCAAATTATTATTTTTTTATTATTTTATCATGGAATGAAGAATATCAAACCACTGAGTATTTGAAGCCATTTCTGGATATTTTGAGAATGTATGAATATCAACAAACTAGAAAATAAGATAAAATGAGGGATTTTATGCTATGTATCTTGGTAGAACTATCAACAAAATGCCCGTTTGGCCTTAAAGAAAACAATCCTGAATAATGAAATGTTTGAAAAAATAAAGTGCAGCATAGTTTTATGTTACTTTCATATTAATAATGAAATTTGTTGCTTATACAAACATCTCAGCTTTAGCTTAGGCATTTATCTGCTTTGTAGCATATACAAGAAGCTGGGTGTGGCACATTCAACTGGGTTTTCTTTCTTTGGCATTGATATGGGGAACTTGTCCCTCTAAAACCGATTTTAATGTTTAGAATAATTGAACATAAGAGTACAGTCTTTTAAAAAAATAGTGATTAGAAAAAAAAGAGTCATCTAGTGCTGTAAGATTATCGATAAGTTCTGTGCTGATGAATCTATTTAACAATTGTGTTAGTTAATTTTCTTGTTGCTATGACAACATACTGGACTAGAAGCAACTTAAAGGAAGGAGGCTTCAATGGAGGCACTAAGAAGCGCAGCCCATCATGGTTTGACGACATGGCAGCAGGAGCCATCACATCCCAAGCAGAGAGAGCAAAGCTGGGCCTCTGCCGGCTTTCCCCATGGGGAAGGGGTCACACGCATCCAGGGTAGGTCTTCACACCTCAGTTAAGCCAATGCTGGATCCTGTCCATAAAAACAATTACAACAGAAGGGGAAACTGTGCTCCATGAGATAGTACATTGAAAAAAAAAAGAGATTAATATAGTTATTAAAGAAGGTATCCTGAATAGTTTTGTGTCAACTTAATACAAGCCAGACTCATCAGAAAGGCAGGAGCCTCAAAGTAGAAAATGCCTCCCTAAGATTGGGCTGCAGGTAAGCCTGTGGGACATTTTATTTTATTTTTTTTTTCAATGCAGTTTATTCAGGAACCTTGAACAATCATCTGACCCTGGGGAAAGCCAGCCCACAGCTTAAATAGCCTCTGGGTAGCCAACCCCAGCGTGCCACGTAGGCAATGCAGATAGGTCCACATACATGGAAGCAAGCCAGATCCTCAGCCTTAGCCAAATGTGGAGTTGTTTGTGACAGAGAGCACTCACCATCGGGAAGGTGGAAGGCGGAAACCAGCTCCATCTTTAAGGCACGGCATTACACAGCTCTCTACAGTTCCCCCTTTTTGTTTTACACACATCAGGCAAGAGTAGAGGTCTGATCTCTGATATTAGAAATAAATTGGGACTTTGTACTGATGTTCATTTAGGTGTCATCCACTCAAAGAGCATCAGACCCGTCTGATACCTTTTGCTCAGAGGCGGGACCTGGGGCATCAACCCGCATGCAATCAGACTTGCTCTTCTCTGGGTCGAAAACGGCTGATCCTGAGTGCAGTGCTTAGCCTCGCATCCTGAGCATAACATTTTAGCTTTTTATGGTAGCCAACCATGCTTGGGGAGACTGTCCTGCTTCAATGGCTGTAAAGGCCTGAATGATCATGGCGGGACATTTTCTTAATTAGTGATTTATGGTGGGTAGACAGCCCACTGTGGAGGGGAAACCTCTGCACCGGTGGTCCTGGGTTCTATAAGAAAGCAGGGAGCAAGTGTGGTGGAGCAAGCCGGTAAACAGCATTGCTTCATGGCCTCTGCATCAGCTCCTGTCCCCGAGTTCCTGTCCTGCTTGAGTCCATGCACTCACTGCTTTTGATGCTGAGTTGTTGTGTGGAACTGTGAGTGAAATAAACCCTTCCTTGTAAAGTTGCTTTTCATCATGCTGTGTCATCACAGCAATAGCATCTCTATGACAGTAGGGGACTGATTCTAAAGGAACATCATTAATAATAGTAGGGTATTATGAATCCTTACATACTAAAAATTAGCCCAAAGTATAATTTCAAAATTACATTGAAATGGCTTTGTATTGCTGGTTGGTTTATGTTACTTTTGTTGTTGTTGTTATTGGATGTTTTAGGATGTAAAGCTTTGAGTGTAACTTATTTATTCCCTTTTTAGTGCTAAGAATTATTGTAGGTTCAAATACTCAAATGACATTTTGAAATGTTTTTACTATATTTTAAAACTTGTGCTATGTTTATACAATTGTGATAAGTTGTATTTAGAGTTACACACATGCTAGATATTTTTACTCAGTAACGCAGTCTGAGTATATGAGAAAGATGCTGCCTCAGGTAGTAGCATATTTCTAATGTTCAGAAAAACAACTCTGTCCCTTGACTCTATTAAGATACAGTGTTTCAGAGAGGCACTAATCAAGGATGTGCCCTGAATATTCAGCCATCAGCAATGTCTGCTGAGCTCTACATAAGATGACCAGTCACTTTCACTAAAAATATTTCGGTTCTATGTGGTTACACAACAGCTCTCATCCTGCACTGTTAGATGCCGTATCTACATGCAGCACAGAAACAACATGAAAAGCTCCCCAAATGCGAAAAGTTTCTGCAAATTTGACTTATCTCAATTTCACATTCTTTTGTGCTTGGTTTGTGGTGCCTGGTTTTTGTGTGAAGTGACGTCCAAGTTTTCAAATGAAAGCAGTTAAGAAACAAAATATTTACACCATTCTAACGTGTGTTTCCTGTACGGCTAGATACAATACAGATGCTAAGTCACTGGTCTGAAAGAGCTTCCACAAATCTATAATAAAATAATTAAATTAGTGGGTTGTGTTTAGATCAGAGACCCTGGGTTGCCAGCTCTTAAGAACTCGGGGAATTCAGAACCACAGAAGGATCATTTGGACTCCATTTGGCAGAGACGTCAGAAACTCGCCGCTCTTGGGAACGTCCTTTTCCAATAACATTTATAGCTCTAGATGGAAGCGAAAAGCACCATATGTTAAGAGTTTCCTGCAAAGCTTCCTGGTAAGAGAGGAAATAAATTCAACTTGTCACATCTGCTCGTGGGCCAGTCAAGTAGGATTTTATCACAGCCTTAAGTGGTTTACAAAACTGTCCTGTTATCGACTGAAGAGGCTTTACATTTCAGATTTTTTTAATACTGATGTCTGTAATCTAAATCATTAAACTATTTTTCTTATTTGGAGTTTAGCAGCATGAGTCATCATTTGCTTCTAAGCAAGGAGAATTATTCAAAGCAATTGGGCTAAGAATCACGTCCCCATAGCATTGTCTCCCAGCTCTCTGTGGCTTAACAGCTAGAGTGCCTTGAGGTCTTCTTTCTACCTCAGCTTTGACTCATGGGTCCTTGTATTTTGCATAATTTAAGATGTGATGCATTTAATCAGATCCAATTGATTATCTACCATTCCAAAAGTCTCAGTTGGTTTCATCCATGGCAAAGGCCCATAGGATCAGTAAAGACTTTTTTTTTTTTTTTTTTTTTTTGGACCAGAGTTACAGGTACCTTTTTAGGAAAGGTGTGAAAACCTGCATTATGAACCACACATCTGTGATTCATCTGTTTATCCCTTACCACTAAGCACAGGTAGAGTTTTATGGGCATCTCACTTCTCTCCCATCAGCACAATCCTCAGTCTGCACATGAATTAGAAATACAGCATGGCATGTGAGCCCAACCTTCTCCCAAGAAGCCTGAGGTAAATGGAAGTTCTGAGCCATGAACAAGTTCTCAACTCACCAATTCACAATTTCACATTGGTGCCTTTTTGTAAGGGAAAGAAAATTCATCAATGCTATCATTTTAGAGGTTAAAGTCATCACTTGCAGTGAAAACTGCTACCTTCAGATATATCTAATTCCATGGGCAATTACAGAATGAATGAAGGTAGCAGAACCTCAGAGTGCCATACAATGGAACTAACCTCAACACTTGTTTGTGTGTATATGGACACACCATTCCTACAGGTGAAACATAGAAATCATAGAAAATTTTCAATAAATGAGAGTAGAGAAAATAGCGCAGATAATAAACCAGAAAGATTTAGCCCACTTGCCCATAAATGGACCAAACTAGGCTACAGAGTGTACTGAGTTTCCTAGTAACCAAAACAAACAATTAGTGGTGCAGGTTTTTTCACTTAGACATGTATTTGTCAGAAGGTCGTACAACTGCACAGACAGACATTTCACATCCATGAATGATGAAGTCAACCCAAGCTCAGGGCCCTCTGTGTTAGTTCCTCTTCTCCCTGCTGTGGCAAATCACCTGAGAAAGGTTATTTCAGACAGGGGAGGCTTGCGGGAGCTTCAATTTCAGAAGCAGAGACTGCATGCCAGGGGAATCCTGAGCATCCTTGCTCACGTCTTGGAGGATTAGAAAGTAGAAAGCTGATGCATAATTAGAAATAGATATCACCTCCAAGGTCGGCTCCTAGTGGCCTGTGATTTCCAGGTAGAGACCATGTCCCCCGAATTTGACAACCTCCCTAAACAGTTCTGCAACGTTTCAGAAGTATAAATACATGAGCCCATGGGAGACACTTCATATGGAAATCATAATTCCATCCCCATTGCTTCTCCCTTTCAAGCATGAAGACATTAGTATATTTCATGGAGAAATTTCACGAACTCACTGTAACTTATAAACTTAGCAGGGTGCAGTTTAATAAACTATTCTTCTTGTATTGCTGCATTGCACAGTTCTGAGGTCATAGCAATTCTCTAGAAATGGAAATTGAAGGTGCTGACTTCATAATTATAGCAAATTTTAGTAATAAAATATGTGCTGGTCACCTTCCACAAAAGACATGGAAATTTCCACTATCAATCATTGTCACCAATAGTCTTTGTAAAAGAGACTCAGACACTGGTAGTCATGTAGTTATGGTGGCTACAGTCATTATGATCAGACCCTTCTACATCTACCCTTTTCTGTTTAGTAATAGAATATATAGACTATTTTCTGTTGTATTTTGCATCTTGGTTTGGCCTTTCTGGCTTTCTGAACAATACGTATGTTCAGATGGAGCTGCACTATGTGCAGATCCATAGTTATTTCTTTATATGTATTGTCACGAGCTTGGTCTTTCTCTTCCCACCAGTTGGGTATTGGTGGTTTCAGGAGCAACTTTCTCAGCTTATGTGTTGAGGAAATAGCTGTCTCACGATGTGGCTTTCCCACAGCAATACTATTTTGTGTGAAAAAATAAAAAAAATAAAAAGCCTCTTTTATTTATCATGGTGTCCTTTGTGCAAATGTAATGATTAAACATAGTCTAATGTAATTATTTGTATTTTTATTATTTTAAACACAAGGTATTATTTGTGTTTAAAATCCTGTGGCTTTTAACTAGATTCTTGAAAACAAAATTAGGTTTCTAATGACATAGTAAAACTTAGAGAAGTTAGAATCATGAATGAAATTCGCAGTGGACCAGTGGCAAGCGCAGTGTTCAAAGTAGCAGTAGTTTTTAGGATCTTCCTTCGTTTTCAGTGTGTGTACGCACAACCTGATCACTTTGCTTCTGCATGTCTCTATTTCTCTTGAGTATTCTAACATCATTCTTACAAAGTTTGAAGAAAGCCTCAAATTCTTCCCGAGGTTGCTACTTACCTCCATATAATGCAAAACTTGACTTTGGGAATGCAGCCCCGTGGTACAGTTCTTCCATCTGAGAGGCCCTGAGATTAATCTCCAGCATTGGAACATGAAACACAGAAAAAGAAAAAAGCCAAAGGAAAGAAAGGATATGACGTTAGTATTTGGCCATGAATGGACATTAGGTATTACAGTCTGGCAAACTGAAATTGTCCAAACATATAGTAAAGGAGTAAAACATATTCAACATGATTTTTTTCCTTTGGCAAAATGAAGCATCTTATTATGCACAACTGTATCAGAGTATAAACAAGCTTTCTACTTAGCTTTAGAAATATATTTATAAGCCCTCCAGTCTTTCTACCCTTTCCTCAGCCTCCAAACTAGCAGTTACATATATGTTATTTCTGATGTCACAATGAGCTGACCCGGATGTTAAAAGCAGCAGGAACTCTAGACTGGAAAGAAATGTCAGAATAAATGTGCAAAGTCATTGAGTTCAGAGACAATAGCATATACATTTTATTTACATACATGTGCTAACAGGTTTATAACATGTCAAGTAGTGTTCTGTTTGGAAGTGGTAGTGCATTCAGTCTTAAGTAGAAATACAATGATCCTTTCAAGGCTAGATATCTCTTAAGTGGTAACTTGGATCAAAATCCCCCAATTTGTGTCCCAGGGTGACTCTTTTATCCAGTCTGGTAATGCATGCTTTTATAAGCTGCCTAAGACTCAAGCAATGCTCTTTGGGGTTAGAGAGGAATGCTTGGAAATGCAATGGCAGCCTGTATTCTCTGTTCTCCTCTGCTCCCCCCTTTTGTGATGTGAGGCTCACATCATAGTCTTAATGCAGGAGACCTGCCCGGCTTTGGCCTTGTCCTGCCACACCTCCCCTTCTGCTGTTAAAGATCCCTGGAGAGATTGCCTGAGGGACTGTTAGAATAGAAATATTTTCTTCTAATTTTCAAAGCTGAGCTAAACAATAGCAGTGTTTTAAACTCTCTCACCTTTCAAGCAGGGCCACCAGGAGTAGAAGACTCACATGTTGGCTGTCTGCATTTATGATGTCTTTTTTTTTCTTTTTCCTTTGAACTACCTGGAATGCTAGGCCCATTAGAAATAATGTGTTCATTCAAGAAACACAATCAAAATAATTGAACAGCTTCCCCAGGTCTGAGTGTGTTAATTTTTTCTTTTGGAGGAATACATTTGGAGATCACATCCATTGTGCTAAAGATGAAAAAGAGTGGTGTTGAGACTGTCACCAAATAGGAGTTGCAGAGCTATAAAGGTTGTTGAAGGAACTTGAGAGCAAGCAGAGGTTTAAATCATGGCTTATTGCCTATCACATGCCTGACTCCCTTTCTCCCTACACTATGGCCCTGCCAATGAAAAGGACCTGCAGCCCAAACCCCATTTGAAGGGGATATCATTGTTCCAAAATTCCTTCTCCCAAGAAAACAGGAAGAGTCATGATTGGAGGCAAGATTTCAGAAGTTCTTATTGAGTAACAGTAAAGACTGGCAGAAGTTAAATAAAACATTGTGGTGAATTGCTTCTAATTTAGGATCAATTAAATGTTTATAAGGCCATAGGAGTTAGTTGTGCAAACCACAACAGGAGCACGGAGGTAACGTATTGGTGCCTGACACATACCTAACCACTGTGAGCTCCACCCACTCACAGGAACCCTCTTTCTCAGAGTGATTTTGCAACAGCATTTCACCTTAATCACAATCATCCCTTAGGTGCCTCAGGGTCTGGAGGCAGGTTGGAAGTTGTACAACCACAGGTTGAGGGTCGAATATGTGTAAGTCCGTGAAACCATCAGCGAGGCCCTCAGAAGAGGGTAAGTGACCTCTCACCTTCAGAGTGAGCTAAGAGCAGACAGCTATGTGCAGGACTCACAGCCAGCCCCACTCCCCTCGTCATGCTGGACTTGAGAGCAATGCGGAACCCAGTATCCAGAGGAGCTAACTTGCCATAAAGAAATACATATTCGAATAAGATCATGTTTTGCTGGCTACACTTTCATCCTGCCTTATGGACTCCCCATGAATCATAATGCCAAGGTCTAGGAAGCTGGGAAACCATTCCCAAGGGTCAACTAGACAGGAGTCACTTCCTGCTTTATTTTATTGTGTCTCCATTCTTTGGTCAAGTTAAAAACTCTTTTCCTTACTTTTTAGATTTATGATGTAGGCTATTTTTTAATTATTGGCTCTACAACCAAGTTTCACCACTTAATAGCCACATAATCTCTCTCTCCCTCCCTGTTCCTCTGTTTTTTAATCAACTAAATATAATATTGTTTCTGTTAACTATCATCTACTACCTATGTGCCATCTGTACCCCTTGTTAAGCTGTGAAGTTTAAGTGATAAAACAGAAGTAAATTCTGACTTATAGCAAATGCCAAACAAATGTTACTTAGCATCAATTCTGGATTTTCTAAGTTTCTGATTTTTTTTCAGTCTTGATAAGAAATGAGGTGACTGCTGAGGTGTGTATTCATATATTATTTTGCACACTCTTTCAAAGAAGAAAGTCATGCTATTGATAACCGAGTTTCTCGTGTTTTCTCGTCTTTCGGTGGGTGTATGTTACAGCAAAAGATAGTGAAGGACTCAACTCATTCCCTTCAGCCATGTTTGTACTTGGAGGATTTCTGGTGCCTTCAGGCAATCACTGCTTACCAGCTCTGCCTAGAAAAATTAGAGTGGGGATGACTCACCATCCTGCATTATTGTGAAAACAAACACAAACAAAGAAACAGACAACCTTCTAGGTGGCTAATGCAGCTACATCTTTGAGTAGGGTCTTGGATGCAACTGACTGGGGTAAGATGTTTGGATGCTGTGGCAATTCTTTGCCCAGTCAGAGGGTACTGGGCATATGTATACCTACATGCCCTCCTCCCCCACATTTTGGCTAAGGTCCTCATTAAGTGGTTGTATTAAAGCAGTGTCTTTCAGTCAGTAAAGTGCTTGCTGGGCAAATGTGAAGAACCGTGTTTGAGTTTGCATCACCCAACCAACCAACCAATCCAGAAAGGTAGTGTTAACAAGCCTGTAATCCCTGCACCAGGGAGGCAGAGACAGGAAGATCCCTCAGACTTGCTAACCAACCAGTATAACCAAATGGAAGGTATCCAGTTTCAGCAAAAGACCTAGTCTCCAAACATAAAGTGGGAAAACTACTGAGGAACACACCTAACTACCTCTAGATTGCATGAGCTAGTGATATGCACATATATTCAAACACACACACACACACACACACACACACACACACACACACGCGTTAGTTTTTCTACCACACGCCCCCAAAAGAGTACTGGAGCAATGGCAATTCCTGGGCAATGGGTAAGAAACCTGCCTGGAGTGGCCAGCTGCCTGTAGCAATATTCAAAAAAGTGATTCAGCAGTCCCTAATGGCCTGGAATCCAGTGGATATTGCCCTGCAACACTGAAAAGAAACATTTTGATTTGGATGTGTTTGCTTGTGAAACAAATGTTTACAACAGAAACTTCCATTTGGGTTGTTAGAACAGCATCAAACAAAGTATGTATTTACTGAAGAAGCAAGCTGCTTTTCAGTGTAAGTACTGTTTCTTTGGGGACAGGCTACATCACAAGGAGAGTGTTCTGGTTAACAAAGAGAAAACAGAATTACATGATTTTAAGGTAACAGACAGTGTGTGTAAAATTTACCAACTCTGCAAAAGCGGCTTTCTCACGAAATGTGCGTTAGGATAAAAATGCATTTGCTCTACATGAGGAGTAGCCAAATGTGTTAGAAACAAGAGATTATGAGGTGGAGGTGTTCCAGGCCTTGTGGTCAGGGAAGAGGCACCCCTCAGTACGCACAGCTACTAAAGTGTGGTCTCTGATGGCCCTGCTGTTGGTAGGCATCGCATCTGCCTTCAAGCCAACAGGAAGTAGGGAAGACAAGGTGCTGAGCGGTGGAGTGCCACTTTAATTGGCAGCAGGCACGTGATGCAGCCGCTCACATCCTCAGAGGCAGAGCGTTTGCGAATAGAATGCTGGGGCTTATTTCACCCCCTCCCCCAACCCCTTTGTTTCCTGTCAGTCTGAGACTAAGCCTATAGGACAGTGCCATGCCCAGTCAGGGAGGGTCTTTCCTCCTCAGTTCAAACATCATCACAGACAGTGATCCTGAATCTAGTCAACTTGACAAAGATTAACCACGAAACACAGCGAGTGAGTTATGAAATGGCGAATCTTTTGTGATAATAGATGCATGAGAATTTGAATAAAGACCCTCATGTTGAGATTCCAGTCAGGGTTTCCTGAGAATGAGAATTCTATTTTTTGTGTGTGCTTTCAAAGTTTTAATATGACTAAAAGAATTTTTGTAGATTATAATATAATTACATCATTTTCTCTCTCCAACCTTCCCATGAACCTCAACCCTTACCTTTTGTAAATTCATGGCAGTGCTCAACTTAATCCAGCATGTCCAACTTTTCTACTTAATAACATTTCCTTGTTTATTTATGTCTTTGTTATAGTTTTTTTATTATTTGTTTTTTTTGGGGGTTTTTGTTTTGGTTTGTTGTTTGGTCTTTGGATGGAGTTGGGGGAGTTAAAACTCAACTATTTCCTATCTTTGTTCTTCAAAAACTCTTTGAGAAAAGGTTCTCAGACTTGCTACTTACTGAAGAAAATAACATGGGAGGACACATGTCTAAATGGCTGCCTAATATAATTGCAGTTTTGACCCTTTTTATTCCCTCTGGTTTGGTGTGCTAGGCACATAGGGCTACGGTCATAGATGTGATAGCCCTTGCAGAAGCCCAGGGCACAGATGCCATTACAGTGCTAATCCACAGGTGAGGAAACTGCTCTAGACAGCTGCAGGGTTTTAGCTCAGGAACACTCACAAGCAGATTAGAGTGGGATGGAATGGAGTCTGCTCTACCATCGATCTGAACTGAGCTTTCTCAAGGGCTTTCCTGGTCAGTCTTGAAGATGAATCAGCTCCTAACGGTGTTTCCAGAGGATTCTGGAACTTTCAACCTTGGTCCTCATGATTTAGTATATGGGGAGATTATTTTGAGGTATCAGCTACTAACTACTTAATCTTTTGTGTATGTATGTATTTATCCAGCAAGCCTCACATGAAATATGGCTTCTGGTCAACTCTATGCCAGGAGGGAACCTTATGGCTCCTATGTATCTAACTTGATGACTTTCATTGCTTTACCCATGTTCTTTCATCCAAACCCTGAAAGGCTAAAGCGCTTCCATACAGCTGGGTAGGATTAGGGCATATTGAAAGGCAGAAGGCTGGAAACAGATTTTTCCTCCATGGCAAATGTAATGGCTACACAGCTGCAGTGCCCACACACATCTGGAGAACTGCTGTGAAGTAAGCCTAACATTTGGCAAAGGTAGCAGATGGGCTTGTTATCAAATGTGAATAGAAGTGGAGTCAGGCTCCTGGGGAGTGGCATAGTGGAGATCAGGAAGAGGGCAGCTACCAGGGCCGTAAAGCACACAGCAAGAGCTGACAGGACTTAGGCAATGAGAAACGGGCCACGGCGAGAGAGCAGAAGGAAATTTCTTGATCATTTTATATAAAGAGATAGATTTTTTTAAAAAAAAGCTTCACGCCACTAATTAGAAACTGTCAAAACTGTGCTGAGTTAAATCTGGTTAATTTGCTAAACTTGGCAGTGGGACTGATAGTAAAGGTTGTCTCAGTCAACATTTGGTGTGGTGTGTCCTGGGGACACTCCATCATTACTAATTGAGTAAATGACATGAACAGAAGAGATGGACAGGTCCGTCTTCAGCTCATTTCGCAGAGTCCTGCTGCTTTGTAAGGGCTTCTGCCAATCTCAGCTTTGCTTCCAGAGAATGGCGCTGAAGCAGCTTTAAGAATTAGGTCAATGGTATAGGGTAACCAGATAGAAATCCCTTTCATTTGAGTGCGGACTAAGAGTAAGGTGGGGCATGGAAAGCGTACTGAAAACAGAGCAGCTCCACCATTGTGGGAAGTTGGATTTAGCCTCAAATCCCTGACATAAGAGATTTATTTTGCCTCAAGGAATGCTTCCACCTTAAGGTAGGAACTTCACAGATGCTTCTTCAACTCCCGGTTACATTGACATTGAGAAATCAAGCTGCTCCAGTTGGAGCTGAACCAAACAACCTGTGCATTTTGCTAATTGAATTTTGGGATCTGTGTTGAGATAGCCCAAACAGGACATTGGTTTACCTCAGCATGGATGCCAAATCGGTTGGCCTAGAAGGACACACAGCCAGATGGTTGGACCATGAATATTTTCAAAATGTCCATGTGTGGTTGCTCTCAGTTGGTGACTCTTTTATTCTTCACTGATCAATTAAACTTGTCTAGCTACTTGGATTGTTCTAATTGCTGAGTTTTCTCAGAATTAAATGCTCTAAGTTAAATCAACTAACATTTAGCAAACGGGAGCTACTTGTTCTGCTTTCCCTAAGAGCCCTCCATAGAATTAACAGTTAGGTGCTAATTGCGAATGATTAAGTGCTCGCCAGTCTTGGAGTTCTTCCTTTAATATTAATGAGGTGGATTAGCATGGAACATGTCTTCTATTAATATTATAAATGGAAATCTGCATGGATCACTGAGTGCTGTTTTGTAAAAGAAAGGAACACTTAGTTTAAAGGGGTAAAAAAAATATATTCTAAAATGTATCTTCCTTTCAATTGAGAAATAAAGTTACTGAAGAATAATGTTCAAATATAATTAGTTTAGAGCAAGAAAGTAGCTTTTTAACAATGGCTACAGTAGCAAAATTTTACATAAAGTTCATCTGTCTCTGTGAGTAGATGCAGGGTGTTATACCAGCTTAAATAATGGTTTAACTCACATACAGAAACTACATTACTCCAGAATACTTGAAAGTTCCAGCCTACATCAGACTCATGTATTCATTACTGCTTGCCTGTTTTTTTTTAATACTAATTAATTTCTCTTGATTATTTGGAAGAATCAGGTGACCACTCTTTTTTTTTTTTTAATTGAAGTTAAGAGTTAGTAAGCCCAACTCCTCTCGTGCCTTTCTCATGAAGATGCCTTTTCAGAAAGCTTTTGATTTTACCTTGTTGTTTTAGAACTGACCACTATGGATCAGTGGTGTGTCTAAGCTGTAGGGTCAGTGCCATTGTGCTTTATTCCAGGGGTGCAGTCATTAAAAATGGCATTCATTTTGCATTGAGCAGGTTACAGGGTCATAGAAGACACTGTAATACAAAACAAAGAAGCAATGGTAGAATACCATTTTAGCTCTTTCTTTCTTTCTTTCTTTCCTTTCTTTCTTTTTCATTTGTAAACATTTTTAAAGTATGAGGACATAAACTTATGCATTAATTTCAAATCAAGTCCTGTGCTAATCATTCTTTAAGGACTTTGCCTTCCAGGTTAAACAGTTTTTTTTTTTTGTTGTTGTTGTTTGTTTGTTTTTTATCTTTGAACTTCCATATACATATTTGTCCTAGATAAACATGCATACAACCAAAGTATACTGTGGTGACCACTTCTGCATTCTTAATAATATAAATGATATTTCTGTCTAGGTTACATATATTAAAAGCTATCTAAATAATTCAGAATTTATGTCATCATGAAAAAAATGGAAATACATCACTAAAATTCTATATTTGAATACCTCACATACATTTGATTTCATACAAGTTATATACTAAGTATTAGTCAGTTTTATTTTTGTATTAATATATTTAGTTGTCATTATGCTTATAATTATCTCAAATTTTATATAAAATCATAATTGATTGATTACTACGATAAGTATCAACTAAAAAACCTATTTAAAGTGTCTGGTCTTCTGAGGTAATTACTGTTATTCTCGTAAGCACTGAGAAACATGATGTGCAAAATCAATTCATAACAGTTGCGGCAGGTAAAGGAACTACAGAGGTTGCCTGGCTGATGAAGTGCTTGCTATACAAGCCAGAGGAGCCAAGTTCCATGGCCAGAACCCATCTCTGCCAGAAGCTGTACAGAGAGGCATGATTGTAGCTTAAGTGCTACAATGGCAGAGAAAAGTGGATTCCTAGGCTCATGGGTGAATTCTGTAGGATCAGTGAGCTCCAACCTATCCTACCTGGTGAAGTCCAGGACAGCAAGAGACCCTTACTCATAAGAAAAATTGAACGATGCCCTAGCATTGCTACCAGGGATTGTTCTTCAGACTCCACAGGTAGGAGAACACATGTACACCCATATCTGCATACACTTGCACATGTCCATGCACAGGCATACACCCATGTATGCACACACACAGATACACACACACACACACACACACACACACACACACACACACACACACTCTGTGGCAGGCAGAATGTAAATGAGGCTAGAAATGGCTGGGCAGGTGCATGTCCTCTCTCCATTTCTCTGCGTGTACTGCCCGTGATGGATGGTATGCCACACCCACCACTGGGTTCTTGTTTTAACTAATCAAAGATTAAATTAATGTGTGTGGGCTTGACCTAATCAAGTGATCTCTTTACTATTCTCTCCCACTGATCCTGAAGGAAGTGAGTGGCTTTGGGGTTTGCTGGAAAGAGGGCATCCTCTAGGAAGTGTGGGCAGTTTTAGTGGGGAGCTACCAAGAAGAAGGGGCCCACAATTGTTTAAATACTATGTCCCCCAAAATGAATTCTGCCAAAGATCTGTGACATAGGGGGAGCACCTCAAGCTTGAGGTGAGATCACAGTCCCACTGATATACTAAAAACAATCTAAGAAACCCTTGAAGGATGCAGCTAACCCACAGCTATACTCTTGACCCATCAAAATTAAAAAAAAAATAATCAATTCATATGGTTATGAGCCACTGAAGCTTATAGTCTTTTGTAAGCAGTGATAGAAAACCAAAGATAATTTGGTTTGAACCATGAAAAATAAATTTAACTGACATAGTCACTCTTCGCATTTAACAAAACCTGGCTGCAAACTTTTAATAACCCACAAAACATGATGTCACTCATAGCAAAGGAAAGCAATCACGTAGCCTAAAGTATTATGGTTAATTACAAAGAAAAATCAGTGTTTCATGATCTTGCCTCCTTATGTTCTTTGGATAATATACTGTTATCATTGGCAATGACTCTTCCAATCATTCTTGGGTGACTTTGCAAGAAATAGGCTAGACCTCTCTCCCAATTCTCCTAGATACTTTGGTTTTAGACTCAGACACTCAAAAATGATGTTAAAAGTCCTTTCCCTAGACCACAACGTCTTGTGGTCTTTCACGACTGCACCCACCATAGTGAAATTCTCAGATTACATTTTTTAAGGGTGTTCAGACTCAGCTGACCATAATCTAAGCACTGTTTGAGTCATGCTTTTTGTATCCTCATCTAAGCACCAACCCAAGTGTCAATAGCATACTGCACAGGACAATTCTCAAGCACTGATCCCAAACACCTGGGATTCTGCTTTGTACCTTTGTCTGGTGTTGTGCTGTCTAGTTTTATGTCAATGTAAGAAAAGGACTCCCAACTGAGAAAATGCCTTTATTAAGACTTGTCGGTAGGCAATTCTGTAGTGCATTTTTAATTTTTTTATTAATGACTGATGTGGGAGGGCCCAGATCACAGAGAATGGTGCTCAAAAGCAAGCTGAGCAAGCCATGGAAACCAAGCCAGTAAGCAGTATTCCTCATTGGCCTCTTCTTTAGTTCTGGCCTTGACTTCCCTCAGTGAAGTTCTGTTACCCAGAAGTATGAGATGAAATCAACTGTTTCTTCCCCAAGTTGCTTTTGATGATAGTGTTTTTATCACGATAATGGAAACCATAACTAGGGCAGTTGCTAAGTCACAAGGATACCTGCCTCTAATAACTCTTGAGAATAATTTTTTTAAAGCAGACATTTGGCCAAGTTCTATTGCTAGTACCTAACATCACCTTGTTTTCTCCTTGTTTGTAGAAGTCTGAGTCTCCAAGATGATATAAAAATGAAATGTATGATAAAAAAAAGATTATTAGTCTCCAAGTTGATGTCAAAATGAAATGTGTGATAAGAAAAAAAAAACATTCATCATAGAATCTTTGTTGTATATCTTAGTAATGCAATAGCTAGTACAGTAAACAGTTAAAGTCCAGTCATAGCACATACATGTAAGCAAGCAAATACACCCATATACATTCACTCACATTCATAATTACATAGCTACACACTCACACATACACACACTCAAGTTCAGATGAACCTAAGCTCTTGACATTTTAATAGTCTATTTTTTCTTCTATATGTGATATTATACCAGAGAGAAGAGTCATCTCTCTCTTTGGAAAAGAAACCAGTGTAAACCATAGTAAACCAACACAATATTGTAAAAAAACAAGGCCTATGAGAACACACTTTTGAGATTATAGACTAGTTATAATTCTAAGATGAAATGAAGTCATGAGAGAAATATGGTTTTTCTTTTCTTTCTTTCTTTTTTTTTCCTGAATAGTCTTGGCAAGAGGTTATATTTATTTGTCCATTTGTACATTCATTCATTTCTGTTTGTATGTGTGTGTGCATGTAAGTGTGTGTGTATGTGAGACAGGGTTTCTCTGTGTAACAGGCCTGGCTGTCCTGGACTTGCTTTGTAGACCAGGCTGGCCTTAAACTCACAGAGATTCACCTGCCTCTGCCTCCCTGAGTGCTGAGATTAAAATTGTGCACAACCACACCTGGCTTGGATGTCTTTCTTAATCACTCTCCTTGTTGTTTTTTGAGACAGGGTCTCTCTAAACCAGTAGTACCTTCTTTATCTAGACTGACTGGCCAGGAAGCCCCAGGGGTATTTTTCTTCTCTATGCTGGCTCTGATGACATTGGAATATTCTTTGTAAGGTTTTTTATTTGTTTTTGTTGTTGTTGTTTGTTTGTTTGTTTTTCCAATTGCTATATCAGATAAAGTGTGTGAGTGCAAGATCTGGTCTGAGAAACTTCAATGCACATTAGCAAGTACTTTCCTGAAAGCAAAAAAGATTCTGAAGCTTGAATAACAAGCATCTATTGAATCATTCATTGTACTCAACAAAATCAAAGAAAGACCTAATTGAGTTGTCAGCTGACTGATCATTAAAATAATAATAGACCACGATGTAATTTTTGACATGTACCTCAGAAAATGTTCAAAGAGTTGAGTGATGTTGCCATGACAAAACTCCTTCAAGTCACATCTATTTATTTATAGGACTTTTTTTTTCCTCAACACATACATTTTTAAAGCAAACAAAAGAATTGGATTATTAATGATTCCAGTCACATTCTACCAATAAGCTATATTCTTTATGAGATACGTACTCATTGGAAATGACAATCCTCATTTCATGTGGTCTTTGCTTGAAATAAAATTTACTTCCTACATTTAATAAATATTAAAATACTGTTTGATCCTGTTGAACGGTATTAGCAACTGTTATACCGAATGGAAACCTAACAGAAATATAATTTCCAAGTTTTTCCACATCTTTTGTGACAGGGAAGACAAATAGAAACATGTCACATTAAGATACATTTTAGACAATCGTTACCATGAATGTGGCAACTCAAGGACAAAGGAACAATACAAAAAGGAAAGTTATTTATACAGCATTTAAAATAGATTTGTTTGGTGTATTCAGAGTCTTTGAGTACTTTCTACCAAATGATCCAGCTGTTTCAGTTAATTCTTACAGTGTACCAGAAACTGTGTCCCAAGCAACTCATTAAACATGGTAAAAAACAAAACAAAACAAAACAAAAAACCTGTGGCCAGTATGTAAGCAAAACTCTTTAAGATCTGACCACACTCGACCCTCTGTTCTCTGAATAGGAGCACATGTATTCTGTTAATGTGTATCTCTCCAGCACATGAATCCATCCCACCTCCTATTCATGAGCCACGTCTTCTTCATCATCTGTTTGATCTCCATCTGGACTGCCTGTGATGTCTAGCCTTGTGTTAGACTCACAGCATAACAATGTGCCCGGTCTATTTTTATTATGAGTCATCTAAAAACAAGTAATAAGTTCATAATCAGAAGTATGTTCTGACTTCTCTATCTGTCATTATGAATGCCCTGTTCTTGGTCATTTTTCCCTCCCCTCCACAAATCTGAGTTCACATAGCTCTCAAACTCCCTTTTACAGCTTCCTAATCCCTCCTTTTTTGAAGCATGTGAATATAAGCTTAGTTTTGGGTGACTACCAAGTGATTCACTTGGATTGTGGAAAATAACCCCAGATCAATGTCTTTTCTTTCTTTCCTACATTGTGTCTAGTCCACTGTATTTCTTCCTTTATGAGGGTATTACTCTGGCATATATCCCAATTGATGGAAGATCTCCAGAAAGGAGTGCTATTAGCAATATCAGTTACATGCTTACCCCTTAATGAAGCAGCCAGCTTAAGAAGCTTTAGATTTAAAGTATCTACCCCTGTACTATTATTCAGTTCTAAGTGAGGCAGTCCACCAACTTTCTTATAAGTAATTGGCTGAAGCTAAAAGTCTGAGGCGCCTATATTAACAGACTGATTAAAGACGTGAGCTGTACTGGAAGGCAAAGTCAGGTACAGGACTCCGAACAGTACTGAGATGAAGATTTATAAAATGAGTGTTAAGGTAATTTACAGTGGAGTTCATGTTCATATTAAGTGAATCAGTGGACAAACTGATAAAATAGATGGTCTCATTATAATGTTCAGATCAAAATGATTTCTACGGTGTGGGAAAATGTCCACAGTTTCCATCCACTCCTCTTCCACTGTCATTTATTCTTAAGTAGATAGGTAACATCATTGCCTCACTATGCTATAAATGAGGAACAAATAAAACAAAGTGACGCTTTATTGATGATGGTCAGGGTTTACTTGGTCCAAAGAGAAATAGAAAATCTTAATAGGGGGGAAGAGGATCTTGTCCAGGTAGAGGAAAACTTCATAGAAATAATCTGCATATGCAGCTTTATGTTGCTCAGTAAGAGTCTCAAAATGAGGAGGAATGACAAGCCTCAGTTCCTTCTGGGCAGAAGAGTGTCCCGTAGACACTCTTCGTAATCTTTCTTTTTCTTCAGCCTCACTAATGTGAGACCAACATTCTTAGGCACAGCTGTCTTAACCTGAGGTTGTACATAGGAGCAGATTGAGAGCCATATTCTGTGGGACATCACAATGAAGTATCTTCTAGGTTAAAATAAATCAAAATGATGAGGGCCCACAGAGTTCACAGAAAATGCTGATAAGGTTTCACTATATCAAATACACAGCGATTACAGTTTGTGATTTGCATTTCTTGTATGTGAGTGTTATAGCACCTAGGGCAGCTGCAACAAATTAGGGCTTAGAAGTGATCATTGTGAAGAGTTGGAAATTGAAATATAGCAAAAGACACGGCTAGCCTTAAACTTCAGGCTTGAATGCTGCTCTTTAAACATCCAATAACTCTCATTTAGTCCATCAAAACCATTATTTCTTCAGATGAGCAATTACAGGGCTTTGGGCTGTGACAGAGGTGCTTTCGAGTGCCTTCCTGCATTCACAGAGCACAGAGCACTTTAGGGACTAGTTCCTTGGGAGCTGTAAAGGCGAGCTAGCTACAACCTTTGGAGATCAGAGTGGGAACAAAAGAATTCGTAAATTTCTTAGGAATAGCTTGGGAAAGCAAAATTCAAAAAGGAAAAAGAAAGATATGTTTGCTTTTCAAGAGTCTTGGGAGTTCTCTTACCAGATACAGTGCAGAGTTCAAGTCCAGTGTGCATTTATTCTGTAAGTGTTTCTTAAGGGCATACTCTAGGCCTCACTTTATACTAGTAATTGTATTTACTATGGTGAACAGAACTACATCTCAGCTTCAGTGAAGTTTACATTCTCGGAGGAAAGCAATTAAAATAGAGATGAGGAGAGAAAGGGAAAGTTACAGGAGAGCTGGAAGGACAAGAGGAGTGTGCCCCTCTAGTGTTGACCTAACCTGCAGAACACCTGCTGTTCTCTAAAGAACAGAGTGCATTCATGAGACAGACCTCGTTTGCCTAGCTATCACTAGTGCTTTACAGCTATTGCTGCATTATGTATTCATAGCCATTCTATTGGCCCAGTGAATTTGGTCATTATATACACTCAGTTTTGCAGATGAGAGGGAAAAGAAAAAGAGAGGGAAAAGGGGGTAAATGATTTGCTCAATATGACAGCAACCTAGTTGATTCCAATGCAGAAAACTTGAATCCCGAGCAATAAGGAGGTTCAGGTTTTGAACATGATTGCTTAATAAGAACATGGCAGGACCCTGGAACTATACAATCCCTGCTGTTTGAGTTTGGACAAGCTTTTTCCATTTCCAAATACTAAGAGTTGTTTGGCTCTGTGATGTTGAAGGCCCTTAGGAATTCTCTCTCTGACTTTGTGATATCACAATTTTTGAATCAACTCTGCAAAATCCTGAACTGCTTCGTGATAGAGCTCTTCAACAGAGGAAACTAAAATATCTCACACCCAGACTGACTTTGTTCCCCGCTACAGAATCTGCCTGACAGGGGCAGTGAAATGTCTCTATTTGAGTTACATCTTTTGGTGAAGATCTTAATCAGGATGACTCTATCTACTTAGCACCGTTTCTCACATTCTTATCCAATGTTCCTTAAGGAGATAGTTGTAAAGATAAGAAGAAGGACAGCTTCAGCGCTGACCTGCTGTAGAATGTGCTTAGTTAGCCCTATTGCTGGAAATCTGAAAACCAAAAAGATGTTGAATTTTTACAAGGGCTCCTAGTAGCCATTCATTTTGATTTTTTTTCTATAATTGATTTCATGGATACACAATGTGTACACAATCCCCCCACAGTCTACTCCATTTCAATGCAAAGAAGACAGGTAAGGACTTGTTAATGAGCTATTTTATTTTTTATATTTCAAGTGAGAGGTAGATAAAACTAAGAATGAATAGGTGATCTAAAGACACAGCCCTTGTGTGGGGCTGGGTGACCAGTTCTTATGGGAAAGTAAGATTTGCTGACTTGAAAGTGAATAAGGTTTTAGAAATAGAAAAATGTGTGTAGGATTCAGTAGAAAGTACATGAAAAGTGGATCAACAGTGGAAAGAACTGGAGTTTGAGGGCTATTTGTTGTCTACTGAAATCGCAGTGTCCTCCTCCCACACCCTCCACTATGCATCCTAGCAGATCCTTATGTGGCTAGGTCTTTCCCCAAGGTAAAGTCCTCATCAACACCTAAGCTTACCTCAGTCAGCACGGTGTCCTGCTGCTACAGATATTAATGGTATTATGAACTTGTTTAGTGTAAGTGTGTCTTTAACGCGCATTATTACATTATCCATCAGAGGAGTGTTGCCCTTAGCAACTGGCATGAAGTTATCTCTGGTCCATTGCTAATTTTATATCTCTTTGTTGGGTCAGCTTTACTGCTTTCTCTGCTTCATATTACTTCTGGGTTATAACTCACAGCAGTTTAAAGCCATCCTCACCTTATGACTGGGACCATCAGTGTTGATTGCAATAGAGCAATGAGCCTTGAGTGCATGGGGTCAGAACAGAACAGCGGTCATTGCTATCATGCTTTTCTTTCTTTGTTTTTAAGTATGCTCTTGATAATAACAGCTAGAACAAATAAAGAACACAGATCTCTACTGTCTGAAATTTTATTTGGAGAAATTTATACATAGATGCTAATTATTTTTGAAATTTTGTTATCTTTTTCCTGTGACCTTGAACATTTATTTGGGAGATGTTTTTAAAACAAGATACAAGGTCATATGGCCATTTTTGGGTAAGCTAAAAAAAATGACAAGAAAATAGTGTGCAGGCCTAGTTAGTATATCGTCTGGTCATCTTGGAGGAATGGTTTCTGTTACACAAGTTTGAATCTGCACTAAACCAGTAAAGGTTGGAGCAAAGATTTTATTTCAGAGTAAGAAATCAATTTTATAAACAACTGTTCATTTGTTTGTTTGGCTAGACTTGAATTTGAATGAATATTTATGGATGAAGTCATTAAATATGTTTAAGAACAAATCTCTTTGATTTCACATTCCAGTGGGTGACCCCTCTTAGGTTGAGCCCTTTTCTTCAACTGTGCAATGAGAAAGTGACATGGCTGACCCTAAAGGTCTTAAGTGAAACTATACACAAATGACTGTCTTATTTTCTCTTTTCTCTATGTTATAGGAGTGCACTGGGTAGAATATTTCATGTGACATCAATGAGATTTGGTTTTGTAGTACAACAGTCTGAATCACTAACAATAATGCTGATAATATCCTTGCCATCAGTAGAAACTTGAAATAATACATATTATAGAAATGTAACGATCAACTCTGCCTTGATGATAATTTCAAACAAAAACTCAACTATTTCCGAATGCGGCACTTATCTTTCCTTGATGATATTAAACAAAGATTGTTGTAGGCGACTATTTATATTTACCATTGATTCATCTTCTGGTGATGCTGCTGTTAATCCTAAACAACTGTATAACCAAATCACTACACAGAGACTGGGTTTATTTAGTTAACCTAGACCGCAATGCTGGGCAATAGTTGCTCCCTCCTAAACCTCCAACCCCTCATAATTTCAAACATTTAGATTTTACCCATTATACTTGCTTTTTGTGAAATCTTAGGTCTGGTTCATTCTCCACATAGCTCCAAGATCTCTCCTCCAGCTCTCTCTCCCAGCTCTCTCCCACCTTTTTTCCTTCTACTCTTTCCTGTCCTCTGGCTCCTCCCTTCTTTCCTGTCCTCTGGCTTCTCCTCTCTCCCACCTACTTGCTTTCCTTCCTCAACATTGTGGCTAGTTGCTTTATTTGGACGTTAACACAAAGATGAGATGGGTGATGCTTAGAATAAACACCACAGTACAGTATCTGGACTGAAACCAGAGAGAGGGGGAGAGAAATCAGCATTTGAATGAACAAAGGTAAGATATATACATTTCAAAAGAACATTATACCAACAAAAGATTAAATTAAATTTTTCTATTGGGTAGGCTAATTTCTGGTTAATGGAAATATTCTCTACCAAAAACCCCTGGCATATATGTGCAGAACAGTTTATCCATAGTGGCAATTAGACATCTTTACGTATTAGCTATTAGCTCATTAGCATACTTTAGAAGTACACAATAGGAATTTGTGTAATTAAATTGAGATCTTCTTTATTCCATGTTTGGCCTAACTAACCACTTTATCAACTTACATTCAGTATATATCTTCTACCAGGTCAAGCAAAAACCCTCTTTAAAGAATTTATGTTCTTTGCATCCCATCTTCCTGCTTTGACCCCTTATAGTAAAGCCTGAAGGAATGTTTCAGTTGCTTTATGAATAGTGTTTTGCATGTTTCTGCATAGATTTGCATGTTAAATTAAGGAAGTTTTAATTCCAAGGTTTGTGATACAGAAATCAATTAATAAACTCAGGCAAATTATTCCAATTATATTCAAAATCAGTATTAAAAGTTGACATTGGAGGCTCAAGTTAAGGTTCTTAGCTTTGCTCTCAAACCATTTCAGGCCTAAGTGAAAAACCAAAACAATAATGGAAAGAAAAATTCTATGCCCAGTTATGACACAGAATCAAAAAATTATTTGTGCAAAGAGTTCCAAAGATAATCTGAAAAACTATTTCCAATGATCTACAAGGCCCTTTGTGATCTCTGCTATGGAATGAATGAATTCAACAAATTTGCATAAAACAAAACTCAGCTTCCGATGTGGCTGCCTTTTGGAAATAAACTTTTTAAGAGGTAAATAAAGAGGAAGGCCCTCTCTGTACTAGAATTTGAAGAAGAGGAAGAGATGGAGAGAGCTGTCTCTGGGTGTCTATGCACCCATAAGGAAAGGCATATAGCAGGAGGGAAACTCCCCCTAACCCCACCCCATGGCAGGACATAATCTCTCCCAAGAAATTCACCTACCAGATCTCAGTTCAGAGCATACAGGTGCCAGATAGACAGCCTGTGATGCTGGTAAAGACAGCTAGGTAGACTGAGTTGATTCTGTCCTCTGTCATGATTTTCATTCTGATATACTTAGGAACATGACTCTTTTTCACTCCAGAGGACACTACATTTTTCTGTCTTTGCACAAAGTGCATCTTTTCTGTGCTCTTCTTTTCCATCACATATTTGGCATGGTCAAGTTGATGACCATCTTTAGGCCTTTGCTTCTATGTCAGTTTTCCATAAGGCTGTGTGAAATCACCTTGTAAATGATTGCAGCCTGCTACATCTTGGCTTGGATACCCTGAACCTCTTTAGGCTGCTTTGAATTTTAGTCTTTTGTTTCTATTGCAATAATCACCATTATAGTAGTAGTACAGGTTATTTATTTCTTCTTCAACTGATTAGTCTTCTCTTCTGGTTATTGGTGTTTTCCAGCTATGTAGAATAGCATATATATATTTGTGATATATATTTGATAAAGGAACAAGATTTTAGAAAGAAATATTCAAAAGATACATCTTGGTGCTGCTTTTTGTTTCATTCATTAAGATTATGTATAGCACTGTGAGTATTTTCATTCACTGTTTAATTCATTCATCCAAACAGCACTGCTTCTAAGGTAGGGCTTTTATACTTTTTTAAAATACAAAACTCCTTCCTGACCAATAAATTTTATGTGATCTTGTGTATATAGGTATATAAAAATAGGTATAAAACCAAGCCATGTACTAAGAAATTATAAAGAAACTTAATTGAAAACAGACATTTAATATACATATAATTTTAATATTTATTAAGGAAGCTGGGGAGTTATGTTAGTGAGTAAAAGTATTTGTTGTGCAAGCATGAGGAATTGAGTTATGATTCTCAGCATCTAAGCAAAAGCTAGGCAAGGTCATATATGCTTGTAACCCCAGTGTATCAGAGCAGACATAGACGGATCCTGAACATTCACTGGGCAGCTAGCTTATATATTAAAACTGCTAAAGTCAACTTCAGCGAACTGTCTCAAATGAGCAATTCCGAGAATGATAGAGCAGAGCACTCTTTGTTGTTCTCATGTCTCTATGTGTGCAAATGAACACACACAAGCATACACACAGAGAGAAGGAGAATATAATTTCCTTATTTTCAAAACGAAAGACAAAAACAAATGTACATCCTACGTACATTTGCTAGATATAGATGTGCTTGATTATCTAATCCAATATGACCCCCAAAGGCACATATTTCCAACTTATATGCTGAGGAATGACAGTTAGAATGAGACTAAAAGTTTTGTTTCTGTAATTAAAACATTTCTGTAAGAGCATGTCCAGTAAAAGCATTGTAATTCAAAGCAGGCAATGTTCTCCTGTCTGAAGAGCAGTGTTTCAGGTTGCATTTGTTGGCACAGTGAGGCATGATGGCAGGCATAGCACAAAGATCATGTATGTGTGTTCCCAAGCATGCAGTGAAGTGGCACAATGCAACACTAGAAAGCACTGCAGACACATGTGATTTGTTACATGTTTAATTTTTAGTCGTTGTACATTCAGTAACTTTTTATTTATTGACAAATATTTTGCAACTCCTTTTATTCACTCACATACCCTATATAGACCTGCAATCCGCCAGTTTAAGAACCTGTCTTCTGTAGCATTAGTAGGTACTGGCAACTGGTACTGGGAGATGAGAAATACCGTTGCCAGCTCCGTTCTCAGAGAATCTAGTGCCAGGCTGATATATGGTGTCATAAGCATGTTACTGCCAGATGTTTTTCAAAGACACATGTTAGGAAAGGACACCAGTCAAACACTTTTTCCTGAAATTAAAGATAAAATATAAACCAACGCTGCTCAATTTGAAGAGAGACAGGGCCTTACTATCTGGCCCTCTAAGCCATTGACAACTCTCACTCCATAGCTTGTGTTCACACAGGGCATGAAGGAGCCAAATTATTTTTTCCTCTCTCTCTCTCTCTCTCTCTCTCTCTCTCTCTCTCATTATTGTCAAGGAAAACACAAACACATTTGGCTTCAGGGCAGAAGGGGCGTAGGTCATGATCTCACTGTGATGTGTTCAATTTGTATATTCTTTTAGACGCTGACTTCTTGAACTCCACAAGATGTCTAGAGGCTCAAGGATTAGGTCTCTTAATGTAATTTGTTGTGGCAGCCGCTAAGATCTCTACATTGTGAATATCATTGGAAAGTGGTCTGGACCAATGCATGTTAATTTGGGATATTTTTCTTCTACAACCCAGGATATCAGATTTGCATGTCATCACATGGTAGGCTCGCCCTGTGGGAAGCCACTGCTAAGCCTAAGGGAGATTGGCAGTCTTCCAGCAGCCTTCCTGGGTTGGTTGCACTGACTGCAGTTACTCAACAGCCTTTGTAGCAATTTAGTCCAGGAATCTTAGATGAACCTGGGGCTGGATAGAGGGTAAGTGGTATAGAGAATTAGCTATACTATCATGAAGACTGAAGTTCATATTCCAGAAACCAGACTTAGCTCTAAGAGGTTTGATGCCTTCTTCTGGCATGTGTGTGTACACAAGCATGCACATATAGACACACAAACACCTAAGGAAATAGATCTTAGGGCCAAAGAGATGGCTCCATGCTTAAGAGCACTGGTGTTTGCAAAGGATTACACTTGAGTTCCCAGCATCCACATGGCTGCTCACAACCATCTCTAACTCCAGCTCCATGGGATCCAGTGTCCTCTTCTGATCTCCAAGGGAACCAGGCACACACATGGTGCACATTCATATTTGTAGGCAAAATATGCATTCAAATAAAATAAAATAAATCTAAACTATAAAAATCTTTTAAAAATGTGGTCCTCTCAACATGTTTTATGGTCTTGTACCACATTTTATTTTTTTGAGTAAAATAGTCCATGTAATTTAAGCGTTAACTCATGTTTACATTTAGTCACCATTTCTATAAAGTTCAATAAATAATAATTCATTTACTTCATTTAGATTTTTGTTACATCATGACTGTTATGAATTGACACCATAAAATTAAGGGGAAAAATGTCATGCATATAGATGAAACAAGCTTAAGAAATCTCTGGTGTTGAAGAACTTGTGACGTTCATTGAATCTTATGTCACCAGTCCATCGTCTTTGCCTGCTAGCTGTCAACCTGATAGGGAGACACTCTTTGTGTAAGCAACCTCGCCCTGCACAAAACTCATCTGATGTTTGCTCTCCATCCTGATCAGAAAGTTCTTCCTGTTACCCCCAAATCTTCCTCACTGGAGCTGTTTAAGAGAAGTGTGTTAAAACACACTGTCCCTCTTTTGTGTGGCAGTTGTTTAACCATTTAAAAAATTATTTGTTTATATATTGGTGTATTTACTTATTTATTTTGCAACTCTCTGGTCCCTTGGCATCAATCTGCTTTAGAATTCTTAGAGCTCAAGTTATTGCATCATCAACTAGATGTGTTATTGTTGGTCTCTAATCTGTTCATAATGTCATGTGCTGCTTCTCTTATGAACCAATTTCTGCTTTATTCTGTCCTGCTCTGAGGCTTCTACCTCTGCTTTTACCCTCATGCAATTTCCCGGGTTTTATTGAGAAACTCCTTTTATTCTCTGATGAGATAGGAGTAGAATGGAATCTTTAAAGTCTTTTCATCTCTTCAAGAGGTTTAACCAGTTTTAATTTAAAACATGTTTCCTGCCTAATCAACTTGGCATTTACTAGAACCATTCTGTTGGTATAATATCAAGCTAAAAATGAATTACAGAATACTCTATCCCTTTCATAGTTTATTGTTTATTGATGAGTCCACAGCAGTACAATTGCTTGAAGAGGGGCCTAGTTTCTGCCTGTTCTCTGTCTCTTCCAACTTGCTTCTAAACCGCTAACATCTAATATTTATATTTTTTCCTTCTATAGGCCTTAGACAAATTCCATGGCAAATAACAAGCAACTATTTACTTCATTTAGTTCTTTAAAGTTCATGTTCTTGCTAGAATACATTCGCACACACTGATATGCATTTACAGTCACTGTTCTATTGACCCCCACCTTTTGAGACTCCTTATGCTCCACTGAACTGTCTTGTGTATAAGAAATCTTGCTTGAACCAAGAGTTGGGTGGGTTGGACTGTCCTTTTTCTACATGGAAATGTATTGAACAAAGTGATATTATTTCTCATCTGATAATATACAATGTACAGCAGATATTTAGGTTTTAGATGTGGTAGAACTTGTTTGTTTGATTTAACAACCATGGCATGGAAGATAATATGCCTATCTGTTAACTTAATGTGGAAGTAAAATAATCAACGAGTAACATTTTTATTTGAAATGTATTCTATATATGACAATATATAAAACATGTGTGCTGTAATATAAGAAATAACAAGAAAAGTTCCATTTAGCCATCAGACAATCTGAAGCAAAAGAGCATTGCTAGTAACATAGAACTCCTCAAACTTCTGCCAAGCTTGCTTTTCTGGATATTATTAAAATCATCCTATTCTTCTTACTTTCAGATTTATTGCATATGTTTTAAACACTTAAGAATATAGAATTTCCTTCCTTTGGATTGAGACATATATAAATACAATTACAATATTGCTTGTAATTTCAGGTTTAACCTTCACTGTATATTTTATGTACATTAGTATATGCAGCCAAATTTTAATTTTTTACTAGTACATAAACGTTCTGTTTTACAGTATTACAAGTATATTTATACACACATATATTTTACTTTTGATGGACACATATGCTGTCTAGATTTTTGTAAACAGAACTCCACTGGGAAGCCGCAGAGTTGGCTGAGCAGTTACAGACATTTGCTGCTGTCTAGAAGACGAGAGCTTCATTCCCAGCACCCACACAGCAGCTTAAAAAATTTTTTAACTCCAGAATTAGGGGACTCAACAGCCTTTTCTTGCCTCTGTAAGTGGCAGTAGCAGGCACTCACGTGGTGCACAGACATACACACAGCCAAAACATCCATACACACTGAAATAAACAGACAGACACCCCCCCCCAAAGCTTTGCTGAATGTAGGAATAAAGTAATCCCTAACAAACCTTTCTCTAAGGCACATAACTGAGTTGTGTTTATTGGAAAATGCAAATTTTGAAGTCCAGTTTGAAATGATAATAACATACTGGGTGCAAATGGTTTTATCAGTTACACAACTCAAGGACAGATGAGAAATCCTGCTAAAACAAGTTCTATATAATACTCACCTTGCATAACTTTCAATTTGTTTTCCAATCTCATACATATGTAAAAATATTGGTATAGTTTAGATGTAAACTCCCCTGAATCCCAGCCAGGTGGCATATTTTCTTTTCTATAATTAAAAACTGGCTCTGCCTCCTCTTCTTGGAAATGCCTGTTCCTTCTACTGCCCTAAATTTCCTTTGGGTTATTTGTCTTTTTTTTAATGGCTTGTCTGTATTAATGCTCTATATATTGTATGTGTGATAAATATGTTTTCCAGTTTGTCTTTTAACATTTTTATAGTTTGCTATTCACTTTTAAGTCTTTAATTTACCTAGAATTGATTTTTGTGAATATATGACTTATGGATCCAATTTCTTTTTTTATGAGTAACCAATTGTCTCTGGATAATTTATTAAAAAGTAAATTAAAAAACACATTCTTACCATTCTGTTTTATAATGGTCTCCATGGTCATAAATCAAGATCCCAAGAACACACAGTCCTGCTCAGAGCTCTCTCTTTTGTTCCTCTCAAATATTTGTTTAGCACAGTGTCGGTACATTGTCTTAATGGCTTAGCCTTGTGTTCTATCATGATCACTACCTCTTCTCACTAGCTTTATTGTCATATCCCAGCAATATCTCTCTTCCAAAAATAATTATCTTTTATAGTATGGTATCACTTGAATGTTCTATTTTATTTACCTACATTCCTTGTGCTACTAAGGAATGAACTTGTAGCCTTTCACATCGGAAGGAAACACTGCCTGGACTTTCCCAGCTCCCTTCCCAGCAACCCTGAAAATGCACATTTTTCTTTTCAAATTCCACACAAATCCATGTAGTTTTGAATGTCTCTACATTAGACTTAGGGAAAGTCCATCTTTTTAATAGTATACATTAGAATGCTTATTCGTAGACCTTATTCCTATTCCTAGGTATTTTGTAGTATAGTTAGATATTTATATGTAGTACTTGTTAGAGATTTAATATGTATCTACATGTATAATGCATTCTGTGTAGGTGCACATGAATGCCACACATACACATATGTGTAACATGTATAATTAATATAAATTCTATATAATACAGAGATAATTGGTTCTAGATACATATATATATATGTACATGTATACATATACACACATATAATTTGGCTATCTAATTTGTTTCCCTTATTTCTTTCTCAGCCCTTTTGTCTTTTGTACATAGGAGGGCTACTGATTCTTTTTTTTTTTAGTTAATTTTGTTTCCAGCCACTTTGCTGAAGGCAATTATCAGCTGAAGGAGTTCTCTGGTAGAATTTTTGGGGTCGCTCATATATACTATCATATCATCTGTGAATAGTGGTACTTTTGACTTCTTCCTTTCTGATTTGTATCCCCTTGATCTCCTTTAGTTGTGTTACTGCTCTAGCTAGGACTTCAAGTACTATGTTGAAGAGATACAGAGAAAGTGGGCAGTCCTGCCTTGTCCCTGATTTCAGTGGGATTGATTTAAGTTTCTCTCCGTTTATTTTGATGTAGGCTATAGGTTTGCTGTATGTTGCCTTTACCATGTTTAGGTATGTGCCTTGTATTCCTGATTTCTCCAGAGACTTTAAACATGAATGGGTGTTGAGATTTTGTCAAATGCTTTTTTTGGCATCTAAGGAGATGATCATGTAGTTGTTTTTTCCCCTTCTGTTTGTTTATGTGGATTATATTGTTGACTTTCCATATATTGATCATTTTAATTAAAAGCATTGAGAATATTTGTTGTGCCATCAAATTCACACTTTAAATTATTCATATTTGAGGCTCCCATATTCTCATAATAAAACCTAAAAGTTCCATCAGTAATTTCCAGCTAAGAAGCCTTGGTTAATAGATCATAAAGTAAATGACCATCATTTTAATGCAAGATAAGACAATTTATTTCCAAATTTTGGCATCACTAAGTATCATTTATATAATAGTTTGTAAGAACGGTTGTTTAAATTTGTACAACATTGCCATCTGTGTTTGATACCTTGATGCCCTGACTTATTCTTTCTGACAATTAACCTGTCATTATCTCTGCTTACAAGGAAAACTTACTGGAAAGGCAGAGTTCTAGAGTTTCTACTGTTCATTTAGTAGAACCTGCCTCTACCTCTATTCTCTTTATATTAACAACTAGTTGCCTTACTACAATTCACAGGGTAGCTCGACTATAAGATTTACTTGTGAGGTCGATTTGTTTTTAGCACAGCACTTTACTACCCAACCTATCGGCTGCTTCTAGCACACACACATCCAACGCTGAGCCACCTTTTCTTCTCTCACCTCAGATCTGGACCCTGTGTAGCTTCAAAGAGGGCAGTTTGATCACAGGTCTATTAGATACATATGCACATCAAAAATAGACAAGGGTCTCTAAAAGGAAGAAAACAGGCTCATATGGTCCAAGGGGAAAGTTCATTCACTCAAAGACAATATACTGTACATATGTTATTTATACACCATCATTTTAACTCTTCTTCAATGAAAAACATCTTGTTACCATAGCAACTGCCATATTGCATGCTATCTTGGAGACTACTACATCATTATACCAGACACATAGAAAGGCACTCACATCCTTAAGTCATTTCAAAGTCTGTCATTTTAACAAAGTTTAAAGAAAAATAATAAATATGCATTAGTTGTCCCTCTTTTTTTTGCCTTAACACCACTTGTTTCTGCGTAAAGTATAATTCTCCTTAATTTTAACAAATAATGGAGTGATGCCAATTTATATCTCACTCAGTTAGAGGAAGAAACAGGCAGTAAAGCAGTTGAAAGGAGAAGAATTCTGATCTGGCGGCCCCAGCTGTATTGTGTCTATGTGCTTTTGCATTGGGAAGTTCATATCCTGTCAGACTCATGACATCTTCCTGAGCCACATGTGCCTCTGAACATGTGTGTCTTCATTCATCAGTGTGGAATTTGGACATACACATGATCTCCTGTCTTAATCTTTATCTTCTCATAACTATCATCTAGTCCCAAGGATCACACATACCATTACACATTTATTGGAAAAAAGTGCAGCAGAAATCTGGATGCCTACAAAATTCAGTATGAATTTTCAATATGAAATAAGCCATATTAGTAGCTATGAGTAGGAAATTCTCTCCAAAATATAAGGTAATATTGGCCAATTTTTTAATATATGTTAAGCCCTGAGCTAGCAATTATCTGTTTTAGTTTTTGACTGGTTAATGCCATATGTGTGTCATATTATCTATAGTAGAACCAGAGTTTTTCAGATAAAGGCTTTCTCTGAGATTTTATGGACACTATACAATAGATATGAATCTCAGACTCATAGAATCAGGCTCCAAAACACAAGTTCATTTCCTCCGTGCTGTACTCAATCCTTCCCTAGGCTGAATGCAAGGCTTTCTGAAGAACGCCTTTTGCTTGCTTGACCTTTTTCATGTCATTTTATTAATGTGTCTTAAAAGTTCTGATGTTATCAGAAAACTACTGTGAAATCACAATGAATTGATAAGTTGAACTATTTATAGATTGAACTTCAGTCAGTCCAAACATCCTTGGTTCTGTTAGTCGGATAAGGGGTACTGAGACTGGACTTAGGGATTCACTCTCCCTACAAGCAGGGTATCTTATGAAAGAAGTGGGAAATAGCAAATTCTGGAGAGGACGGAAGCCCCACAAGGAGAGCAACAGAATAAAAAAATCTGGGCACAGAGGTCTTCCCTGATACTCATACTCCAACCAAGTAGCATGCATGGAGATAACCCAGAACCCCTGCACAGGTGTAGCCCATGACAGTTCCATCTCCTAGTGGGTTCCATAGTAATGGGAACAGAGGCTGTCTCTGACATGAACTGATTGGCCTGCTCTTTGATCATCTGAGGGGAGAGCAGCCTTACCAAGCCACAGAGGAAGACAATGCAGCCACTCCTGATGAGACCTAACAGACTAGGAAAAGAAGGAAGGAAAAGAAAACCTCCCCTACCAGTGGACTGGGGGAGGGGCATGCGTGGAGAAGGAGGTGGAAGGAAGAGATTAGGAGGGGAGGGGGAGGGAACTACAGGCAGGATACAAAGTAAATAAAGTGAAATTTAAAAAAAAAATAAAAAGAAGAATTCACTCTCATTAGGTAAGTGCTCTCTCACTGAGCTACATTCCCAAGACCTATCTAATAGTTTTTAAAACCTTTTATTTTTGTCATAGGATCTCACTGAGCTGCCTGGGTTGGTCTTGAACTCACTCTACTCTTCAAGAAGGCCTTTAGCTTTATATCATGCTCTTTCAGCCTCCTGAGGCGCTGTGATGACAGAACTATGCAGCCAGGCCTAACTGAATGTCTCTGATTCTGCTCTACACATTCACCCATCATCTTGATCGCCTTTCCTGTAATTCTTTACATTCTCAAGTTGCAAACTGTGGTAATCATGAGTATGAACACAAACTAAACCTGAGGAAAATTGTTAGGTCTTGAGCCTAAAAATTCTTTCTTTCTATCACTAAAACAGTAAAATTTTTTGACAGGTAGAAATGACTTCAACAAGCCAACATACGAAGACCCAAAGTTCCTTTTCATGACCTCATCAGCGCCGAGGGACCCCAAATCTTCATGACATTTTTCTTTGGAAACTAGTAAAATGTGTAGCTCCTAACCTCTACCATCCAGGCTGCCTTTTGAAATTGCAGTTAAAAACTGTGTGAGTGGGGCATGTTTACAAATGCAGATACAAGGAGTCTATAGCCAAGAAGGTTCAGATTGAACAAGTGCAACCTATAGAGCTTAAGCATATAATGTCTTCAGGAAAGTGATTTAAATTCGAGAGTTGAGGTGCCAGTAATACAGCTGAGTGGGCAAAGGAGCTTACCACCAAGCCTGATACTTTTGAGTTCCATCCCTCAGACTCAAAGATGGAAGACAAAAACTGATTCCCACAAATTGTCCTCTGACCTCTACATGTGTGTCATGCCAGTCCATGTATTTTAAGTTCTTTCTGTTCATTTGCATTTATGATCCTGACATACTTAATCCCATCACCTTAACTTTATGTTCAGATTCTTAACTGAGGCTCATGTGGCTTCCATTTTAAAATTACATAGTAATCGTTACATTTTTACTTTCTTTTTTAAAAATGTCTTTATATTTAACAGTTTAAAATAAAAATGACTAACATTTTGCTTCATAAACATCTGTCCAATCATATTCAAAATTCTTACAGCAGTTATATGATGTTGAAGATTCATCTGTTTTTATTTTCTGTGCATGCTTGTTTCGCCTGCATGTCAATATACATGCATACACTATATGTGCCTGGCAGCCACAGAGGTCAGAAGAGGCTGATGAATGTGCCGGCACTGGAGTTTCAGAGGGTGGTCAACGGCCATGTGGGTGCTAGGAACAAAACTTAGGTTCTTTGGCAGAGCAGTAAATGCTTCCAACTGCTAAGCTATGTTTCCAGTGCCAGTTATACAATTCAAATGCTTCGCAGATAACTCTACATTTTTACTTAAAAATTTTTTGATCTTGTAATGACAATGATGTTATTGAAGGTTTCTTAGCAACGAAGAAATTGTTTGTTTTCTTCATTCTGATAAATTGGATAAATTGGATGTAGCAATGATCTAACACAAGTAAAAAATTAAAAGTTTTTCTCTGTAGAGAAAAACAGTTGTTCTAGAAGAATAGAGCCATCTAAGTGAATGGTTTTGTAAATACAGAAAACAATAAAAAGCACTTTAAAGGTAACTATCAAATATCTTAATAAAAGTAGATTAGTTTATCTATGTAGCTGCATCGTCGTTTAGTACTTATTCAAGGATTATAAGTGATAAGTGCCAGTTAATATGCAAAATCACTTTTTCTTTGATCACATAAAGAAGATAGCAAAGATCTTTGTTGTCATGTAAGTCGGCCTTTGGAAGGTCTCGATCACCCAGGAAAGAGATTATTTACAATATGATGTCCTGACATTTGGTTTTGTCTGCATTGGTTTTTCATGCATAGTTATTAAATTTTTTGCAAATATGCTAACAATTTGCAATACAATGCACTCAGTGCCCTGAAAGGGTATATATTTCCATTTATCTAAAGTAGCTTTTTAGTGTATTTGTTCTTTAGTTACTGCACTAAAATGTTTAGTAAGTATTCAGGACTTAGTACCGTGTGACTAGGGTCTAGTACTAGATGTGTTATATGTTAACTTCTCCAAAGATTATAATCAAGCAAGAGTTTCCCTCCATCTCTTATAAAACCTGTTAATTGTTTCAGGAAGTCATCGATTCCTGTTACTGAGTTAAAGCATACAAGGCTAAACAGATGGCTTAATGTCACAAAGTTATTGGCTTATATGACTCGATTTTTATCACCAGGCTTTAGATGAAAACAGAAAGCCATGAATAATAAATAGAAGGCAAACTCATGTACATCGGATCAAACTACTTTATAATATTAAAATGTTGGAGAAAACTTTTAAGAGAAAGCTTTGTACTTATAGTGGAATCATCGCAGAATACAAACGAATGCCTTTACAGCTAGCATACAAAAGACTGTGAGCTCAAATAACGTTTGTGGTACTCCACTAACAGATCTACTTACCTGAGCACACTTCTCACATTAGGCACTATTTATAATTATGCTGAATATATTAATCCTTATTAATATATAACATATATATAATGTATGCTATAATATACAATAAATAATACATTTCTCTCTATATATAATATATACAGAAAATGTTTTCCAAAATTGTTTGTTAGAAAATAATCAGAAGGGCAAAAACATCTCTCTTGTTAAAAACATTTATTGTATATAATTTTATTAACATTTTAACAAGATAACAATGATTGAAGCTATACTGAAATAAAACTATATGTTTATTTCTGGTTATTTACTTTAAAAAATATTAATGAAGCATGTTGTAAACATGTGGACATCCCTGATTATTCCCCTGTGAGCAAGTTTTGTAAGCAGAGTCCACGACATGATGTTCATATAGCAAGTATTCCTTGATGTCAACAGAGACAACTGATTTTCAAGAACCACAATAAAACCAAACCAACAAAAACAAAAACAACAACAAAAAAACAAAAATGCATCCATTATCCTTTACATACCCCTCCTGTTTTTCTGTCTTTTTTCTGTCCCAGTTTCCTTTCCACACACATATTGGATTATTTGAGATGGAAGGATAATGAGATTAACTTACATATGGTATATGATTTTTTTTTAAACAAATTCTCATTGTTTTCAGCCACTGTTAGTATGTTATTGTTGCATATACCTAAAGCAGACTAAACCGTGAAACAACAGCAACAGACAAAGTGCAAATAGGTGCATGCATTCATTCACTTTTAAAAATCATATGTTCTCACTTTCTACAAGAAAGCAGATATAGAATCATTCAGCATATTTTTGCCCACGCTTTCATGTTAAGATATTTTAACTCAAGATATTTTGATCAGTTGTATGGAATTTTCCAATAATTAAAATTCTAATCATTAGTATAACACTAGCCTAATTTTCACAAGATCTGAATATCAGTCTCTCTGTCCTTTTTCAAGGACCATCTTGCATATAAGCCAAATGAAAGTACGCGCCATCGTTTTTCTCTTCTCTCTTTTTTTTTTTTTTCGTAACACAATCCCTAACCCTTGATATTTTTTCCCATTCTTTTCGGATTATGTTACAGTTAAACAAATGAATCAGACACAGAAGTAAGAGAAGCACGGTGAACGCATGGAAGAAACCGGTCTTTTTGGTGAGGAACAGGCAAAGCAAAAGCCGTCAGAACTTTGTCCTCCACCCTTCTGCCTTTTGATGCTGGGGATCGCATGAGTAGTGGAAACAGATGCTATCAAGCCTACATTTTTTGGCTTGGGATAAAGGGAACAAAGGCTAACAGAATCATGCTGTTTTGCAAACTGACATACACACTTCATTTTTCCAAAATATTTCTAGCTTTAAAAAAAAAAAAAAAAACAGATTGTCAGGCTTGATGGGGCTGTGGCTGCCACTGTTCTTGCGGGGAGAGATAGCACCCACGCCAGAAGCCAGCCAACGGGGAGCTGAGAGTGTTGTTTAGAGTCAGGTTGTTAAAGGACCTGTGGATGCTACACTAACTACATGTTGCTCTCACTAAACACCCAACAGAAAGAAACTCACTGGAAGTGTTTATTTTGGTTCAGAGTTTGAGGGAGACGGAGAGCATCATGACAGGAAGGCAGTAGCGCTCGAGGCAGAGAGACAAATTCTGGTGCTCAGCTGGTTTTTGCTTGTGTGCAGTCTGGTACTCTTTCCTAAGACATGGTGCTTCTCACACTGCGCAGCATTCTTCCCTCTCACTTAAACCTTCCTGGAGACATCTCCACAGACTCATTAGAAAAATCAGGAAACCACAGTTCCCTTCTGAGTTCATCTTTAATTTTGTTTGTGTCCTTGAATGGGTGCCTTTCATCTTAGTCTCAGTTTGTCCATACCCAGGACCAGGTCATTATTGTAATACATAACCTTGATTGCTTTTCTCATGTTGAGGTGGGATTTTACTGTTTGTGTATTCCTTTACCATGGAGAATACCTTAATTAATTACACACCACTGTGGCAGATAAGTCTTCCCATTAAATATAGCATATGTGTGATTGGCTGATAGCTGTCATATATTGAATTAGTTACTTGGTAATGACAGCAATTAAAAGTTATTTGGACTTGAAATATTTCCAAACAAGATCCACCAAGACCTTAAAGCTACAGGCTATGATCTGTGCAAAGAGACAGGAGGAGGCCAGGCACAGTGTGCTGGAGGATGCTTGCTCTGGCTTTACTCATATAAAGCACCGTCAGCACAAATGACGGCTTCTTTTGATCTAAGAGCTTCGGCTTTGTTTCTTGGGTTACACTTACTGGTAAACTCCAAGGGTTAGTGTTCCCTGGGCGAGTACTGATATCATAAACTAAGCGAGAAGAGACTCTTTTCCCCTAGCCATTTGCTACCTGTTGGAGCAGGGTCTAAGGATAAAACAGTAGATTCTGATAACTTCTGTTAAAAGACCTTTGTTTCTCTAGCATATGCTTCAGTGTGTGCTTTTAGCCACCAAATGTAAAGAACCAACAAATGCTCCATTGTGACAGCAGAAGGCAGCAGGGACCTTGGTGTTCCGAGAAGACTTCATAACAGGAACTAGAAGAAGAATAGTGCTGGGAAGACCAAGTTCAGACTTGGTTAAGAAGCTGGCTCTCCTGGGGATAAATCCAGCTAAAAGGCTTATTTATGTGCTGTTTTGTGAAGACATTTGTTGCTGTTGTTTCTGTGGTTTTTGCCATTTTACTTGGTTATTTATGGTTTATGTTATGAACATAAAGGCTCCAAAAATCTGATTTCATTTCCCCAGTGCCCTCACACCTTATTGGCTTACAAGCTGCAATTTCACACTTTGGGGCACAAAACTCCTGGCGTAGATAAGTGGAAAGGAAACTGTGGGGAGAGACACATCTGGAACAAAGTTAAGGTGACAGGGATACCAGAATTTTATGTGAGAAATGAAAGACAACGTGGATAAGACAGAGGATTAAGGATGGCTCTCCGAAGGTGCTTTTTAGGGTGTCTAATCAACTGCAGTATTTTGTCAAGCTCAATAAAAACATCAAATTTAATTATTTCCTATAATTTACAGTGGGTCAAAAATTAGAGTGAAGAACTTAGAATTCAGTGATGCAAACATTCCTGCATCCTGCCTCTTTGCCTTGGTGCATTGCCCAGGATAGGACAACTCACGTGGCTCTAAAAGTGGCTCCAAGGCACCCAGAATATAATATTCAAGGTGTCTGGGGAGATTTTCCACAATGCCCTATGCTCTGCTAACTTTTTGTGAATTTCTAATTTATTAAAGGTGGATTAAAAAAAATCTTGCATCCCTATGAATCAGGAGATAGAAATGAATAGAGCTAAATTACATGTCATCAAAATTTTAAGGGGAGAAGAGAACTTTGTAGTTAGATAAAGCCATCAGAGAAACAAAACACTCTTAGCAAGCTATGGGTTGCTAATCATTTCAATAGCCTTCCCTGAAATACACATGTGGGGAACACAGTGTCACATTGGGTCAATTTGGACTGGAGCTTTTCCTTCTCACACAGAAGAAATGCATATACAAGGCTCAATTCGGGTTAAAATTAGTTTCTGTGACAAGTGTTTGAGTTTATTTTTTTGTATATATTAAATAATTTATCGTACTTTATGATTATTACTCACCAGCAAGCTTAAGCAGCTCACTAATAAAGCTAACACAGTCCACAGGACACATTTAGAACTGCTTAGGTAAACAGGGTAACCATTAGGATCCTTCGGGGGGGGGGGCAAGTGTGTGTATGGTTGTTGAATGCACAAAAACTTTAATTTCGCTCGTTAGTGACCTGGGTTTGATAGGCAATTACTTTGGTTATGAGAGTCCTGTGGTTCCTATATTACTCTTTTGAAAAGGAAAATAATGTGATGTAAAGAGCATTAAGAGAAAGTTTGCTCAGAAAGCAAAGAAGAGAAGAAGTACAGACATAATTTTCTTTTGAAAGTGTGCCCCGACGAGGTTTTCTGTTCTGTGGAGAGCTGCAGGCAGGAAGCCCTTCTGCCCACCTTTCACCTCTCACATTTTCTTTTCAAAGCCTGTCAAGCCAGATGGCCATAAATGCTATCTTTATTGAATCACAAACCTTGGTACTTTATCTGAAATATGCAAGTATTAATCAAAGTTCCAAGATCTGGTATATAAAACATCACCCTCTAAAGGGCAGAGAGTTCACTCCTACAAATTCTTTCACATATGGACAAAGACTGCTTAGAGCATGTGAAGAGGGGATTTTGTTGTTGGTTTTGACAGGACATGCTCAACAACAGAAAAACAATAAGAGCAATGGGAGCAACAGCAGTGAGGACAGGTGTCACTGAATTTCCTATTGAGTTCCTAGGATGTCGTGAAGCTGTGTGGCCAATTCTTTCGCAGGTCCTGAAGCCCAGCCCTGACATTGTTTTTCCGTAAACCAGTTTGCTCTCATTTTCAAGGAACTGATACCAATGGAGACAAACAATTGAAGCGTTTCTATCTACAGTGGTGCCTATCTGTGGGTAATTCTGTGGATTCCCAGATACTAGGAAGAATCTAAGCCACCTGCCGGCAGATTCTTTTATGAACTATCATGAAATGCCTGAGACTTTTAGAACACAGAAGCACAACACTGTTTCCCCAGACAGCCAATGGAATTAACAGACATGAGCATCTTCGTTCAACAGGCAGACACATACCCCTAACCTAATTGCCCGAGGCCGGAAGATTGCTGTGAGTTTGAGGCCAGGCTAGGCCAGTCTGAGTTATCTAAAGGAATAAAACAAGCAACAGAAGAAAAAAGAATTTTAAAAAATCAGTGTTGGATACTTATTTGAAATTATGGTGTTGTTAAGCAAAGCATTCTGAAGCTGATAGAATATTCATAATACTTGTAATATTTATCTGCTTTTAGTTATCCAGAAAATTTGTCAGGTATTATGAGTCTTGTAAGACCATAGATAAATTCTTTGAGTGGGGGATCATGTGGAGTTTGCCTGGGTTCTGAAGGAGGAACACTTGCCAATAGTGAGCTCATTGTTTTTTTTTTTCTTTTTTTTAGAAAAACAAATGATTTAAAACAAAAAAACAAAAAAAAAAAAAAACATGGATCCTCCAGTTGAATGTCATACAACCCATGATGACTACGTCTAGCTTTAGATGGTGGTTAGAAAGCCATCATCCAATAAAGAGAATAGTGACTTTTTGAGTGTTATGGCAAAGACTCTGCATCTGCATTTCATTTCTATTACTGCTGCGATGGTATTGGCGAGAGACCTGTCTTTGCTCCTACCCAGCACAGAAACATCAATATAAAACCTTTGCAGTCGCTGTGGTTTCCCCACCGAGTCTCACATATTTGGCTGCACATTTGACGTGTGAAACACAAGAGCTGTACCTAAGAGGACCAGCTCTCCCTCTATTGTACAGAATTTGTTCCAACTTGTCTCTATGCATCCGTCTGTATTGTAGACGAAGACTGCTTCTTTCATGAAGTCCCATAAGGCATTTCTGCAAGGAGCAACACTCATTTAACAAGTGCACTCTGCCATGAGGCGGGACCTGCCAGGAGCAACAGCACGCCTAGAACGGAAATGTTGTTTAATGAATATTTATTGATTATGAATATTCATTAAATTAACATCTTTATGGCCAGCCTCAGGCTTTGTAACTTATGTGGTAGTAAAGTGGTTAAGTAAAGTTTTCAACCAGTCTTGAAGCTCTTTGAGTTTTAGAGGATAGAGAGAATTCCCAGAGCAAGCTTTCTTCTGGGATACAAGGGGCTCCCAGATGTTTGATGTGGTCAGTTAATGTTTGGCATAGAAACTGCTGATTTTGGGATCAGGGTCAAATGACTTTATTCTCTTTTCCACCCCGCCTTTTTTATGATGCAATCATTACAGTAGTGTGCCCTAACTATGTACCCTCTGTGTTTTCCATCTTTATGCTAAATCTATCAGTCCTGACTCTCCCGCTTGGCGTAGGTTGCTGAGTTGGCTTCTGTCTTCAGGACTCTTTGAAGGTAGATAGACTTGCCCTCTTTCAACCCATTTAGGAGAACATAGTCTTTCTGAAACACATTTTCACTCAAGCAATTCCGCTGCTTAAAATTCATTAAAGATTTTCCGCTGCCGTTAACTGCAGTTCAAGCTCCTCAAGCTAGACTTGGATCTTGCTGTCTTCCTAGCTTCATGTCCCACTAGCTCCTGCTCTGATTTCAGTTTGCCAGCTGCGTGTGGAGCTTCTCATGAAGCCTCCTGCGGATGGGCCTTGGAGTGTGTCTCACTCTCCACTCCAGGAGCTAACTCTGTTCCCGTGGAACTGCTCATGCTTTCCTTATTACTCCTTGACTCCTTTTCCTCTAAAAGTCCTCCTTGGATCTCCGCAAACTGGCATCGATTCTTCTCCTTTACGACTTCATCCTATTCAAGCACTGTTGATTTCAGGTGCACCGCTCTGCAATGAAATTCCCTTCTACATTCCTCAGCCCCACATTGCAGACTATGGAATCCCGGAAATGTGCATCTATCTTGTCCACCAATGTCACCTCAGCACTACTTCAGTGCTCAAACACACCGTAGGCACTGAAGATCCAGGACAGTAGTGGAAGTGGTTTGGTTAAGGTGCAGTTGTGCTAGAATCCTTATCGAAAGGGATTATTTTACCTGGAGTTATGTCAAGTACTGGTTAAAAATAACTTCCATATATTACATGTTTCTGGAAAAAAAAAAGTGAGAGAGTGGTAGGAAAATATCATTATACACATTACAAGGCAAATTCAACCCAAAATTCAGTTTTCATTTGATTAGCCCCATTGGTTGTTTGAAATAATAACCTAGATGTTCACCTGGCTTCTATGTATATAGGAGATTGATTGTTGATACCACCAGCCAAGTATAATTAAAATGAAATAGATAGAAGGAGCTCAGAGAATATAATGGATATCCTATAATATAATATAATATAATATAATATAATATAATATAATATAATATAATATAGTAATGTAATATATGACAAACCTCCTTTAGACAGAAGTCTGGGAAGCAGAGCTGTTGCCTGTACTTCAGCGTGTCTTATACCTGTCTGTTCAGCATTCCCCTACCAGAGTCTCTCCTCTTCGGTGCATTCAGTAGTCCTCAGACCATGGAAGGGACTCTCTATCTGTACTGTTTACAACTGTAGCCCCAGTAGAATGCCCTTTTTTTCTCTTTGATCTCTAGGGAGAGTAATACCTTACAAGCACAGAAACAAGAAAAAATTGACTAAGGAGCTTATTTCAGATTGCTAAGGAAGTTGTTTTACTTTTGCAGTTTATTGTAAGCTGAGAAGCCAGCTCAAAAGATGCGAGTCCCAAGAGAAAGATTGCCTAGTTCAGTAACATGGATCACCAGTAGATTTTCCTTAGAGACCACTAAAACATGAATATAGAGAATTCTTTTTCTTATTTGGCTTCACTTGCAACATTTTCTAATTTTAATAAAATTTCAGTTACCATTATACAACTATAGAAGATATCATCGACTGTTTCATTAACTCTGTAACAGCACTGGTGAGGTGTCTTTGGGTTCTCCAGAGAAACTAAGCTAATTGTCTGTCTGTCTGCCTACTTAGTACTCTCTCTCTCATCTATATATCTGTATAATCTACTTATACCTATCATCTGTATCTATTATCTGTATCGGTTCATTTTGCATCCGTTATACGTAGAACAGTTTATGACAAGCTATTGACTCATGCAGAGGTTTTATGATCTTTTCTCTGCAAGATGGAGAGAAAAAAAAAATCTGGTTGTATACTTAAAAAACGTAGGGTCAAAAAAAAAAAAAAAAAAAAAACGTAGGGTCTAGAAGCTCTTTTTTTAAATCAGCCACTTAGGTTACAGCCTGATGCTGAATGTCTGAGAAAGTCAAGTGCTAAGAGCCTGCTGGAGAGTGTTCTTCCATGTTAGCATTTCCAGCAGCTCAGCTCTCTGCCCCCTTTGTGTTCCCTGCGTCTTACAGACTCAGGTCCTACCCACACAAAGTGAGGACCATCTTCTCTCCTGGGTTGCTGTTTAAATTCTAATATTTTTCCCAAAGCAGAAGTACTCAGAAACAGTTCTGAACTAGCTATGTGGGTACCCCATGGTCCAATCAAGTTGACATAAAATTTACTATCATGTGAGGTTAGCTCTGATTTTATTCTAGGGACAAACACAAGTCCCTCCTTTACACTCAGGTTTTATCCTCTCCATCCATGAAAGCGATTTTCATCCGATGTGTCTGCTTTCTAGCTGTGTTTGCCTTTTGAGTTGTCATTGATTTTTCAGGTGTTACTCATGCCCTACCTGGAAATAGCCACTAGATTTGAATATGGGGAATACTTCTAATATAGAGACCCAAAATGACAGTAGTATCACAGTGCTTTGTTGGGTCTTTATTTCTTTTGTAGCTGTAACCAGTGAATGATGGAGGTTTTCTGTCTTGGCTGTTTTAGGGTTGAGAGAGATCCCTTTTAGTAAGGCCCATACTGCCATCAGACTAGGTTCCTCCGTGATTGAGCATTTGCTTGCATGGAGATTGCTGTGTTCCTTGTCCCTGTGCAGGGCTCATCCATCATCTCCGGGGTCTGCATGTGAGCTGTAGTGGAACTTGCTGTTAGTCTGCCTGGAGCTGGATCCCGCGCTGTGTGCACCATCTCCCTTCTTCCTTCATTAATTCTGCAGTTTCCTGTCTCCCTGCACAGGGTAAAACAATGCCTTTGAGTACAGCCCTTCTGCACTAACCTCAGTAGAATCAAACCATTGCAGCGTTACTGAACCAAAGGCTGCAGACGTCAGAAGTGCCTCGCGTGCTACATCAGAGACATCAGTCCTCTGTGTTCATGTCAAGATGCTTCTGCTTCAGGCTCCCTTGGGCAAGTCTGACCCCATTTGCAGTTGTTTCCAGTTTCCCTGTGGAGATGGGCCTCACTGTTTAATGTTTAACAAATGCTCTGCCACACAGGGGTCCAGATGCAGCCTTTTCCTAATCAGAGTGATGTCATAGCTCTACTCCCCAAGCTGCATTCCCTTTAGGGGATGCTCTGCTCATGCTTGTTGACTTCTGCTAGGAAGACTTGTTCTCTGTGGATGAGGTCTTGACTATATGAGTCTTTAAGGCCCCCTGTTCATAAAGGACACTCATGAGGAAAACGAAATAGAGATTGTGTGTCCAGAGGTTAGATCCAAAGACAAGAGCAAAAACTTAAAGAAAGCAGGCTTAAATTTAACATAAGGAAACAAGGGATAATACTCCAGTTGTGTCTAATGATAGTGTAGACCCTGTGAGTTGGCTTTTCCTGAGGCTGTCCAGAAAGGACAAGAAATAAAGGCAGGAGGAAAGGATTACTTTGTTGGTAGCCAGTGTGGACTAGACTGCTTTTAAGGAGTAATGTAATATAATGATTTAATACTAGTTGTCTCCCTGTCGTCCTGCCTCTCTCTCGATCTGACTCACTCTCCTCCTCTGCCTCCTTCTCTCCTTCTCTCCCCCTTCTCTTCTTTCTTCCTTTCTTCTTCTTTGCTTTTTCCCCCTTCTTATTTTTAAATGATTTTAATTGGAATTCAGTTATTTTCAAGGGTATTATGCCTTCAATATCAGCAGAAAAAATGAAGGTTGGAACTCTTTTACTATGTGTCTGCTCCCCACCTTTTCCTTTCTAAATAAGTTAAAATATCATAGCTTATCATATGCATGATCTTATAAGGAGGATTTCTCTTTCAAGACATTTCCTGACTCTCACTACACTCAGCTAGTTGAAGACAGCACATCTGTCTTTGAACTCTGGGCTGTCAAACATCTTCCATAACACCAGAGCTGAAGTTTGGACATTGCCTTTCACCACCTTGTCTCCACTGAAAGTGAGAGCTGTTGCTTTTAAGATTCTCCATGGCTGGGAAACACTTGCCCACAAGTGTAGCCACCTTTCCTCATAGAAATTCAGATTAGTAGCTGATCTTTTAAGTTTTCCATTACCGAGCTCCCACAAAACCTGCTTACTGAAGAGCTCCTATTTTAGAAGCTGGCTTTCCACCAAATTGGTGGAAATTCAAGAAGAAGAAGAAGAAGAAGAAGAAGAAGAAAACACCCCATTCCAGTTCCTGGTTCCTCTGATGAAGTATTTGCCTTTTTATGGCTCAGACACCATGTCTTAATTTTAACCACATAATTCCAATTGCAAGGCTGGATGTTGGCCTCTACAGAATGACATTCTAGTCCCCTATCATTTGAGCACTAAGCTGTTAGTACCAAGACATCTATGTCATTTTGATAAAAGAAATCTGTGGGTGTGGGGTGAGGATTTATTTGTAGGACCGAAGAGTAGTACTGATCAAGCAATGAACAAGAAGGTCATTTGTGTTTGTTTGCTTTTTTTTTTTTTTTTTTTTTCTAAAAAAGAGTAAAGGAATTTTGTTTGCCAAACACACTTTGTGGATCCCTAGAACCAAAAAAACTTTGAAGAAGCAGTCCCCGGAACTGCATATGGGAAAGATTGATTAACACTTGAAGCTTCAGCCAGCCTTATCTGCATTCCACAACTTCATACACCACAGTTTTACACACACTCAAAAACTGGGATGTGAGTGTTCTGAAGATCCTCTTTCTGGGTTAAATTGCTCCCTAGTAATGTGATATATCTATATTCTTTTTTGGCATAACAATCAAAGCTTATAGCATATCTGCACAGGTTGTTCTTTTTTAAATTTTATTTACTTATTTGTTTGTTCATTTCAAGTTATTCACTTTGTATCTCCTCTGTAGCCCTCTCCCTTGTCTCCTCCCAGGCCTACCCACCTTTCCTCTTCTCCCCCTATGCCCTTTCCCTAGTCCCCTTATAGGGGAGTCCTCCTCCCCTTCTATCTGATCCTAGCTTATAAGTTCTCATCAGGATGGCTGCATCATCTTTCTCTGTGGCCTGGTAAGGCTTCACCCCCCTCCCACCCCGCGGGAGGTGATCAAAGAGCCATCCATTGAGTTCATATCAGAGACAGTCCCTGTACCCCTTACTAGGGAACCCACTTGGAAACTGAGCAGCCTGTGGGCTTCCTTTGAACAGAAGGTCTAGGTCCTTTCCATGCATAGTCCTTGGTTGGAGTATTGATCTCTGCAGGCCCCCCTGGGCCCAGGTTTTTTGGTTCTGTTGTTTTCCTGTGGAGTTCTTGTCCAGGGGTTTCTATTTCCTTCTTCTCCCATAAGAATTCTGGCACTGGCTATGAGTCACAATATCTCCTTCAATACCCTGCTGGATAGAGTCAGAGGTTCTCTGTGGAAGGCTCCTGTCCTGTTCCTTGCTTTTTCCTACTTCTGACGTCTATCCTGTTTATCCTTCTGAATGAGGATTAAGCATCTTCCCTAGGGTTCTCCTTGTTGTTTAGTGTCTTTTTGTTTGTTTGTTTGTTTGTTTGTTTAGCTTCTTTAGGACTATAAATTTTAGTATGTTCATCCTATATTGTAAGGCTGTTACCCACTTATAAGTGAATATATATCATATGTGTCTTTCTGCTTCTGGGTTACCTCACTTCTCAGGATGATCTTTTCTAGTTCCCACCATTTGCCTGCAAATTTCATGATTTCCTTGTTTTTAACTGCTGAGTAGTATTCCATTGTGTAAATATATCAATCTTTCTGTATCCAGTCCTTTGTTGAGGGACATCTAGGTTTTTTCCAGATTCTGGCTATTACAAATAAAGCTGCTATGAACATAGTTAAGCAATTGTCCTTATTGAATGGTGGGACATCTTTTAGGTATATGCTTAGGAGTGGTATAGGTGGATCTTGAGGTAGCATTATTCCTAATTTTCTGAGTAAGCACCAGATTGATTTCCAAAATGGCTGTACAAGGTTACATTCCTACCAGCAATGGAGGAAGGTTCCCCTTTCTCCATGACCTCTGTAGCATGCATCATCCCTTAAGTTTTTGATCTTAGCCATTCTGGTGGGGGTGAGGTGAAATCTCAGAGTTCTTTTGATTTGCATTTCCTGAATGACTAGGATGTTGAACATTTTTTTAGTGTTTCTCTGCCATTCGGTATTCCTCTGTTGAGAATTCTCTGTTTAGCTTTGTACCCCAGTTTTAATTGGATTGTTGGGAATGCTGGTGTTTAACTTCTTCAGTTCTTTACATATTCTGGTTATTAGCCCTCTGTCAGATGTAGGGTTGGTGAAGATCTTTTCCCAGTCTGTAAGCTGTCGTTTTGTTTTGATGACAGTGTCCTATGCTTTACAGAAGCTTTTCAGTTCTGTGAGGACCCATTTGTTAATTGTTGATCTTAGAGCCTGTGCTGTTGGTGTTCTGTTTAGGAATCTGTCTCCTGTGCCAATGAGGTCAAGGCTCTTCCCCACTTTTTCTTCTAACAAATTTAGTGTGTCTGCTTTTGTGTTTAGGTTTTTGAGCCACTTGAACTTTAACTTTGTGCAAGGTGATAAATTTGGGTCTATTTGCATTTTTCTACATGTAGACATCCAGTTAGACCAGCACTGTTTGTTGAAGATACTGTCTTTTTTTCCATTGTATGGTTTTGGTTTCTTTGTCAAAATTAAGTTTTCATAGGTGTGTAGATTTATTTGTGGATCTTCTCTTTGATTCTACTGATCCACCAGCCTGTTTCTATGCCAGTACCATGCCTTTTTTATTACTGTTGCTCTATAGTAGAGCTTGAGATCTAGGATGGAGATAACCTCCAGAAGATCTTTTATTAAACAGGATTGTTTTAGCTGTTCTGGGTTTTTTGTTTTCCCATAAGTATTTAGGGACAAGGCAAGGCTGCCAACATATCTCTTCAACATAGTTCTTGAAGTCCTAGCTAGAGTAATAGGACAACTAAAGGAGATCAAAGGGACGCAAATCAGAAAGGAAGAAGGCAAAGTGTCACTATTCGCAGATGATTTGATAATATACATAAGTCACCTCAAAAATTCTACCAGAGAACTCCTTCAGCTGATAAATACCTCCAGCAATGTGACTAGATACAAAATTAACTAAAAAAAAAAAATCTGAAGCCCTCCTGAATACAAAAGACAAATGGGCTGAGAAAGAAATTAGGGAAATAACACCTTGCACAATAGCCACAAATAAGATAAAGTACCTTAGTGTGACTCTAACCAAGCAAGTGAAAGACCTGTATGGAAAAAATAAAAACCCTTAAAGTCTCTGAATAAAGAAATTGATGAAGATCTCAGAAGATGGAAAATATCAGAAGATGGATGTTCATGGATGGGGAGGATTAACAGTAAAAATGGCCATCCTACCAAAAGCAATCACAGATTCAATGAAATTCCCATCAAAATACTAACAGTTTATTACAGACAAGAACAATTCTCAATTTCAGGTTGTTGTTTTGAAAATCTGTGCACATGCATACTTGCTCCTAAGTGCTCATGTCATAGTGCCCATTTTCAGGTCACACAACAAGTTCAGGTGTCACTCTGCATCTTCTACCTTGTTTGAGAAAGGTCTCTTGTTCTCTCAGGATGCAAGGGTTAGTGGTTTGGATGCTTCTGTGTATTCTGGTCTGCATCTTGGAGGAGCTCAGGCTTTAGAGACATATGCTATTGTAGCTGGCATCTTGTGGTCTCTGAGTATTTGAACTCAGGCCTTCATGCTTTCACAGGAAGAACTTTACCCACCTAGTCATCTATCAATTTATGTCACATTTTCATAGGAATCTCATAGACATCTTTTCTGAACCTGAATGAGTTTCCCTAACATATCTCTTCCTGACTTCTTTATCACAGAAAATGACACTTATGACCCTTTAAAATTATTATAAAAACCTTTTATTCATAACTCTTATTATTAAGTGCCTGACTATATAGTCAATAGAGGTTTGGTTGGTTGGTTCTTGAGATAGGTCATGCTGTCTAGCCCTTGTTCACTTGCACCTCGTTATGCAGAAAACACACTTGCCTCAAACTTGCCTGAATCTTCCTGTCTTTGGCCCTGTTGTTCTGACATTACTGGGGTACATCATCACCCCAAGCCACATGATTATTTTTAATACTAATCACATTAGTAGACTATAAAGTCAGTAAAGATAAGTGCCTGGAACATAGTAGGCTGTTAACCAAAATTGAATTAGTAACTGAAATAGGAAGTCACTTTATGATCTTCATTCTTTGGCTACTGCTAACAGTTTTCTCCTTCTATTATGGGGTGCAGTGTGATGACTCTATGCATGCATGTATTCTATCTGTGTTCAGTCTGGCATATTTAGTCTGCCTGCATTGATTATTTCTGAATGGTGATAGCACTTGCAAACTTCTAGCTGTGTGGATGTACACAAGACAGTCTAGTTAAACAGAGTCATTTTATTGTACAGCAGGCTATCAGGATTTATTACCTACTTGTAAACTTTTATTCATTTTAGCCATTTATTAATACACTATAAATTTTATTTATAACTCAGGTTTCTTTTAAAACATGAGTTGTAACTTCTTGAACTGGGCAATTTAACTAAAACACATTGATTGCTAACAAATCCTTAATGTGGTAACCCATTCCTAAATATTAAAATAATAACTCTAAAAAAATAATGCTTACAAGACTACTTATGTGCACTTGATCTGGTCCTAAAAGAAAAGTCAATAATCCCAACATTGATGGGAGATTTTGTAGTTTGCCAACTCTGTATTCCAATTATGCCTTTTATGGGGATAATGGGAAAATAACAGTATTTGGGGTTTTCTCTCCATCTGCTGTAGGATGAACTTGAGGCAAAGCTTGCTTATTATTTGATGCTTATGTGTGCTGTTTAGACTACATAGAAGCTAGTACTGAGGTCTTGATGTGCTGAGGGATGACTCAACCTTTAAGCCATGTACTACTCCAACAGATGATCTGAGTTCTGTTCCCAGAAGCCATTTTGGGTGGCTTACTTACAGCTGAAACTTCAGCTTCAGGGAGTCCCATTCTACCCTTTTCTGGCCTCTATGCATACACATTGCACTCACGTGCTCATATTCACACACAGACATATACAAATATGCACAATTAAACAAATCTTTACAAAAAGATCTCCAGAAATTATCACTCAGTCAGGTCATGTCCTCATTCCATTCATGTGGTCACGCAGGTGGAAGGAATGGTAGATGCTGAAGCAACAGTAGAGCAGATGACACTGTCTGCTGATTGGGCTGGCCAACTTGAAGCCAAATGAGAGGTAACTGCAAAGGTGACATAGTGGTGATTTGGGCTGAAGCAAAGACTCTGAGGTTCCTTTGAATGCACAGATTAAACAGTTTGTTCTGTGTACCATGAAGGCCATATCCATTCATCAAGTCATTGCAAATCAGCATTACTGTTTCCAGTGGGAATCAAAGACAGATGCTTGTGTAGGCTTCAGCTGGTTCAGTGCCCACACTGTGGTACAAAGGGCATTCAGTGTATGCTTACCAAATAATTGAATATGGACTTGAGGAGAGCAGTTCCTTGTGTTAGGCTGCTCTAATCCCTGGAGCTTCATGGCTGATGGTTACTATGCTTCAGTTGCTGTCTTAAACCTAAGTCACATTTGGATCCTATTCATATGTATGTTCACGTCAGACGTGGTCATCAGCGGGAAGCAATTCAAAGGGTTTCATGTGTGGAGCACTCTTAAATCTTTCAGGGTGTCTGAATCTTCCCATATGTTGCCCGTCCAACAGGTAGAATCCAAGAGCTGGCAATCAAAACCTATAAAACTCTAACGTCACTAGCCTGAGCAGCTGTTCTTCCATCAGATCCCACAAGAGGATCATCTGAGAACCACGGTTGTTTGACTTTGTTTCTATCTGTTGTCTAGCAACGGAGGAAATAAGTGGATCTTATTTACTGATGTAGGTTTCCTGGCACCCTGAGAAGCATCCTGGAAACTCCACATTTCCTGATTGCCTTTGTATCCCTGTGTCCCATTAAATTGTCATCTCCCTTGAGCCTCAGTTACAATTATCAACTCCCCAGATATTACAAGCTCAGCCACCATCTGCCCTCCGAGGACCTGAGAGGATGTTCTTGACAAAGGACAGCGAGAAACCTGTCCTTCACTTCCAATTTACCTCCTAATCATAAAAGGCTATGCTTTTTGAAAGTGGGTTTAATCCAAATCTTAATTCTGGTCAGGGAGTGATAGTCTCTAAGAATCATTAGGAACTGGAAGCAACGGAAATGCCAACATCACCCAGACAGACTCTTCCCTTCCCACCCACACTGCCCAGGCCTTTTTAAAATCACTACAGTGTGGTTTGTAAGGATTGGACATCTGAGTTTCTGACTCTTCTGAATTTTTCTCTGGAGCTGGCAATTCTGTTGCTGCTTTCCATTGTTTGAAGACTCCTTTCCATACACGGGCTTGACTCTGGCCCTCTTCATCTCTAAGCGTTCTTCCATATACCCATTTTCAAGTAAACACACAACTATGTTAGGAAAGTTTGATGCAATTGGCCACATTATATTAGTGACTTTCTGTAGCAACCTGCAAGCAGACTGAATTAACCTTAGTCAGGGTGACCACAAATGAAGATACCAAGTCCTTGCCTAGGGTGCCTAGCTAGTTTATTATCTGGCCTTGGCAAAGTTATGCCCTGACTGATCATGAGTTTGCCTGGAACTCTACATTATACTGACATTAATAATAGAATAGAATCTTATCTACTATCAGTATTGCAGGCTTGCCATGTGAGGCGTCTGACTAAGGGGTTTGCACTGTCTGATCCCTATACAGACCAAATAGTAAATCCTATATAGGAATTATAGGAATTGTCACATGAGCCCATTTCTCACAGAAGAAAATAAAGGTTCTAGAGTTGGCGACATGCTATAGTGTCACATTGATAATAAATGAAGACTTTAATAGAAATCTGCAGAACCTCTGCCTCCCCAGCTAGTTTATGGTTGGATGCAGACTCCCAAACCATGGAATATGAGCCATCACATTAGTTCACACTTTGGTACCTACACTGCTGGATATCCTACAAGGAATTTAGGAGCCCTAGTAATCAAGTTCTGGGTCTTCCCTAACCATGCCTGGCAAACTCTTCACCTCTCCCTGTGGTTTGGCAGGCGCCACAGTGCATACCTCACAGAATATGTCCTAAATAAGCTATGTTCCTGTAGATGGGAAAGACGGATTTAGTGCTGAGAGGCCAGATTTGGGGTGGAAGGGGCAGGGTATGGAAATGGAAGAAGAAGAGAAAAAGACAGCCTTGGGAAGGAAAAGTGAATTTTTTTAACTCTGAGAATTATTGGTATAAATGTAAGTTGGGAAGTAAATAAATATTCATATTTCCTGATTACTCTGAGTATTTTCATTGTCTCAATAGAAGGGAAAACATGGGTATATTAGAGGAAAACATGGGTATATTGAGGACATTATGAGGAGCTGGAAATAATAACCTTGGGTCATGTTTGGACAAGGAGAGGATGAAGATGGGCTGGTAGAAAATGAGTCAGGGTGAAAGTGAAGTGCCACACTAGAAGCCATTGCTTAGGGCGTGTTCTAGGCGAGAGTGGCATTGGCCAGGGGCTATTCTCTTTTCTTTAGCAGTTGCACTGCTAGTAACAGTGTGAGAATTTTAATTTAAAACTCACAAATCCTAAAATATTAACTTCTGCTCATTCATTGCTTTTCTATTATTACATATATATGGAAATTCATTATAGATAGTTGAGAAAAAACCCACATACAAAAAAATGAAGAACTCTTTCATCATACCAAATATGCTTTCATGCTTTGGTTAAATGGGGTGTAGAGCCTGTGCGTCTACCTGAGATTTGAGCCAGATCTGTATCTTAGAATTGTTTCCAATGCAAACAATTTTCATAAACAAGTCATTTAATGCCTACAAAGTGTGGCTCCATCATTTCTAAAAATGAACCTTTACATTACTCAGTTTTCACACTCTACAGAGCTGGGCCCAGGAGCAGGAGTCCCTGCTGCCATTGCCTCTTCATTTCTCCAGCCATTTTTCTAGATTTACAGATATTTGTTGACAGGCTGCAACACTGTAGATATGTCGAATGATGCTGCCAAACTCTTTCCTCAAATGTGTGTTTTGTTCCTCTCTTTTTTTGTCCTTTGGGGGAATCCCTATATCATTGAGCCAGCATTTGATGTAATTATTATAGAATCATGTGGGTATGTACTTTCTGTTCAAAAATACACTCATGACTGTCAGAGATCAGACTTATTTATTATCGATCACTGATCAATGAATGGGCCTTTCCTGTGAAACTAACCAATGCTTTTTACATCTTAGCTCAACTCGTCTTTATTTTCACAAGACAATTTACACACTGCGAATCTCTCTCTGTCTCTTGCTCTCTCTGGCCATGTTTGTCACAAAAACAATTCCCCCATTGTATATTGCTTCTTGTACTCTTGTGTCTCTGGGATAATATAAAAGAAATAGGTAATAAAATTTCCTGAATTCTGTGATTTTCTTTATTTTGTGTTCACCAAATAATAAAAACAATTACCTGTTTTTGTTTAATTTTATGTTTTGCTTTATCTGAAAAATATACACCATCACAAGTACTTAATTTAGTGTGGTTAAAAATAAAATAAATAAAATTCAATAATCTATGAGATGAATAAACAAAAATAATAATGTCTTTCACCTACTCCCAATCTCCCAGGCCCAATCTTAGAATCAAATACTTTTCATTTTTTGAATAATTATTCTTGTATTATTTTGAACATATATTTGCTGTTTTTTGTTGGTTTACTAGCTAGGGACACATCCAGTAGCTCTTTGGTTAAACACAGGCTTTATTATTTGAATATGATCTGCTTGCTATGTTCTCACATGTCCCTCATCCTGTCATTCCAGTGTTGTTATTCATAGTTAAATCAGGTAAATCAATAGACTATATGTTATTTTATATTTTCTATGTTAAGGCAAATTGTTTGTCTTCTAAACATTTTTGTTATCTTTGTTCTCTGTATGTTTTTTTTTTTGTGTGTGTGTGAGTGTTTGTGTGTGACAAAATGTACATGGAGATCAGAGGACAATTGTGTGAGTCAGATCTTGGCCTGTAACTGGCTGTTGGCAAGGGCCTCTGCCCTCTGAGTCAGTGCATCATTGATATTGTGAATTCTTATTGTTTTTCTTTCACTTGGTAATTCTCTAGATGTTTCTAATCATTTCATGCTTACTCTTATCATGCTTTCGTCTTATTTCTCAGTTATATTTTTCCTAAAAGGCTATCACTGGCCTTTCTCTTGCCCAACCTGACCGCACTCTGTTCCAGGGTGGCTTTCATTGGCCTTCCTTCATTTCTTTTCAAGATACATCCTCTGGCTTATATTCCCAGTATCTCTCTTTTGGCTATTATTAGTTTCCTTATGTTATTGTAACATATTACTCCAGAACTGGAGTCTTGTATTAACATGTTCTATTATCTTATGAGTCAAGCGGTCAGAATTTTATATTGGCTCAGCAGAACCTCAGTCTCTGTAAGCTCAATGGGAAAGTATATTTCTGAATTTCCATGCCTTTTCTGTGGTTCATGCCTACCTGCATTCTTTGGCTCTATGGCCACATCTCACAGCATCTCCAATCCAGCATCTTAATATCTTCAAATCTCTCTCTGTCTGTTTTGACATTCATTCCTTTAAAGGGCACGTTTTCTTCTGCTGGATGAACTGAGGCAGTCATGTTGAGAATTTCTTTAAGTGTTTCTCTGCCATTCTATATTACACTACTGAGCATTCTCTGTTTAGCTCTGTACCCCATTTTTCATTGGATTCCTTGATTTGTTGCTTTTTAACTTCTTGAGTTCTTTACCAAAGTTCATGGATAAGTAGGATCAACAGTGAAATTGGTCATTCTGCCAAAAGTAATCTACAGATTCAATGCAATTCCCATCAAAATACCGACACAATTCTTTACAGAATTTGAAAGAAAAATTATCAATTTAATATGGAAAAGCAAACAAACAAAAAAACAGAACTGAGAAAACAATCCTGTACAACAAAAGATCTTCTAGAGGTATCTCCATCCCTGTTCTCAAGCTGTATGAGAGAGCAATAGTAATAAAAACTGCATTTTACTGGCATAGAAACAGAAAGGTACATCAATATAATCGAATAGAAGACCCAGAAATTAACCCACAAACCTACAGATACTTGAATTTTTTACAAAGAAGCCAAAACCATTCAATGGAAAAAAAAGCATCTTTAACAAATGGTGCTGGTCTAACAGGATGTCTACATGTAGAAAAATGCAAATAGATCCATACTTATCACCCTGCACAAAACTGAAGTTCAAGTGGATCAAATACCTCAACATAAAATCAGATACACTAAACCTGTTAGAAAAAAAAAAAAAGTGGGGAAGAGCCTTGACCTCATTGGCACAGGAGACAGCTTTCTGAACAGAACACCAACAGCACAGGCTCTAAGATCAACAATCAATAAATGGGACCTCATGAAACTGAAAAGCTTCTGTAAAGCAAAGGACACTGTCATCAAAACAAAACAACAACCTACAGACTGGGAACGGTTCTTTTTTTTTTTTTTTTAAGTAAGTGCTCTGTGTGTGTCTGAGGATCTCTCTGTTTTGTTCTCTGCCTACAGAAAACCATGCCACTGGGTAGGTTTCTGCTGTTTTGGTGTCACATGTGTTATTTTTCAAATTTTATTTATTTTTTATTCACTTTGTATCCCAACTGTAGTCTCCTCCATTGTCTTCTCCCATTTCCCTCTTCTCCACCCATGTCCCTCCCCTAGTCTACTGATAGGAGAGGTCCTCCTCCCCTTCCATCTGATCCTAGTCTTTCAGGTCTCATCTGGACTGGCTGCATTGTCTTCCTCTGTGGCCTGGTAAGGCTGCACCCCCCTCAGGGGGAGGTGATCAAAGAGCAGGCCACTGAGTTCATGTTAGGTTGAGTTTTTACTCTGCTGGTGAATAGTTCTCTTTTTGACAAGTTAGTGAATCTCTTTAACTGAGGAATGGGTACATAAATAAGGACCATTCATGGGGTTGCTGTGAAAATTAAGTTAATTCACACATAGAGACATTGCACTTAATGCAAGCTATTTGTTTCTTCACACTTAATTAATAGATTGGCTACATTGAGAATTGCAGCCTAAGGGGAAGGGTGTAAGATAGATCAGCCTGTAATGATGTTTGCTTACTGCCAAGCCTAATGACCTGACTTTCAACGGCTCCTGCAAATTGTCCTCTGACCTCAACACATGTGCCATGGTATGCAGCCGCACACGCTCTCTTTTATACATAAAAATAAATAAAGGTGAAATAATTATTTAAAAAGTTCAAGCCTAAACACTGTCTTCTGAGAATTTTTTTTGTCATAGTCTATTGTTATTTAGATTGGTATTCTTACTGGTGACATTTTTATGAAACCAAACTCAAGACACGACATTTCTTTATGTTTGCTCTTCTGAGACTTCAAACGTCTTCCCACAAGTGTAGAAGAGTGTGGAAGAGTTTTGTCAAAAAGACACTTGTGAGGGGATGGAAAGGGTACTTGAAGATGTGGAACTGGTCTGAATTTGTTTCATATCAGGGTGACAAGGGAAGGCTTGGAAGAAATTTACAGCTGGGCTTGCATTTCTGTTTTAGTGTGTTTCTTGCATGCCTGCATATGTATCTAGAGTTTCATAACATGTGTTCTGAGATCTAGAATATAGTCCTCTGCAAGACCAGCTCTTAACTACAAGTGCTGTTAACCAATGAGCCATTAGTATAGCCCCTAGGGGAATGGGGTGGGTTTAACTTTGCCTATGTTGTTCTGACACAGGGTGGACCCATAACCAGCTGAGGGCTAAGCTTGAGCCTGTAGTTCTGATCCTCTGCCTCTTATCTCTAGAGTGGCTAGGGATTGCATTGAAGGTTTCATTGTATGTCTGTGTGCCTCTATACCACATAATAGAAGGTGCTAGGGATTGAAATCAAGGCCTCTAGCATTTTAGACCAATACTCTACCAACTAAGCTGGACCATGGACCCATAGTTTAACAAAGTTCTGCTTGGGTTACCAGAGACAACATCTTCAGGAGGTTTGTTTCCTCTTCCATAGAATGGGTTTCCCTGGAAATTAATTCATTCCTCCCTTGCATAGGAGCAGCTGGCAGGTAATGTGACACTGGGGCAAACACAATGGTAGATGTACCAGGGCTGAGGCAATAGACAGTTTCTGCTTCCACTATCAGACAATCCGAGTAGAGCCATCACCATCAGGAGAGTCAGTGCTGTCATCTCTTAGATTTACAGGTTGGAAAAAGTACCTGAGTGATTGTGGTTAGTCTTCTCGGTGAGAGATGTAGATGGAGGAAGGTTAGAAACTGTAGCCTCCCCATGAAGGTAGTGTAAGGACTACAACCAGCTCTCACACTGTTCCTCCTCCACTGTCTACTTGAAACTGTCTTTCCTGTCCTGTGTCTTCTCAGTGTGTTTTGATGGTGTAGGTAATGGTTAACCTGAAGACTTCACTCTAGAGGGGACAGAGAATTATGCAGGTTATCTTATTCTTCAGGTTATGAAGGCATTGTGAACAAGTATGTACCCTTTGTTAAACACAGGTCCTCCTGCATCCATGGCTCACAGTTGCTTCCTCCTCTAGGGATGATGGTTCCTCTTTTCAGCCTAATGGCTCCTGGACACAAAGAAATCCAAAGCCTCTGGCAGCAGCCACAACTCACATCCAATGGGGACCTTGGCACTCTTCCCCGGCAAGTGAGCAGAGCTCAGTGCTATGAAGACAGAAGGAAGAACACATCAAGAAGAGTGATAATAAACAGGGTCATTGCTTCTTCCACTTCATTTATTCTTTTTCTTGAGAACATTGTGTCATATTTCTGTCGCAGACTGAATACCTATACTGAATCCCCAAAGACATTTCCTTATTAAAATAAAGTGTTGCCTCCATCTTTGTGCCAGTTGCTTATAGTCTGTGTTCTAGGTGCTAAGCATCTACCTCTGCTTTCTGTGGTGTGGTCATGATATATGAGCTCTCTCCATAACCTCTGATATGCCAGTTTATTTCCTCTTCCCCATCAAAGAGATCATATGCTTCTAGAACCACATATGAGCTTCTGTTGCTCAAGAAATTACCTAGATAATACAACTAGGTATGTATTCCATTAACACATGGATATAAACAAGCTACACTCTGACACTCATTGCCTGGGAAAACAAGCTGCTGTTGAACTTTTATGCGTTATTGCTATTATCATTGTGTGGTTCTTGAGTTATGGTCTCACTGTGTAGCTGAAGCTGACCTCTAACTTCCAAATTCCTGGCTAAGTCTCTCAAGAGCTGATATAGAAGTCCAGAACCATGATGATGCATTACTTCTGGCACTCTCCTCACTATTGTGGCCCTAACAGTGCAGTTGAAAGGTGTGTTTTCTAGACTCTCTCTTAGACCATTATCCTCTGAAGAACTTTCTGAAGGTTTCTCAGGTTCTCTTAAAACACCCCAAATAATTGGTTTTCTCATTCAGATCTTTTAATACTTGCTTACTCATTAATACCTCGATTAATGCATCTATCACACTTGAAGTTCAAATCAAGGGATGTTTCCCTGACATACCCTGCCAGTCCCATTTCTCACCACTATGATAAAGTGATCTGCAAACAGGAAAAGCAGGGCTTATTTGGCCCCAGTTCCAGATCACAGGAGTGGGTCATCATGACGGCAGTCTTACTGTGTCTGCAGTCAGAAGTGAGAAAGAAAGAGGAAGAGATAAAAGCTAGCAGTCTAGGGTATCAAAGCAGATGCCAAGACTCATAGCCAAACTTTATGCATAGTGCAGGGAATCTTATGAAAGAAGGGGGAGATAGAAAGACCTGGAGGGGATAGGAACTCCACAAGGAGAGCAACAGAACCAAGAAATCTGGGTCCAGGGGTCTTTTCTGAGACTGATACTCCAACCAAGGACCATTCATGGAGATAACCTAGAATCCCTGCACCGATGTAGCCCATGGCAGCTAAGTGTCCAAGTGAGGTCCCTAGTAAGGGGAACAGTGGCTGTCTCTGATGTGAACTCAGTAAGTGGCTCTCTGATTACCTCCCACTGATGGGGGAACAGCCTTACCAGGCCACAGAAGAAGACAATGCAGCCAATCCTGATGAGACCTGATAGGCTAGGGTCAGATGGAAGGGGCGCGGGACCTCCCCTATCAGTGGACTGGGGAATGGGCATGGGAGGAGATGAGGGAGGGAGGGTGGAATTTGGAGGGGATGAGGTAGGGGACTACAACTGGGATACAAAGTGAATAAATTATAATAAAAAAATTACATGATGAGAAAATGAAAAAAAATTAGCACCCACATGCCTTTCTCCTGTTTATTGAGTCCAGAGTCCAGGCTATACAGCAGTGGCATCCTCTAGCAATCTTATCTAGAAAGCCTCACCTAGAGGTGGCCAGACATTTGTTTTCTCAGTGAACCTAGAACCTAGATTTTTCCAAATTGCTAATCTATGTTAGCCATCACATATACTATTCTTTGAGGGCTGTTTGGCCACTTAAATATTTATTCAGTTCTAAGATTCAAATCATCAGAGATTCACCTTGCTGTTTTTGTTTGTGTCCACCAAGGTGTCTCCTCTCTCTTTTTACTTGACTTTTAACTATTCATTAACAGCCTTCAACTTCAGTTTACACACTTCTGTAGTACATTAATACTAATTAGCAATTATTATTTAACTCTAATGATGTTGTAGATGATGTTTGGACTCCTCTTGGCAATGTTCAGGTAGCAGAAGCCTGAGACTTGGCACAGTGTACACTTCAAACACCATGAGCTTGCTGTTGCTGCTCAACGCTCTTGCAATAATAGCTTGCTCTTTAAAACATGGTTCTGTTAGAGTCTTTCAGATGCGCTCAGTAGACTCCTGTCATACGTTCAATGCACATCCCATCTGTCTTTCTAAATGAGGATTGATCATCTTACCCCATGTCCGCTCAACTGATTATCTTTTTTAGGTGTATAGATTTCATTATGTTTATCATATCTTATAGGTCTATATAAGTGAGTATATCCCATGTTTGTCTTTCTCCCTCTGGGATATTTCACTCAGAATGATCTTCTCTAGATCCCACCATTTGCCTGCAAATTTCATGATTTCCTCCTTTTTGATTGCTGAGTAGTATTCCATTGTATAAAAATACCACAATTTCTGTACCCTTTCCTCTGTTGATGGACATCTGGGTTGTTTCCAGGTTCTGGCTATTACAAATAGAGCTGCTATAAACATGGTTGAGCAAGTGTCCTAGCAGTGTTTTCAAAGAAAAGACGCATGACCAAACCTTTGGCAGAGTACAGGGAATCATAAGAAAGAAGGGGAGTTAGTCTGATGGGGAAAGGATAGGAGCTCCACAAGGACCAAATATATCTGGGCACAGGGTCTTTTCTGAGACTGACATTCAACCAAGGACCATGTATGGATATAACCTAGAACCTCCACTCAGATGTAGCCTGTGGTAGCTCAGTAACCAATTGGTTTCCCAAAGTGAGGGGAACAGGGACTATTTCTAACAGGAACTCAATGACTGGCTCTTTGGTCTCCCCACCCCCGAAGGGAGGAGCAGTCCTCTTAGGCCACAGAGGAGGGCTTTGCAGCCAGTCCTGAAGATACCTGATAAAACAGGATCAGATGAATGGGGAGGAGGTCCCCCCTATCAGTGGACTTGGAAAGGGGCACGGTGGAGATGAGGGAGGGAGGGAGGGACTGGGAGGGAATGAGGGATCGGGACACGGCTGGGATACAGAGTTAATAAAATGTAACTGATAAAAAAAATAAATAAATAAAACATGGTTCTGCCAGGCATAGCGCTATATGCTTCAATCTCAGTACTCAGGAAGCAAGGACAGATGCAACTCTGTAAGTTCGAGGCCCGCCTGGTCTGTAAATTGAGTCTAGGACTCCCAGGGCAACACAGAGACCCCTGTCTTAAAAAAAAAACAAATAAACAAACAAATACATAAGTAAACAAAACATGGGCCTAACTCAGTTATTAGTAATGATAACTACTTTATCTACTAGAAAAGTAAGCCTGTCCTCATGCTGATCACACGTTCATAGAATGTTCCTTATACTACATGTATTTCTATGGGCTCTTTCAAGAAAAACAACCCCTAAAATGGGATTTGGAAAGGGTTTATTCAGGAATGTGTATGCAAACCATAAAGTATGTAGGGCTACAAATATTAAAGAGTATCTTCAGACCACGATACAGGTCCTGAGTCCTGTGATAGAGGAGCGACTCGATAAAAAGAATAATTGAAAAACATTTTATTTTTGTTCATTTATGTAATCTTTATTTCTCTCCCTTTGTGTGTCTGTGTTCACTTGTGTGTGAGTGACAGCAGACTCCAGAAGAAAATATCAGATACATTGGAGCTTGAGTTACAGTTGTTCTTTGAGACACCAGTGTAGTGCTAGGAGTCAAATTCCAGTCCTCTGTAAGAGCAGTAGGCTTCCTTCACAATGGGGTCATTTCTCACACCTAGGAAGATCATTTCTTTCACTGCCATGCAATTCACTGAAAGTTTTAAGAAAGCTGATGAGATTTCTTAAGCCACATGTATTAACGGGGTCCCATATCTTGCGGTAGGTGATCTACATCAAGACCCTGATGTGCTCCATAATGGTTTGGTAACATCCCGTGTAAAATGTGACTGTTTGTGCACCTTGTGAATCTGGGACCATTAGTCATGCTTCCAATAGCAGGTGACCCAACAGGTATATTTTAATGGAAGCCACAGAGTGAGTTTTACGTCGGTTTTAAAATTATTCTTCATTTTTCTCAGCTATTCCTTGTGTCTTCTCTTTTCTCTAAGATAACTTCCCTCTATTTCTTTATTTGTGTATTTCTCTTACATTATAAAATTGTTAATGTACAAAGACCCCCCTCATCTCCCTTTCAGTAAATTTGATTCACCAATGGCCTGAATAATTTATTGATCAACCTAAAACTAATGACATGATTTGTAATCATACTTTTTGGAAGAGAGAATCTTAACTTTAGAGCATCCCTGTCCATAGATTGCCAACTGTACAAGTATTTCAATGTTCAAGAAAATCCTAAACTTTTCCCTGTTGTGAGCAGGGTTTCTCCATGTAATAAAGGAAAGGGTCATTAGTCTTTAAGTTCATTCGTGTGTTCTTAGCCCTGTGGCTAAGTTACTTGCACATGTATCTCTTAGTTCCAATTTTAAGCCTATTCTTGACTGTGCATGGAAATTAAAAGGGAGGCTCTCACACCTTTTGCTGAAGTTTCTTCCATTTCTTGTTCATTTCTTCTGCTCATGCTTTCCACACTCTAGGAACTTCTAGGACCTGGGCAGTGGACCATGCCCCTCCTTCCCTCCCCCTATTATTTTTTTCTCCAGTGTTGTTGTCCACTATTTATCCACTCATGATTAAGAGTTTCATGGCGATCTGTGTGAAAAGGGCCTGCCTTGTTGGTTTGGAAGTCTTCATCTTGAATGAAACATGAGCTTAAAGATACAGCATTCACTTTCCTGAGGGTTCAAGTCCTGTTTTCTCTAACTTTGTCATTCTCATGTTCTTTCAAACCAGTAGTATATATCTTGTCATTTATCTATTTCCATGGCTGAATGTTTGGTAGAGGAAATGTATTATGCTAACCACTGTAGGCTGGACAGGAAGCCAGTCCTTTTCTCTGTACAAATGGAAGTACATGCTGTCTTTGTTTGGTTCTTATTTAAGCCCTGTAATAATTTCAAATCTAGATTGTTGGGTAAACCAGATGTATGTCGGAAGTGCTTTCACACTCTTTCTCGTGTATATTATATTGAAGAATGCCGAGAAATATAGTTCCACGCTCAAACTTTCAAATATGAAAATTTCATTCAGTTACACAGCAACTGCCCAATAAACTGAGATGCACAAATGCAATTAGACCCACACACGTGTTCTGAATAATATGTAGCTATCAAATGGTTTAACCGCACAGGTCCTACAGAAAAGTTGGTTTACAGAGCAAATTTAAGCAGTGTGCACATACTTTCACTCAAATCAACAATCCTTAATCTCAAAATAAAGACTATGCAAGTAAAGTGATGAATTTCAGAGTACTTCTTTCAGTTCCTGCTTGTAAGGAGATCATGCATTGAGCTGACAGTGCAATCAATACTCAAAATAAAATTAGAGAACACAATCAGAAAGCCCCCAACAGCCCATCAAAGCCAAAGCCACCTTTATATCTGTTCTAGGTCTTGCATAATATATATATATGTATATATCTATATATATACATGTATGTATATATCTATATATATACATGTATATATATAGATATATATATTTTGCGTGTGAATGCATGTATATGTTCATGCCTACATATGGAAACTAGAGGTCAATATTGGATGTCTTCCTCTAGCTTTCTCCCTCTCTCCAACTTATTTCTTGAAAGAGGTCCTGCATGAACAGGAAAGCCATGGACTGAGATATGCTGGTTGATGAATGAGTTCTCAGTCCTCCTGTGTCCACACACCCCTTCCCCTCAGCACTGGGTCACTAAAAAACTTGGCCTTTCTGTGGTTATTGGTTTTTTTTAACATAGGTGCTGGAAGTCTGAACTCAAGGGAATCAAGCTCATGCTTATGCAACAGGTAGTTAATGAACTCAGCCATCTCCCCAAACCTGATCAATTTTAAATTAAATGTTAAAAAAGCAATGGTAAAGAAAATGGTGCAATGTATTTTCCTCTGCTTCATTTCTTTGCATTGCGTTCTCCTGGGCATTTTGCTGTGTAGAAGGGTAATGTGTTTATTCATTTTGGAGCGAAGCAGTCATAAAACTGTATAGGCACAGCTTGGAACCAACATACACAAATTAGAAAATTTCCCTCCACTTGACTATATTATAAACACTATATGAATAAAGAAAAGAAAACAAAAGCCCAGGAAGGCAGTTTATTTCTTGTTGTATTTTCCCAATCATCCCCTATATAACTACCAGTCTATTTGATAATTACACACCATAAAATATGATGCAAAGTACAATGAATGTGATTTTCATCAAACAATAGCAGATCTTAAAAACTGCCTTCAGAGGTATCAGCTGGAATTCAATACACTTTACACATTTTTTAGAAATAAATACAAAGTACTCGCTATTTTTCCTACCCAAAAGCAAAGACTAGTTGTAAGAAGTATGGGAAAACCCATTTTTATTTCATTGGAAAGTGTTTTTCTTGCTGTGCATAAGAAACTTGGGAAATCATTAGTGGTCAGAAGTAAAATTCTCTCTACCAGTGTCTGTGCTGATGTTGTGTACTTTGTGAGCAAGCATCCTGCTTGTCGACCCATGTAATCTTAGGAAATGTGCTGAGCGTTCATTTAGACAAAGATTCTAGTGGCTCTGTGTCTGACAGAAGATTAAGATCCCAGAATAATTTGCCTTGGAAAATATAAAATAAACAAAGCACAGGGAACTGTGTGGTGAAAGTATAACTCTTGCAACAAACTGTGATGACTGGTTTCCTTGAATCAGCAGTGATTTCTTCCAGTTGCTGCCTCACACTGCAATCACTGAACTGGTATCAAATGCAACAGCATTAAAGGCTGCTTTTGTTTTAAAGGCGGTGAAAAGTCAAAAACTGGAAAAGTTGAAAGAAAAGAAAATGAGCCTAACAGTATGAATGTATTTGTTCCCTGTATTGCAGGTTGTGTTGGATTGGGTCAAGGGACCAATATTCTATTAGTGCACATACTTCAAGTGAGAAGCAGTCTGTATATTATATTTTGCTAATTTTTGTCATCTAGCCAACTTATCAACAAATAAAATTGTGGAAAGAGGAAAGAGTGACTGACTGCTGGTAAAATACTACTTGATGGAAAGATGGATTTTAATACAGCAGTGTAGTGTACTGGAGATTTAAGTGTGTTCCTAAACCACAGTGTGTCCAGTGTTTGGCACATTGCAGTTATTTAATAGATACCTGTTGAATGAACGGTTTAACTTTACTCTCCACAGAAAATGCCGAAATGCTCCCTCAGGAAAAGCAAGAGCTGCCGAATGAATTTCTGACTTCATTTCCTAAAGTATGCTTTTCACAAGAACTGGCTGTTCTATAGAAGTTTGGTGGGTAGGTAGATTGATAACCGCCTTTGATGCACAGCAGGACACTCATAAATAGTTAAGCATATGCAAATTACTTTAGAGAACTTGGTCTTCATTTGTGGTTTTAGGTCAGACTAATGATTTTCTTTTTTTCAACAGAACCAAATGGATGTGTCAAAGAGGTAAAATTCTTAATAAGAGTGGACATAAATAGTTTCTAACCTGCTGCTAAGGTTACAAATGTCACTGGTAGTTGTCATTACAGTAGAGCAGAGGGTCCTTCATCATTTTAAACACATTTCCATATCCACAGGTAGTCAGAGAAATGACCATTACCACATGTACCAAAAGGACAAACAGATGGTGTTCAGATCATTCATTTCTGTGTGTGTCTTATAGGATTCAAGCATTTTAGAAGTCACTTGAAGTCATGTGTTTTATATCAACTTGTGTAGAGAAATTTACATATATTGACCCACTGCCCTCCTACTTCAGGGTTTGTTTCTCACACCTCATCGTTTCCATATCCTGAGAGAATGGGGATGTAGCTGTCTGTATGTCTGCCTTTCCCCCGAGTGACTGAAGAGCTTTACTGTTGGGATTCAGAGTGAACATTTCCTCTTAATTGTTTGGTCTCCCAGCAACCTCCAGGCATAACAAATCGCAAGTCTAGGTTACAGGCCAATGGCTTGTCTGCACCACTTGATAACTGAGTTGAAAGTGAGGTAGGTGACCACGTTGACAGAACACAGAGTAGCCTGACATAGCTAATTCAAAACCGTTCTGGAGGTCACTCAGCCCACTTGAAAACATTCTGAACAGACCCGGGATGGAAACGTAGGTGAGATGGATGGTAGTCTACATTTTAGGGCTGATTAATTGTTTCCTGGTCATAGTGAGAAAGGAAAAGCCAGTGGGTGTCACTGTCACTGTCGCTTCCCATTTATTGCAGCGATCTCCCCGCCTCTCTGTGGCCCAGACAAAGCAACAAATGCAACCTGCAGCTTGGATTCTTTCCAGATGTTGCTAAAGATTTTAGGTTTGATGGCTGTGTGTGATGGATGTGTTGAAGGAAGATATCATAATTTTAGGACTGACATGACGTTTTTATCTGCAAGTCTCTTCTACTCAACCATCAAGCACATAGCACAATCGTGCCGCTGAGAGTAACCTGAATGGACGTATTTAATGGAGTGACATTGAACCACAGGTTTTCCTAGCTCAAATAGAATGTCTCATCTCTTTATTCCTAACCACGATCCTGTCTGAGTGTACGCCCTGCCCTGTTCATCCTTTTAATTTAGGTTTTGTGGTTAGATTGCTTGACTAGGAATTAAATAGATTTTGCACCTAAGAGTTCAATTCCTTCTAGGCAAATTCAATTTGGGGATACTCAGGCATACCAAAGCCCACTCTCCTTACGAGGTCAGCTAGGTTCTGCCTGGACAACAGTGTGGTTCATGTTTAGATCATAGGAAATTTAAGTTACACAAAGTTATAGAATCTAGACTTCTCAGTGCTACATTTCCCTAAAGAATAACAATATTTAGCTCTCTCTCTCTCACTCTCTTTCTCTCTCTCTCTCTCTCTCTCTCTCTCTCACACACACACACACACACACACACTCTTGAACACATGCATGGGCACTCATGCTCATATGCATGCACACAAGTGCACACAAACACGTATGCATACACATACACATTCCCCACACACACATGTGCATACACATGTACACAGGCATACATCTTTATCTATCATCTATCTATCATCTATTTATCTATCTATCCATCCATCTATCTATCTATCTATCTATCTATCTATCTATCTATCTATCTATCCATCCATCCATCTATCATCATCTATCTATCTATCATCTATCTATCTATCATCTATCTATCTATCTATCTATCTATCTATCTATCTATCTATCATCTCTATTGTACGTGGAAGTGTCACTATGCACTGCACTCCTTTGACATGCTGGAACTCGAGCAGTGCTTAAGAAGCTTCCAGAGAGCCCACACTTATAAGGAAACTTTGCACGGAAGTCCAATGCTATAACGTTTGAAAGGACTACTCTAAATGAGGGTTGATCATATTACCCCATGTCCGCTTTCTTGATGATCTTTTTTAGGTGTATAGATTTCATTATGCTTATCATATCTTATAGGTCTATACAAGTGAGTATATACCGTGTTTGTCTTTCTCCTTCTGGGATACTTCACTCAGAATGATCTTCTCTAGATTCTACCATTTGCTTGCAAATTTCATGATTTCCTCGTTTTTGATTGCTAAGTATTATTCCATTGTGTAAAATACCACAATTTCTGTATCCATTCCTCCATTGATGGACATCTGGGTTGTTTCCAGGTTCTGGCTATTACAAATAGAGCTGCTATAAACATGGTTGAACAAATGTCCTTGTTGTGTATTTGGGCAAATTTTGGGTATATACCTAGGAGTGGTATAGCTGGGTCTTGAGGAAGCGCTATTCCTAATTGTCTGAGGAAGTGTCAGATTGACTTCCAAAGTGGTTGTGCCAGTTTACATTCCCACCAGCAGTGGAGGAGGGTTCCCCTTTCTCCACAGCCTCTCCAGCATCAAATGGGATGTGCATTGGACATATGACAGGAGTCTACTGAAGGCATCTGAAAGACTCTACCTAGCAGTGCTTCAAAGCAGATACTAAGACTCATAACCAAACCTTCGGCAGAGTGCAGGGAATCATATGAAAGAAGGGGAGTTAGTATGATGTAGAAAGGATAGGAGCTCCACAAGGACCAAATATATCCGGGCACAGGGTCTTTTCTGAGACTGACACTCAACCAAGGACCATGTATGGATATAACCTAGAACCTCCACTCAGATGTAGCCTGTGGTAGCTCAGTAACCAATTGGTTTCCCAAAGTGAGGGGAACAAGGACTATTTCTAACAAGAACTCAATGGCTGGCTCTTTGACCTCCCCACCCCTCAAGGGAGGAGCAGTCCTGTTAGGCCACAGAGGAGGACGTTGCAGCCAGTCCTGAAGATACCTGATAAAACAGGGTCAGATGAAAGGGGAGGAGGTCCTCCCCCATCAGTGGACTTGGAACGGGACAGGGAGGAGTGAGGGAGGGAATGAGGGAGCAGGATACAGCTGGGATACAGAGTTAACAAAATATAACTAATAAGAAAAATTAAAAATAAATAAAAAATAAAAAAATAAATTACAAAAAAAAAAAGAAAAAGAAAAAAAGAAAGGACTACTCTAAAGCTTGGTTGGACCATCACTGCATTTGGACTGCAAGCCCTCTGGGCCTGTATTAGGCACAGTTAACTTACTGATGCTAACACAGGCACTTTTCAGAGTTTCAGATTTGTCTGAGTGCTGACTGAAAGGCTTCTGTACAAGACAAGGTAGACAGCAGCTTTACTCACTCCAGCCTTCTCCTTGTTCTATCCCAGAGTCTACCTCATAACTCTGGCTGCTCTTTAAGTCCTCATCCTCCTGCCTCCACTTCTGGGCTCTGGGATTACAGGTGTATACCATCATACCCAACTCTTATGTGAATTTGAGTGAATATGTTCTGCAGTCTTGCCTCTGAGAACAGGTGATTAGATCTACATGCAGGATACATTATTTTTTTGTCTCCATTTGTTTTTAAGTTTCACATGGATTTGAAGCAACTTTGAATAAAGAGTAGATAGTGTGGAAATCCCCCTTCCCATCAGCTGATGTGCTTTCTATCCCATTTTCCCTCAAAAAAAAAAAAAAAAAAAAAAAAAAAAAAAAAAAAAAAACCTCCCTAAAAACAAGAAAGAGGAGCAGAACACCAGTGATCTTGACACTGAGGCTGCGTAATCATCATTCTTGCTGTGGAGAAGCTCTGTGCCTTTCATCAGACGCAACCTTACATTCTGAGTCAAAGCTTGCTGATGGGGAGAGGACTGCACACGCCTGCTCACTGGGCTGGGCATTAACCGTCTAAGCAGCAGACCTCAGCAGGGTTGCCTAATCTTCTGCACTGTGACATCCTTTTGTCACCTACCATGTGTTCAGGCCACATCCGTAGCTATTCTGGGATGCATGCAGCCTGAGGGCTCAGGTTGGATGTGCCAGCTAGTACAACCTTTGTGAACTGCCTGGGTTGCAAAAGGGCTCCTGTCCACAGGCCTGTTTGGATTTCTCATTCTCTCCTTCCACAGGCTTCATTTGAGCTCTCCCAGCATCAGTCATTTCTGTCAACTGTTAAAAATGAGCCCCACTTCCAAATTTAGAGGCGCACAGTGGCTCCTTTCACTGGACGTGTTTTCCACTTTTATTTGCTGTCTCATTCAGACCTCCATTCATGATTTCTTTACTCTCCGGTCTTGCCTCCTGACTGCTCTGATCTGTCCGTCCTTTACTTTCTTTTTAATCTTTTTTTCCTGCAAAAATACTATCAAAATCTAACTCTCAGATGGAAAACATATTTCCCCAAAAAAGGTTAATAGTCTTTTGCTCTGTTTAATCATTCCTGAAACATTGCCCTGTGCTCTGCAAACTGAAAGTCTCATATAGGAGAGAGTCACTGAGGCTTGATTTCTTCTGCACAATACAATCATCACAGTGACCAACACCGTGTCATGGACTCACAGACACCACTGAAATTTAAGTAATTTTTACAAAAATATATTTTTGCAAACATTGCATTGCTTAATTTATTGTAAATGATGAATTTCCTAAATTGCTTAATTTACTAAAGTACTTTGTTTCTTCAATTTTCAAAACATCAAGTAAATAATACTCATAATTTAAAAGGAAAACTTATACCACCATTACGTGAACCTAGAAAATCTATTAACTGACAAAGTGAAAGAGGAATTAGTCACATCAATAAAGTGTTTCAATATTTGCTTGCTATAAAAAATTGCCATAGGAAAATATTTTGATAATATAAAAGGATGATAGATTTTCTTAAAGAACAGTAATAATAGTGAGAGAAAAACACATCAATAAGGTTCAACAAGAAAGCTTCCTATTACATAATAAAAAGAAAGCAATGCCCAAACTATACAAGGCATGTGAATTTACCAAAATGTCAAAGAAAATCACACACTTAGGAGTGTAATATAATTATTTTTTTCACAAATTGATTCGTAAAATTTTCCCAAGTAAAATCTGAGATACCTGTGTAAACATTTCTTCTCAGACTCATTTGAGAGAATCCATTTGCAAGAATACTCAGATATCTGTTAATAAGCACACCCACTCTGATGTGAGAAAAATTTTGTTTGTGGAAGAAGAGACAAAATGGCTGGGGGACAGCACAAGGTTAGGATATAATGATTTTGATTCTCCAAGTGAGTTGAGAAAAAGCATGTTGCTAAATAAATGTTAGTGTTTTAGTTAGTATGCACTTAAGAAAATGGAATTTCTACCACAGCATATAAATTACAAATGGGCTGAATATTCATATAAGCAAATCATCAAAACCTCTGAAAGATAAAGTTATTTATTTTACAGTAGTGAGGGTCATGAATCTGAATCCAGGCATTATAAAAGGAAAAATGAAAAAAAAAAAAAAAAACAACACAGTTTGTTTTAAAAAATTTAAAATTTAAAATGTAAAAAAAAAATGGACATTGTAACAACAACTTAAACAACACTTTTATTTGTGGGAAAATATTTACTACAGGTCTCAAACACTACCTAATTATATCCTATTACCTATACTGGTATTACAAAATGAAAATTAAAATATCACAATAAAAATTTTAAAAATATAAAGAAATGATTCAAAGATCTATGAACCATATAAATTATGCTGGGCTTCAAGAATTTGCAAATCCTAGTTCAAGTAACAGTTGTTGTTGTTGTTGTATGTGTGTCAGGATAGAACTAGAGAGAGGAGTTGGAAGGTCATCCCTTATTTCAGTTTTGATCAATCTTTTATTACTGCTTTATCTACCTGTACTTACATTAATATAAACTCACACTCATAGTTGGGGATGACCTTAAAACTTTATCTGACATAGGCTCAAATGAGTTTTTAATGCTACTGATTAAGGCAATGTTGATACTGAAAAACGAGAAGCAGTCTACATGTCCATTAGTAGAGACTAGCTCAGCAGTCAGTCTGATTCTGTGGGTACAGGTGCTTTCTGTCAGGCTTCATGACCTGACTCTGGGATCCACATACTAGAAAAAGAGAGCTGTCTAAGGTGTCCTCTCACTTCCACATGTGTATACTGTGGAGGTCTCAGCATAGTTCTCATGAACAAAAAGCATATGAAACACTTTTTAAGACCATATGGTGTGTGTGTGTGTGTGTGTGTTTGTGTGTGTGTGTGTGTGTGTGTGTGTGTGTCTGAGTGTATGTACAGATTTATTCATGAGTTCAATGCTTTCCTCAGCCAGGAGAGGTCATCAGATCCACTAAAGCTGGATACACAGGCAGGTGTGAGTTTCTAGACGTGGCTCCTGGGAACGTCCTTCTTTTCTTTGCTAAGAGCAGTGTCCATTTTTAGTAGCAGAGCTACCTCGCAGACTCTTAAAATGCTTAAAAAGGGAGACTAGAGACAGAGAAACTAGCTAGATAGATGCAGACATCGAAGAAATTGTCATAAAGTCATGACAAATAAATTTATCTTTACCTTTTAATAAAAATAGATAACTATTAGATAAACCATTCTCCTGGAAGTTCCAGGAAGCCTGAAATATACTGCTCAATATACCTGACTTCTTGATATATAGATTCCTGAAAAAGCAAAACTATTTTTTAAGCCACTGAATTTTGAAGAAAGACCCAAATTAGCCACTAAGACATGATGAGAATGTATGTTATGTATGGAGACAGTAACTGTAGTATATTGACCATATAAATGGATGTGGAGATTAGCTCAGCTCTACTGTGAAAAAAAAAAATTATAAAGTTTAGGAAATAGCAAATGGGGTGAAGACTTGGGAGCCTGACAATGAGGCAAAGGATGTACTGTTCTGAGGAACAAAGAGATACTTATGAGAAAGCTAAATATAAACAGTACATTTTCCAGAAAGAGGGGATAATATTCTTCTATGTGTCTGTCTCAAATACAGACCCTTTGTTCCTGGATGACGGGGTCTCAGCAGAAGGGCAAGCTTGAGCAGGATTGGAAACTCCTGTCTGAAGAGTGTAAAAGCACTCAAACCAAGCATGTGGATAGGATGACCTTGTAAAATCCTTCTATGGCTGTGATTCCCTAAAAAGATAAACTTCCATTCTCTAGGCTAGTTCAGGAATAATCTGGGCAGGGCCTGCAGGACCTGCTAATTCACTGTGGATGCTGGAGTTTCCCAGTGGTCCCTTCCACTGAAATATCTGAAAGGGGCCTTGCATCCCTGCAGAGGGAGGAGGGAACTGGAGTGGAGCAATCCCAGTTAAGTTTCACACTTGAATCCTCTATGTCTAAACATGGAGGGTTAGGTGAACTGCATACATAAGTGTGAATCAAATAGCTGTATGTTAATGGTAGTAGGGAACACAGAGTCCAAGAAGACAGTGTAATCCTTGCTATTTGAAAAAAAAAAATGATCTCATTATAAATGCACTTTATTCTGCTTCTAATAGTACTGCGAATAAGCATTTGATTCCTCTGCATCTGAGTCCTTGTCCTTTCTTGAGCCTCTATCTTCTCACAGCAGAGCAAACCACTTCCTTTTTCATAGAACTCATAAAACCCATGTGTGAAATTCAATTACTCTACCCACAAAAGGTTTTAGGTATAGACACAATCTCTCTCCCAGTTATTTTTCCTTCACAAGTTCCTTCACATTCATCTAGATGTTAGCACATTATGTGCCTCCAATTCTAAACCCCACCAGCCCTCACACCTGCAAACACCCTCTAAACTATCCAAACATTATTCCTTCATTTCATCTTCAGTTCTTGAACAAATTTCTTCCTGTTATTCTATATATAAATATAAAATCTATTGATCTATCTATCAAATATATATATCAGTTTCTGAAAACACTACATATATGTTATCTGTGCCTGGAAATCTACATCTACATTTAAAAGCCTTCTTTTCCTTGCAAAAGTTTAAAGAATAAATGCAACACTTGGGGCTGGGGTGGTCCAATCTTCTGTAGACTTCCTTCTTTGAAGGACAGTTGTTAGCTTAGTATTCAGGACAGAAATGCAATTTTTTAAGCATTCTGCCTGAACACCATTCCAACTTTAAAAGTCCAGTATTATTTGTTTACTTACTATCTGGCCCAAACTTCTTATTGAAAAGTTTCAGTGTACCACTGTAACGATAAAAAGATGGAAGAAAAGAGAAATGACACCACAAATCCCTTCTATCCCAAGGTAAGTCTCCTACTTTACTCAGGAGAGCAGAGATATTTGCTACCTACAGACCTCAACAGCAACAGCACTTCAGACATCTCTCTAACAGTCTACTTTCTGAGCTCATCAGAGTTAATATGGGGCTGATTAAGGAAAAGCCATCAAGGTGTATTTGAAAATCTAATGAAATCCCTCTTGTCATTACCAAAGAGTTTCCCACTTATTTTTATGAGGAGAGATATCCTACGGAATCATTTGCATGCACTCTTTTCTTTATATCGACTATTGCCTTTATAAAAAATAGTAACGTGGATTATCATGGCCTATATGCTTTAAACAAACATGCTAGTTCATTAATCTAGTTAAAATATCGAATAATGAAGGGATAGCTAATTAATTATTTTCCTACCATGGGTCACTTGTGAAGATCCTGAACAGGATAATTAAGAAAAACTTGAAATAAGTTAATATGTGCTAATAAGAATAATGTACTAGAAAATGGATTTTTAAGAATTAACATAAAAAACATAAAAAATAAAATAAAAAGAGGGTGGGGGCTAGGGAGATGGCTGAGAGTTTAAGACCACTGGCTGCTCTTCCAAAGGTCCTGAGTTCAATTCCCAGCAACCACACGGTGACTCACAACCATCTATAATGAGATCTGGTGTCCTCTCCTAGCATGCAGGCTTACATGCAGGCAGAGCATTGTATACATAATAACTAAAATAAATCTTAAAAAAATAAAAGAATTAACATGGCCCAGGAAAAGTTGTAATAAAAAAATAAATAAATCTTTTATGTTTAAGTAGGAGAAAATTTGGACTTAATCATTGTCAAAAAAGTTCAAACATAGATGCTCCAAATATTATTTCAAATAAATAGTTAGAAAAACCTTAAAAGAACCAAATATTTATTTAAATAGCTATTGACCAGGTGCTTCATAGTATAAGGCATGAAAGTATATGTGGTTTAAGAAGTTTTTGCAATATATACTTAAAATGCTTTTAATAGTTACTATAAGAAAGAATCTTTTCAAAGTTTAGTTAAATTGTATTAGTTGTCATTCTTTGGTATTGTAAAACCAGTACAATGTTCTAATACTTAATCTTATTTTTTATTAATGTGCTATGTTTGCACATTAGGTGGATTCTTTTCATGTGCAATATAACATTAACAACAAGCATTCCTATGTGCAAAACAGCACATTGAAACTGAAACAGTTTGTGTTTCAGTGAGTTAATTCTGGGAGCATGTAATATCTACAATTCAGATGGCTTCTGAACAAAATGTGGGGAGAGTATAAAAAACTACAAGGCCTTGGACTTGCGTCTGGCAACTGAAGGGAAAGTTGAAATAGCAGGGCTGAAATGTAGCATTTATAACAGCCAGTGTGTTTGTTTCTCTACCATCATCCCTGATTCCTTTTACTTTCCCCACTTCATTTGTGTAGGGTCTATGTGAGCACCAAGCACCAAGCTCTATCTTTAGCACTATCCCAGGAAGTACACAGACTCAAACCTTGACTCTTCAACTTGGACAAAAATACAACAGAGATGGCAAAGTGCAGATAAAGACTCAAAGCTGGGCACTGCACAAATGGTCCGGATCTAGACCTTGCTTTACTGAGGGCCAATCATGTTGAAGGAAAGCCAGTACTCTTGATGACTCTGGTTTGCACTCCAACCGCTGACTTCTCATGAACTTTGGCTTCAGCAGAAGGTAGACTTCCACACTCTTGCATGTGTATTGCTGTCTCATTGTGCCACGATGAGTAAATCATACGCTGGCTTTCTGTCCTGTTCTTCTCCAGCGTTTTGACTACTGTGTCACTTGACATTTTCCACATCCAACAAACTACTCACTACTTTTTTACTCTGGTAGTTTATAGTCGGTGTGAGTAAGGCTCCCATATTATGTGCTAAATGGCATTAATCATTGGCGATGAAATTGAAGAGAAGAAAACTGACAAAGGTATCTTCCTGTTTAAAATTTGTTCTGATAGAAAAGAAAATAAAAAATAAAGAAAGAAAGAAATGTAACCTAGAAACAACTTAAAAGATGAGTACAATTTTGAAATGGAGAGCCTGGGAGGGTGAGGCAGAAGTGCTTTATGCATCAAGCACAGCTCCATATGCTGCAGGTTTTAGGAATCTAGAAGAAAGACAATAGCAATGCAGAAGGCAGAGTGAGCAACTACTCAGTGATGCTATGCGAAGAATCCCTGGAATGGTGTTCTCACAGAAGCAAAGGAAGTAACATCTATGTAAAACTTAAAGGACTGTGTTCAGATAAAGGATTGTACTGTTGATGGTTTTCTCACAGGCTTCTTGTTGCCTGGCTCACCTGTGAGCTTCATGAGGAAGTCAAAATATGTCTGTGCATATTATTGATATGATCCTTATTATGACTTTAAAAATCTGATGGAGAAAATTTTTGAAAATGGTAAAAGGAAATCTTGATGAGTTTGTTTTTGAGAGACCAAAAGATTAAAAATCAGCTATTATTAATATTTAAGGCCTGAACTAGTTAGGTGGAGAAGTCCAGGAATGCCCTGAGGGGAAGAACCGCCTTACTGCATTCTTTCCCCACTCACTAGAGATACAGTTGCTAGGAAACTGGCCCATCCCCCTAGGAAGGGACACCAGATCATTAATGGTCTGGGGACTTTCCTATAGCCAATCAATTAAAAATGAAGCATTTTGACCAATAGATGCTTGCCAGGCAGGAATCACCCCTGCCATAGGCATGCTGGGATGGACCAGAATCTTTAAATCACCCAACTAACTAACCTGGGCACGGGCTCTTTGCTCCCACCACTTCAGCAGTGGGGAGTGTGGGCCCAAGCTGCAGCTTGTAATTTGTAATAAAAAGAACCTCATGTATTTACAGCAGAGTCTGTTTATTCCTGGTCTTTTGGGGTTCATGAACTGGGCAGAACAGTTTCCTTTCTTCCTTCCTCTTTCCTTCCCTCCTTTCCTTCCTTTCTTTTTTCCTTCCTTCCTTCTTTTCTGCTTTCCTTCTTTCCTTCCCGTTTTCTTTCTTTTTCTTCTATTTTTCTTTCGCTCTCATCATTCATTATTATTATTATTATTATTGTGTGTGTGTGTGTGTGTGTGTGTGTGTGTGTGCTGGGTATTGAACCCACGTTCTTGCAAATGTTAATGATCTACTGGGGAGCTACACACCCAGTTCTAAATTACTCGGTCTTTAAAATATTCTTTACCAACAAAGGGACAGTTGACTTTAAAAGTGACTCTACACTCTTTCTATTGATAATATGAGCTTCTCTGTAGGGCCACATGGTCCTTTAACGTATGATCTTTCTACCTCTAACTTTCCTGAGAACAGGCTTGTTTGTGCCATAAGGATTGGCTCTTGTTTATCATTTTATTAATTTTATCCACATGACTACTAAGTATCAAATGTCTTCAAAGGAAATCCATTTTGTTAATCCATTGATTCTTTTGACTCTCTAGAATTAGCAGCTAATTGAGGTTGCACTGTTGAAGAATGTTCAATTAAACTATAATTCCTAGAAAGAATATCTTTTCAGGAATGAGAATCTACAGCTTTCAGAATGACTTAAGTTATGAAAAAAAAAGAAAAAAACCCTCCTTTGGTGTGAAATCTTTGTACTTCTCCTTCCAACTTTTTTCGAGTATTCGCTGCCTCTGATCTCTTTTCTTCTCTGTTCCATTCATGAAACCACAGCCAGTTTGACTTTCATAAATGGGTATCTAGCTTCTTCATGTCACTTTGTCTGCTTAAAGTCTTTTGTAGTTCATTATGTTATAGAGAAGAAAATGAAAATCCCCCTCCCAGTTCTGCAGCCTTGCCTTTGCTATCATGAACCCTAGCCTGCACCATCTTTTACTGCAATCTCCTGAAAACCATTCCACTTTTTTTTTTTTTTTGACACCATGGACTGTTCCCATAGTCTACTTTCTATGCTTTTGATTCCACTTTTTATCCTATTGGTTACCTTTAGCTATATTTAAACTGCCCCTCCAGAAGAACACAGATCCCAATAATTCAAATCATTAAATATTTATTTAGTTTACAATTTGTGTGTTAATTCCGCAGGTATTTGAAGTCTTCTTGCGGCATTCTGCTGTCAAGGGGCAGAAGGAGGTAGCAGTGCTTAGCAGAATCTATTCACTGGCGACAGGGCAGCCAGGCTGCTCTGCTCATCTTGGCTGGACTTTGCTATCTGTCCACTTGTGGTCCAAATCAGATGTGTCTCTAGATCCTACTTCTCTGTTCCATGATTGATTCTGCATTCTGCAGGCTATCTCAGGCTCATTCTCACAGTGGGGGAAAACAATGTGGCCAGATGCGGGAGTCTGCTTCGGTCCAATTTGAAATTGTCATTTTTGTCGAAGCCAGCCACATGGAGTCCATAGAGGAGAGTGCTCACAAACATGTCTGGATTTACAGAGTCTCTGTCGGTGTCTCTCTCTGTCTGTTTGTCTCTGTCTCTCTTTCTGAAAGTCCTGGTCAGAAGACAAGGTTGGATATTGTTCTCCCAGTGCTCATGTGCTATTCACCTTGTCTTTTTGAGAGTCTTTCATGAACCTGGAGCCCACTAAGTAGGTGAGACTGGCTGGACAGCAATCCTTCTGTAGGCTCTGAAGAGCAATCTGGAGGCCATACAAGTACATCAAGTACCTTACCAAACAATCCATCTCCCTATCCTAGAGGTATATCCTTAATACAAACTAACATAACCTCTGGCTCCATTTTACACAATTCTGTATTTGTGTACACACTCCCCTAGCTGTCTGGACACCATTTCTTTGGTACCATCATTAGGCTTAGTGAGCTCTCATTTATGATTCATCTCAGGTCAAATGTAAATTTGTTTTGTAAAACTCTGAACTGATAAGCTAGACTAGAACTCTTGCCCAAAAGCCCTCATAAAACCATGTCTTTGCCAGTGAACTTGTGAGTGTGTGTGTGTGGGGGGGGCAGGGAACATGTGCTAATTTCTTTGTCTCTAACTCAGAACCTCTTTAAGAATGAGAATGTTGTATCTTCCACTCAGATGTGTCTGGTATCTGACACTGTATGTTGCTCCTAGGGAAGGTTCAACACACAATTCTGAAATGATAACACTTAAGTGGACTGTGTGGTCCTTCTTATTGGTTTTTTTTTTCTTATTTTCCATTCCCACAAAGATTTTTATTGATGAAGTAAATATTTTTAATTGGGGGAAACACATTTTATTCCCATTGACTTCATATAACTTTTCAGCTTGGTTTTGTTTTTTTAGATGTTCAAGTAGACTTCATTTCAGGGTCCTGGCCGCTCAGCAGTGAGTCCTTGACGAAATGGCACAGAGAAGAGGATTTTTTTTCCATCCCTCAGATCCTGCCCTTGTCATTATGATCTTTAACACTGGAAACATAATGGATACATTTGTATTGTGGGTTAGAGATGGCTGTACTAGAGCCTTGGTTCCCAGGATAGATAATCCCACCTGCTCAGGCTTCAGCCTTACTCATAACACTGAGCGGACAAAAGTCAGCTGAGATCCAACATCCTTCTAGCTTTAAGAAAAAATTCCCCACAAGCACTTGTTATAGACAGGTTGCTTTTCTTCTGTGTTTGTATTGAAACAATAGCTACGTCTGTGCTTGAAGTTAACTCTCTCTTGCTGAAATGCCAGGGTTCTATTTTATGCTGTGATTCTTGAAAAGAAAATATTGTTTTTGTTGCATAGGAAACATCCATGTCTTTTTTCTGGTTCTGTGCTCAGCACAATTTGGAGATTTTTTTTTTCTTTTCCTTATTACCTCAGTGAGGACTTCCACCCAGTTTTCATCTGAACATGTACATTTCAGGACAAATATTTTCAGAGAACTCCCCTATGCATTGACTCTTGCCTTAGGTGTGAGGTAGACACACTGCAGCCCCCAAACTGGGAGCTATTAGCTTTCATTCATTAGTCCTTCCCAGAGCATGATGAAGTTATAGCAAATAGGTGTCTTGACATGCTAATTCGAGTAACAAAGGCACATCTTAGAAAAAAAAATTGTGTATTTTATATTTACAAAATACTTTTTGGAATTTCTCATGTTGTAACCTTAAAAATAAAACATTACACTGTGTGGCATGTACTAAAGTGACATGGAAAATGTTAACTTTGGATTGTGAAGCCAATTATTGAAGCTACCCACCAATAACTGTACTGAAGTAATGTCAAAGAATCCCAAGGGTGTGCCAGTAGGAGGGAAACAAAACAGTTTTTTATAGAAAAACTAATGGGCCATTTTCTGTAGTTGTTCCTGCTGGTGGCAGTATGATGGGTGACACACACCCGTGAAATACCCTTCTCGGATGTTTAACCACACACTTTTACCCCAGGGGCAGAGAATATGCACCGTCTCTGTTAAACAGGTTCTGTTGCTGTGGGATACTTGCCTTTCTTTTCTGGTTTTTCTATTACTGTTTTTATTTTTACTAAAAATATGTTACCGCATCCAAGCATAGAAACACTTCAATTACTTCTTTTATTTTTTATTTTTTATGAATAGCTCATGTTAGGAATCCAGTTAAATGGCTCTCATGTGACCTCCATCATGCTATGATCCATAGGTCAACTACAACTTTGCCTTGAGGGTGTTAAGTTAATGACCCCAACGCTTACCTGGTAAGAAAGACACGTCCTTGTAGCACAAGCTGATTGTACATTATTTTGTAGCTTACCCTCCCCCAAAATGGAAGGTGTTTGATGACAGTGTATCTCTGTTCATGTATGGGAAATTATGCCGGTTTGGGGAAGTTTATGGTTCCACAGGTGTTCCCCATTAGCAAGACTTTCATGTTAAGAAAGTAATTTCTTCATAGCCTCGATTATCCTGGGATCATAAAGAGTTAAGGAATCTGCAATCTCCTAGACCTTGAAAACACATTCACAACAAGTGTTATTTTCTAAATTTTTTGCAGATGTGTATATGTGTGTGTATGTGGCAGGGGAGGGGGCTAGAAAATATGTCACAATGAAAAGATAACCATTTGTTACTCTACAAAGAATGAGTTAGAACACCAAGTCTTGTAAAGCTCTTGCTGTGCCACTCTGCTCTGCTTCATGGACTGGTCCTGCTTCATGGTCCTCTCTTTCAAAGGGTAACGGCTGCTTCTACTTTAGCGTAGTAGATGATGGAGGCAAATTCCCACTCTGTAAAAAGAAAATTTACTTTTTAAAGGTCTGTGTTTTCTTTTGAGGAAAAGGGAGAATTCATCATTTCTACTTCCAATTTACTTCATCTTGACAACTCTAATTCCAGCTTCTCCCCCGCAGGGGAGTAGCTGATTAGACTAATACACCATACAAAGCCCAGGAAAGCTATAGCTGATTAATTTTTAACCTAGTCTCTGGTGGAGGACTTTGACAATTACCTCAAATGCATTGCAGCTCAAACATTTGTTCTAGAATATTCAAAGTCAAGATTGACGGGTGAATTATTTGTAACTTATTTTCTTAAAAATTTTAAGTTTTGGAGCTGATTTTAATATAAGACGCAGAAGTCATTTACCCTTGCCCTGCGAATTGCATGTTTTAATTTGTTTTCTATTTTGGGGGGTTCATTTCCACTAAGTTTTACTTAAGGTGGATTTCCTTGGCTTAATTCCCCTTTCTGTCTCTACGGATCACAGTGTTTGACAGAACTACAGTGGAGAGAAAGCCTTACCACCAGATTTTCTACTTGAACTAAAGAGTAAGTCAAGTTCAAATTGAAAATTCCTTAATCAAAGCTGTCAGCTTGCATATGGCCACTAGGTTGAATACTGTCAGGTGGATCGTGTATATAGTTGAACAGTGCCAACTTAGCTCTTCCTAACACACTCTTTGGATCACAGATAAGTCTCATTTCTTTCCTAAAAGTTAAAACAAAACAAATAATTCCAACGAGAAACGTCATCTGGGGTTGGAGAAATGGCTGAGGTGTTGAGGACATGACGCTCTTGTAGCAGACCAGAGGTTGGTTCCCAGTACCTATGTCAGGCTGCGCAGATCCAACGGTAATTCCAGTTCTAGATGACCAGACGCCCTCTCCTGGCTTCCACAGGTACCTGCACACGTATGGACACACAGACACACAAACACATATACACGCTAATAATAATAATAACAACAACAATAATTTAAAAGGAATGCCATGGGCTTAGTACTAAGTATATTGTTACTTTTCTGAATATTTTATTTTGAGGTAAAATTTGAGATAATGTAGATAATTAGGTAATAGAGAGATAATAGAGATAAGTCATCTTTTATGGCAGGTCACCGATATGAAGGACCATGTTTAAAATCATATAACCTTTAATTTGCCTACTACGTACATTAACCTCATCTCATTCTCCTTTTCCTACAAGGCCTGGGTAGCTTCCCTTCTGTAATGGTGCTCAAACTGAGATGCTGGCAGTTTCCTTTATAGAGTGATAAACAATTCTCAAATTTAAGCAGGTTCCACATTCCAAGCGCTATGAATCTATGGTGAATTCTCTGCACTGAGTTGATTCTCTATAAATGTAGAGAATCAACATACACAAGTACATTTAGCACAGACAATGCTATCAGCCTTCTCAGTCCTAAAATGGCTCTCCAGATTGTTCCTGAGTAAAACAGAGTAAGAGAACACCTAACACCAATCCTTCACACTATGCATTTTCCAAATCCCCAATATACTCATGTCCTATGTTATTGGCTAGGTTTGGTGGTCGCTCCTCTAGAGAACAACATTCTTTGCAGCTATGCCCTCTCAGGCCCCAGGCCAAAGTAGAAAGGCCAAGCTACCATCATCGAGACAGGAAGTTTTATAGCCTCTCATTTCTGAAACAAAGGTTATAAATATAAATGTTTTGTCCATGTTTTGGTAACCTCTCTGTGGACTCACATTTGATCTTTCTACTTGCCTAATCTGATCACACCTCAGACATGGGAGCTGAGTTGTTGGAAGGGGGAAAAAGGCTTCAGATGCTTGTGCACTTGTCTTAAGTCATTATCCCAGGGTTTGCTCTAACTCAGGGAGAGCTGTCGTAATCATTTCTAAGAAGCAAGCAAAATGATCCACCAAATAGTGAAGAGAAGAGTTCTGGGTCTCTTATTAAACTGATTTTACCCCAATTTTTAAAGTTTCCATTTTAGTGTGTGTTATAAAATGAATAATACGGGAGTGTATCATACATTTATATGACATGGAGCTGAATAAACAAGTACCAAAATCAAAGCATTTAGATCCTGATAGTTTAAAACATTATGATTAGGCTAAAGTAATTCTAGATAGAAATTAGCCATTTATAGCATTATAAATCCAATGGTATTAAAATTCAGCTTTCCAAAGTCATATACATCTTTTAGAATATCAAGATATTTTATAGTATACTAAATTATGTATACCAATTTTCAGTGTCATACTTGGCTTCAGCTGTCAACCTGGCATTAACCTATAGTCACTTGGGATGAACAAATCCCAACTAAAGAACTGCCTGGATCAGATTAGCCTTTGGCCATGTCTGTGAGTCATTTTTTTCTTCCTTCCTTCTTTCCTAGCTTCTTTCTTTCTTTCTTTCTTTCTTTCTTTCTTTCTTTCTTTCTTTCTTTCTTTCTTTGTCTCTTTCTTTCTTTTCTGTGTAACAACTCTGGCTTGTCCTGGAATTCAGTATGTAGACCAGGTTGGCCTTGAACTCACAGAGGTTCACCTGCCTCTGCCTCCTGAGTGCTAGGATTAAAGGCATGAGTCACCACTGCCCCCTGAGTGACTTTCTTAATTGTTAATTATAAGAGGTAAGATGTAAGAGGGCCCAGCCTACGTGGGCAGTGCCATCCCTAGGTAGATGGACCTGAACTATGCAAAAACAGCCAAGCAAGCCAGCAACCAGTGTTCTACCACTGTCTCTGCTTCAGTTCTTGCCTTCAGTTCTGCTTCTAGCTCCTGCACTGCCCCCCACCCCAAGATGGACTATTTAACCTGTAAGTTGAAATAAACTTTTCCTCTCCAAGTTGATTTTGGTCATGGAGTTTATTACAGACACAGGAAATCAAACCAGGACAATAAATGTATACAGAAACAAAAAAGAAGGTCTCCAGGCTTTCTTTTGAGAAAAAGAACAGTGCAGAGTGGCATTTTCCTTGTAAATGACTTTTAAATATAAGGATGAGGATCCAGCTTGCGATATCTTTAAACAGCATTTTTCAGCGAGTGTTCCTCAGTGCTATTAGCTATTCTGGGGAAATGGAGGCTTGGTAAAACTGTTCCCTTATTGGAAGACTTCTAGGAACTCTTCACCGGAACTCCTAAAATACATTATGAATCTCTTAGATGCAGAAAATTTACAGACAGCTTTTCTTGAAGAAGGTATCCTGCTTCCCAGAAGCGCTTTATGGGATTATCTCACAATCAATGTTCAGGAAAGGTGTTACAATGTGAGGATTATCTCTGAAGGTTTGTGCCAATCACCCACTTAAACTGGCATCCATTGCAAACTCTTTGTGCTTTAATTTAGACTTCATCAACAGTTGGAGTATTCTATCACATATGTCTTGAGTTCTTTCTGCTTACGTAGTACTATAGTAGATTGAGGGCGAGAGCAGAAATCCTGTGCAATCTTTGCTCAAATAGAGTTCAATACTATGAGAGAAAGATACACGTAATTATTTACAGCTGCTATAACTTGGACAGTGGAAGTGCTGCAGGGTCATTGTGCTTAGTTTGGCATTGAAGAAACTTCCCCAAGGTGATGCTTCTGCTGAGACACTAAGGGGTCTTTGTTTCTCTACTTGGAAGAGAAAAGAGGGGAAGACAGACATGCAAACTTGAGACAGGTTAATAACACTCACTATTTTAGAAGGCCTCTGAATGTGAATGTGGCTGCCATGAGGTAGAGGAGTGCAAAGGCAGCAAGTGAGTGAAGAGAATAAAATAGGTCCTGAAGGCCACAACATGGCTTTCAGATGTGGAGTAAAAGGGATTGAGCATTATGCAATAGGCTCCAAGAGACAGTGTGACAAAGCCAACAATATTCTCTTGGAAGGACTTTGGGTGTTGTGTAAATGACAATTTATGGAAAGTCCAAATAATATTTTCTTATATTTTAAGATTAACTCTGCCAGAACATTAATATCATTCCTTTATTAAATTACTTTGAGTAACTTTCCACAATGATTGGTGCCTAGAATCCTTTAATTTTTATTGGATAAAAAAAAATTAAGGTGTGTAACCAGCCAAGACCATACAGCAACAATTCAGGAAAAAGATAATGGTTTGTTGGTTGGTAGAAAGTCATAGACATCTAAAAGATATACTTTATCAGTGCAATGATGTGACTGTCTTCACCTGTGTTCATGCTGAAATTTAATGGCACATTAGAACTATAATCATGGGAACAAATAAGACCTTTGAAAGCTGTTAAGTCATGAGTGTTCCACTATCATGAACAGATGAGTTCATTTGTAACACAAGGAATCTTCTCTTTTGGGTAGGTAGTTTCTTGCATTTACCCAATAACATTTGCTTTCTTTGTAGCTGGTGACCTCTGGCCCTTAGCCATATTATGAAGCAGTAAGAAGGCCCTTACCTGGCATGGTTCTTTACTAAAGAATTTTTCAGAACCATAGCCAAGAAAGCATATTCATTCATTCATTCATTCATTCATTCATTCATTCATTCACTCAAGACAGGATCTTGCTAAGTAGCCCAAGATTATCTAAAACTTGCTATGTAGTTGAGGCTAGCTTTGACTTCAGTGTAGGCCTGTTAGCCGTTAGCCTTCTCAGCAGCTTGGATTATAGGCATAAGCCTCCAAATCCAGACTGTAAACTTAAATTTTTAAATAATTTATCTAGTTTTTGTTCTTCAGTTATAGAAGCGGAAAATGCACTAAGATACCTGTGGAAGGACAGGTATCTGTATCACAGACAGGGAGTGTGTTGGTCACTACAGAGTCAGTGAATGGAAGAAATCTAGCAAGATTAACACAGTCTTCGTTCAGTTGATAACTGGTTTGATGTTCTATTTCTTTCTGAAATATTTGCACATTAATGTGAGGCTGTGTTTTTGTTTGTTTGTTTGTTTGTTTGTTTTGCCGAGATATTAGACTTTATCTACAAACTGACCACATACTTTGGAGGTCTGAGGACTCAACAACATCTTACACAACAGGCCAACAACTTTCTACTCTGCCTATGCATGAAAGAGATATCAATTTTGGCTCATGCAAGATATGTAAAGATCTCATAATTCCCAGTTTATATTATACTGTAGAAACCTTTGGTTGGCAAAAATAGAACAGCTTACAGTAAAGCCTAACTTTGAGTATTTCTATTACTATTTAAATCCATCTACTTTTGAAAAAAAAAAAAAAAAAACAACTCCCTTAGTTTTTGTTCCCAATACATATTTATATCACTTATATTGCTTATGCTGAAAATAAGCAAAAATTTAAGCAATGACTCAATAAAAATGAGAAAGTATATACATGTGCTGAACCAATCACCTCTGTCATTTGTCTGTTGAAGCCCGACCTCTTTGCTTATAAGTGTGATCCTATTTGGAAAGAGAGTCTTTACAGTAGTAATCAGTTTAACATGGGGTCAATAAGATTTGTCCTAATCTGGCATGGCTAGCGTCCATGTGAAGGGTAGAAATTAGAGGGCAGACCTTTGTACAAAGCAAATAATGTGCCAACAAGCAGATGGCTGTCTACAAACCAAAGAGAGCATTGTCAAACAAATCATTCTCTCAGTCTTGAGAGGGATTGGCCTTTGCTTACACTTTGGTTTTACATGTCAGAACCTGGTCCTTAATTTCAAGCAGGTTGCTTCATGATATTGAAGGAATATCATGAAGGAAACTGAGGCAAGCCCTCTAATAGCAGCAGCTCTTAGAAGTACTAGAAATGCTTATTCGTTTATTTGAGTTGAACTTGTCAAATTTAGCAACACATGCTAGCTCTGCCTGAGGTAAAGGAGCAGTTCTGTTAAAAAAAAAAAAATACATACATTGCAATTGGAATATCTTTTTCTGGGGAATATGGGAAGCCAGACCTGTGAGGAACCAAGCTTAAGGCAGAAGGAATGTTGCTTTGCATGGGGAAACCAGTTACTTGTTGGTGACAGTGCACAGGAATTCTCAGCACTTAATCCACCCGGACAGGTTTTCTTTATTTGATTTTCTTTAGATACTCTTCTCACTATGTCTGCGTCATCATCTTTTATGTAATGTTTTCTTGATGGAGAATTTCATGCATGCTTACAATATGTTTGATCAAATCAATTCCCATTTCTTTCCCTCTAATCCCACCTTCCACTTTTCCCTCCCATGTGCTCTCATTTCTTCCTGAAGACCCACTGAGTACATTGAATGCTGCCTCTGTGTGCTAGGTATATGACCATCCACTGCAGTACGGCCACACCATTTTAAACTGTGTCAATGACTGAAGTAGGCACTAGTACTTAATGTCAGGAATCATAAAAATAAACATTACATTTTTTTTCATAGTTTATAAAATTATATAAAATTATTTTTGTAAGAGGATTGAAGGATAACAACTTTGATGCTGTAATATTTTCCAAAGTCTAAAGGTTTGATAGTTATATTTGTATTTATCTTCAATATTTGTCTCAAACAAAAATTCAACATTTCAATTATTTTTCTAATTTTTCTCAGACAAAGTTTCCATCCAAACTTCTCAGCTGGCTTAGAACTTGCTATGTAACCAAGGTTTTGCAGGGATTCACCTGACCCAGCTTCCCAACTGCCAGGGTTATAGGCATATACCATTGTGTGGGATGATTAATTTTGGAAATGATCCCTAACGTCAATACTCTAGAACTTTATTTTTATTTATTTACTTACTTACCTTCTTATTTATTTATTTATTTATTTATTTATTTATTTATTTATTTATTTGAGACTGGGTTTCTCTGTGTAGTGTTGGCTTTCCTGGACTCTCTTTGTAGGCCAGGTTGGTCTCGAACTCACAGAGGTGAGCCTGCCTCAGCTTCCCCAAATGCTGGGATTAAAGGCATGCAGCACCACACCTGTTTTACTGTAGAACTTTAATTCCCAAATTATACTTTCTCTTAGTTTTTGATGTATTAACTTAACTATCTCTTTTTCTTGTATCAAGAAAATATAAGTCAAATAAATTCTGTAGTAGATTTATAGATTGTTCAGCACTATTCTACATGTAATAGAAATGGCAAACATCTGAAATATGTCAGAAGATTTTAGGAGAGAATATTTTGTCACCTTTGGAAGCACAGAGGTGTCTTCAGCTACAGAGGCACACACAAAAAGCCTGTGGAGGTCTGAAGATGACAACTCAAAATGCAGGGACTGAATATGAGCTCTCGGTGAACAAACATGAAGGAAAACACTCATAATTCAAACACGGGAGAACAAGGAAGCCACTGGATTGAGACAGTGACCAAGAAAGCAGTCAAAGAGAGAGCTAGAGAATGAAAATGGTTGCTGCAGAAGAGAATATAAGCATGGGAAGTGTTCAAGGTGACCCAACTAGCAAGTCTTCCAGGATCCAAGGAATGTCTGGATGGCATCATTGCTAATTTCAAAGAAATTCTAGAAACTTGATCCACAAGATAACCAAGTCAGGCAACAAGAGGAGCATGTGCCTAGATGGCAGGTTCCAAAAGCCAGTTAATGTTCTCTGAAAATTGAAAAGGGAAGACCTGATAAGTAAGTAAGCATGTCTGCTCTAAGCTTCTGTGGACTCTGGCCCCACCCCTCTCTCATTAATATATTCTAAAGACTCTGTGGAGAATTACTTCAAAAAACTTAGCATTTTCTGTGATGTGTGTGTGTGTGTGTGTATGTGTGTGTTCATTCTGCCTGATACACATTTTTCTTTTTAGGATCTCTGTAAGATTTGGGCTTGGATCGTGATTCTGTGAGAATATAAGAGTAGCATTTGTCACACTGTATTCTGTGACATGCTGGTGCCAAAGCCTGTTAGCCAGAGATGCTGGGAGAAAGAAAAGAGAGCTAGTGTAGTGAAATGTGTTTTCTAAGAGTGAGCAAAATTAAATGAAAACACTTTCTTTTCTTGGGTAATACTATGACTATCAGAGAATGATATAGACTTATTGTTCCTTCCAAGCTTTTTTGGTCAAGGTATTATCATGTTGTGTGACTCATGTTTAGACATACAGACCTGGATGTATTGGTAATTTCTAGCTCCTTTCTCCTCAAACTCAATGTTAATACATATATATTAATATATACATATATATGTATATTAATATATATAATGGAATGAAAATATCACTAAATAACAAAAGGGATGAACACCTAAGTGGACAGCAAAATTTCTCATCCATCCATCCACCCATCCATCTACTCACCCATCTATCCATCATCCATCCATTCATCCACCACCTACCCACTTGTCCATTCATTCATCCATCTGTCCATCTGTCCATCCATCCATCCATCCATCCATTCCTTCTTTCTTTCTTTTCTTCCTTGCATTTCTCTTCTAATTTTATTATTTCAATGGACATTTTAGTCTTTAGAATAAATAAGTTAGAGCTGGAGAAAGGGCTAGTGGTTAATTTTTTTATTTTCTGCTCTTCTCAGCTCAGAAGTACCTATAAGTCCAGCTCCAGAGGATCTATTACTCTCCACTCTCGTTTAACCTATATGGGTGGATGCGCACAGACACACACACACACACACACACACACACACACACACTATTTAATAACATTATCTGGTAAATTACAAAATAACTCTTGGAAATCACCATTAACAGAATGTATGGGCTAAGGGCTGTGGCTCTGGTAACCTAGGACTTTAAAATTTTTTGAAAACCTGTTAGGGTCTGAGGTGCTGGCATGCACCGAAATCTTCAATACTCTTAACTGCTACACTAGGCTCTTCTGTGATTGCCTTCTAGTGATCTAATCAGGCATCAACTGAGGAATCCCAAGTGGGGCATATGTCTTCAGGGAGCTTTGGAGGATGCAACAGCAGCCTCACCCCTTCCTTTATGCTCAGGGAAAAGACAAGCTACCCCTAAGGTTTACTTTTTTTAAAATAATTTTACAAGGATTCCCCCTCTCTGCCTTCCTCCTATGCCCTCCATCACAGCTGGATGATCAGCTCATCAGACTCTGATTCTCTTTGAGGAACATGTCCCCACATTATAGAGCTCACTTTTTCTCCTGCTTTGGTGGTAGTTTCCTTGGTGCGGAGAGGCTGCCACCTTATTTAATATCAAATTCTCTGATATTTCTCTTGCTCTTGATTTACAGATGTTTCACTGAGCTTGCAGATAAGCACTTTCTGTGAGAACACGTCTGCCCCCTGTAATTGTAGTGGCTAAAGCCACTAGAAAGAAATGTTCAAATTGTTTTCCTAAAGCCATTCCCCTGGTGCAGCCCATCTGTTCAAACACCAAGGTGGATCTCCACTTAGACAGTCTGCGTTCCTGTGATCTCGCTTCTTCACGCCTTAGCTCTGCAGAAGGACAGAAGACTACTTGTATAAAGTGGAGCTGAGACAGTCACCCTTGTGTCAAGAGGCAACTTTACCGCCATCCTTTACCAGGAATTCCCAGCACTGAGAAGGCCGTGTAACCCTCCCTTTGTTTACTCTCCTTCCCAGAACAAGAAGAAAGAATGGCTCTTCCAATTGGTGTGCAGCTGCTTCCGATAGGGGAGTTAACCCAGAAGTCACCGGATGACAGGGTATGCAAATTCCCTGAGCATAAAATACTCTTTGTGATTGAGACACGTACAAAAGAGTCAACGTTAAACGTTTCTTCGGAGTCACTGCAGATACGACACACCACAATTGCAAAGAATCCATGGAGCTGCTTGTCTAATAAATGAAGTTCATCTATAAATAGTTTGGCTCAACCAAAGGAGCTCTAGTCAAATTGGGGGCAGATGAGTTCTGTAGATGTAGCTTATTTCATTAATTTACTGCTGTTTAGGGTTCATGGTCAATGGGCAATTGATATTATTTGTGACAACACTAAATAAAGGAAGTAAAGGAAAATAAGTCAGGTGATGTATTGCAGAGATAAATCATACCTGCCATGTGGGGAGAAGAAGCCCTCCAGCAGATGCACTTAGCACACTTCACTTGATTCCCATTCGTCAGCCTCAGTGCTGGTGCCTCAGAAAGAATGCAAAGGTAAATGAGCACCAAAATATGATTTACAGCCCTGGAAAACGGTCCTACCCAAATAAATCAAGGTTCCACTTCATTTCAGGCATTGGTTTATCCATAATAGGCCTTTTACAATCACGCAATGCCATGATAAACAAACCCAAACCAAACACACAGCTGCAATGAGAGATAGGCATGACACTCTGTGTGCGCAGAGAAGCGAGAGGCTTAAGCTACTGCAGCTATTGAGAAAATGGACAGCATGGTTTTCATGCCCAGGAAAGAACACATCAATTGGTTATCTAATACCAAATGCTCAGCACTGAACCCAGATACATAGAAATAGCATTCTATAGATTCAGCAGGTTTTATATATATATATATATATATATATATGTATACACAGATATATATATATATACATTTATATGAATTTGAAAGAAAAAAACAGGGAATTTCATGGAGGGTTAGGAGGGCATAAATGGAAGGAGGAAATGATGCAATTGTATTATAATCTCAATTTTTTTTAAATCCCTGGTTTGAGTAATAAATGATGTAGTAGTCCATTGGTAGGAGAAGAGATTTCAGAACTTATAGATTTAATATATTTATCCAGACTATATGTGTGTGTGTCTGTGTATGTGTGTGTGTAACAGTGTTAAGACTCTTAGGAAGACTACTTTGAGGACCCATTCTGAATCTACAATGTTAGAGATAGAATCTAGGCAAAGATAAAGGAAGAAATAGGTAAGTGTGAGGTAGGTAAATCTCATATACATATTTATAGGAAATTTACATATATGGATTAATTGCCCTGCTGCTCAGCAGGCTAGAGCATGGGGGTCACTGAAAGCCAGGCATCTCAGCTCAGGCAATGTCCTGAGCCTCAGACACAGAGACAGACACAAAAGAAAACCACTCCTACTTCCAAATGGTCTCATTGGAGTTTTGTTTCAGGGTGAGTAGATAAAAACTTTAAACTTGATGTTAGAGAACTTTCAGTGTGATATAAACAAAGATGACCAAGGACAAAACAAGAAGGCTTGCCATCATAATAATTTCTCTTGGTAGATGTGGTTGTCACAAATAGAGTTCTATGTGAACTTATTTTATTAAGATTATATTTTAAGCAAAAATATTCAATTGAAAACAAACGGAAGCATGATCGTACAATTACAGATGTTCAGAGCTAGAGGGGCTTCTACACACATCCTTTAGAAGTCCAATTTCCAAGTTCCAAATGAAAACAAGGAACCTTGGGAGGTTAAAAATTGAGTTAGCCGAGGTCACATCACGAATTAGTCACAGAGCCGTGCCCCAGGCTCCAATTTTGTTAGTCTACCAAACTTAAGGACTTGAGTTCTATGAACAGTTAAAGCACATGTGTGCTGAAATCTTTATATCCCACAGGTAGACTGTGAAATGCAAGCAAAACAGGTGGCTATTTCACTTCCGGTACTCCCCTCGTACGGATATGTATATGCAGCCATGAATTCACACAGGCTTTATGCACACCCAGGCACTGTGACAGTTTTCATTTTAGGTTTCCTTAGCAGTATTTTATTGATTGTATTCAAACAGCCAGTTCAAAAAGCGTTGAGTGTGGTTTCAAACATGGAAGGAGCCTCTTGATATTTTCACAGTATTGTTTCCCTTAAATATGTTTTTTAAAGTTTTTGTTAGCATGTGTTAATTACACTTAGTAGTGGATTTCACTTTAACATTCTTTCTTATTTGCCTAAACATATTCTGCTCATACTCAGCCCTGCTGTGACCTGCTCCTCTCTCCCTTCTTCCTAACAATCCTCTCACAGTGCTCCCTCTTTCATTTGTTATGTCTTTTCTCTCTCTCTCTCTCTCTCTCTCTCTCTCTCTTTGACCTTCTCTTTCTCTCCTTCCTAATTGAAGTTTAAGACACACTGGATTGACAGTTGTCTGCTCAGTGCCACACCTGGAAGGTCCTGCATGATCTGCTTTCTTCTAATTGCTTCAAAGTAGGTGCAGTTAGAAGCATCGAAAGATACTCGAGAAGGGTTTAGTATCTTTTCAGGGGCTACTGTACCCCTCCTTGCCCATGCCCCAGTGTTTGGGCTGCTGATGCTGCTTATACTAGTGAACGTTAATATTTCATCCCCTCATTGCAGAGGTTTTTACAAATGACTGAACTTATGCAACCATGCTGCCTGAAGTTAAGATTATACATTGCTGAGGTTTAAATAGGTGTTTGCCTAAGAGCGGCATTTTCCACAGAAAACACGTTTTCAGAAGGCAAGCAGAAACAGTTGGGTTTTCATTCTATTACCATTGAAATTGCACTTCTTTTTGTTAATGATTGAATAAATCAGAATTTCAGTGGTGTATTCTCAGCATTTTCTTCTATTTATTCCATCTGTTATGGGAAGGCTCCAGCATCTTGAGAAATAACCCACTTTATAGTCAAAAAGTATAGTCTGCAAATTTAAGCTGTTTATTGTGGGATAAAAATAACCATAAAACAAACAGGCTCTCCTTGAATATCTGTGCCCTGGTTGGAGAGCTCTTCCAGCCCTTTGGAGAGGTTTGGCTATAAAACACCCTGAAAAACAATTTCTCACAGTCCTAGCTCATACAAAGGAAACTGTTTCTCTCATTCTGATTAGCTTGACTGTAGGTTTGCCTAGGGATTAAACAAATAAACCAGTTAACACCTAAAACCTTCCCTAGAGCAAGAAGGTCTTACCTGTTTTTTGTTGTTTTTCATACCAGCCCTTAAAACCCACATAAGGTGGTTGGGTAGGGTTAGGAGGGAGGTTTGCTTCGCCTGAACTAAACACGAAGATAAATTCCCCAAAGAACTTGGGGAGTGGCATGCATGCAGAGGGAGGAGGGAGGGTGGGATTGGGAGGGGAGGAGGGAGGGGCTTATAGGGGGATGCAGAATGAATAAAGTGTAATTGAGGAAAAATTAAAAAAAAAAAAAAAGAACAGGACAGCTTCCTCTGGTGCTGCTGGGACACCAGCTTCTAGCCCAGCCCTGTGGTTCATGCTTTTCCTACCTGTTAGAAGTCATTTATTTTTTATGACACCTTTAATGAAAGTGACCTATAGAAAGAGTTTTTAATCTGGGATATGGTGAGCTAGGGGAAGAAAGGGAATTTAGGCTTACACTCACACAGATAACTAACAAGAAAACGAAAGTTTTCACAAAGAGAGATGAGCTATTGAAACAAACTTTCCCAATCAAGACAATAAGAGGCATGAGCACAAGGGAGAGAGTAACAGTGGACACTGTATCAGCTTTATTTCTACAGCTGATGTGCAAATATTCAACTCCAAGTCACTTGCAAGTTTCACTCCTGTCTTTGCTGCTCCAGCTTCAAACGCTCTATTGCTGTAAATACCTGTACTTTAGAGGGCATTTCAGTAACTTAATGTTCCCTCAGCCCATATTAAATATTTTTTCTGAATTTGCAAGGTGATATCTTGACTAGTGGAGGCTGACTTGCCAAAATCCTTCCTTTCTTATATTTATCTGATACAGAGGCTTGAGGGGAACTTGGAGGTTTTCCTCCCAAACAGGCTCGTAGATTATTTCCTTGTTTGGCAAGAGAATGGAATTTACCATCACTTGGGAAAATTCTGAAGTCAAACTGTGAAATTGAACAAAATTTTCATCAGCAAAAGTTGAGTTTGAGAAACATGTGTTTCCCCTTTGGTAAGAGGGCTGCAAGGTAGATAGGAAGCAGGGTTGAGGGCTGAAGCCTTCATTATTCTTCGCTCCATAACTGTTCAGCAGTTGTGGCAAGAATGGAGAGAATCCCAGCTGCAATGCCCAAAGCAAAATCTTTATGAGCACAAGTGATGGAACTCAGAGACATGAACTAGGTGTCACCCCTTGATCTTAACACACAACATTTGTACACACAACAGACTGTAGAGACAAGCTAAAAAGGATAAAGGCCTGGAAACAGAGAAGGGTCAGCAATCTCACCGGGCTCTGTTCTTACAGACACAGTGAATTGAAGATAGCTTTTTTCACAAAGGAAATCTGACAATTGACTATTTTTTGAAGTCACCTATACCCAGCCTAACAGATATATTTTAATAGATAATTATGCCTTAAATTTGTTAACCTGGTTCATCATATCTAATCTTCACAAATCTGTAAGATTGGTGCCATTTCTTAAGAAGCATCTAATAACTCAAAATGCTAAACAATTTTTCTCACAGCCAGAATTAGATGTGTGTGTATACAACCCCGGAATTAGCTGTGAATGTATTATAAATATATCAGCGCTTTGCATAAACAAATGAAATTTCACAGCTCCATCTTCCTCTGAATAAATAAGAAATGGTTCTCTAAGTTACTATGTAGGAGCCGTCATATGTGAGAATTGATTTTGCAAACCTGAGCTAAGATATTGAGAACTTTTTCTAGAAACCACACTCAGGGTCAGCTCCGTCTTTCCCGGTTGCATAAATACATGGTCACCTTTATGTCCCACTGCTCAAGCATATTGTTCGTGACAATCCTTGCACTCCTGTGTGCTGACACTGCTTTGTGTGGAAGAAAAATCAACAGTATTGCCATCATTACCACCAAAAAGTATTTAGTCAGGCCTCAGTCTGTGCACCTGTTGTTGTTTTACAGCATGGGCTTCCAGACGTGTTTTCTGTCCGCTGGGAACTTAAAGACAAAGAGAAGCAAAGGAAAGGACATACAGACAACTAAACAAGCAATGAGACTTGTACACAGCACATATGCGCCGGCTCTTATTTGCATATGGAAATGTCGACTTTGTAGATTCAAGTTAATGATGTTTTGCTTTTGTCAATCCATTATGAGCTGTCAGCTATTAAAATCTGGCCCCAAGTGGAGTCTCAGCACAGTGACTTGCCTGAGCCTGCTGTTCTCTTATGGAGGTTACGGTATCAACGCTATGGAGCCTCAGGGAATCTTTAGCTTGTATAGGCCATGCATTCAGGGTCAGTAATGTATCAAATCATTCTTTCTCAATTTTTAAAAGTTGGTTTAAAAAAAAATTCACAGCAAATTATTTATTGGCTTGCTCTAATACAGGGAAGCTTAAAGAAACTTGGTAAATTGAAAGATGAAAAAAAAAACAAAATATTTTACAGTCTGATAAAAGACAAGACAGTATAATGTTCCTTTTTTTTCAGATTTCAGTAGAAGTAAAAGACTCCTATCTCCTATCTCACCAGTCCTCAGGTTATATTTACGCTATGTCTCGCTCCATGGAGTCATTGGATTCATAAGCATGCGTAGAAACAAGTAAACACCAGACAATTGTCATTGTGTTCAGCAGTATTTTTTATTTGTTTTTTGTGTGTACAATTTTGCAAAATATGAATGACCATGGACTAGAATCCATGCACGTGTGATTTAATATTATCAATGGCCCGTGGCTTCATCCTAAAATTTCCTTTGAAGTGTCTTATTTCTCTCTTCTGTGTTTTCCCTCAGTGTGACTCACTGTGGAGATGGTCAGGACAGTTTTGCTACAAACCTCCCTTCCTTCTGTCCTCCAGCTTCGTTCCTCCTCCGTGTCCACCCTCGCTGGAATCTCTGCTGTGCAATACAGTCCAGTGAAGTTCTGACCAGCCCTGCACGGATAAGCATGGCTGTCTTACTGAGGCTTGGCAGGGCACCCTGATATTGAACTTTTGGACAATACATATGCGCATAACTTTGGACTCACATATACACACAATTTAAGAATGAGGGGACTTTCCTGCTCATGAGGTCACACTTGGATACTGGGGAGGAAGTCAGTGAGGAACCCCCCCCCATTACCTTGCAAGTAAAACAATTAGAGGCACTCCTTAAGTCCCCTTAGATCATTGGCCCAATATAGTTCTAATGAACTCCCTGGATTCATGTCCTAATAAGCACTGGGTATACAATTCCTTTCCTACAGTCTTTATCAGAGTACTTAAGGCTAAGACATAGCTATTATGTTTTTCTCATTGTGATCAGTTCGTTTTCTGTTTGTACACCCATTACAGTATGTATGCAACCAACAATGACAGAACTATTTTTATCGTATTGCTTAGGTTAAAAGAAGTTAAAGAAATGGATGTTTTCACAGCTAAGAGATGGTAATTGTGCTTACATGTTGCTATGGATGTGTTGCCTTGGAGGTTGGAGAATTGGACTGAGTTGGGTGCAGTATGGTCTTTTCTAGGGTACCAAATGGACATACAGAAATAGTAAATTACAATTTCATTGATGCTGAGATCAATGTAACCATCACTGTTGCTTTCTAATTAGAAAAGCCATATTCCTATCATTAAAATTTGTAATATAATTTCTATCATCTACCCTCTCCCCCTTTACTACAAATGAAGTGTTATAGTCAATTTCTTGATTTTTCTGATATGGATAATTATTTTTAAGCGACTGGATAACTCACATTCTAAATTAAAATAAGCCCAACTTATTGGTCCATATCCAATTTGTCATCAGTGAAATAACAGCCTTTAAATATAGAATCATAATTAGGATTAATTAAAACAATTTAAGAAGATCTTGTAGGGAAACTAAACATAAAAATCAGTTGAAATTGGACTTTTCTTCTCCTTCCTGATCAATGTCTAAATGCCTGTGGGCACCAAAGTGCTCTGATGTCAAGGATTAAAACGGGGTTCCCTTCAAGAGCAATAAATCCACTTAAAATATGTAAATGTGTTTCACTTACCACTGACCTGGAGGTGAAAAGTTCTATATCAAATTACTAACAGCCTTAGATACTCATCCTTCTCTTCCAATTTTAATTTCAATAAGTTGAGAAATGAGCTATGAAAGAATGCTCATTAATACTATAGAGAAAAACAGAAAGACTCCCTTCATGATGCTTATCCTACAAAGGTGTAAGCTCAGAGGACAAAGTAAAGAAAGGCAACTCCCGTGTTCTCACCAAGTAGTGTGGCCTCTTCAATTTTATTCTTCCTCTTAGAGTTCTCTTCACCACCCTAGAAGAGCCTATTGCTTCATGTAATAATCCATTAAAATGCCTCTGTAATTTGATTTCCTGACACCTGGAGTTTTCTCCATGAGCTCACATACCTCTGCAGCACCCATCCTAACAGTCTTAATGCTCATGGTCCTTCCACATCCTGGACTCAGTACCCACCATGACCTATCAAAGAAAAGTCAAATTTCTTTGTCCAGACACAGGGGCTACCCTGCCACTGTATGAAATACAGCTTCAAGAGGAAGCAAGGGAACATTCCTTGACTAACAGTCTAATGTAAGATGTTGTGGCCTCATGGACAATTTCATCTTCCTTTTATTTTCTTGGTCTGCTAGAAACTCTGCGAGGCCAGGAAACATTTCTGCTGTGAATTTTGCACACAAAGCCACACTTCTTTAATATCCAAATGATACTTACTAGGCTACTGTTTCAGTGCTGCCTCACTTAGCCACCCTGTCATGTACTTTGGGTGTGAGTTAAAAGATATTTCAAATATTTTTACTTTTGTTACTACAGCAACCCCAGAAATACAGATAATTAGGGCATAGTCCTCTTGGACTCAAGTTGATATTTCTAGTCATGCAAAGGTTTCCATAAATGATGTTGGAGGTTCAGATATATCACAGTCTTCACTTCATATAGTCAATGACATCCTGCCTCACAGAGAGGGATAGAGCAATACCCACCATTCGTTATAACATTGGATATTTAGGTAAATTCCTTAAACTTCTAACATATGAATGAGTTATACTTGGTTTTCCTTTCAGTTCTTCAAGGGGGACACTGTATATTCCTTCCCAAACTATGTACAATGACAAGTTTGGCTCATATTTGATTTTTTTTACACTTCAATATAGACTTTTAATGGATTTGGCAGACATATCTCCATTTGCTTATCACAATAGTATCATTTATTGCTATGTAGCCATTTTCAAAAATATTTGTTAAATACTTGGCACATAATTGGAGCTCAGAAAATCCTAGTGCCTTCTTGTTTTTTCTACTATTTATTGAATTTAAAACTGTGTAGGTAAGCTGGGTGTGATGGTGTACACCTTTAGATCCAGTACTTGGTAGGCAGAGTCAGAGGAATCTCTGTAAGTTTGAGGCCAGCAAGGTCTATAAAGAGAGTCCAGAATAGCCAACGCTACACAGAGAAACCCAGTTTTGAGGAAAATAACCTGTCTAGATAGGTATAATTAAAATATTTGCTACTTTAAACTTGTGTATGTGTGAGTGCATATCATGTCCATACAAATATACCTAGAGTTCAAAGAAAACAAGGACTATATGCTGTTTAACAATTGTCTGCTCCTCAGAGAGCTGTCTTCGTAAGTGATCAAACTTGACTTTAAGGCTATGATATGAAGAACATGGCTAAATCTCAGCTGTGCCATAACTGTGAAACCTGTTCCCATTACATGCTCTTCCCTTACATGCTGACATAAACACAAACACTTCACCATTGTCATGAAGCTTTCTAAGCTGTGGTCTCACTGAACTTCAAGAGCTCCATGGCTACATAAAGAAATTATTCTCACTAATATTTTTAAAGGCTTTTCTCTTTCCCATTTTGAAAAAAGTAAACAAAAGCCAAGATGAGCAAAGGAAAACCAAGCACAATAGAAAAAGATCAATAATAATTACATACAAATAGGAATTTGATGTTTTGACCTCAGTGTTCCCCTCAATCATTGTTACATTTTATTACTTTCCTATGAATGCTCTGAGATAATAAAATGTATTTTGAATAGAATATCTACTTAAATAAATCATTTGCATTTATGTTTCATATCTTAGACATGTTGGGAAATATGGTAACAGCAACAGTGAGTTGTGTGTCTATATCTCCAATTACAAATCCCATCTATTTTTTTTTAAATCATAACTACCCTGGCCTGGTTAACCATGGCATGACTAATGGAAATTTATCACCAGACTGAAGATACAACCCAGATAGACTGGGAAGTAAGTGTGATCAGGGTGCATGATGTGAAACACTATGTTGAGAAAAATGTAAGAATGGCAGGCATGAGCAGAAGTATGCAATGTTAATGATTATAATATACTTTAGAACATTCTTGAACTGTGCTCTAAGTATGCCAAATAATTTAGAAAATCAAGAGTAATTCTGAAGATGAGTATAGATGGTACATTTTCAAGATGGTGAGTGCTTAACTCATAGAGTCATTCTGTATCGCCAATAGTTATTGGATAGCATCTTGGCAAAGGGAGCTTTAGCATCTGAGAGTATATGTTCAGTTTTTTATTAGTAAGTAGTAATTTCTCTATTCTTAGTACATAGTATTAAAGAATTGTGGTTGCTGTGATTCCTCTTTCATTTCTTAGCCTCCATGCTGTTTGACTGTGAGCGCAACTCATCCCAGACAGACCTCAGTAGTAATGCACAAGTAAATTAAGGCAGCCAGCACACTCTCTCCTAGGGATGACAAGAGTTGGGTTAGGGTATAGACAGATTTCCTGAGTCAAGTAATTCATGAGCAATAGAACTCATTTCCATGCATTTTGAATGAATTACTGGGAAATTGGAGCTTTTTCTTCCTTACTGGGCATAAAACAGGAAGAATGTTGACCAGCCATCTATCATAAAAGAGACTGTGTCTACCACATTCTCTATTTAAATGATGGGAAGGTGGGGGCACCTGGGAGCTGTCACACCATTCAAGCTCAGGACCAAGCTTTTCTGACAGCACACATATAGCAGTTAGGTGATGAGGCGGTACACACCACACTTCTCTCTATGGATTATAAAGACGATCCTTTGGGCTGTCAATGTGGCTCAGTGTAAGGCACTACATCTAATATTTAGTGCTGAAAAACGACAAATAAATATATAAAATAAACATACACATAAACAGAAATGAACACCTTCTGCAAACCTACTAACTGCATTCACCTATACTCATCCGTATGGTGACTTTGAAAGTCCCTGATTTCTTGGGCTTGGGCTATATTTATACTAATATGTTATAGTCTGGAGTGCAAATAGATTTTTTTCCGTTTATGACTACCACTGGCACATTTTTTAAAGTGGTGATATTGTAAATGTTTTCTATTTTTATTAGTGAATATTATTTCTCTAGTTAGCCATCCATTGATATGCTGATGATATATGTAGAGTTGTGTAGAAGCTATACTCTAGGCTTTGAAAGTGACGATCAGTGTCTGCATTTAGACTTCTACTCTTTGGCCCTGTAATAACTAAGTTTGTTAACTTTTCTGATCCTCTACATTTTGACTAGCAGTATGTTATTGTTTGTGGGGATCCAAGATGGCAAAGATCAACACATACCATTTATGAAAGGCAGAGGTTTTGAAACTCCAAAATTGGTGAGTGGAGGGGCAACTGAAATCAGAAAATTGACAGTGTGGCTCCCTGAAGGAGGGGGACACCACAGGAGCAGAGAACTTGATTCAGGACAGATGCGGACTTCTCTGTGAATGGAGAGGGGCACTTTCCTTCTTTGGGCCTCCCTCTCCCTTGGAGGAGCCAAGCCACAGAGCCAGTGGACAGATCTTGCTGCCTGAGAACCGAGACAGCAGAGGTGGGAATAATAGCTCCTCAGCCTCAGCAGCTAGCATCATCCGCGTCCCGAGCCCGAGATCCAAGGTATAATGCTATAATCCAGCCTGGGTCCCACGCATGAAAGCAGCTGTTTTTAGAGACTCCACAGAGCCTGACTGTAGGAGCCACTCAGTCCCTCAGTGGTAGACAGCACAGCAGACTGTGCAGCCACCAAAGTCTGGTGGACCTGCAAAACTGCTCAGGGGCACAAAGCACCGAGCCACGGTACTGGCTACACAAGACTTCCTGACAGCACCTAGACACCCCAGTTCTGTACAGCGGCTGCAACACCACTTAGCTGTCTGAGCGCACATTTGGCTCAGTTGGTCCAAACCTACCAGTAGAGAACAGGAGGAACCCCTGTGCATTTTGATTTGATGTGCTAGAGAGTGAGTAGACCCCACTTGCCTGCAGAGCCTCTGATCCAGGGTGCTTGTAAGCTAGCAGCCAGACATCAGAAATCTCCCACCCACAAATCCACAGAGGGTTTCTTGGGATAAGGAAGCCCTGGCTCTGTGGAGCTGCCGACAGAGTTTGGGCAAATAACTCCTGTATCTCAGTTAGAGACGATGACCAGTAGCCTGTAGGACACTGATGTACTCAGAATTTGCGCACGTGATCATCACCAGTGCATTCAATAACTTCAATGCCCGTGACCACTTCGGTGACCGCAAGATGTCCCTCCCTCACATTGAAGGCCTCTACATTCTCTAGCACCTTATCACTCAAGGCAAACTTCCACGCACGCACACACACACACACACACACACACACACACATACACACACTCGCTTGCATTTGTCCTTCTGTGCCCATGGACTTTCCTCCCACAGGTAGAGCTGAAGCACCAATGCATACGCTGCAACCTTTCTCATCTCCCTGAAGAAGTCTCCAGATGCCAGAGAAAGACGGTACCAATATGAACTGCAGAACCCAAGAACAAACAGTGCAGATTACTGTTAGGCAAATGGCCAAAGGTCAGCAAAAGAACACACCCAACAAAAATCAGGAAATCATAGCTTCACCAACAACTCCCAAAATCAATGGATACTCCAATTCATCGGAAACACAGGAAAATGACCTTAAAGATATACTTATGCAGTTATTAGAGTCACATAATGAGGAAACAAACAAAATTCTCAGAGAAATAACCAAGCAAATCCAAATAGTTAAAGAGGAAATGAACAAATCTTTCAAAGAATTGACCTCCCAGGTGGAGGCTAAGAAAGAGGAACTGAACAAAGTTCAGGCAAATGCAGCCAAACAGAGGAACAAGTAGAGGCAAAATTAGTGGCATATAGAGAAGAAACAAACCAAAAAAATAGAGGCCATCATTCAGAGACAGGAAGCCACATTCAAACAGATGAAGGAAATGGTGCAAGACATAAAAATAGAAATAGAATCAATAAAGAAGGCACAAAAAAGAGAAAACTCTGGAGCTGGAGAACTTAGAGAAAAGATCAGGAACCACAAAGGTAAGCATCACCAACAGAATTTAAGAGATGGAAGAGAGAATCTCTGGTGCTGAAAATATGCTTGCAGGAATTGATACTTCTCTCAAAGAAAAAATGAAATCAGAAAAGTTCCAAACACAAAACATCCAAGAAATCAAAGATGCTATGAAAAGACAAAATCTAAGAATAATAGGAATTGATGAAAAAGAAGATTCCAGTCTCCAAGGTCCAGAAAATGTCTTCAAGAAAATCATAGAAGAAAATTTTCCCAACTTTAAGAAAGAGATGGCCATAAACATACAAGAGGCCTACAGAACACCAAACAAACTAGACCAGAAAAAAAAATCCTCATGTCACATCATTGTCGAAACACTAAATATACAGAACAAAGAAAAGATTAAAAGCAGCAAGGGAAAAAGGCCAAGTAACATATAAAGGTTGACCTATCAGAATCACACCAGACTTCTCATCAGAAACTATGAAAGCCAGAAGGTCCTGGGCAGAGGTCATGCAGACTTTCAGGGATCACAAATACCAACAGAAGAGCCTTGGCAGAGTTCATGCAGACTTTAAGGGACCACAAATGCCAACCCAAACTACTATACCCAGCAATGTTTTCAATCAACATAGATGGAGAAAACAAAATATTCCATGATAAAACTAAATTTAAGCAATTTCTACACAGCAAACCAGCCCTACAAAAGATACTAGAAGAAAAACTCCATGCCAATGAAAACAACTATACCCAAGAAAACATAAGATACAGATAATGTCCCTACAAAAAGTAAAAGAAAACAAGCAATGAATCACAGTAAGAGCACCAACTCCACAATAAAAGGAACTACCGTTCATTGGTCACTATTATCTATCAACATCAATGGACTCAACTCTCCAATAAAAAGACACAGACTAACAGATTGGGTGTGGAAACAGGATCCAACATTATACTGCATCTAAGAAACACACCTCTGTAACACTACCTCAGAATAAAGCGCTGGAAAATGTTTTTTCAAGGAAATGGACCCAGAAAACAAGCTGAGGTAGCTATTCTAATATCTAATAAAATAGACTTACAACTAAAATTAATCAAAAAGATGAGGAGGGCCACTACATTCTCATCAAAGGAAAAATCCACCAAGAACACATCACAGTTCTGAACATCTATGTCCCAAATACAAGAGCGCCTACATTTGTAAAGGAAACATTATTAAAACTTAAATCACACATCATTCCCAACACCTTCATAGTGGGAGACTTTAACACCCCCCTGTCATCAAAGGACATATAATCTAGACAGAAGCCAAATAGGGGAATAAAGGCACTTACAGAGGCTCTAAATTAAATGGACCTAATAGATGTCTACAGAACTTTTCACTCAAACTCAAAAGAGTATACCTTCTTTTCAGCACCTCATGGAACCTTCTCCAAAATAGACCATATAGTTGGTCACAAAGCAAGTCTCAACAGATACAAGAAAATTGAAATAATCCCCTGTATTCTCTCTGACCACTATGGACTAAAGGTGGACCTCAACAACAATAGAAAGAACATAAAGCCTACACACATATGGAAACTGAACAACTTGCTACTCAATGACAGCTGGGTTAAGGAAGAAATAAAGAAAGAAATTAAAGACTTTCTAGAATTTAATGAAAACGAAGGTACAACATACCCCAATTTATGAGACACAATGAAAGTAGTACTCAGAGGAAAATAGCACTAAGTGCCTTCAAGAAGAAATTCGTAACATCTCATATAAGCAACTTAACAGCCCAACTGAAAGCCCTAGAAAAAAAAGAAGCAAATATACCCAAGAGGAACAGACGGCTGAATATAATAAAAATTAAGGCTGAAATCAATCAATTAGAAACAAATAAAACTATTCAAAGAATCAATGAAACCAATCAATGAAACTAAGAGCTGGTTCTTTGAGAAAAATCAACAAGATAGACAAACCCTTAGCCAAACTAACTAAAAAGCAGAGAAAAACTATCCAAATCAGCAAAATCAGAAATGAAAAGGGGAACATAACTACAGACACTGAGGAACTCCAAACAATCATTACGTTGTACTATAAAAGCCTATATGCCACAAAATTTGAAAATCTAAAAGAAATGGACAATTTTCTTGATAGAGTCCATCTACCAAAATTAAATCAAGATCAGGTAGAAAGCTTGAATAACCTTATATCTCCCAAGGAAATAAAAAAAAATCATCAACAGTTTTCCTTCCAAAAAAGTCCTGGACCAGATAGTTTCAGTGTAGAATTCTACCAGACCTTCAAAGAAGTGCTAACTCCAATTCTCTTCAAACTATTCCACAAAATAGAAACAGAAGGAACTTTACCAAACTAATACTATGAAACCACAGTCACCCTGATACCTAAACCAAACAAAGACCCAACAAAAAAAGAGAACTTCAGACTTAACTCTCTTATGAACATTGATGCAAAAATACTCAATAAAATACTTGCAAACTGAATCCAAGAACACATAAAAGATATCATATATCATGACCAAGTAGGCTTCATCTGAGGCATGCAAGGATGGTTCAATATACAGAAATCCATTAATGTAATCCAACATATAATAAACTGAAGGAGAAAAACCACATGATAATCTCCTTAGATGCTGAAAAAGAATTTGACAAAGTCCAGCATCCATTCATGTTTAAAGTCTTGGAGAGATCAGGGATACAAGGCACATACCTAAACATAGTAAAGGCAATATACAGCAAGACTATAGCCAACATCAAACTCAATGGAGAGAAACTTAAATCAATCCCACTGAAAGCAGGCACAAGGCAATCTCTTCAACATACTAATTGAAGTCCTAGATAGAGCAATAAAACAAGTAAAGGAGATCAAGGGGATACAAATTGGAAAAGAAGTCAAAGTTTCGCTATTCGCAGATGATATGGTAGTATACATGAGTGACCCCAAAAATTCAACCAGAGAACTCCTTCAGCTGATAAACACCTTCAGTTAAGTGGCTGGATGCAAAATTGACTCAAAAAAATCAGAAGCCCTCCTGTATAACCAAGACAAAGGGCCGAGAAAGAAATCAGGGAAACAAAACTCTTCATAACAGCCACTAATAACATAAAGTACCTTGGGGTGACTTTAACCAAGCACGTAAAAGACCTGTTTGAAAAAACTTTAAGTCTCTGAAGAAAGAAATTGAAGAAGATATCAGAAGATGGAAAGATCTCTTGTGCTCATGGATTGGTAGGATTAACATAGTAAAAATGGCCATCCTGCCAAAAGCAATCTACAGATTCAATGCAATTCCCATAAAAATACCAATACAATTCTTTAAAGACCTTGAAAGAAAAATTCTCAACTTTATGTGGAGAAACAAAAAACCCAGAATTTCCAAAACGATCCTGTACAACAACAGATCATCTGGAGGTTTCTCCATCCTGCTCTCAAGCTGTAGTACAGAACAATAGTAATAAAAACTGCATGGTATTGGCATAGCAGCAGAAAGGTGGATCAATGGAACGGAATAGAAGACCCAGAAAGAAACCCTCCTACTGATACTTGGTTTTTGACAAAGAAGCCAAAACCATACAATGGAAAAAAGGCAACATCTTCAACTCTTTAAGAAATGTTCAACATCCCTAGTCATCAGGGAAAAGCAAATCAAAACAACACTGAGATTTCACCTTATACCCATCAGAATGGCAAAGGTTAAAAACTCAAGTGACAACACATGCTGGTGAGGTTGTGGAGAATTGGGAACCCTCCTCCATTTCTGGTGGGAATGTAAACTTGTACAACCACTTTGGAAATCAGTCTGTTGTTTTCTCAGACAATTAGGAATAGTGTTTCCTCAAGATCCAGCTATACCACTCCTAGGTATATATCCAAAAGAAGCTCACGTATACAACAAGACATTTGCTCAACCATATATGCAGCAGCTTTATTTTTACTAGCCAGAACCTGGAAACAACCCAGATGTCCATCAATGGAAGAATGGATACAAAAATTGTGGTACTTTTACACAATGGAATACTACTCAGCAGTTAAAAACAAGGAAATCATGAAATTTGCAGTCAAATGGTGGGATCTAGAAAAGATCATCCTGAGTGAGGTATCCTAGGAGCATAAAGACACACATGGTATATACTTACTTATATAGACCTATTAGGATAAACATACTAAAATATGTACACCTAAAGAAGGTAAACAAGAAAGAGGACCCAGATTAAGATGATCAATCCTCTCTTAAAAAGACAAATGAGATGGACAACGGAAGTAGGAGGAAACAAGTAACAGTACAGAATCCTACCATGTAGGGCCTCTGAAAGACTCTACCTAGCAGTGTATCAAAGCAGATGCAGAGAGTCCTAACTAAAACTTGGGCAGAGTGACTATGAAAGTAGTCAAAGTTAGTATGACCTAGAGAGGACAAGAGCTCCACAAGGAGAAAATATATCAGAGCCCCGGGCCCTCTGTGAGACTGTTTCTCCAACCAAGGACCATGTATGGATATAACCTAGAACCCCTGCTTGGATGTAGCTCATGGTAGCTCAGTAACCAAGTAGGTTTCCCTAGTAAGGGGAACAGGAACTATTTCTGACATGAACTCAACAACTGGCTCCTTTACCTACCCCCTCCCCCCCCAGGGAGGAACAGTCTTGCTAGGCCACAGAGGAGGACATGGCAGCCAGTCCTGAAGATACCTGATAAGCTAGGGTCAGATGGAAGGGGAGGAGGACCTCCCCTAGCAGTGGACTTGGAAAAGGGCAGGGAGGAGATGAGGGAAGGTGGGGTTGGGAGGGAATGAAGAAGAGGGCTACGGCTGGGATATAAAAAAATAAAATTAAAAAATATTATTGTATAAGCAACCTCATCAAAGTGTTGATATAATGATACACATTGAGCATTTGACAGGTCTGGTATAGGGCAGTTATAATTACATCCGTGAATATGATTTTAATGATCAGAGAGGAGTACATAAAATATTTAGAAGTTAATACTAAGACAGGAGACTGTTATTCATTAAACAAGCAAAATAATAAAGATGGAGAAAAATCTTCCCTTCAAGCCTAAAGGGATTAGATAGACAGTCCTTCAACCAGTAAGTAAATAAAGGAGAATAACTCACCATCACCAATGTTTGCTTTATTTTCTATGATATTATGTAATAATCTTAAGGGGGGGTAATTTAGGGTGTGCTTTTGACCATTGGGGTGGGGAAGAATGCAGGTCAGGAAATATTTGGGAAGATACTACCTATGCAGCATGTAACCATGACTCAGGAGGATGCCTAACTGCTCTTGACCCAAAGCAACAATAATGGGATCACAAAGACAAAGTACATGTTGCCGGAGGTGCTAGAAAGCTGCTTTTTCTTACATCTATAGAGCAGCCAGGAACTTTTAGGGCTATTTTGAAGTAAGCACTAAGAATTAAAGAAACGATGATGAATGAGTTTGAACTGGGCAAACAGCTAGGATTTAATGTTCAGTGTATCAGTTCTGGGAATCACCCTAGGCTAGAAATGCCTGGCTTTAAGAAAGACTTCAGTTTTCTTTAAAAAAAAAAAAAGTAAAATAAAAAAAATAAAACAGCAGAAGAAACAGGCTTTGGAAGAGATATGTAAGGAGAAAATGTGATTGAAATAAATATCTGTCAACAAAATTCAACACTGGCAATGTGTGAAGCTTTTAAGGATCACTGGAAGGGGTTATACCGCTACATTCTCACCAGCCCTTCCTCCCTCTTGCTTTTTGGTTTAAATTAAATGGAAGCTACACAATGGGAAATCAATATTTTGTTGTTCCAAACAGTGCATTCACCTTGGGGGCACAGTATTCATGTAATTCTGTTGGGAGAGTCTTTTGAAAGAGAGTTGAGAATGACCGGAAGAATGTGGAGACTGATCACAAAGTCACCTCCCAGCACAGTGTTGTCTTTCCAAGTGAAAGTCAAAAAATTTGAGAAACAGCGACCTTTATTGAAGCTGACACTATATGGCTTTAATTTATGTCTGAGGCCTCAGAGAATTCCTGCCTTAAAGCCATAAATGCATACAAGCCCTATAAAAGTGAAACATTTGTAGTAGAGAGGTATGCTTTAGCCTGAAGGTCAAATTCCAGGGGTCACCCAAGGTCAGTGACTCCATCTCCTCCACCATCCTGGTATGCGTTACATTTCTAAAGTTCCCACAGGCATTCTTGAAAACAAAGATATGCAGAAGATAGGTTAAAGTTTTTAGTTTCTAAAGCAGAGTTTAGACCAGGAATATCATTTTCCAATAGCCTAAGGAATTCTTTTAAATCATCCCAACCAGAAACATCTCTTATTCATTTGTTCATCATTTTGCTTATTCAACCAGTCACTGATTATTTCTTTGGCCTAAATACCTTTCTTGTTCTCATTAGAGTACAGCTGAAATCCTAAATGGATATTCTGGCTTTGAACCCTGCTGAAACTTCAGTAGTTCTCCCTTGCAATGTAATGTCTGCAAAACATTTTTGTCTTAGTAGATGGTCGTCATTCATTCTATCTGCTTCAGAATGAATGGGTGAGGATATAAAACCTTTGATAATGAGTCGTCTCCATCAGTCACAGTGGCACGCAGTTTTATTCCTGTTTCCTGGGAGGCTGACTCAGGAGGATAAGCAAAAATTGAAACCTAGTCTGTGCTAGCCTGAGTACCAATCTCAAAATAACACTAAACAAACCACAAATAAACAAACAGAAAATGAGTGTCAATCAAGAATGATGACAAGGAAGGAGAACTCAAAAGCTGTGAGATTTATGGTGACTCCTAGGCTGCCCAGTGCCTCATACTTACAAAAGTGAAATAAACTGCCAAGAAAGCCAGTTCTGTGATTGTTTCATGAAAGAATCTGGGAAGCAGGGAAGAGAGATACAACAGTGAGGAAAGAGAGGGTGATAGGAAATGCTGGGTGTAGCCTTGCTCCCACAGTCTCAAGAGTAAAAACTGTGAAAAGAAGAAAACCAGCAAAGTTTTTTCTGCCATCTCATTTTGACCCCATAACTTCTCTGAGGTCAGTGACAACACTGGATCCCTAGAAATTTAGTGGTAAAAGCCTGAACATTGGTACTTTAAACTTGATCTAGCTTCCAGCTCTTAGTCTGTTACTTAAATTCCAAAGACTCCATAAGTAATGTTATTACAAGCAAAACCACACATTTTTATAAATAGGTCTAGGGCTTCCCCTTATCTACACCTGAGAAACATCAAGGTCAAGAGACCTCCCTTCTTTTCATGTGACCCTGATGCTGACTTCAAATCCCAGCTCCAGATAGTTTTATTGGCTTTCAATATGGGTTTTATTTTTGAACTTTTGGTGGGAAGCAATCCCAAATCCTACCTTCTAAGCTCAATACATAAAGCAGAGCAATACTGAAAATGTAAAGAAGACATAGATCTATTATAATGACTTTGTCATAGAGGTTTTCCCACCTAGAACATAGTGTATGCTTTGAGATCCCTACTTTGTCATTACTTTTTTAGAATTTTTTTATCAGTGTTCCCTTTTATAGGCTGATATTGGGAAAAAGAGATAATATCATTTAAAATGCAAGGAAGCCTCAGTTCTCCCACAGGACTGAATGTGGGATGGAATTTGTGATCAGAGAGGTGAAATACCTTGGTCAAAATTATACAACTTATTAGTTATCATTCAGACTATGGTTTGGCTGGGACCAAAACATCTGCTCTTGTAAATATAGTAATTTGTAGCAATAATATATGGGCATTACTAGTGATTATTTTTTAATTAAATTTTTATTTTTAATATTAATTACAGTTTATTCACTTTGTATCCCAGCTGTAGCCTCCTCCCTCTTTCCCTCCTAACCCTACCCTCCCTCCCTCCCTCATCTCCTCCCATCCCCTTTCCAAGTCCACTGATATGGGAGGTCCTCCTCTCCTTCCATCTGACTCTAGCTTATCAGGACTGGCATTTCTTGTGATTATTAAGCATATGTTTTTAAAGTCTTTAAAGCCCATAGTTGATGTTGATGTGTGGCATTGTTTCAAATTCAGAATATAGAGAACTATATTATAGATACACTCTAAGTTTAAATAAATGTATAGTTAGAATGACTTCCAGTATTTATGATAGGCTGACAATGCTGTCATAGCTGCAAGCACATTGTTTTCTTGGAGAAAAATTGTGACCACCACCTGTAAGAGTTCATCATGAATGTCAGTTTGGTTGGATATAGAAGTGTGGAGCTCAGTAGAGCACATCTTTTGGTGTGTCTATAAGGATACTGGCAGAGAGGACCATCTAAGATGGAAAGATATGTGCTGAATATGGGAAGCATTGCCCTCTAGGCTAGAGGGTGAAAGAACCTTAGTATAGGCAGCCATTCTCTCTCATTCCTGCTCTTAGCATATTCTCTCTTCTTTTCTCTTTTTCTCCTTTGTCTTTTCTCTCTCCTTTCTCCCACTCTCCCTTTTCTCTCTTTCTCTTTTTCTCTCTCCCTTTCTCTTCTTTCTCTCCCCTCTCTTTTTCCTCTCTCTGCCTCTCACTCTCCTTTCTCTGTGTTTTGATGTGAATTATTCAACTCTGCCTTGCTCTCCCTACCATGATGAACTGAAACTTTTAATGCCATGGACCAAAATAATAACATTTCCCCTTAGGTTGGTTATCAGGCATGTAGTCATTGTGATGAAAAAAATGATTAATTGCAGAAAGTCAGTTGGTACTAGAGAAGTATGATTATTGCAGTGACTATATCCAAACATGTAGTTGCTAAATCCTGTTTGTGATTTATGGGAAGAATATGAGGGGGGAAAACCCTAGAGAAATGCTGTTATGATTTGAATGTGAATTGTCTTCCATAGGTTCATGTGTTTCAATACTTGGTCCCCAGCTGGTGGTGTCTTTTGGGGAACTTGTGATGATACTGGGGCAGGAGACATGGCTGGCATAAAAAGGATGTTTGAGGATGGCATTTGAAGATGATGTCTGCTTCTTTGTCTTGCAAGACATGAAGGAGCTAAGCCCAAATATCCAGCACCATGAGAGCTGCCCTAATCATGATTTCTCTAATATGGCTGTGACCTCAAAACTGAAAGTCTCAATGGACCTCTCCTCTGTGACCTCTCCTCTGGACCTTTCCTTAGGTATTCTGTCACAGTGATAAGAAAAGTAATGAACACAGAAAGTTGGTTCCAAATGTTGGGTCATTGTTTGAAAAAGCTACATGGGCCTTGCAACTGGTATGCGGGAGGAAGATGAAAGAAATTGGAGGCATGGATGAGAGAAGGCCTTAGATTCTGTAAGGAAGGGAAGTTAATGAACTATTCTGATGGGATTTCAGAAGACCAGGATTGTGGTAGGAATATAAATCGTGAAAACTGTTTTAATAAAAGCTGACTGTAGCTCTGTAGTGTGAAAGGGTTGTGAGTTCATTGATGCTTGCACAAAGCTTCTGAAAAAAATCTCATGATACTTGGTGATGGGTAGAAGGGACAGGTTCCCTGCATGAACCTTCTTAGGGAGCTGTGCTGCTCATGAAGTTTTGAGGGAAAAACCCAAGTTGTAGCTGAGACTCCAGGATGTTGGAGAAGCCAGGGATATGAAGTAGTCACTGAGGAAAGCTGATGTTTTTAAGAAGAGTGAGCACAGGGGTCAGGCTACATGTGTACCGAGCAGCAGGGCCACTGGAGCTCAGTTGAGGCTATGACAGACTATGAATTGCTGGACATTGAACTCCAGAGCTTGATATTTGCCCAGCTTTGTTTTGGCCTTGATTTAGCATAGTTGTTCACAGCTCAGCTTCCATTATTCTTTTTCTGAAGTGGAAATCCTTACTGTGTTTCATTGTATATTGGGAATCTGTACCTGTCCTTTTGGTTCTATGTGTATTCCCCACTAAGAATTTGCCTTTAATCACAAAAACTATTTTGGCTGGGCATTGTGGCACACTCCTTTAATCCCAGTATGTGGGAGGCAGAGGCAGTCACATCTCTGAGTTGGAGGCCAGCCTTGTCTACAAAGTGAGTCTAGGATAGCCAGGCTCTTATTACACAGAAAAACCCTGTCTTGAGAACAAACAAGTAAGCAACAATAACAACAACAAAACTGCTAAAGAGACTTTGGATTCTGAAAATGTTGAGACTATTAAAAGTATAAAGAAATTTTCATTGGACTAAGTATATTTCTGCATTATTAGATGACAATGAGCCAATACGAACAAGTAGTGAGAAAGTTAAGACTCAGGTATGAAATGTCTTTATTAGGCTCATGTGTTTGAACTCTTTCTTGGTTCACAGCTGGTGGCATTATATTTAGAGGCTCTGAATCCTTTGAGACATGAGGCATGACTAATAGAATCAAGTGAATTGGGGCGGGACTTGGAAGTATTAATCAGACTGATTCAGTCAGTTCAGTCTGACAGTTCAGTCACACTAATTCTTAATACACCACAGTGTGAGAGAGAAACATCATAGACGTCCACTGCCACAGAGAAGCCACAGCTCACATACCTTCCTAGGTACTCTAGACTGCACCCTCAAGACTGTGAGCCAAAGTAATCCTCTCCTCCATTAAGTTGTTTCTGTTAGGTATCATGTCACAACAAAGAGAAAAAACAACTAATAAAACTGATCGGGGAGGCCTAGAATGATCTCAGCAGAGCATAGTGGACAATTCTGGTAGGAGCCTGGATATCAGAATGCAATGAAACACTCATGAAGAGCCTGTGCTCATGAGCTTTTACGTAGGAATTAGGGTTGTGTTGGGAACAGGACTAAAGAACATTTGTGTTATTTTGTAGCAAAAAAAAAAAAAAAGTAAAAGAAAAAAATCTGCATTTTTTTCCCATGCCCTGACATATTTTTTAGAGGTTTAATGTAAAGGTGACAAAATGTTCAACATTGTACCTGAAAACTCAAGCCAGCCTATCATTCAGGCTGTGATATGGTGACCTCTGGCAATTTTGAGTCATATTCATGGTTTGAATTATAAGCAAAAAGAAGAGAGAAAAGTTTGAAAGACTTGTAATTTTCTTAGAAAAAAAAGGCATATATAAAGTTGGTGCCAAGGAAGAAGATTAGGGCCATTACATAGAAGCTAAATGCTTTATACTGGAACAATAGAAAAGATGTCTTGAAGGTGGCTCAGGAATCAATTGGATCCTGACCACTATCAAACCACAAGTGTAAGAGTTTCAGTGAAAAACTCTGGTTTGAGAAAAGAGCTCTGGGGCCCTTTCCTCATATGGGTTTGCCCAGGGAGTAACTGTTGGCTCGTTTTTAGTTAATCAAAGTGACTGTAGCTACAGTCCCAGTAAACTAAGTTAGTGATCCTTCTGGCAAGAAACTTTAGCCTTGTCAAGTAATGCTGGTTGTGGCGGCATGCAAATGACAAGAATTGCAGGGACTTCAAGGCCTTTATTATTTTGATTTTAGAGGATACCCAGGAAGTCAGACAATGGGTAGCAGGTGAAAATTCCTGTAAGCATAACCTTGACTGAACAATGTGAGCAGCTATAGGTCAATCCAAAGAGACACCAGGAAACTGAAGACACCAAGAATGTGAATACCTGAGAGAGCTTCTGAAAGACTCTACCCAGCGTGGTATCAAAGCAGATACTGAGACTCATAGCCAAATTTTGGGCAGAGTGCAGGGAATCTTATGAAAGAAGGGAGAGATAGAAAGACCTGGAAGGGACAGGAGCTCCACACGGAGAGCAACAGAACCAAAAAATCTGGGCCCAGGGGTCTTTTCTGAGACTGATACTCCGACCAAGGACCATGCATGGAGATAACTTAGAACCCTGAAAAGATGTAGCCCATGTCACCTCAGTGTCCAAGTGAGGTCCCTAGTAAGGGGAACAAGTATTGTCTCTGACATGAACTCAGTAGCTGGCTCTTTGATCACCTCTCCCTGAGGAGGAAGCAGCCTTTCAGGCCACAGAGGAGGACATGGCAGCCAATCCTGTTGAGACCTGATAGGCTAGGGTCAGATGGAAGGGGAGGAGGACCTCGCCAATCAGTGGACTTGGGGAGGGGCATGGGAGAAGATGAAGGAGGGAGGGTGGGATTGGGACAGAATGAGGGAAGGGGCTACAGCTGGGATACAAAGTGAATCAACTGTAATTTAATAAAATAAATAAATAAATTTTAAATAAAAAGAAAAATTGTAGGCATCACATGTGTAGAGCCAACTCAAGAAATGGAGCCTGTGGAGTACATCAGGCAAGAAAATGGGGTGGGGCTCCCTCAGCCTGCTGTAGTTCATGAAATGATACTATGGATACCAGCTGGAACTATAGAACTAAATGTTTATGCTGCTGAGTTTTAGGCTTGTTTTCCTTCCTTTTCATTCCGTCATTTCTCCTTTGCTTATGAACTATTTATCCCATTACTGCATATTGGGAACATGTTATGTGTTTTTGGTATTTTCTGTTTTAAGAAAGGGATAAAGGTACACTTAACTAGGATTGAACATGCCAGGGATCCTGATGATATACATGAAGTTAATTATAAAATTTTTGCAAATAAGAGTTTGCTTTGAGTTTTAGAAGAGATATTGAACTTAGGAGAACAATTATGACCAAGGATGATATTAGAGAAGGACTGAGTGCATTTTAAACAGTCCTATGGGAGGAAAGAATATAATGTTACTACTTAAAGTAGTGTGCTTAGATGTCAAATTGACAAGGGTGTGACTTGCAATGGTCCATCTTTTCCTTTGGAAACAAGGTCTCATGTAATTTAGATTGGCATTGAACTTCCTATATAGCTAGCTTAGGATGACCTGTGACTATTGATCCTCCATCTTCTAACACAAAACTTCTGGTATTACTGTCATTTTCCATTACACCCTGTTTTATGTGGTTCTAGGAATCACACTGAGGGCATTTGTGTGTTGGGTAGATATTATATAGCAAATTAACTCTCTCCCTAGTCCGTAACAGTCATTCTTTTGCTTTTGTTTGTTTTTTTATGAGTCAGGGTTTCTCTGTGTAGCCTTGGCTATCTTGAACTTGCTTTGTAGACCAGGCTGGCCTTGAGCTCACATAGATCTGTCTGCCTTGCCCTCCCTGAGTGCTGGGATTACAGGCGTGTGGCACTGTACCTAGCTCACAGCAGTCACTCTTAACTGTCACGTTGATTGTCTAGATAACTATTCATCTTAGTAAGGCACATTTCTGGGTTATCCACAAGAGTGCTTGTACAAGTGATTAACTAAGGGCGAAAACCTTGATCCAAACATGATTGACACCATCCCATAAACCAGAGTCCAACAGAATAAAGGGAAGGGGAGTTAATAGAAAGCACACCTCTCCTTTATAATGGCTGAGATATGAATTACTTTGTTTCATGGTTAACTCCTCACCATGATAGTCTGAAATCTTCACAAATGTGAGGTAAAGTAAATTTCACCTCCCTTTGTTTTGCACAGATCACAGTTGATGTGTAAGTACTGATATAACTCCATGATTTCTTCAAGATAATACTGCAGTGTGAGGGAACAGTGAAGTATCCAGAGTCAAATAAAGGGTAAACTCAGGATTGACCATATTCAAGAGTGTATTTCTTCAGCATTTTCAGCCAGTATGCCATATCATACTATTCCCATGAAATGTCTGGCATTAATAAGACTTCTTTTTTTTTTTAGATATCCAGAGTGTATTGTCTTTTTCTTAATTTTTATTTTATTTTTTATTTTTTTCATAGAGAATTATTTTTTAATTACATTTTAATTTTTATATTAATTAAAGTTTATTCATTTTGTATCCCAGGTGTAGCCTCCACCCCACCCACTCCCAATCCAACCTTCCCTCCCTCTTCTTCTCCTATGCTCCTTCCGAGGTCCATTGATAGGGGAGGTCCTCCTCTCCTTCCTTTGACCCAAGTCTATCAGGTCTCATCAGGACTGAGCTTCATTGTCTTCTTCTGTGGATTGGTAAGGCTGTTCCCCCCTTAGTTGGAGGTGATCAAAGAGTCAGCCACTGAGGCAGTCCCTGTTCCTATTACTGGGTAACCCTCTTAGACACTGAGCTGCTATGGGCTACATCTGCTCAGGGGTTTTAGGTTATCTCCATGCATGGTTCTTGGTTGGAATGTCAGTCTCAGAAAAGACCCCTGGGCCCAGAATTTTTGGTTCTGTTGCTCTCCTTATGGAGCTCCTGTCCCCTCCAGATCTTTCTATCTCCCCCTTCTTTCATAGGATTCCCTGAACTCTGCCCAAAGTTTGGCTATGAATCTCAGCATCTGCTTTGATATACTGCTGGGTATAGTCTTTCAGAGGCCCTCTGTGGTAAGCTCCTGCCCTGTTCCCTGTTTTCTTCTTCCAATGTCTGAACTATTTACCTTTCTGAATGAGGATTGAGCATCTTACCCAGGGTCTTCCTTCTTAATTCCACTTTAAATTAAATTTAAAGATCTGAATCAACTAAACTTCAGCCTTGAATATTTTCTCCAAATTATTCTGTAAACAACAGTAAACACAAGAAGAAGCAAGTTAACAACCAGGTTTCCAAATATAGACAGAAACGGAGAGCAAGCTGCTGGCTCTACCACTTACTAGAAGAGTAGCAGACACTTCACTGTGGTGAGAGAAGCATGCTCAATTATTTAAATAGTTGTAAAGTTTTCTGACAGTCAGTGAGACTAAGGTACAGGTGAAAAACTTATGAATGGTCCACTACGCCATAGTGATTCAAAAGCATGAGCTACATTTGTAGATATTTTATATTTGATAAAATACAAATATTTTTAAATACTTTACAATATCTACAGTATTGATGTATTTGAAAAATATATATTGACAACAAGAATAGTGTGGGAATCCTCTGAACTTAAGACATATACATTGCATTGGGAATATTTTTCTTGAAACAATGTGCTTCTATATGTACTAAGAATTGAAGTACATAAATGAAAATTCATGATAGTGATTATTTTAGGTCAGGGCTGGAGGTCAATAGGGTTGCTGATAGAGAAGAATCTTGTGAAGAAGAGAGCATTGGGAGTGAATGAAATTAAATGTTAATTAACCACACTTGTGGGTTACCTGATTACATTCTTTATAGTAGCTGATTTTAGGTTTCAAATTGACTAGACTGAAGGATGTTCAGATAATCGTTAAAATATCATTTGGATCTTTGCTAGTAGGACATTGCTAGAAGAATTAGGATTTGAAATCAGTAGGTTTCAATTTTAATTTTAATTTTTTATATTAATTACAGTTTAACCAGCTATAGCCCCCTCTCTCATTCCATCCCAAGCATACTTTCCCTTCCTCATCTCTTCCCATGCCCCTCTCCAAGTCCACTGATAGGGGAGGTCCTCCTCCCCATCCCTCTGACCCTAGTCTATCGGGTCTCATCAGGACTGGATGCATTGTCTTCCTCTGTGGCCTAGAAGGCTGCTCCACCCTCAGGGGCCAGTGATCAAAGAGCCTGCCATTGAATTCATGTCAGGACAGTTCCTGTTCCCCTTACTAGGGAACCTCTTGGAGACTGAGCTGCCATGGGCTACATCTGAGCAGGAGTTCTAGGTTATCTCCATACATGGTTCTTGGTTGGAGAATTAGTCTCAGAAAAGACCCATAGGGCAGACATATTTGATCCTTGTGGAGCTTCTGTTCTTAATGTGGATGGCATCATCTAATAGTCTGGGGACCACACAAAATAAAAGGGCAGGACAAACCCATCACTTCCTGTTCTTTTTTTCCCCACACTCTTTCACCCTCCCTTCCATCTTCCTTCCCATCCTCTTCCTCCCCTTCTGCCTCTTTTCCCTCCTTCCTCTGCTTTCCCTCTCACTTTTCTTTTCTCCTTCCTCTTTTCTGCTCATCTTCCCTTGCTCTTTAGCATTAGAACTCAGCATTTCCTGATGCTCAGACTCTAAGGCTTACACTGCAATCTTCCAGATGTCCAGGCTTTCAGTGTCTGACTGGCAGGTAAATACCAGCCTCTGAATGGATTCCTTATTCCACAGATGGGCTTCCTGGGATAACTCAGCTTCTACAGGGCAACAGCCATATGACCTTAGTCATCCCCTCTTATTTCTCTCTATATTTAGATTGCTTTCTTCATTTATCTCTTGAACACTGACCTTCATACTCTTTAATTCCTCTATGTATCAGCAACACTTTCCAAATTTAAAAAGAAAAAAAAAAACAAACAGAAAAATATAGAATAAGCTTCAAACACAAAACAGGCAGATTGGAAAACTGTTTAAGTTAAAGCATGGTGGAAATTATTCTGAATGCATGTAAGAGAAGTCTATTACAAATAAGGAGACTGTATGTTCAAATGCTTGGCATGAAAATGATAATGGTGTGTTCAGGGAATTCACCCCTCTCTGGATTTATTTTCAAGCGTCAATTAGGATCAGAAATTGGAGAGGTTGTAGAACAGACTACAGCAGCATGTGGGAAACCTGGCTAGAGTCCACAGGAAACACCTATTCAGTGTCACTGTTGGGAGAAGCCCTGGAATGCTCAGCATATGACCTTGCACTTGGCCACACTCACTACTAAGCTGGGCTTGAACACAGGGGTCTTTTTGCAGGGCGTTGCAGGCATGCACAGCAGCTGTGAGGGAGAAGGAAGATATGGGCTCTCTTCCAGCTGAGGTTAACACTAGGCTATTTTTCCCAAAGTCAGATCATTGCTAGCAATATTAAGGTCTGCATCTTTCTATAAATAAATACAATCCTACCAATTCATAGACAAATAAGGTACATTTCAAGAGAATATATTTTTCTTTTTTGTTTTCCTTTTTATATCCTCTTGTTTATTCGCAAATGATGATATAGGAGCTAACTCCTTGCTTGGCCCTGATTCCATTTCAATGAAATAATATATGTACACTGACAGCTGGCTCTGGCCAAGGATGTAGTTTTCTGACCTTGGAACTGATCCAAATTGTTTGGCCCACACTCTGGTGCCAGGACCACAATGTTCTAATTCAAGTTGTTCAGACTGATTTGCAGAAACTTAAATAGTCTGAGATCGCTGGCTAAGATCTTAAGACGCAGTTTGTAAAGGGCATTATATGCGAATGTTTCATAAAATTATTGATTTGAAGAAAAATTTAGTTGCCATAGAAATATCAAGAATTAAGAAATCAGTTTTCCAAATTTAGTATAATAAGCTGAAATCATTTTCGAAGGAAACAATTACAGAATCATTGAATGCTGATCCCTGGTGTAAACAAGTATGTATCCTTAGAGAAGAAAAGTTCCTCTCATGCATTCACATGGGAACACAGCTTTGCATGACTGAGGGATCTGGGCTTGGGGTCAGGTGGGGCAGGCTTCCAGGTGGGACAGATTGAAACTAAAAGCAGTAATTCATTTCCTTTCAAGATGCCAGTACTCCAGACTAAGTGAGAGTGGTGATTGTTCCAAGGATACCTGGTGACATAGCATAGAATTTATTTAAATCATGCCATTTAAAAATACTATTGCATAAACCAAAAGATGGAAATTATCAAAGGATATATTCTTGCAATTCCTGGATTGAAAATGCCTCAAAACTGAGTCAGCAAAACATCGTCACATAGTAATTCCTTATTTCTTCCCTAGGACTTAAAACTTGCCAGAAAACAAGTGTGTTGCATGGATATTGTTGCCACATGAACAGATTCACATCAGACTTAGTATTTTAGCTCAAACAGGACAGAAATCATAAGACAAAGGTGTGTGTTTTAGCCTTCAGCCGCCCCACCCTACATATGTTTCCCGTGGCTCTTTTTCATTTTAATTGCATTAGTTTCTGATTAAAATATTAGATGCCTTAGATCTGTTAATCATTCTGTATTTCTCTTGAGCTTTGCAAACACGTGTATCCACCTGTGAGGGGCCCACAGGGAGGATTGGTTCAAGTCAAGAATGTCGACCCTACTACAGGAGCTTCAAATCTCTGCTATTGTGGTCTTGGCAAGTTCCCCAGTGTCGCAGAGTCTTAATTCTTCATTTGTAAAAGGAGGAGAAGGAAAAAGAGTAATCACTTCTCCTCACGGCGTTCTTACGGGTTTTAGTTGCTTACTATTTGCAAAGCACAGTGAGTCCTGATACATGTGTTTGACTTATACCTTTGTTTTGGATATTTCTTAGACAGGAAATATCTGTCTTACCTTATTCTTTTCTTCTCAATTTAGTAGTTCTTCTGTGTTACCCAGGTCACTGAGTGACACTTTCACCTTGTTGATGGAATAGCACTTCCAACTTCTTGTTTCTTGGCTTCTCAGCCATGCCATTTAAACATGAGTATTTCCATTTCTCCATCAAGACGTGTAACGGGCCTAACTGTAGGAAAATGCTCTCACACCAGGAGAGCTTCTCTCATCACCGGTTTCATTCCTGTCAGTAGTGAGCAAGTCGGAACCACAGTCTGGTAGCGTGATTCATTGCAGAAAAACCCAGAGTCTGTATCATGTAATCTCCGGCCGCTACCTACAGAGAACTTCTACTGAACTGAAGACACAAAACTAGGTGATTGCCAGCATTCCCCAGTAGGTGGGCAGAAACTTACCAGTAGCCCTTGAGAACTTCAAGTGTCTTAAGGATGGAGGACTATTAGAGAATTAAACCTCAATCACTAAAGCAAGGTGTGTACATTCCTTACTTTTCCTTCCTTTTCAACTGAATGCTAAGAAACTGCATGTAAGTCTTCAGCAGTGCTATCTGGGACACTCTCTGCTTCTAAAGAATAGCTGATACCTTCAGAGATTTCGCAAGACCCACAAACCTTGAGGGTGTTGGGTGAAGTTTTGGACTTCTTGCTTTGCATCCTTACAAACAGGTCAACACACTTTTTAAAAATTATTTATTTTTTATTAATTACACTTTATTCACTTTGTATCCCAGCTGTAGCCCCCTCCTTCCCTCCCAATCCCACCTTCACTCCCTCATCTCCTCTCATGCCCCTCCCCCAGTCCACTGTTAGGGGAGTTCCTCCATCCCTTCCATCTGACCCTAGCCTATCAGGTCTCATCAGGACTGGCTGCATTGTCTTCCTCTGTGGCCTTGTAAGGCTGCTCAGAGCCAGCCACTGAGTTCATGTCAGAGCTAGTTTTTGTTCCTCTTTACTTGAGCATACACTATCTAATTCCCATAGCAGCTCAGTGTACAACATAGACCTGATTGGAGGAGACTTGAGAAGCACATCTGGCATCCTGTGTTCTCTTTCAAATGCTATCTGCTTCTACCTAGGAGTTGGACAATTAAGAAGACATGTCACAGTTCCATTATGTCCTCCAGGTGAGTTTGCCATTATGTCAAAGACTCATCCCAAGTCAGAGCACGCCATCTTTTAGAACAGACTAAACATTATTCATAAAGAATTACTCAGAGAAATAAGACTCACCTCTGAACCCTTTCCTCAATTGGCAGTCATTGAGTCTGCTTGAATTTAACTTGTAATTGCTTCATTATTCAACCAGGGGTGGAAAGTAAGAGATTAATAAGAAACAGCTTCTTCTGACTGGACCTGAAGTTCCTACTTGGACAATAATGTTGTCCTTGTCTGAGACAGCCAGGTGGTGGTTAGACAGAAGTTAAGGACTTTTGGCTGAACTGAAGATTTTGTATACATCTTGTGAAACCTGAAGCAATCGCAGAGCTTAAGCCAAGTACTTCTCTTGGAAAGTACGTCCCAACTCTTTCAAATGTTGGGATTATGTTATTGAAAGTTGAACTGAGATACATGAAAAGAAGTTTGTTTGATGTGATACTGTACTAGAACCCAGAAAGCCTTCACCAGACATAAATTCCAACTCCTGTTATGAAGGTTTTTTTTAATTTTCTTTTCTTTTTTTAAATTATTTTTTTATTAATTACACTTTACTCACTTTGTTTCCCCTTTTGTAGCTCCTTCCCTCCTCCTCTCCCAACCCCCCCTCCCCTTTCTCCACATGTGCCCTACCCCAAGTCCACTAATAGGGGAGGTCTTCTTTTCCTTCCCTCTGTTCCTAGTCTATCTGGTCTCATCAGGACTGGCTGCATTGTCTTCCTCTGTGGCCTTGTAAGGCTGCTCCCTTCCTCAGGGGGAGGTGATCAAAGAGCCGGCCCATCAGTTCATGTCAGAGAGTCCCTGTCCCCATTACTATGGAACCCACTTGGACATTGAACTGTTGTGGGCTACATTTGTGCAGGGGTCTTAGGTTATCTCCATGCATGGTCCTTGGTTGGAGTATCAGTCTCAGAAAAGACTCGTTTCCAGATTTTTTGGTTCTGTTGCTCTCCTCGTGGAGCTCCTGTCCTCGTTATGAAGTTTTAAGATTGTGAAGTTACTAAAATGTGTGTGAGTATAGTATGATAGGTTTTTGAGGGTTTTGTCTTCCTTCATTTGGGTCATCAGGTATAATTTTACAGCGTAAAAACTCTATGATGTTAATCAATTAGATGAAAAGTCAGCATGTGGGTTACAGGACATGGTAGTATCTGTCGAGACACTGAGTCATGTCTACTTGCCAGGATGCTGACCCCAGTCTCTATCAGGAATGCACTTAGTAATGTGTGCTGAATTCTTTAGGTGTTAAAAAGATGAGAGTGAAAATGGCTAAGGGACTGATAAGTGCTCCTTACAAAAAAATATTGAGCCATTAAGAAAAGGTGGAATCCACTGATCCCTGCCCCAAGTTTTGGCAAGTTCTGCAGTTGGCTTTGGTGGAGGAGTACAGCAGTTGTGGGTGGTGACCCTTGGCTTTGTCTTCAAGGGTTCCCTAAGCTTCTGCACCATGGCTTCACTGTCTGAAATGTATTAACATGGAAAGCACTTTCACATACACTGCAGAATGGTCAAAATTTTGAGATATTGACAGCTCTAAGCCCTCATGTTTGTGAGTGAGCCTGCTTTGGGTTTCCTAACCACCGTCAGCTGATACCATGTGAGGCAAAAAAGAAAAGCCTAATCTTATGAAATTGTATTTCTGTGTGGCTCTAGCCAGAAAGTACTCTGTGTTTCTTTACATGTTTTTTTTTTAATTTTTTTAACTTTTTAAATTAAATTAAATTTGTAGATACTGACTTTATCACCAAAGAGCGTGCTTTGACATTTAATTCACACAAAGATGGGCTATCTATGTCCAGTTCCCCATATTTACTAGCCATGTTTCACTCATTTTCTGCTTTTCATATGCAGAGCACCATGACGTAAGCAGCTGAAGAAAAGGCTCCTCAACTGTGCTTGTAGTTGAGAGACCTTACAAAGCTCTCACAGGGTAAGACCAAGGGGCCAACAGGGCAGCATTCCTGGTGAAGATCAGGAGAGCACTCCATATTCTTCAATTCCTATACTTTCTTTTGTCATGTTCAGAGTCAGCAAGGCCATGTCTTTCTGATTTTGCATCAATACTCACAGCACTGGTCTACCTCCTACAACTGAGAACAGGTTCCTAATGTCACAGAACTGAATCAATTTGTATGATGTAGATGGCTTCTCCATCTCAATGTGTAGAGCCACAGTTCTTCTGTAGAGTTCTCTCTTTCCACGTCAGCTGGATATCCCAAGGTTCCTGGAGTAAGGATGTGAATATTTCAGGGTCTGCTCTTCTGTCCAATTTGCAGATGTTCTTTCTATTTTCTATGCTAATTCAGTAATATCTTGAAAGGTTCATCAGATACACAACCCAGAATTCATTTTTCTAGAAATAGCCAAAGCAATTTCTTCATCTTATTTCAGCCTTGTGATCCTCTAAGCCTCTAACTTTCATTCAATGCAAAGTCCATCTCATTTAATTCAGGTTTTTAGTATAGCAGTACCATACTTTCATGGCCAATTTTCTTTCTTCCCTTCAGTAGTTTTATTGACTGAGAAACTATCAATCATTTAGTTGTTTGTGAATTTTGAGTTTCGGATGAAGACATGTTTGTACTCTCTGGTATCAACCAAGGAAGGGATAGTCTTAGAATGCTGAAACAGAAGATAATAGAGTTCCAGGTGAGGAAACTCCACTGTCATGCTGAAAAGGAGTACTTGAGAAGAAAGACAGCACCATATCACCATGTAGGCTTTTAGAGTCATGTGGCACCACCGATACCACATTAATTTATTTCTTTTTTTTTAATCTTTCTTCTGTTTGTTCTTAAACAAGATAGAAAATGTGTGTCTTTTCTAATTTTTTTTTTAGTAATAAAAAATTTTAGTATTAAAAATCTTCTTCTAGACTTAAATCTTATTCTAGACTGTTATTCTACAAATAACAGTCTAGAATAGTGTTTGTCAACCAGGAGAAAAATGTATTAAGAAAAAGATGGAGTAGGAGGAAGAGAAGAATGAAACAGAGAGATGGGGCAAAGGAGGAATGAGAGGGCTGAGCAGAAAGGAAAAGGGAAGAGGACATTTTAAAAAAGAGGAGAATGGAAAAGAAAGAAGAAATGAGGGAAAGTTTAGGAAGGCAGAAAGAAAAAAACAAAGATAAAGGAAGAAGAGAAAAGGGAAGGATGGAGGGGAAGACAGGAATTATTGACATCTGTTAAATAGGCCTGACATTGAACACACAGTATGTCTTCCAAATATCAAAGATGCTAATGCTGAGAAACACTGATCTTGAGAAAGGCTGTTGACCTGTGGGTCTTGCTGGAGAACATTTGAAAATACTTTTAAAAAAATCCATTCATTATAACAAAACATTTAAATTAATGTCAATTATCTCTCTAATACTTATGATCAAATATTAAATGAAGCTGATATTAAAGATTTTTAGAAAAATGTAGACAGTGATGCTATGTAAATTAATTTTGATATCAAGAATCCCTGAAATTTATCTCTTAATAAATGACAACTTTCAAAATGCAAACAATAAAACTCCTATTTTACTTTTATAAAAATATAAAAATTAAAATGATATACCATTTCCATATATGCACAAATCCCTTGATAAAATAAGGAACATTGAAGCATATTCATGTGTATTTGGTGCTGAATATATGAAAGATATGTCAATAATGTCAGGAAAGAAATTTCTCAGTACATTTTTATAGTACAATTAATTTTCTTTCAAAAGAAGATTAGATTACTAGGAACACTGTCCATACCACACAAGTGCACACAGCCATACCCAGCCATGAACACACCTCCATTCGTAGCTACCAAAGTTCAACGCATTAATGGCTCACCTAAAGAAAATGATAGAAACACGGGAAGAAATAGAAGACCATGCAGTCTTTAAGTATAGCTCAAGAAAGCCTCAAAGAAACGCCTGATGATAGTCTATGGTGATACCATTTCAAAAAGCTGTCAAGTGAAAGCAAGGATCAAAGGGAAGGAAAGCTGGGGCGGTGAGAAAGTAGAGAAACAGAAATTCTGCAGGAGAAAACATTTACTCAGCTACGAAAAAATAACAAATTGGGGTTTCTTTATTGTATGTATTTCAGGTAATCTCGAACAAAGAAGTGAGAGAAGAATCCAGACATTTAATAATACTGTACAGGTTGGCTAGCATAATTAGCTTTTAATAAAATGCAAATTTTGACATTTTAATTGAGTCCCAACAGATCAATAATTATTTAATTCTAGGGGTAGCATAGGAAATCAATATTTTCCATTGCTTGTGGTGGGAATGTAATGACAACATTTTTGGCAGAAATATTCAAATGGTGGAATAACCATGTTCTGTGAGCGAGAGATTCGCGGAAGACGTAGAAAGCAGCCGCACACCCGTGTGCGTCTGCGTGGAGCTGTACACGGGTGCTCACTTGCAATTTTAATTTTCTCTTGGTAGCACAGAATTGTCCAGAATGTTTTTCTCAACAAAATGGAAACGGTTATATCCATTGAGATAAAGTGACTCAATAGTAAACAGCATATAAAACTAGCGTGGTCCTACATATGGTGGAGGTCCGCTGGAGTCTAAGATTTTGTTAAGGCAGGATTTCTGTCCTATTACTACACTGATATAACTACTGCACTAACAAGCTAAAAAAATTCAGAGAGGTTCAAATGTTTGGCACTGTTCTGTCTACTTCACAGGTAGAGACGTTATCTATTGCAACAACCCAAATGACAGGTATATGCCATAATTACTGAAGAGGAAGCTCAGGAATGGGGAAGGGAGATCAGCTGACAGGTTCACACTATCAGTGGCATGGAAGCCAAGGAATCTCCCTGGGTTTCACACATTCGTTTACATAACAAATGCATGCTTCTATTACACGTCCTTTTAGGGATTACAAACAGAATGGTAAATAAACCAGACACCCAAGATGATCAGATTTTGCACAGCAGTGAGTAAAAACAAAAGGTTTGTGAATGTACTGTTAGCTGTAAAGTAAAAAGAACTAACAGCACAATCATGAGTAAGGAATGGAAGAAAAAATTGTGTAACATGATCTCCTTTCTTAACTAGGGAGTTTGGAAACTCCAAAAAGATAGACTTTGGATTAAATCTAAACAAGATCAGGAAGTAAGGCTTAGAGTATATTTTGGGGAAGAACATTACAGAAAGAATCAAGAGGAATACAAAGCATTAATATTCATGGACTGTCAAAAGAAAGAAAACAAAAACTGTATTTGGGGTTAGTGATATGCCTATTTCAAAACAGAAATATTTTGAAAGAAAGAACATTAAACCACAAATCTTTGTATCTTTGGAAGGAAGAAAGTTCTGGCAGGTGTGTGCATGCATATGTATGCATTTGTGAATCTACATATATTACACCTATATGAAATATATATATATATATATGTCTATTTATATGCATACATACAAACACACATATGTTACCACAATGACTAATTCACACAATAAGATGGGCTATCTATGTCCAGTTCCCCATATTTACTAGCTATGTTTCACTCATTTTCTTCTTCTCATATGCAGAGGACCATGACGTAAGCAGCTGAAGAAAAGGCTCCTCATCTGTGCTTGTAGTTGAGAGACCTTACAAAGCTCTCACATGGTAAGACCTAGGGGCCAGCAGGGCAGCATTCCTGGTGAAGACCAGTAGAGCACTTCCTTATTCTTTAGCTCCTATACTTTCTTTTGTCATGTTCAGAGTCAGCAAGGCCATGTCTTTCTGATTTTGCACCAATATTCACAGCAATGATCTACCTCCTACAACTGAGAACAGAACTGAGTCAATTTGTATGATGTAGATGACTTCTCCATCTCAATGTGTATAGCCACAGTTCTTCTGTAGAGTTATCTCTTTCCAAGTCAGCTGGATAGTCAAAGGATCCTGGAGTTAGGGCTCTTCTATTTCATTTTTTTCCACTATTCTCTTTTGTTTTAACTTAGGAATGAGCTAGTGTATTGTCCAAACGATAAGTAAAGCTGTTTTAAGACAAGTGTGTTGTAAACATCAGAGCATTCCACTAATGGTGTCGTACATTTAAAAGCCAGCATGATGCAGGTATCTACAGAAACATAAACATCTTCTTCAATATATTCTGAAACACGTTTATGCACAGAAAATGTAAGGCTACCCACATGTATTGACACATGCTGAGAACACAACACTTGAAATAAGCACGTAAAAAGTGAACTTGAGTTCCCCATAGAGATTCATGGCTTGCCTTTGGTGAAAATGTACTGTTTTCTGCAGATCATATATTAAACTTTCAGCTCAATAATTCACCTTGACATAAGCTACTGTACTTACAGATTTACTATCCATTATTCAGGGTGAAAGGGTGCAGGCTAGGAAATGACGCACATCTTGAATTTGTGTGAATACAGGCTGGTAAGTTTTAGAAAACCCAATTGACCACATGAATCATATTTAGATCAATATAGCTTGAAAAGCTCAAGGATAACACTTAAAATCTAATTATCTAAAAAAAAATTGAGTGGATCTGGGGAAAATTGAAATAGAAAAATAAGAATCTATTGAATGACACATATAAATAATTGTTTGTTCTGACATTTATAAATCTATTTTTAGTAGAGTAGGCTTACCAGGAAATGTGTACATATAAATATTTGCCCTAAATAAGACATAACTACAGGGAAAATGACTGCTTTCTATGAAATGGTGCTCAACTATCTGTCATATTTTAAATGAGGATATGGAGACTTAAAAGTCGAACCATATCAAAGTAGCATAATTTTTATGTGTTTAGTTATATACATAATTAGTAACGCCCTTAAGAATGGGGATGATAATAAGTGCTTACTAACTGTTTTGGAACATTTATTTTTCCTGATTTTATTATTTATTTATTTACAATTTATTCATTATATACCCCAATTGAAGCCCCATCCCTCAATTCCTTTCAGTCCCATCCTCCCTACTTCTTTCCCCTTCCCCTAGTCCACTGAAAGGGGGAGCTCTCCTCTGCCATTTTCCCATAGCTTATCAAATCTCATCAGGACTGCCTGGATCCTCTTCCTCTGTGGCCAGGCAAGGCCACATAGCCTTGCCAGGGGAAAGTGAAAGGCTTCACCCAACAGGGGATTGAAGCAGATGCTGAGATTCACAGCCAAACTTGAAGCAAAGCGCAGGGAGTCTTATGGAATAAGGATGGGATAGAAGAACATGGAGGGGACAGGAGCTCCACAAGGAGACCAAAAAAACTAAAAAATCTGAGCCCAGGGGGTCCTTCAGAGACTGATGCACCTACCAAGGACCATGTGTGGAGAGGACCTAGACCCCACCCCCCACTAAGATGTAGCCAATTGGCAGCTCAGTCTCCATGCGGATTCCCAAGTAAGGGGAGCAAGGGCCTCCTCTGTCATGAACTCAGTTGCCTGTTCTTTGATCATTTCTTTATTTTTAAAGAGATTCTGGAGCCTATTGAAGGGTCAACATATCAAAAGTATTTTTTAAAACTTCCTAAAGAAAAACACAGCAAGCAAAAAACCCTTGGAGTAGCTGGTTTAATGTAAATCACAGAGAAAGTTCTGGAATATCAAGTAAAAGCAATGCAATCACAACAGCAGCAACAGAGGCTAGGCATCAGGAGGTAGTACTGACAGAAGGGACATAGGACCCTATGTCCCTGGTGTGTGCTTATGGAAGAGTTTCACAACAGAGCAAAGAAATGACTGGTTTTGCTCAGTGGCGTTTTGAGAGAGTTCAGTGTTCTAGGGATCAGGATTGCCTGTTTCGTTGTGGGGCATGTGTGTTTTGAGGGTGGGATATTTACATAGGTAGATAAGTTTTAATTGAAGTTGGTCGCTTGCTCCCAGTTCTAATGTGAAAGTGTGGCCTAAATCATAATACCGTGATCAGATGGTGCAGCATTGCTCACCTCCATTCTTCGCTGCTGTCAATGCTCAGTCTTATTCTGTCTCATTTCTATTCCGGTGGATGCTTTCACTTGACTTGAAGACAAAGTGGCACACCAACTACTCCACTTATAAACAACACTCCTCCTTTGACAAGCAAAGTACTTCAACCTCCCTGTACTTGTGATTATAGAACTCAATAGTCAGGAAATAGGAAACTCAGGGAAATTATTATTGGGTTTCTTGGGCTCAAAGCGACAAACAGCAGCAATCTCCTCTTGCTAGAGATAATTTCTTCCCTGCTGCTTTCTTCCCCTCATGCTTCTCTGGCCCCCAGTCAGCCCAAATGGCCCTGTTCCTGTTGTCTCTCTCAGCTGGAGTTCTAAAACACACATTTTGGGGAAGCACTATGAATTCACAAAGAGCCCAGCTTTTACCCAAACAGGAGACCAGATTGTGGAGAGGAGTCTCCCTGGCCTTGTAGGCATGTGATACGTGATACTGATGGCCTCTCTTTCATGGGCAGTAAAACTTGACAGGTAGGTTCAGGGCAACTTAGACCAGAATGCCAGGGAAGACTCCTTTCCATAACCTCTGCAAAAGGTGGCATATTTTTTCTCTGTATTGTGATAGGAATCTGCTTCAAAGTCATTTTCAAAAGCTTGCTTACAGAAAGTATTATATAATTAAAGGAATGGTGGAACAGCCAAGCCTGGAGAAGGCAGGGAGCAGGCTGATTTTTGAGGCTTCAGGGATTTAAGGCACTTCAGCATTCTCTTTGTTTCTACTCCCTATGCTTTTGATTGTCTGTTGGTTTCATTCACTCCAAACAGCTTGTCCCTTGGGGCTGAACCAGGGCCACTGAAAGCTGTCCCGTTTGGCTCCCTGCAGGGAAAATCTCTGTTGAATTATTTCTAATTTGGAAAAACTTAAGAAAAGTCTATGGCTAACCCAACCTGACCAATCACTGTGTGGAAGAGACGCACATAACAGCTCCCATTCCCTCCAATTCAGATCTCATTAGAGGGGCTGGGCAGACAACATAAGAAATGGCCACTTGTGTCTGAACATATTCAGGTAGCAGGAGCTCACACTGTCAAACTCTGAGCCTCCATCTCTACAATTTTCAAAGCATCATTTTTAAGTTCAGTGTCTCCTGAATTCTCAAACAACCCTGGATAGCTTTTCTTTAGTTTTCAAATACATAAACTTACATGTGCAACTATAAAAAGAAATCCTGTCATTCTGCTCCTCAAGTGGAAGTAAGTGTTCATATCCATGTCTTTTAAACACTGATCTCAAGCAACTTGAGCATGAGCTAGGGACTGCATGTTCCTTTCAAGCCCTAGATGCAGATGGAGGGTCACAATGCTTGAAATGCTACTGACTCCAGCTATGCACAGAGGCCACTGTGCACTAACACCATGCTGTACCAAATACCAATTCCAAAAACGACACTGAGAAGAATAAATAAAACAAAACAATATGACATAGCCGGAGTAGGGCCTCTCACTACTCATGATGATGTTAATAGGATATGAGAGGTAGCACAATTATTTTACATAAATTGCTTTGACAAATGTCATAACTGTAAAGCAAATGAAAAGGAATCTATTTTAGAAAGTGGTAGAAACTGGAAGGTGGTGACTAACTGGAGGAAATGGCCTTTAAAAACTCTATCTTCTTTTGATCCTTTCCTAGGTTTCTCTGCTTCTTGTCAGCCATAAGGTGAACAGCTTCCTCCTCCACATATATTCTACAACATGATGCCCATCCTTAGTGCCTATGAACTACACCCTCTGAAATTGCTCGGGTCAGGTATATGTGGATCATGATGCAGATGTGGCTGATACAGAGGTTAAAATATTTCTTCATATGATTAGTGTGTATTAGGGTATGACTGAATGTCAGCTCATCAACCATTTGTTACAGGAGTGCATGATCTTGGTTGATGATCCATCCTTGCCCTCTCTGCTTTGTTTTTCAATATTTTAATATATCTGTTTACTGGAATTCTGAATATGTTTAAATGTCCAATGAGGTTCATGTTACCACCTCAATGGTGAGTATCTCTTGAAGTTTAATGTAGCTTTGAGTTTAAGCATGTTCCTTGGGAGGTGGATTTTTTTCTTTGTTATCTTACAATGCAAAAAAAAAAAAATCAGCAAATCTAATAAAAATAAACTTTTGAGTTTGCTTTTAAATTTCCCCAATTTAAAAGTACATTGATTTAGCACCTTCTGAGTACTGAAATAGTTAGAGTGTCTGACACTTCTTTGGTCTCCATCTTCTTGAATCACAGATGCAAAGATATTAAGTTCATTCACATCACCCCTATTCCTTTCACACAGTGTACTCTTTCCCATGCTGCCTTTCCCATCCAAAAGACTATATTCTGCCTCCTAATCATTCTTATTTAGAATTTCTCCAAACTGCAGCTAAAATGCCACCATCTCTACACTCAGTGCTTACGGAGCAAGCTGTCTCTGAAGCATTTTCCTGGCAAATAGCTCTTGATAGATTCTTTTTTTCTTCCCAAAAACTCCTTGTGGCCATGTTCTCTTTAGAATTAGGGCCCATGAGAACCAGCACATGTGATGCCTGCGGATTTCAAGTGGGCATCAAGAGCAAGGGTGGGCAGAGAGGAAGTGTGAGAAGAATAAAGGGAGCCACAGTGCGTCTGCTTGATTGCTCAGAGTGGCAGCAAAGGGGCTTGAAGGAATGAGGCCTGAAGAAAGCTTCCAGCTGTGTTTCACCCTCTCAGGATGTCAGGCGGGGCACACTTGGTGTTAAGAATGGCAGGAGTCATTGAGATGTACAAAAGAGCCAGGGCCTGGGTGGCAGTGGTGAGGGGATCTAGCAAGGAAGGAGGGCTGCTATCATAGCAGCATGGAGTCTGATTAAAGTGCAAATGCCAAGTGGACAATTTCATCAAAAGAAAAGCACAGTAATAGCAATATATCCAAGTTGTTTGGGGCTATTCATTTTCAAAATACAGCCTATTACACAATGAAAAATAGGGCAACCTGATAGAATAGAGAGAGGGTCTTTTCAAACAGAAAATATCAATAGATAAGATCATACCTTGTAAGTGGGAAAGGGCAAAGGGATCCCAAGCAGCAAGTATTTGAAAAGCACCATCCCAGCCCCTTCCTTTATAGTTCAATATTGCACCACCACATTCAATACAAAATTCAGTACCGCATTATATTTCAAAGTCTGGCCATATTGAAGTCCCCCTAAAAGGCGAGAAAGCAGAGGCTTTCATCACCCTCATTGTGAATGTGACAGATTTTCAAAGGAATGCTGCCTCCAAGTGTGAGGTCATTTCGATTTCACAAAGATGCACTGGGACCAGCCAGCATCCCTGCCCTCTCCCCCACTGCTTCCCACTCTGCGGCTGCTTACTTCCCTGCTTTCACCCATGGGCCTCAGGCTGTACTTCCCTCCGGATGACAAGTTGCTTCCACAAGGAATAAAGCCAGATGCCTGTAGGTTGAGCCATGTATGTTCGTCTTCTACTACCTCATGCCAGTTTTTTTTTTTTTTCACTTAAAAGTTAGACTACTGATTCCCCAAAGATAAGTAAATGTGGGGGAAAGAGATGGGATTTAGGATAAGAAAGTATATTACTTATTTTAGTCATCACTGTGAGTGGCACTTGACAAGATTCAACCCTTAGAGAGGAAAGTCTGAAAGTGCTACGAGGTTTGTCAGGGTCCTAGTGCGTGTGCTGCAGGAATGGCAGCAGGCAGCTAGCTCATGGTGGTGGGAGAGTGGGGCCTGGAACTCCTTATCTTTTCATTGCGTGGCAGAACAGGGAGCAGAGAGGACCAGAAGCATAAGGACCTAAGCTCTAATCATTAAGGCCACATTCAGCAACCTTTTCTTCAGCCAGGTGGAGCCTTAAATGGTCTACAAACTCCCAACATAGCCCCACTAGCAGGGGGACCAAGTGTTCAAACCTTGAGTGTGGGGTGGACAATCCACATTCAAAGTGTAACAGGAAGACATTTTAAGCCAGCTTCTCCGTTAGTTAGCTGCTGGTTACAGAGATCACTGAGCCCCAGTCTCTCTAGAGATAGGGAATTCAATTATGGTTCATTTGGTTTGCAAGGGAAATAAATGAGTTCATGTGTTTGCAGTGTGAGACTTTCAGTTTTCCTCACAACCGCACTTTTCCATAGATATCTGCTCCAGTCATTTGTCTCATCCGCCTCTGCCTGGCTGGCTTTTCTCTCACGTGTGCTTTTCTTACCCCATCCACTCATCTCTCACTTTTGTTCAAATCTCTGTGCTGTCTACCAAGTCTAGCTGGTTTATATATAAATAGCCTCCTTAATGCTGCTTTGGTTATGGCTCTAGTGTTAATGGTGGGCACAAACAGGAGCCTATGAGACCTGCTGTGATGGCTCAGCTGCTGTCTCTACAACTGCTGCTTTGCCAAATAATTACTTTGGCTACTCTAACCGACGACTACATGCGTGTTCTGCACTATGCAGAAATGTTGTTTCCTAAACAACTTGAATATTTCATCAGATATTGTCAATCAAGCATGTTCAATCCATGGTGCATGGGTCTCATGTATCAAGGGTCTTAAAAATACTGAAAATAGTGTAAATTTTTTGTGGTTTAGTTTTTGTAGTTTGACTGTGCAGTTCTTGTGTGTGAACTTTTTAGCTAAGAATGTCAAAGGCTTGGACAAGCCTGTAAGATCTAAATGTGCCTGTGAAATTTTATTGTTGTTGTTGGTTTTTGTGTGTATATTTTTTCTTGGGGGGGTGTTGTTTGTTTGTTTGTTTGTTTTGTGACAGCCTGTGGCTGTCCTGGAACTCACTTTTTAGGCCAGGATGGCCTCAAACTCACAGAGATTTGCCTGTGTCTGCCTCCAGAGTGCTGGGATGAAAGGCGTGGGTCAGCAGGCCCAGCTCTGTGAACACTTTTAATAAGTGAGTAACAAATACTTCAGTAGACTCCAAATAAAGCATGGATGGCCCTCTATGGTTATGCTGGGTATCATCCAATCAGGTGAGAATTCAAATTACAGCTCTTCCCTGGATCTACAGCCAGCCTTACAAATCCTGGAATCATCAGCTTCCACAGTCAGAACTATTCCATGGAATCTCCTTCTTTAGTTTTCTATATGTTTGTTGTCATTTAGCTATAAAGACACATTCTGAGAAGTGCATCACTGGGCAATTTCATCATTGTGTAAGTACCAGAGTACATTCAGAGTCCAAGTTTAGACGAACTAAGATGATTATGTCAGTGGATGACATCATCTTATCAGAATATCATTATTTTCCCCTCACTGAAATATAATTCTGTTCTGTGTGACTGCATATGAATATCTAATAAGTATGCATGTATATTATGAAGGCATATATACACACATATACCTCAGTTCAGTTTCTCTGGTGAACCTTAACAGATACACACATGAAAACAAACCTAGTGAGAATATGAACTCCTCCAAAGGCAGTCTTGGCTCCAGAATTCCCCATGGCTAGTGCTAATTTTTCTTAGAATGACAGTCTAGCTTAAGACTCTTCTTAGTCAATGTTCTATTTCTTCCTTCCTTGATGTCTCAGATCTGTGACATGCGGATGACTTTTTTAAAAAGACACAAGAACAAGGAAGACACATAGACACAGCATCTCCTTTGCCAAATAGGCAACTACTATTGGCTATTAGAACGGGTTCTTCAGCTGATGGTGAAACAGCACAGCATGATCAAGAGACACTGGTCTCTTCCTGCTGTGGTTTGAGTGTAAAATTTCCCCCGTAGCTCATGTGTTTGAAAACTTGGTCCTCAGCTTAAGGACCACAGCTGGGAAGGACTTCAGATGGGAAGGTTTTGAGATGTTTTTAGGAGGGTCACTGAGGGCAGGGCTTGAGGGTGTATAGCACCACCCCATTTTCTAGTGTTCTCTATTTAACTGCTGATATAGTATAACCAGTCATTCCCAGGCTTGCTGAACTGGCTGTCTTGCCACCACGGACTGTATGCCAAACTCTCAAACTCTACGCCACATTATGTTTCTATCCTGTTAGGATTTAAATGGAAAAACATCTCCCATAGTCTCATAGACCATATTTGAAAACTTGGCCCAAAGTCCATGATACTGTTTGGGAGAAATTATGGAACTTTAAAGACATGGAAGCTTGCTGTAGGAAGTTTGATACTGTGGCTGGGTTTTGAGCATTTATAGCCTCACACCATTTCCAGTATGTTCTCTGTGTTTCCTGCCTGTGCATGAAATGTGACCCACTGGCTTCCTGCTCCTCTTGTCACCTGCCATACCTCCTCCACACTTGTAGACTCCAAACCCTGGCATCATAAGCTTTGGAAAAAAATCTTTCTTCTACAAGTGACCTTGGAACACAGCAACAGAACTGTAATTAATATATTCCCCTAAATTGAAAATAACCAGTGTTCTTTTTTTCTTTCCTTCCACTTGTTTTATCCCCTCTGCACTCTGCTGCCGAATGTCTGTTAAGCAGATATCAGTTAGGGTAGTGGGGGCAAATAGATTTGATAAGAAAACACCTCCTTCCTTTCTTTAACCTTTTGTACCCCTTGTGACAAAAGATCTAAATCTGTAAATACTATTCTGCAGCAGCAAAGCTTCTACTAGACACTCAATCAGAGAAACAGTTTTGTTTAAGGAGCAAAATCTCTGCTTTCCAGAAAAGTTCTAACCTAACCCAATCAGAAAGTGAGAGAGAGACAGAGAGACAGAGAGAAAGACAGATAAAGAGAGAGAGAACAAGAGAAGCCATGAAACTGGCTTTAGAGCAGGAATTCACACACCATCTCTAACAGAATCTCATACTGGAGAAACTTTTATCTCAGCCCACCCCTGCAAGTCTGTAACCCATTGAAACCTTGCTCAGTAGTTGGCCTCCAGCTCAGTGACATTTCATGCAGGAAGCTCTTAATGTTAACTATGAATTACCTAAGCATTTCCTCTCATTTTCATTTAAACGTCATGTTATCTAATTTCTTTGAATACTCAGTACTATGAGTAAGAGAACAGAGGCACTCTACTGGCTTTTTTGTTTCATTTTCTTTTTTTTAAAAACTCTTCTCCAACATACTTCCTTTTGACTTCTAATCCTGGCCTTTGTCGTTTCTTTTCGTATCCATCTAATCACAGTGCTGTGCTTCAGAGCCTCTTTCTAGGATCTTAGCTGTGAGCGGATTCTTTATTGAGACCTATGTAATGACGGTCAGACCTTTTTCCTGAAAGATTATGGTTAATTCAGAATCTATCAGTGTGCATCAGCAGCTTAAATTATTCCCTATAATATAAAGTCCATTGTCTTGTCTTGCCTCAATTTTATCTGACATCAGATTATTCAACTATCTAATTGCTATTGGGTCCTTGTGGAGTCACTCAGATATTCCCCAAACTGACTCGCCTAAATAATTCTCTGTTACCAACACATTCTGCAACCTCATTATTCAGAAACATTTTCACATTGATTGGTGTTAACACATACAGGGATTCTGGTTCCAATACCATTCCCCGATGCACCTTCCTATTAACCTCCTTTCCGGCTAACAACATCATTTATTTTCTACCTTTCATTTTCATTGTTATCCATTTTTTTTAACATCAAGGTTTTACAAGACAAAATTTTACCCCTCACCTCTTGGGTCCTACCGAAAGCTGCAATGGATCCTAAATGTCTTCTGGTTAGGGCTTGATCAAAAGCCTTTTGAATGCCTAAATATTTAATGCCAGCTACATCTCAACTCTTCAGTATTTTGTTAACTCTTTCAAAAAAAAAAAAAAAAAACGCAGAGAGATGAGAGGAACATGATTTATCCAGTCTGAAGCTGCACATACTGCCCACCTGGGTGTTTTATAAGCCTCAGTAATGATTTTATCAGCTATTTTTCCTCATCCTGAAGGTAACATTCATCCGTAAGTAATTCCCCAGGTAACTCCAAGCTCATTATTTAAAGATGGGCATCCCTGCCTGTTTGTCCAGACAAACAGGCACCTAATGGAAATTCAGACCAAATAACATAAAACCTATTTTCACTCTGACATATCCAACAACAATCCTAAAATACCTTGGGGCATGTCAGAGCGAAAAGAAATCTTAGTTCAACTATTAAATAAACACCTTGTACTTTGCCTGTCCTAAAAGGGATATTAAGCTAGATTTTGTTTAGATATAAGAGAAAATAACCTGGCAGGGATCTTTAACCCCAAAATGGGTACTATAGGAGGCTACAAATTCTCCTTTCTTCAGAAATTTCTCCAAATGGAATAAGACTTCATTCTTTAGACACAACTTCTCCAGCAATCCTTACGGAGAGCAAGGAGAGATGTAATAACCCCAGAATCTACCCTCACTCCAATTTGATTTTATGATTGTTCTTTTGAACTCAATATGTCTTAGGAGGTAGACAAAAAGAGCAAACTTGCAGAATATCTCACGGAGCAAAGGAGTGAGTGAGAACAGCTGTCAGTGACTACAAGCAAGTTCAAAAAAAGTATTTAAATTAAAACTGAAGTGCCCTCAAGGTGACCCAACTAAATCTGCTGAAAGGATAAGAGGAATTGACAACACTAATCAACAAAGGTAATCACCTGGAGGTAAGCTAAGTACTCCAGGTGCAGTATGGCAGAAGTACACTCCACCAGCCGCGGGGGCTCAAATGGAGGGCAATCAGAGCAGAAGAGAAACACCTCAGCGTGGGAGTGGACACAGAGCAGGAAGAAGACAGGACAAGTGGCAGAAGATGGCTCTTTTCTTTCTTCTTCTGATTTTTAGTGTTTCAGCTTCGATTCGAAGATGTGCAATGTTTATAATAGCTAGCAGACAGCATTCAAGGAGTGGCCTCATCAATACACTGCATTCTGGGAAACAGAAGAAGGCTAGAAGTCACAGCAGGAACAAGAGCTGGAGAGTGAACATTCTAGAATGCAAATCAGATCAGGCTATGATGTGACTGACAACATTATCATGGCTTTCTTTTGAAATGTGAAAGAAGAAAATGTGAACAGGATGGTCATATAATTCAGCCAGCCCTAGCCACAAAAGTTGTGGAAACTCCTTTCTCAAAAACCCAACAAGACCAAACTCTGAATCATATTTTCCGTCTTTATTTGTCAGTGTGGATTTTGTTTGCCATTGGTTGGAGGTTTGTCCTTCACATTTAGGCTGATGCCTCATGTGGCTAAGCCCTCCTAAAGATGTGATCAGTTGGTACCCGGATGGAGTTGAAAGAAAGGCTCATGTGATCCCCTGTGCTATGCCCTAGACACAAATGCCCCTGCGCTTTCCATGGTCTCCCTTCTATCCTGTGAGTTGGATGGTGGATGATAGTAGTTAATGGGGGCCACATAGAAAGCAGTTCCTGAGGCGGTCTTATGGTGCTTATGGCACCACACGGTAGAGAACGGAGGAAAAAAATCTTTCAGGATGAAGCAATTTTAATCTTCCAGCTTCCCTATCCCACGTATATTCCACTGTTGATTCTTCCAACAATGAGCTTCCAAAGCACAAATTAGACAATGTCATTGATACAGTGATGCAGAGAACTAAAGACCAGCCAAGTAACAGGACAATTTGAAGGTGAAAACCTTCTCACATGTCTTGGTCTTTCACCTGCCTATGAATAGGCCTGTTAAGTTTACATCCCAACCTTGACACACTTGAGAGTACAGGTTATACTAAACAAAATGGGACACCAACAAAGCAGAATGGGACAGAGCCTGTTCCAAACATATTATGGTGGTTTAACAGCTCTAGAGAGCTCCAGCCTATGAATATGAGCTGTCCATGCATTTTTTGGCTTGCTGATATTTTGAATGTTAACAATGTTTCATCATTGCCAACAATGGCTCAGCAAACACCACTGTGGACAACTGTTAACATGTGTGGGAATGTCTATAAAAGAACGACTTTTAAATTGAGAGACACAGCAATGTCGCGCTATCAGTTGAATGGTGTGTGACCAGAGTAGAATTTATTGATTGACTGAGGTAAAGTGGAGTGAAGTGGAATATAGTTGAACAGAAGAGAACAGAACAGGTCAGAATAATAAGATTCTCTCAAGTAGGGTATAGAAGACTGGGTATCTCACTGAAAAAATTTACCTCAATGATGCTTATGTACTGACTTAAAATTTGAAATTCTCTTTGCATTGTTTGTTTATCTCTGTGTGACTGTCAAACTGTTTTGAAAGCCATGGTCCTGGCATTTATAAGTCAAAATGGACTTGTGAAGCCATAAGATTTTCTAACTTTTGCAGATATGGACAATTTTTCTCAAAAGCTGTTCCTTCAATCACATGTGTTTGTATTATATGAAATGTCTTGATGCCGTACTTAGTCTCCAGCATCTAGCTTAAACAGTCATTTTGGAGCAATTTGACCGATAGGATCTTTCACTTCATTGAAATGTGCATGTTTCTGATGAATAAACAACCCTATCCGTACTTCAAGCCCATCTGGGTGGTCTCTTTAAAATTGATATTTCTTGCCTATTTTTCTCTTCAGTTATGTGCAATTTGTTTTCAATTTTGCAAACCCAGTAAAGGTATTTTCATATATTCACATACATATTTTTAAAATATTGATAAATCATTACATTTATAATATATTGGTCTTTTAAAAATATATATATTTTTAAATAGACATCGAGGTTCTGGAAAACATGTCTAATTATCAGGAACATTGCTTGTTTTTGTTCTAGGAGAAAAACTGCAGAAACAGGAAACAAATGACTGATTTTTAAAAATGGGCTAAACCATATACAGAGTTGGCCAAAGGAAAAAAAAAACAAATGGCCAAAAAAATATTTTAAAAGATGATCAGCACATTTAGCCATCAAGGAAATGCAATTGAAAACTATTTTGAGTTTGCACCTCATCTTAATTAGAACCTGTGTTATCGAAAATCAAATGCCAAATGCTGCGGAGGATGTGAGGAAAGAACCCCGGCTCTGTTGGGAGTGTACAGTGAGTGGCACAGCCGCTGTGGAGCTCAGTGCAGAGGGTCCTCACACAAAAAAGGACAGAACGTCAGTATGAAGTGGCTATTCCACTCCTGGGCATATACCCAAGGGACTTTATATCCTTCCGCAGAGATACTTGCACATCCGTGTTAATAGCTCTTCTGCTCACAATAGCCAGAAAATGGTATCAGCTTCTACAACCATCAACAGATGAATGACTAATGAAAATGTAGTACCTATACATAACAGAATTTATTTTACTTTTTCTTACTTTTATTTATTTCTTATTTTCATGTGTGTGTGTGTGTGTGTGTGTGTGTGTGTGTGTGTGTTTAGTGTGGGCTCATGTGTAGGTACATGTTTACATGATTGTGGATGAGTACATGTGCCGCTACATGGTAGTGGGGGCAATTGTACATTGCATGCCTGTGGAGGCCCAGAACCTTCCTCCACTGCTCTCTCACCATCTTCTTTGAGTCATGGTCTCTCCATCACACCCCGAGCTTGGAGACAAGCTTGCCTCTCTCTCTCCAGCTTATAGGGATCACTCTCCCAGCTCTAGGGAGCCCCTGTTTCTGCCTTCTGGTGCTGGAGTTGAAGGAACACCCCAGCCATTTTCCATCAGCTCCAGACTCCCATCATGTGGCCTGTGTGCCAGGCACTTTACCTTCTGAGCCCCCCAGCAGAGTTCCACTTACCTGTACAGAAAAATGAGATTAGATATTTGGAAGAAAATGAGTGTTACTAGAAAATATCATATTAAGTACAGCAGCTTAAGCTCAGAAAAGAGAATTCTTGTTTGTATATCATCTTAATAAAAGTTTCTGTAATTGTTTTCTCAATCATAAAAGACCAGTGTTAAAAAGTCACCAAGAGGATTATGATATTATAAAGTTTTTCTGTATAAATTCTGCCAAATGCTATTTAACGTACCTTTAATTTGTATGTTTAAGCCTATATTGTATTAAGATTTAGTCACTCTCTTGTTAAATAATCATCTTTATTAGTAAGCATTTATTATTTAGTGTCCATTTAGGTTTGATGTTTGTTACTGGATCACTCAATTTTCAGATGTACATTTGCCCACAGTTTGATGGTCCATATTTCTGTTTACTTAAAATATTCTGCATTTCTTGTAAACTCACCCAGTTTGATTATAGTTCATTTTGACCCACTGAGTCATCAAAGCCCTATTTATAAATAGATAGATATAGTTATCCTTATTACTGAGGTCTTGACATATTTTAAATTATCACTTTTACCATAAGATTATTTTCAGTTTTCTTTTTTACATCCTCTGCCGTAAGTAGACAAAGGAGATTGTACCAATCACACACCTACTCTGTTTTTCATCTACTTGCTTTTGAAGTTTTAAAGTTGTTATTGAGGGCTGGAGAGATGGCTCAGTAGTGAAAGAGTGGCTGGTGTTGGGCAGGATGAGAGGTGTTTCCCAGTACTGTGTTGGTGATTTACAACCTCCTACAAATCCCACACCCTCTCTTGGCATCTGTTGGCACCTGTATTCATGTGCATATACCCCCACACAAATACACATACACATAATTAAACGACACTAAATGTACCAAGAAGGTTAAATTTATATATGCATATGAAGTTATATACAAACATAAGCGACACCAATAATTAAGATATCATAAAGATGAGGCGGAGTGGAAATGGTAAACTGGAAGCAGAGGGTGTGGAGTGAGAAGGATGTTAACACAGTACTCAAGTAATAATTCTGCAAGAGTAATACAAATTCTTCTTTGACAAGTACCTTTAACCTTTACCATCTGAAATTAACTTCATGAAAATCAAGCAAGTCAGCTTCTCCACAATGCTTGCTATTTATGTTAGGTTAACTGTGTGTCTTCTTTTTTTTTTTTTTTTTTCCATTTGTCAAATGTTTGATTATTTGCATATGTGGGTTAATTATCTTCACTAATATGAATACCTTATTTTTGTTGCTGTTCCCTACTGGGCCTAACAAACCACCCACATATGAGGGCCTTCGAGGGGTAGGGGATTTTAGATATTGTTTTATTGCAAATATCTTAATTTCACTCTCAATTATGAATGTTTCTTTCATTGAATTCTACAGTGACAGTTAATTTAACTACAGCTGCTTTTTGGCATTATTACTGCTGATGTCGCTCTATCTGAGTCTTGTTCTTTTATAGATAAACTATTTTTCTCCTCTAGCAATTTTCATCATAGGGATGATGTGTGTTCCTGGGGTCCTGGTGCTTTGACGTGATGTATGTGAATTTGTATTTCTTGTACTTTCCCTATCAGTCAATATGGAAATATCTCATTTTCAATGTTGAGCCATTCTGAATCACTCTTTATTTGTGTCTTATTCTTTTCGTATAACTACTCAAAATACCCCAGACTAAGACATTAAGTAATGTTTTATGTGTGTGCTGTAGAGGTTAAGTCATAAATATAGGTCCAAATTTGTCTATACATTCCTTTGCTATGCTAAATAACTTAAGTGAATAAGAATATACCATTTAATCAGAATTCTAGGTTGACTTTCTTTTTGCAAAAATTACACTGCAAATTTTGATGTTGCACATTTTTTATTTTAATGATTTTATTTTCTCTAAAATTATCCTTGTGCTAAGCAGGGTTACCAATATATTTCTTAAAATAATTCCTATTTGAGGATATTTTTGTGCCTTTGAGTTGTACTCTTTTCTTTTATGCTATTAATTCTGGTTATTTGCTAGGGCAGAATATATAAACATATATTCAATTTAAATTCACCAAATATCTTTCTAGAAATTTCTTTGAGTGTAGTAGTCGAGTTAAAACCATTATTAGTCAAAGATTAAACATTCATATTTTTTTTTTGGTGGGCTCATATTGACTTGTTCCACAGTACTGATGGAACAGTTTGCTTTTTTGTTTCTATTCTGACAATTGTCGCCATCTTCTATATCTGCTATGGCCAGGATGAACTTAAATTCCTTTACTCTATCATACTTTCTTCTGGCTCCTGATCCTAACCATTGTCCTTTCAGGGAATACTTCATTAACTCATGCTATTAATCTGAGTTCAAATGTCACTTCTTCAGGGAAGTTACTCACCCAAACCAGGTCCCTTGCTCCCACATTTCCTTTGGCCATGCAAATTTTGCAATTGTATTTGACTAGCATTCAGGGCATCAGGTGCTAAGGGGTAGAGCAAGGAATGAGATTTCTGCTTTGGTAAAGGGCTGAAAGAGGGACAATGAAAATAAAGATTGTGTCTGAGAACAAAAGCTCATTACATGCTGAGCTAGAGGCTCTGCCAGAGCTGATTCAGTCCATCAGATGAGGATGTGCCAGCCATCATATGCACTGTGACTTTAAAATTCTGCCACAGTTTTTTTCTGTAGTCTGTATAGCTGTGCTAAGATAATTAACATCTTCACAGCTAAATAACTCTCAGCTTTAACACGTGTTTCACATGCATTATCCCTTTTCCTACTCATCAGCCATCTAAAAGGTACAGAGTACTGAAGCCTGGTACATGCTCCAAGTGGACCAGCGTAACCTATATCATTGTGGATTGCTATATAGTGATAAGATTACTACTTTTAAAATTTATAGGCAGTCTTACATGGCCCTATTGAAACTATCAATATGAAGACTTTGTTGAAAGAAAAGGGCTGTGTACAACATCCATTGTGAAAAACCTGAAACACGAGAAGTCACGACTTTGTACTGCAGGGAAAGAGCATGGAGCATTTTCTTTATAGTAGCTCACTGCTTGATGCATTCACTTTACTGGAGGTTGGGAAAGAGATGTCTTGCCTGGCTGCGTATGGTGGTCTGAAACATTATAGTCTAGTAAAATTATAGGCAGCACACTGAAAACGAACATACAGTGTTAGCAATCCTATAAGAGGAAAGGTTTTTTGCATACCAAACTGAAGGCAACATATCAGAATTAAACAAAGCCATTTAAACTGAATAAAATTACCTTCCAAAAATGCTTTTCACTTTCTCATTTCACCACAACCCAAAGAACTCTTCCCACAAAACTCTTTTTTTTTTTTTTTTGGAGCGACTGCATAGAAACAACTGTATAGAAAAGGCAGTTGAATCCTGTGTAGCTCAGAGAAATGCTGTAAGGTTAACTGTGAAGAGGTATTCCCACTGGAGAGCAATCAGAAAACAGGGATCATTTGGAGATTTTATAGTGAGATTTGTTAGTACACAGCTTTTCAGTGGTAAGCTATGCAAAGAACAGTTTCACTGTTTTTTCTGTTTCTTTTTTTCCTGCTGGCAATGGGGGAGCAAAGACAGGCAGCTATCAGTGCCAAGGATACGGCCCACTTGGTGGAGTATTTGTCAAACATGCAGGAAGCACTGGCTTTTGTCCTACCTCGCTGGAAGGATGACATATGCCTTTAATACTGACACTACTGTGGTAGAGGCAGCAGGATCAGGAGTTCAAGGTCATCCTTGGATAAATACTAAGTTTGAAGCCAGCCTGAGATTTGTGGGACTACTGATCTGTCTGTCTGTCTATCTATCATTATCCATCTACCTATCCATCTGCTAACACACAAACACACACTTCCTAACCTCTCAGAAACCTCAGTGTACAATGCTGAGTGCCACCCATAACTTTTTAATGCTTTCTTCACAGCCAGCTCTTTTCAGTTTCTTTCTTCGCATTTGTTTTAGCTCCCTGACATGCCAACGTGTTCCCTTCAGCGCTACATATTGTAATAGATCTCTCTGAAAGTGACGAAAAATGGTTCATAAAAATTTCCATGCAAATTTATAATGCCACCCTTTAAAATAAATGTTCTCCTGACTGGTTAACATATTCCCAGAAATATTCTAAAATAATTATCTTCCTGCCCCCATTTCTTCATTTGGCTTCCAAGTGCTTTGTTCTCTGACCTTGTTGTGAGTAAAGCGACTACCTCACACACCTACTGTTTTTCTTTGGGGAGGGAGAGGATCATTTCTTCTGGAGCGCCCCAGTGATGCATGGGTCGCCATTAGGAGGGTGGCTTCTTCTCCCGGGGCTCAGACCTTCTCCAGTACCTCCGAGAGTGACATTGATCTTTACAGGTCACCAGAGTAGCTTTTATTTCCCAGCATTGTATGGGTTCAGTGCATCTGAATCCCACAAGTCGAAGAGGAAGAAAGGAGAGCACAAGCGTTACCAGTGCAATTCATTCTCAATGCCGTGAATGCAGTGTAGGGTCAAGGGTTGATGGGGCCATAAAGGGAAAGAGAGTCCACAGGGATGTATGGCCTACAATTGAAAACTACTGGATAGTTGGCAAAAGGTACCTCTATATGCTACAAGGTTTGCCAAGGAAAACTAATTAGAGTGGCATTTTTCATCCTGAAATTGTGTTTCAATTAGGTTTTTGTTTTGTTTTTTTCTTTATTTTTGGGCTATGATAACTTGGTTTTCTAAGAATAGTGTTTATCAGCCTTTTGGAAGTAGAAAGGAATGCTGTTTCACTGAGGGAAGGCATCACAGTTTCCAAGAGGCTGCATTTAAACTCTGTGCTGTGCTTGCTAGAGGAGAGAGTATTGTTAAATGCATGAAATGGTCCTGAAATAATCTCTTTCTGGATTAACATCACAGGCACATGTTTTAACACTCAAATATATGTGTGTCTTTGTGGGCATATGCACATCTATGTAGGTGTTATATTCAAACACATAGACAAGCGTTGTGTGCATGCATAGAGACTTTCTGTTTACATTCATTCTCACTGCCCTTTTCAGCCTGACTTTTTTTCTGGAGACATATATAATTACTGCCTTTAGGCCCAAGTAAAATTTTGCAAAGCCTGTCACTTATGTGTTGACTCTCCAAGAGTATATATGCCCCTGTGTTGATTAGCATTCTGTTATCAATATTTAGGGAACTTATTCCCTATACACCAATGGAGTCACAAGTTTATAAAGAGAAACTATTTGTTGTTTTCTAATATCAATGTATAACACCTGGCTTTTATGGATATTTTATAGATAAAGACATACTAACATTTAGACATAAAATTGGAACATAGATGTATAGAAGCAGTAATTATTCCTGAAGATGTAGGGACTTTGAAGTCTCATAACTGATACTGTTTCAAGCCAACGACAGTGTGAGGTAGAGCTAGGCAACACAGTCACCTGAAATGATATTGGTAGTTGATTTTCCCTGATGGCCCACAGGAGAAATTATTTAGAAGATAATATTTCTGATGATCTCTTAACTGAGCATCAGGGAGTTGATAATGTTTGGTAAGGTGCAGGAGGAGCCTGACTTTTGGCTGCTTAATTAATGTTATTCATGCACTGATTTATGTTTTCAGAAAATATTCATTGAATCCCTCTCTTTAAAAAAATACCAGTGGACTAGGGGAGATGACAAAAATCAATATTCCCTTATTATCCAGAGTGCTCAGGGTTAGCTTCTCAAGTTAAAGGGCACCAAAGTCTTTGGCGGACATAGGGAAGGTTGTGCAGTGTTTGCATCCAGTCTGTTAGAGTAGCAGCTCCCTGAAAGACAGCAAGGTTCGCTGTTCATTTGCGCTCAGTAAGGGCGCCTTGCACAGCCGGTGCTAATAATTCCATTTTCTAATGAGAAAAATGGAGCTTAGACAACTGCTGTGATGTAGAGGCCAAACTGAACACAGGCTCTGCTCAACTCTCTCTTTTTGAAAGCCACGTGTAACACGACAGCCGGTGCACAGACCTATGTGGGTCTGAATGGTGGCTGAGTGTTCTGCCCAGCACTCTCACCGCGCCCCACTCGGCGGCTGCTGTACATATGTAGGCTATGCATGTTCCGAAAGAAATAATAAAGAAATAGATCTACAAGGTGCGTGCTGTATTTTGATGATGCCAATTTGTTTTCTTCCCCAAATGCTGCTAATGTCACTGTCATCTCGACTGCCAACGGCGTTTCTGTATAACCTGTCTGCTGTTATGCTCATTTAGTGAGAGGAAGCTATCAGTACAGCAGGCCAGGGTTCTCCCCTCACTTCCCCATGCAGAGCCTCATTTTAAAAGGCTGTGTGTTTTGTCTTAATTGTAATTGAAGGAGTCTCTGCCATCCGTCAGTGTCTGCATTTCACAATCGGAGGTTGATATCTCATATTCATCTTGGGCAAAGTAATGGCGCCAAATGGCACACATAATAACTCTGTTTAAAGTTAAGTTGGTTCATTCAAGGAGAGGCTGGTGCCTGAGGACGTCACCTGTCTGGCCTTAGTCTCCTGAGTGCTTCTGTTCACTCAGGGCTGCTTCCTTCTGGATCTGGAACAAGCCCAGTGAAGGATCCCAGCTACCTGCAGGGAAATAGGAGATGCTCACGGGCAGACACACGTTTGTGGAACGGCAGACTGAAGAGTTCATGCCCAGCCTTCAAATATAAGCAAGGGAAGAGGGGTCATTTGTCAAAAGTGTATCAAACCCTGAATTAGAAGCTCTGGGAAAACACACCAAAATAATGAACCTATTAAAGATTGATTCTTGGTAACATTATTAAAACTGGAAATATTTAGAGAAGGTTGTAAATAACTCTATTTATTTATGGATGACCTGACATGTCCTAGACTCTGTACTAGGTAACATAGAACATGCATTGTCATATCGAGGCTTCCAAAATCTATTAGGGAGAAACTGCTTGGTCCCTTTAATCATTTAGAAGTTCAAAATTTATCCAAGGTCACATGCCATGACTGATCTGGGATTGGATGTCAAGCATCTCATTCAAACCCTCCTGTGTGTAGTAGTCAGGTGATAATCTGAGAAAGGTCAGTGTCCCAGAAAGCCCTCCTACCTTTACTCTGTCCCCATCACAGGTAGGCCTACAAATTAAACCTTTCCTGACATTTTGTCATTTCATCATGGTGTCATGGTCCAACACTCCCCATGTGCTCAGCCAGTCTTCACTTGCTGCCTTTACTGTCAGCAAGGAGTTCTAAGGGTCCTCCAGCAGAGTGCCTGGGCCTTGGTCTCTGCTTCGCTCTGTACACTGACCCATAGAGCTCCAGCAATGATTGGGCTGGAGGAGGAGGATGCCCTGGAGGAAGCGTCTCCCTCTTGAGGCTGAACTTAGCTTTCCTCTCTTAAAGCTGCTCACATTTGAGTGTTCCTTTCAGCTGATAGACTAAAGTCTCCTTTCAACTAAGAAACTACCCCAACTCTTCGGTCTCCCCACTCTATCAGAAAACATTAATAGGAGGGAGTCTAAGAAGTAATTTGCATTTATGGATTTAAAAAGCATAGAAAAAAATTTCACAAGGATAGATGGGAAAAGTCATAGGAAAAAAGAGAATGTGTTCGTTTTCTTTTTGCTCTTGCTGTGAATGTTGGAGGGAGTTCTCATTTCAAGCGGTCCAATCTCTCTCTTTCCTTAGAGAAGAATGCATTGACCAAATGTGTTTCTTAAAGTACTAGCCTCGGCACAGACTGTGAGGCATCCCCTGCAGGCCTGCCAAGATGATGCGTTACTTGCTTTTAGCACTGTAGTCACAGCCTTCTTTGCTTCCTTGTGATTCTGAAGTGTATGGATCTTTTTCTTCAATGGCTTTTTTATTTTTAAAAATGGCGGTCTTCTGGATTCTGAATGTAAAGAAGCTCTTTCTTCGTTTTGAATCCTGCTGAACAATCACCCACTCTTAAGCAATCTTCCCATAGAATTCTCAGTCTGTAAATAAGTGTCCCCAGATGCTGAAAAAAAAAATGTGAGCTATAACTAGGAAGTCTAATTCACCTTCAGGGTCTGTAGGATGAATGCCTTTATTGCCACCATCCTACTTGAAGAGCACACAATGGGAGCCTTATCTGTGACTGTATTCTACCAGGGAGCATTGGGGGACCTGATATCAGCCATTATGAGGGTCCTTGGTGTGTAGGGAAAATGTCAGCATTGTCTCTCACTATGGTAAAAAGAAAGTCACAATAGTCCATACAATTTTATTTTTTTCCACATTTCTATAGCATCACAGGAGGGGTGGCAGGTGGACAAAATAAAACTAGAGAGATAGTGAGACCTAAGAAGTGTTTCTTTATATGCCCCCAAAATTTAAGAACTAATTTTCTAATGGGGGATTATTGTGTGACTGACACTTATGTCCTGTGGTCACCCAGAAAGGAGACATACCCAGGGTTACCTGAGGAAGATGGAGAGTAACCAAAGCAGAAAACCTGGGAAGGATAACAGCCTCCTGGTAGCTGTGTTCTATGCAGTGTTTTCTTCTTATTTTAAATTTATTTATTTAGTTATTCACTTTACATCTTAATTGTAGCTCCCTCCCTCCATTTCCCCTGATCTCTCCCCTCTGTCCCCCCCTCAGCCCTTTATCTCCTCTTCCCTGCCCCTCAGAAAAGGGGAGACCCCTACTACTGCAAATCAGTTTCATCTGGACTGTGTACTTCCTCTTTCACAAAGTCCTGGCAAGGCAGATGCCAGGGTGAAGTGATCAAAAGGCATGCAACAGAGTCCATGTTGGAGAAAGTCCCCATCCCCTTCTGTGGGACTCACATGGAGGCTAAGCTGCCCATTGGGTATATATGTGTAGCAGGTGTAGGTCTAATCCATGCCTGGTCCTTGGTTGGTGCTTCAGTCTCTACAAGCTCCACTCTGTGAAGTGTTTTCTCTGTTATTTCAATGAGAATTTTTGTTTTTGTCCATTTATGGATTCCAGACCATACAAGGGAAACTGGTTACCCTTTTGGAGTCCTTAGCCTCACTAATAAAGTAATTGAGGAGCAGACTCAAATGGAAGTTTGAGGAGAATTTTATTACTAAAATTTAAGTGAAAAACCCCAGTGCAGGCAAGTGGTAAATCTCGGAAGCTGCCCGGAGTTGGACAATGAAGAAGAGATGGAAAAACAGCAATGCCATATTTGTTAAGCTGTCATGAATGTTTCTCAGCCATGTGGTGAACAAGAAACCACATGGCAGGGAGGTAGCATTGGAGAAAGATTAGAGGAGCCAGGTACAAGAAGAAGCATGCCTAGAGCACAGAAAGAAAGAAGACACAGATACTGTATTTTCTGAGTAATTCAGAAAAGTCTGTAGACGTACAAAGCCACTGTAAGCTACTGTACTGAAGGGGAAAATTCTGGGAAGGGAAAATATATTATCTCATTAAAAGGATAATTATTCCACCATCTCTTTAACATGGCTTAAGGTGAGTGGACATTTCTAAGGGTACTCCAACTTTCTTGAGTTTTATTCCCCAGGCTGTTTGGCTCTGTAAAACTGGCCTGTTAGGCCTCTACAGAGGCCACGGATTGTCTTCTATTACCCAAATAGAGCATCCCTCTGATGTGAGCAGGACTACGTACCAGGGGTAGACAGTGCATTTACCAATTCAGAGGGGTTAAAATGCAAAGGACCCCCGGAGGGAAAGTGCCCAGCGTGGTGCTCATGGCTTCTCCCTGCCCTCCCCAGGCTCACCAATGGTGCCCTCACTCTCCCACCAGGAGTCTGAATTTGGACTGTGGATCCACCTCGGCTTAACAAAGTTGTACCATTCATTGATATCAGTGTGAACGATGAAACTCCACTGCTCTCTCTGACTGGGGTTAGGATTTCTTGAATCCGGAATGCGAAAAGAAACCCACGTTGATTTAAGGCACTGTCTGTTCCATGGGAACTATTTTATATTTGTTTCCTATTCTATTTCCTTCTGCTGTCATGTTTGTGATGAAAGATAGTGCTCTGAACTCTTTTTCTTACTGGTGTTTTCACCTCTGAAATTAACCGGTGCTGTGATACGGAGTTTTGTGGCTGGCCAACTGTTGGATAAGTTTACTCAATCTCGCACGTTCATAGTGAGCCACACAAAGAAATGTCTATGTACTTTGCTTTCTCCTCAGTGGCTGAGCCCATTTGGAGTACACAGCAGGTGCATAATAAATACTTGTTGACTTAGTTGAATGTCAAGCCCTTTGTAGATAAGCCATTATGATTTAGCTTAAAAAAATAAAAAAGCACCTTAAGGCCTTTAGAGGGGCTAATTAGAGCCGATAACTCTACTGACCTGTGCTGGTTTTGAAGTACTTAGTGGTAATAACGCTGTTTTTGCAAGATGGATATTTGACTGTGGAGCCTGTCTGGTTTGAGAGGCTCACTGTTTTATGGGCTGTATGTGGTGATCATTTGGATGTAATGATCAAATGGGGGTTGCCCAAATTGATCGTTATAACAGGACTCCACTGTAATTACATTTCCATAAATGATACTCAAATTCACCAGGGAAATCAGCAAGCCCTTGGTGTGCCTACTTCCAGCACTGATTACAGTTCAGGTCCTGTAGCACTTTCTAAACAAAAGGTAATTAAAATTTTACTACCCATAGTTAAGGCAAAATGAAAAGGCAGCTTTTTGTTCTAGATTCCAAAGTGCTGCTCTTTGTAGATGACATCAGAGCATAGATAAAGTTTAGATGAACAAAGAAATATTTAGATGTATAGAAATTAATGCATGTATGTTTGTAAGCGTGAAAGAGAAAGTAGGATACACTCAGAATTAGAGCGTAAAACCCTAACTCTGTTATTTCCATAGCTATGTCTCCATAGGTCCATCATTTTATTATTTAAAACTTCAACTTACTCATCTTTAAAATAAGGGTAATGTTGTATATAGTTAATTAAGTTTGGGGGATAATGAAAGTTGCTACTGTTTGTAAAGTGCTAGCCATATTGCTGTCTGCATGTGTTGGTGAAGGCTCAACAAACCTTAATTATTTGTCATTATGTTTCTGGCTTTGCTTTTTACATATCCATCCACCTCTGGAAACACTGTAAGAAACACCTATTTGTTTGACATAACCATGTGTGTTCCTTATTGCTTTCATCTTTGTGATGTATTCCAATATATCCCAAGGCACACTGAGACAAACCTTAAAAGTTGTAGAACTTATTCGATTGTGCTTAATTCATAGAAATCGAACCTTTTTGCATTTTCAAAATCATTTAGAGTTCATTACATTTTCTAGTTAATGTCATGACATCTTTTTCCAATCACTATCCCAAACCTATTTTTTTTCTTTTGACATTTCAGTCGGATTTTATGTGGGTTTCTTGATTGATTCTTGAGCTTATTTTATTTTAAAATAGATTTAATCCATATTTACATGATATGTCTGTACATACTGTTACTCTCTAGTGGTCCCATTCACCATTCATGACACCAAAGGGGTCAGCTGGGCAGATACCAGGGCATTCTGCAGGGTCAAATGCAAACACTTTCACATTCTATAACTACAAGTGCTAAATTCTGTTATTTCCGTGTTCCAGGTACTATATAAGTTACTTTAGAGTCACAAATTAGTTAATTTTAATAGTCCAAAGAGTTGTCCTAATATTTGTAGCCTTAATGAAAGAGCTAATAGATTAACCAAAAATGAAAATTTCCAGTGTAACATGGCTAGAAATTAATAATTAACATTCCAAATCCAAAGTATGACTCCAGAACAACCAGATTTTATTATGTCTTGCCAAAGTATGTTTCCATATTTAAAAACAAAATGAATAATAACTAACGGTGGCTTGATATGTTTTTATTTATTAGTAAGTTTTTTATAATAAGATTTGCCGAATTAAAATAGATAGTAAAGGGTAACAGATAGGAGGGGTCTTGTAACTAAAAATGTATGGTATTAGACCACCGTGGAAGAGGTGAGATTGCAAACAATGGGTGTAACAGGGAAACATGCTCAAAGGTTCAACATCAGCTATCAGTGGTAACTTGTGTGCTCAGAAGAAAATGGGAAGCAGCTCCTGGTGAGAAGAAGTTGGGATGAGCTGAGATGCCTTTGCAGACAAGAGTAGCCTTGTCAGTATTTGTGCTACAGATCAAAATGCTTGGCTTCATCACAGTTCTGGATCCTGGAGATCAGCATTCCAAGGCCACTTATTCAAGATTATAGGTGCCTTCCCCCTGGGCTCACCACAGTAAGGGGAGGTGAGGCGGTACTTTTGTATCTCTTCCTTTTCCTAACAGTTTTTTTTGTTCGTACCCGTATGGATTATTTAGTATTTGGAGTTGGGAAGGACACATGTATGCCACAGTGTGTATGTGGAAATCAGAGGACAACCTGCTGTGGTTAGTTTCCTTCTTCTACTATGTGACTTCTAGGGATCAAACTCAGGCTGTCAGGTTTGTAGGCCAGCATCCTTACCTGCTGAGGCAGTCAGCAGCTTCTTCTGTACAGGACACTGATTCCATCAATAGGGCCACATCCCCATGGTCAATTTTATACTATCTCTAATTATTTTCCAAAGTTTCCTCTCTCCAGAGACCATAAAACTATGTTTAGAGTTCACCATGGGAAATTTAGGGGGATTGACACAAGTCCATAGCCGTAAGAACCAGTCATTTGGACAATGGTAGATAATGGAAGATCAAATAAAAGTGATAAGCACAGAGACAAAATAAATTTGCAAAGAGTTTAGAAATAGGTGTGAAATATTTAGATATAATGGAAAAAAGTTCTGAAATATCTAACATTATTAGAGGATATACAGAAACATTATTAGAGGATATACAGAAGAGAGGGGAAATAATAAATAGAGAAATAATAGGATACAGTATACCAAACTGGAGAAAACATAAACTTTCAAAAAACCCCACTGAGTTCCATGGATAATTAACAAGATAAACATACATATTATGGTTTAAAATTGTAAACTTAACTCTGTCATACACAAAAAATGAAAGAAATGAAGATAATAGTAATAAAGGATGTGAAAAGTACATTCTTCTAATTCCAAAGGGTAATGGAAAACACAATATTATTAAGATGTAATAAAAATTTCAAAATTTTGAGATCAAATAACAACTTACATGGATCTGTGGATACAGTAAAGTTTTTTTAAGTAATAAGATAAATGTGTGTGTTTAGAGAAATAAAAGATGAGTATTTTTTAATGAAGTCATCAGAAGATGTTTGTGAGGTAAAGAAGACAGTTATAAGGAAACGATGCTGTGGAAGGGGGTTGTTACCCCACCTCTTCAGGGAGAGACTGCAACCATACAAAGCATTCATGTCAGGTTCTGACTAATGTGCTGAGGCAGGGGAGATGTGTGGTGACTCCTATCACCCGAGGACAGAATCACAGTGCACTGGGGTCTTCATCGGTGCATGTGCTGGCTTTGAAAACCAACACCACAGCAGCAGCAGCAGCAGCAGCAGCAGCAGCAGCAGCAGCAGCAGCAGCAGAAAGCAGCAGCAGCAAGCAGCAGCAAGTACCAGAGGGGTAGAAATGATCGTTTGATATTTCCTGCTGTGGCCTCTGGAAAACCTGCCTATTCTGGTGAACACAGCCAGCCCAAGATTAAGGTGTTTTGAGAAAGAACATCAAATATAGTCTACAATTCTGTTATGTAATAAATAAGAATGTTTAATATGTAGACTTCAAAATAATCAAAACTGAGGCACAAATTTGGTTAATAAGAAAACAAAACAAACCGATCATCTTTTTTCCCTGGCTCCAAGATAAAAGACACCTTTCAATGACACTTGTGGGCAGTTGTAGTCTTATGGATAGAATAGTTCTGAGGGGAATGATTGTTAGTAAGCCAGTCTGACTACATGACAGACTTCATAAGTTGCCTCAGACTGAACAGGCCTGAGTTTCTATTTCTTGGAATATGAAACTATAGTCCATGGAAACCAGATACAATGACTCAATAACCTCTCTGAAAACCAGAAACAATAATTTAGTAAAGTCCCCAAGCATTTGACCAATCAAATTAAAGTTAAAAAAAAAAGGTTTGTCTAGCTATTCAAAATGATACTGTGTTACCTGGGCACTCTATGAAGTCCCCCAAGTCCAGATCCAATCATAAGCCTCCCCCCGCCATGTTCCCTAGATCAGCACCAACCAATCAATGAACAGATTTCCTAATCCTGCTAGGGAAATCACACAATTGTCTTTAAATGAAGCCGGGTTGCTCACCTCAGGGTTACTACTCTATGGACTAGTGTTCCCAGCATGCCAGAAATTTCTACAGAACCTGGGTCTAAGGTCTTCTCTCAGACCAAACAGTTCTCATGACTTTTTGATTTCCTTATATCTATGCAGAAGGCAGACAACTTACAAGAAGACCTTCAAATCGTATTTCAGATGTAGAATTTGGAAACATCCTGAACCCTGAAACATTGCTTCAAGTGACCGCTATATCTTCTGGAGCTTCCCTCGTGAGTGGTAAATGAACTGTTAATGCAATAGTTTGCTGACAGTTTTGAGGCCGTAGTAGTTTGAATTATAATGTCCCTACGTATTCATGTATTTGAACACCTGGAACCCTGGTTGGTGGCACTGTTTGAGGATATTTAGATGCGGCCTTGTTGGAGGAAGTATGTCACTGGGCTGAGCTTTGAGAGCTTAAAGACTTGAGCCATTTCTGGTTTACTCTCTTTGCTTCATGCATGCATGTAGCGAGAACTGTGAGCTCCCAGCGTCCTGCTCTAGCCACTCTGCCTGCTGCTTGTTGACAATTCTCTCTTCTATGACAGACTGTTATCCTTCAGGAACCATGCCCAAACAAACTCTTCTATGAATTGCCTTGGTCATAACATTTTAGATACCAACAGAAGAACAAACTAATACAATGGCTTATTGAATAAAGACAACATGTTAATAGCAAATCTTCTTAAAACCACATTATAAAATTGACCCTAATGTAGTCCATAAAGGGAGTTTCAATAAATTTCAAAAATATAAAAGGCAGATAAATTAGAAGTGAAAAACGTGGCATCCTCTAATCATAATACCATTGAATTGGAAAAGATTTAAAAGTTTTGTTTAAAGAAGTTCACTTGTGAAATAATAGATTGGTTTTATAAGATACCAGATGATAGTATAAATTTAAAATTTGATACAGAATTCTAAAAGATATCAAAACCCAATGTGCCACAGCCTGTGTGACATCTCTTTGGAAGTGACGAAGGAGATGGAACAGCTTTAAATGTTCCCCTTCATGAGGCATTCTGATGGGTGTAAGGTGAAATGATAGGGTTGTTTTGATTTGCATCTCCCTGATTCCTAAGGACGTTGAACATTTCTTTCAGTGTTTCTCTGCCATTTGATATTCCTCTATTGAGAATTCTGTTTAGCTCTGTACCCCATTTTTTAAATTTTTATTATTAGTTACATTTTATTAACTCTGTATCCCAGCTGTATCCTACTCTCTCATTCCCTCACAAACCCACCCTTCTTCTCTCATCTCCTCCCTGCCCCTTTCCAAGTCCACTGATTGGGGAGGACCTCCTCCCCTTTCATCTGACCTTGTTTTATCAGGTATCTTCAGGTCTGGCTGCAAAGTCCTCCTCTGTGACCTAACAGGACTGCTCCTCCCTTGGGGGGTGGGGAGGTCAAAGAGCCTGTCATTGAGTTCCTGTCAGAAATAGGCCCTGTTCCCCTTACTATGAGAAACCAATTGGTTACTGTGCTACTACAGGCACATCCGACCAGAGGTTCTAAGTACCTCATTTTTTAATTGGATTCCTTTGTTGGTGTTTAACTTCTTAACATTTTTATATATTGTGGATATTAGTCCTCTGTCAGATATAGGGTTGGTAAAAACCCCTTCCCAACTTGTAGGCTGTTGTTTTGTTTTGATGACAGTGTCCTTTGCTTTACAGAAGCTTTTCAGTTTCATGGAGTCCCATATATTGACTGTTGATCTTAGAACCTGTACTGTTGGTGTTCTGTTCAGGAAGTTTTCTCTTGTGCCAATGAGATCAAGGCTCTTCCCCACTTTTTCTTCTAGCAGATTTAGGGTGTCTGGTTTTATGTTGAGGTCTTTGATCCACTTAGACTTTAGTTTTGTACAGGATGATAAATATGGATCTATTTGAATTTTTCTAATACAATGGGGATCCTCATAGTATCAGCTTCATGGGATTAAGAGTTACAGAAATCACCCTGAGATTTCACCTTATACCCATCAAAATGGCAAAGGTTAAACACTCAAGTGACAACACATGTGGGAGAGGTTGTGGAGAGAGGGGAACCCTCCTCCATTGCTGGTGGGAATGTTAACTTCTATAACAACTCTGGAAATCAATCTGGGACTTTCTCAGACAATTAGGAATAGTGATTCCTCAAGATCCTGCTATACCACTCCCAAGCATATATCCAGAAAATATCACCTTACACCCATCAGAATGCCTAATAACAAAAACTCAAGTGACCGTACATGCTGTGGAGGATGTTGAGAAAGGGGAAGCATTCTCCATTGCTGGTGGAAATGTAAACTTGTACAACCAGTTTGGAACTCAATCTGGGACTTTCTCAGACAATTGGGAGTAGTACTTCCACAAGATCCAGCTATATCACTCCTAGGCATATATCCAAAAGATGCTCAAGTACACAACAAGGATATTTGCTCAACCATATTTGCAGCAGCTTTATTCATAATAGCCAGAAGCTGGAAACATCCCAGAGGTCCATTAACTGAGGAATGGATACAGAAACTGTGGTACTTTTACACAATGGAATACTACTCAGCAGTTAAAAACAAAGAAATCATGAAATTTGCAGGCAAAAAGATCTTTTCTAAACTAGAAAAGATCATCCTGGGGGAGGGGCAAGATGGCGGCGCTGGGAGGACTCTCATTCTGACCAGCAGCACAGCAGGATCAGCACAGTGAACAGCAATCAGAACTCTCGGCCATAAAACACAGTCATTGTGTTTCCCAGGTAAGAGGATACCCCACGGTGGGGGATTCAATCAGCTTTTAACTCACCCTGCTAAACCGCGGAAGAGATCCTGGTTCCGCCAGAGGCTTGGCTGCCGGCCACCAGCCCCAGCCCCAGCCCAGAACCACAAGCCAGTGTCTCTGGTCACGGTCCCAGACTGAACCTTGGGCACCACATTATCAGAGACTGGAATTTTCAGTCAAGAGATAACCGCAGGTTACAGGAAACGATTGGGACCGGCCTTAGGTCACCCAGACATCCCCTGGAAAAGACTCGGGCGGGTTCCACGGGCACCCCAGGAGCCAGCCCAGAGCCAGAGCCGGGGACCCAGGTTCCAGCACAGAGCCATGCCTGCCTGCGCGCCTGATTCGCCGCCGGAGATAGAAACGGCGGGTCTGATCTCAGAGCACTCAGCTCACCCCCAACCTGAAAAGGTCCCCGGAAAATTACCCAGCTTAGGGAGCCACTCAGGCTCCCAAAAGCCGCAAAGGCAGACACAGGCAGTTTCTGCGCACCAGACAGCTGGCAGAGACTGAGCCGCCATCACACAGCTGTGCTCCAGGCACAGGCAGTTTCTGCGGCCAGCCAGCTGGCGGACACTGAGCAGTGTGCATCAGGGCAAAAAGAGACACTAGGAGTCCGTGTCTCCAGAGAATCCACGGGGAAGGAAGGAAACTGTACTGATCTAAATCACCCAATCCTTCCCTAGAAAAAGTCTAGCAGTCTAGTGGGGCCGAGGCGCCAGCACTCAGCTGTGCTCCAGACACAAGCACAAACAGTTGAGGCGCGCCTGATGTCCAACTGGGTCACAGCAGCTGATCATTAAATTTGCAACAAGAAACCCAGAAACAGGGCAGCTGCCCTCAGGACTTCCCTGGGTGAGAGGAGAACCCTCTCGACTAACAAAGACCACAGTTACCACTCAGGTCTATATCCCTGAGGTGAGCAACTCCTGAAAAAACACCAGCCATCCAGGGACTATACCCAAAAAGCTGAGAAGACATCCTTCAGGAAAAACCAGCTTTCTGCAAAGGGGATTCTCTCCACCACAGGATCCCCAGGAACCACCAGAAAATAACCCCAAACTCCTAAGATAACACAATGGGTAGAGGCCAGCGTAAAAGCTCAAGCAACAAAAGACAGAGCAATATGGCATCTCCAGAACCCAGTTACCTAGGGGCAAGTAGCCCTGGACACCCCACCATAACTGAAATCCAAGAAGATGACCTAACAAGTATGCTCATGAAGATGATAACAGAGGAAACAAATAAGATTCATAAAGACATAGAGGAAGATAAACTCAAACAGAATATTGCCATCCGTAAAGAAATAGAGGAAGCTGCAGCCAAACAGTTTATGGCCTTTAGAAAGGAAATGCTTAAAACACTGAATGAAATGATAGAAACAGAGTTGAAGGAACTAAAAGAAAAACAGGAAAGTACAATCAGACAGGTGAAGGAAGTAAACAAAACAACTCAAGACCTGAAGATAGAATTGGAAAAATTAAAGAAAACACAAATGGAAGAAATAATGGAAAGGAAGAATCTAGGGAAGAAAACAGGAACTACAGAGGTAAGCATAACCAACAGACTACAAGAGATGGAAGAAAGAATCTCAGGTGTAGAAGATACAATGGAAGAAATCGATGTATCTGTCAAAGAAAATGTTAAATCCGAAAAATTCCTGACACAGACCATCCAAGAAGTGCAAGACAATATGAAAAGACAAAACCTAAGAATAATAGGTATAGAGGAAAAAGAAGACTCCCTTCTCCAAGGCCCAGAAAATATTTTCAACAAAATCATTGAAGAAAATTTCCCCAAGCTAAAGGAGAGGCCAATTAGAATACATGAGACCTACAGAACACCCAACAAATTTGACCAGAAAAGAAAATCCTCCCGCCACATAATAATCAAAACAGTAAGTATACAGAACAAAGAAAAAATACTAAAAGCTGCAAGGGAAAAAGGCCAAGTAACATATAATGGCAAACCCATTAGAATCACACCTAACTTTTCAACAGAGACTATGAAAGCCAGAAGGGCCTGGACGGATATCATGCAGACCCTAAGAGAACACAGATGTCAGCCCAGGCTACTATACCCAGCAAAGCTCTCAGTCCTCATAGATGGAGAAAACAAGATATTCAATGACAAAAACAAATTTCAACAATACCTACAAACAAATCCAGCATTACAGAAGACACTGGAAGGGAAAATACAACCCAAGAAAGCTAGCTACATTCAAGAAAACACAGGAAATAAATAACCTCACTTCAGTAAAACAAAAAGCAACCAAGCACACAACCTGATGACCACAGCCAACATCAAAATCAAGAGATCTAACAGCCACTGGTCATTAATCTCTCTCAACATCAATGGACTCAACTCTCCAATAAAAAGACACAGATTAACAGAATGGATACGTAAACAAAACCCAGCAATCTGTTGCATACAAGAAACACACCTAAGACACAAAGATAGACATTACCTGAGGGTAAAGGGTTGGAAGACGACTTTCCAAGCAAACGGACCCAAGAAGCAAGCAGGAGTAGCCATTCTAATATCTCATAAAATAGACTTTCAACCAAAATTAATCAAAAGAGATGGGGAAGGACACTTCATACTCATCAAGGGAAAATTCCACCAGGAAGACATCACAATCCTGAACATCTATGCCCCAAATACAAGGGCACCCACATTTGTGAAAGAAACATTGATAAAATTTAAAGCACATATAGATCCACACACATTAATAGTGGGAGACTTCAACACCCCACTCTCAACAAAGGACAGGTCAACCAAACAGAAATTAAACAAAGAAACAATGTCTCTGACAGAGGTCATGAATCAAATGGACCTAACAGACATTTACAGAACTTTACACCCAAACACAAAAGAATTTACCTTCTTCTCAGCACCTCATGGAACCTTCTCCAAAATAGACCACATAGTGGGTCACAAAGCGAGCCTCAACAGATACAAGAAGATTGAAATAATCCCATGTATCTTGTCTGATCACCATGGAATAAAGCTGGACCTCAACAATAACAGAAATAACAAAAAGCCTACACACACATGGAAACTGAACAACTTGTTACTAAATGACAGCTGGGTCAGGGAAGAAATAAAGAAAGAAATTAAAGTCTTTCTAGAAATCAATGAAAATGAAGACACAACATACCCGAACTTGTGGGACACAATGAAAGCAGTGCTAAGAGGAAAGTTCATAGCACTAAGTGCCTTCAAGAAGAAATTCGAGACAGCTCATTCAAGCACCCTAATGGCTCACTTAAAAACCCTAGAAAAAGAAGAAGCAGACACACCAAGAAGGAGTAGACGGCTGGAAATAATCAAACTCAGGGCTGAAATCAATCAATTGGAAACAAATAAAACAATTCAAAGAATCAATGAAACCAAGAGCTGGTTCTTTGAGAAAATCAACAAGATCGACAAACCCTTAGCCAGGCTAACTAAAAGGCAGAGAGACACCACCCAAATCAACAAAATCAGAAATGAAAAGGGGGATATAACTACAGACACTGAGGAAATCCAAACAATCATTAGGACTTACTTCAAAAGTCTATATGCCACAACATTTGAAAATCTAAATGAAATGGACAATTTTCTTGATCGATTTGACTTACCAAAGCTGAACCAGGACCAGGTAAATCAACTAAATAGACCTATATCCCCCAAAGAAATAGAAGCGGTCATCAAAATTCTCCCATCCAAAAAAAGCCCAGGACCAGATGGCTTCAGCGCAGAATTCTACCAGACCTTCAAAGAAGAGCCAACACCAATTCTCTTCAAACTATTCCACAAAATAGAAACAGAAGGAATATTACCAAATTCATTCTATGAAGCCACAGTCACCTTGGTACCTAAACCTCACAAAGACTCAACAAAGAAAGAGAATTTCCAGCCAATCTCCCTTATGAACATTGATGCAAAAATACTTAATAAAATACTTGCAAACCGAATCTAAGAACACATCAAAGATATTATCCACTATGACCAAGTAGGCTTCATCCCAGGTATGCAGGGGTGGTTCAATATACGGAAATCCATCAATGTGATCCACCATATTAACAAACTGAAAGAAAAAAACCACATGATAATCTCCCTAGATGCTGAAAAAGCCTTTGACAAAATCCAACATCCATTCATGTTCAAAGTATTGGAGAGATCAGGGATACAAGGCACATATCTAAACATAGTAAAGGCGATATACAGCAAGCCTATAGCCAACATCAAACTGAATGGAGAGAAACTTAAAGCAATCCCACTGAAATCAGGGACAAGACAAGGCTGCCCACTCTCTCCATATCTCTTCACCATAGTGTTGGAAGTCCTTGCTAGAGCAATAAGACAGTTGAAGGAGATCAAGGGGATACAAATTGGAAAGGAAGAAGTCAAATTATCACTATTTGCAGATGATATGATAGTATACGTGAGTGACCCCAAAAACTCTACCAGGGAACTCCTACAGCTGATAAACACCTTCAGCAAAGTGGCAGGATACAAAATTAACTCAAAAAAATCAGTAGCCCTCCTGTATACAAAAGACAAAAGGGCTGAGAAAGAAATTAAGGAAACAACACCCTTCACAATAGCCACAAATGACATAAGGTACCTCGGAGTAACCCTAACCAAGGAAGTCAAAGACTTGTATGAAAAAAATTTCAAATCTCTGAAGAAAGAATTAGAAGAAGATATGAGAAGATGGAAAGATCTCCCATGCTCATGGCTTGGTAGGATTAACATAGTAAAAATGGCCATCTTACCAAAAGTAATCTACAGATTCAATGCAATGCCCATCAAATTACCAACACAATTCTTTACAGACCTGGAAAGGAAAATTCTCAACTTCATATGGAATAACAAGAAACCCAGAATTGCTAAAACAATCCTCTACAATAAAAGATCTTCTGGAGGTATCTCCATCCCTGATCTTAAGTTGTACTATAGAGCAACAGTTTTAAAAACTGCATGATACTGGCATAGAAACAGAATGGTGGATCAATGGAACCGAACAGAGGACCCAGAAATAAACCCACACACTTATGGACACCTGATCTTTGACAAAGACGCCAAAACCATACAATGGAAAAAAGATAGCATCTTCAACAAATGGTGCTGGTCTAACTGGATGTCTACATGTAGAAAAATGAAAATAGATCCATAGTTGTCACCCTGCACAAAACTGAAGTCCAAGTGGATCAAAGACCTCAACATAAAACCAGACACATTAAATCGGCTTGAAAAAAAAGTGGGAAATACCCTAGAACTCATTGGTACAGGGGAAAACTTCCTGAACAGAACACCAACAGCACAGGCTCTAAGAGCAACAACCAATAAATGGGAGCTCATGAAACTGAAAAGCTTCTGTAAAGCAAAGGACACCGTCATCAAAACAAAGCGACCACCTACAGATTGGGAAAGAATCTTCACCAACCCTTTATCTGACAGAGGACTCATATCCAGTATATATAAAGAACTAAAGAAGCTGAAAAGCAGCAAACCAAGTAATCCACTTAAAAAATGGGGAACAGAGCTAAACAGAGAATTCTCTGGAGAGGAATACCGAATGGCAGAGAAGCACTTAATGAAATGCTCAACCTCACTAGTCATTAGGGAAATGCAAATCAAAACAACCCTGAGATTTCACCTTACACCCATGAGAATGGCCAAGATCAAAAACTCAAGTGACAACACATGCTGGAGAGGTTGTGGAGAAAGGGGAACCCTTCTCCACTGCTGGTGGGAATGTAAACTTTTACAACCACTCTGGAAATCAATCTGGCGCTTTCTCAGACAACTAGGAATAGCGCTTCCTCAAGATCCAGCCATACCACTACTGGGCATAAATCCAAAAGAGGCTCAAGTACACAAAAAGGACATTTGCTCAACCATGTTTGTAGCAGCTTTATTTGTAATAGCCAGAAGCTGGAAACAACCCAGATGCCCCTCAACTGAAGAATGGATGCAGAAATTGTGGTACATCTACACAATGGAATATTACTCAGCAATGAAAAATAAGGAAATCATGAAATTTGCAGGTAAATGGTGGGATCTGGAAAGGATCATCCTGAGTGAGTTGTCCCAGAAGCAAAAAGACACACATGGTATATACTCACTCATATAGACATACAACATAGGACAAACCCACTAAAACCTGTGCATCTAAAGAAACTAAGCAAGAGAGAGGACCCTAACTAAAACGTCCAATCCCCATCCAGAAAGGCATAGAGGATGGACATCAGAAGAAGAAGAAAACAGGAAACAACCTAGGAACCTACCACAGAGGGCCTCTGAAAGCCTCTGCCCTTCAGACTATCAAAGCAGATGCTGAGCCTGATGGGCAACTGTTGGGCAGGTGAACGGAATTTTGGGTAAGAACTGGGAAATAGTAAGAGCTGGAGAGGACAGGGTCTCCACAAGGAGAGCAACAGAACAAGAAAATTTGAACATAGGGAACTTCCCAGAGACTCATACTCCAACCAAGGACTATTCATGGAGATAACCTAGAACCCCTGCACAGATGTAGCCCAAGGCAGTTCAGAGTCCAATTGGGTTACATAGTAATGTGAAGAGGGACTGCCTCTGACATAATCTGATTGGCCTGCTCTTTGATCACCTCCCTCTGCGGGGGGGGGGGGGGGAGCAGCCTTACCAGGCCACAGTAGAGGACAATACAGCCACTTTTGATGTGAACTGACAGACTAAGATCAGAAAGGAGAGGAGAACCTCCCCTATTAGTGGACTTGGGGAGTGGCATGCAAGCAGAGGGAGGAGGGAGGGTGGGATTGGGAGGAGAGGAGGGAGCGGCTTATGGGGGGATGCAGAATGAATAAAGTGTAATTGATGAAAATTAAAAAAAAAAGAAATAAGGAGGGAGACGGGAGAATCTGTGGGCTCTAAGACAGAGACACTGCAACTGTTGGGCTACAGCAGAGGCTCTGGCATCATTTGCTGTGAATTACTGGCTTTTTATGACATAAATAAAAGGCCAATTTCACTCGTGAAAAAAAAAATCATCCTGAGTGAGATATCCCAGAAGCAGAAAGATATACATGGTATATACTCACTTATAAGTGGGTATTAGACATATAATATAGGATAAACATAGTAAAAACTGTACACCTCACGAAGCTAAGTATGCAGGAAGATCCTGGGTAAGATGATCAATCCTCACTCAGAAAGGCAAACAGGATGGATGTCTGAGGAGGGAAAACAGGAGCCTACTACAGAGGGCCTCTGAATGATTCTACCCAGTAATGTATCAGAGCAGATGCTAAGACTCATAGCTAAACTTTGGGCAGAGTACAGGGACTTTTATGAAAGAAGGGGGAGATAGAAAGACCTGGAGGGGACAGGAGCTCTACAAGGAGAGCAAGAGAACCAAAATATCTGGGCACAGGAGTCTTCTGAGACTGATATTCCAACCAAGGACCATTCATGGAGATAACCTAGCACCCATGCACAGAAGTAGCCCATGGCAGCTCAGTGTCCAAGTGAGTTCCTTAGTAAGGGGAACAGAGGCTGTCTTTCACATGAACTCAGTGGCTGGCTCTTTGATCACCTCCCTCTGAGGGGGAAGAAGCTTTACCAGGCCACAGAGAAAGACAATGTAGCCAGTCCTGATGAGACCTGATAGGCTAGGGTCAGATGGAAGGGGAGTAGGCTAGCCCCTATCAGTGGATTGGAGGAGAGGCAAGGAAGGAAGAGTAAAGGAGGAAAGAAAGGATGGGACTACAGCTGGGATACAAAGTTAATAAACTGTAATTAATAAAAAATTAACAAGAAAGAAAGAAAAAAGCTGAAATGTAAAAGGTAACTTAACCAATTTCAAATCTAATACAATATAAAGTCAAACCTTTCGTGGAGTTAATCAAATGATGAAGGGCAGAAATGAATGAAAACAAGTTAGGAAAAACAAAACAAAACCAAAAACAAGAAAAAAAAAGTCCAAATTAAATGACTGTCCGCAGAAATAGCAGTGAAGGAGTCACAAGCTTACCTTTGATACTCCAGCTTCAAGGTTAGCATTTCGAATAGCAAACGTCTTCTTCAGCAGTGTGTCTTCCACCTGTGGGAATCTACATTATCTATTATTTATTATTATTAATATTAATTAATATTAATAGATAATGTAGATTTCCCATGACAAATAATTCCCATAAATACAAGAGACAAGATCGCCATTTGAGTTTGTTGCTAACAACCAACTGTTCACTTTCAAATACTGCTAATCATTTTAAATATAGCTTGAAAAAGCCTTGCATTTACATGATAAATTGTATTAGTCAAATGAATTATGTTTTTATCTTCTAAAGAATACAGTACAATAATGAACAATGTTTGTAAGTTTTTGTATATACAAAAATATTTTGAAAAATACATATATCAAGAACTAGTGAGAATGAAAACATTAATATAGAATTTGTGGACTACACAAATTGAAGATCACATGAAATAACTTTGTAGTTTCTGATTTATGTACACAAATGTTGAACAAAATCATAGAAATTATATTGTAATTTGATTAGGTTATAATATGAACAATGTAATCTACATAGAGTTGTTTGCTCTCTTAGCAGACATACCCTAAAATGACCCTTGAGGTGTTGTGTCCTTGTAAAGTTCCCACTTTATACGGCAATTTAAAACACACCTTTGCTGCTCTACAAATGACTCAACACAATCAAGTGATGCTGCCCGTGGAGAAGGTTTGGTGTGTGCTAAGGTGGTGTGGTGTCAGTCCTTGGTTGCAGTATGTTGTGTAAAAGCATGTTATCACCCTAGAAACAGTCATGGTCGCTGTCTCCCCCCAGGAGCCAATGGTGATGCTGTGAAGAACCTGCATGTCAGGGAGCTATGCAGCCTCTTGAAGCAGAAAAGAGCCAAATTCTGTAAACAATTAAGAAACTAAATAACTAACTAGAGATAGTCTATACAGTGATGATTGAGTGTCCCTACATATATATGGTTGTAACATATTAATGTAAAAGAGAATAAGTAAAACATTGCAAACAAGTCCAGATGTTCCCTCTCTCATTTCTCCATATAAATGTTTATGGATATGTTACGGGAGAATATATATATACACATATATATATATATGTTTATGTAATATATATATATATATATATATATATATATATGTACAGAGAGAGAATACAATACTAACATTAACTTATCTGGTGAACATAACCTGCAAGTTGACACAAAAATAGGTTATGTTTTTGTCCTGCAACTACTTCTAATTCTGACTAACACATCCCTCAAGATGTCCTGGAGAACAGTGTATGTCTCATATGAACTGGCATTATCATTTCTCTTGCAGAAAGTGATTCCACCGTTTCCGTGAAGGGAATGGATGCAAATCCCTATATCCCATCCTATGTATCATGTCTTACAGCTTTCTGCATTTCCATTTTTTGCTCTTTATTCTTAAGATTCAGAGGCAGCCTTTGTGTAATTACATGTTTTTCAAGAGAAATTGATGAAAATTTGAATGCTCTGAAGCCACATCTTGTTTCCTTAGATAAAGCACAACATTTTCTCTTTCTGCAGGTGGCTTAGAGAGCTGAAGCAACCATTACCAGTCACTGCTCAGTCTAAAAGGACGCATCGCTCTGCTTCCCTGAGTGCACTGTGGTCCTCTGCCACCATGCACGGAAGCATGCACTGTCAAGTTTTAAGATATTCATGTACATGGGCATAATAGCTCCATTTCATCTATGAAGAGCCTTTGGCAAATTCAAACTACTCTGTCAAAAACTATCTTCTCTGACCCTCAGGTCTACCAGGTATTATTATCTGTGTTCTAGAAAGAAATAGATGTATACAACAACTGGGTACTTTCCTGAAGCCACTTTATAAGCACTCCTGGCGTGGCAGCCTTTCTTCTTCTTAATGGTGTCTTTCAAATGTCATAATGGAGGTACCTTCGGTCCGTGACCTTGAGCCTTTAGGATGTGCCGTGATCTGGGAGGGAGTGTAAGCTCCTCCTCTCAGTAGCTATCGGGAGATTACTTAAACTCTTTTTATTTAATTTTCCCTTGTGAATTTGGGGCTAATAATTGGATATTTAAATTTGTGAAAAGTAAGTGAGAGATATTTACAATACCCACAGCTCTTAACAAGACTTCAATGTCAGCTCTAATAATTGTCATAAATGTGTTTTCATATTTTATGAAGTGTTCTCTATTTACATGGAGACAGTATGTGATAAGAATGTGGACTTGGGGAGGGGCATGCATACAGAAAGGGGAGGGAGGGTGGGATCGGGAGGGGAGGAGGGAGGGGCTTATGGGGGATACAAAATGAATAAAGTGTAATTAATAGAAGTTAAATAAAAAATTAAAAAAAGAATGTCTGTTGAACAGACATGGTTCTAAAGATTAAAAAAATCTTACTATTTGTAAAAATGGAATATTTTTTCCTTGGTTTCATAAATAATACGATATTTATCAAGTTGTTCTTCAAATAATGTAGGTCTTTTATATTCTCAAAAAGGCATATTTTCAGAGGCAAATGAGGGGAAATATGTCTTTTGTTATTCTAAAACCCAAACCTTCTGTGAAGGCTAAGGCATATATATATATATATATTTTTCTTAAATGTTGAAAACGTTTTTTCCAGATATTTTATCTTTATACGTAGGCAAAGCCTCTATGTTGAATGCCAAGTAAAGAGCAGAAAAAGAAATCACACAACATCTTAATATACAATTTGTTAAATGGATTTTTTTTCATCAATTTTGGATTGATTGATCAAAATTCTGGGTTCAGGTAGAAAGACACAGCTTCATAGTCTGTAAAACAGAAATTGCCCTGCAACAGGATGCGTTACCAGCATCAGCCTACTAGAGAGAATGGAGAGCTCAGATCCCATGTCAGTGCTTGCTTGGTTTAGTTGGATTTGAATTTTGAAGGTTAAGATGCTGCATATCCCACTGTTAGGAGAAGCACCTGTTTATCAAATGTCCAAAGGTGCATAAACATTTACGTAAGAAATGATTTTTTTAATGTTTCTCCTATTGCAAAAAGATCAAACCGCTGTCCTTTTTCCCAAAGTATTCACTAAGAGGTGCCAGAGTGTGTCTGAACGATTTGGATTGTCTTTCCATGGATCCCAGAATAAGCAATCAACATACGTATCACATGTATGTGTGTATAGGATTTCCAAAAATCAAACAATGGATCTTTGTCTTAAAGTTAGAAAGTTGGTTTTTCAACAAAAGAATGCAGAAGTAAATGAATTCCAAATATAGTAATGGAATAGGTACAGATTTTTTTTTCCCCAAATATCTTTGCTGGGAAGAGAAAGACAAAAAGTCATCTACTTTTATGAAGTGATGACTTTAGACACCACCATGAATAATATAGGGTTTTTTTTTCTGTTTGTTTTATTTCATTTTCTTTCTGGACCATCATCTGGGTGATATGATCTCCACAGATCTGAGATCACAATGAGAAGTGTCACCAACTCACTCCTCATCAATGGAGCTCAGAGCCAATCATTTCTATCTTAAATGTAAATGAATGAAAAACATATGGGGAAAAATTAGCTCACAGGTGCTTGAAGGCTTATGGATGAAGGCCAAAACATGATCACCTGCATGCATTACAGCCTGAGCATCTTTGGTTTAAAACCTCATAGCTTCTAGGACATTTCTACTGGAAGACATGCACAGTGGGTGGAGATCCAGTCCTCGTGGGCCACTGTAAACTGTGTACACAGGTCACTGAAATATTTTGCTGGGTGAAGATCTTGGGAACTACTCCATGGAAGACCCTTGTGCAATTCAATCCTGCCAGGAGTGATTGAAGGCTACAGTCTACAGTATGGTTTCTTCCTGAACTAGGGCAGCTGGAAAAGGGGACAGGAGGGTTGGAGGCTTACATTGGATCTCTGGGGCCTTCCGTTTTCCTGCTTCATTTCTGCTTAGCAGCAGGTTGATTTAGAAGTCTTTCTCCCACTTTGCCTCTTTTAATATTCGGTTTCCCTTCTGAATTAGTTAAGGTTCTTTGGGTTACATTTAATAACAAAAATCAAATTGAGCCAATGCAAGCAAAGAGGAAAGAAATGAGGCAAGCAGGAAACTCAAAGCCTTGGGGGATCCAGGGCACTCAAACTCTTCATCTCATATCTTTGTTCCCCGAGCAGATGGGCTTCACTTTTTCTCTCTGCAGTCCAACTTTTTCATTTCTTCACAGTGAAGACAGAAAATGATTGACAGCCTCTCAGGCCCTGTTACAAATGACTGGGAAAGAAGGAATGTGATTGGTCAAGCTTTTGTCTGGAGAATGTATCCCATAGTTCATTTACTTCTGGCCAGTCATACCAGGATGTCTGTGGATGTCACTGTCATCATATCTAGAGGATAGGATATGAGAAGCGATGAGCAGTTCTTTAAAGACAGGACCTAGAGAAAACCACATTCCAGAAGCTAGCATCCTCTTTGTGTTTTCTAAGTCATGGGAAGAAAGATGAACATGGTCTACAGTATCCTGCATCCTTTTATTTTTGAATTTCAAGCCACTCTCTCCCCAGGTAGAGACAGTTTGGTTTTCGTATTTCTTTCCATATGAATGCACAGAACATGGCCATATAGGGACATGGTACAGGGTTATAGCTAAGAGGTCCAGAGGGAACCGTAGCCCTGATGGTCTGCTGTTGTTCTTTCAGGCTAACTTGGACATGACAGTTCAGTATCAGTTTAGCCTAACTATGCTACTCTACAGCTCAAGGATCAGAAGAGTGGGGAGAATAACCCCCATCCTATAGATGCTCTGCGGAAAAGGCCTTGCAACCGAAACTGTTCCTTTTTCTCTCAGGTGTTGTTCTGTTTACTAGAGTTTTGAAATTGAACAGTGCTAGACATATATTTTACATTTATTTGCATATTCAAATGTGCAACTTATTTTGCTGAAATATTTCTTTTTTATAATCTTTTTATACTCATCTGTGGCTTTAAGGGCAATTATTTAGAGTATACTTAGAGATTATGCTGTTTTAATAAAGTGACGGTCACGGGATCTTCTCCACTGTTCATGGTTTCACTAGCCCTGGAATGTCGCCTGGGTTTCTAGGAGCAGACATTGCTTCCCTCTTGTGTGGGTCATAAGTCCAATTAGAGAGTTACTGGTTACTGCCATGGTACGTGTAGTACCATTACACCTTTAGAGTTATTGTGCCATGCTGTTCATTGCCGTGGTTCATAGGAGTCATTGCTGCATGGGACAATTTTTATTTCCTCCTTTAAAAGATTACATAGTTCCTCCTGGTACCATGGAAGCTGGTCCTCAAGAAAGAGACTTTCATGTCAGTTATATCCCAGTGTTTGAAATGTGTGGTATCTTCAGCGAGAAGAACTTATCTTCTGTCTCTGCAGGGCAATCAAGGGAAATATTAATACCTTATAATATTTTGGGAGTGTTGAGGACAACCCTGGCCAGCAACTTAAAAAAAGAGCTTTCTGTGCTTGTTGTTGGGTTTTTGTTGGATGGTCTACAGCACTTGAGAGAGGCAATGTCAGCCCAGATGGAAGGCTTACATTTAACTATATATGTATATTTTACAAAAACATGTATGCATTATAGTTAATTTAGGTAGATAGCTATTCGTATGAGTCCTTATGACTTCTTTGGACATCCTTACTGTAATTGTATGCACCTATTTCATTTAGCTCTCTAGCTCCTCCCTAATTTTTTCCCATGTTTCCCCATTTTCCCCTTCAGATCACTTGTACCCTTTTACTCCCTTTCTATCTGCCCTGTTCCCCCACATAGTCTCTTTTCCTCGATGTCTATAAGCAGAAGAATGTAATTAGATTCATATCTATCAGATCTTGAAAAGTTTAACCTCAAATTGTGCAAAGATCTAAATGTGAAAGCAGGAATACTGAAACTACTTGAAAAAAACAGACATATCCTATATGACATAGGCATAGAAAAAGGATTTCTGACTAGGATCCCATTTTCTCAAGAATTGAAGTCAACAATGGATAAGTGGGACTTCATAAAATGAAACCAAAACAAAGCAAACCAAAATAAACTTCTGTGCAGCTGAAGAAACAAACTATTGGGTGAAAGGGAAACCCACAGAATGGGAAACAGCCTTTCGAGCTATACAATTGATGGGAAATTAATACCCAGAATATAGAAACAACAACAACAAAATTAAGAAAAACTAATGGCCCATTTAAAAAATGGACCTGACATCTGAACAGAGTTCCAAAAAGAAGAAAACAAATGGCTAAGAAAATTTCAAAAGACTTCTCATCATCCTTAGAAATTTGGGAAATGCAAACTAAAATGACCTTGAGAGTTCATCTTACCCCAGTCAGAATGGCAAACATCAACAAAACAATTGACAACAAGTGCTGGAGGGGTTGTGAAAAACAAAAAACAACCCTACCCAATTACTCTTTGTTGGGTTATGAACTCCTCAACCACTATAAAAATCTGTTTGAAGGATCCTCAAACATCTGAAAATAAATAAATAATAAATAAATAGATAAATAAATAGCCACTATGATTCATCAATGCCACTCTTTGGCATCTTTCCAAAGGATTTAGTATCCTATTCCAGTGATACTTGCTTAGCCATATTTGTCACTGCTGTAGTCACAATGGTTAGGAAATGGAAACATCCTTCAGTGGGTGAATGGATATTGAAAATGTGGCACATATGCACTATGAAATGCTATTAAACTGTAAAAAATAAAATATAATCAAGAACTTGCAGGTAAATGGATGTAAAGCAGACCCAGAAAGACAAATGACACATGGTCTCTTGTCTGAGGTTCCTAGCTCCAAATTTTCAGATGTGAGTACCTAACCTGAATAAACTGCAAAAATAAAGAATAGTCTAATGGTGAAAGCAACAAAACTGAGAAACATTCTGAGATAATTTATTAATCTTTAATTTTAACAACTATATATTAGAAAGCAGAATTTCTGTATTATGCTAAGTTTTACAGCAAACAGAATCATCATCACAGACAATGCTCATTGAATAATTTTAGAATGGATGCAATGTAAAAATATGGTATATGACTGAAGTTTAATTTCAACAGCTTATTCTTTTCATAGAATGATGCAAAATGCAAAATAAATTCAATGGCTCTGGACTATACAAAGCCAAGCTTTTCCTTCACTGACCATTTGGCTGTGTCGTATAGATTACCCTGTTTAGGCTGACTTTGTTTCTTTAGTCTTTATATGTGGGTAATAAAGTCTGTACAGAATTTTTTAAAAAAGTGTTAGACATTTCTGGTAGTTGTCATTTTTATTACCACTCTAATGCAAATGGATCCTCAAGGGGCTAGGTATTATGTGAAAATTCTAAAAATCAATAAATAATAAAATGAATTTCCCAAGGATTACATGGATGAATATGTGTTACAATTTAAACCTCTTTAAGTGTATTAATGGCAGATGTTAAATTGATTTCATTGTAATTGAAACAATAAAAAACAAAGGACATGATAGAGCCTAGTACCTGGAACTGGAAAGCTGACTCAGTTACTATTGAGGTAGCTGACCTTCCACAATGCCCATTCACCAGTACTGAGTTAACAGATGGTGGACTTTAGGATGCTTTGTCTGCACTCAGTACAAAGTCTCCATTTTCTTACTTCTATGTGTGGTCCACTCGCCAGACAAATGCTGGCAGAATGTGCCTGCTGTTCAGTGTTCAGGAAACTTTCAAACAGTAAGGTTGGCATCTTCTGATCCTCTGTCCATAATGGAGGTGCCACAGCTGGAGTTCCAACAGATTACTGGTCTATGAGCTTATCTAGGGGTCTGAAGTTGTATCTAGAGCAAAAAGACAAAAGAAGCTGAGGTCCATGGATCGCCACGTAAGCTGCACATTTTATCTTTGATGAGGGCAAGATGGAAATACATATTCTTGACTGAGAAATAATTATTTTGGCTTTTTTTTCTGGTATCTGAAATCAAATTTAATCCTAGCTCATTCTATCAGCATAATGTAAGGATTTAAGTGCAGAGAATGTCAATGGAAGGCATAGTGGAGTGACATTTTGGAGTTGACAGCATTAGAGGAACCCGAGGAATACTCTGGCTAGCTAGGAAAAGGATACACATACAGACAAAGATTTGAAAATGCCAGCGATAACAGCCCCATGATATGAATGTGGGACATGGCTTATTGAGTGGAAACTTAGAATCTGGGGAATAACTGCACACATACAATGTCATAGGCTTGTCTTCTTAAAGTTCCTTTTCAGCCTAGGATATGTAGGGAGGACATAGCTCAAGAAACATGGCAGGAATAAGAAACTCAAGCCCCAAACATGCTGTACTCAGTACAGCCAGGGGCTTAAGAAGGTGTAAAGTCCTGGAAGAACAAGCAGGTGTAGGAAAGATGCCTGGAGTTCAGCAGACGGCTGAACATTTCAGTGCCTGACTGCATAATTCTGAAGCTGCTTTGTTTGCCTTAAGTGGGTGATTTGTGTCATGAGGTATCACTGGTTTGGGCGACACCACTGTATGCTACCTCACACAGCAAGTGGCTGTAAATGTGTTTCTCCCCTGTTTTAGGAAGAGTCCCATATGGTCTACAATGAGACGGGAGAACCATTCAAGAATCATATGGGCTTATTTAACAAAATATATAAACTCACTAGTTGCCAACCATTAATTCATTTCATCTTCACAGTGACTACCAGAAGAGAAATTGTTGTTATTCCTGCTTTGGAATGGAGGCTTTGAGGCACAGGAATGTTGATCGTGTCTGAGACCACACAGCTGGAAGAATGTGTCCTAAAGATCTGAAGACCGGCAGCCAGGATCAACACATACCCATGCAAGCAGACACGCATGCACACATGCGGTCACACATTCACATACCTTATATACTATGCTTCTGCTCTCCAAAGCCTTTTATTTAGAGAAAATGTAACCATTAACTGACACAGGTGCTGTGAGCAGCCCAGTGCTAAACATTTGCTGTGCATTATCTCATTTACTGCTTTCAGGGATCCTAGGAGACAGAGCTCCATTTTATGGATACAAAACACATATCAGATGTCCATTAAGTCCCAATGTCTTAAAATGAGTGAATGAGCACACCAATCTTTGTCTTTCTAGAACATCTACTGTGAACCAATACAAAATAGTATAGAACAAGCAAGATAGATTAAGGAAGAAAGGGTGCTAATAAAATTCAAATTGGATAGAGAAAAGAACACGAATGTAAGTATGGAAAAACCAAGAGCGGTGAGAACCTAGAAATTCTTATATCACCAATGTAATAACTTAGTTTGCTGTAAAAAAAAAAAAAAAAAAAAAAAAAAAAAAAACGTATGTTTTATTCATTGGTATAAATAGAATCATAAATTGCATTGTTATGGGGCAGACGTGAGAGGAGGGACCATACAGTGGGAGATCTGAAGTGCACAAAACCCCTTCTGAAGTTTAGCTTGGGGGACCCAGAATCTAAATTTATGTCTCTTAGCAAGATTGGAAAAATATGAGAGCCAAACTGCCAGGTTCGCCTTGGAGTTCTTGTGCTGCCCACCAAGAAGCAAACGTTCTGATTGAGTGTTGAGCACAGCAGGAAATATCATTACAAACCTGGAATCCAGATTTCTACCAGAAAATGTGAAGCATCTGGCAGTTTTGAAAGGTAATCTTTCCAGATTTACTTTCACATAAACTATACTTGACTACAGCCACGGAAATCATGGGGGAAGATTGTTTTTAATGTAGTAGCTCAGAGAACAGCACAGGGAAACGTAAATGAAGGCAGCAGTTCATCTCCTTGATTAGCACAAAACAGGACCCCTAGACCTCCCTTACTCGTTACGAAAGGTAGATTCCCTTGTGTAGTCTTAAGGCTTTTCCCAGTTCTTCCTATGGAGCACATTAATTTCCAGGGAGTTCTGTGGGGTGCCTCTTTCCTGAAGCACTTGGCCATTGATTACCCATTAGTTTGGTGGTTGTTATCTTTCTCTACAGGAAGCTAACTAAAGTTTCAAATTATCTTTCATGACTTTGCTGTGAATGCAGAATCAACTTCCCTTTTTATTAGAAAGAAGCATTTGGTTATTTCTCTCTCTCTTTCTCTTCTTTAATTACAGTTCTAGCTTTAAATCTATGTGAATTAAAGAGAAATAGAGGGTTACCCTCTCTGCTTCTATTTATTGGAAATAACTGTGGTTTGGGACAAGCTTAAATAATAAAGAAAGCATTTTCACGGCTCTCTTAGCAATTCTGATGTCTCTTAGACAATTGCTCTCAGTATAACTCCTATTGGAAACAAACAAGAGAAGGTGGGCCTTCCGTACGAAAACAGCTACTGAGTAAAATGGGGAACTTGAGACATTAGCAAGGATTGACACGTGACATGTTTTTCAACATTGCAAAATGGAAACAAGAGAAGACCCCACAATGTAGACAAATATATAAAGACATGGAAGAAGTCATTACCAGCAGAGCGCACATGGTGAAACATTTAAACTGCACAAGAAACATACAAGCCGAGCTGAAAGTGCGCACTGATCGAGACTGTTAGGCGAGCTGAGAGTGCGCACTGATCGAAACTGTTAGGCGAGCTGAGAGTGCGCACTGATCGAGACTGTTAGGAGAGCTGAGAGTGCGCACTGATCGAGACTGTTAGCCGACACCACATTACCCTTTATTTCTCCCCCAAAACAGAGCATAAATTTGGATCTTAATTACAATGAAAGCAAATGCAGGAAAGAAAAGTTTATTTCCCATTGTTACTTGTATATAATTGAGAGCATGACAAAGGATTTCACAGCTATTGTGTATGGCAGATAAGTAACTTGGGTAGAAATCTTGCCCTACATGGCAACCAAACAGCTGTTTATCATTGGCCTAATTATCAAGTAAATGAGATGCTAATTTCTATATTCATAAGGCATGCATGAGCAAGTACTAATATAGGCAAAGCAGGGCTCAGTGACAAACTTAATAAATAAAATTGTAAGGTATTAGTAAATAGATACAAGTAATGTTTAAAAGCTAGGCCTTAGCTAGCTGGGAAACTGGGGTTTTATCAAGCAGACCCAACCAATGCTGTACTCAATGTACACATAGCCCAACAGAAGCCTTCTCCCTATCTTGCTAGTCTTCATTCAGCTCCTGCAGTGTGTGCAGGCATCTATTTCAGATGTTCAATGGGGACAAAATCAGACGCACTGTGCAGATTTAGAAATGGCCATTTTCAGGACTGTGGCACCAGGATCCAATTTCTCCAGCACAAGACAGGGTGTCCCAGGTTATTTATTGTTGTTGTTGTTTGGGGGGGGCAGATTAATATTCTCAGAAAAAGAAAATGAAGGCTGCAGTGGAACACTGTGCTTTTCTTCTCCCAGTCAACAGTGCCCCTTTGGGTAAAGTATGTATAGCACCCAGATTTCCTGTTTATTGACATGAGAAGAGAACTATTAATTAAAATAATGATGATGATAAAATAGTCATAACTTTGAGAATTAAAGCAAATAGCAAAGTATGTGATGAGTTAAAAATTTTAAAGTCAAGATTGAGAAGAAAATGATTTTTTTCTCTTTTAAGAATAGAATTTTAAGTTTTTGAAATGTTGGACAATGCTAGAAGCATTGAAAAATGCTGGAAAAGGCTCTTCCTCCACCTAGAACACAAGATTCTAAGTGATTTTGGACAGCTGATTGGGTTCCTGCTCACAAATACCCAACATCAAGTTGGTGGAGAAGAGCCATAGATGTAGGAAGCTAAGTCCTCAGAGCCCAGCCATGCAGCTGCCAATCAGCTTTCTTCCTTCTCCTTTTACAGTGAAGACTCCAGGTGAGGTATATTGAATGACCTCCAGTAATATGGGGGTCACTTCGGATGGCAGCAAGACATGGGTGGTTTGTGTCTTTTCATTACCATTACATGACACCGCTGACTGAAAACAGTAAGTCTATGTGAGCCTATTGTTGCTCGCTTCTCGGTCACAGATGCTGAGTGAAAGACAGGTATGTGTTTTTTCAGTTATATATGTAATAACCACAGTGGTATCTCCTAGAACTTGGTCCCAGTTGCATTTTGAACCTCAGTCATCGAAAGGCACTGGATTCAGCACCTTGTTCTTTGTAATGGCAGTATTATTCATGATAATTCCACCTTGCTAAGTTGATAGATTTTTACAAGGAATATGAGCGTTGTTCAGGGTCTGCATAAGTTGAAGTCAGCATTTGGCAGCTATGACCACTGAAATTCAGGCAGTGACAAGGTTTCAGGTAGGGTGGGGCACTCACTCCCCCCACACACACACACTGCCATGATCAGCATGCTCCACCCAGCATACCTCACCAAGGTACTTTGGTCCAAAAATAGAAAGGCTCTGACTTCCAACATGACACACAGAGTGGGACTTTTCATTTTTCTCAACACCCTACTCTTTAGGCATATATCCATACAGAATAAGAACAGCGTTCATCACTTACAACTGGAATCTTTCCTAGCAAAGAAACCTCACTTTCTCCTATTACTTTTACATCAGAGTTCAAAAGAACTTAATTTTCTTATCATTTATTCCAACAGGCCCAGAGCACTTAGCACCTTCTACAAACCTGTAACCAACAACCCTGTGTCAGGAGAACATGTTTCCTTCAGTGGAAGACGTGGGTGTTCACTGTTGACTCATCCTGGGGGAGAAAACAGTATGGTGGGAGTACGTGCTTGACATCATCACCTTCATCAGATTTTGCTAATTCTTAAATGATACAATTCTGTTGGTTTGGGTCAAAGATGATGCTGTGAATTTTTGTCATTTGACAAAATACGTAAAGTCTTCAGCAATGCAGTCTTACCATCAACTCTGGTGGACACCTAAGAACAAGGAAAATAGCAAACAAGTAGAGAGGAAGTGTTCCACCCCTTAAAGTGAGACTTTTACTTAGTGTTCCGGGGAACACTATCTCCTGTGCAGGGTGACTCCACTAATCTCTTTTATATAAACACACATATTTTTATAATATAATATATATCTTATAAAAATGTTTCCATATGGCATTTCCATAACCATTCTTGGTGTTAGTTAGTCCTCCACCCCTTGCTCTTGACTCTTCCTCTTGACTCTCTGGGAGAGGTGTGTGAACATCTTCATTCTTAGTGTTTTTCAAACATAACTTTGACGTTTACTGAAGTATGATGTTCCTCAAGAAGCTCTCCACACTCCAAAACAGGCAAAACTTGGCTCCTGAAGGCCTGATTCATCAGTGGTAAGAATGTACCAGAACTTAACAGTCTTTCCTGAGAGCACTGATAGATGAAAAATTATATCTGAAGAAAATTACCGTAAAGTCAGAGACAAATAGTGTAAAGTGAAATAAAAGCAAACAGAGAAGTTTTATGAGGGAGGATGATGCTACAGGATGACAAAAATTAGAGTTCAGCTAGGAACAAAGAATTTCCCCAAAATCAAGTCCAACAAAGTTGAAAATTTTCCATGAGCTTTGTAGGGCTAAGCATACATATACGGAGACCACTCTGCTTGACCAAGCAGAATCCCACATAATCAGTTTGATTTCCTCAGACATATTGTTCACATCTGCAGACATTTTAAGAATCAGGATGCCCCTCACATTTGATGTACATCACCACTTCTGTCCTAGACTGAACTCTTATTTCTCCTTTGTCTAAGCAATGCTCATGTTTGTTCCCTCTGGTTACCTAAGGGCAGTATCCAGGGTGATGCTGTTTCAATCTAAATTCTCTACCAAGACCTGGGGACCTAAGTTCACAGGTAAGGTGAACTTAGACTGTTTACCTCCCAAGTGACAGAGAATTTCAACACTTTAAGGGAATCTCCACACCTCTCTACATTTTCAATGTCAGAGTTGACAAGAACAAGGATACTTTATTTATAGGCCTGAATATTGCATTTGATTGTATTCTTTCCTAGAGTCAGGGGCTTAGAATGGATTATGCAGAAATCAAATATTGCAATCTCAGTCTCTGTTTCTTTAGTGTAATTATAGATAATATTGTATCCTACAATTAAGAGAATTTCATGTGATGAAATATACAGTTCCCTTCAGCTGGGAAGGGTAATTGTGTCTATAATACCAGTGGTATAGAAGTGCAGAGAGGGAGAGTGCCAGAGTTCAACACCAACCTATGTCTGTCTGTTTATTTACCTAACTCTATCTGCCATCTATATATCTATCATCTATCAATCTATATCTATCTATCTATCTATTTATCTATCTATCTATCTATCCTCTATCATCTGTCTGTCTATCTATTTACCATCTGTCTATCTACATTCCTTTTTCTGAGCACAAAGCCACACACATAGCTGGACTCCTAAGTCTACGAGAGAGCAGAGGCATCTGCCACAAGAAGCTGTAGTAGATAAGATTTAAATCCTGATGGCCCTTTTGATTCTGTAAGATCTCAAAATTGAGGCTTTGACTTTCAGATTTCATAATTTTTAGGTTATTTTCTGTGTTTAACAATTGGAGATCCTTTTAGAGACAATCTTTATGACCACTCAGCACAACGGGTGCAATGTTTTGCCGACGTCCACCTGATCTCTAGCCCTTACAGTCTTTCTGCCCACTCTCCCACAATGCCTCCTGAGTTTTACATGTATAGACAAATGTACACATGTTTTATTAGTGCCCCTATTACTTCACTGACACTCTTATCCCTATGATCAACAGGTTGACTATTGTCTACTGATTAAAGAAAGTTTACTAAAAACTACATTAATCTATGAGGAGAGATATATAATTTAGAGAACTGTTAGTGGTTTACTGAGTCCCCTGTTCTAGCATGTCCATTTAAGCCCTGTTTCAGTTAGCCCAGCTCTCTAAACGGAAGCTCTTCCTCACATTGTTTCCAAAATCTGTCCATCAGTCAGTTTTGAACTTTTTGGGAATTTAGTGAATTTCATATGTTATTTTAATAAATGTTTGTCAAACAAGCATTTTAATAAATTTCTTAACAACTATGAAATAACTGTAAACATTGCTCCATTGAGTTTAGGGGTTTCTGTTTTGTCCCCACCCCACTTTCTGAGAATCTTGCCGTCTAGTCCCAGCTCATCTCAGATTCGTGGTTATCTTGCCTCTGCCTCCAGCATGTTGGGTCACGGTGGGTTACAACCACACTGGCCTGGCTTTAGTTCTTCTGGCAGACTACATTGCTCTGATTTGTTTTGCCTTTTTTTTTAATTTCATAAATGTACACAGTAATCACAGGCTCCTCCCTCGTCCCCTGCCAGTGCCGCCCTCATGCCCTCCCTCCTTCCATTTCCCCCTTCTCTTTCTTCTCAGAGAAGTGGAGGCCCCAAGGGGTATCAACCCTCTCAATTCACAGCAGGACTAGAGCATTCCCTCCCCATCACTGGGGCCTGAAAAGGAAAGTGACTCAGAGGCAGATAACAGAGTCAGATACAGCCTTGCTCCAGTTATGAGGGGATCCACATGATGACCACACTGTACATCTGCTGCATATGTGTAGGGAGTTCTAAGCCGAACCCATGAATGCTCTTTGGTTGGTGGTTCAGTTTCTGTTAGTCCCCATGCAACCAGGTTAGTTGACTCTATAGGTCTTCTTGCAGTGTCATTGACCCAACTCTTACACAGAACTCTCCGAACTAGGCCTATTGTTTAGCTCTGGGTCTCTGCATCTGTTTTTATCAGCTGCTGGATGAAGCTTCTCAGAAGACAGTTATCCTAGGCTCCTTGTCTGCAAGCAGAGCAAAGCATCATTAATAATGACAGGGGTTGGCTCTCTCCTACGGAGTGGGTCTCAAGGTGGGCCAGTCATTGATTTGTCATTCCCTCAATCTTTGCGCCATCTTTACCCCTACATCTCTTGTAGGCAAGACAAATTTGGGGTTGAAGGTCCTATGGGTGGGTTGGTGGCCCCCTCCCTCCACTAAGAGTCCCAACTGGCTAAGGGAGGTGGCAACTTCAGGCTCCTTAACAACACACCACACCAACCCCCTGCTGCTAGGATTCTCAGCTAGGGTCATTCCACAGACCCCAGGGATCCTCCCCTGTCCCAGAGATTGCCCCCATCAGTTTCAGTTCTCTCTCGCTACTAGTATTTCCCCTCACCACCAGCCTTGCTCTCCACACACCTGATTTCCCACCTTGTTTCCTGACAATGCTTTTAAATCAATATTTCAGTTCTTATTTTTTAAAGCATAAAATTAACTAGCAGAATGGTTAGATTGTTTTTGTTTTTGTTTTTGTTTTTGTTTTTTGGCATACTTGATAGTCTTTCTATATTTCCTTCCCCTGCAACACTCCAGCTTTCTTTAGAGGATTTTCTTTCCTTAGATTGATTTTTAATTTTGCTCTCTCTTTCTCTGTCTGTCTCTGTGTGTGTCTCTGTCAGACAGAGAAGAAGAGACAGAGAGAGACAGAAAGATAGATACTGAGAGTACACGTGCTTTGACTCACTTGTGAGTGGCCATGTCCAGTGGAGGTCAGAAGAGGTCATCAGATCTCCTGAAGGTAGAAGTACAAGTGGTTGTGGGCCACTGGCTGTGGCTTCTAAGAACCGGTATCAGGTCCTTTACAAGAGCAGCAAACACTCTTGACTGCCTAGACATCTCCTTAGTTCCTACATTGATTCTTAAGCTCTCAAAGGCAACATGCTATATTATTGCTTCTTCACAACTGAATATTTTCTTTTGTATTCTTTTCTCCAAAGTAAATTTAAATTTTTCTTCTTTTTTTCTCTTCTTCCCCCCTCTTTCTCTTCCTTTTTTCTTCTTACTCCTTTAAGCAGTGAGGGTCCTATAAGCATCTGCAGCCCTGAAACTGTACCTTGAAAGTGATCTTGTGAAGTCCTTAGATCTTCCCACTGTTTCCTCTTCTGCCTTGTATCAGCTGGGTCAGAGGAATAACTCAGAAATCAGGAAAGTTGGCTTCAATTGTTAAGAAAGTTAACTGGGCTGGAGAGATGGTGGGCTGAAGAGACGGATTAGGGGTTAAGAGCACTGACTACTCTTCCAAAGGTCTTGAGTTCAATTCACAGTAACCACATGGTACCCCCCAACCATTTATAATGAGAACTGCTATCCTCTTCTGGCCTGCCTTTGTCTATGCAAGCACAACATTGAATACATAATAAATAAATATTAAAAAAAAGAAAGAAAAGAAAGTTAACTGTTAAGCCAAAAATGACTAACAACATTCTTAGTTCTACATAACTATAGTTTCTCAATAGCATGGCAATCCTATTAAATTAGATAAAACCAATCATCTTGTTCCAATACTTGAATAATCTATTGTTATTTTTCAAATTCTTCTAAGTAACCTAAAACTTTATACCTCCCTCTCTTCATTCTTTCCTTTCACCTTCTTTTTCTCTTTGTTCTTTCTTTGCCTAACCTTATTCTTCCTTTATCCAGATTCTCTGACTTGGGCTAATTGAATATCATTTTTCAGTAACAGTGATCATAAATCACCAAATGTCACCTTTAGCTAAACATCACAGTTTCTGTAAAAGGTGAGTGCGTCATAGCAGATTTGCTCATGGTCTTTCCTTCTCAAGCCCACATTCACCAGGTCTTGCAAGGATATCAAACAAGAAACACATGCTTGTTGCATTTGGTCTTTATAGTTAAACAACTTGTGATGAGAATCTAGATAAATTGTATCACCTTAACTAAGTATCTTCTTAAGTTCATAACTAGGTTTCAGGCATATACTAAGCTGTACATGGATTTTTCTTGCCTAATCTTTTGCAGTGCATAATATATTTCCACATTTTGTAGATAAAAATGTGAATTTTACAGAAGAAAAAGACATTTCCCAAACCACACACTAACTAAATTTCCTTTAGAATCTTGATCTATGTCTTCATCTGGAGAAGTATTTAAACAAAGTAAATTTAGAATTTTATATAGTAAATTAAAAAGCTCTCTGGAAACAAAGGGATTATTTGGGAGAAAAAAATAGATTACTAATAAGTGTTTGTAACAAATTCCTTAGAAATGAAAGCATATCTTTTCTTGGAATTGTTTCATTGCGTCCCCTGAATCAGGAAGAGCCTGATGGGCTATGTAAGCCAAAGATCACTCCATGGCAGAGTTTACCTGAATAAGGTTAGTAATTTCTGCAGAAAAGCAATGGTTGATTAATCAAGGTGTATTTGTTAGCAAAATTTTCCATCCTGGTAGGATGTTTTGTCACTGTTGGTCTTTAACTTTCTCAAGTTCTCAAAAGTACTTAGTCTACCACATAGCTTTCTCTTGCTTCCTGAGAAGTCTTTCGAATCTTTTTCTTTTACAAGTTGTCCCTAACACATGCTGTTTTGCTATTATTCCTTGGGTTATTAACAATATTGCTATTAGTGCTGATATCTGACCTTTACTTATTGCAGACTCAACTTCAAAGTATGATTCTCTTGATATTTTCCCCAACATCTTTTCAATTCATCTTTCCTATACCAATCATCAAATCCTTCAAAACGACTCTTCCTCTATTTAATCATGCATGACTAACAACTGAAACAGTAAAGTACTATAGCAATGATGTAGCTTTCCACTATGAAACCATGGTTGCATTTTGTTGGCAAGTAGACCTCTGGTTACTGCTGTTCTGCAGAGTCATGAAGATGCCATGCCAGGGTCACTATGCTTTCCTTATTCAGGATATCTTAGAAATTCCCAAGGGATGGAGATGACTCTATTCCTAAAGAATTTTAAACCTTCTCATCATCAGTGAATACATCGCATGGTCCTGCTTCTGTGTTTTTGTCTACAATATTATAATTGTTTTGGCTATAGATGTAGAAAAATTTTCCAACTGAATTACACAGGAATAGAACTAAACAGATGTTAAATATAGGAAGTAACATTTTCTATTTCTAGAAGTAGTAAAAATTCTATATAGCAAAACTCTTAGTACAATGAGCAAGAAGAATGGGATGGAATCAATCTATGTGATTTGATTCAAACAGAAACAAAATTGAAAGTAAAAAGAGTCTCAAATAAAACAAAATATTTTTATATACAAAATTTCTTTTATATAACTATTTATATAAATTCTAGATGAAAATATAATGTGCTCAAATGTAACCAGATAATACGCAATAAATACTTGCTCTGTGTATTCATCTAAACTCTTAAGTCATGACTCCTGAAAAAAATAAGAAATACTTAAATATACAAATGAATGGCTGCTCCAGTTTTTGGCTATTTGCTTAATACATATCTATAGCAGCAATGGAATCTTGCATGGAGTAACATTGTTTATGGCTGTAAGAATGGAAGTGGTGATATCCAAGGACTGGAGTGACAGACAGAGAGAGTTGGACAAAAGAAGATGCAGTGAGAAAGGGGATATAGTAGAAATTATAATGAGTGGTTTTTTTCTCTATGAGAAGGACTCTATAATTTTTATAAGTTTTTATACTATCCTTCCAAGGAAACTCATAATAAAGGTCAAGAGCTCAGCCATGATGTTTGAAGTCATTCTATGTGAGTTTGAAGAAATATCTGTGAATAGTTCAAAGTTCTTCAGTTTTATTCAGGTCTCTGAAAGAGCCATCCTCAAAACTCTGTTGCATCTCTTTCACGGGTCTATTCTCAGAAGTTAGTGAACCAGGAGTGTGACAGCAGGTTTCAGAAATGCGTCACATTTCCCAGGCCCAGAGCAGACTGAGAGAAGCCCCACTCTGATCACTCAGTGAGTTGGAGAAGAGCTGAAGAGCTGACTGCCAGAAATGGATGAATAGTGAAAAGACAGAGTGCATAGATTAAATCAACCCTAAACTTCATTAAGTGTAAATAAAGTAGAGCAATGATGGGAGCCTGTGATGAAAGGCCCCTTGCTTGGGCAGAGAGGGAGACCTCTAGGTCAAAAGGGGCTTGAAAATATTGTGGTCCAGAGCAGCTAATATTGCGAAAACTGAGCTTGCTAGACAGTCTGCAGATAGGGTCAGGACAGGGCATTAATAGAAGAATAATGGTTGATCTCTTGATTGCTCACTACTAAAATCAATTAAGTCTTTATCGTCATGATCACCAAATGGCCAAGAACGAGATACTTTGACTCTTATTGGAGCAATTGCCCTACAAAGGAAGCTCTTCTCTGTGCCTGTGTAGACACTTAACATATGCCATGTATGAAAGGGCTCAGGGAGAGAAGCTCAGACACTCCTTCCCACTTCAATACTTTTTCAACTTTTAAAATAAAAATTGAAAATAATTTTAATAGAAAAATGTAATTAGAATTTGTTACCAGAAATTGATTTTTAAAGCTTCAAATGCCATTTTTCCCTCTTCTTTGGCTACCTTCCAGGAAATATTTTTTCCATCAACATCTATACAATGCTGGGTTTCATCAGCACATGAGACTTAAGATGGACGAAACAAAATGCCTTTAGCATTGGTCAAAAGAAGCTATTACTGTACCACTTCTCAGAAATGAAAGAAGGGTAAAACCTCATTCTCTAGATGTCTAGACTAGATTGAGGCTAGGAGAGAGTCTTCTTGTCACGTATAGGGCACTGATTTGAGGCTGATTTGGTGGTAACTAGGTTCTGAGCTCATTTCCTTATTTGGAGAACAACAGCATCTCTTCTGGATCTTAAAGATGTGTCTGGTCTAGGTGGCCCTCCAACTGAAGCCAACCACAAGTACTGAGGGAAAAAAAATAATGCAGGATTACAAGAACATATTGTCATGTTAAATAAATGCTATGATGAGTTACATGGTGGATTAAGTGAAGGGGCAGATTGGAAATGTTATTTAAATGATTTAGTTTCTTTTGTGTTAATTTATGTAAGGCTATGAATTCCCAGATGACCCAAAAGAATAATATTACTTTGTTAAATTGCTGTGTGATTGATTTTCAGAGTTTTGCAAAAGTAAAGAAATCCTGAAATGTAACATGGATACTGATTTAACACTATTATTTTAATTTTATTGCACACACACACACACACACACACACACACACACACACACACATCCCCGATAGAGCCTTTAATAGATTTAAATCCTCTCTGGGTCTCCCTGGGCAGAATGCCAGGATCTGAACTGACCACTGGCCATATCTAGGCACACTGATGTTTGCTTGGCAGCACCAAATTCTCTTTCAACACTGTCCTCAGCTGCATTCCTTTCCCCAGTGCCTAAAAATGTTGAGGAATGCTAAGACTATCTTTATGACAGCATAAGGTTCTTTGTCACACATATAAAATTCAAGGGACTTTTACAGCAGCAGCTGCTATACTAGAACTGGGAGAAATAATTCTCCAGGTAATCACAAAAGATAAAAGGAAAAGGGATAAAAAGGAGAAATAGAAACAAATATATTATTTCCAGGCAAAATAGCAACAGTGCAGAAGGGGGGTGCTAAGCACTAGAATTTATTGTGCTGTGACTATGGTTTCAAGGTTCCCATTGAGCCCAGGAAAAGGAGAATTGCAGGAATCAGATGTGAATGTCACAGCCAAGAAATGCTGTCAGCTACAATACTGCCAGCTCACTGGTCTCCAGGGCCGGAACTGTAGAAGTGGTTTTCTAGTTTGAAAAATCTAAAGATGTAAAGAAAAAGAAAAAAAAAGCATATCGAGTCTTTCAAAATGTTTGATAAGCTGGTGATTGTGTAATGGAAAGAAGAGAGTAAGAAAGCTTTCAGATAGAGCACTACGTCCCTAGACCATGCACATTTATTAGGCAGAAGAAAAGTTTTTACACGAAGAAACGTGAGATGGTGGACATGCTCTGTGGAGCCAGAAGTACAAAACAAAAGAAAGTATGTAATGAGGTTGCCTCATTATTTCGTAAATGTTGACTTTGTGATGAATACTTATTGCAAGAGCTATGAGGGAAGGCAAATTCCTTAGATCCCCTGTGAAGGAACAGTGAAAACACTGACAAGCAATCCCTTGAAAATAAGTGAGATCATTCATTTTAGGGGTCTCTGGTTCTGACATCTGTGATGATTTGAACGGCTTGGAATAAATTCAGGCAGATAATCCACTCAAAGCAGACATGTATACGGAAATTTCTAGCACACATTCCCACATAGCTTGCAGTTTTCGCTCGCCTTAAAGAAGTGCTTTTCCCTGAGAAGTGTGCCTGCTGAAGCATGGTGTGCCAGTCATTATGGTGTCTTTGTGGTTCACACTGAGCAAGCTGCCTGCTCCCAGCTGGAGCCAGTGTAGTTTGGTCTCTAAAGATTTCTCAATCTACAGATCTAAGGTATCAAAAAAATAATGGTTGATGTTTCCTTTTAAAGTGTTAAACCTTCTCGATTTATGGACAATAATTTGTAGCACTTCCTTTGAATACCTGGTAAAAGCAACTCTTAGTATTTTTTTTTTTTATTGCCCTGTTCAAGGCATCAGAGTGTTTCATGTTCTCCTGTAGGACATTGGTTTATAGAATACAATAGAGAGGCGTTTGTTCTGTATGCCACTCGGCTAATTAGGAAACTGGCTCACTGCCTGCCTATCTGAGTACACCATTTTTCTGGGCTTCCAAACCAGTGCCTGAGTTTTCAATGTTTGATGTGTTGATGGACTTCACACACTTTGCCCATTGCCTCCTTCTTTCTGCTCACTTCCTAGGCCCACTGCATTGTCTAGTTTCTGTCCATTTTGTTTCTACTTTATGAACAGGTCGCTTGCTAGGCTATGACTTCATTCATTACTGGAAACAAACTCACATAAATAAATATAACAATTTGTCAAGTTTTGATTCTTTTAACATATCTTAATGTGTTATAGTGATGAAATTCAATTATTACAATTCTCCAGATTACAGTCAGACCTGTCAAATATAAGACAGATTAGTTTCTTTGACTATAGGATATCTCTTTCACTGAAATACTATAATGGCATAAGACCTTAGAAAAGACTTCCTCCTGATATTGCTTTACCCAAAGTATTTTCTCAAACTTTACTGAAAAAAATATGTTCTTTATTTTGGTGCTAATCAATATGATGAAAACATCTGCTAGTGAAAGCACTGACTGACTTCTGGGTTCAGTTCTTGTTGGCCCCTGTGGGGAGGCCTTAGTATCCCCCTTGAATAAAGCATCCTCAGTGATAGTAATTTGAACAAAATACAAACAACCAAGATGAATCAAGCCTTGACAACTAGGCCCGAATCTTTGATAAAAATGGGTACAAGCCATGGAGCAATCATGACTCAAGGATGGCATGAAAAAGTTTGCATAATGTTTTTAATATGTCTGTATAAAATCATCAATAAGCATTTGGAAAATATACGAATGTATCTTGAGGGTATCTAGCTGTCTAGAAACATAATTTTGGGAGTCATTGTGATATATATCTAATTAAAGCCCAGAAAGTGAACAATTTAACTCTTGATGTCTCAGTAAAACAAAGAGAATGTCTGACAGAGGCTAGATGACATGAAGGCACAGCCAAGGATGGGCTCTAAAGTCAGACTCTGGGGATACAAAAGAGCAGCTTGGAAAGACCGTGATTACCTCTTGAATATGGAGTTAGCGCATTTCAGAAGCAGAAATGATCTTAACATTTGGAAGAGAGGCTGCTGGCCTCCATTGGTGTCTTGTAATATTTGTAAATCAGTTTTTCATAGTTGAATTCCTTTTTAACAGGAGCTGATGTGGAGAAAATATTTGTAACAATAGAACTAACTCAGCCCAGGCCAATGGTGTCGAGCATTAGTTACCTTGTTGATTTCATTACAGTAAGATTCCCCAGTATGAATTATTTAGCATAATGATTTTCTTCAGCCCTTATATAGAGAGTAGTTCTGTACTTACAATGAAAAAAAAATCATAAGAATACAAACTGTTCCATGAAGTTTGATTTAAGTTCAAAAAATTTATTCTCTAGGGTCATAGTGGTTTATCCAATGTGAAATGTGTGGTGCTCTGCAGAAGGTAGACTCTGGGTGTGTATTTAAATGGAGCTAATGGATTTCTTCTGTGCAGTCCAGCCTGGGGAGAAATGGAGAAGTCAGTGCAATAAACCATGCAGCCGAATTGCTCACTTAGGTTTTCTGTATTGTAAGAGTAGAAGTGGTATTTTTGACCCTTTTCCCTAAAGTACTCCTTTTCTCCCCTTTGCCATGATTCTTCTTCCAATGTGGCATAACCTCTGTCTTGTCTGTGTTCCTTCAGGCCTGCCTGTATCTCTCTTCTACCTTCCCACCTGCCTCCCTCCCTGTCTTTTACATTTTTTTAAAATGAATGCTAGTCTCTTCAAGATAATAGATACAAAGAGAAATTTGTGGCATGCTCATAAATATTTTCCCATGAGCTGCTTTCAGAAAACCCCAAGATGCATGTGAAGAGTTGTAAAACTCCATTGACCAGGTACAGAAGAACTTGACTTTATAGAAGGAACTGGTGTGCTTTGCATCCTGTATCTGTTTATTTATTTAGTGCTTTGTACCAGCTTCCATTCTTTTCCTTCTATTTTTTTTTTTTCTTTTTAAGTCTGGGATTACGGGAGACATGCTGCTAACTTAGGCTTTTGGTTCAGGCTGTACACTCAGCAGAGAACTGTTTTTTGTTGTTTGTTTTGTTTTGTTTTTCATATGATCCTAAGGAATTGGCCTGTATAGCTCTCAGTGGGAGGTAACAGATTTTTATGATTCTTAGGAAACTACATTTTTGTAAACATCTTTTATACTCTCTATGCATAGTAAAAACTGAAACCTTTACTTTGACCTTCAGATGAGAGAATGTTTTGTAGGAAGAGAAAGAACCATAGCTGTGCCTTCCTTCTTTCTCTGCCCTGTATGATGAAGTAGAGGTTAGGAGCACTGGCTGGTCTTCTAAATGTCCTGAGTTCAATTCTCAGTAACCATATAGGGGCTCATAACCATCCATAATGAGATCTGGTGCCCTCTTCTGGTCTGTATGCACACATGCAGTACAGAACACTATATAAGTAATAAGTAAATATTTTTAAAAATGTTTCTTAAGTTCAAGAATCTTATATCTTTGCTTCATAGACAAGGCAGTAGCAATGCTGGCATGAGTGTTGTCTTAGAAGTAAGAAACAACTGAGTTCTAACTATCTGAAACATCTCACCATGGATAAGTTGGCTGACCTATACAAAGCTCATTCCCTTCATCTGATAGCTACCTTAATAGTCTCAAAAAAGTCATGAGTGCTGGTTAATTGGTAGCAAGGGCCACAGATATATGAAGCATGTGGGTAAGACCTGATATAAAATGCCAGCTCTTAAGTTCAGTGTCATTTCCTTCTCTTTCTGTGAGGCTTCATTCCCATTTAAAAGTACATGTTGATGTGAAAAAAAAAATAGGAAGGCATGTTAAACTATCTAAAGATTCACTTGCCATGTGGGATTATTACAATTTGTAAGTTACATTTCAAGATATCACTTATGCCAGTTTAGATCTATTACAGTTATTGAGAGTCTACTGCATGCTAAATCCTCTGCTATGTGAGCATGCATATTCAAGATCAAAAGCCCAGGGCTCTGATGTCCAGGAACTCACATTGAGTGACTAGCATTAATAATTACATATATGATTATTTTTTAAGGTAACTTACCCACTATGGTATCTATTCACTTGTTTCAAACTCAAACCTATACAAATATGGGAGTAGAAAGAGGAAATTAATTAAACTGGAAGACTGTAACATCTCTTTGCTTAATGTTAGTTGAATTTAAGAGGAAAAATAAAATTTAGGGAAAACCTATATCTGAACATTAAATCTTCTTGGAAGAACTTTAATTACTCAGAAGAAAGAAGAAGCACAGAAGAGTAGAACCTTGATTAACTGAGACATGGGAACTTGGATAAAGGGATTTTCTTGCTAATTCTCTTTAAAAGGAAAGTCTGTGTTTTGTCATTGCTATTCTTATCCTCAATAATGTTGGCTCAAACAGTGCTTATGGAGTTGATGTAGATTTGACACAGTGGTAATATGGTGGACCTGAATGATTCACAATATCAAATTCTTAACTCCAATGGGTTTATTATCTTACAGACTCAAAGAGATATTAACTCTTTGAATAAACAAAACAACAATGTAAGGAAATGTGTAACCAGCTAGAAATAAATGAATGATTTAAAGATTAGAAGTCCAGGGAGTGTTGGCTGCCACTGAAGTGTGGCATGTGGTGGAAATTAAACACACTGGGATGAGCTGTCATGACAGGGCAGAATAGCAACAAGTCTAAGGGCGCAGCACTGGAAAGAGTTTCATACAACAGACAAGGCCAGGGCAGAGAAGAAATAGGACAGGAGACATCAAGTGGTGTATTTCATGGGAGCTTAACTTGAGCACGTTTAAATCTTACAGTTTAGCTGGTTGTGAGGATTAGCAGTCCTCACATTTATACTTGGGTGCTCAAATCAGCTATGTATTTGATACCATTTGGATGTTATCCCCCTACACACTCCAACAGCAAATAATCATGCCAAAAGGATAGTACCCTTATGTATGTGGTAAGGAGGAGAGGTCTATGCATCTGCGTTGTATAATCACAATAGAGAAGGATCATTTACAGACCCAGACACTTAGCATACATTGGTGCTCACAGAACCTCATTCTGGACTCTGTACCCTCCAAAACTGTGAGAAAACTTGCTATTTCTTTGAGTCAACCAGTCTATAACACTTTTTGTTCTAGTAATGTAAACTGACTAAGACACTCCTATTTTCATAGTGGTGAGAAAGGAAAATATCTCTCCATGTGCTTGGAGAACACTCATAAAGTCTTATGGAACAGCATTGTATTCTTCAAAGTCTGTAATCCTGCCTCTCCAGACTTTCCTGTGTCTCAGCATCTCACCAACAGGCCTACTATGAGAAATAAATTGTGAAAGATGCTAATGTTTCCTTACACATTAAAGAACATAAAATTTTATATCTAGAAGAATGAAGAACCCTATCAGATAGGAAGGTCATAAAACCATATGTGTACTTTATATCAGTGTTGGTTTTCACTGAAGGGACTTGGCAAAGTCAGCTGTACACATACACATACACACAAAAGTAATGTAAAAAATTAAAGACTAAAATTTGTAGTGTTTCCATGACCTTTTTTTCACACAGGGCAAGAAAATCACAACTTTTAGGGTCATTTGATTAAAAAACAGTGTAATTAAAATAATATTCACAGTCTTAAATGGCCTACTTTGTTTCAGGCTCAATACAAACACACAAAATAACATCTTTTGAGATCTAGAAGCATTCCTGAGGAGTAATATCATTGACTTCATTTTATAGGAAGGGAAAGCATGGTTGGGAAAAGTTAAAGATTATATAACATTAGTCAGCAAGTCACCAAGTCAGAGTTTCAACCTTAGCTCTTTCCAATGAAGATCCACATTTCCAACTAACATGCCATAATAGCCATTGGACTTTGTTCCTAACAAGGAAATTAAACAACAAAGATTTTTTTTTGGTAATTCTCTTCTAATAGTTTGGGCTGTGTTCTCATATGACGAATTTCAGAGTGGGAGCACTTAATGCTCTTTAATTTTAAAAGGGCAACAAAGAAAATCTTTCCTTCTTTTGTCCCTTTCTACTGTATTTTAGGTGATTGTTGATAGTCCCAATCAAGGTTCTTGGTTGCGGCAGCTTATATTAATGATTACATGCAGTATAATAAATACAAATTTAACTGTCTACCAGGTTTGAAGAATAATAGATATTATATTCCTTCAAAAGTAAAGGATCAAAAATAAAGTATTGCAATCCAAATTGTAATTGAGGAGGGAATTCATGCTTAGAAATGGGAAAATATCTCGAAGAACCAACGTAGAGTCGTATTTGTAATGAGCGAAATGGCACCTCTGCAGTTGCACTGCCTACATAATGTAAATCAGGAACAGAGAAGTATTTTAGTTTTAAATTGCTTTTTAGGACTGTTGAACTCCTGTTGATTTATATACAAGATTGATGTCAACATGTTCTCTCTGTCTCCATTTTTTGTGACGGGAATATTAATCTTTGATTACCGCCATAATCATGGGAGTAGGAGCTTACTGGAGTGTACAGCTCATTTTTTTATTATTTTTCCTAACAATGAGGTTTTCACTTTTAAAGTTGTTACTTTATGCATGTTGAAGCTGTGAAGAGGAGGCATGGACTCTCTAAGAAATTAGTGGCCAATCATATTCAAGCAATCCTACCTTCTTTAAGCTCATACATAATCAAAGACATTAGAATCACTTTTTTTTTTTTGTCTTAACATCTGATCTCTTCTTCTCTGCTCATCTCTAGGGCAAAAGGCATTCTTTGCCTGGATCTTTTTCATGAGTAAAATCTAATTGCATACACAGTGCTACTTAAATAAAAATATAAGTATGCTGAAATATCTTTGACTTTGGTTCCAGTCATTTTTCCTCCAAAGTTATTTTGTGGCTTCTAGGTGAAAATGACAGTCATGGACTCTTAGCCATATAAAATTTGTCTTTTGAAGATTGCCAGTTTTTCATTATCAATCATGTAAATTTCAATTTGAGTAATGGTAGTTTCCTAGGCTTCAGAGTCTAACCATTAACTTGGGGATTAGGCAGTCTTCTTCAATTAGATCAAGTCTACAAGTGACAGTTTTAATAAAGTAATGTGATACATAGTAATCTCAACTATGCCATTTGTAAGCCTGAGATGTTAGTCAAGAAAACTATTGATACAATAAAAGGGAAATCTTTCATTAAGGATGGAGTAGAGTTTTAAGTTGCCACACTTATCTTCACTACAGTAATAATAATAAAAAAAAGAAACAAACTGAAATTCAGATATTTTTCTTGGGCTCATCAGAAAACAGATGCTACCCACCATCTCCAGGTCTGCTGAGATGAGTGCAGACAGCAACAGCAGAGATTTATCAACCGTGAAGAGGAGCCGCTAGAGACACATTTCTGTGTGGACATTTCCTTGGCTGTCTTGAACACTTGCTAGCTCCAGAGTAAACCAGCTTGAAAAAGAGAACCACTGGAAGCCACAGCTTAGGAACAGGCACCCAAGTATCCTAATCACCCAGAAATGTAAAAGAGACAAATTAGTGTGGTGTGGGCCGTATAGATTCTTTCTCTCTGCCTGCTATCAATGAAAGATTGTATTATTATTTTTTAAAAAATACTTACCAGTTCTTCCTTAGGAATGTTATCCACTCCATCCTTATTAGTGTCAGCGTAGGTTACTCTGCTGAATTTTGCCAACAAAATGTCAGAAACTGAATAGAAGTAACAATGAATGCCTGATTAATGTCTCATCTCCTTCACCTTCTGTGATATTGATCAAGCATTGCTAGCCAGAATCAAGGAGTATAAGTGGATCCCAGACACACCTTCACAACTGACTGAATGAAAGTATGAAAGTCAAAGTTCAATCAATCAATCAATCTTGAATGTAAGCCAACAGAATTATAGAGTTGATTAACTTGAGGTAAAGGTACCTGTAGACATTCTGCAGGATTAGTGATGCCACAGGACATTAAAAACAGTTGTTTTCTTGCTTTTTATACTAACAGCAATTAGATGACGGTGCTCTGATTACTGTACAAATGTTTTCCTCAAGGGTGCACTTGATAATAGTTAACAATATCCACATAGATGCAGTCACCTTGGTCATTCAATAAGGACTTTGGCTTAAGTCCTTATCCATTTAACAATCTGTGTAGTTCACTGAGATGATTATTGTATTTAATAAAGAAAAAACTTCACAAGAACATCTGGAAAGCAGGTACAGATATAGTGAAATGGTTAAAAGGTATCTCTTTAACCGTGAAAGCTAGAATGGGTTGTGAATATCTGTAATTACGTTCTAATTTTCTTCACTAAAGGCTTTACTATTGCTTGTCTTTGATATTACAGCCTAGATTTCTTTCTGACTTCAAGTTCTATAGAAATTTTAGCCATGTTGTGTTTATGCCAGTATTCTGAGCTGTGTGAGGCCTGGTGGAAATATATGAGTATGTGTATGTGTGCACACATGCATGTACAGGAAGGCCGAATGCAAATATTGGGTGTCCTGCTGCATCACTGTCTATCTTATTATTTTGCATCAATGCATCTCACTGTACTTGGCTCTAGGATGAAGACCAGCAAGTTCCATTGAGAATCCTCTCTGCACCTCTTACAGTGTTAGAATGACAGGCTTTTGCAGTCATGCCGAACTTTTTATGTGTTTGCTGGGGACTTGAATTCTGATTGCCCTGCTTGCACGTCAAATGCTCTTACCCTCTGAGCCATCTTCCCAGATTGTATGCTTACTTTTTTCTTTTTTCTTTTCCACTCTTTGCAAAAATTCCTCAGCACCTCCATTTAAAATTGCCCAAAATGAACTTTAAATTTAATGGTTATCATCAATATTGAAGGTTGTTTTTTTTTATTTTTTCTCAAAATAGCTTAAAATTGCCAGATGGCAGCTCTTATCACTAAGAAGAGGCTTCGTCTTTCATGCTGTGAAGCTTTATTTAATAACAAAAGTGTTGATTATGGTGATCATGATGGTGATGTAATGGCTGATGTTAATTCAGATTACACAACCTTCTAGGAGCCATATTTTATATTCTTAAGAATTGGCTAATTCGAGTCTCACAAACACAATACAAAACGATTATTGATAGAGAATTTACTTTCATTACTTTTTGCTAAGCTATGTCACCTTTTATATTCTTTAGCATTGCCAGTCCTTGGTCTCCATGTTCTGTCCTGTGCTACAGCTAAGAGGTTCTAGAGAGGATGATTTCTTTGAGAGAAAAATGCAATTGCTCTGATATCTAAGTTGAAAACTATTACCTATTCCCTCCTGAGCACATTAAGTTTATTAGGATTCCGGAATGGTTAATTTCATTTTGAACTTGATCAGATGTAGAATGAGCTGAGAAGCATCGACAGGTTGTGTCTCTAAGGGAACTTTCAAGAAGCGTTAACTGAGAGAAGAATTCCCCCACCCCCACGGGTGGCATCTTTCTGCAGCAGCAGAGAGGTGAGGAGGCTTGCATCCTGCTGCTGGCCTGCCTTCCTGGTGAGTGTGCCAACCTTATTAGTCCTGGTTATAGTGCTGCTGTCAATGGTTGTGCTGCTGCCACCCCTGATGCCACACAACGTCATTTACTTCCATTGATCCTTTCACTCTTCCATTGTTGACTGAAAAACCATGGTTCTCCTGGAATCCTCCAGACCTTCAGTGTCAAACTGGTACTGTTGAGGCACCTAGCTTCCTGCACTGGTATGCAGACAACCCCTATTCTAGCACCCAACCTGATCAATTCATTTGTATGTATTCATTCCATCAGTTCTGTTCCTTGGAGAACCCTCGCTTAGTGGGAGAACACACACGTGCTTAGTGTAGTGTATGATCAACTGTACTCTGCAGCAGTCCCAGGAAAGTAATGGATGAGTAGCGAAAAGCCGGCCATGATTGAAGTCTGACCTCCAGGGACATTAGACAACTTTGTTTTAGTCATCTGCTTGTGTTTTGGCGTTCTTTGTTGTCTCTTGCAGCAACTTATATGTAAAGTAAGATCAGTTCTATAGCAATACTTCAATATCATCACAACAGATTGAGGGAAATGCTAAGCTAGTGGCCAGATGTGTGTAGATCACTGTCAAATCTGTTGAGAAAAGAACCAGAAAATATGTAGAAAGGAGAAATCCCAACCTAAGACAGCAATGTCAACAGAAACTTACTAATCATGTAGGATAAAGTCCAGTAGACATGGGGCCTCCCTGACACTCCACATTCCATGTACCTAATGACCAGTTTAGATTCAGAAAACACATTTCCTGTCATGAATGACACATAACACCATTTGCTGGGGTGGACTTAGGGTGTAGAGTAGGCTGTAACTGTAGACAAAGGCAGTAAAATACAAATCATGTCATACTGGTGTTGGACCATGGCATTCTCGTTTAAGTAAAGCTTACTTTATCTTTCATTTCCCTAAGTTATAAAATAATAATAATAGCGTACACACCTAGTGTGGGTTTTCTTTTGATGATGATATACCGTGACATAGACATGAGACAAAAAACAAACAAACAGAAAAAACCAATAAACACAAAACCTCAACAACCAAACAACCAAACTAAAGTAAGTTCATGAGTAACCAATCTAAATAAATTTTTATTCACCCTTTCAATACCAAATCACTCTGGAGATGCTTAATTTATGAAGTTGCTATCTGAAATTAGGTACTTAATAGAGTACTAAGAATTTTTTTCTTATCCCTCTGTTGTCCTCCTCATCATCCCAGCTATCCCTGTCTGTCAATGAGACACATTTATATAAGTAGAGTGACTTTCATCTCATTGGCATCCTTGTTAGATGCTGTACGGATGAACATCTGTGTGCATCTGTCCAGATTCGGAAGCTTCACACTGTCTACCTTAAGTCTAAATCCTTTCCAAATGTTACCAAGCCCACACTGGAGATGTTTCTCACATTTTATCTACTCAATAGTTGACACCCTAACTGTCTGTTGGAGCTTCTTATTTTTTTTTATTCGTCTCCAAATTCATTGTGGTTCATCCTTTCAGTCATTTTAGTCTTACAAAAATATACAGACCCAAACATACACCTTTCTGAGCATTATCAATGTCTCTTCATTTCTTATTGAATAAATCACACTAATAATACTAGTGTGTCTTTTGTGGTCAGTAATAAATTGGCATCGATTTTTTATGTTATATTTTTCTTATCATTATTTTTCACATTTTTATCCAGGGAAGCCATTCTGTTTGCTTCATTTTTCCCCATTAATTAATTAAAAATTACTTTACATTTGGATCACATTTTCCTTCCTTCCTCTCCTCACAGTTCTTCCCTCACACCTCCCCTCCTCCATACTTCCTATTTTTCTCCTCAGAAAAGAGGAGGAATACTATGAATATCACCCCACCTTGGCATATCAAGCTGCAGTAGAAACCTCTTCTCCTATTGCTACTAGATAGACAGGGCAGCACAGTTAGAGGGAAGAGATCCAAAGGCAGGCAACAGAGTTAGAGACAGCTCCTGCTCCAGTTGTTAGGGGACCCACATAGAGACTAAGCTGCACATCTGTTACATATGTGTAGGGAGCCTATGTCTGTCTCGTGTATGTTCTTTGATCAGTGGTTCAGTCTTTGTGATCCCTATGGGTCCAGGTTAGTTGATTCTGCAGCTTCTCTTGTGGTGTCCTTGACCTCTCTTGCTCCTTCTATTTTTCCTTCTGCTCTTCCACAAAAATACCTGAGATCTGGTATTTTTGGCTGCAAGTCTCTGCATCTGTTTACACCAGCTGCTGAGTGAAGCCTGTCAAAGGGCAGTTCTGTTAGGCTCCTGTGTGCAAGTATAGCAGAATATCATTAACAGTGTCAGGGGCTGGCTCTCTCTCTCATAGGATGGGGCTCAAGTTGTGTCAGTCAGTCAATTTCTGCTCCATCTTTATTCCTGAACCTTTTGCAGGCAGGACAAAATTAGGGTTGTAGGTTTTGTGGGTGGGTTGGTGTCCACATCCCTCCGTCGAAATCTTACCTGGTTATAGGAGGCGGCCATTTCAGCTTTCATATCCCCTGTTGCTAAGAGTCTTACCTAGGGTCACTCTCATAGATTCCTGGGAGTTTCCTTTGTCCTAGGCTTCTGGCTCATCCCAGAGCTGCCCCACATCACCAATTTCAGTTCTCTATCCCAGTTCTCTTTCTTCCCCAGCCTTCCCCTCACTTGATCCCTCCTAATCCCTTCCTTACCACCTGTTCCACCCAGTTGCCTCCCTCCATCCACTTCTGATGTCTATTTTATTTCTGCTTCTGAGTGCGATTCAAGCACTCTCATTAGGCTCTCTTTGTTACTTAGCTTCTTGGATCTGTGGATTTTAGCATGGTTATCTGTTAATATTATTTTTACAAAATTGTGTTTGTTACTCAGTTTCTCTCTTAACCCAGCTATCACATAAATAATTGAGACTCAAATTATTATTTTTTTAAACATGAATTATTTCTAAGTAGTATTTTTTTTAATTCTAAGGTTTATTTTATTTACTATATATACAGTGTTCTGCCTGCAGGACAGAAGAGGACACCAGATCTCATTATAGGTGGTTGTGAGCCACCATGCGGTTGCTGGGAACTGAACTCATGACCTCTGGAAGAGCAACCAGTGCTCCTAACCTCTGAGCCATCTCTCTAGGCAACTCATATTATTTTTAACAAGCTTCAAAACACAATCCTGAGCAGTATTAACTGTGTTGTTAATACTCTAAGTTAATTTGGTTTCCTCCTAGTACATCCCAGACATACTTGCACTTTGTCGCTTTGCCTGCTGCTGGGCTCTCTCTCTCTTGGCCTCTCCTGTACATAAGACTTTGGCTGAATTAGTTCTTTCCTCCTCTAACTTCTCCTTCACTGGCTGGAAGGATGCCCAGCCCTATTCTCTTTTTTGTCCAGCGATTGGCTGTAAGCTGTTATATTGGCATACCAGGAAACAATTGGGGAGCAGTGTTTTCACAACATTGAGGTAGGAGATTCTCAGAACAAGGATTGTAACCGTGTTCTGTATGGTATGGGGTTACACAAATCAGCATTTGAATTACACAATAAAATCATGCCTACAGTTATCTTGTATTTTATTGCTAATATCCACTTATAAGTGAGTATATACCATGCCTTGTAGGCTTAGATTTTTCACCAAACCTACTTTATTTAGGGTTCTTAAGCACCTTTACCTCCTTTCTAACCCTCTCCCCAAAACCTCAGATAGGAGATTGGTATGGATAAGGGCTGTAGACCTCTTTTATCTACTTCCTGCTGATTAGGGTAGATGGTTCTTTAGGGGATTAAAAAACTCAGTCTTCAAGATACCGGTAGTCCAGTCCAAAAGCCAACAGCAAGCAGCAACATGATTCAGAAGATCAGGACAAGTCAATGAAAGCCACAAGATTCAGTTGGGTTGCCCCGAGAAGTTCTCTAGAATGTCCCTTTCTGTGAAGTTGAGTGTCAAAGCATGAAGATCAGTGTAGTGATGTTAATCCAAAGAGTGATGTCTCAATGTAAGTAGGCCTCTATATATCAGCTCTCCTCAGAATCCACCCACAGATGTTCTCAGCTGCCCAAAGTCACAACTCTAGCATGGTAGAATTTAGAGCAAAACGTCACATGCCCAGCTTGCAGCAAAACATCACACACATGACAAAACTGAGTCTTCAAAGAAACCAGAAACTTCCACTTCAATGCCTGTCTTTCTGGGTTTGGATTACCTCACTCAGGATGATATTTTCTAGTTCTATCCATTTGCCTGAAGATTATAGGATGTCTTTGTTTCTAATAGTTGAGTAGTAATCCAATGTGTAAATGCACCACATATTTTTATCTATTCTTCTGTTGAGGGGCATCTAAATTGTTTGCAGTTTCTGGTTATTATGAATAAAGCTGCTATGAAAAGGGTTGAGCAAATATTCTTCTGATATGGTGGAGAATCTTTTAGGTATATGCCCAGGAGTGGTATAGCTGGGTCTTGAGGTGAAACTATGCCCGATTTTCTGAGAAAGCACCAGATTTATTTCCAAAGTGGTTGTACAAGTTTACATTCCCACCAGTGATGGAGATGTTTTCCCCTTTTTTCACATCCTCACCAGCGTGGTGTACTGTCACTTTAGTTTTTGATCTTAACCATTCTAATGGGTGAAAGATTTAATCTCAGAATGGTTTTGGTTTGCATTTCCCTGATGACTAAAGAAGTAGAGCACTTTTTAAAGTGCTTCTTAGCCATTAGAATTTTTCTGTTGAGAATTCTGTTTAGTTCTGTACTCCATTTTAAATTTGGGTTATTATTTTGTTGGTGTCTACCTTTTTGAGTTCATTTTATGTGGGATAATAGTCCTCTGTTGGATGTAGGGTTGGTGAAGTTCTTTTCCCATTCTGTAGGCTGCTGCGTTGTCCTATTGACCATGTCTTCTGCCTTACAGAAGTTTTCTAGTTTCAGGAGGTCCCATTTACTAATTGTTGATCTTAGTGCCTGAATTGTTGATGTTCTGTTCAGGAAGTTGTCTCCTTTACCAATGCACTGAAGTCCATTCCCGACTTTCTATTCTGTTAGATTTAACATATCTGTTTTTATGTTGAAGTCTTTGATCAACTTTTTTGATCACCTTTGACCTGAGTTTTGTGCAGGTTAATAAGTATGTATATATTTGCATTCTTCTACACATAAACATCCAGTTAGACCAAAAACACTTGTTGAATATGCTATCTTTTTTTCTTACATGGTTTTGGGTTCTTTGTCAAAAATCAAGTGAACATGGGTCTCTGCATTTATTTCTGGGTCTTCAGTTTGGCCCACTGATCAACCTGTCTGTTTTTATGCCAATAACCATGTGGTTTTTATTACTATAGCTTTGTAGCGCAGCTTGAAAACAGCAATGGTGATACCTTCCTTTTACTATATAAGATAGTTTTAGATATCCTTTTTTGTTTGTTTGTTTGTTTTTCATATGGAGTTGAGAATTGTTCTTTCAAAGTCTGTAAAAATATTGTCTTCAATGTATTTCTTCACAGACTTGTTGTTTTTGTCACACAAGTCTTTTTCATGCTTGGTTAGATATTTTATATTATTTGTGACAATTGTGAAGAGTATTGTTTCTCTAATTTTTATCTCAGCTTGTTTATCATTTGTATAAAGAGGACTACTGACATTTTTTTTTAAGTTACTCCCACTTTGTTGAAAGAATTTATTAGCTGTAGATTTCTCTGGTAGAATTCTAGTGGTCACTTATGTATACTGTCATACAATCATAATCTGTGAATAGTGATACCTTGACTTCTTCCTTTCCAATTTGTAACCCCTTAATCTTTTCTAGTTTTCTTATTGCTCTAGCTAGAAATTCAAATGCTACATTGAATAAATGTGGAGAGAGTGTGAAGCCTTGTTTATTCCTCATTTTAGTGGAATTGCTTTAAGTTTCTATACATTTAATTTGATGTCAGCCATTGGCTTTCTGTATATTGCCTTTTTGTGTGTTTATAAATGTGACTTGTATTCCTGAACTCTCAAAAATTTTAACATGATGAAGTGGTTTTGTATTTTGTCAAAGGCTTTTTCAGCATCTAATGACATGATCATGTTTTTTTTTTTTTTTCTTTCCTTTCAGTTGGTTTATATATTGAATTACATTGACGGATCTTTGTATATTGATCAATTCCTGTATTTTGGGATGAAGCCTACTTGATCATGGTGGATGATGTTTTTGATGTGTTCTTAGATTCGGTTTGTGAGTATTTTATTGAGTATTTTGCATTAATGATCATAAGGAAAGTTCTTCTGAAATTCTCTTTCTTTGTTTAGTCTTTGTGTGGTTTAGGTATTAGGGTGACTCATAGAATGAGTTTGGCAATGTTTCTTGTGATTTCTTGATTTTTTTATGGTGGAATAGTTTGTGGAGTATTGATTGGTATTAGCTCTTCTTTGAAAGTCTGATAGAATTCTACACTAAAACCATCTGGCTTGAACTTTTTTGTTCATTTGTTTGTTTGGGTTGGGAGGCTTTTATATTTCCTTAGTGGTTACAATATTATGTACATTGTTTATCTGATATTGATTTACCTTTGGTAAGTGAAATCTATCAAGAAAATCATCCATCTCATTTAGATTTTACAATTTTGTGGAGCATAGGCTTTTGAAGTAAGACCTAATGATTCCATGGATTGCCTCAATGTTGTTGTTATGTCCTCATTTTATTTATGATTTTGGATATTGTGTTTCTGCCTTTTAGTTAGTTTGGCTATAGCTTTTTCTATCTTGTTGATTTTCTCAAAGAACAAGTTTTTGATTTTGTTGATTCTTTGTATTGTTCTCTTTCTTTCTAAGTTGTTGATTTCAGTCCTGAGTTTGAGTATTTCCTGCCATTTACTTCTCTTCAGTTTGTTTTCTTCTTTTTGTTCTAGAGCTTTCAGCTGTGCCATTAAGTTGCCAGCATTAGATCTCTCCAATTTCTTCATAAATGCACTTAGTGCTTTTAGCACTGCTTTCATTGTATTCCATAAGTTTGGGTATTTGTGCCTTCATATTCATTGTATTCTAGAAAGACTCTAATTTCTTTTTTTTTAATTTCTTCCCTGACCCATTGGTCCTTTAGTATAGAGTTGTTCAGTTTTCATGAGTTTGTAAGTATTCTATTGTTTCTGTTGTTGTTGAAGTCCAGCTTTAATCCATGGTGATCTCATAAAATATAAGGCGTTATTTCAATTTTTTTATACATTTTGAGTCTTGCTTTGTGACCAACTATTTGGTCAATTTTGAAGGAGGTTCTATGAAGTACTGAGAAAATTTACATTTTGTGTTTTGGTGAAATATTCTGTAGCTATCTGTTAAGTTTATTCATAACTTCTGTCAGTTTCATTATTTCTCTTTGGTGTCTGTATCTATAACCTTTCCATTGGCGAAAGAAGGGTGTTGAAGTCTCATAGTGTGTAGGGTTTGATATATGATTTAAGCTTTAGTAATGTTTCTTTTAAGAATGTTGATATCCTTGAATGTGGGGTATAGATATTCAGAACTGAAATGTCTTCTTTGTGGATTTTTCTTTTGATGAGTATGAATTGTCCTTCCCCTTATATCTTGATTAAGTATGGTTGAAAGTCTGTATTACTAGATACCAGAATGGCTATCCTGCCTTGCTTTTTTGGGTTATTTGCTGAAAAAAAAAACAAACAAAAAAAAACAACAACAATAACAACAACAAAAACTTTTTCCAGCTCTTTACTCTAGGGTAATGTCTATCTTTGTTGCCTTGGTGTGTTTCTTATCTTCAGTAGAATGACAGATCCTGTTTTCACATACACTCTGTTAGCCAGTGTCTTTTTATCGGGGAATTGAGTCAATTGATGATTAGATATTAATGACAAATGATTTAATTCCTGTTATTTTGATATAAGTGGTGTGAGTTTCTGTGTTTATCTGTGTGTTTGTGTGTGTGTTTGAGTGTGTATGTCTTTGTGTGCTCATTCTTTTTTTTTTTTTCTAGTATGGAGTTATTTATTTCCTCTGTTTTCCTTAGTAGAGTTAACTTTCTCTGGTGGAGTTTTCCTCCTACCATCTTCTGTAGGGCTGGATTTATGCATAGATATTCTTCGAATTTGGTTTTGTCATCATGTATCTTGTTTGCTCCATCTATAGTAATTAAAAATTTGGCTGAGTACTGTTGTCTGAGCTGACGTTTGTGATCCCTTAAAGTCTGCAGGACATCTACCCAGGTCTTTCTGGCCTTTAGAGGCTCGACTAAGAAGTTGGGTATAATTCGGATAGGTCTTCCTTTAAATGTTACTTGGCCTTTTTTCTTTGCAGCTTTTAATATTCTTTGTTCTGTACATTTAGTGTTTTGATTATTATATGGTGGGATTTTTTTTTTTTCTGGTCTAACCTATTGGGTTCTGTAAACTTCCTATATGTTCCCAGGCATCTCTTTCTTTAGATTGGGGACATTTTCTTCTATGATTATGTTATTTTTTTTTCTGGGCCTTGGAGCTGGGAATATTCTCCTACTTCTATTCCTATTATTTTTAGCCTTTGTCTTTTCACACTGTCCCAAATTTCTTCGATGCTTTGTGAAAAGAACTTTCAGATTTAACATTTTCTTTGACCAATGTATTGATGTCTTCAATTGTATCTTCTATGCCTGAGATTCTTCTGTTTCTTGTATTTTGTTGGTAATGATTTCATCTGTATTTCCTGTTCTCTTTCCTAGGTTTTTCACCTCTGGGTTCCCTTGTGTGCTTTTCTTTTCTTTTCTTTTCTTTTCTTTTCTTTTCTTTTCTTTTCTTTTCTTTTCTTTCCTTTTCTTCTTTTCTTTCTTTTCACTTAAATTTTCATTTTTAGGTCTTGAATTTTATTTATTTCCTTCACCTATTTGATTGTATTTTCTTGTATTTCTTTAGGGGATTTTTCCATTTTGTCTTTAAAGTGTCCATCATCTGTATAATATTTGATTTAAGGTCATCTTCTGCTTCATTTGCATTAAGATATGCAAGGCTTATTGTAGTAGATAGCTGGGCTCTGGTTGTGACATATTGCCCTGGCTCTTGATGATTGTGTTCTTACACTGGCCTTTGGCTATCTTGTTGTCTCTGGTGTTGGCTGAATGTTTCTGGTGAGGGAAGGACTCCTTGGAAGGCATACAAAGCCATGAGTCTGATAACGGAGCTCAGAAAACAGCACACTGCTCATTTTGGATGACTGTGCCCCAGGTGGACTAGGAAGGCCGGGGATTGGTGGGGAGGAGTCTACCCTGGATGTTTCTGGGGCCCAGCAGGCAGAGCCGCTGGCTGGATGATGGAGCTCAGGGGACAGAGAGACGCTCACCTCTGCTCTTTGTTTTCTTCTGAGAATAGTTCCTCATGATTCTCTACTCTAGGCATTACCCATGCTAAAACTTCTGTCTGTAATTGTGAAATCTCATCAAGTGTCACTCGTTTTTAAATATCTAATTGAAACAACTTTATTTCCATAGGTTTAAATGGCTTTTACTGCTTTCAAATTGAGTTATATTCAAGTATATTATAAACTAAATCATGTCTTCCAATTTTTGTATATTAATTCTCCCTCCATTGTGACTATTACTAAAAACTGAGTTCTTAGGACATAATTGAAGGTAAATGAGATTATAAGAGTGCTCTAAGCCAATAGAATATAATAATAAAGGAAGATTCTAATAATCAAATTTTTATGTTTAATATAAAGCCATATCAACAATCTGGTCTTTTAAAGTCAAACTTCTAAACTTGGTTGTAGATGTTCTAACCTCTAGAATTTATGGAAAATTATTATTTTTTTTTGTTTAGACTTCTAACACAGGTTGTTTTGCTGTGTGTGTTCTAGCTAGCAGACTTCTCCACACACACTGTTTTTTTTTTTAATCAGATATTAATCTCTTCCTTTCCTAATATCCAAACACTATGGATGAAAACTCTCAATGAAGTAAACTTAAAGCATAAGACTTAAAATATATGCTTAAAACACTTAAAACCTAAAACATAAGTACCTCAAGGAGAATTGCTCAGTGCAGTAATCTTTCTATTTTTCAACATGTCATAATGCATTACACAAAAATCAGTGCTTGATAAATATTCAATAAATGAATAAATGAATGAACAAACAAGAATCCAAGACAAAGAAATGGAAATAATACAAATGTCTTCTGGGGAAAACCAAGTAATTATAAAGATGAATGTTTCAAGATGGTTTTTAGGCCATGGGTCCATATTGTTTTATTTACGCACTTGAGCATATCCTTTATCAAGCCATTATCCATATTCAGGAATCATTTTAAATTATTATGTAAAAACACACTGTTTTTATCAGATATTAATCTTTTCCTTTCCTAACATCCACACACGACGGATGAAAATTCTGATAGAGCTGAAGATGAAAACCTCAACAGTTTCAAAGGAAATTTAAAAGTTTTCAGAGGGGCAAAAATGTAGTTTCCCTGCAGCTAAGTTCTTGCCAAGTGCATATCAGTATTTGTAATCTGGATAGCTGGAGTGTTTTTGTTTAGAAAACACTGAAGATGTTATGAATTTAAGAATGAGGAGGAAGGAAGTGTGTTGAATTAGCATATGCATGCTCACATCTGCAAGAGAGAGCTGAGAATGCTTGGAATATTATATCCTTACAAGGATGTGTGGGAAGGAAAGGAAATGAGTTGAAAATGGAGATCAGGGAGGGAGTATGGGATGGATGCTTCAGTCTGAAATAGCTTTTATTCTACCAACTTCTGCTCTTCCAGATTTTCTTCTGCAGTTACTCTTACAATGAAAATTTAGGTACTAATGACTGATGATTGTGCAGTCTTGCCATCATTAGTTTTCATGTGATTTGTTTGTAAGGCATACTCTGTTAGGAAACTATCTCCATCATTTTCATTACACACTTTCACATTAAAACCATATGAGCTATATGATTAGTCACTCCTGGCTGCTACAATTACCATCTATCCATAGAGGAGAAAGCAGTCCTCTTTTAGTCCATTTGTATAGCTACATTAAAGACTTTAATTAAGTTAAAAAAACAAAAAGCATCAATGCAATTTTTTTTCACTTATAGCTGTTTATGCTGAGAAGTCTGAAATTGAGGTTCTGGCATTCTTGTGGGATGAAAGCTGCCTCTCTTCCTACAATGGGGCTGTGTTGATATACTTGTCAGAGAGAAAAAAAAATTATGTCTTCATATCTAGAAGGGTGAGGGATCAGGAAGAGGAATGGACTCTCTGAGGCTGCTTTTATATTCATTCTTTAAGTGAACTGTCCACTTTCCCAAAGATCTTTCCAGTTATTGCTACTGGAATTTTGGATGAGTATGTACTCAGACCCAAGCATGTCCCATATAAGCTCGCAGGTATAAAATTTTTAGACATGATGAATTAGAAGAAAGAAAGTTGTCAGTTCATTTCCTTTATGAGAGTTGAGAAAACAGATACTGCTTATTTGTAAAATGTAAATAAATTCTTACTAAGAGTTCCTTCATAAATTCATTTGTTTATAAGATAATCATGTATCGGACATTTGCAACAGACAGGGTGAAAACCAGTGAAGTCAAGTAGTTTCTTCCTCTCTAGGAGCTCACTTTTAAACAAAGGAAAGAAAAAAGGAAAAGGGAAGAGGATGGAGGAAGGGCTGGGGAAGACAGGGGGAAACCCTAATACAAAGCAAGGGAACACTGCAGTTGTAGGATTTGCTTTTTTTTTTTTTTTTTTTTTTTTTAATCAATAATAGGTGTTACATTTTGTGTTAGGCATTTAAGGAAATTCTTTGTCCCCTTCTATTTTTTTTAATTGCAGCTTATACTTTGCAATTTAACACCATTGCTTCTCGAATAGTCTAATTTTGACTTGTAGTATAAACTGCAGACCAATAACTTTTTAGATCCCAATTCCCTTTCAATTTCCCTTTCATCACTAACAATCACCACAGCCCCCTACTGTTTCCCAAGAGTGCGGCATGTCAGAAATGTCTGTATTTCCTACCCTTCATGTAGCCATGGAATCACAATCAGACTGGAACATGCTTAGGAAAACAGAATCATTAAATTAGGGCCTAATGAAAGTCAGGCCATGGCAACCCCTAACATAATATCTCCTTTGAAAAAGAGAAATGATCATATGAAAAAAAAAGACAAAAATAGTGATTTCATCAAACATGCTATTCCAATTTCTCTTTCAACAGTTTGCATTTTTTTCAGCTATTTTTTTAAAGAGATTAGAAAATTGGACTAAAACCATTGCAGAATCACAGCAGTCGAATCTACTATAGTGGCCTCGAGCCAAGCATTTCCTATTATGAGTTTTGGCACAAGGTGTTGCTCTGAGAGTGTGGAGCTGCGTCTATGTAAGTCAGGCAAACCCACACTGCATTCTTTAGAAGGCATGGTCTTTATTAGGGTTTGGCCCTTTAGTTCACATAGAGTCTACATATTGGCATAGCTCTCCAAGGATTTAGTCAGAACTCTGTCCTAAATGCTACTTTTGGTCAGTGATATAATTATCTACACAGACCCAAATTACTTACATTGGAAATGTTAAAGTTTTATGTTTTACACATTCCAAAAAGGAAAGGGGGAAAAAGATGTTTTGGGTTTCTTGCTTATAAAAAAATGTCATGTATGTGATAGAATGGCCTCAGTTCAAAATAAATATCTACAGTACCAATCCGTAAGACAAAGTCCAGAATTCCTCCCCTCACCCCATGATTCGCATCATTTAACTAGGTGAGAAAATCATGAATGAATTCTCACATGGAGGTTTCAGTGCAAAGTGAACTTTTGCTGAAGAGACCTTTTGAAGTGAGAAAGCTTGAGAAGGAATGTTCTGCTGTACACTGGGAAAGAGCAGGCCTCTTGAAGACCGTCTGCTGGCACTGCCCTTTCTTGTTATTGCTGCCATTATGTGAACTGACAACCCTTTGCAAATGATTGATTTGGCTTTCATTACATCCTTGAGAGCTAAAGTACCTTTCTCCATTTCAGGTGACATAACTTCTAGTTGGACCTCCCTCCCTTTTCCTCTTGATGTTCCACATCTGGATGAGCAGCATCTTTAAGCATTGATTTAAGATAAAAATAAAGACCGAGTAGAGGCTATGGTTGGGATTTGTGTCTGTCTGTTAGTTTGGTTGGTTGGTTGGTTAGTTGGTTGGTTGGTTTTGTCCTTAATCCTCAATAGAAGTTTGTACTTCTGCACTTTTGCTTGTTAGTAAATTATGGGCAGTTATGTTTACATTCTGAACTAGAAGTGAAAAAAATGCACTAAAAGAACAAGAAATGCCATCCATTACCACCACCAGCAGCGGCAGCATCATGCAACCCACCTTTCCCATTGCCTAAACCTGCCATGTTCAAAAGGAAGGGTGAGAATGCTACTATATGGCAATCGTAATTATTTTCAGGGGTGTAAAGTGAGAATATCGTGTTTGTAAAGCCATATTTGCTATCCTGTTAAGATGAATTTTCATGCAGTTTTGAAGAATGCACAAAATGGCTCTACAGACATTGCAGGCCCTGTTGCTTGCGTAAAGGCACTAGATTAACTGATTGTCTTCAAAACAGCAACTGAAACTGTACTCCATATATTTGGTGAACATACAAGTCACTTGGGGCATTGTTAAAATGATTAAGTTGGCAATGAGGGTGAGATTCCCCTGCCTTGAAATTGACAAGAAGCTGCTGTTCTTGGACCACACTGTGTGTAGCAAAGGTTGACGAGTCCAGGGAGTCACCCCTTATCTTTCTATGTACAGCACACACACGCACAGTGAATGGGCAGAAAGGAGTAGGCGTTGGTCTTAACTTTAAGACTCATTTCTTGTATCTGTGCTTTATGTAGAGAAATCGAACAAGCCGCAGAGAAATATGCTTTCCAGAGTCTGAGAGTATAAATTTACTAAGGTGCTGTTCACTTGCTCTTACGGATTTTTATCGCTGGGTTGTGATAATGCTGTGAAAGCACTAACATGACACACAAACCTGAAGACTTGCATTGGATCCCTAGAGCCATGGTGGAAAAACATGAGTCCTCCAAGTTGTTCTCTGATCACTCCTCGTGCACCGTGGCACTTGTGCGTGTGCACACACACTCTCACAGAAATATTTTAAATTTTATTTTATTTATATATTTACTTACTTCAGCTTATTCACTTTGTATCCCCACTGCAACCCCGTCCCTCACTCCTCCCAGTCCCACGCTCCCTCCCTCCATCTTTGTCTTCTCCCCCTAGGCCCCTCCCCAAGTCCACTGATAAGGCAGGACCTCCTCTCCTTCCATCTGACCTTAGTCTATCAGGGCTCATCAGGACTGGCTGCATTGTCCTCCTTTGTGACCTGGTAAGGCTATAACCCCCAGGGGAAGGTGATCAAAGAGGCAGTCACTGTGCTTTCATTTTTTAAATGTACTTCCAAATGTAAAAATAAATTTGTTGTTATTTCTAGAACAAATCTATCACTATTGTAATTTTATACTAGAAACTCTTTAGTGTATTTCTGTGCTGAGATTGCTCTAACCAATCTTTCCCAAACAGCTATATTCTGTTTCCTCAGACTCTTGTTTTGAGGTTCTCTGAATTTGATTAACGTGATCACATAACGAGAGCAAGGACTTATGGCTGACCACCAAGAGCTGTGACTTCTACCTACCCCCTCAGACAAGTCAGATGCACAAGAAGGAAGCTAACATCTTTCGACAAAAACAGAGGGAGTAAGGGTCAGAATCATCTGGAGAAATTTCCCAAGTTACATATGCTTCCCTGCTGCACCCACACGCCTTTCCAAATATTAGAAGCTCCTGGCAGGAACATGGCTATTTTAATTTGGAAAATGGCCCAGATGTTTTGGATTTACCACCTCACCATCACCTCCACCTCCACCAAATTAAGGGTACAGAAATAAATGACACATTTTGATTCTCACCTTTTCATTTTGAATTTTCAAATAAGGCCATAAAATTCTAAAATTGTTTTGTGTTTTATTGTTCAGATACTTCAAGGACAGTACAGGATCCATGAAAATGGTTTTCCGGACCGCGAAGGGGAGGCAAGCCACGCAGCGTTATATCCCACAACACAGGTCAGCGCGACTCACCCCTGGCCGCAACGCGGAACGACTTGAGAATCTGAAAAAAGTTCTACGCCGTGATCCCCCACCGCAGACCAATTAGGTAAGAATCTACACATTATAGAGAACTGTAGTGATTTTAAATTTCCCCAGGTAGAGCTTACAAGGGGTTCTATGGGTTTGGGGATCAAACTCAAGCCAGTAAAGCTTGTGTAGCAAGTATTCTTACCTGCTAAGACATCCCACAAGCCCAGAAATGAAAAAAAAAGTTACACAACGCAAAAGAATGACCATACTAATTGGCAATGATTGGTATAGTATGAGTAAACCACCTAAAAATCCTGTCTTTAGAACAATCTAGACTGATTTATTTACTTTTTAAGAATTTTAACTTAAGGTTAATTTTATGTGTATGTGAATTTTGCTTATATATGTGTCTGTGTACCACATGAGTGCCTGGTGTGCAGAAAGGCCAGAAGAGGGCATTAGATTTCCTGGAATAGAATTACAGATAAATATTAGGTGCCAGCAGCTCCTAGCTGCTGGGAGTTGAACCCAGACGCATGCTAGAAGAAGGGCAAGTGCTCTTAACTACTGAGCCATCTCTCCAGCCCTGAATAATTACCTTCTAGTTAAAGATATTAACTCTCAGGTAAGCACTGAATGTTAGGAATTCCACTCTTTCCAGCGAGGCTTCAAATCTTATCTCTTGCTGATATGAACAATCTCTCAAACTATTAACAAATAACCATTATACATTTTATGTTTCTGCTTATGGACAGTAGAATGATGAGGAATAATATCAAGATATATGAATTAATCCACCTTAATATATACATTAAGGGACACAGACCTAAGCAAATTCATGCTAAAATATTTAATAATGCCAATGGCACTGGAAAATATAGTTATTCAGTCTTTTCACTTAACCTCATGATTTTGTTTATTTGCTTATAATCCAGTTGTAGGTGAATGTATATACACACACTCATCAAATACCTCTCAGAGGAAGTAGATCCACTGAAAACCACAAAAGAATAATTCTAGATCCCTCCATTTTCCTACCCCTTTGAATCCAAAAAGGAATGCAAGAATGCAACGCACAGGAAGGATAATTCAGCCATACAATGTGCAGCTGTGGGAGACAGGTCTATAACTCTCAGTAACATTTCTGAGCATCTTGTGACTGGAGCCACTGGTCATCTCTACCCCTGCACTGTATTTCAAGAATGTTTGCATAGCTAGCAAACATTTGTTTGATTTGTTGTTGTTATTATTTAATGTTTTCAATTGATTATTTGGAAACCTCCTATCATGCATCACAATCATGTTCACCTCCCAATTTTCTCCTCTCCAACCCTTCCTCCATGACTTACATCTCCCCCCACCAAAGAAACAAAACAAAACAAAAAGCAAGTTCATGTTGTGTTGTCTATATAAGCAGTAGAGATGGTCAAATTCCTAGTAGCCAGACTCTCAAGGGAAGATGAGCCTTTTCCCACCAGCATCCATGCCAGAAGCCATCAACTGAGGAGAGCTATCTACATCAGGAGGGAAATGCTGCAGCTCTCTCATGAGGGATAAGCCCAGGGACATAAGCCTGGATTCATGGATATCCTCATGGGCTTCATTGGTAACATGGGCAGCAGACATCAACACGGTCCTTGTCAGTATCAGGACCACTGATCTCATGGTACTTAGTGTCTTCATGGACCACGGGCGGACGTCAACATGGACTCAGGTAGTTACTTATGCCACTCACTTCAGCAACCCCCCCCCACTCCTGAGACAACAAAGTCCAAGGTCATTACCAAGATACCAGTCAGAAGCACAACTGTATACATCCACATGGATCTCAGGCTTCATCTCATCCTGGAGCAGCAGCATGAACCATAGACACCAACATGGCATCCATTGGCATTGTGGACTATGGTAGTCCTTCAAGAAGGTTCAATCCTAAAAGTGAAACCTTCCTCATCTCAGCATTCCATCATTGCCCAGAGCCAGAAGGCCTCTAAAGCCAGGCATCAAGCTCAAGGTATGAGTCTGCATCTGTGTAAGTTCTAGATGGCTGTACACAATCCCACCAAACCCCTCCTTCCCGTATTTGTTCTTCATAGTGGTTCTGGGGCCCTGGGTGTCTTCTACCAGCCCACTGCTAACATTCTTAAAATATTTCTTCCCCATAGAACAAGAAGACATTGTGAGTCACCAATGGCAGTTTCTTGAGACTATTTTCAGCATATTCATAATGTCATTACCCTAAGAATCAAGGAGAAAGTGTGACCTCAGCTTCCTACTCAAAGAGGCCCAACTCCTGATTGAATGAATTACATTACAGACTGAAAGTGTACCTACGCCTATTCCTACATATGCAATAAGCCACAGATCAGCATGTTTTCAGGGGGTCACATTCAAATGACCCTGCAGTTCAGGAAGCTGTGATATGCTCTCTGTATCCAGTCCCACATTCCATTTCCCACATTCCCATTTTCTGTGACCTGATGTGCATTATCTGCACTCTTAGAGGAAAGTAGCCTGCACTCACAGAAGTGCCTCACCATTTGGGTTTTTTGTCTTTGTGACATAGACAATCTCCTCTCTGAGAAGCATAGATTCTCCCCTCTCACTTAAAACTGAGCTGTTGCCAAGAGTGAGCTCCTGAGTCACAATGGCCTTGAGACACAGCCTAGTGTTCATCAGCTGGAACCCAAGGCTTAACATGGCTGGGCTAGGAAAATGGTTCAGGAGGTAAAGAAATTGCAAAAGCATAGCAACTAGAGTTTGGAATCCCAGAACCAGTGTAAAAGCCAGACAGGAGTGATGACCAGCATGCAATTCATGTTCAAGGGAGGTTGGAGACATTTGGGATTCTCAGCGTAAGACTAGACTAGACAAAGTGATAAATATGTGAACTCGGGGTTCTATGAGAGACCTTGTCTCCATATATAATGTGGAAAGTAATTCAGAAAGACAACCATTTTAAGCTTTGCATCTTAAATACATGTGTACACATGCCACACACATCCGAATTCACATATACATAGTCATGCAAACTACTCATTTATGTGCAAGATAAAAAGAAGAACCCAAACGTACCCCCTATGCAGTATCCATCACATATTTAATCATATATCACTAGTTTTGGAACATTTTGGCTTTATACAAATAAGTTGTAGCTATCTCTATGTGGAAAGTTTATCTTCTCCTCCTCCATGTATAGAAAGGCCAGACTGAAGGGCTAGCCATTAACAGAGGATCATGAACGTCTGTGCTGATTTCATTGACTTAGGGACTAAAATGAAGGGTAATGACCATTGCAGTTGCGGCTGTCCAGCTTCAGCTACAGCTATGAAAACTCCAGACTAAATATGACTGATTACTTCAGCGTACAGAATCCAGTCATTATTAAAGTCTTAGCTATTCTTCCTTTCATGGAGTGCTGTTTTTCAAGACTAGCAGTCATAGAAACCAGTAGATTAGTAAATTAAGGATATCCGTTTTTGGATCTGTGAACCTCAGATGTAAGTCACAGCAATGGATCAAACTGTATGAATCACTCATGTGGTTGTCTGTTGTAAGACCTCATTCTCAGAGAAGATTGAGTAGAACCAAACTGCTGATCAAGGCTAAAATGTCCAAATTGCAACATTGTTGCCCAGATCCATCATGCAACCAGATGGCAAACTATCCATCATTGTAGGCTGGCAACAAAGTAAAGGCTCTCATGTCTCAGATACGGAAATTATTAATGCATATTAGAGGCCACTGTTCCTGCCAAGATTGACCTCTTGTGGTAAGAAAACCCAAAACCATAGAACATGGCTTCCAGTCATTCCTAGTAAAGGGTATTGGACTGTTTGACAATTCAAATAGCCATGAACAGTGTCTCATTGTTAGAAACATTTTGTCAGGTGACTATATTGCCTTTAAGGACCATCAACCAACTTCAGTCATACTACCAAAGCACTTGAGCTAACATATGCTATAATGGTTTTAGTTTCTGAACTAGCTATATTATGTTGTTTCATTCAAGGTACTTAGTGAGATCAAATGTGCTGTGGTATCTTCAAGCATGTTATAAACTTAAACGTAGAGCTCCCCCTTCCCATATCAACTTAGAATGATTTCTGACTTCACTTTCCTCATCTTCTCATTAATATAACAGTGTGGCAGTATAACAGTATAACACAATGTCACGGACCCTGAAAGAACATAGGCCTCAGTCACTTTCTGGGTAATAATCAAGGTAGGTAGAGAGAGGATGATAAAAATATAATCTGAAAACTCATGATTCTTCCCTGACCATTCAAGGACTTAGTTTTCTTCTTGCCCTACACAGCAGTGCTGCATGAGCTTTCTTGCTTTCCAAGTATATCAAAAGTGACTCCAGTTGATTCAAAGCTAATTTGAGCTTGGTTATTTAGAGTTTCTTATTGGAATGATATGACAGGGCATCATAAAAAAGATAGCCATGTTATTGATCAAACTTCTGTACAGGCTTCCTATAATAACTCAAATGGCTAAAAATGGGGTCATAATGGGAATTATCATTTAACAACAAAATGTTCTACATTTTGCATATGACTCTTATGAATAAAAGGCCTATGTAGAAAATTAGAACATATAAAATGTTCATGTAAAATAATGACTCTTAAAGACAAAAATGCCATCTTTTGAGTAGAGAATGTAAACTTCAATATTGAAGATTTCTAAGAGGATGGAGAGAGAATGGTAGATAAAGAGGAGAGAGAAGAGAAAGCAGAGAGAGAGAGAGAGAATTCTTCCTTGTCTTTGTCATTTTAGAATGTCTCCTGTAGACTAACTCTAGAAGGAAAGGGTCCTATATGCTTAATGCAATGACTTCTAGATCTCTTGTTCCCCAACCACACTGGCCAACTATGACTCAAATGACATGCAATTTCTTACATGGTTAGATCCAGTTCCTACACTTTAAACTCAAAATATTTATGAACATTCTTGTCCCTTTTTTGTTGTCAATATATTGTCATATCTAGTTTACTCTTCAGAGTAGACCAAGAATGACACTACTAGGTCACTCTGCAGAGTAGAAAAAGTAGATAGATAGCAGATGATGTGGACAAATGGGAGATTATGTTTGTTCCTGTGATAAAAATGGATTAATGCCCCCTGGAAAATGAATTAATGTCAATAATCCAGTTTAAACCAAGAATCCCAAAGATTCGGGGTCAACATAGAGTCAACGTCACCCTGTGCCTCCATATTAAGGAATGTTCACTTGGACTCAGCTTGGGATACAAGTTATACTTCATTCTCAGATCAGCGTATGAGCTCACACAATCTATTTCTGGCACGGAAGTCAGGCAGTACTTGTTTTGCTTCCCTCCCCAAAACAATGATTTGTACCTCAGGAATGGGAACAGGAGATCTTGAAGTATTTAGGGAAACAATATCAGCATGTGTCATATGCAATGGATAACTACACAAATTTCTCCATAAGCATCTAACTTTGGTTGCTCATCAGAGCCTCCTGATGTGACTTTTTAATTTATGACCTCGGGTTGCATATTAATCTATATAACTACATCATTCAACTAGAAAATGCGGGAAATAGATTGCTCCTGACTTAGTTGAAAGAAATAATCCCAGACTCTGCCTCAGTCCTCAAAGGTGTTCAGTTCAGCCTCTGTGCATTGTTCAGTTTCATCTTGGATGATAGAATTGTTATAGATTTTCACCAGTGGAACAAGATGGAGTTTTGCAGTACCTAATGCATCTTGCTGAGCCTTGATTAATGCCTCAAGCTGAGAGAGAAAGTTAATTCTGAAATTTAAGGACAAAGCCACCTGGAGTTTTAAGAAAGACCAACTGGTTAGTTCCAGGAATTTAACTTTAATACCACTGCCCTTACCCAGATGCCCTGAGTTCTGTAGATAGTAACTTTAATTAAATGCTATATAATAAAAATTGAATGGAATTGGTTGTAGTTTTGTCAGGCAGATAAATCAGAGTGGCTAAGAAATTTCACTAGAAGCCACAAAACTATAGGAATGAAGTATGGATGGAGTTGAGAGATGATTCTTTCTTAGTGTCCTATTATTATTATCATCACTATTTTTTATGAATCACAAGTAGAGAAAGGACTTTCCTTTTGCATGACCATCTTTTCAAAATCGTTTGTTTTGTATTGAATTCATTTCAGATCATTCTAACATCTTGATGACATTTTAACTGGTCATGTTGCTTCTGTGCTTAGCTTCCTGTATTATGTATTTGCATACAGACTTACTATCTATCTACTGTATGTATCTATCTATCTAATCATCTATCCATATATCCATCTATCTTTAAAATGTATGGCACTAACTGATGAACAAGTACTCAACACATGAGCAAATGATGGGCAGTACCTTCCAGATTTCAGACTACCTCATTTGCAGTGTTTTGTTTTTAGTGCACTGTACCATTAGTATTACGTGTGTCATATAAATTAAGTTGTTCATCTGAGGATACATTAAATATTTACAGAAGGACAAAACATAAGCATATTATATTACTCATTATAATGATGTCTATAAAAATCAAATCGTATAACCACTCAAAATTGCTAAACTCAAGATAAGAACACAGGGCATTTTTTCTTAGTAGAAATAAGTTAGGAATACTTCTCTCAAAATACAGTTTTATGGGAATTTCAGCATTTATCCATTTAAGTTTTATTTCTGACAAAACTTATTTATATAGCAAATTAAGGTCTTTTAATCTCAAAAATAAACTTGGAAGTTTCTAAGGCAGTGTTATAGATAAATTCCATTGATCATATGGAGTAGTGGTCCTTCCGCTTGAAGATATCTTAATCATTACAGAGAAGTTGTACTGTGAGAAATCAAAGCTTCAGTTCTTCTTTTCTTTGTGTTCAGTTTTTTAAATCATTAAAACACCTTAGTAAGTATATGAAACCTTTGTCTAAATACATTTTAAAAACAGGGAAATAGTGAGTATTTAAAAAATAATTTTTAGTTTTTGTGTGTGTGGGTTTGAATTTGTATGTTGGGGAATACTTGTGACACAACCATGGAGGTCAGGGGACAATTTTATAGGGTTGGTTGTCTTCTTTTACCTTTGCATGCATTCCAGGAAGCAAACCCAAGTTCACTGTGTTTTTTTTGTTAAGTAATTTTACCTTCTGAAACACTCCAAATTTTCTCAAATTTAATTTAAAATAACATTTACTATCATTATATATGTGTGTGTATGAGTGAGCTAAAGAGATGCTGGATAGATATACAGATAGATAAATGATAGATTGATGATACATAGATAGGCGATAGAAAGATGCTAGATCAGTGATAGATGCTAGAGATAGAAAAAAGATAGATAGATAGATGGATAGCTGATAGATATATAAATAGATTAATAGATGATAGATGATACACAAATGGACAACTGTGTGCCTGAGGAGATCAGAGGACAACTTTGAAAAGTAGGTGCTCATTGTGCCAGGGGCCCAGGGATTGCCTTGTGTGGCAAGCATTTTTATCTGCTGAACCATCTCTTGCTCCTGAAAATTAATTGTAGGTGTACACTCTTAGAGAACTTACTTACATGTACACGCAGAGTCAGCATTTCCAAAGATACAAAAAGTAAGGAAGTAAATCTTCAAGTGCTCATATTCTCTTTACTTCTGGTACTGCAGAGAAGTGGGTGGAAAGAGGAACAAAACTCAATGGCTAAATTACAAGCAATTTGTTTGGATTTTTGTTTTTGTTGTTTCTCTAAATAACATACTTCCTCCAAGGCATTGGGGATATTTTAATAACTTTTAACTGTATTCTCTCTATGAAGTGACTAATCAGCCAGCACTTACAAGAGTAATTTAATGAAATGAGAAAAAGTAGTTAAAGAATTTATTAAGTCTTGTATTCTAAAGTGTTCAAAAAAAATTCTATGTTAGATAAGATGGCTCACATAAGTAAGAATGACACATAAGTCTAAGCAGGTATGTGTCTATCATATTCTCAAATTGAAATAAGAGAATGGCAGAACCTAAAAGATTCTTAGTCATTGAATGTCACTTGAAACTCAAATTGATAGACTGAATGGCAGCAAGGACTTAACTACAGAGATTATTTTTTAAAGAGCATGAAACTGCCCAGTTCCTCTGAGAGTATTTGGAGTCGTTATGTCCTTCGAACAACCCATAACGATGCCCCACATCACGCTATCACTGTTATTCCGAGGGACATTCAGGAAATCACTCAGCAATGGCTGACATGTATTAGAAGGTTTTCCATGCAAGCCAGTTTTCAGATCTCCAACCAAACTGAGGAGTTTAAAATGATGGGTAATATGCAAATGTCATAACAAACACTAAACCCCAAGGCACCCTAACAAGTTGATTAGCTATGCCTAATGTAAGATCAAGGCAGAGCCTGAATTCTTGGATTTGTTAATTAATGTAACAAATATTTGTTCTGTTCCTACTGTGTTCCAAGCCCTGTTCTAAGCACTTAATGCATCTAATCTTACTTTATCCTCAAGAAATATAAAACAAATCAAGGCAAAGATTTTAGGTGTGTGTGATAGGAAAGGACTCTTTGTCATGCATCTGAATTTACCTCCATCCCTCTCTACATAAATAAACAATAGTTCATCAAGTAATTAGTTTAAGAAATGAAAAATTACTATTCCATGCAGCTTATGACCACAATCCCATTACATGAGTGTCCCAATTACTGAAGACTTTTCTATCCTAAATATTATCATAAGTCAGTCTCAGGCTGCCAGAACGAGGCTGTGAGGCAAGCTCGGGACCAGGCCTTGCAACCCAGCAATTCCTTACCGTCTTCACTAAGCTCCAATTCAGGGTTCCTCGCTTGTTGTTTATTATTGCTATCATTGTTTATTATTATCATTATTTACAGTCTTACTTTGAAGTGTTTATTGTCAAGGCTACTTTGGATTTTTACAAATGTTCTTCACTTAAAAAGGGAAGAAATGCACATACCTATACATGTGTATGTACCTCCCAGGAATTCCATACTAGACGGTTGTTTCTGTTTTTGTTTCCGTTTTTCTTTGAAGTGATGTTAATATTCAACAGCTCTGGTACAGACATCTCCCTTCAGTGAACCGCTTCTCGTTGGGGACAACAGTAAAATACTGCAAACGCTGCAGGGTTTTAATGTGTGCAAATGCCACCATGATGTCAGTCTTTTAATACCTTAGTAAAAGCTGTATGCGGGACTTAGAATATTTCAAAGTTGTCTTGGACTGCATCCAAAAAATAGGTCAGCTACCTTAATCCCAGGAATAAGTCATTGTCACTTAATCACATGTGTCAGAGAATAAAGGCAAAACATTCCCAAGATGATTCATATTCCATTGGGAGAAACAGCATCCCTTCTTTCAGGGATGTTGGCTGTATTGTTATGGATTCTCATGTCATTGCTTGGTCTTCAAGTTTATTGACTGAAAGTCCCCATTTTGAGTACCTAGGAAGGTACCTGAGAAACAGAAAGCAATATAATTTAAACATAAGGCAAAGCTATAAATAAGACACCTTTTCTGAGATATAAATATTTCCTTTTCGAGTGTAATCAGCAAAAGTTTACAAATTGTAAATGTGAACTTCAAGCTGATATTTTTTTCTGACACAGTTCTATAGCAAGTGTTACTTTTGTGTATAAACTCTTCTCAAATTCCTCCTTATGACTATACGATTTGTCTAATATGACCAATGTACTTCTCTGTAATCTCTAACAAATTTTATCTTGTAACCAAGGTTTCATGACATCTATCATTAGTGTAATTTTTACATAAAATTATTTGCAGTATTAGAACTTATAAAGTAATTCAAATATCCATTGGATTTTTATCCTTTTCTTTACCATGAGAGCACAGGGTTGTACAACAAAAAGATTATGAAGTCAGTCCTTCTTGAATTTAGAATGCACCTGGAAGCCTCGTTGCCTATACTACTATTTGCAAGTCAGTCAAGGTGAAGCTTTTTGTGGAAAAAGGGATGAGGTTTAAGTGACTGAGATTTACCCAGCATCCTTTGCAAATATGACTTTGAGATTAGTTTTATAACACATATAGTATTTTGTAATTTTCTCTGATAGAGGGTGGGTCAAATATGTAAAACCATTTCATAGCATATGGGTTTAAAAATAAATATGACATCTTGGAGCAACTTGAAGGTCAACCAGATGAAGACTGGCATGTAGGAACTGAGCCCTCTTTAGAAATGGATGTTTTCACCTTTTGTTAAGAAACAGAGCAGATGACACTGAGCCATCAGGTAACTTGGGTCCAGGATAGTGGCTAAGCATTTTATGTGGAATCCAGACCTTTATTTAGGTTAATGATCATGCCTTTGGCCAATGACTTAAGAACAAAAGAGTTATGTGTCTTTTCCCTAGTGGAGATTTTAACAGGTACTATGTGGTATGTGTCACACCCTGTGATCATGACACTCTGTGTTGGGATGAACTCCTTCTGAATTTTTAGAAGGAGTCTTCCTGCTGACTTTGCTGTCATAATCTGTGTGGAAATATATTATGTCAGAATACTGATGAACTTTTTGAGGTTGTTACTGCAGCAAAGCTCGGCCTATAGAGGTAAATAAAGTTCCAGGTGCTTTTGCAAGCTCTTCATATAACTCAGATTTGTAGAAAAGATTTACTCTGAGAAAACTTTTGACATGAACAAATGAGAGTGAGTATAAATTTCCACGGTACTAATAATTTTTAGAACAACATAAGTTTTAGTAATAACAACTATACTAGCCATCTGGTAACATTTGTGAAGAGAGGATTCTTTAGAAAATAATTTATTGGGTTTTTTTTAGATAGCTCATGGGGTAAAATTGCCTGCTGCAAGGTCCTGATGACTGGACTACCATCTCAGGAATCCCCAGTGAAAGGAAAGAACTAATCTCAAAAACTTGCCCTCTGACCTACACATTCTCACTGGGTCACATGCATACCCCCACATCAAACAAACAACAATAAAGAAAATACATTTAGAAGAATAAATTTATTTCTAAATAACCCAACGTCTCCTACCTAGAGAGAGTTTATTTGAAATGTATACAGGCTTTTTATTTTTCTTAAGGATTTAAACTGATTAATCATAGAAAAAAGTCAACCATCATCTTGTCCTTTTTCTGACATCATCATGATCAAGAGGCAGATATTTGAGCCAGGAATCTTATCAACAAAATAATTATTTTATTCATAAAGGAACTATAATGGGATTTCAACAATTTAGATACAATTTAGTATGTTCATGAGGTCCTGAGACATCTTTCACACCTTCAATCTCACTTCTTGCTTTATGAGAAAGAAGCCACTGGAGAAGACCAAAGAAGTTCATCCCCAATACTACTGTTGCTGGCTGGAAGTCAGGGTTGAAGACAAACATTACTCACAGCTTTAGAACCTTGGAGTTCACTGCTGGATGGTTTAGGTATTTTCCCTCCATTTTTGTCATCTATGATCCTCTGGATTACTGGATACATAACTGTTAATACAGTAATCTTACATAACTGTTAATACAGTAATGTCTTATAAAAAGAATTTTATTGCAACCCAAATCAAATTTCTGTTATCATTAGCCCCTGTGGTGACTTTTGGAAGCTGTATTTAGTCAACTAAATAATGCTGAGAACAGGACAGTTTTGCCCAGGCAAGAACACTCCAGTTGGTTATCCAATACCAAATACCATAGTCATCCCTGAAAACGTGCATACAAGTAATATTATACAGATTGAGCAGGATCTACTTATATATTTAGACATACACACACACACACACACACACACACACACCCCACCCCCACCACCAATTAAAGAAAAAGAGGTTCAGAAGAGGAACATGATAAAATTATATTAAAATCTCCAAAAAATATACATTAAAAGTTTTTTGAGCCCTAATCCCAATAACATGACTCACATATCCCACCATTACAAGCGAATGGAATTTCATCTTTTCATTGTTGTAACGTGCTTAAATAGCCTCTCTGTTGAGACCTACTTTATTTCTTAGCATAGCTATGGCTTCTCTGTTAAGATCTGCTGAGCTGAGCCTTTAGTCTATCAGAAGCCATTTTGCCTCCAAGTCTCCATTTTGATTATGTCTCTGTGATTTCATTTCTCAAACTTTGTATACTTTGTTACCTGGACACCCTATGAAGTCCCCCAACTGCAGAACCAATCAAACTAAAGGTTAGTTAGAAAAGCTTTATCAAGCTAGTCAAAAGGATGTAATGTTGATTCCTACCCCTGGATACTTGGTTGTGTTTTTGTTACCTGGTTGTTACCTAGTTGCAGTTTGTTTCCTACCCCTGGTTACAGTTTTGTTACCTGATTGCTACCTGGTTACATTTATTATTATTATTAATTTTGGATTAAAAACTTGCCTTAGGAGCAGATCAATGTCAAAGTTTGGTTCCGAGTCCAGATTATGGTGCTGACCTGTCAGTTTCTGTTTAGTGTTCAATAAACATCTGTTGATTTGACTCTGGTGTCTGAGTGGTCAGTGAGCAGCTTATACCTGAACCGATAACATTCATCATGAGGCGGCCTTTTCTTCCTAAGGTCTTTTATAAAGAAATTGATATGGTCTAGTGTCCTCCTGATTCTTACAGTGAGTATGAGAGTAAGTAGGGAAAAGGAGGCACTCTCTACCCAGCAGCTTCTTTCCTATTCACACCAAACCCCTGACTGGATTTTTGCCATTTTTGAGTTGGCCAAGGTGAAACTGGCTTGAGTTGCTCCATATCTTAATGAGTCCTTGGATTGAAAATCGTTTGCCTGATAATAAACCTTTCTTAACTAATTTTGTGTAAGGTAAAGGCAAAGCAAAAGTTAGTGTTTCAGAGACTCTGTTTTTTTGTTGTTGTTGTTGTTTGTTTGTTTTGTTTTTTGTTGGTGCTCCTCAAACTGTGACATTTGAGCCTTCCTATCTGAAAACTTGAATAGAACAGAGAGCCGCAACTTAATATGTCAATGCTAGTGTTTTGCTTATGTCAATTTTTCAAATGGGAAAAAAAATGAACCAAGGCTGATAACAACAACAAAGACCTTTCACTCTTCTACTTAGGAAAATGTAAAAAGACATTATTAAATTTGTTCAGCTGTATCTGTGGTCCTTTTTGAGGGAGGGCAGAACTCAGTCTCCCTCTAGTGCTATGCTGCTGACTTCCCTTAAGGAAATTAGAATTTAAAGTAATCAAACAATTTATTGAATCTCTACACCCAGGTACCTCTTACTCAGTATCACAATAACAAGACAGATTCAGAGGGTTAAATTAAGGAAAGTGGGTGACATAGGATCAATAGCACTACGAGAAATGCACAAGACTGGCTGTAGGAACACATGCTAGCAATCCTAGCACCCAACAGACTGAAGCAGGAGAAATGAGAATTTGAGTCTAGCCTGGCCTACAGAGCAAGACTGGACACGGTTGGTTTAAGTTTTCAGTTTGGCACCCTCCAGAAGAGCATCTCAGTGAGGGATGGTCTAGATTAGTTGGTCCTTTAGGTAAAGCAATCTTGACTACTTTGATTAAAGTCCAAAGACCTGCTCCCTGTGGGAGCCATCATTACCTGGGAAGGGAATCATGGGTTGGACCAGAGTGGGGAGGGCCAGCCAACTACTAACATGGATGCATTATGTCATGGCTCTGTTTTTACTATAGATGTAACTTGACGAGTTTTCTCAAGCCCCTGCTGCTATGACTTCCCCGTGTAGATGGAACTGTGAGCTAAAACACAATTCCCTTTTTTATTTTTTCCTTTTTTTTTTCAGGGTATTTTATGACAGTGACAGGAAACAGAGCTAAGATGAAGACTCTGCCTCACAACCGAACAAAAATGCACATAAAGTCTTCAGAAAGTGCGGCATAAAAGAAGCATGAATCAGGAGAATTGCTCATGTGCATATACTAGGTAAAGTTCAGCTTCAAGGGGAAGTGAGACCAATGGTTTGGCGCTTTTGAACTTCTGAATTTGTATCTTCATGTAAAGAGGTGAAGAATACCTTCATACTCATCAGGCTAGGTGCAAACTAGCAGAAACTTAGGAAACCTGCACCCAATATACATTATGTTACCTCAAGACAATTTTCCTTTCAGGAATCTGTTGGTGCCACTAAAGGGATTGTAGCCCAGGAAACAGAAGGAATGTTACTCTGTAGACATTTTAGTGATTTACTTCCATCACTGATCAATAAAGAACAAATACTGTTGTTTCATACGGTCTTGTTTTCATCATTCACTAAGCTGTGGTATGAAAACAATCCTTTCCTAATTCACAATGCTAAGTGCAGTAAAACATGTAGGATCATGGGATTGGAAGGATGTGGGGAGATACAGCCTACAGTCTTCCTTATGGTAAATCCTCTTATCTTAGAAAACTATTAACTGCAAACCTCAGTTTCAGTAACCGTAGAGTGGGTATACTAATATCTTGTTCCCTGTAGAATTGTTGAGAGGATTATAGATATCAGAAAAGTCTAATGGAGCATCATCAAAGACTTTATACAAAGGTTTATAAAGGTAGATATAATTTTAATGAGTAGTGTGCCCTTGGGCATTCTACTGCAGAAAACATGAAGTGCAACAGGGATGTCTCTGTGTCTGATAACAAGTCAGCCATTTGCAGCCTCTCACACCAAGAGCGAACAGTGGGATTTCTGTGAACTACTTCAATATGCAACAAATCAATTCTTACATTCCAATTGGGTCCTTTAAACTATCGAATCCTGTTTCAGGGGGGACATGTTTTCATTTTGAGACCAAGATGGCTTAGGGCATGTAGGAGGGGTTCTGCTGAAGACATTTAGAAAGGAAGTGGAGGGACCTCTTTTGCCAACATCACATCCAGGGAAAAGCACATGCTGCTTATCAGCTCAGCCCACCCTGGGAGAAAGGAAAGTTAACTAATGGTGTGGTAATGTTGGGGAAAAAAATGAGCACTCCTCCAACTCTCTGCCATTAAAACTTTTCAAAAACACAATGCCAAGTGTAGGCTCAATTAAGAGTTGCTACAGAGAGGAGAGATGTCTCCAGTGTCTGGACTAGAACTGGCACATGCGAAGCATATCTGCCACTGACAGCATTCTGGGCTATTTTTAATTCATTCTAATTAATTGTGCCTTCTCCTGCAAGGATAAGGATCCTTCAGGATGTGGTAACAATTGTGAAAGTCAGCTTTTGGAGAACCCCTGTACTGTTCTTTGGAAGGCAACCATAAAGTCCTATAAGTGATGGCCTATGCATGTCAGCCCAGACAATTTAGTTGATGTCAACAAGACTAGGCTGCATGGGCTGTCATAGATGCTGGGCTTTGATTCAGCAGATGACATCAAAATCGTGACTTTGTAAACATCTCCTTCTTCGCATGCAGATTTAATTATCTCTCACCCCAGAGAAGGGCAATACTGAGGCCAATATCATTCATTTCAAAGGAAAGAAAAAAATGCGTTCCTATTTTTATAGCCTTGTAAAAGCAAGGAAATGTCTGAAGAGGAGGGAAAAAATACCAAAAAACAACACAGTCTTGAAAAAGAATGCAATATGCCCCCAACACAAACTCATTCAAGATGTCATTACTGGGTAGAAATTCTATGCTCTCAGCATTAGGCAGGCTGGCTAAGCAGAGGCAGGCTCTGTGTAGACTGTCTTCTGAATATGATATTGATGGATCGCTTTTACAAACAGGCTGGACTGCAATGAAAAGCCTTGTGAATGTGCTAAGCCCGTTTTAACAGGCCACTGGAGACTAACGTGCCTGAAGGAGAGGATCTAAGCCAAGTCCTATGAATAGCTCATAACACATGAATAACGAAGCAGTTCAAGAAAAAAAAATTACATGTGAAATGAAGATATTCCCAAAGACATTTCTTGTGTCACTGATGTTTTAAAGGACCTGTCTAGTTGGAACCTGATTAGGTGTCTCAGGACACGCAATATGTTTTCTCCATGGCAAGCTGATCCAGCTTCCTTTCTTCTAAAATCACATAAAATAGCTATCCATTGTACTAGAACAGGTAGAAGTCTTTTCAAACAGAAGTGTGAAGCAAGGCATTGTGTCAATTCAATGTAGAATCAGCCTGTGTACACGTGTAACCAAAATGTTGGAACCTTTCAAGGGTGATTCCAGAAGAAGCGAAGTTAGCTGGGAGAAAGCCAGCCTACTGTAAAAGTAGTCAAGTTACAGTGACTCCCGACCAGTGCCACATGGAAACAGATCTCAGCAGCAAGCCTCTGACTCAGAATGGAAAGTCTTTAGACATGTCTTCCTCTCCTGACCCAATTATTATTATGCAATTATTTTCTGTATTTTTTTTATTCAATTGAAAACCCCTGAAGTTAAATGTAACACTTGAAAATGCAGTACAATAAATTCTAACCAAGTTTACTAATGAATCATGGTTTAAATCAAATTTCAAAAAGAAAGATTTGTCACTGTACATGCCCAGAACTTTTAAATTTGAGTTTGGACTTTTAAAAATGACAGATCATCATGAGGATTAGGAAGAATATGTTCAGAGCACATTCAAGCAAAACAAAATAAAAAATATAAAACTATTATTATTAAACATGCCTCCAGCTATTGTTCTGACAGTATCTTTTCACATGATTATAGAAAAGAAGGAAGATGTGTAGGTTTTTACTCTTTCAAAAATTGATTTTGCAATTAAGTATTTTGCTTATTTGTTTTTCAAATGACACAGAACCCCTGTCACCCATAAGGTAAGGCCTTTCTGACAATTTGGAAATGAATTCCTTAGATATGTGTGCTCTGAAGACTAAGTGGGGCTGTTTGCCCTCCTTAAAGCAGTTTTCTTCACGGTGATGACAATTTTATCTATATATAGACAGTTTCCCTCCACCAAGATACATTTCCATATAGCTAACATGATCTCCAAAGCCATGCAAGGAAGACAGGACAGGTCAACTTGCATTTTCTCTCAATCACACAGAACTCAGAAAGCACACTCCCTGGAGTCCATGAAATAAACAGCTGAACTATCCTCTTCCAAACAGTAAGAAAAATAAGGCTCCAGAAGATTCAGAGACATTCTTAGGGTCGGCTAGCCCAAGCATACCATGAAGGCTAGCTTTGAGGGTTTCTTATCATATCTTCAGATATTTGCCAACCAATCCATTTTCTCATTTTACATACCACCTTCTCCTATTCATTCACACATTTAAACTTGGAGAAAACAAACAAAACAAAAATACCCTGAACAACAAACAAAAATCCCTGATAACCAAAATAAGGTTGGAAAAACTTTGAAATCATAAGACTGAATTCTATTTTAAGAAACAAAATTGTGGAAATCATACACCCGGTATATTTCCTCTCCAGAGCATTTATCAGAAGGGAGAACAATGGCCCAAGATTATAGTTACATCTTCAATGCTTTACATCAGCTACATACTGCTTGATCGTAGCAGTTGCTTGCATTTTAAATTTTGTGTATTCCTGTAGCCTTTCCATACACCCGCCTTCCTAGGACCATATAGCAACATGGTTTATTCTTATAAATAAGGACATAAGACGAGGGACTATCCCAGGTCCCGTGACCGAATCTCAAGCTGCTTACAGGAAAAGGTTTATAATTCTGAATCTACATCCCTTGTGATTGTTACTCCTTTAAGCCTTGTGCACTGACTTAACTATAATTCTTTCAAAAAAATTTTGGAGATAAGATCTTGCCATAGAATACAGGACTATGCAGAGTATGAGCTTCTGGTCCTTAATGATACTAAATTGTGTATCAAAATGTATGCTGAGATTCTTCAATTACTGGAATAAGTGAACAATCAGGAAAAGGGTGAAAGACAGAAGCCATTAGAAGTCCTAAGAAAAGTAGCTCTTACATTTAAAACATTTGAACAGTTAGAAGTTTATTTGGATGTTCAGATTCCTCTTTTTAAAAGAAAACATCTTATGAAAATAGTCTATAGCTCCTAGTAACAGTAACTTTAATACTGTCATGGTCATCCCATGAAGAGAAAACAACTTAAGATGAGGACTTTGGGCAGAGTAGAGTCATGTTTTGTTGGCTTGAAACTCTTAAGCCCCATGGGAGGAGAAGAGCCTGGTGTAGATAGCAGGCAAAAGACACAACACTTGGGAACCAGGAGGCTGAACAGGCACAGAAGGGCTAGGTACATGTTAGAAGCAAGCCTTCTGGGCCCTGAATAGCAGTCATGTGTCTGTGGAAATTATCTGTGCACATGACTATCGCTTTTAGTATCTGAGTTTCCAAATACTCTCTACCAATGCAAGCCATGGCAGTAAGCTTTGCCTCTTCATGCCACTGAAGCGCCATCTTTTAGAAGTCACCATGTCATCAATACCAGTGTTCAGTAAGGCAGGGCACTCATGCCCACACACCCACACAGGAATGAGAAAGTCAGGAATCATCTAACTTCTTGCAACTCATTTATTCTAATGTAAAAAGATCATAAGTTCCTTTCTATTTGATCTTTCTCAATTTTCCTTCTTTCATCCATTCAACTGACATCTTCTCAGTCCAAATTACCTGCAGAAATTGTAGCAAATTTTAGAGACTTTGAAATGAAGAAACAGACTCTTGCATCCAGGAGCTCACATCCCAGCATGGTGTTGTAAGATCAGTGGAAACAGGAAGATAGGAGAGTAGGAAGCATCATAAGATGAATGTTCTGAAGCTAAAGAAGGCCAGCCATACTACTTATATCTCTACTTCTAGACATGAGTCAAAATTCTGCAATTGTTTGCCCCGTTCTTGTTAAATTCAATTTCCCACCAGGGAAAACCCAAAGAAGATGATAATTCTAACCATTTAGTCACTGAATTTTAGGCATCAAACCAAAATAGAAGCATAATCACTCACAAGAGAGCATGAGATAATATTGTCTCAGACCCTTAATCCACAAAGTCTGCTACTTACAAAGTTTCTCTCCCGACCTGTGAACTGCACTGAATATCTGTCCCCTTATCCACTTACCTTATCACAAAAAAATAAGCCAGCAGGTATGTGATGAGACCAGATGTCTCCTGGACTAACTGGTCACTGATTTGTATCTCATATGAGAAAATCCCCTTAAGCCACAAGCAAGAGATTTCTTAAAAAAAAAAAAAATCTTACGACTAACATCCCAGTTTCATCACAACACTGGATAAAATTCTGATTCTTTTCATTGTCCTTGTCGTGGTACTGGAACAGTGTTGGCTGTTTTGCTGCCAGGCAGCTTGAACTTTCTATATCATGTGTGGTTTCTTCTTCTCAAGGAGTTTCCTCTCCAGCAAGAACTGCTGCCTAAGACACAGCGCTGCCTTCCCGAGATTTCCCTGCCATACTCACTGCGGCAAGTGTCCATGCATCCTCTATCAAAAACCAGTATATAGCCTTTTAGAGCAGTCTATAGCTGCTTTTCTTAGATTATGCCTAGGACAATTGTGTGTGTGCACGCACATGTGCATGTGTGTTTGTGTGTGTGTTTGTATGTATACACACACCATATATGTATGTCAACATATATTTAGTATTATATATATATTCAATAACAGTTATCTTAGTTTTAATGCAAATTCTGGTCATTAAAAATTAATTGCCCAGATTTATAAGTATTATTATTTCAAATTCCATGTTACATTAAACATGATTTTAACATTGAAAGTCAGCCTTAACCATCCTTTAAGTAGCAAATGTAGAACAATAAACTCTTAGTGTAATAGCTTCGTGTATGGAAGACCAACTGCACTGAACAGTGGTTCTGAGTTTTCATTTTCCTTACTAGTCCAGAGCCTGATGGAAGGGTAAAAGCCATCTCTGTTACATATTTCATCCAGGCAGATTAATATGATTCTTCTATGCATGCTTCAAAATCTTCTTTCGTTGTCTTTTGTTCCATAGTCACCTTAACAGAGCTAACATCTCCTTGGCTGTTCCTAAGTTGTACACAGACACAAGATTAAGACTTAATCTATAAGTCACTTATATGCAGGAAGCAGCAGTCAGGAGGGTTTTGAATTGTCTTGTCGTTGGTTCAGTCAGGCGAAGAAATGAAATGGTGATCTTTCAGACTTGTTGGGAATAGATGGTAGGTAGCATGGGCAGCAAGAAGCAGGAGGAGGCTTGCCATTTGCCAGCCTTACGTAACAAAAGTGAGTATAAATGGTCCTACAGTAAAAGGGAAAATAAAAACTTCCTAGGTGACAAATGTGGCATCAGGAATAATTAGAGTAGGCTAACAAGCTGGAGGGCACATTCTTATTCAGCCAGCAGAAATCAGTCTTTGGGGCTTCTGGGAGATAAGAGTAGGTCTTGATAGGTCTGAGCAGAACAGCTGAATGAAATTACACCATCCCTTCACAGTCTTTATACATTTGTCACTGGTGGATGTAAACATTTATGGTTCAAATGACAAACGACTTTCCTTATTTGGCGACTTGAGGCTTTGTGCAAGCCCAGGGTCACCAGGGTGGTGTTAGGTTTCCGTTGAGATCTGGGCTGGATTAAGGCCTGGGAGTCATGGCAGCTGAAAAGGAAAATGTGTCATAACCCAACCCCCTCTTAATCCTTCTCTCACACATGTCCCCAAACCTGCTCCCCAACCAGCAGAGGAAAGACAATCTGTGCCTGGAGTTAAAAGGAGAAAAATCTTTCTAATGACAGGAATTCCGGGAAATGTCAAGTGCAGAGAGGACGTATATAAAGCTCATTCACATCGCATAAAGTCCAAACATGCAACCTCACTCCTCTGTTGAACTGCATGGAGCTATGGAAGTTCATGAGCACGTGTTTAATATGTTTACAGTTCAGCTAAATAAGGAATTAACAACAAAACTAGGTAGTCCTAGAGGATGTCTCCCAGATGTGGATCCCAGAATCAGGCGGCAGGCATCACCTAGGCTCTCCCAGGAGTGAAGAACTCAGTACAAAAGTTCAGCCCACACCTCTTTCAAAGAGTTTTGAGATTTAAAAACAAACAAACAAAAAAACAAACAGCAAAACCAAGCAAACAAACAAGCAAACAAAAAACTGAACTTCTACACTCTAGCAAACACTGCCTGCACCTAGCCAAAAGAACACTGCCTTTTCTTCACTTCTGATGAAATCTTTGTTTGTATTCAGAGAATGCTCAGAAAAGTCTAGTTGAAGTGACTGATCCTTTAGGGGTAGAGGGTTTCACAGGCTGGTGATAATTCTGAAGTATTAGTGCAATGATTAGGATTGGTCATCAAGTTGGCATGTCCTAAAATGACATCTATTCATGCCTAGATTGAGTTGAGGTGGGAAGGCTTTCCATAATGGTGGCTTGGAGTCTAGGACTGAACAAGGAGAAATGGCCTCTTTTCTGCTCCCTCACTACAGCAGTAGCATGCCACTCGCTCCCACCTCCATGGCTTCCCCACCATGATGTTTGATAACTCCTTAAACTCTAAGCTGAAAGAAACCCTTCCTTTCCTAAATTGCTTTTTCCAGGTATTCTTGTTACAAAAGAAACTAACACAATTAGGGATCCCACTGGGCAGATCCTGTATCTTGATGATAATTAAGTCAATCTCAAAAGAGAAGTAAATTTCATGATTTCCTTGGTTTTAATTGCTGAGTACTATTCCATTGTGTAAAGGTACCACAGTTTCTGTATCCATTCCTCAGTTGAGAGACATCTGGGTTATTTCCAAGTTCTGGTTATAACAAAAATAGCTGCTATGAACATGGTTGAGGAAATGTCCTTGTTGTGTACTTGAGCATCTTTTGGATATATGCCTAGGAGTGGTATAGCTGGATCTTGAGGAAGCACTATCCCTAGTTGTCTGAGAAAACAACAGACTGATTTCCAAAGTGGTTGTACAAGCTTACATTCCCACCAGCAATGGAGGAGGGTTCCCCTTTCTCCACATCCTCTCCAGCATGTGTTGTCACTTGAGTTTTTGGAACAGAGACTGTCCCTGACATGAACTCAGTGGCTGGCTCTTTGACCTCCCCCTCCCAGCCCCAAGGGAAGAGCAGCTTTGCTAGGCCACAGAGGCCATTGCAGCCAGTCCTGATGAGACCTGATAAGCTAGGGTCAGATGGAAGGGGAGGAGGACCTCCCCTATCAGTGGACTTAGAAAGGGGCAGGGAGGAGATGAGTGAGGGTAGGATTAGGAGGGAATGCGAGAGGGGGCTACAGCTGGGATACAAAGTAAATAAACTTTAATTAATATAAAAAATAAAAATTAAAAAAAATAAGATAAGTAAATGACCTCCTCATGACGGGGGAGCAGCCTTACCAGGCCACAGAGGAAGACAATGCAGCCAGTCCTTATGAGACCTGAGAGGCTTGGGTCAGAGGGAGGGGAAGGAGAACCTTCCCTATTAGTGGACTGGGGAGTGGGGCAGTGGGGCATAAGAAAAGAAGAGGGAGGGGACAAGGGCCTACAGCTGAGATATAAAGTGAATAAACTATAATAAATAAGTAAATTAATTGAAAAAGATAAGAAAATGAAAATACTTAAAGCTTACGTACTGAATGACAAATGATAAAATTGTTTATGTAATTGTTTATGTCAATTTGCTTCCAAGTTAGTTATTTTACTTTGATAGATTACCTTGCTTTTCTGTTTGTTTGTTTGTTTGTGTGTGTGTATGACTTTGCAACATGTATACATTTAGAAATAGCTAAGTAACAAATGTGTTATCTCACATTATTATTGCTTTATGATAAGAGAACTTAGAATTCAATTCTTACAGTTGCAATGGAGCAATACATTGTTATTAATTGTAATCACCATGCTGTACAGTATATCTCTTGATATAAATTCTTTCTCTCCAATCATGTTATATATCCATTGGGCAATCTCTCCCAATGCCGGTGCCTCTACCTCTACCCCATCCTCTGAAAACCATCATCCTTTTCTCTACTTCTATAAGATAGATAGTTAGAGTCCATAGGATGAGATAATATGGCATTTGTTTTGCTGTGCATCGCTTATTCATTTAATTCAACGTCCTCTAAACTTGTCCATGTTTATAAACATTCCCGTTTAAGGGTGGAATAATTTACCTTGTAAAGCCCACATACTTTCTATGCTTAGACAGTAAGGGAGATTCAGCATCTTAGGTGCTATGACAACATTAAAAGATGGTTTTAACTTTAGAGATTTTTTTTTTAATGAAGATGCTCCTTACTTTATGTTGTCCAGGGTGGCACCAAAACTCAGTTACATATTCTTCCAGCTCTTGCTCATTTTTCTTTTCTGTAAGTATTAACTCATAGGTCATCTAAAGTATCCTTCTCAGAGTATTCAAGATATGTCATAACACCGTTGTAAGCACATCACCTGAAGCCAAAATGGAGAAAGTCTTTGGTTGCTGGGGATATCTCAACTGGGCAGGTTGCCATCTTTACATCCACTCACCTAATGGACCAAGATCTATGATCATTCACTAGTAAGTTGTTGGAATTGAGTCACTTCTTTCTTAATTTTATGAAGAAATTCTCTAATAAATCATATTGATTAGATGCAAATTTAACATGTTCTAAAAGCCCAGTTCTTACCCATGAAATTCACAGAAAAAATATCACCATATTCTGTCACACAAAATGATTTCTTTATAAAGCATTGAAAAACTACTCTAAAATGATCAAAAAATCACAGTAAATTCATCAAATAAAATCATTGACTCAGAAATACCCCTACAGCTTATCGGATTTATAGTTGAATTTTTTTTTTGAGAAAATGACAGAATGGCCCCTTTCTGGCATGCATCTATCAAAGCTAATTTTCAGAACTTCAGTATCCTGGTGCTCTGCTTGGTTAAGTGGAGTCTCAACCCCTTTTATCCCTTGGAATCATATCATCTGGCCAGACAATTCTTTCTGCCTGGAGTCTTCCTGGCTGGCGCATTCTTTATATTTTTTTTTCATTAACCTTTTACCATTATCAATATTGGCAGAAGAATGTGCTTAGAACAGAACTCCATTTAAAAATGTAAAATATATCTATTTTCTCTTAAAGTTCAAACTTCACATTTCTGGGAAAGAATACAAGCTGTCTGGGAGCATTGAGCTAAATGACTCTCACAGAGTCAAAGATACTGGCTCTCTTCACACAGAGGCAGTGAGCAGAGAGATGAAAGAAGGGGCCTGGAAGAGGGAAGGGCTTCCTAAAACACAGTTATGGTTGGAGAGGTTTTTCAATGTATAAGGAGTCTTTAGGCATTTAATTTTTGTTGTCAAAGAAACCTCTAGCAATATAAAGATGAAACAGGCATCCCGAGAATTAATATCGAAAATAAGTTTCTGTCCAGAAACCTCGTGCTGTGCTGAACGTGTGTGTGTGTTTGGGGTGTGTTATGTGGCTGCATTATTCTAAGTTTTCTGAAGAGTTGAAAGAATAATACTCGTCCCCCTTGCTTTGAGGGGATTTGTGCTTCTCTGTCACTGACATCTCGCATGTGTTTTGCATGCCATCAACTATATAAGATTAAGAATATGTTATCCTTTCCTAACTAGGCAATCAAAGTCTCAGGCCCTGCATGACTCCCCTGGATCGGCGGCTTGCAGATCAGCAGCACCCTAGTTCAAGAGGGAAATTGCTTTCAGCCAGTGTTATTCAAAGAGTTGTGTTTCTATTTCATCTTTTATTTAGTGTTGCTGGTCACCTAGGGCCCATTCACAAGACGCCAATTAATGGATGGGTATCAGCCTATGACAATTTTCTTTCCTGTCTGATTTAATGGGCACAGGTTAAAACTTATTTTCATAAAAAAAAAAATAATTACAACAAAGCTCTCCCTATCCAGGGGACATTTTAAGGCAGCTGAGCATGTTGGGTGCTTACAGGTTGGGACAGTTTCCACAAAGGCCACAAGGACTTAATATAGAAACAAACAAAAAAATTAAGATTTTTTTTTTCTGAAAAGAAGATAGTACAGTTAGTTACCACACAGGTGTCTATAGCTGCAGCATAAACCACCTAAATTATCTTTCTCTTGATTCCCAGATGACTGACAGACTGACGGCAGTCCAATCTTACAATAGTTTGAACGGGGACCCCAGAGCACTTCTTGCTAGCCAAGTATAAAAGAGGCTCTGGGATTTCTTTTCATTGCCCTGTTTCTGTTAGCCTCAGACAAGCCCTGATAGCCAAAGCCAATTCAAAAGTTGCTTTAAAAAGTATCAAGATGCTAACTGGAGGGATGGCTCAATGGAAGAGCATATTCTGTTCCAGGTTTGGCTCCCAGCACCCACCGGGCAGCTCATAACTATCTGCAACTCATGTTCCAGGGATCAGGACACCCTCTTCTGGGCATCTTAAAGACTACACCTCCACCCTGCCCTTAGCACATATGCAGGCATAACACCCAAACACATAAAATATAATAAATATCTTTTGTGAATTTTTTTAAAAGTTTGCACTATTAATGGTACTTTGCTTTGCTTGTAGACAGGAGCCTAGAATTGCTGTTCTCTGAGAGGCTCCACTCAGCAGCTGATTGAAACAGATGTTGAGACTCATGGCCAAATACTGGGTGGAGCGTAAGGAGACTTGTGAAAGAGTGGGGGAAGGATAGAAGGACCCAAAGAGGACAGGATCCCCACAAGAAGACCAACAGAGCCAACTAATGAGGGCCTAGGGGGCGGGGGTTGCAGAGACTGAAACATCAACCAAGGACCATGCATGGACTGTACCTAGGCTCCCTGCTCAGATGTAGCCAATGGACATCTCAGGCTTCATGTGGGTTTCCTGGTAAGGGGAGCAGGGACTGTCTCTGACATGGACTCTGTTGCCTGCTTTTTGATCACCTCCCCCTAAAGGGACTGCCTCTCCAGTCCGCAGGAGAAGAGTGGGTGCACTCAGTCCTATGTGAGTTGATGTGCTAGCATGGGTTGGTGGTGGGGGTTCCCTTTTCTGAGCAGTAAGAAAGAAGGAATAGGAAGAAGAGGGAGGACAGAACTGAGAGGAGAGGAAGGATCAGAATATAAAGTGAATAAATAAATTAACCTTTTTAAAAGGTGGAAGGTGATCATCCTATGAGACAAATTTCTCCTGAATGTCTAAGCATGCCTCTGAGTCTTCCCATGAATACCCAGGTGTAAACCTGATGATAGTGGTGTTGTTGCTGGTGGTGGTGATGCCAGGCATTGTCTTTACCCCTGAAAATCGGTATGAGAGGTTAGGGCCAGCCCCAGCTTGCATAGTGGGTGTCTGTGGTTGGAAGGTTTCAGAGTCAAGTTTCTAAAACTGTGGGAGGTGAGAGCATTACAATTTCAAGGTTATCTTCTGTTACATAATAAGTTCCAGGCAAGCCTGGCTACCAGAGACCTGTCTCAAAACACACAAAACAGCTAGGGCATGAACACATGTCTCACTGCATTCATAGTCATCCCACCTATGTCGCCACACACCTCTTTGAGAAAAATAAGGCTAAATGTGATACAATGTGAGAAATATAAATAATATACAAGTAAAAGAAATAACAATAAAAGTTTATATAATTATGTCACAGTTCTACCTCCTCCCCATGTGTGTGGGGGTGTGTGTGTGTGTGTGTGTGTGAGTGGTGGGTGTGTGGGTGTGGGTGTGTGGGTGTGGGTGTATGTGTGTGGGGGATGTGGGTGTAAGTGTGTGTGGTGTGTGTGTGTGTGTGTGTGTATGTGGTGTGTGTGTGGGGTGTGTGTGTGTGGGGTGTATGTGTGTGGGGGGGGTGTGTGTATTGACTGTACCCTGAGCAACAGATGGACACGGCCTTACATGGAATCACTATGGAGCAATAGAGTGTGCAGTTGGGGCCCAGGCATTAGTTTTTATGTGATTATCTGCTCTTGGCTTGTCCGCCTTTTCATAAGGAATGCTGAGCTATCACTACCTCATGCCCACTCAGTAATTACTGCTGCCGTTTGTTCCTCTCTCCAGCAGAACACTCAGTACAGGTGGAGGGAAGGTTAGAGTAGGTTCCTGTCTAAGTACTGACTCTATGGAGGAGCACTCCTGGGGAACTGTAAGGCCAAAGGCTTAGGGTGTAAGGGTAAATCTCAGTTTAAAAGCCTATGCCAGATGAGGAAAGATGCTCCAGACTGAAGGAAAGAAGTAGTTTTTATTGATAAATGGTTGCATGATTTCTTGAAACCCCGGAAGTATGTGACTATGCTGATGTAAAGATGTCAGTTGTTGACTGTGACTGAGCATATAATGAGGATATAAGCAGAACAGAAATAAACTGTTTCATGTACATAGGTTCAATGTACACATTTTGCTGATTTTCATGGAGAGAGGATAGATCAGTGTGAGCATTTCTGAATGTCAGTGGCAGAATCACTGGACAGGGAAATACAAAAAAGGACCTAGAAAATTATTGCCATTCTCTGTTCATCTGGGTCCTGGATTTCGGTGGGGCATGGACCTTGCTTCCGTATGGATAACAACAGAGTTCTATTTCTCTCAGGGGCAGCTACAGTACTATAGAGCTAGACCCATGCACTAAGCCAGGATGGGGAAAGGGTTTTCCACAGAGTGTTACAGTTTAGCTCTTTTAGAATGAGATCAATGATGGCAGCCCAAAGGGTATGGCAATACCAAAGTATTACAGCTGCAGGGCAGAGCATGGTTAAAGTTCAGGTTAAAGGCCAGTCCTTATCAGCTTGCACTGGAGACCCAGGCCTGGCAAGGCCCAGGGCCATTCAGGCCAGAGTGTGGTCCCTGTGAGACAATCAGATGGCCATGGTAGAAAGCTGATGGTATCATGCAGCATGCAATCCCGGCAGCATGTTTATTTGAAATCTGGGGTTTATAAAACTTGGGCAGTGGGAGAGATTTCAAGGGTGAATGTGTTTGATTCACTGGGGTCAGGGGGTCAGGGGGTCAGGGGGTCAGGGGGTCAGGGGGTCAGGGGGTCGGGGATACTTGATTTACACATAGTAGTACAGTGCCTCATTTTCAATGCAGTAGCATGGTCCTATCACAAGAAGGAGAACACAGCACTCAATTATTCTATGGATGAGGGGGAAATTTCCAAGTACAACTGAAAGTCAAGGCTGAGCACTAAGGCAGGGCGGGACATTTCTAGGAATTCCCAGATACTTACTGGACTTGTTTTCTTATTTGAAAAGAGTCTGGCTTATAATCTGCCCTGAGGGCTTTGTGATTCTCCTTACAAGACCTGGGGTAACCCAGATGGAAATGGGGGGAGATTTTTAGGGCCTCTGAGAAAAGGGAGCCCACCAGCCTACACTGAGCACAAATATATGGTTATTCAGGGATGTCAGACTTCAACCTAATCTAGTAAATCCCCGCAAATGATGGTATCAAATATCTGGAAGTCAGGAAGAGATGGAAGGCTCTCACCATCTTGGACTTTTTCAGGCAGAATGGAAGCATATTTCACCCTAAAATAAGGATCCAGTGAATAGATTTTTCAGGTCTTGTTTGTTTGTTTGTCAAAAAGTGCTAAAGAGCCTGGGAACCAGAGGAGAAATCCATCTCTACAGAAAATGGATGGTGATATCTTAGGAAGGATGTAAAGACAGATAGATCTTGAAGGATGTATGAGTGAAGATTCACACTATGAAGTACAGCCTGAATACGTTCAGTCTTTTGTAAGGCAAGGCTATGCTAAAAAGAATTAACAAAGGTCATGGACAGAACTTAAAAAATACAGAAACAAACCAAAATCCATATCGTGTATCATGCGGGTATTCTGAGTAATTCAAGGCAGTGGACAGTCCTACAGGGGGCTCCCGGGGCATGTATGTAGTAGTAGCCTTTGCTAGTATACGTCAGATGTTTGGAACAGTTTACTAACACGCTTGTGTTGAATTGGGCACATCTAGCTCCACTGGTTTCTTATGGGGGAGCATAGGAGATGCAGGGCTACTGGCTGGCAGGGCTACAAACCACTGGCTGCTGTCCACTCTCCAGACTCTGGCACTGCTCTTCTCATCTCCACCATCTCTTCTCTCCACTGCCCAGCACTCAATACTCTTTTGAAACTCGGGGTGTTCCATTACCCATAGGTCTACTTTTGTACTGTCATCTTGTGTGTCATTTCTTTCCATCTTAAAGAGTTCTTACTGGGCCCGCAGCCCAAACGCACCTCCTTTGAACAAACTCTGGCACCCTCCCACGCAGTCATGTTGTCAAAGTATCTTGCACACAACTGCACAGTTGGAACTTATAGTATTTTAGCTACATTTGTATTTCTTCTTCCTACTATAGTAGGAATTACCTAATAGTGTAAGAGCATAACACAGGGTATAGAGTTAGTGTCCAATAAATGTTTTTGTTTAATTGACTGATAAACTGCTTATGTAAAAAAGCAAATAGCAAATTAGCTATTAACAAGGAAAAGAATGAAAGTCATAAGCTAATTGTGAATGTGGAACTAAAGGACACAGGGTCTACAGTTGTCATTTATTGTTACTTATATCTATTTCTACTTTTTTCTTAATAACTGAAACACATTTAGGATGTGTACTTCCTTTATCATGGCCTCCATATGTTGTAAAGTCCATAGCAAGTTTTATTGGCTTGAAAAAGTCGTATGAGGTAGAGATGTCTGTTGCCATTCATCCTGAAAGAAGATCATGGGAAGATGGATCCGATCAAGGAAAAGAATCACGTATCATGACTAAAGTAGCAGATGCAGGCTTCCAGAAGCCAATGATTCTCCTAAGAGGATTTGTCATGTATGTTGATTCTCAGCTGAAGACACCTTTTTGTGTTGATGCTCTCTTGGTAAGAGCCCATGCATCCTATACAAACCGTGCCATGGGTGGCAATGCACACTCACAGATGAGGATTAAAGGTCACAGCTGACTCAGTGTGAGGAAGTGCCTGTGGGTAGTTAATTCATGGGATCATGACTCCAGTTACCTCCTGACTTTTCTGCCTCTCTGCACCCAAAACTGTTGTAAGATTTGTGCCTTTTCCTGCCACTGCTGATTAGGACTTCTCAGTTCAGACCTTTCTTACTCTGAATCAATCCCCAGCTACATGTAGAATCCTCTCTCTCTCTCTCTCTCTCTCTCTCTCTCTCTCTCTCTATCAATTTCTTAATATTGAGACAAAAGTCAGGTGTGAATGTTTAGCACACAACCAGCAGAGACATATTAAACATTTCTTTTGCATACAGATTTCATAATATTCATCCTCTTTAAAATTAAGAATATCACTTGGGCTTGATAGATTCTCAAACAAGCTAGACGGAAGATTCCAAACTTTCCATTGTCTGTCACTTGATAAAGAATGTGTGCAGCAACCCTGAAGGGTCATTTGTCCCCAGATGATCTTTTTTCCCAGGCTCCCGTTTGGGAACTGTTGCCATGTAGCAAGCTGCAGGCTGTCTGCTCTCCCAGCTCTGCCCTTTTAATTCTGCCTGCTGCTCATACCCAAGCTTTCCCGTGGGTCATGGCTTCCCTTTAGCCTTTTCCCTGTACTGTTGATACCCTGACTCTCTGCTTTCTAAATTTTCCTCAGAGTCATCTGGAAGCCTCCTCACCAACCAAACCAAAAGATTCAGCAATGGCAAATTATCTGTGACATCCAGAAAGGAGAAAGAGTTTTAAGTGCCTCTTCTTTTCTTTACTGCACCTTTGGGAGGGCACAGGTAGAACCTTGGAAATAGCAAATCAACCTGAAGTCTCTTGTTCAAAGGCGCTGGGGTTAGTTACAAAGGCATGTTCCCTGGCTCAGTCTCCAAATGCCTGCTCCTGGGAAGTTCACACATCTCCTCAGGCAAGTCCTGAGCAATTCCCTGCTGTAAAAGTATACATCCCTTCTCTCCTTTCTCAACAGAGAACATCTTCCTAGATGTAATAACCTTTGGCCCGGACTGGAACACAACACGATTGCCTCCGGAGAGGGTCCTTGGAAGTCTGCTTGCTACAGGGAATGTCTAATAGCCCTATTCAGCTTGATCGACAGCTATTTTGCCAGCATCTTTAATACAGTTTATCTAAAACAGGTATCAGTTGTTCTTTTTTTTTTTTTTCAGATAGAGACAATTGGCATATCATATGATCTCAGCTTTAATTTTTTTTTTCTGTGAGGGGAAAATTAAGAATATTAAAAGGAACTCTGATATCCTTCCACCCCCAAACGTTATTGTAGTCATTCTCACCCTTCCAAACACTGTCACATATCCATTATGCTGTCACGGATCAGTGTACAATTGACAGAGAGTAAGATGGAGACAGTCCATCAATCGAATGTCATACCATGTAATAAAAGTCTACAGAAACCCTGGAAATGCTACTTACAGAGTCAGATACAGCTCCAGAGTGCCGATTGGTATAAAATGTTCTAAATGGCTATAAATAGATAATATGTCCTAAGGAAAATTTGACTCTTTAGTGGTATTGAAAAGAGAAAATAGCAAAAATTACAGATTATTACCAATGGAAATAAGGCCAGAGGGCACTTGCATGAGGAGATGGGTCTACAGTGATAAATGAAAAGGAGATAACCTTAGTGTCAAACAATCTTTCTGATTCACTATTTATAATGGTCTGTGTGCTCAAGGCCTTTTTGAGTTCATGGAAAAAAATTGCAGTCTTCAGTGAAATTGCAAGAATTTAAAAATCTTATCTCTATAGTCAAGTTTTTGCTAAAAGGAGTTCCTGTGCTTGATGGAAAGCTAAATTACAATTATGTTACTGTTTACAAATGCATTAAAAGCTAAAATTAACGCAATTACACAAAAGTTTCAGAGCACTTAGCCAAGATGCTATAACCATTTTATGAATGGGTTTTGGAGCCTTCAGACCCACTTGGGCTTATGTTCATTTTAGCACTTTGTTTACACAAAAGCACTTTGAAATTTCCAAAAAAAAATCACATAAGAAAAATGTAATCAGGCTTTTGTGTCGAAACCAAAGGCAATCATTTAACAGATGGGCATTGACTCTTTGAGTTCCATATAGGTGTGAGGGGGAATTATTGGCAATGACACAATGTCGTGACTACCAACATGTCAGCTTTGAAGGAGCATGAGCCAGACACATACCCTTCCATGAAAGCTCAAAGGTGTGGCCAGCCTTTCCACTTTATGCAGATGATATTAACTTAGCATTCACCAACAGATATAATTTAAGCACATACGTAATTATTTGACTACCAATTTCATAAAAGACTACCTTTCAAAGCTAGGTGATATATAAAATGGTAGGTGATATATCAACCACAGTTCTCCAGGAAAAAAGAATTGTATATGTATGCATATATGTGTATACACAAAATATTTCATTGACTCTTTGTTTCAAGAAATTGTTTTGTGCAAGTGTGTGCTTTTGTTAAAGATACTTGCTCATTTGATTCTGAGGGCTGACCACCACCCACACCCTCAAATCTGTAGAGTAAGCTGGACAGTCAGGCAGGAGTCTTGAGGAAGAATTTCTTTCTCAAGACACCTGAGTTTTTTTTTTTTTTTTTTTTTTTTTTTTTTTATTGTTAAGACTTCTACCAAGGACCGTGCATGGAGATAACCTAGAACTACTGCACAGATGTAGCCCATGGCAGTTCAGTATCCAAGTGGGTCCCATAGTAATGGGAACAGGGACTGTCTCTGACATGAACTGATTGGCCTGCTCTTTGATCACTTCCCCCTGAGGGGGAAGCAGCCTTACCAGGCCACAGAGGAAGACAATGCAGCCATTCCTGATGAGACCTGATAGACTAGGATTAGAAGGAAGGAGAGGAGGACCTCCCCTATCAGTGGACTAGGGGAGGGACATGGGTGGAGAAGGGGGAAGGAGGGTGGGATTTGGAGGAGAGGAGGAAAGGAGCTACAAGGGGGATACAAAGTGAATAAACTGCAATTAATAAAAATTATATATATATATATATATATATATATATATATATATATACACTTCTATATGGGTTGAATGACACCAATTTACATTACTAGGGTCCCCATTATTTGGAGTTAGTTATTTATACATGGTAAAGAACTACTACAAAATACCTACAAAACAGCTGTTTGATGAAGTGACGTTCCCTTTTGACTTTGTTAAATAAACAGCTAAAATTAATCACCAATAATGGTGTACTCTGGAAATATTCATATTCAAATCGACACGTGTAGAAAGGGTGCTTTTCTTGCTTTTAGCATACAATAAAATTATAAACTCTTATCTTAACATGCTTTTTAATTTAATATTTATTGCCTGTCATGTGAATACGGTTTAATATTCTACCTTATTATACAATATTAAGTCACATGACACGTTTCGACTATTTTCCTTGGCAGGTCTACTTTGTCTCACAGCTTCATCCTTACACCATTGTCTTATGTACTTTTTAGGGATTAATTTAACTTTATTATTGTTACAGGAAAATTAAGTTTCTAAATGGAAATTATGTGTCAAAGTTTATAGGCTTTTAAAATTGTAATTACTGTTGACAGATTCCACAAATGATTTACATTTGATTTTCAATAAGAAAATCAACTTTATGAAACTTAAATGTTGAAGTTTTGTCTATCTGCTAGATGAAACATATTGTTTATTTCACATTTTTTGATCTAGACTGGGGCTAATTGTACTTTTGTCTTTGTTATATGTTGCCTAATTTGGTACAATGTTCCTATGTTAATACAGGATCCATATTGAAACAGTGAAAATGTTTGTGAAGTATGCAAATCAGAAAGAAGTTAAGTTGTTTCATTTTCTTTTTTCTTAAAAGTTAATTTTAATTTTTAATTCCCCCCTTTTATTGAAACTAGTATTTTTTCTCAAATAATATATCTTTTCTCCTCTCTCTGCGTCTCTGAGTTCTTCTCCACTTCTCTTCTTATCCAGATATTCCCCTTCTGCTCTCTCATTAGAAAATGAACAGGCTTCTAGGGGACAGTGATAAAATAATATAAAACAAAACTAACATTGGAATGGGGAAAAACAAACATAAGAAAAATAACCCAAGAAAAGATACAGGAAACATGTAAGCAGAGACCCCCTTTTCTTTTACACACCCAGGAAACCACTAAACTGGAAGCCATAATATATATGCACAAGACCTGTAGGGTAAATGAGAATTTAGAAGGTCTTATTTCCTGGTGTCCTCTATCCTCTCTGACTCTTAGACTCTTCATGTTTCTTCTTTCACAGTGTTTCCCGATTCCTGGGGTAAGGATTTAGTGGAGGTATCTTCTGTTTTATGGAAATATCTTGTGTTCTGTAGCCCCCATGAGTTAGATGAGCAAGAGGGAAAGGCATGCAGAAGTAGCTAATGTTTCAAATATTGCAGGCACTGAAGCTATCCAGGAAAAGCGTAAAGATCCAAAGAAACAGATGCAGAAGTTCGCATAGCATTTAAAGAAGAAGTTACTCAAAGCTGTAGGGAAGTGACTGAAAAAGAGGAAGAGGAATTTGATCTCCTAGATGCAGCAAAGAATTGGAAGGAAAACATACAGAAACCAAAAGAAGGGCAAATTATTTTAGCAACAGTGGTTTGTGCAAACTCATATTGGTGCACACTTATTTTACTTATTCCTTTTGGTCATAAAACTCCCTAGAAAAGTTTTTTTGTGGTTGTTTTCATTTCTGGGAAATTCTGCTCCTGATAAGAAAAACCCAGGAAGCTTCTTGTTACATATGTTGATCCTCATTTGAGTGTAGTTAAAAATATTCCACATGCCAAAGTGGCATATTTTGACATGCTTCATGATTTTGCTTTTATAGATACTATCATGCAAAATGAGAATTAGAGCTTTAGTTTGGCTTGATTTTGTCTGTATATTGATAATTTGTTTAGAATTTAATTTGAAACCCAAGACTTCCCTTATTATCCATATAATTTTGTATAAATCTCTTTGCTGTCAGCTTCAATTTCCCTATTCATAAACATAGGATATTAAAACATACTTCAAATTGTTGACCTCTTACACAGTCTCTCTCCTCATATGCTAAATGTAGTATATTTGACTTGCTATTGAAGGTTTGCATTTTTAGAGCCAGTCTTCATTTACAAAACATTCATTCAGTATCTAGTCTTTTTTTCATTTGCTTTCTTTTTTTAATAATTACAGTTTTATTTATTCATTTTGTGTCCCTGTTTTAGCCCTCTCCCAATCTCAATTTCTCTCCCTCTTCTCCCTTTCACCTCCACCATTCCACTGATAGGGGAGGTCCTCTTTCTCTTCCATCTTATCCTAGCCTATCAGGTCTCATCAGAATTGGCTGCATTGTCTTTCTCTGTGGCCTGATAAGGCTCTTCCTCCCTCAGGGGGAGGTGATCAAAGATCCAGCCACTGAGTAGGAGATAGCCCCTATTCCTCTACTAGGGAACCCACTTGGAGATTGAGCTGCCCTGGGCTACATCTGTGCAGGGGTTCCAGGGTATCTCTATGCATGGTCCATGGTTGGAGTATCAGTCTCAGAAAAGACCCCTGGGCCCAGATTTTTTGGTTCTGTTTCTCTCCTTGTGGAGTTCCTGTCCCCTCCAGGTCTTTCATCTTCCCATTCTTTCATAAGATTCCCGAAATGTGTACAGAACTAAACAGAGAGTTCTCGGTAGAGGAATATCGAAAGGCAAGAAACACTTAAAGAAATGCTCAACGTCCTTAGTCATCAGGGAAATGCAAATTAAAATGATCCTGAGATTTCACCTTACACCCATCAGAATGGGTAATATCAAAAACTCAAGTGACAACACATGCTGGAGATGATGTGGAAAAGGGGGAACCCTCCTCCATTGCTGGTGACAATGTAAATTTGTACAGCCACTTTGGAAATCAATCTGGGGCTTTCTCAGAAAATTAGGAAGAGCATTTACTCAAAATCCAGCTATACCACTCCTAGGCATATATCTGAAATATGCTCAAGTATACAACGAGGACATTTGCTCAACCATGTTTGTAGCAGCTTTATTCATAATAACTAGGTTCTTGAAACAACCCAGATGTCCATCAACAGAGGAATGGATACAGAAATTGTGGTACATTTACACAATGGAATACTACTCAGTAATTATAAACAAGGAAATCATGAAATTTTCAGGCAAATGGTGGGAACTAGAAAAGATCATCTTGAGTGAGGTATCTCAGAAGCAGAAAGACACACATGGTATATACTCAGTTATAAGTGGATACTAGACATATAATGTAGGATAAACATTCTAAAATATGTATGCTTAAAAAGCTAAGCTAGAAGGAGGACCCTGGGTAAGAAGATCATTCCTTATTCAGAAAGTCAAGTGGGATGGACATAGAAAGAGGGAGAAAACAGGAGCCTATCACAGAGGGTCTCTGAAAGTTATAGAAACTTATAGAAAGTAATAGAAACTTGCTCTATCCAGCAAGTTATAGAAACAGATGTTAAAAGTCATAACTAAAAGGTTTTGTTGTTGTTTTTTCAGAAAAGCCACATTTTGGAAATGCTAAATAATTGGGTCACACCTCATAACTTGTCTACCATAGATGTAGTCATTTTATTCTTGGTCTATTTTTCCTGTTATTGTATATTTTGAGACAACATATCTATCACTTATATGCTTATATTTTTAATAACAAGTATCTTTTTTTATCCTAAACCATACCTGTTCTATGACAGATATGACAGTCTTCCATACACACAAATTACCACTGAACACGAATTAGTTTATAGATACCCTAAAAGTACAGCTTCAAATCCACTATAATTATGTCACTGAATCAATTTAAAAGCTTTTATAGGAGTACAGGTAAGAGCAGGCAATTGAAACCCTGGAGGCTTAAGAAGAATAACAGATACATTAAGTGATTTCTTTCTGATACACTGAGGTCACTCCAATGCAAACAGAAGGTTCTTATGAGAATTCCAGTAAGAACAAACCTCTTGATCCAGTATCTTGAAGACAATATTCTGAAGGCACTAACCTTGTTCTGGGTTCCTTCTCCTACCTCCTCTCCATCATCTAACTTGCTCAAAACTGCACCTTAGTGGGAGGACCTTTCTGTTAAGAACTGTCACAGCAGGGTGCTGATGACCAATCAGAAAAACAGTTGTCTCCAAGAGCATATATGCTTTAATAGAGTAAAATGACACAGGGAGTGGTCTCCAAACAAAGTGACTGCACAGGGTAGCCATACAGGTAAGAGGACCACTGGTGATGTTCTCTTAACTCTTGGTGTGGCTGTTTTTATTTCTTCCAGCCTTTTGTACGATGTACTCAAAAAAAGTGTGTTTGGTTGTTGTCTTAGTTTCTTTTCCTCTTGGCTGTGTTAAAATATTTTGGCAGAAATAACTGAAGGGGACAGAGTTTTGGTTTATACTTCATAATGATGCACTCCATCATGGTGTGCAGCAATGTCACAGGACCTTAGTCCAATGTCAATAGACCTTGAGTGAACTAGTCTACAATCATGCAAAAAAGAGAATAATGAATTAATGCACACTCAGTAGTAGGTGCCCAGCTTCTTCTCTCCACTCTCATACTAGTCAGAATCTTCTGTCTAGGGAATGGTGCCACCCATAGTAGGTAGCTTTTCACACCCCAATGTAATCAAAACTCTCTCAAGAAACGAGTACAGGCCAAGAAGACCTGAATTACCCATATTATTCTAGGTTATATGAAGCAGACAATTAAAACTTATCAACACAAATGTGGTTATTCATCACAGAGAAAAGAAGACGGCATTTGAATGCCATTTCATCAGATTCCCTGACATGGAGTCCAGGACTGTAGGGAGGGCACACACATTTAGATTGCCATTCACCTCTAGCTCATCCTTGCCAATTGAAATGCAGGCCCTGGTGTATATTTTTCAGAGCAGAAATGAAAACAAAAACACTTTTTGTTTTAATATTGTTTTAATTACCAAGATTTAGATGTTGGTTCAAATGTTTGAAACAGAGAGTAAGCAAAATAAGTGTCTTAAAGGCCCAATATTGCTTATGTTAAAAGTTTATAGTCTCTGCTTTAAGATAAAGAAACAAAATTATGGCAAGGTTATATGTCATAAAGGCTTGAAAATAGTAGTTTTGAATTAATATAACATTACACCTGTATGGTCATGAACTTACTGCAAATTGGAAAAACACATGAATTTCCCTAAGATACATATTCCATACATCAGAAATTTATGATGTGTTGATATATATAATATAAGATGCTAAAATAATCTATTAATATTTTTAATGACTTTACAAGTCAAGAGTGCCTACATTACTGATCATTACCATGGGATCCATGCAGTCCTCTCCTAATATGAATGTAGACAATAACCTTCATAATAATTCTTTTTATGCATTTTTATTAATTATTATTTATTCACTTTGTATCCTTGCTGTGGCCCCCTCCCTCATATCCTCCCAATACCACCCTCCCTGTTTCTTCTACCCCTATGCCCCTCTCCTAGTCCACTGATAGGAGAGGTCCTCCTCCCGTTCTATCTGACCCTAGCCTATCAGGTCTCATTAAGACTGGCTGCATTGTCTTCTTCTCTGGCCTGGTAAGGCTGCACCTTCCCACCCCCAGGGGGAGGTGGTCAGAGAGCCTGCCATTGATTTCATGCCAGACAGCCCCTTTTCCTACTAGGGAACCCGTTTGGAGACTGAGTCTATGGGCTACATCTGAGCAGGGGTTTTAGGTCCTCTCCATGCATGGTCCTTGGTTGGGGTATCAATGGAAACAACCTAGATACCCCTCATTGGAGGAATGGATACAGAAATTGAGCTACATTTACACAATTGAATACTACTCAGCTATTAAAAACAAGGAAATCATAGAGTCTTCAGGCAAATGGTGGGAACTAGGAAAGATAATCTTGAGTGAGGTATCCCAGAAGCAGAAAGACACACACAGTATATATTCACTCAGAAGTGGTTGTTAAACATATAATATAGGATAAACATACAAAAATCTATATTCCTAAAGAAGCTAAACAACAAGAAAGACCCTAGGGAAGATGCTCAATCCTCATTCAGAAGGGCAAATGTGAAAGACATTGGAAGCAGAAGACAGGGAACAGGACAGGAGCCTACCAAAGACAGCCTCTGAAAGACTCCACTGACTGAGGTATTGAAGCAGAGAATGAGACTCATAGCCAAACTTTGGGCAGAATGCATGGAATTTTATGAAAGAATGGGGAGATAGAAAGACCTGGAGGGGACAGGAGTTCCAAAAGGAGACCAACAGAGCAAAAAAAAAAAAAAAAAAAAATCTGGGCCCTGGGGTCTCTGCAGAGACTGATACCCCAACCAAGAACCATGCATAGTGATAATTCTTGAGTGATCTAAATCTTTTACTATAGAAACTTAATTCCTTCACTAAAAAGCTGAAAAATAAACTTGTTGCCTTTTCTGATTTGAAATTTTGAAATCTCTGCAGAGTTAATCAAGAATCTTCCATGCACCAACTCACTAAAGATCAACTATATTCTGAACAAACACAGAGGCAAATTATAGTAGCTTGCCTGGAATTCTGTGACAAAGTGCCACAGGCTGGGTGACTAAATTCCTGCCGGTTACAGTCTTCCCCTGATGGAGTCTTAGAAGTTTGAGGTCTAGCTGTGTACAGAATCGATTGCTTCTGAGACCTGTGAGGGTCTTTCCTTTTTCTGGTAGTTTTCTTGTAACGTCTGGCATTGCTGTGGATGTAGTCGTCTTACTGGGGTCTTTACCTTCATTTACATTGGGTGTTCTTCCAGCATGTGTCTGTATCCAAGTTTCCATCTACAAAGTGCCTATTTCATATGTGCTTACTGTGTTTGTGTATGTACACAGGCATGAGCACAACATACTGCATGTCTGTAGGTCAGAGGACTCTCAATGTAGTTGGCTGTCTTTTTCCATCCTGCTGTTCTTGGGGTGTAACTCAGCATATTCCATTGGTGGCAAATTCCTTGCCTGCTAAATCATCTTAGAGGCTTGTTTTCCTCTTTTCATCATGATAACAGTCAAATTCACTTTGACCCACCATATTGATTTGATATCAGCTTGATCACCTACATAGACCTTATTTATATAAAATCAATCAATCAAACAAACAAACAAAACAACAAAACCTTCATTAATTCAAACTACTAGGGTCTAAGATTTTTCAATATGAGTTTCTAAACTATTTTAATTCATATCATACAAAAAGGTCACATTTATGAATCTTTGGTTTTAATTTAAATCTCATGTTATTAGACCACATTTGACTTCAATTTGACTCTGGTACTGTAGTACTTATTTTCTTTTATGCTAATTACCCAGAATATAAAATAGATGGTACCTAGGTAGATAGATAATAGATAGGCTGAAATATGTAATAGGATGTAAAGAGATGATAAACAACTGCTAGAAGATAGATATATGATAGATAGATAATAGATAGATGATTGATAGATGATAATAGATAAATGATAGATAGATAGAGAGAGAGAGAGAGAGAGAGAGAGAGAGAGAGAGATAGAGAGATAGAGAGATAGAGAGATAGTTAGATAGATAGAATGAGCTCTATAGGCTCAGCACTCTCCTTTAAGTGGCTCAGTGATTTTTCCTTGCCAGCAGCTTCTCACATTACAGGAATGTGAGATTTCACATTGTGAAATCCCTTTAATTCTACAGCTCAAAGAGTGGTTGCCTGCCACTATTCCTTTTTTTGTACCTTACTTTTAACCATAGAGGGAAGCCTTATGTTAATTCTCTTGCATGCAAACATCATTCAGTATGGAAGATATCATTTCAGTGTGTTGTGCAATCTCATTCAGCACAAAAAGGAGGCATCATTTTGACATGCTGTATAACCTCACTTAAAGCAGAAAGGACATGCAGCATTTCAGAGGGGAAACCATCTCAGTACAGAGGAAGTGGAGACAGGAGGATCCCTGGGGCTCACTAGCCAACCAGTATTGTCAAGTTTGAAGCTTCAGACTCAGTGAGAGACCCTGTCTAAAAAAAAAAAAAAAATAGAGTGAAGAAGATAGCTGACCTCAGCATCTGGCCTGTACATTCACTCGCTAGTGCATATGTGCTGAAGCATACTTGTATATATACACACAAATGGACACTTACACATAGACATATACACACTCAAAATTGGACCAGGTAAACCTATTAATGAAATGCTCAGTTTTACATAAGTGCTATATTAACCAAAGCAGAAAGTGGGGAGGAAAGCCTGTAGATGGAATTCTGGGCTGGGTGCTGAAATGTCAGTCACTCAAGTCTACTGTTTTGGCTAGCATATAGTTATAGGCAGTTTGCAGCATGGGAGGCAGACAGGGCTTAGGGGAGAGTGGAGGGCACCATGCAACAGAAAGTAGTCAAGGGTGATTGCTGGGCGTCTTGCCTGAGCTATCAGGGTGTGGTGACTATGTAGTGAGCTAGGAGGACTTGGAAAATGTAAAAAGCAAAACAAAACAAAACAAAACAAACTTTAAAAAGCAAGTAACAGAGTGTGAGGGACTGCATTAGAAATGATCAGATCTGAAGTAGCTTGAGGCACTAAAGCAGCTGAGTCCTAAGTCTGGGGATGCCAGTGTCATGAGCTCAGGCACACATCTAGATCACATGTACCCAGTGGGTTGGCTGGGAGTGTGTGAGGTTTCTCTTGGAGGTCAGCTTTTATCTTTTGCCTCCATCCTGGGATCCTTGAAGAGTCCCTTGTAATGTGCTGTTGCGGGCACCAGGCTATCTGGCTGTGAGCTTCCAGGGATCCAAACTCAGTCCACACTCAGCTATGTCCTTAGCCCTTAATGATTGCTTGTATACTGAAAATGGAGACGCAGTCTCCTAAAACGGAATATAGCTTTTGTTTTGGGTGCCATCTTTTAACGAGTAATAAGCTTTCTATGATAACAACCCATCTCTAACAATAAAAAATGTACTTGAACCCTAAAAACAATTCAACAGGACTTTTTGTCCTCACCGACTTCAGTCACCTGTAAACAAAGCTGAAGGCCCTGAGCAGTTACAGCAAGGACATGCACCTTCACTGTCTTCTTAGCTTACACAGCTAGGCATTGTTTAAAGTTTGAGGTCATATGTGACATGTTGCACTGATTAGGACTGGAAAAAACAGTCTTGTGGAGGAAGTCTTTCCTTTTGTGGAAAACTAAGAATGAACTCTCACCTTTATTGTCTAGGGAAAGATGAAAGTATGTTTTTCATTGGAGAGGTGACTGATGAAGCAGACAGAAATACAGAGGCTCCAAACTGCCTCACAATAAGCTCAAATTTAAATGTATGTAATAAACTTACAACAGTATTGCTGTGGCTCCGTAATGTAGTCTTAAAATGCAGCAAGCCAATTATGCTTTCATTTAAAATTTCATGTCCTTATAATAAGGTTTGTTCTTTATTTTAGGGCTTTATTGTAAGTAGAGATGAGGTTTTATTTTTTTTTTGTTTTGTTTTTATTACCTGAGTACGTCTTTGACTATAATAATAATAAAAAGCACATTCAGGGGCATGTCCGTGTGTATGGACAGTGTGCCCAGATTTTGTAAGAATGTACCAACTACTTATTATTGTCCTTTAATTATTTTCCTAAATACAATCTCAATTTTAAGAACACAAACAGGGGGTTTAAACATGTGTCTCGGTGTGTTATCTCACCCACAGCTTCTTCTGTGTGTATGAATTTCTTTCTTATGTATCCTTAAAACAACTTTTATTATCTGTTTATTTTTCTTAAGTGCATTCAATAATCACCAGCCTGTTCTGGTTTTTCCTTCCTTTCTTTTTCCCTACACAAAATAGATTCCCTTGGCTCTTTTAGAGATAAAGACAATGATGTACTTGAAACAGAGCCAAAATTAGGTTATCCGTAATATTTTAAATTAGAATACTATCTAGAAATCAATGCCATTTGGGATCTACAATTTTACCATATGGTCTCTGCAAATATTCATTATAAAGACATTTACATCCTTCTCTATTTTCTCTGTATGATATATTTCAGGAGAAAAAGTTACAAAAACAATGATAATCACATCTATTTCGTATTTGTATCAGGCTGCCATATTAATCTTATTAGAAAAAAATCCTCCCTCACATAATAAGTGACTTCTTTTCTTATCAAAGAACTGAATCCTGAAGGGATGCCATTATCATCTTGTCTGCAGAAAAGAGTCATGCTTTTTTTGCCTGTTGCCCAAACCTATTAAGAAGACTTCTGATTTTTCTGCATGTTCCCAAGAATGTCCTCTTGGTATTGCTGAATGTCATCTTGGGTAATTCAAAAGCTCTCATTTTAATTACCTATGTCCATTATTCATTTCCCACACTTTCCGTGAAGAGTGAAAAGAGACCTCTCAGTGCTTCCATCTCAGCTCTTCCAAAGGACACACTCTTTAATTAAAAAGAATTGTCAAAAAGACACACCCTAGATATTCCAGCATAGGTGAGCTTTGGCAATTTGATGGTTATATATTTAAGTTGATTAAATGAAACGAAAGAGTCATATTTATTGTAAAACACAGCCAATAGAAAGACATGTGGTAAAGTCACTCCAACACAACTATCAATCAGGAGAGAAATTTAGCAGTGTTCTGACCTATAAATGTACAAGAATCATTGTTTTTGAAAAAGAATAAATTCATACATCTTAAGAAATAAAAATATATTAAATATCTATCTCTATCTCTTTATATTATCTGTATCTATCTAACATCAGTATCATCATCTCTCTATACATATATAAACATATATACATGTATACATATATAAACATAAAATACGTACATTTATATATGTATATAAATGTATAATACATATATGTGTTTATATAAATGTTTAATACATATATGTTTATATATTATATATGTTTATATACATCATGTATATGTATATGTACACACATATCTGTATACACATATATACATATATATGTATGTATTTTATTGCAGCTTCCAGCACTCATCAGAGAAAATATTTTTGGCAAGGGACAGTGGCTTAGTCCACAAAATCAAAAGTAGACAAAGCAGTAAGCATATGTGCCAGCAGAATTCTTGGTCACAGTAAAACATCTATATCACAACTTCCCCCAAGGCTCAAGGACTATCATGGAAAGAGGCAGAAAGTTTGTAAGATCTGGGAAGACCTGAGCAACACATTGCCTTCAGGCCATTCCAGAACTGCTGTGCTCATGAACTCACAGGAGACATGGTTGCTTGCACAAGACCTGCACAAGCCAATCAACCCTCATCGTGGACGGGAGCAGGGTTGTCTCCTGAAACACCACTTCTCACTGAAGAGCTACTGACAGTTGATGGGCAGAAAACAGGTAAAGACCCGACATTCTTCTACTTAATGAAATACACAGAACTACTCAGGTAACAGTAATCATTACAAACAAAACAAAATTATGTCAAAACAAAGAAATGACATAAAACCCAGAGAAACTACCAAAAATTAAAATCAAAGATACATTTTTGAACTATATAAGAAGATATATTCCAAAGATGAAAAAAGTGAAGTCTCACAACTCTGCAGAAATATGCAAATTAGATAAAAGTAGGGTAGCCCAGGGTGGCCTCAAACTCATGATCCTCCTGCCTCTGCCTCTTTCAGCAAATCTTACTGGTGTGCTCCACTACAACTGACTTTTTTTTAAAAACTTATTTATTTATTATGTATACACTATTCTGCCTGCATGTGTGCCTACACTCCAGAAGAGGGCACCAGGACTCATTATAGATGGTTGTGAACCACCATGTGGGTATTGGGGTTTGAACCCAGGTCCATTGCAAGAGCAGCCAATGCTCTTAACCACAGAGTCATCACAACTGTCTGTAACTCTAGATTTTGACACCCTCACACAGATGTACATAGAGGCAGAACACCATGGTAAATAAAATAAAAATTATTTAAAAATAAACAAAACTAGTGAAGTTACATTACTGACTGAAAGAACACAATTACTACCTCAGAATTCAAAATCCAATAAATTACTTTTCTTAAAGTGAAGAAAAATTAAAAAGTTCCCAGAAAACAAGTACATAGACTTTGCTGTCATCAAATTGGTAGATGCAAAATCTTTGAAGATTTTTTTATTATTGTTTATTATTATTAGTTACATTTTATTAACTTTATATCCCAGCTGTATCCTGCTTCTTTATTCCATTCCAATCCCACCCTCCTTCCCTCAGCTTCTCCCTCCCCCTTTCCAAGTCCACGGATTGGGGAGGACCTCCTCCCCTTTCGTCTGGCCCTGTTTTACCAGGTATATTCAGGACTGGCTGCAAAGTCCTCCTCTGTGCCCTAGCAGGACTGCTCCTCCCTTGGGGGGTGGGGAGGTCAAAGAGCCTGCCATTGAGTTCCTGTCAGAGATAGTCCCTGTTCCCCTTACTATGGGAAACCAATTGGTTATTGAGTTACCACGAGCTTCATCCGATCAAAGGTTCTAGGTTATAACCATACATGGTCCTTGGTTGGAGAAACAGTTTCAGAAAAATACCCTGTGTCCAGATATATTTGGTCCTTGTGGGACTCCTATTCTTTCCATGTCATACTAACTCCCCTTCTGTCGATGGTTTGGTTATGAGTCTTAGTATCTGTTTTGAAACGCTGCTTGGTAGAGTCTTTCAGATACCTTCTGCGGTAGGCTCCTGTCATACATCCAAAGCACATCTTATTTGTCTTTCTAAGTGAGGATTGATCATCTTACCCCATGTCTGCTTTCTTGTTTATCTTCTTTAGGTGTATAGACTTCATTATGTTTATCATTTATTGTAGGTCCATATAAGATAGTATATACCATGTTTGTCTTTCTAGGTATATACCCAAAATTTGCTCAAGTACACAACAAGGACATTTGCTCAACCATTTTTGTAGCAGCTTTATTTGTAATAACCAGAACCTGGAAACAACCCAGATGTCATCAACGTAGGAATGGATACAGAAATTGTGGTATTTTTACACAATAGAATACTACTCAGCAATCAAAAATGAGGAAATCATGAAATTTGCAGGCAAATGGTGGGATCTAGAAAAGATCATTCTGAGTGAAGTCTCCCAGAAGGAGGAAGATTTTTTGAAAGAAAGATATTGGTCATAAACATTTGAATCAAGGTGAACAACAAAATAATGGAAATTTATTCCTTTCCTGTTCATATAGTATAGGATGAAAGACAGAAACCAATTGATCTCACTAATATTTATAGAACTGGAAAAATGACCCAACACAGACCATTGTTGTGTTCAGATGGAATGTCCACTAAACTGGCCATATCACAGCCCACAACAGAAAGGTCAGACATTTTATGAACTTACAATGGCATAGATACTAACATCAGTTATCCCAAAGTAATCTACCAATTTGAGAATATTCCAATAAAAAACAATGGAGTATATTCTGGAATTGACAGTTTTATCCTAACATATAATAAGAGGAATTAACATCGCCCAAAGTCAGAGCCAACAAGATGGTTCCCTGCCTAAGGCGCCTGCTCCAAGCCAATGATTTCTCTCCCTGTGGCTCACATGGTTGCAGGAAAAGAACCAATTTTTGGTTATTCTCTGACCCCACGACCTCCACATATACAACATGTCTCATGCTCCTAAACAGAGAAATAGATAAAGACACATATACATTCCCCTGTACACACACACACTACGTTGATAAACAAATGTCATAAAAATTCAGATACCTACACTAAGATTGAACAATGACAGTAGCGCTGGAGTGTATGTTCCAAATTCGTTTGTGTTAGCTGCTCAGTGGAATATGTTGGGTTTTCATAATCTATTTGTCAAACTCTCCAGTTATAAAACCTTGTCATTGTCTCAAAAATAGTGAGATAAACTATTGTTCAATGTGTTTTATATTATTAAAACTTATTGTTTGTAATTTTTATTGATTTTTGGTGACCACTGGTATGTGTTATTTTTTTTCTAGAAGTTTTATTATACATTTTTATTGATTTGTCTTTGCAAAGCTTATCTTTCATTGATTCGTACTGTGTGAGTGTGTGCTTGTGTGTGTGTGATTTTTTTTTTAGATGGGTTTTTGGCCTTAGTTTTATGTAAAAGAAGAAGAAGGCTGCTTCACCCTCCAGAGCTTGTGGTTTCATGTTTGAGTTCTTCTCTTATTTCATAGGGTTTGCCACTGCCTCTTAACACATCTCCGTTCTCTGATTACTGATCCTGCTTTTTTTGGACTATAATCATTCCTTCTAGAAGATCGTTATCAACATTTGTGCTCACACTAGTTTCTGCTTCTTGCAACAAAAAGGCAGAGTAATAGAAAGCAAGAAAGCAAAGAATGTAAAAAAATGTAAAAGACATGTAAAAACATTCCTGTAAATGATTCCTTCAGATTGTTTTTCTTTGTTTCAGTTCAGAACCATTATTTGTTACCCACAAGTCTCTATTGGTGATCTTGTTGATGTCATCAGGTATCCTTCTAGAGATTCTTTCAGCCACACTGTCCGGGGCTTCCTCCATGTTCCATAATCCTTCTAATTGTGGATTCACAAGCCTGCAGCTGTTCTGCTTTGTGAAACTAATGATGAGTATTTTGAAGGCAACATATTTGTACGTCCTAAGTTCTCTGGAAATCAATTTTGCAAAAATTTTTATTATTGTTTTTATATAATTTCCAAAAGGGAAAAAAGGTATAGTACTATTTTTATTGTCATAGTTACATTTGATAAAGCAATCTATTTATGTATTATCTATCTATCTATCTATCTATCTATCTATCTATCTATCTACCTATCTATCATACATTTCTGGTGTTGAAGGCCAAAACTCTTAGTTTCATTGCTGTCAGATATCTACATGCCCACTTCTAAAAAATTAATCTACAAAAATCACAAATAAAGAACTGTGGATACTAAGCAATGGCTTTGCATTGAAACACAACCAAAATTCCTTGCAGAAATAGTCTTGTTTGTTTGTTTGTTTGTTTTCAAGACAAGGTTTCTCTATGTAGCCTTTGCTATGTAGCCTTGGCTGTCCTGGACTTGTTTTGTAGACCAGGCTAGCCTTGAATTCACAGATATCTGCCTGCTTCTGCCTTAGTGCTAGGATTACAGGTGTGCAACACCATGCCAATCTCAGAAATATTCTTAAAGTGTCTTTGGAGCTGGGCTTTCTTTGCCTTCTTGCTATTTATAGCTCTACTTCTTTCTTAATTCATTCATTCTTTCTTTGTAACATTTCATCATACTTGCCTTGTTTTTATGCTTCTCTATATTGCTCTATATTACCTCCTGATTACAGTTTCCCCTATCTCTTCTTCCCCCAAGTCCCATCAGGTCCTAGGTCCTGTTTCCCCCCCCACTCATTCTCTCCTCTACCCCACCCCCACCACACCCCTGTTACCTTCCCTTTTGCCCAGATCTATCCCTCTGCTGTCCCTTTTTTCAGACAAGAACAAGCCTCCTGATGACATCAACCAAACACAGAAAAACAAGCTACAATGAGACCAAGGCAGAATGAGGCAACCCAGTAGGAGGAATAGGCTGCCACAAGTAGGTGAAAGAGCTAGAGAAAGCCTAGCTCGCACTGTTTGGTACCACACAAGAACACCAAGCTACTCAACCATAACGTGCATGTAGAGGACCTCTAGAGGCTCCCTGATTTCTGTTAGCCAGCAAGGGTCCCAGTTAGTTGATTCTGTGGGATGGTCTTCCTACCACAGAGGGCTTCTGAAATACTCTACCCAGCAGTGTAGCAAAGCAGATGCTGAGGTTCATAATCAAACTTTGGGCAGAGTGCAGGGAATCATATGAAAGAAGGCGGAGATAGAAAGACCTAGAGGGGACAGAAGCTTCACAAAAAGAGCAACAGAACCAAAAAATCTTGGCCCAGGGGTCTTTTCTGAGACTGATACTCCAACCATGGACCATGCATGGAGATAACCTAGAACCCCAGCACAGATGTAGCTCATGGCAGCTCAGTATCCAAGTGGGTTCCCTACTAAGGGGAACAGGGCCTGTCTCTGACATGAACTCAATGGTTGGCTCTTTGATCACCTTCCCCTGAGGAGGGGAGCAGCCTTACCAGGCCATAGAAGAAGGCAATGCAGCAGGTCCTAATAAGACCTAATAGGCTAGGGTCAGAGGGAAGGGGTTGAGGACCTCCCTTATCAGTAGACTTGGGAAGGGACATGGGAGGAGATGAGGGAGGAAGGATGGGATTGGGAGGTAATGAGGGAGAGGCTACAGCTGAGAGCTGAGATACAAAGTGAATAAACCGTAATTAACATAAAAATTAAAAAGTCATAATTCAGGCTTATCTGATTATAGGATTTTTTTTTTACTGCAAATACCTTTGATTCTCAATATCTTCATGTTAAGCCCAAGATTTTTTTTTATTGGTACTTTGCTCTATTCTTGGTTAGAATACTTAATGAGATCCTAAGAGTGAAATACTAACCTCCCTCACAACTGCCAGGTTTCCTGAGAGGGTTCAGTGCAACACTGAAGTGTGACTGGCAGAATCTACTCCCAGGGACATGCCACATGCCTTTTTTTTTTTTTTGAAATAAACAATGGCTTAGGGTTAGGCAGTTCTGTGAAGTGTACAGCACCTCTCCAGGCTATTAATTTGAATAATCTGCTCTGGCATGGGAACATTCAAGCACAGGGTTGAATGTTTTCAAATCTGCTGTGCTACACGAGTGCCTACAGCACCTCAGGGTAAAAACGGAGCCCCGCGTAAGGATGAGTGATGGAGCCTTTGTGTTTTCCTCAATGTTCAAGCAGGTGTGTTGGCATTTACACATGCCTCTGCAAGATAGCATTCAGAGGGAGATAAAACTCTCTGATGGTTATACATTTTCAGTGTACAAAGACTCCACCCCATCACTGAGATGGTCGCCTTCTAATTGTTGTGTTGTTCTCTTCCCTCTCACATTATTTTGTTTCATGGGAGAGGTGATTTTTACAAAGCTACATTTGCCTTTCATTCAATTTTGCAAATATGCAACCAAATCAAAGGAGATTACAGCATGCTCTCATGTTTAAAGGGAAAATTATACATTGATGTCACAAGAAGAAAACCAACATGATGAGCCTTGGGGAGAATCCAATGTCAATGCATTCTGGGACTGAGCCATTTTCATAACTAGATTTTCTTATTAAATTGAAGAAAATAATAAAGTTTGCCACTGAAAGGTACGACTGCATATGCATGCGGAGAGTAGGAGGCATAGAGAAGGTTGGTTCAAGAAGAATGATGGGTAGGCAGGAAAAAGACAAAGTCGCCCTTAAAGGAAACCATGCCCGGCAAAGTCAAGCATTATCAGTGCAAGTGTGAATTCAGCCATATTCATTTCACACTTGTTAGATAAATGAGTTTGAAATGGATGTTGGAGATTACTTAGAAAGAAAGAAGAGATTCGAGTATTGTCTAATTCTGAAGGAACTGCTAAGTGAATTATAGTAATAACCAAGTTAACACACGTGGTGTTTGTGAAAAGGTGAAAGCATGCTTTATGCTCGTCCAGTGGCTCTCATGGGATGCTGCAAGGCATCCAGCGGCTCTCACCGGATGCTGCTGCGAGGTATCCTGTGGCTCTCACCGGATGCTGCTGCGAGGTATCCTGTGGCTCTCATGGGACGCTGCTAGACACCTGGCTGCTGCTGCCTCTGATTCCTGTGTTAGCCATTCCTGCCTTCCCAATGTTCCCCTTCTAATGACCTTTAAGCCTGTTTAGCCAGGGCTTCCTCCACACAAGGTGTTTCCTCTGCGGGGTAGATTATCACTCCTCCTGTCTACCTGAACCCATGGTCCTGTGAGGACGAAGGTGTTACATAATGGCCCTAGGAAAGACTTGCCACATAGGCGGAGTTCAGTAAACCTTAAGTGATAAAATTATGTCAAATGTTTTTGAGTCTGAATCGTATTTACTCTAAATTATCACATGGCTCCAAATTCCTAAAAAAAAAAAAAAACTAGACGGAGTAGAGAACAGTCCTAGAGCATGCAGGCTGATTAGAATGGATTGTATTTAAGAAACAGAAAGAAAGTCTATGTGAGCTGTTAAGATGTGGCACAGATTCCATGTAACAGCTCTAAAGACACTGTTATGATGCTAGGACTGACATTCACTTTAGAAATTTAAATTAATCTTAAACTAATTCAGGAGGCCTGAGTGTGAATAATTCAATTAATAAGTCCTTTTTTTCTAATGATGAAAATAAAACACATCTTTGCAATAATGAATATTAATAACAATTTCTTGAAAAAGTGTCCCTTTGTGACTTTCTTCATTTTTCTCAATAAGAACTGCTACCATTCTTTATTATCTACTTTATTGATACAATAACACCTTTTCTTCTGTTAAATCAAAGTTCATGGAGATCTCCACTAATGAGATTAAATTGAGAAATACTTTGACTTTATACTTAGATGTTTCAAACCCTGAAATTATATATTAATATGTACCATAAAAATAGTTAATATGTGAAAGCTGTATAACATTGATGGTGAAGTGTTAAAATGCTAATTAAGATGATCATTATTAATTTTTTTTACAGCAAAGGAATAAAAACAGGTGATCACACAAATTCAGCAGTTAGGTAGAAAATAAGCTATGCGTGATCATGGTACAGTGCCCTATGAAAATCACAAGCTCTACATCTTCAGATTTAATTGAACATGCTAAAATAGATGTGCACTGACCATGGATAGGCATTTCTGTTGCCATTATAGCAACAGTGGTGGTTTGCTGAATCCTTTCTCGGCTCTGGGGACTTCATCTGAGTGGGAATAGTGAAGGGATGAAGAAACGACAGTCACGAAAAAAAGCTGAGGTCCATTGGACTGGGGTCTCTGATGGAGAAACCACACCACAACAGAAGCTTTGAGGATTTTTTGTCAACAGTTGAACAGAGAGGCAGGGTTATTGCCTGTGCAATTGCAGACAGATTTAACATGTACAAATAAACAAGGAGGCATGCTTTATGGCATACAGCTGGATCAAGGAGACAAAGCAAATCTCTGTAAGAGTAGTCTTTATAGACAGGCAGTCTTCAGGCCTCAAACATACTGTCTGTGGGGGGCGGGGTGTGGTGGACATTTCCTGCATACACTATTGATTTCCACACATGGGCCAGAGGAAAGTTTGCCTTCTACTGACTATCACACTGTTGGCTGAAGGAAGGCTTTGCCTTTCTCCCATGGGTCTGACGTTAGGGTCTCTATGTTCCTATGCCTCAGAAAACATTCATTTGGGACTTTACACACTTAAGGATTCCTCTAGGATGACACCTATTTCATTTCCATAACAAGGCAATGCATTGTAGTGACTACTTATATGGCATTTACATTGTATTGGGTTTGATTCGTAATCTAAGATAATTTAATGTATGCAAAGATGTACATAGGATGCCTACTATCATTTTTTTTTTTGTGAGGCTCCACCAGGCATGAGTTCTGATATGTTAGGGGATACTGGTATGGCCCAGTCTCTCTCTCTTGATTGGTTGTTTGATTTGTATGAATGTTTCACTTAATTTGTAGTATGTGAATTGAAGGTAAAGGTTGCATTTTATATGCACAAGTATAATGTTTTAAAGGCGACAGTTTAACGACCACAATGTCCTGCTAGTTTCTATTTGTTTTGTTTCAAGATTTCAATAAACATTTAAAATTATTGTAATAAGTGTCTATTTTCTTATCACAGTGTGTGTGTGTGTGTGTGTGTGTGTGTGTGTGTGTGTGTGTGTGTGGTGGATCTATGAGCATCGAGAGTGACAGGGCGAGGAGGTCACTGAGTATCCTCCTCTGTCACTCTGCACTTTCTTCCCTGGAGGTGGAGTAGAACTTAGCAAACCCCAACAAATTCCTGTCAATGTCACCTCAACATTCCAGAGTTACAGATACCCAAATGACCACATGAGACTTTTGCATAGGTTCTGTGATTTGAACTCAGGTCCTTACTCTTGGGCAACAAGTTGTCATATACAGTTAGACACTTCTCTTGGCTCTTTACTGAAGTGTGGGGAGAAGGGGGAAGAAAAGGTAAAAATAAAGAGAAAGAGAAAGAGACAGAGACAGAGACAGACAGATAGACAGACAGACAGGCAAAGGGAGATTGGGCACAGAGGGAAGCCATAACTAATTTTGAGTAACACCACTAGGAAACTGTAAGGTGCAGAATTTGCATGAGCCCTTTGGTAAGATTTTGGCAAACAAGTTGAAAAAGCAAGGCCCAACCACAGAAGGCAGCAGAGGGAAGCACAGTACAGAGAGTCAAGGAAAGAGAAGAAGTATGTATGGTCTGACATAGTTGCTAAGAAAGTTAACTGCATGGTGTGACTAAGTTTGCGGCTTTGAGGTAGAAATAAGTTTGAGAATAGACTTTTTGGGCATTGCATACTCCACACACAGAGCCAGAATGCTTGTTCCATCCAGCCTCTGTGGAATGGAATCACCTTTGAGAATAGACAGGCTGTGAGACTAATTTCTACTTAGTAAGTATGGCAAAGCTGGCAGGGCATTCCGTGAAACTGGGGAGTCTGTGTTGCCGAGAGTGTCTCCCACAGTGGCCACGGAAGCAAACAGACATAAAGGAAAGACCCATTAGCAAGTGCTAAGGCAGCACAGGCCGACAGTGGGCAAGGAGCTCAGGATGGCATCTTTTCAATAGGCTACCTAGGTGCTACTGACAGCCATGTGATTTGGAAAATTCCCTAGTCACACTTCAGATCCTGGGTTAGTACCCCTCCCCCTTGCTCTACAGTTTCTGAGTCCCTGATCAGGAAAGCACATCTCACTGTCCCTGGACTTCTGAAGCTGCAACATGGAAAATATGTGCTACTTTAAAGACAACATATTTTCTGCTCTGTTATTATAAATCTACAGGGAATTAGTACAATGAAGAAAATGGGACAAACAAGAGCAATGGAAAATCAACTATTAACATTGTTCAAGGAAGAAACCAGCTTATAGTCTATAGTTTAGAGAAGACCTAGAAAGCCATGAGGAGAAAGGAGAAGGATGTAGGGCATTCAAGGATTAAAGCATCGAATGCAGCTTAGAGACTGGTATAGCAATCTTGAGTGGGGCCTGAATATAACAGGCAAGCAGCTGATATAAGAATTAAAAAAGACAGGGCTGGAGAGATGGCTCAATAGTTAAGAGCACTGGCTGCCCTCCCAGAGGCCAGGTTCAAATCCTAGCACCCACATGTCAGCTCACTACCATTTGTAACTCCAAGATCAGACAACCTCACACAGATATACATGCAGGCAAAACACCAATGCACATAAAATTTAAAAAAAACTAATTTTTTTTAAAAACTAAAACAATAGATAGTTTAAAGGCTATGTATCTAGTTAATTTATTTATTTAATTATCTTTTTGGTTTTATACATATGTAAAATAAAAATCACAACCACACCCACACAGGAATGTGAATGTTGAGTGTATCCCTCTTACTTTACATCTCCTCGCATTACTCTCCTCAGACAATTCAACTTAAACCTTTCTGCTATATATGCACACATGATTATAAGTATATAAAATCTAGGAATCACAAATGATAGAGAGCATGTGATATTTGTCTTTCTGAGATTGGCTTAGCTCACTTAATATGATTATACCCAGTTGCATTCATTTTCCTGTAAATGTCATGACTTCATTTTTCTTTATGGCTGAAAAAAATTCCATTGTGTTTGTATGTGGGCTATATAATCATAATGCATTTGAGGAACTCAAAATCCTTTTTGTGCATTCAAAGGAGAGATCCAACTTTTAGAAGTTGAGAAACCAATGTAAAGATTAGGATCTTGAAAGCAAATCCCTAGAAATATTTCAAAAGGTAGGGCTTATTCAGAGTTTCAGTTTGAGACCTGTGACTCCTGTAGGTGCAGATCAAGCCTGCTCTTGATCAGACCGTTGACTTTCTAGAGAGTGGAGCCCTCTGTTTAGAGCTGACAGTCTTTCCTCCTACTGGTCTGTTTTCACACTTTCTTTTTCATTACAATTAGAGCAACATCTCCAGATCTTACTTTTTCCCACCTCTTTCCTAAGATTCTCTGCAGTCTGCCCAAAGGTTGTCCATAAGTCTCAGCATCTGCATTGATAGTCTGAAGTGCAGAGCTTTTCAGAGGCCCTCTGTGTCAGGCTCCTGACTTGTTTCCTCTTTTCTCCTTTTGATATCCAGCCTCTTTGTCTTTCTGGATAGGAATTGAGCATTTTAGCAAGAGTCCTCCCTCTTGATTAGTTTCTTTAGGTGTACAGATTTTAGTAGGTTTATCTTATATTATATGTCTATATGAGTGAGTATATACCAAGTGCATCTTTCTGCTTCTGGGATAACTCACTCAAAATGATCTTTTCCAGATCACACCATTTACCTGCAAATTTTATGATTTCCTTGTTTTTTTATTGTTGAGTAATATTCCATTGTAGATATACCACAATTTGGGCATCCATTTCTCCACTGAGGAGCATTTGGGCTGTTTCCAGCTTCTGACTATTACAAATAAGGCTGCTACAAACATGGTTGAGCAAATGTCCTTATTGTGTACTTGAGCCTCTTTTGGGTATACGCCTAGGAGTGGTATAGAACTCCACAAGGAGAGCAACAGAACCAAAAAATCTGAGCACAGGGGTCTTTCCTGAGACTGATAGTCCAACCAAGGACCATGCATGGAGATAACCTAAGACCCCTGCACAGATGTAGCCCATGGCAGTTCAGCATCCAAGTGGGTTCCATTGTAATAGGAACAGGAGCTGTCTCTGACATGAACTGACTGGCCTGCTTTTAATTACCTCCCCCTGAGGGGGAAGCAGCATTACCAGGCCACAGAAGAAGACAATGCAGCCACTCCTGATGAGACCTAATTGACTAGGATCAGAAGGAAAGAAAAGAAGACCTCCCCTCTCAGTGGACTTGGGGAGGGGCATGCATGCAGAGGGTGGAGGAAGGGAGGGATTGGGACAGGAGGAGGGAGGGAACCACAGGGGGGATACACAGTGAATAAAGTGTAATTAATAAAGAATTTTAAAAAATAAAAATAAATGTAACAGTAAAATGATTTTAATGATAAAAAACAATTAGAGAAACATGAAGACTCAGACTGAGTGGGATTTTTCAACCTGAACATTTTATATCTCCATGGGGTTGTAACATCTCCAAGATGCAAGTTCAATTGAAAACAGTACAAATAAGGAAGAGGGGGAAGAGGGAGAAGACGGTGCTGCCAGGAGAACACTGTCTGAGGAGCAGGACAACATTTTCCATACAGCGACCAAGAGACTGAACCCTGGGCCCTAAAATAACAGCGATCGTGTTTCCCAGGTAAGAGGAAACCCCCACGCATGGGAATCAGTCCGGTCTACTCTCAGGTCACCCAGCCAGAACCCAGAAGAGATCCCGGGTTGTGCAGGCACTAGGTACCCAGACCAGAGCCACACGCGTGCATGTCCCGATCACCTTCCCAGGCTGAACAGTGGGCACAAAAACACCAGAGACTGAGAGCCCCAGTCGCGAGAAAACCCCACAGGGAAGGAAGGAAACGGTACTTAGTTGGATCACCCAGTCTTTCCTTGGAAAATGTCTTGCAGAATGGCAGGTACTAGCCGCCATCACTGAACTGGGCTCCAGCCACAATCACAGGCAGTTGCTGCTCACCCAGTTCTCTGGCACAGACAGAGCTGTGTGCCCCAGGGCACCAGAGACTGGTAGTCACTGTCAGGAGAAATCCTCACAGGGAATGAAGCAAAGGGAACTGACTTAGGCCACCAAGTATATCTCTGGAATAGGTCCTGCAGACTGGCCCAACCCAGGGACCTGCTGTGCACCAGATAGCCTGCTGTTACCAGGAGAGTAGTACCTACCCACCACAGATTACTGCTTGGGTACTGGGACATAGAGCCCCAACCTCAGACATCAACCCCCAGACACTGCTCCAAGGGGCAACCAGTTATCCCTAACAAAACTGACCAAACCATGAGACACACAGGTCACAGCAGCAGATCACTAAATCTACAGCAAGAAACCCAGAAGCAGAGCAGCTGTCTCCAGGACTTCTCCAGGTGAGAGGAGAACCCTCTCGACTAACAAGGACCACAGTTACCACTCAGGTCTCTATCCTTGAGGTGAACAGCGGCAACTCCTGAAAAACACCAGCCATCCAGTGACTATACCCAAAAAGCTGAGAAGGCTTCCTTCAGGAAAAACCATCTTCCTGCAAGGGGATTCTCTCTACAACAAGATCCCCAGGAACCACCAGAAACTAACCCCAAACACCTAAGATAGCCCAATGGGTAGAAGCCAGCATAAAAGCTCAACCAACAAAAGGCAGAGCAATAGGGCATCTCCAGAACCCAGTTGTCCAGGGGCAAGTAGTCCTGGACACCCCAGCATAACTTTAATCCAAGAAGATGACCTAACAACTATGCTCATGAAGAGGATAACAGAGGAAACAAATAAAATACAGAAAAACCTAGAAGAAGATAAACTCAAACAGATCATGGCCATCCATAAAAAAATAGAAGAAGTTGCAGCCAAACAGTTTGTGTCCTTTAGAGAGGAAATACATACGTCACTAAAAGAAATAAAAGAAACAGAGGATTGTGTTGGTAATTTGATGGGAATTGCATTGAATCTGTAGATTGCTTTTGGTAAGATGGCCATTTTTACTATGATAATCCTGCCAAGCCATGAGCATGGGAGATCTTTCCATCTTCTGATATCTTCTTCTAATTCTTAAAGCAACAAACCAAGTAATCCAATTAAAAAATGGGGAACAGAGCTAAACAGAGAATTCTCAATAGAGGAATATCGAATGGCAGAGAAACACTTAAAGAAACACTCAACCTCATTAGCCATCAAGGAAATGCAAATCAAAATGACCCTGAGATTTCACCTTACAGCCATCAGAATGGCCAAGATCAAAAACTCAAGTGACAACACATGCCAGAGAGGTTGTAGAGAAAAGGGAACCCTCCTCCACTGCTGGTAGAAATGTAAACTTGTACAACCACTCTGGAAATAAATCTGGCACTTTCTTAGACAATTAGGAATAGTGCTTCCTCAAGATCCAGCCATACCACTCCTAGGCATATATCCAAAAGAGGCTCAAGTACACAATAAGGACATTTGCTCAACCATATTTGTAGCAGCTTTATTTGTAATAACCAGAAACTGGAAACAGCCCAGATGCCCCTCAACTGAAGAATGAATACAGAAATTGTGGTACATCTACATAATGGAATATTACTCAGCAATGAAAAATAAAGAAATCATGAAATGTGCAGGTAAATGGTGTGAACGGGATCATCCTGAGTGAGCTGTCCCAGAAGCATAAAGACACACACTGTATATACTCACTCCTATAGACATATAATATAGGATAAACCTACTATAATCTGTATACCTAAAGAAACTAATAAAGAAGGAGGACTTTGACTAAAATGCTCAATCCCCATCCCGAAAGGCAAAGAGGATGGACATCAGAAGAAGAAAACAGGAAACAACCTAGGAACCTGCCACAGAGGGCCTCTGAAAGGCTCTGCCCTGCAGACTATCAAAGCAGATGCTGAGACTTAGGGCCAACTAAATCTCTGTTGGGCAGAATGCATGGAATTTTATGTAAAAAGTGGGAAATAGTAATATCTGGAGAGGACAGGAACTCCACAAGGAGAGCAACAGAACCAGAAAATTTGAACACAGGGGTCTTCCCAGAGACTCATACTCCAACCAAGTACCATGCATGGAGATAACCTAGAACCCCTGCACAGATGTAGCCCATGGCAGTTCAGTGTCCAAGTGGGTTCCATAGTAATGGGAAGAGGGACTGCCTCTGACATAAACTGATTGGCCTGCTCTTTGATCACCTCCCCCTGAGGGAGGAGCAGCCTTACCAGGCCATAGAAAATGACAATGCAGCTACTCCTGATGTGATCTGATAGACTAAGATCAGAAGGAAGGAGAAGGGGACCTCCCCTATCAGTGGACTTGGGGAAGGGCATGTGTGAAGAAGGGGGAGGAAGGATGGGACCGGGAAGGGAGGAGGGAAGGGCCTATGGGGAGATACAAAGTGAATAAAGTGTAATTAATAAAAGTTAAAAAAAAAAAAAGAGATGGATGTGAGGATACTAAAAAGCCACGGGGAGGTTTTATGGGTGACAGACATGGTTTGCGGCATACAGGCTGAAACTAAGCAAACTCCGTTAATGGGTTGTGCCTATGTTAATGTCAACTCTTCTGAAATAAAACTGTTACTAAGAGTGGTGAGAGCATCTCTCGAGTTGGTTTTATTTTTAGTAAGAGGCAATGGAAGAATAAGGCAGTGGGTATGAGAAGAAAGAGATGTTACAACTTCTGATGTCTATTTCATTTTAAAGGGAAGGTGGGGATTAAAGCTCAGAGTGGGTAGACACAGTTGTTGAGGAGACTCAGAAGATGAGCCTGAGTCAGCAGACCTGCAGATATCTGAGTTGTGCTTACTACCGTGGCAGTTTGCTGCTGTCATGTATGTCAGGTACTTACACATGGTGACCGCCAATGTCTTTGTCTATAAAAGGGGATTATTAGCAATATCTGATTTACATTGTTTCTGAAATGTTAAAAATTAAAAAAAAAAGTGTCATTGAGAGAAGCAGCAAGGCCTGTTAAAGAAGAAACACTATAGTCTTTCTGCTTCTGCTTTATTAGACAACACAAAGAATGAGCAGGTATTCACTGCAGCGACCTAGCATGCTTATCTGTGCATAAACAAAGACTGGTTCATTTATCAGTTATAGAATATTTTATTTTATCTCCAATTTGTTTTCCTTTGCCAGTTGCATACAAATCAGCTGTCTTGGTGAGAAGCATTTTTATAATATTTACTGTTCGAGAAAATGTGAGAGAACAAAAGAGTATTTTCAACCCTTCAACTGAATATGTAGAACAATTTATTAGTGTGATTCAAGTTTCTGTCTCCAGCCTCAGTCTGGCTGTTTTCACCTCTGCCACCATCCACTGTTTCTCTGTGACTCAATGTCCTAAACCCAAACACATCTGTATCTTCATGGCCTGAAGTATGGCAGGACCTCATTTCTCCTGGGACCCATTCGTTTTCCTCCTTTCCTATTATAGCTTCGATGCTGTCCCCACACTTGGCCAAAAACAACTCATTTTTACCCAGCTCATACAATGTCTAGATGACCCTGTTTTGAGAATTATTTTCCAAAAACAGAGCATGCTTGTGCCACTGCCATCCTCGTGGTCTCTCCGCTGCAAACCAACGTCATGCTGGCGACTACAAACCGACATCACGCTGGCGACAAACCTCCAGTGTCTTCTCACCTTGCCAGCTGTTCTAAAGGGACTCATTTGCAAGAGCAGACAAGACACCAGCGTATCCCATGCTTTCGTCCCACTTTCCATTTCAGTCTTGAGAGTCTTGTCCTTTCTAGGGATCCTGAACTTGATAAAGTACAACAGCTCCGTTGGTGATCAAGTTCTAGTGCTGAGGACCAGTCACAGCAGTTTCCAACAGGCCTTTCCAAAGTCAGCAGAGCGCTGAGCTTGATTCTCATGGGCCCTCCCAGCTTCACACCGGGGCTCCCTGTGGCTGACTGTAGCTTTCTGTGTCATAGGAGGAGCTCAGCTCATCTCACTTCCTGAACAAAGACCACCAAGGTGCCTCCTCACTGGACTGTCCATTTCTTGACAGTGTATGCAGAGCTGTTTCCACAGCCCTAATCCCTCCTGTAATCATTCAGTACCAACCTAAGCCTTGAAAAAATCCCTGCCACTCACTCTTCTCTGAGATCCTGGATACGCTCCCCTATTGTGCGCCCTTTGCTGTGAGCTAACAGCCTACCCTCTTTCTTTCTTTCCAGTGTCCAGTTACACCCCTGATGACTCAGGTGAGCTGAACTTAAATGTGCTGCCGTTATTCCTTCTGCACATTTCTTCTGGTGGGGAGGGCTGAGCTTGGCAGGAGGGTGATGCTGGGCGCCAGGGTAGGATTTCTCACACGCAAGCTACCTTGCTCCTGCCCTGAGCAGTTCCTCTGTGCTTCCCTCCTGACATTTCTTTGTATCAATGTTATGCAGCTGTTGTCCCTCCTTCAGTAATTTTGTCTTTATTTACTTTCTACCCTTGCGAGTCAGTTGGGAGAAGATCTGCATCTCTAAGCTGGTACTTTCAGACAGGGATCAGCAGCAGCACCTTTGAGAAGTCAATCAACCCTTTTTCTACTCCTTGGCTTTCTCCTTGCTAGGCAGTGTAGGGAGTAGAGGAAGGACTGGAGCATCAGAGGCCAGTTACTGCTTGGCCTTTTCCCTGGAGTCTTTGAACTGAGCACTTTTATGAGACACTGCTATCATGTGTAGTAACTTTTCTGTGGGCCTTTATGGCCCTCTGTCTAGTATAGCCTCTGTAAGACATAGTAATAGCCTGTAATTAAAAATTCAGTCATCGTTGGATCTGGGCTTGATTGAATGACCCTGCCTCAATGTATGAAGTAGAGGAATGATCAAGGAAGAATCCATCATAACATTAATCTTGATCCTCTACACATAGGCCTACACATATACACAGGAAAATACTCACCAGCAACATATTCTTTCTCTCTAAAGCACGTGACCATGCGTGCGTGTGCACGCTCGCGCGCGCGCGCACGCACGCACACACACACATACACACACACACACACACGCTCCCCATAGACGCACACAGCACACAAAGAAAGATGAATAAACAAAGATATATGAAGATCAAATAAACTTTTCAAGGCCACAGGGCTGATGAGCTTGGTACCTTGGCACTGTCTTGCCTCCATCATCTCATGATCCTATTATGCTCCTCCTAGATGTAGACAGGGTTTCAAGGAAATAAAAGAGGCCCCAGCTGTAAAACCATGAGATCTTAATATTTTAACTGTAAAAGAAGCATAAGAGCAGAAGAGTTTGTCCTGGGTATTTTTGGTGGTTTGGTGCATTTTCTTTTGGGTTGCAGTGTGCTTTACCTCAGCAGCATCTTTCATTTAACCAGGTTTAGCTTCTTTATAAACTATTGGCACCCGTCCTTAGTGTAGGAGCACTACTAATGCTGGCTGGCTGGCTGGCTGGCTGGCTGGCTGGCTGGCTGGCTGGCTTAGATGGCAAAGTGCTTGCCTTGCAAACAAGATGAACTGAGTTCAGATGCACAACACCCATGTAAAAGCCAGGTGCCCTTTCAGATAAAGATGTGTGGCTTTAGTGCTGGGGGGATTGTGGGCACACATTTAAGCTGCCCTCTGGAAGCTTTGCAATATAAAGAAAATTTTCTCTTATAGGTTTGGGTACATGTAACCAACAAAAGCATCTTATTTATACACTAACTGAATTAACTGAGAGCTGTCGTGAACTTCACCTTAAGATAATTTAGCATATCATTAATTGTAAGACCTATGCCAACAAGAAGTCAAATTTCCTCAAAAACCTAAATGTAAAAAGTATAAACCAACTCCTCACTGAACTTGTGAATCAATTCTTCAAAGCTTCTCTGTATCCTTGATTATTTTACATGGAATTATAAATATCCTAGCTTTTGGGAGAAATTTGGTAGTCATCCATTCTGTGCAGCATTAGTGTGCTGGGACATCAAAGGAGAAAACAGAAAAATATCAAACTTTATTTCCAACAGGAAAATGACTGTGCACAGCCATTCATAGTTCAAACATTTCCAAAAATAATGTTTAATATTTAAAGAAAAATGCTAGTCAAGGTGCTGAAGATTCCTCATGCATTATTTACTGTGAGGAAACATGAAAAAAAACAGACTATAAAAATATTAAAAAAGAGAAAGCTTCTTATCACAAAAGCATGTTTTTTTTCTACTTTTGTTTTTTTAAATAATATTTTGAGCTGAAATAAACAGAATCATGTGTCAGAATAAGTCTTTATTAGCATCTAAACCCATGGCGTTTCATGTATGTCTTTGATACAGTAGTGTGGAAATATCATCCTGGCATTTAAACCAGTCACTGAGGTCAGGCTGCAGCTTGAGAAAAGCAGGCTTTCATTATGAAGTGGCAAATTACAGCAATTTCTCAGGTAATTTGAAACCACACCATGATGTTCTCATCTCTGAAGAAACTACCAAACAGCAAATAAATACTGTTCTTCAGATTGGGCCACTGATGAGACTGTAAATGAATCCAAGGTTCAGGGTAAGTTCTAGAAGGAATCGTGTTTCAGTTTTATTCTTAGTGATTATCAGGACAATTTTCACTTTTGTAGAAACACCTTTGCACTGTGTCTTTGAAAGACAATGTTTACTAAACCCTGTTACTTAATCAGCATTAGAAGGGAGGGAAAGGGTATACAAGAAACTAAAAAAAAAATAAATAATTTATGTAAATTGACATTTCATTTATTAGTTAACTCTACTCTGCAGAGCCTATACTTTAGCATCTTTTGTACTTTGTTGCAATCAGACCCTTTAAACTTCATCCTTCTTCTTCCTACTCCATTCTCACTCAAACAGCTCTGGAATTTAACTGAGAGTATTTATTCTTCTTTGTCCAGCTTTAAAGCTTTAAGACAATATCAGTGCCCCATTCCCATCATCATCATCACCGTCATCAACATCATCATCTTCATCATCACCACCATCTGAAGATCACTGCATAGCTTACTGATTCTCAAAAGAGCCTCATTATCTTCTTCTATCCCTGGTAGGACCTGCATGTTAAAACATCCCCTGCAGGTGATATTTTATGACTGTGTATCTGTGTAACCAAGAAACTTAGAAAGTCAGTGACCTAAGCTGCCACATGTTATTATGAAATATTATATTATTGATGATGCATAGCTTCATGAAATAGACATAAGATTTCACGTTGAATTCGTGGCCAAGAAATGCTATCTGCTCTCAGATGCCTCATTGTAAATTTGTAGTTTGTGAGGCCCATGGCCTTTTTAAAATAGATTTGTTAATATTAAAAGGAAAAGGCAAAGGTGATACAAATGAGAAATGGGAACACTTGAGTTTTATTTTTGCTCTTATATTTGAATGCTTCATAAATTCTTGAGAAGATGCATGTTGATTCTTATCTCCCTTCTCCTTCCCTCCCACCTTTATTCTTTCTTGCCCCTCCCTTTCCTTCCTACATTGCTATGATTGACTTAAAATTATGTTGACAAAAAGAAATAGAGATTAGCAATATGAGTCAAGAATAATCCTGAGACTCTAATATAGGAACAAAAGCAAGCAACTATTCCCCCTTGAAACATGGTCAAAGTTTTTCTTTAGAGTCAAAGGAATGAGATAAAACAGTGGTTAGGCAGCCCCTTCTTTACCTCATGAAGGGCTCATATTCACAGAGGTGCCGTGATAATACTCTAAAATCAATAATATTTAAATTATGGCTGACTTTAGTTAATGGTTAATATCTTACATACTTTTGTAATAATTTACTTCTTAAGAGTATATTTTGTGGCCCAAATATATTTTCATAATTTCATGACCCCCTTGGCAACTTGAACTTATTTTTTTTAAATTTTCATAGTTTTCTTCCTTTTAGTTTCCCTATAAAGTATGGACCAAATACCTCTTAGAATACCTGTTAATGTTTTCATTTTCTAGAAAGATCTATATTTTTCTCCTTTCTCCTTGAGAAACACTCTTTGTACTTATCAGTAATACTACTGAAAAATACTTTGTATTACATCTAGAAAGAACAGATAAACATTGTATCACACAAACACACACAGAAGGGCATACAAGTAAGCATATTCATTCCTACAAACTTAAACATAAATGGCTTATTTCTTGCTGTCATACCATTAGTCACAATAAATTATAGCTTTTTTCTTTTTATAATTCAGAGATCTCTACGTGTATTTTTTCTTTCATTTTGTGTAGAACTGAAATGAGTTTCATTTCTCTTCCTTTGATTTCGTATTGTATTATGCAATCGATGATCTTTCTTTGAGTGTTCACTTTAGATATTCTGATAAATGAAAAAGTACAGGCATCATCTCCACAAAAAATGGGGAGCCCGGAGGTGCAGGTTGACAAGTAAGCCATGCTACTGAAGGAATATCATATTTCTTGTCCAGGTTCCTCTACATCCTTACCTCCAGTTTCCTTTTCCTCTGTGACTCATTGTGAATTCATCTGTAACACTCTGTCATCTATTAATCTCTCAGTTCTCCCTCTGTTCCACAGCAGTGCATGGATGCAATCCCCAATTCCCAGACTGGGGCTTCTCGTCTGCACTGAATCAACTGTCCCATCTTTACCTGCCTCAACTTTTGCTTCCTGCTTGATCATCTTCAGTTTGGGTTTGGTTTCGTCTCATCTTATTGTCAGAAAATGGAGACCACATATCCCATCAAGTAACAGGGACTGCTTCTGAAAATGCTGATCTCTTACTAGTGGCAATCACTGAGATCTTTTCATTAAACCATAGTGATTGAGGACAGGTACCAACTGTTTCTCAATGATCTAAATATGTGTTCAGATTAGGAAACGGACTTGGCCTGCTCTGAGCTGTAGGTGGCAGTCTGAGAAGATATTATTTAGAAAATGATCCAGTGATCTACATCATTAAAATTTGTATTGATCTCTAGTAACAATAGAGCAGACTGATTATGCATGATTTCCACCGGGCTTAATCTCTCCATTAATGACAGCAGGAAGGCCTTTTAAAATTCCGAGTCACTACAAAATAAAGTGCTTAGTACAAGAATGATCAGGAGACATGGTTCTCTATTGCTCAGCAGTACTACTGAAAGCTGCAAGATACTAGATAGGTCATTAGGGTTCCTTGGGTACTTAGCATTGAAGTAGCAATGCTAGGAATTACCAACTTTAAAAGATTGCAAGGATGATAAAACAGAACAGCTCACAAAACAGTGTGTGTGTGTGTGTGTGTGTGTGTGTGCGTGTGTGTGTGTGTGTGTGTGTGTGTGAAACTCGTGTACCCATAGAAAGGTATGAAACTTGCAAGCTCACATGAGAACAAGGCAGTTATTTGCCTCTTACCAGATTTGATTTCCTGAAAAGAGAGTGGATCCTCTGTGACTGACAATATTTTCTGCAATTTTGAAGATGCCAAACGTAGATTCATTTTTCTAGTATCAGTTTTTGTTTAATCAAGATTCTTTTTCCACTTCCAACTTCTTAAAGTCTAATTACAGTCTTGTCTTGATCTTATTGATGTTTCATCATGTCTTCTAAGACTCACTGCGGATGTCACAAAAATGCCAATACCTTATTCCTGTAGGAGAAAGAAGTCCTTCTAGTTATGTTGATTCTTAGTACGAAATTTTTTTCTTACCTCTTTTTGCAAATATTTTTAAAAATTGTTTTTCTCAAGATAAAGTAACTGTAACCAGTGGGGACAATTTAGTTAGCATTTTCTACCAGGAAAATATTGAGCCTAGCCATTTATTTAACTAACAGATACTCTTTTAAAATGCATCTATTTCAACACTTACAAAATTTAATTTTAAGATTCATTTGGTACTTCACTTGCTTCTTAAAGAGTCCTAAACAGAATCTCTTTGTGTATGCATGCATGTATAGAATTGTCAAGTATAACATCCATATGAATTACATGAGTTTATCTTAAAAACATTTTACAAAACATAAATTTTTTTAACATAATTTTTGCTATTATCCTGAGAAAGTAACTAAGCACAAAAATATGCTATCTTAAAAATAAAGAAATCTGCCTTGGAGACAGTTCAGTGTGTAAACCAATTCTCTCAAAAGCATAAAAACCAAAGTTCAAAATTTCAAAACACAAATAAAGCTAGACACTGTGGCATACATCTGCAATCCCAGCACACTGTGAGGACATGGTAGGCAGGGACAAAGGAATTTCACAGGCAAACAGACCAGGTGTTCAGCAACAAGGTAGGAGGAGAATAGATATACAAGACCATCCTCTGATTCTATGTGTGGAATGTAGCATGTTTATGTCCCCAGCCCGTTATGTAAATGTTCCCATGCTTCTACATACATACACACACACACACACACACACACACACACACACACGAGAGAGAGAGAGAGAGAGAGAGAGAGAGAGAGAGAGAAATAAACTAAATGTTTCTTAAATGACAAATAAATAGCTTCTTTAGATCTATCTTTTGGTCTTTAATTCATTCCTTAATAGTTAAGAAATAGTTTCATAGTATCTCCAACTTACTTTCACCGGACCCAAACTGAAAAGAGACAGGAAAAAAATTTTAAATATCAATAAATTATGAACATATACAATTACTGTGTTACTCTTTAGACTTTTGTAAGGTCTTGGAAATTTTAAAAGATTGATTGAAAGCATGTATGCATCCTCTATCTCTGAAATACATGAGCTACTTTGATAGAAATAGGAGAAATTTAGTGTTAAAAAAAAGAATTCTCATCATCATGGAGCTTAGACTATATGGTAGGTGATAGGCAATATGATACTGCATATGCAATTTTATAAATTAATATTGACTTATATTAATATATGCACACACACTGTGTGTGAGCACATAGGTGGAACCCACTCTTCCTTCTGCTTGTCTAATTAGCAACAGAAATTTTATGGTAACTTCTCAACTTCAATTTCCAACCAAGGTCAGCTTAAAGTAAAGAGAAAGTAATGTTTCCCCAGAGCCTTTCTCCCTCTTCGCCTCATCCCCGCAGCACCCAGCTAAAGCTCCATCCACGGGATTTATAAGCACATCTTTGAGTTACCAGACAAAGATCAAATGCTACCAAGGCTATAAATACAAGATGGTGGCAGGAAACAATCTCTGGGCTTTGGGCTGTCAACTTTTGAATTCTAAGTTATGCATTTTCTGGGAGTAAAGAGTGATAAAGTTTGACTGGGTGCAATGCACAGCCCTTCCAGGTCAATCTCTAGAAGGAAGCTTTCTTCTTATCAAAGACTGGGGAAAATGGTGGCCAGGAGCCTGCTTTCACTACTGCATAGTGTAGCTCTGTCAGGGAGCATCGATTCTCTTCTGCACTGTGAGACATGACCCCTGCCTGTGCTACTCTATCAGAAGAAAACATTCCCTAGAATTTAATTCTCTAGATGCAGTGTTTTTTTACTTCCAGCTTGATTACTACACCAACCAATACGTACCTACCTACCACCTTGCCTAGAATTTCAGTAATCATAATTTATTTATAATTATTTATATTTCTTTCTCCACTTAAAAAAATTGATTCAATTTACTATCTTTCTTCACTTTTATTTCACACTGTATAAAGCGTGTTCTTGTGAGGCCCTGCTGAACTAAAGCGGTGGTACAGTTTGTATCCAAGCCTTCTCCCGCATTCACCCCCAGCGCTTCCTTGGAATTACCTTTCTGAAGCCAATACTGCATTTACACTATAAATTTTCCTTGAGGACATTCAGCTGGTTTCTGCATTACCTTTAGAGAAAAATCCAACCTCTTTGCTACGCCCCAATCTGCCATGATGTATGTCTTTGCATGCTATGAAGTTACGAAATAACTGTCTGGCCCAACTGTGTGTTTTTGTGACAGTGACACCTTTCCCCAGGTTCTTCACTCACCAGATTTCTTGTTGTCCTTTAAATTACAGCTCAGCTGGCTTGAATGTCACTAATCTTATAAGACTCTTTTCTTTGCTTCTAAAACCAAATCATAATTCATGCAAAATTATTGCTTTTACATATTATAACATAATTTCTCCATACATTATCATTTTTAATATATGGCTCATTCTATCACTAGGATAGATAGAGCACTGGAAATTATTCAGTAGTCACTATTATTTTTCACTATCATGTTAATTGTCATCAGCTGTGTTAGTTTTATATATTTCTCCACATACCAAAGAAAACCAGAAATGGTGATCAAACAGAACTGACATGAAGGAGGTTAAATGAGTAAACTAAAATGACCACAACATGAGCATCCGGTCATCCTTACAAGCCAAGATAACAACCAAGAAAATCTCCCAGATGATAACTTTGCAATAGGCCTGCCCCCTGACCAAAGCGTGTTTTGTTTTGTTTGGTTTTTTTTACCATAACAGGGACATGATTTCCATTTTCCAAAGAAACAAATTTGAATATAGTTCATAAAGAAATGATAAAGCATCCTGGACATCAAAGAATTCTTACAAAATATTCTTCATGTGAGGTAAGTATGGAAAGAATGAGAACCATACAAATGAGGTTTTCCTTGAAATACACCAGACTTAAAAACAAAAAGCAAGCATGTTCAAGATTATTAGAGCCTACAACTTTGCGGAAAGATTTCTGTAAAACAAAATTACTAAAGTTTAATAACAGGCTAAAACTGAAACACAGTTGAAAACTATGCAAATATTTTTAGTTTGCAACAGCTGTTTCCAAATGTGAGCCATTCTAAATGACCGGAGGACCAAGGGTAGATTCACTGGCTTCAATTATGTCTTCTCATTTAGCATGAAATTGTTATCAAACCTTTATTTAGTGATACAATATGAAAAGTGTACTGATCTATAATAGCTTAACTGATCTGAGCGAGACCTATACAAAGGTAGTTCTAGATAGGAGGGGTTGGCTGAACTCTTTCAGCCACATTCTGTTTCCATCTCTTGCTTCCCTGAAAACTCCATTTAAACACATTGATTGAAGAAGAGTGAGGTGGTGCCTCTTTCTGCCCTAAAATATGATATTTTCGGAATGGTAAATAAAATTTTCTCCTCCTAAGAATGTTGTTGTAACCAAAACACGTATACTAAATTACTGTGATTGATTGGCCCAGTGGGACATGGAGAATAGCAGCCACATATGCATTTTATGGTATGTCAGGTGTCAAATGAAAAATTTGAAATACACAATCTTAATTTTCATGGCCACACAAAGCATTCGATGTTACCCTGACTATATAGGGTATAGTGTTTCGTCATGTGTGAGTGTTTCACTCCATCAGACCACGCCAGTCTTCCACAACAGGAAACTTAGGGGTATCCGCGCTGCAATTCATCACTGAGGATCCAAAGGACTAGATGTGCTTTGAACACTTTTTGTTTTTCTTCTTCTCTACCGTTGGCATTTTGAGTTGGTGATATGTTCGTCAAGTTTAAAGTTTAAAATATCAAAATAATGAGGCAGGCATAGTATACAATAGAAGATCTCACTCTCATTGTCCTCCTGTATTCCCAATCCCTTCATTTTCACATATCAGCTAATCAACTAGAGATTACCCAAGTACAGAAGGACACAAACATCCCATTTATTTTATCTGGTTAGTACTTTAGCCCCCTGTAACCTCAAGTTTTAGGGCATTTTTAAAGGTGTTAACAGATTTATAATATTCCATTATTTTTATTATTCTTTACTTAATTAAATGTTTATACCTTAGCTAGGAGAAAACACATAATAAAGAGCAAATTGCTCTCCTTTATTTTCTGTCCCTCTTGAAGTCAGGGACGAGGGACCAGGTGACTAGACCTGCCCAGTGATAGGAGATTAGAAAGAATTGCATGCCCTTCCCAGCCAGCCAGTCAAAGCTCTACAAGGAGAACCTGCTTTTCTACCATATCCCACGATGAAGGGCTAAATGTTCCTGATATGCAGCTACTGTGTAAGTATCTACCTTGATCTACATAAGAGGCACATCTTCCTGCAAAACTTTACCACCTTATAGGATGCAAATAATAGGCCCTATTTATTTTGATATACATTATGATCTGGGACTTATTTTCACAACAAACAGTATTATCAATTTCACATTAGAGGGAGTCCTTAATCCTCTGTATCCTTTGCAAACTTTAAATGTGCATGTAACTTTTTTTCTAGAAAACAATTAGCTTAGACTCCTAAAAAGAGTTTTAAGCTCCAAAGAAGTTTAACATTCTCAATCTGACCTGCACTCTTATATCATTAACAGCAAGTATGAGTATCAGAGAGATTGCAAAAATTGGGGTGCTATTCAAGGAAGCTAGGATAAGCAAAATACCCCTTAGTGTATACTCTTTTTTATCTTTCTCAGCCTGAAGGTCTAATTGTACTACACACACACACACACACACACACACACAGCCAAATGGAGCTATCTGCTCTTTCCCATTATAGAAACATACAGAGCATTTTAGCAGCTAAGACTATTTTTGCTGCTAATTTCTTCATCTACTTGATGGCATATACTGCACGCATCACCTGGTTGATTCCATCTTCTCATTTAACCAACAAAAACATTGAGGGTAGCCTTGTTCTCTTGCTCCAACCTTTTCCTTCTCTCAGATAGCCCTCTCCTTGTCCATTCCTCCTCAAGAAATCCCCTGTCAGTGTTGCTGTCACAGCACCTCCCAGATGAATCCTTCAGCACTCTGCTGTCAGCTCATTCATATCCTCGTTTCTTTCCTGGACAGTCTTCACAGCCTCCTTGTTGCTGCTCTTGCTTCTGTTTATGACACCATGAAGATTTATTGGGAAAAAAGCTGGATGAATGATCTGTAACAAAGGTAAATCACAGCCTATTGGTCCCTTATCAAACTTATGAAAAGAATTATTTTAAATTCAGTCTCCAAGGTTTTCTCTAGTGCATCACTGGTATCACCTGCTGGAAAATGCTTTCTAGGGAAACTTGCATGATGGAGAATGACTGAAGAGTGAGGTATCTGCACAGAGATCATCTATGGGAGAAGCTTTCTCCGACCGTATTGTCTAAGAAGATTCCTTCTTTAAGGCATTCTCAATCATTTGACATTAATTTTATTTTATCTGTAGGACATGTGTGTCAAGTAATGTTTGCATGCCTCAGTCCGTGGGTAGCACTGACCATCTCACACACTATGATTTCTTTGTGCATGCATGCCCAAGATAAAGTTAATATTATAATTGAGACTAGCACCAGAATTATTAGAAGTGTATGGTGATAAATGTTATGCTAACCTGCTCTCTCAAGCACACACACACACACACACACACACACACACACACACACACATTGCACTTCACCATTTTCATGAATGAAAACATTTAAAAGTCTCTTTTCAATATCCAAACATCAACATCCCTATTCATTCACTCTGGGACATTATTAACAAAATGACAGGTCAGATGAATATAAACACTGTGATCTTGTGACAGGTGATCTAAGAACCAAGGGAGCCAACAAGGGGCTATGAGGCAGGTAGCATGGAATACTGTAGCAGATCAGGGGACAATCTCCATCTCTTCCTGGAAATGGCAGAATGTCATCTGTTTACATAATGCTACTCAGAGTAACACGCAAATGAAAACTTAGAAATTGTTTATTTCTAGAGTTCTCCATTTAAGTTCTTTAAAACATGGCTTACCAGTGGTGAATAAAAAAAAAGAAATATCAACTGCTATAATGTATCATTTTCTTGGTAGATGCTACCAAAATTCTAAACATTTATTCATCCTTTTAAAGTCTTTCACACATACATTGTGAATTTGGAGATTTTATTTCTTCATTTCAAAGCCTAATCATGACACATCCAATACAAGCCCGTGCCTGTTAGTGCTTACCATTTATTAAATTATCAGAAAACTACTAATTCCTTAAAATTGCCCCCACCGCCCCACAGCTCAGACACCCTTTCATTTCTCATATGTCAGCCAAGCCTTACCCAGGCATCAGCACTTCTAATGTTGAGCTTTTCCCATGCTGTCCAGACCCTGTCCTTCTTTGATGCCCAGAGCACTTGCAGCTATTCGTCACGCCTCCCTGCCCAGAGCTCCTGGCAGCAGCCATGCCGCATGGGGGCATCACTCTGTCCAAGAACTTCGAGGTCTCACTAATGGCTATTCTTTATTCCAGAGCTATCAAGGCAAACCCTCAGGACAGTTGTTAGAGTTCTTTGAGTTTTAATTTTTTTTTTCTTTATCATGAGGATAGGGGGATTCTAAATGCCATAATATTCCTATTAAACTCACATCTATCTATGTATCTATATATCTATCTATGTATCTATCTATGTATCTATCTATCTATCTATCTATCTATCTATCTATCTATCTCCGTGATGCTGGGTCTTATAGTATTGAACCTAGCGAATCACAGGAGCTAGGCTAACATACCACAGATCTACACACCCAGGCTTCTTTGTGTTTTTAATGACATGGGTCTTACCACACAGGCCAGACAGACCTTTAGCTTCTGGTTTTCCTGCCTCAGCCTCCTCTGTAGTTAGTTTTTTCCAGAGCTACTTTATTTTTAATGACATATAATACAAGGGCATCATTCATGTTTATATACACTCTCAAACAGCCCCAATGCAAGATAAACTTACTATTATATTTGCAATTCATTATTATATTGCATAAAACTACAGTTCAATTTTCTCTCTGCTTCCTGTTGGCACTACTAAGAGTGTATATAAGGAGACCTAGGTACGAGCCATTCAAATATCCGCATTTGCTCCTGGAACATTAAAAGGACATCAGGAGGACTCTGGTAAAATTAAAACACTGTTGCATATTCCATACACATTTGGTGTAGACGAGAGATGTTTCCTTACTACCAGTGAACACATGACATCATTAGCAAAGACCTAACCTCGTAAAGCCACTATTTTCAGCTCCTCCCACTATATCCACTGGCGTTAGCCTGTAACGTTGTGCTACTTGCTGCAGAGGACTTGCATACATGGAATCCGCCGACTTATTATTTGGAATTTCTGTTAGCCGGGCTAATTCTGCATCAGCCCTGTTTCATTTCATCTCTATGTGCCACAGCACCGGATGCCTCACATTTAAACAATGGGCTGCAGAAGCCGCTTCTCAGAAACACATTGAACAACGGAGCGATGAAAACTTGCTAATGCAGTTGGAGCCACACACTGTGCAAGAGCAGCAAATTGTTTCCTTGGTGGTTTTGACAACATTGCCTCTGAACATAATTGAATGTCATTCGTTTATATGTTTGCAAATGAGGTCCCAGTGACATTACACCTGGGAATGCGCACACTCAGTCGTCTGTTTATGACAGAGGAGCCAGGCATATGGCCTGCGGACACAGTTTGGCCCCAGAGCTGTCGAGAAGCCCTCGTACTAGTGTTCAGCGGGTTGGCCTCGGCACTGTGAATCAGTTTTGTTAGAAGCAGAGCCCCCTGTCAATAAAGCAGGAAGCAGCGCTTCCCCACTGCCAGCCCACCAAGCTGCTCTGCCCTGAGATGGCAAGTCCTTGCACATGCAAGAGAATGTCACATGCTATGTAAATAAAAGAACGAAGAGGCTTCAAGGAGAAGTGGACGGTTGCTAGGGAGCCCGAACAAAGAGAAATCTAGAAGAGATTTCTAAAAAGAGAGATGTTACATGGAAGTCATGAGCACTTTCTTAACCCTTACCCTGTTATAAAGGGTGAGTGTGGTGCTGTCGAGATCTCTGTTACCCCAATAACCTTCATTTCTTTCTCTTTGAAGGAGAAGGTTGAAACTGTATTTTTCTTTTTTTAAATTATTTTTGAACAATTTTTCTTCAAGAGATATTTTCATGCTATTTTCCATAGTTCATGTTTTAAAAGGTATTCTTTTAAAGCAAGGAAACTGTTTAATTTGCTCTGGATGATTATTAAAGACACAGCTATCAAATAAAAGCTGTTATTCAGCAGGCTCACTAAGACTGTTCATTTAGCATCATTCAGGTGAAAGACCTGTTATGTGATTTTCTGTTTGGAAAAGACCTTGAAATTCTCAGTCACTGACCACATGTTCAGGGCTGTGTGTGGATGGGAATCTGTGTGTTCTGCATCCAATACATATTCAATACATGCTGCCACACAAAGGCAATGCTAAGTACAAAGGGAACAAAACCTATTCTTGATGCATTACCAAAGCGATAGAAAAACTGGCTCAGAAAAGTCAAATTCAGCAAAAAGAAAATATGGTATTTGAGCTACAAATCAATTACGGGATCCAGAGGTTGGTCAATCCCCTCACTGAAGAAAACAAAATAGTGAAAATAAAGTCTTGTTTATAAAGATCTCACCTAAAGATGAGCATGTACATCCATTGCTCACCCAAAGTGCTCCAACGACCCATGACCCAGGAGACACATATTCAGTGACAAGCCCCAGACTGAATTTTGCAAGGTAAACGGCTAATTGCCTATCTCATTCTTAGAATTTTACAATACTTATTTTCTTATTAAACTCGTCAAAAAAGTTTCAAGGGCAAATATTCACAACTATCTTCCACTTTTCTCACATATTTGACAAATGAATCTACTTTGCAGGATACGATATCATTCTTTATTTAGAATCTTCTAAGTGTAGACTTGAGAATAAACAGAACAACGGGAAAGTCAACTCAACTTTGTCACCCACATGTGTTTGTGGTACACTGCCATTTTCTGAGGGGGGTGTCCAAAATTCTGTCTTGAGAGGACATCGTCACTTACAGACGTATTGGGCTGCATACACCGCTACCCTGATATTCATGGGCCACAGTTTGTAGAGCACACAATTCCTCAAGACCCTCAAGGGTGGCATGGCTCACTATAGCGTATAGAGGTCGCTCTCACAGTAAAATTAAAGCTGACATTCATGTGTTCCTCACTCCCTGCTGCCTCGGATGGTTTGTCTTCAGCTAGTCTCATCCACACAGGGGAAGACTTCAAGAACCCCAGGCTTTGAGGGCCACTGCTGACAAAGGAGATTAGAACTGAATACTAGATGTGGAGAACTTTCTATGTATACTTTGAGAATTACTGACCTTATTGTGCTTTTCTTACATTACTTTTCATCTGTCTTAAGTTTCTCGATTTTAAATATTTAAAGTAACACAAATGAGTACCTTTAAGAATTAAAAAAATTTTAACTTGTACGTTTTTGCTTCTCTACTTCATCAAATCTTTTCTCCTGCGTGTTTTCACTATGAAAAATAATTTTAATTTCTTTCTACATCTATGTCCTATAGAGAACAACACATTTAATTGTAGAGAACTACACTAGAGCTTTGTTTACAGCAACATTTAGGAGTGGCTGTAGAAGTACCCTAAATGCGTGTTTGCCTTACCCATATTCTTCCTCAGGAGTGTACGCATGAACAAATGGCTGCTCTGTTTGACATATCATTAACAAAAACTCAACATCCGCACTTAACTTTACTCTTTTGATTGTACTCTTTAGATACGGACAAATGATAATGTTGATTAGCCATTTATCATTTATTCAATGATTATTATTAAATTAAATATACAAGTTAACATATTTATATAATATATGAATAACTGAATAATATTCTAGGTTATAACATAACCCAGAATAATTTCACTGCCCTAACAATTCTGTGTGTTCTGCCTCTCTGTATTCATTCCATTGCAACATCAAAGTAAAATTTGTCTGTAAAACATTGTGTCTACTGGAAATCTCTGTTATTCTATATCTAGTTTACTAGTATAATGAAAAATTATAAAGTACCTAATCTTGACTCTGAGAAACCATAAAAGCTTAAAGTGCTTTCTGAATCACCAAAGATTAAATTACATTCAGCATAATCTTATTGTTAATACATCTGATTGCTCTCTAATTATATAAAAATAACACAAACTCACAAATACTATAAATACAGAAATATATACCCTTGATTATAAGGCAATTTCAACTTATATAGTTTAAATTTATTTACCAAGATATATGCTTTAAATTAATAACAAAAAACATTTGAATCTAAAGTGCTTCTGTGTTCTGGAGTGTGGACGATGCGCCGGTTGTGCAGAAGCAGGGACAGAGGATGGGAAGACTAACAGTGGCACTGCCTGTAATGCTAGTCACTCAGACAGTGGGTCTCCGCACGTGAATGTCCCAGGGCGTGGTGTTTGGCTCCAAATACTATCTAGTTGACTATATCACAACTGTTTTATTCTAATGTGAGGCTAGATCAAATTAAATTTATTATGCTTTTATGTCTTCTTGCCTGTTATATCTCACTGCTTATACAATGTTTTCAGAATGCAAGATTAGGGCTTTCAAATTAGAGTCCAAAACCTTCCAATCTGAGAAAATTAATTTTATGTATGATTTAAACATCTATATTCTAAAAGGACACCTGCTTTGTCACAGTAAATACATGATTATAGAATAATTTAAAGGGCCTTTGAAAGTTTTCTAAAAATCAGTGAACTCTACCAATAAAAACAGACAATATGCTGAGGGGATTCAAAGTAGGTTAAGATATCAAAATATAAATTCCATTTTAAACAGATTCTTGCACTAAATTTAGGATTTTAGCATTTTAACACTGATAAATAGTGCTGTGGGGTTCCTCAATCAGATAGGAACACCTGTTAGTAAGGCTCAAATACCTGAATTAAAAAGTAGTTTTGATATTTCAGTTATTAGATTAAAATCAGAAACCTTTAAACAGACAGTAATTTATGTGGGCTTCTTTGTGTGGGGGAAGTTTAGAACGTAAATCGACTCAGTTTGATTCTTAAAAGCTTCCAAATTGAAAACTTTAAGTGTCTGTATCTTGGCCACAAGGTGCAATTTTATTCCATATCAAATAGAGAAGTCAAAAAGTAGACTATGATATCATGCTGTTAAGACATAATGAGAATATTTAACAATTCTTTTAAATAAACTCTTAAATGGAAATCTTCATAAATGATAAAAATATTCTGATGGTATGATTTGACCTTTATAGTCACATAAGAGAGAGGAGTCCAATTCATTATTCATCCAGGTATTGCCTATTATAAAATAATAGTGGCTCTGAGCTTTCTATATACGCATGAGGAAGATCTGCATGCAGCCCAGTCTCTATAATGTTAACGAGAGCTTACCAAAACCAATGAGTTGAATAACCTTAATGATAAACAACACAAAAAGATGGTTTTTAATTGATGGAAAATAAAGGCATTTTAGGAATGCTGTGTGAGGGGTTAGGGAAATGGCTGAGACAATTAAGTGCCTGCGGTGTAAGCGTGGGGACCTAAGTTCACATCACAGGCGCCCCAGGAAACTCCAGACATGGTGAAGTATATCTGAAAATGGTGGGGGCTGGCTGTGCAGAAACAGGCTCAGAAATAGCCCCACTCAGACAGTCTAGCCAGTCAGTGAGCCCTGGGTTCTGCGAGTGTTCTCGTTTAAAAAAAAAATGGAGAAAACAGTGAAAGATGCCCAATGCCAACTTTAGCTGCTACATGTATTATTATTATCATCATCATTATTATTTTATCATCATTATTACTTGGAAGTATTGCATATAAAGAATTTCTCTCACTTATATTAAAGTATTAAAATATTTTAAATTAAAACATGTTTTACTTCTATAAATAATGTAAAAAGTATCTCCAATCTCTGGTTCTTAGGAAAAAATTGAAGCATAAACTTCTACTTACAAGTTCTTCTGAGACAGCCATATGAAATATTTACTGGAGATCAGACAGAGAAACTCCTTCTAAGTCAAAAGATTTTATTTGCAATTTGAACTTTCCAAATAGGATAACGCCACACACACATTTATTTTACTGAAATTGAGGCTTCGAATCTAAGCAATACCCTGTTCCCTCTATGTGCTGGAGAGCAGGAGATGGCACTGATGGGGGAGTTTTACCAGTGTGAATTGAAAAGACACTGGAAACGGATAGACAGAGAGAAAAAAGTAACAAATATTTTTGAGTGGATTCTGAAACAGGGCTGCACAGTAATGTGTAAACATTAAAAATAGGTTAGGAGAACATCAGTGAAATTGGTCAATCTTAAAATACTTTCCACTTCTTTCTAAGCTCAATTCTTTCTGTGCTTAAAAGAAAAGTGACATGTCAGTTCTGTTATTGGAAGGGCCGAGGCTGGTCCTGAGACCTAAAGCAAGGCCTGAAACTCACCAAACCATCTCCAGATAGTTTTCTCTTTGCTTCAGTCTGTGCCACAATGCACTGCCCTTTCTCAAAGGGCTCTGAAATTGGGATCTTTTGCAAATGTGCATATCCTTAGGTTGGGAGAAATGAGTTTGTAAGGTGTGTGCATTTCAGAATACTATGCAGCTACTACAGAGTGCTTGAGTATAAGCAAATCACAAGAAGTGACAATCCAACTCATGGACAGCAGTCAGCGCCTTTTGCAACCCTTGGAATTTCCCACAATTCTGCTTCACATGAGAGTCCCACACAAGGTATGAGAGCCAGAGCTCTGGGTGACCATCTGAAAGGCAAAGAAACTTTCAGGGTCACTTGCATATGAGTAATGTAATATTATAGTAAAATTCTTTGGGAAAATAAATAAAAGATGATTAACTGAGTCAGAATCAATTAGAAATTTAGTTCTGGTCTATGCTGTGAACTGAATTCTACACAGTACTTATATGAAACACACAGTCTAAAATTATGTCAGAAAAACATAAATAAAAATAGGCAATTTTAAAATATTTCACATGTGTACTTTTCATTATTTAAGAATATATTGGGCTGTAAAACTTTTATAAATAAGCATGGATATTTTTGTAATGTTAATGAAGTAAAAGAAGAAAAAGCAATTATTTGTTATACAATAAACCCATTTCATGGATGTTATCTCTTTGAAATATTTATTTAATCGTTTATTCCTGTGTGTGTGTGTATGTGTGTGTGTGTGTGTGTGTATGCCATGCATAGTGAGAGTGCCTGCAGAAGTCAGAAGGGGGTGTCAGAGTCATCCAAACTGGGTGTTGGGAACTGAACTCAGATCCTTTGGAAGAGCATCAAGTCCTCATATCCACAGAACCCTTAAGAAGTACTTTGATTTCAGTTAAGTTGTCAATGCATATGCAAACTAAAAATTATAAGGTGTGCATTCCAAATATTTGCATGTTTGTAAGAATCCAAAGACTCAACTCCTCCTTTCAAAGAAAATGTTGAGACATACAAAAGTAGCGATGGTTTGGATGAAGTCGGAAAAGTTAGTAAAGTAAAAAAAAAAAAAAAAAGCTGTTTTCTCATTCAGTCTATTAACAACATGCCCTCACGACCCTTGCGACACACACACACACAAACACACACACACACACACACACACACACACACCACACTCAATTGTCTTCAAGACCAATTTGCTGGGGTTCTTTCAAGCTGTCCCCTTCCCCTAGCCTACCTGAGTCATTCCAGTGTAGGAGAATAGAATGGTCTCCCATCCTCCCTGTGCCCAAGCATCATCACCGCAATCTTCTGTGAAGTACTAACTGCCCGAAACTTTTTTCTTTTTGCATATTCCAAACTCTGCAATAAGAGCCATTAAAAAAATCTCATTTCATTTCTTTATAAAGTAAACAAAATTGAAAAGACGCCACTGATAGTGAACTAGAAACCGAAAATACTGTCCTTCTAGGTGACTTTACACCTTGTTATAAAAATACTCCATCAATTAACTCTTCCTATCAAAATGCTTTCTCTGAACCTGGAGTCGGCATCTATGGCCAGATTACATGGAAAAAGACAAAACAATACCGTATTTTCTGATTATATCCTTTAACTATTTCTTCTAAAAAGTACACTGCAGAGATATGGTTTATAAATATTCTCTACATTTATGTATTTCTTGTGGGATTCAAAATATTTAAATCACATTTTAAACATTATTTCAGAAAATGAGTTTGGAAATAGCACCAGGAATTTCATCTAGAAATACAAAAATAGATAAAAACAGTTAAATGGAAAATGCGTTGGCAAAGATTGGTGGATGGACGGCTGGGAGCATTTCAAGGGTGAATTGGGCAGGGAGTAGTGAGAAAAATCACTCTTATAATGCCATGATAATTCCTTGGGAGAGACTCTGGATGCATTAAACCAAATGGGAAGGACGAGGATACAGACCTATGCTAGCACCTGAAAGATAAGAGGTAATTAGAAAGATCAAAGTGGAAAGGTCAAGGGGAGAATTTTTAAAGTTACATCCTAGGAGAACAATGGACAGTGGCTTGGAACTTATTTTTTATCATATTATCAGTTAGATACACTGAACAGCCAATAGTACTAAAGCTTAGAACCTTGGTGGCGTGGGTTCCAGAGACACCAGCCTATGAATCAAACCTTGCCGGAGAAGAATCACTCACTAGGCATGTTAAGGAATGCCACTTGAATGAGAGCAGCAGCAGGCAGTCAGCGAAGCAGGAAACAGGCATCGGGAAGAGCTTAGTGTAATCACTGGGGCAGATTTGGATCTCTGAAAGGACAATCTTGCTGTGGTTTATAAACTTGCCTGAAGGAAAACAAGACCAAAAATAAGGCGCTCACCTCAAAAGCTTTCACAGTGGTCCCAAAGGCTCCAATCCAGGTTGCAGAGGAAAGACGACTGGGAGGAAGGAACAGGTAGATATGAAAGGCATTTAGGAAGCGTATCAATAGGGTACACAATGAACTCCATGAGGTAAAGCAGAACGAGATTCAAGGATGCTATGTCCCAGTCTGCTCAGGATGAGGCCCTCTAAAGGAGGGCACACTTCGGCAGCAAAGATATTTCAGCAAGTTAATATTTGCTCTGCAATCCATGCCTAACCAATGGCGTTGAAATACGGGACTGGGCTGGAGTAAAGAGGCATGTGCTGATAGCTCTGGAAAGATTTGGGGAAACTAAGATACACGCAAGTATGGGAATTAACTATGCCAGGTCTGGCTGGTTGCACTCAGAAAGAGAACTTTAAGCTCCAGGATTCGTAAGTGGGAATCCTCCTACCGATAAGTGCCCAAGTGACCATCAAGTGGTTTGCTGGAGTGTAGATGAGGAGAGAGCCCTTGGGAGGAAGCACTAGGCGCTCCACTCACTCCGGGGTTCCCTGGGAAAAGCTGTAGAACACCTGTACCCGAGGAGCCTGTCCACGCACACAGGAGCTCATCGTGAGAGCCTATGAGAGCAAAGCGGTTAAGCTGGCTGCCGTGGGCTGTGGAGGCACCGGTGTTCTCAAAGCGAAGAGATGGCCCACTAGAGCTAAACCAACAGATGTAAGCCTCTCATACAGGACTGTTGCAACCAGAGAGATGAACCTGATTTATAACACATTCAATTAGCATATTTATATTCACCACTTTTGTGTTGAATTGAAGCTTAGAACAAAATGCTGACATTGTTAAAACAGTAAAACTATTTTAGTATTTCTATAGATAAGGATTAATAAAGTTGATAGGTAAAACCTATTCTAACTTCAGAAGATCGAGTAAAATATAAAGTAAAGAATCTATCTTATCTACTAATAAAATATTTGATATGCTTATATTCAAAACCTGACTCTGACACTTCCTGGCCATGAGTCCTTGTTCAACTCAATTAGGCTTTCTAGCCATAAAAGTTCTCATTTGTGTTATAAGAATATTAATAGTCTCTTTTACAAAATGTAAGCAATTTAAAAGCTTTTGTCTTATAGTAATTGGTTGAAGTTTTAGCACTAAAAATATTAATCATCAAGATGACAAAGATTATAGAATGTAGAAATTGTAAGCAGAGATGGGATTTCAATCTTAAAAAAGAAATTAAACATAATAGAAAAGGTAATTATGATATGTCAGATCTTAGCAAATGTTGTCATCAGAATAGATTAAGTGATAAAATCCATTAGTTTAAGCAGCATTTGCCTTTGTCTGTTTTTGTTTATCTTTTCTCGTTTATTAGAACAGCGAATTCTGTTTTCCTGCTCTCTTGAATTTGGATGTGGCCATTGATAGGTTCTGGTCAATAAAATACGAGTGGAAGAAGCTCTTAAGGAAAGCATTTAATTTCAAGGGTTTAAGTCTCCAGTTCCCTGCTTTTCCTGTTGTGAGAAACATCGAAAACTGTGGTTGAGTTCGAATCAAATGTATTCAATTAAGCTGGGTGTTTCAGCCCAAGATCCCTAAGCCAGCTTCACTGAACACAAACAATAACCGTAATGGGTGCCGCTTGTTGCTTCAACAAACTTTAAACTATACTACCTGGTAGACTTTTCTATCACAAATGAGACAATAGTGAGAGGAAGAAAGTTCACCTTTCTAAGCCTAGAGTAACATATATGGCATCATATATCAAGAAGAAAATAGTGACATTGAGATTGTATATAATAAATTATTGAGAAATGTTGTTCTAATGAATATTGATGGAACAGTGCATTTACCTGTTCATGTTTGTTCATTTTCTTTCATATATGTATATTTAAGGGTTTTTTAAAATGTGTGTTTATGCACATTGATACATGTTTGTCCTGGCACAGGCGTAACACGGTGGCACATGTAAGTCAAACAACACCCTCAAGTGTCTGTCCTTGGGTCCCACCTTATCTGAGGAAAGGTCTGCTCTTTGTTCCTGTGTACCCAGGCAAGATGGGTGACGAGTTTCTGAGGATTCTCTTGTATCAACATTCCTTCTTTCTGTAGGAACCCTGGGATTAGAGATGTCACTACCATGGTCAGCTTTACATGAGCTCTGGGGATTTGAACTCAGGTCCCCGTGCTTCCTCAACAAGGGTGTTAATCACTGAGTTATCTTCCCAGCCCTTAACAGAATTTTCTAAGATGTTAGCGTTACATCTCTCCTTTCGATAAGTGCTCATGACCTCAGGGAAAACATGGAGTATAAACATAAGCTTAACATAAAAGAACCAATGAAAATATCAGTGTCCTATGTGCACTTAAAAGGATGATGAAAGTTACCATCGGGAGTGGAAATGAAATGATCATACAGAATTCAACATTCTTAGTTGGTGGATGGTTTGATGGACAGTTCTTCTCTAACAAACAAAAGTAGGATTTCTGGAGGAAGTCGGATATTATGACTGAATAAGTAATGGCAGAGGTCCAGAAAATGAGAAGTTGCTAGACCTGAATTGAGACTGGAAAGGGGTATGTCTCAGAGACAGTGATGACTGGAGAAGCATAGCTTGCCGGCTGGGAGCTGTGCTTCTAGGGCGTGAACGTCAGGAAACGAAGAGCGTCACTTTGATACTGCGTACAGATGATACCCAGGCTTCTGCAGTGGAGTGGGCCTTCCTTCAGAAATGCTTGCACAGTTTTCTGATTCTACATTCTGAAGATTTAGGCAGAGAGGTTGCTTTCTGCCTTGTGGCAGCATTTGAGTCTCAGAACTGCCCCTGACACTGAGTGTCTTGGACTGAAAATGAGCAAGTACAGAGACAGCTACAAAAATTCAGAGTGCTTCTCAAGGATGAGAGGCTTCCAGAGAAAGGAGTGTGTAGGAAGCCTGAGCTGACAGTTTAAGAGAGTGTCTGCCCATTCACCACCTATGGCAAGAGGGATCCCTTTGAACTGCTAATTGGCTCAGTTAATCTTCACTGCTTAAAACACTCTCACACCTTCCTCTTTCTTTTGAATCGAAAACCTTGAAGCACTTCAGGATAATGAGATAAAACGAACCATAAGACTGTAAATAACATGAAGCTTGGCCCCTATCCAGCTGTCCTCTCCCTTCATCCAACTCTGCAGAGCCACCTGCAGCCATCGCTATCTCTTCCTCCCTTTCTCCCAGTTGACAATTTCACACATCTGAGTACCTTCACAAAGAATGTTCTCCCTTCCTTTTTTTGTTAAATTCACTTCTCGTTTTTCAGCCACATCTTGCAGTCTACTTTTTATGAAGTTATAGAATGAGATCCTCCTGCAGTGGGTTGCATGCCACTTAGTATCTGTTTTTGGAGCAATTGTCAGAGTAATTGTTTATACATGAGTTATTAACAGATGTCTGTTTTCCTTGATAGGACCTAAACACCATGAAGACAAGAGACCACATGTTATTATAATTAAGCTTGCTTCATCAGTGCTCACTGACATGTTAAGCAGACCAAACAAAGGCTTCTCGTGCATTTGGGTGAATTAATTAAAACTGCAGAATGGGACAATGAAGTGAAAATGGACCAGTATGCTTGTTGAGTATAGCTCCAAATTCAGCATTAAAGAAAAGTTATTGGGTTGGGTATAGATGGTAGAGGCAGTCTTTAAAATCTGCAGGAAAGAAAACTACATCACAGCAACTCTCTTGAGAATTTCATTTTGCCAATGTGCACAGAGAAACTGTAGCACTGAACTCTGAGAAACTATGAAGAAAGAGCTTAGTAACTTTTGGCCTAATTCAGATCTTAGATGGTATACCATTGTGAGTATCCACATTGTTTTTAACTGATCCTTCAGAACATACAGGCCATTTTTGCTGGTTACATTTTGAAGAGGTCTTAGTGTTCTTTTTTTCCCCAGTAGCTATGAATATTAAATAACATTTCTAATGATTTAGAATGCATAAATGTCTCATGTTGTCTTTTGATCATCAACTATTATGAAAAATAAGAGTATAAATTTGAGAGATAGGGCAAGATGCACTACATGGACCTTGATACAACAAGAAAGGTTTTATTTGAAATTATCAAATATCTTTCTGGGGTTGTTTTATATGTGCCAGCTTGCATCAACTATAAAGAGAGAACAGATCAGGGAAAAGTACAGTGCTGGCTTTACAGTAATTTGAATCAACCTTCTGTGAATCCTGTAAAGCTATTTGGAAAGTTTAATGATGTCAGTAGCTAAATCATTCCATCTAGGCTTCATAATGAGAATCAGTGCTCAGAAATTAAGTGTGAGTGATTCGTGTTCTTTTCAAGATTAATTCTTATAGATATGGACTCTGATCACTACGGAACTATACATTTTAAGTCAAAATGTTAAAAGTTTTTATTTTATAAACAAAAATTGTTTGAAAAATCAAATATTTTAGCTTTTCAAGAGAAAGTTTCTGTTATGATTTCAAAAAAGAACATAGCAGCTTTGTTTGTAGTAGCCGCAAACTGGAAACAACCTAGATGGCCCTCAACTGAAGAAAAGATAAAGAAAATGTGGTACATTTACACAATGCAATGCTACTCAGCTAATAAAAACAAGGAAGTCATGAAATGTGCAGGCAAATGGATGGAACTAGAAAATATTATCCAAATTGAGGTAACCCAGACCAGAAAGACACTCCCTTAAGATATTAGCAGTAAAGTACAAGATAACCATGCTAACAATCCACAGACCCAAAGAAGCTAAGTAACCAGGAGGATTAAAGGGAGGATGCTTGAATCCTTCAGAAGGGGAAATAAAATAGACATTTGAAGTAGATGGAAGGAGGGAACTCGGTAGGAAAGGGAGTGGGGAGGGTTACAGGGATGGAGATAAGGTATAGGGAGGGGAGAAAGGACTAGAAAAGAGAACAGAAATTGGTAGGGGAGGAGATCTCCGGGACAGGGAAGGCTCCTGGGGGCCTGTGCAGGTGAACTTAGCTGACTCCTAGCATCAGGGCATATGGAGCCTGAAGTTCCCACTTTGTGTAGCCAGGTGGGACATTCAGTGGATGGAGGAGGCATCAACCCACCCATAAAACCTTCTATGTAAAATTGGTCTCACCTACAAGAAATGTAGGGATAAAAATGGAGCAGAGATTGAAGGAATGGCAAACCAATGACAGGGCCAAATTGAGACCCACCCCACGGAGAAAGCCAACCCCCGACACTATTAGTGATACTTGGCTATGTTTGCAGACAGTGGAATAGCATAACTGTCTTCTGAGAGGCTTCATCCAGCAGCTGATGGAAACAGATGGAGAGACCCACAGCCAAACAATAGGCCTTGCTCTGAAAGTTTTGTGAAAGAGTGGGCAGAAAGATTAAGGGAGCTGGAAGGATCAAGGACAACACCAAAAGACCTACAAAATAAACTAACCTGGCTTCATGAGGGTATACAGAGACTGAACCACCAACTAAGGAGCATGCATGGGCTGGAACTAGGCTCCTTACACATATGTAGCAGATGTGAAGTCTGCTCATCATATGGGTCCCCTGACAATCGGAGTAGGGGCTGTCTCCGACTCTGTTGCCTGCCTTAGTATCTCTTTCCCCTAGCTGGGCTTCCTTGTCTGGCCTCAGTGAGAGAGGATTGCTTAGTCCTGCTACAACTTGAGGTGCCAAGGTGGGTTGGGACCCCTTGGAGGGCTCCTACTTCTCTGAGAAGAAGGAAAGAGAAGAATGGGGTGGGGGTTGCATGAGGGTGAGACTGGGATGAGAGGAAGGAGACACCTGGAATTAGGCTGTAAGTGATTAAATAAATGAATAAATGGAGATTTTTTTCTTGTTTTAATTTGGGGAGCATTTACTACAAACTATAAATTTGTAAATATTAAATATAGTGAATGTGGCATGTTTTGGAATATAAGCGTCCTTGAGAACTCAAACCGGAAGAACAATCAGAACAGGACTTCACACTGAAATATTTTAAAAATGTTTTGTACTTTTCTCGCACTGAGAGTATATTTCTTATTTTATATCTGGCTAGGTGAATGGTACTAAATTTATTTACATAAAGTTTGTGTGAAGCGTTTATCATACATTTTGCCTACATTGAGAAACACTTGTTTTATTCTAAAACAGACCTCAAAATCTTAGAAAATGCAGATTTAAAAATATGGATGTACTGGGCACAGCAAGCCGTCTTACGGAGTCCTATGAGCAGCTGGCCTCTCAGAGTCGAGCCATGCGTCTTTTCGGGTATCACAGACCACCCTCCTTGTTTTTACTTTTCCTAGAAGCTAACTTCTAAAAAGAAGTGATTGGGCAAGCTGCTTGAAAGGATGACCGATTTAAGAAAACATTTCTCAGGAAATCTTGGAAGGAGAACCTGTAAGTGCTAACCTATCTTAGTCCCAGGTCTTACAAGCAATGAACTTCTCTCAAAAGACCACAGGTTCCCAAGGCCGCCCAACCTTACTTCTCTGCGACACAGAACAACAGGAAACTGAGAAGAGTTTTGTAACTTAAGGAAAATTTCTGAAAATGGTTTGGTTTAAATGTTGCTATGTGGAGACCATGATTGATAAATGAGGTTTCAGAGTTCACCATATACCTTAACCAGAAGTACTTGCCTGGCATCATATGTACATATATAGATGTATATATGATACATAGGATATAAATACAGTGGTGTGATAATTTTCATATATAAAACATAAGAACGCTCAAGAAAGATTTAAAATTTTATATCTACAAAACATTGAATTTAAACTTTGAATAAAGGTCTATCAGTTTGGTTGGTTTCGGGCCATAAATATTTTGAAGACAGTATTTTCAAATTTTTTATTTCATTATTATTCATTACAATTTATTCACTTTGTATCCCAGATGTGGCCCCTCCCTTGTCTCCTCCCAATCCCATCCTCCCTCCCTCTTCTACCCCTATGCCCCTCTTCTAATCCACGGATAGGGGATGTCTTCCTCTCCTATCTGTCCCTAGCCAAGCAGGTCTCATCAGGACTGGTTGCCATTGTCTTCCCTTGGCAAGGCTGCACACTTCCCCACTTGAAGTGATCAGAGAGCCTGCCAGTTCATGCCAGAGACAGCCCCTGCTCCCCTTACTAGGCCACCCACTTGGAGACTGAGTCTATGGGCTACATCTGAGAAGGGGTTTTAGGTCCTCTCAATGCATAATCCTTGGTTAGGGTATCAGTCTCTGCAGGGGCCCAGGGCCCAGGGTCCAGGTTTTTTCTTTTTCTTTTTCTTTTCTTTTTTTTTTTTTTTTTTTTTTTTTGGCTCTGTTGGGTTGGTCTCCTTTTGGAGCTCTGTCCCCTCCATGTGTTTCTAACTTCCCCTTCTTTCAAAAAACTCCACCTCCATCAGTAAAGTTTGCAGAGGCCCTCTGTGGTATGCTCCTGTCCTGTTCCCTGTCTTCTCCTGCTTCCAGTGTCTACCACATTTGCCCTTCGGAATGAGGACTGAACATCTTCCCTAGGGTCTTCGTAGTTTAGTTTCATTAGAAGGATAGATTTTACTTAGCTTCTTTAGGTGTACAGACTTTAGTATGTTTATCCTATATGTCTAATATCCACTTATAAGTGAGTATATACCTTGTGTGTCTTTCAGCTTCTGGGATACCTCACCCAAGCTGGTTTTTTTTTTTTTTTTTTTTTTTTTTAGTTCCCACCATTTGCCTGCAAATTTCATGATTTCCTTGTTTTTAATTGCTGAGTAGTATTCCATTGTGTAAACGTACCACAATTTCTATATCCATTTCTCTGTTGAGGGACATCTGGGTTGTTTCCAGCTTCTGGTTATTACAAATAAAGCTGCTACAAACATGGTTGAGCAATTGTCCTTGTTGTGTACTTGAGCATTTTTTTGGATATATGCCTAGGAGTGACATAGCTGGATCTTGAGGAAGCACTATTCCTAATTGTCTGAGAAAGCGCCAGATTGATTTCCAAAGTGGTTGTACAAGTTTACATTCCCACCAGCAATGGAGAAGGGTTCCCCTTTCTCCACAACCTCTCCAGCATGTGTTGTCACTTGAGTTTTTTATCTTAGCCATTCTGATGGATGTAAGGTGAAATCTCAGGGTTGTTTTGATTTCCATTTCCCTGATGATTAAAGACATTGAACATTTCTTTCAGTGTTTCTCTGCCATTTGATATTCCTCTATTGAGAATTCTCTGTTTAACTCTGTACCCAATTTTTTAATTGAATTACTTTGTTTGTTGGTGTTTAACTTAACTTCTGTATATATTCTGGAAATTAGCCTTCTGTGAGATATAGGGTTGGTGAAGATCCATTCCCAATCTGTAGCCTGTTGTTTCGTTCTGATGACAGTGTCCTTTGCCTTACAAAAGCTTTTCAGTTTTATGAGGTTCCATTTATTGACTGATTTTTCTTAGAGGCTGTGCTGTTGGTTTTCTGTTAAGGAAATTATCTCCTGTGACAATGAGTTCAAGGCTCTTCTCTACTTTGTTTTTCTAACAGATTTAGTGAGTCTCGTTTTATATCGAGGTCTTTGATCCACTTGGACTTTAGTTTTGTGCAGGGTGATAAATATGGATCTATTTGCATTTTTCTATATATGGATATCCAGTTTGATGAGCACATTTGTTGAAGATCCTATCTTTTTTCAATTGTTTTGGCTTCTTTGTCCAAAATCAAGTATCTGCAGGTGTGTGGGTTTATTTCTGGGTCTTCAATTCAATTCCATTGATCCTCCAGACTGTCTCTCTGCCAATACCACGTAGTTTTTATTATTGTTGCTCTATAGTACAGCTTGAGATCAGGGATGGAGCTATCTCCAGAAGATCTGGAGCTATCTCTAGAAGGTCTGTTATTGTACAGGATTGTTTTAGCTATTGTGATTTGTTTTGTTTTGTTTTTCCATATGGAATTGAGAATTGTTCTTTCAAGTTCTATGAAGAATTGTGTTGGTATTTTAATGGGAATTGCATTGAATCTGTAGATTGCTTTTGCAGGATGTCCATTTTCACTAGATTAATCCTACTGATCCATGAGCAAAGGACATCTTTGCATCTTCTGATACCTCAAAGACAGCATTTTTATTAAAAAGGATAATTTATAAAACAAATGCAATAAAGGTATCCATAATTAATAGTTAATTTTACTTACCTTTAGATTCAATTCACATATAATTTTGTCCAAAATTACTAGAAAAATATATAACATATACTATATATATATATATATATATATATATACACATAACGTCAGGACAGAGTTTCTTTGTGTATCCCTAGATGTCGTGGACTCACTTTGTAAGCCATGCTGGCCTGGAACATCTCAGAGATCCACGTGTTTCTGCCTCTTAAATGCTGGAACTAAAAGCATGTGCCACCATACCTGGCTGACTAGGAGAATTATTATACTAAAAAATACAATGATATCAGTGTAAATTATTCAGTTACAATATGTGTGCGTGTGTATTAGTGAGTAAGCATTGCTACACTTCTAATTTTGTCTTGTCTTCATTAAATGTAAGCAGGGTATTTTGTGTAAAAGGAATTCCATTTAAGTAGTGTTGTGCTCTTTGAAGAAGCACTGTGTGTTTTAATTAAGGTCTTACCATGACAAATGAACCTCTTTAGGGTATATTAAAATTTACATTTTGATCTTCATTTCTACAGCTATTTCATTGTAAATCTCAACAAACAGTTGAATTATAAGTTTTGTCTTTTCACAAATTATTACTGCTGCATCCTTTTTATCTCTCTCTGTACCCTCAACTCATTGCAATTCATTTTCCAATGAGACTCTCGAAGCTGCTTCCAGGAGATTCCTTACTTGGAGCACTGTTTTATCTGTTACTGCTTATATGAGTCATGTACAAGGACTCTTGTCTAGCGTTTGAAGTACAGGTTTTATATATTCTTCCAATTTCCTAGAGGTTGAAGAAACAGGATAGACTGAAACCCAGACTGGGTTAGAATTTGAGATCCTACCACCATCTCTTGAGTTCTTAGGGGTCAATTTTTTATAATGTTTGCTAATTTTGATTTTTTTATTTGCTTCTGTATTTTATTGTGTGTCCCAATCCATTATATGAAGCTTTTGATAGATTGCTGTAATGTGTTTGTTCTCTTTATGTAATGTTTGTGTTTTATCGTTGGTAACAACAACATAGGGGTTTAATGAGATGAACTCTGCAGTTGCTCATTTATCTGTGTTTGATGAGATTGAAAAGCAAATAGAAAATGTCCACTTAAAACCTTGTACACCTTGAGCCAACCCTAACATGATAGTGTGCTATGTTTACAGACAGGAGCTGAGCATAACAGTCCTCTGAGATTCCTGCACAGTAGCTGATGAAAAGAGATGCTCAGAATCACAGCCAAGCATTAGGCAGAGCTCGGAGAGTCCTGGAGTGTGTATGTGTTGGGGGTGGGGATGACTGAAGAATGAGGAGAGGACAGGGACTCCACGAGAGGAGCAACAGGGTCAACTAACCTAGACCGAAGAATGCTTGCAGACACAAAGGCACCAACCAAGAAACATGCTTCCTGGCCCTGGACCTCCTACACATGTGTAGCTGATGGGCAGTTTGATCTTCCTGAGGATCTCCTAGTAAGCTGAGTGGAAGCTACTTATGGCATGGACTCTGCCTGCTATTGCTTGCTTCCCCCTAGTGGGGCTGCCTTGCCTGGCCTCAGTGTGTATAGAAATAAGCTCAGGCCTGATATGACTTGATATGGTGGGGTGGGGTGGTTGGGGGCCTGGGTCTCCTCTGGGGAGGAAGGACGGGAAAAGAAGATGAAACTGGAGGAGAGGAGTCAGGGGTCTATGATCGGGATGTAAGGTGAATATATAAATTAAAACAAAGGAAAAAAAAAAAGCTTGTACAACTCCCTGCAGAGTCTCAAAGGTCAGGAATCTGCTGAACTTCTTCAGTCAGTATGAAAAACCAGTTTTCCACAAAAGGTAAGTATTTCACCAAGTACTTAAATTTTACAACTGTCATTTCTTGTACATAATTAATCTAAAAAGGATTTCTTTGTGTCTAAAATAATCTCTCACATCTATCTAACAAGCTGAATTACTCTTTTTGCATGAGTTTCTGTGAGTGTCGTTTATAAGTAAATTTAGTTCATTATAGTTTGAAGATAACTTGTTACAGGTATATTTTCATTTCTTCACTTTCTTTACTTAGTAAGTAATATTCCCTTTATATTGTTTTTGTTTCAATGACTTTTACTGTTTCTGGTTAGTATTATAAGAGGTTTTTAATTTCACAACAACACCCTCATTAGCTGGCCTCACTTGGGTTGTCATAAGCTAAACTGAAGATGTTGAGGGCAGGGGGAGATAGAGATAGCTAAGTTGCTAAGTCTGCTACAACACTATATGAGTTTGGATCCCAGAACCCGTGCAAAAGCCGGGCATGGCTCTGCATATCTGTAATTCCAGTTTTAGGAGATGAGACAGGCGGGTCTTCATCTCTCTGGTCAGGCAGCCTTGCCAATTGGTGAGCTCTGGGTTCAGAGACAAAGCTCCTCTCAAAAGATGTGGTTAAATTGGCGGAAGAAGACATGCGGGGAAGACTTCTGGCCTTTATATCACTGGCACATGGAGACACATGTCTTTCCTCACTCATGTGTGTACATACATGCAGCACACATGCATGCACATATTCAAGATGTTGTTTAGACATGTACTTGCTTCCCAGTATGCCTCTGAACGGACTGAGGAAAATTCTGCTTGTTTGTAGAATCCTCTTTCTGGTTACAGCAGGACTGGGGTTACTGCTACGGACCGTCACCTGGCAGCTAGCTCCTCGCAGCTTTCATGGACCACACACTTTCAGCACCATGCTGCCCTTCCGCCCATGCTCCTGCTACAATGTTTTCCGTTTTCCTGATGATTTCTATTCGTGACCCCGGTGTTAAAGAGATCACGTGATTGGGTCAGGGCCATCATCTTACCCACCTCGCTTACGGTGAGCAATACAGATCCTTCTTGGCAGCATCTGGACTGATTTAGGTAAAACTCAAGAGACTATATAATGCCTGAGACAGAAATCTCGAGGGTTGCACAGAATTTTGCCTCCTACATCTCTCTGTGTAGAATATTTACTTCGGTTACCTTCATTTTCCTTATTTTGCAGATGTGAATTTTCATAGTGCATATTTTTGTGTATTCTCAACTTTCTGATGTATTCTGACTTGAGATTCTGTATCCTGGCATATACTCTTTGGCTTACGAGTTCCTTAGTTATTATTTTTGGTTCTTCTGAGACTTAATTTATTCTGTAAGTAATGCTTTTGTTATTAAAGTTAATTTTTATTTCACAGAAACTGAGAGGATTGGCATGGTTTATTCTTTCTCTTTTGAGAATTTTTGGAGACGCAGAATATAATCAATATTTATTAATGCCTTATGAATATTTGACTAGTTTAAAAATGTATATATTTTCTGCCTAGGAGCTACAGTGCTAATTATATTATTCGTTTTCTCAATTTCCTCATTTGAGTTCTGACTGTTTTGATCATGATGTGAAAGTTTCAAAAATAATGATGTTTTCCCATTTGTCCTTATTTTGCAAGGTTTTGCTGAATATAGTTTAAGCTTTTTTCCTTATCTTAGAAATGTTTTTGAGGATCCTCTATACAGTCTGATAATACAGTAAGGAAATTCTGTGGTAAATATGATAATGATGTTTATGATCATTGCTATAACTCTAATAATTCCAGATGTATGAAGTCAATAGAGGGCCAGGATTAACAAGTGATGCAGAAAGACAGGAAGTGACTTACTGGAGGAGGGGGGCAGAAGTAAGTAGGCAAAGCGTCTTTAAAAGGCACCTTCATGCTGGCATGGCTTGGGCCTGTTTGTAGAGCTCAGATCCGTGGAGTCTGAACATGTAATTTTCACGGAAAGATGGACAGATAGAACTGGTGTGTAAATCCTGTAATTCATAGGATATGTGCCTAGAGACTGGAGCTCTAAAACAAAGGGAGGAAGTCTGTCTTCCAACTTTCTCGAAGGCACATTTGCCTTTTCTCTAGTTTTGTTCTCTGGGTCCCAGCTAACTGGACAACAATCATGCATACTGAGAAAGGGCCTTCCTTAACAGGCTGCTTCAAATTCGAGAACACCTTCCTTGGTTAAACCCTCACAGTCTCACCTAGATGCAATGCTTTGTCAGACCTCAAAATAGCCCATAATCCAAGCAAGTAGACATCTAAAAAAAGCTTTTGTTTTCACTTCTCTTTCAAAATATACATAATTTTATAAATTTTGTTTGTAGTGTTTAGCAGCTTCAGAGCCTTGAGTGTTTTATATGCCTTGCTTTGCAATTCAAATGATTGTTTTAGCACTAGTCTTTATCCTTTAACTTTGGCTGGACTCAGTTCCACTCTCTACTTTGTGGTTTAAATTTATTCTATCAAATTATTATGTAATCTCTACTTAACAGTGACTATTTGGGGCTATATTGCCCAAATGTTTTCAGACCTTCAGAAATGTTATTTTACCATTATAAAATAAATAATGGAATTTCTGTAATAGCTCACTCAGGATGATCTTTTCTAGTTCCTACCATTTGCCTGCAAATTTCATGGTTTCCTTGTTTTTGATGAGTAGTATTCCATTGTGTAAATGCACCACAATTTCTGTATCCATTCCTCAATTGAGGGACATGTTGGTTATTTCCAGATTCTGTCTATTACGAATAAAGCTGCTGTGAATATGATTGAGCAAATGTAGCAGAAAGACACACATGGTATATATTCACTTATAAGTGGATATTAAACATATAATATAGGATAATCATACTAAAATCTGTACACTTAAAGTACCTAAGCAAGAAGGAGGGTCCTCCATTCAGAAATGCAAATAGGATAGACATCAGAAGAAGGTAAAACAAGAAACAAGACAGTAGCTTATCACAGAGGGCTTCTGAAAGACTCTACCCAGCAGGGTATTAAAGCAGATGCTGAGACTCATACTTAAACTTTAGGCAGAGTTCAGGCAATCTTATGAAAGAAGGGGGAGATAGAAAGACCTGGAAGGGTCTGGACCTCCACAAGGAGAACAACAGAACCAACAGAACAGAGCACAGGGTTCTTTTCTGAGACTTTTACTTCAAGCAAGGAGCATGCATGGAAATAAGTTAGAACCCCTGAACAGATGTAGCCCATGGCAGCTCAGTCTCCAAGTGGTTTTCCTAGTAAGGAGAACAGGGACTGTCTCTGACATGAACTCAGTGGTTGGCCCTTTGATCATCTCCCCCTGAGGGGGGAACAGCCTTACCAGGCCACAGAGGAAGACTATGAAAGACAGTCCTGATGGGCTAGAGTCAGGTAGAAGAGGAGGAGGTCCTCCACTATCAGTGGACTGGGGAAGGGGAATGGGTGGAAATGAGGGAGGGAGGGCAGCATTGGGAAAAGACAAGGATGGGGCTACAGCTGGGATACAAGGTTAATAAATAAAAAATATATTAAGAATAATGGAATTTCACAGTTTACTCTGAAAGTGTCACAAAACTGTATGAATTAACATTTAAACAATAAACAAACGATTTTCTATCAACTTAAGAATAATATCTATTGTATGATCCCATCGCTGTTGTATTAGTCAGGGTCTTATAGATAACCAGAACTGATGGAATGAATGTTATGAAAAAGAAATTTACTAGATTGTCTTGCATGTTGGAATACTCCAATAATGCTCACTGAACACTGGAGACACTGAGAATCCAATGGCTGCTGAGATTTCTGGGCTCCGTAGAAGTCTGAATCTGGTTCAGAAGGTCCGAAAGATTCCTAGAAATACACTCACCTTTAGTCCATGTAGGATTGGAGAGGAAGATATTCAGTCAGAGAAGGATGGTGGTAGCAGCAGCAGAAGCAACAATGGCATGTGTTCACTTGCTGGCAAAGAGTAAGTTAGAATTGGAAAAGCAATGCTGTTCTTCTTTAGACCTCCTTATATCCAGAAGGGAATAACCAACCTTGGAGGGAGTCTTTACAAATCTCTTAATCATTACAGAGACTATCATAGACAATCCTGGAGACATGTCTTTTAAGTGATTCCTTGTTCAATAAAGTTGACAATCAAGACTAAACATTCTAAGTGTTTAAAGCACTGGACACATTTTAATGAAATCACACTTTTAAACTTGTTTTACTGTGGCAACAATGTTCATTTGAGTAAAGCCAAACTGATTATCGAATTGTTTCTATTTGATAGTCTGACCTAACTGGGTATATTTTAACTCTGAAACAGGAGCCCTTCATTACTGAAGGTGGCTTATTCTCCTCCTTTATAACTAATTTTTCCTTCTTATAACTACTAATGAAGACTCCACAGTTCTTGCATTATGCAGTCACATATGTTATTCTTCAGATTATAATATTTATATCCCTCTTAGTGATATGTTAAATCCTCCTTAAACTTCAGTATTTGGCTTAAGCCATTACATCTTTGGACAGACTTTTTCTATTCCTGTCCCCCATCCAACATCAGGTTAATGGCCTTTTTCCTGACTACCACAGCATGAGCATTCCTGCCACCAAATGACCAGAAATTCTATTGACCTTGAGGTTCATGAAGAGAAGGAGCCTTGTCCCTTCTGGTTTTAGCAGTCTGGAATCATTCCTGTAATTGGTGTGTGTGTTTTATTAAACAGGCATGTGTCATTTATTAATTTCTCAAGAATCAGTGCATATTTTGGCTAAAGAAATTTCAGTTTATATTTATAAAGTGCATGCCATTTTCTAATTTAAAATATGAAAAAACCTTAAATGAGTCATCATGTACACAATAAGTTCTGTTGAAGATAAGTCAATATTGATTCACCAGATTATAACAGCTGTATATACAGATATACAAATGTTAATAATATTGATTCAATGGAGAATGGAGACACAAAAACTCTAATTTATGGTCAATTTTTCTATAAAACTAAACCTATTCAAATAGTAAAGTCATAGCTAAAGCAACACCTTTTAAAATATAGTATTTCCAGTAAAAACATTGCAAATGAGCACAATGCTGTATATACCTCTACTCTTTACAAATAATATTTATTAATTAATTTGATCATAACTTCTGGGGTCATAATTCACCACAACCAAGTTGCAGATTAGAATACAGAGGGAAAGGAGGCAGCAAACCAGAGAGACTTAGTGTGAGTTGCCAAAAGATGATGAGCATTGCAAAGATGCTGAGAAAATAACTTGGAAGCATAGGTCAAGGATATCTGTCCTAGACCTGGGTGCATAATGACAGAGAATCTATGGTGGAGTGATGCCTAAGGAAGCTTGAGTAATGAAGAGCTTATGGCTAGGGAATGGAAAAAGAAGAGAAAAGAGAGATGGGGATTGTAAGTGGACTCTTATTTCAGAACTTGAACTACACTACAGAGACAATAAGATGCCACTAAAGGGAGTCTAGCATGGACAGGACGTAGCCAGATTGCTTTTCTAGAATGATTATATGGTTAAAGTCTGCTGGGGAGACTTCTCAGTGATTCAAATATTTTGTACCCTTTTAGGAGCATATGGCTCAGAAATAATATTTAATGACCACATATGATCTTGGTGAATACATGTCTATATAATACTCAATCAGACTTTTTGAATTAGCCATTTGTTTATCACTGTGACCATGATAAATGACGAATCAACTTAAAATAGAAAATGTTTATTTTGGCTCATAGGTTGGTTGCCATGGTGGGAAGAAAACAAAGAAAGGGTGATTTTGTCTTTTTCATTTATCTTCTTCCATGTTTATTTTTTTAATCACAAACACTGATGATATAGATTTATAAAAACAGGTTGACAGAGAGACAGTGATAAATCATGGATAGAAAGATGATAAATAGATCCTGGCCCACAACTCTTTCATAAGCTCACTGCTTTATGGAGGACACGCCGGTACAAAAGCACCAGGTAAGACAGACCTGCAAACATCTAATGCTTCCTCAGAGCCAGCTAGCTTCCCCAGAAGCACCCCATCCTTCATCTCCATATCCCAGCCCACAAATTCTACAGAAGCCCACTGCTCTACTGTAGGACACACTGTTATCCAGAATACCAGGAAAAGACCCACCCACATACATCCAAAGATGCCTCACAGCCTACCCACATTCCACAACTGCACCCCTCCCCTCCTTTCACATTCTAGCCCACAATTTCAGCAGAAGTCCTCTGCTCTACCAGAAGCCACACTGGTATCCAGAACTCCAGAGGTCAAGCAAGCTGTCAAAACTGCAGCGGAGACACCCTACTGAACCTGAGGCCACAGGCCTCACTCCAAAGGACCACATGCGCGCACACACACGCACACACACAGACACACACCACCACACCAACAACAAAGTAACAAGAAAACAATCATTGGTTAATATTAATTAATATTCTTCAATATCAGTGAACTCAATTCCCTGATAAACAGACATGACCTGACAGAACAGACGTGAAAACAGGATTTACTCAGCTGCATACAAAAGAAACAAACCTCATCATCAATGTAGACAATACCTCAAAGTGAAGGGTTGGAAAATGATTTCCAAGGAAGTGAACACAAGAAGCCAGCTGGTGTAACCATCCTGATATCTAACAACATACAAATCCAACCAAATTTAATAACAAGAGATGGGGAGGGACATTTCATACTCATCAAAATGACGTCTCAATTCTGAACTTCTATGCCTCAAAGGCAAGAACACCCACATTTGTAAAAGAAACATTACTAAAGCTTAAATCACACATCAAACAAGTACAGTAATAACAGGACACTTCAACATCCCACTCTCACCAATGGGTAGGTCATCCAGACAAAATCTAAACAGAAATAACAGAACTAACAAATGTTATGAATTAAATGGACCTAACAGATATCTTCAGAACATTTTACTGAACACAAAGAATATACCTTCTCATCGGATGGGTCTGATGCTCTTTGGGTGGATGACACCTAAATGAACATCGGTACAAAGTCCCAATTTATTTCTAATATCAGAGATCAGACCTCTACTCTTGCCTGATGCGTCTAAAACAAAAAGGGGGAACTGTAGAGAGCTGCGGAATGCTATGCCTTAAAGATGGAGCTGGTTTCCGCCTTCCACCTTCCCGATGGTGAGTGCTCTCTGTCACGAACAACTCCACATTTGGCTAAGGCCGAGGATATGGCTTGCTTCCATGTATGTGGACCTATCTGCATTGCCCACGTGGCACGCTGGGGTTGGCTACCCAGAGGCTATTTAAGCTGTGGGCTGGCTTTCCCCAGGGTCCGAGGATTGTTCAAGGTTCCTGAATAAACTGCATTTAAAAAAAAAAAAAAAGAATATACCTTCTCTGCACCTCATAGAACTTTCTCCAAAACTGACTGCATAATGGGTCACAAAACAAGTCTCAACAGATACAAAGAAACTGAAAGAAACCTGCTCTATCTTGTCCGAGCACCATGGATTAAAGCTGGATTTCAACAACAACAGAAAGCCTACAAATGTCACTGAAACTGAACAGCTCTGTTGTGATTGCCCGGGTGAAGGTAGAAATGAAGAAACAAAGAAAGAAATTAGGAGACTTTCTAGAATTCAATGAAAAAAGACATAGCATACCCAAACTTATGAGACATAATAAAAATGGTACTAAGGGAATATTCATATCACTCAGTCCCTTCATAAACAAAATAAAGAGATCTCATGCTAGCAACTTAACAGCACCTCTGAAAGCTCTAAAATAACAAAAAAGCAAACACACCCAAGAGGAATAGTCAGCATGAAATAAGCAAATTGAGGGCTGAAAAAAATGAGGTAGAAACAAAGAGAACAATACAAAAATCAATAAAGCAAAGAGTTGGATTTTTGTAAAAATCAACAAGATAGACCTTTTTTGTATTTTTGAATTATTTATTTTTTATTATTTATTACAATTTATTCACCTTATATCCTGGCTGTGGCCCCTTCCCTTTTCCTCTCCCAATCCTACCTGCCCTCCCTCTTTTACCCTTATGCTCCTCCCTTAGTCTACTGATAGGGGAGGTCTTCTTCCCCTTCTATCTGTCCCTATTCTATCAGGTCTCATCAGAACTAGCTGCATTGTCTTCTTCTGTAGCCTGGCACCCCCCTCCCATCAGGGAAAGATGATCAGAGAGCTTGATGCTAAGATCATGCCAAAGATAGCCCTTGTACCCCTTACTAGGGAACCCATTTGGAGACTGAGTCTATGGGCTACATCGAGCAGGGGTTGTAGGTCCTCTTCATGCATTGTCCTTGGTTGGTGTCAAAGATAGACTTTTTATCTAAATTAACTAAAAGACAAAGAGAGAATATTCAAACTAAGCAAATAAGAAAAGAAACAAACAACAAAAGGACATAAAAACAGACATTGAGGAAATCTAAAGAATCATTAGGTCTTACTTCAAAAACCTGTACTACACAGAATTAAAAAAATATGAAAGAAATAGACAGTTTTCTTGAGAGATACCACCTACCAAATTGTTTTAAATATCAGATAAACAGTTTAAATAGACCTATAACCCCTAAGGAAAGAGTAGTCATCAAAAGTCTTACAACAACAACAGCAAAGCCCAAGACCAGATAATTTTAGCATAAAATTCTATCAGACTTTTAAGGAAGAGCTAAAGTCAATACTCCTCAAAAATTTCCACAAAATAGAAACATAAGGAACATTGCTGAATTAATTTTATGAGGCTGTATTCACCCTGATACCCAAACCATATATAAATTCAACAAAAAAGAAACTTAGAGACCAGTTTTTCTACTAAATATTGTTTAAAAAATACTCAATATAATACTTGCAAACCCCATCTAAAAAATACATGCAAAGGATAATCTACCATCCTCAAGTAGGCTTCATCCCAGAGATGCAGGAATGGTTAAACATATGAAAAATCTGTTAGTGTAATCCACCATATAAGCAAACTGAAAGAAAAAAAATTACATGATCATCTCATTAGATGCTGAAAAAGCCTTTGACAAAATCCAACACCCCTTCATGGTAAAAATCTTAGAGATATCAGAGATTCAAAGTACATAATTAAACATAAGAAAGGCAGTTTACAACAAGCTCATAGCCAATATAAAATTAAATGAAGAGAAATTAAAATCAATTTCATTAATCAGGAAAAATACAAGGCTGTCTCAATACCACACTCTCTCCATATCTCTTTAAACAGTATTTGAAGTTCTACTTAGGGCAATAAGACAACTAAAGGAGATCAAGGAGATACAAATTGGAAAGGAAGAAGTCAGAGTATTGCTATTCACCGATAATATGATAGCATACATAAATGACACAAAAACGTCTCATCAGGGAACTCTTACAGCTTATAAACACCTTCATTGCCAAGTGGCTGGATACAAGTTTAACTAAAAACAAACAAACAAAAACCCTAGTATTCCTCCTGTATACAAATGATAATTGGGCTGAGAAAAAATTCAGGAAAAAATATCCCTCACAATAGCCATAAATTATATGACATATCTTGGCATAACTCTAAGTGAAAGACCTGTATGACAATAACTTCAAATCACTGAAGAAAGAAATTGAAGAAGATAGGAGAAGATGGAAAAATCTCCCATGCTCATGGATCAGTACAATTAAAGTAGTAAAAATGGCCATCCTACTAAAAGTGGTCTATAGATTCAGTGCAATCACCATCAAAATTCCAACACAATTCTTTACAGACCTTGAAAGAATATTTTGCAATCTCATAAGGAAAAAAAAACCTAGGATAGCTAAAACATTCTGTACAATGAGCTTCTGAAAGTATCACTATCTCTGACTTAAAGCTCTACTACAAAGCTATAGTAATAAAACCATGCGGTATTGGCAACAGACAGGTGGATCAGTTTAATTGAGCTGAAGACCCAGACAAATTCAGACACCCATGGGCACATGACTTTTAATAATAATTTAAAAAGCCAAAATTAAACAATGGAAAAATGAAAACATCTGGTGTTGGCCTAATTGGATGTCTACATGTAGTAGAATGCAAATAAATAACATATTTATCACCCTGCATTGAACTAAAGTCCAAGTGGATCAAAGACCTCAACATAAAATCAGGTAGCCAAACCTAAAAGAAAAGAAAGTGGAGAATAGCATTGAACGCATTAGCATATGAGACAACTTTCTGAACAGACTACCAATAGCACAGGCATCAAGATCAACAATGCTTCTATAAGACAAAGGACACTGTCAATAGGACAAAACAGCACCCAACACAATGGGAAAAGATTTTCACCACCTCCAAATTTGATTTCCAAAATTTATAAAGATTTATATTTATAAAAATCCATAAAAATCATATTTTAAATAAATTTATATATAAATTATTTGTAAAATACAATATATTTATAAAATTTTCCAAAGTATATAAAAAACTCATAAAACTTGATATCAACAAACAAAATAATTCAGTTAAAAAATGAGGTACATATCTAATGAGAATTTTCAACAGAGGAATCTCAAATGGCCAAGAAGCACTTAAAGAAATGTTCAACATTCTTAGCCATCAGGGAAATGAAAATCAAAAAGACTCTGAAATTTCATCTTACACCTGTCAGAATGGTTAAGATAAAAAACAGGAGTGACAATTCATGTGAGTGAGGATGTAGAGCAAGGGGAACACTCTTCTTTTGATGGTGGAACTGCAAACTTATTCAGCCACTTTGGAAATCATTACGACAGTTTCTCACAAAATTAAAAATCATTCAAGATCCAAATATACTACCCATGGTATATATCCAAAAGACACTACCATACCACAATGACACTTCCTCAACTCATAGCAACTTTATTTGCAATAGCCAGAAACTGAAAACAACTTAGTTGTAATTCAAAGGAAGAATGGATAAGGAAAATGTAGTACATTACAAAATGAAATATTACTCAGCTGTTTAAAACAAGGACATCATGAAATTTTGAAAGCAAATGGATGGAACTAGAAAATAAAACATCCTGAGTGAGGTAACCCAGACTCAGTAAGACAAACATTACAGGAGAGTAGCATAATCTTCAGCAGAGAGATGTCATCCAACAACCATGGAAACAGATGCAGGGTCCCACAGACAAACATTAGGCAGAGCTCCATGAATTCTGCAGAAGAGGAGGAAAGACTTTAGGAACTAAAGGAGTTGAGGATGCCAAAGAAAACCCACAAACAGCTAACTAGGCGCATATGGGCACACAGAGTCTGAACTGGCAATCAGAAAGCCTGCATAGGTCTGATCTAGGCTGTCTGCATATATGTTATGCTTATGTACCTTGTTGTGGGACTGCTAACGGTGGGAGCAGGGACTGCCTCTGACTCTTTGACTGTTCTTGGAACCCCTTTCTTCCTACTGTGTTGCCTTGTTCAACCTTAGTAAAAGGGGTGGTACCAAGTCTTACTGCAAATTGATATGCCATGTTTTGTTGATATCTATAGAAGGCTTGCCCTTTTCTGAAAGGAAATGAAGGAGGGATGGATGAGGGAAGGAAGGGAAAAATGCATTGTGGATATCATATTAGAGAAGAATAAACAAAATAAAAATATGACCATAGAAAAACTTGATAGGCAAATGATAGATGGGTAATGGGTAATAAATAGAAAAATAATAAATAATGATAAGTATGTAGATAGATAAATAAAAGTAGAGATGGATAGATAGATAGATAGATAGATAGATAGATAGATAGATATAGACAAACATACTGGGAGATAGATAAATGGATGGCTGAAATAGGAGTAGTTACATGTAGAGTTGACTTACCATTCAAGCCACTTACCAATCCTGCCACCAGTGAAAGCTGGGGAGGATGGAAAGTTTGTTCTATGATTCTGTCCTGAAGGCATGGAACAGAAGATATAAGTCCTTGTTCAAGTACAAGACCCAACTTCACCAGAAACACCCTCACAAACTCAAAAATAATGAGTGACAAAAGAAGATCGCAATCAAATGAAGTTGACAAATAAATTTAATCACTTTTCATTATGTAGAGTTTGTCTGCCATAGTGTTTGTTCTCATTCTCTTGTTATCAGTACTGGTGGTCCATTTTCTGTAACAGATTTCTAGAAGTAGAACTACTATAGCAAAGTGCACAAATAGCTTAAATTTTCATAGTTGTCTCATCTTATCTGAGATACCCTTTATTACACTAAATGTAATCATAAATTTGTCATAACATATTTTATATGTCTGATTTCTATGCAATGTGTTATATTTCATTAAAATCCTCCTTTGAACACAGACAAATAGACTATTTTAAATATACCTATCAAATGTCTCTGTGTTTGCTTTCTTTGCATGTCAGGCCATATTCATTTCTGGTTATTTAGGGGAGTTATTGGACTAACCTTTAAAAACTTGTTTATTAAATTGTTATCAATTAATATTGATACTCTCAGTAACAGCAATAATCTATTTTGACCTGACCTATCACTATTTTTTGTATGTGTATGGACATGTGGTCTATGCATGCATGTTCACATGTGTAGGGGCACATGAGTGTGTGTGTGTGTGTGTGTGTGTGTGTGTGTGTGTGTGTGTGTATTCATACGGAGGCCCACAGGTTGTCTCTTGAGTTTTTTGGACAGGCTCTTCCTATTGATTTCAGAAATTGCCAGTTCAAGCTGGACTAACTGGGTAGTTTGTCCCAGGGATCCTCTTTCCCTCTCTCCAGCCCTCAGATTACAGGCAGCCAGCACACCTGACTGGCTTTCACGAATGCTCTGGACATCTGAACACTGATCCTCATACCCGAGAAACAGTTTATCCATTGAGCTTTCTCCTCAGCCCCTCATATGAGCTTGAAGTTGCATTATTTGAGATTCTACGCTTTGTTGAGCAAGCTATCTATTGTATGTATTACAAGTTCATTTTTTCTTGTAATATATGTAAGTTACTTGGATCTCATTATCTCAATTGAATTAATAAGTCATTATTTTTGTTTCCCTCAGAATTCATCTATGGACTTTGGCATTTCTTATTTTGTTTGGATATAATGTATGAGGTAAGTATATAAATTCATTATTTTCCAATTAGCAAACTGATTACCAAGACAGTTCAATTAAATAATCTTTTCTTTGCTCAATGGCTTGTGATGTCTCTATGACATATTTCTCATGAAAGGGAAAAACTAATTCCCACATGCATGTTCTATAATATTTATTTATCACTCTCTAATTGTGTTAGCACTTGCTTATTTAAATATTTCAGTTTTATAACTTATTTAATGCCTTATAGATCTTTTCTTTTTAGTTTTTGTCAGAAATAGCTCTTCTCATTTTTATTAGAATTTTAAAATTAGAATACAATTACATCATTTCTCCTTTCCTTGATCTTCTTCCACCTCCATACACACATGAATGCACAAATATATAAATGTAAACAGTGAGTCCATGTAGTGTGGCTTATGTGTGTCTGATTTCAAGACTGATCACTTTTATATCATTCATTCATCCATTCACTCACTCACTCATTTGTGAGACAGAGTATCTCTGTGCAAGCCTGACTCTTCTAGAACTCACTGTGTAGACCAAGTTGACCTCAAACTCACAGAGATTCACCTGCCTCCACTTCCTGACTGCTGGAAATAAAGATGTTTCCCTCCAAGCCCAACAGGATTGACCACATTGTACCGAATAATCATTTAGATAGCTTATCCTGGGAAAGTCTAATTTCCTGCATTTTTTTAATTTTTCATCAATTACACTTTATTCATTCTGCATCCCCCCATAAGCCGCTCCCTCCTCCCCTCCCAATCCCACCCTCCCTCCTCCCTCTGCATGCATGCCACTCCCCAAGTCCACTGATAGGGGAGGTTCTTCTCTCCTTTCTGATCTTAGTCTATCAGTTCACATCAAAAGTGGCTGCATTGTCCTCTACTATGGCCTGGTAAGGCTGCTCCCCCCCAGGGGGAGGTGATCAAAGAGCAGGCCAATCAGATTATGTCAGAGGCAGTCCCTCTTCACATTACTATGTAACCCAATTGAACTCTGAACTGCCCTGGGCTACATCTGTGCAGGGGTTCTGGGTTATCTCCCTGAATAGTCCTTGGTTGGAGTCTCTGAGAAGTTCCCTGTGTTCAAATTTTCTTGTTCTGTTGCTCTCCTTGTGGAGACTATGTCCTCTCCAGCTCTTACTATTTACCAGTTCTTACATAAAATTCCATTCACTCTGCCCAACAGTTGCCCATCAGGCTCAGCATCTGCTTTGATAGTCTGTAGGGCAGAGGCTTTCAGAGGCCCTCTGTGGTAGGTTCCTAGGTTGTTTCTTGTTTTCTTCTTCTTCTGATGTCCATCCTCTTTGCCTTTCCGGATGGGGATTGGACATTTTAGTTAGGGTCCTCTCTCTTGCTTAGTTTCTTTAGATGCACATGTTTTAGTGGGTTTGTCCTATGTTGTATGTCTATATGAGTGAGTATATACCATGTGTGTCTTTTTGCTTCTGGGACAACTCACTCAGGATGATCCTTTCCAGATCCCACCATTTACCTGCAAATTTCATGATTTCCTTATTTTTCATTGCTGAGTAATATTCCACTGTGCAGATGTACCACAATTTCTGCATCCATTCTTCAGTTGAGGGGCATCTGGGTTGTTTCCAGCTTCTGGCTATTACAAATAAAGCTGCTACGAAAACATGGTTGAGCAAATGTCCTTTTTGTGTACTTGAGCCTCTTTTGGATATATGCCCAGGAGTGGTATGGCTGGATCTTGAGAAAGTGCTATTCCTAGTTGTCTGACAAAGTGCCAGATTGATTTCCAGAGTGGTTGTACAAGTTTACATTCCCACCAGCAGTGGAGAAGGGTTCCCCTTTCTCCACAACCTCTCCAGCATGCGTTGTCACTTGAGTTTTTGATCTTGGCCATTCTCATGGGTGTAAGGTGAAATCTCAGGGTTGTTTTGATTTGCATTTCCCTAATGGCTAGTGAGGTTGAGCATTTCTTTAAGTGCTTCTCTGCCATTCGGTATTCCTCTACAGAGAATTCTCTGTTTAGCTCTGTTCCCCATTTTTTAAGTGGATTACTTGGTTTGCTGCTTTTCAGCTTCTTTAGTTCTTTATATATACTGGATATGAGTCCTCTGTCAGATAAAGGGTTGTTGAAGATTCTTTCCCAATCTGTAGGCGGTCGCTTTGTTTTGATGACGGTGTCCTTTGCTTTGCAGAAGCTTTTCAGTATGGAAACGTGATCTTTGACAAAGACGCCAAAACCATTCAATGGAAAAAAGATAGCATCTTCAACAAATGGTGCTGGTCCAACTGGATGTCTACATGTAGAAAAATGAAAATAGATCCATACTTATCACCCTGCAATTTTTAATATTTGATATTATAACGTAATCACATTTCTCCCTTCCCTTTCTTCCATCTAAACACTTCTACATAGCTCCTCTTGTTCTCTTTCATATTCCCAGACTCTTTTCCCACTATTATTGTATGCATATACATGTTTTCATATATGTTCACATATTAAGCCTGCTCTGTATAATGTTTATACATTATAAACATACACTATAATGTATAATGTTTCTTATGCGTCGATTTCAGGACTGACCATTTGCTTTCAGATAACCAGCTGGTGTGCTCTTGCCCAGGGGAACTATTTCTGCTGCTCTTGGTTACCTGCAGATTTTATACAGGGCTGAGATTTTGTGGGCTCTTCTCTGTCCACTTTGGCATGTCTACATGTTTGGACAGCCTTATTAGTGAGGCTTTCTGGAAAGAAGATGGAGATACTGTTAAGAGCAAGAGGATCACGGAATTTGTTGCAAAATTGTGTGTTCTACTGATGTTGGATGTTATACCCATAAAGCCTGTTGTTCTTTGTCTAAGGATGGGATGTAGTATGGTTTCCCTCTTCTGAGTTGCCATGTCTATTGGTATTATCATTGTTTAAGTCTTGTTTTACATTGCAGATGTTTCACAAATGAAGCATCTCTGTCATATAAATTCAAATTTCCCCCAGAGTATTCTTATGTTGAATACAATTATATTAATATTTTGTGTTCTTATTATTGTAGTAAATTTAAAAATAACTGGTGAGCTGGATAGATACTTGCCATGCAAGCCTAAGCAATGAGTTCAGCTCTATAGCACCCATGTCAAATATTGGGTACGACTTCACACACACACCTGTAACCTCAGCCTGCAGGAGGTGGGGCCATGAGAGTTACTGGCGCTGTGGCTGCCAACTCAGCTCCAGCTTCAGTGAGAGATTTTGTCTCAAGGATCAGCACAGACATGAGCATCCTCCTCTGACCTCAGTGTGTGTGCTGCTAACAGCACCCACACGTGGTCATACACCACACACACACACAGAGAGAGAGAGAGAGAGAGAGAGAGAGAGAGAGAGAGAGAGAGAGAGAGAGAGAAACGCACAGAATAATAGCATATAGTTACATATGTATCTCTTCAGCCTAAAGTGTGGTATACCTTTCCATTTCTGAAGTTTTGTTCTAATTTCCTATTTGGTAGTTTTCCTCAAATGCCCATTGCACATTTGTTCCCTGTGTTTACTGATGGTTGCAAGCAGCACACTTGATGGATTGCACTTCACTGTTTTCTGCTTGACACTTCCCAGCAAGTGTTCACAGCTGCTGATCTAAAGCATCCTGTAGCGACAGCACTGGATCAAGAAATCATCTTCCTGCCTAAATCTCAGTGGAGTATGCTGAGGGACGGCAGGAAAGGCAGTTTATTTAATGGCTCTCGTAGCTGCAGAAGGCGGGAACAGTGTTAGGGCTTCTCTGTCCCTTCTGCAAGCTTTCTCTTCTTGTTCGCACCGCAGCTCTACGTGTCATGTGACTGTGGCACCGTTTGCATTTACATCTCTAGTCTAGTACACTAATAAACTATAAACTTGAATATGCCTTCATCCAAACAAATGTTACTGTGACAAAATCAGTGTAATAAGTATATTTGTTTTGGATCAAATTGACTAATTCTTTCATATTTGATTTTGGTTACTGGTAATACCACCACCAGCTCATATACCTGAAAGAAAATATCTGATTTTCCTCCACTTCTCCTTGTCATCTCTGTAGTTTATAAACTCTATGATCATCTACTGCTTTTTTGATTTGAGTCTTTATCATTTATCATCTCTCTCTCTCTCTCTCTCTCTCTCTCTCTCTCACTAGTTCCTTCACATTTCTTCCTTTCTAGTGTGGTACTGCCACAATACATCATTTATACTTTTAAAAGCAAATAACTGTTTTCTTTTTCCATTTTATATACTTTAGTGGCTCACCATTGCTCTTGGGATAGATGTGTTATAGGTACCTGAATAATTATATATCTAACACATTAATCCTTATGCCTTCTCTTCATCTTGCTGAGTAACCCACAGTTAAGCTAAAACTAAGGTTGAATGACCTTGACATACACAATAATTGTATGATGGGGAAAGTTAGTGAGTGAGAGCAGGTGGTGACAATTAGTCACTGAAAATCAAATTGGAAAATATAAGGGAAATAACAGGGTTTAGACCCAAATAAAACCTACACTCCAAAAGAGATAAAAGGAAAAAAAAAGATTACTTTGAGAAGAATGAGAAGAGGCCTTCTAGAATCTAGAGTAGCTGTACCCTGCAGTGAGGGAATGAGAAGTGGCTGAGAACAGGAGGTCAACCGGGAGACAATGAGGGGACATACTTGGTGCTTCCTTAGGGGGTTTTTGGTCATTGGAAGTGAGTCTCATCTGTAGTAGAAGACACTTTGGCATCTGATGGTTTGTGTTTCCCTTCATACTAGCTGTTCCTCCTGCCTTGTGTACAGTGACCTTCTATCAACATCAGGGACCCTGCGGTTCAGTCAGAAAGATGTCATCTTGCCTGAGACTGCAGATATCTCACACAGACCGCCTGGGATGGTAACTCTCCATTTTCCTTCAGCATTCCAGTGTATCCTTGAGACCAGGAAACAGCCTCTTGTGTCAGGGAAAGCCTCAGCACTCACTGGAGAATCGTGCTGTAATTAAAGCAGTTTTCCAACAAGTGTACCTAATTGTGCATTACCTTGTCCTTCACATGTAGCTAATCCACTGGAATGACCTCCTGACACAACAGACAAGATTGAATTCAACAAGTGCTTTCCTCTATGAAGACTCTTATATCCCTGCTACATAAAATATGACATTGTACATAAGAACATTTTAATACTACATCATTTTAGAAATGTCTGTCTTTTAACCTGTCACATATATGCTGGAGCAAAATATATCGAAATATTTTAATATTGTTCATCCCTATCAATCCTCACTTACTCTGGTTTGTCAGGTATCTTCAGGGCTGGCTGTAAAGTCCTCCTCTGTGGCCTAGCAGGGCTGCTCCTTCCTTGGGGAGGGGGGTGTCAAAGAGCCAGCCATTGAGTTCATGTCAGAAATAGTCCTTGTTCCCCTTACAAGGGTACCCACTTGGATACTGAGCTACCATGGGCTACATCCAAACAGGGGTTCTAGGTTATATTCATACATGTTTATTGGTTGGAGACACAGTCTCAGAAAAGACCCCTGTGCCCAGATATATTTGGTCCTTGTGGAGCTCCTGTCCTCTCTAGGTCATACTAACTCCCCTGTCTTTCATATGATTCCCTGCTCCCTGTCGAGGTTTGGTTATGAGTCTCAGTATCTGCTTTGGTACACTGCTAGGTACAGTCTTTCAGTGGACTTGGAAAGGGGCAAGGAGGAGATGAGGGAGGGAAGGTGGAATTGAGAGGGAATGATGGAGGGGGATACAGCTGGGATACAAAGTTAATAAACTGTAACTAATATTAAAAAAATTGACAAACAAATAAACAAACAAACAAAAAATCCTCACTTACCTCCATATTTTAACTTTGGGAGGTTTTTGCTTGTCCCCTCATTGTCCACTGCTCGTGCACTTAGCAAATGTTTGGTAGAAGAATGAAGGTAAGGAAACAAATCTATTCTTTCAATCCTTAGCAATCAGCTCAAGGCAGATTCAGAGGAAGTAAATTATCCTAAGAAGTAGACACTGCTGTCTTATATTTTCTTCCGGTAACTCCTTATTTCTGTCAATATAGCTTCTTAACTGAATTTTTCTATTTTACGTCTTTCTCTTGGTTTCAGTTGTAAGCAGCTTACCAAACATGATGCTGTTACAGCTCGAAATAAGGGGGAGGTGTTTAGTGTGACAGCTGCAAAAGTTAAGTCAGTATATATGGTGACCCAAATTCCCAGCTTCAGTCTCATAAAAAGCTTAGATGGAACAGGTCTGCACATACATCTACAGATACTTAAAAGTCTCTGCTTTTTGTTGTGAAAATATTTTAGATGCATGACAATTCATTTGTCTTATGTTATTGGAAATAAAAACCCAGGTTTTGTGCATGTGCGCCATGCACTCTGTCACTGGACTCCATCCCCAGCACAGAGACTACTAGAATAAATAAGATCACTGGGCTTGACTTCATGTAAGCTAAGCACATCTTCAACTAGAGCAATACTTCCATATTCCTTTCTTCTCTAACTGTACAAAGCCATGCCCATTTCCTGAATTTCTGACTGCTTCCACTGTCTTGAATTGAAGTATTGTTTTTATAGAGCCAAATATTTTCAGGTAATTTCACACTGGTATTCCTGATGGACTGCACTCTACACTGATAAGATACCACTTTTAGCTTCCTCCTCAGGCTTTCATCGCCATGTACCAGCTGATTATGAAGATAAAAGTTTTGTGATGTAATTTATTTTAAACAGTAACCGCATATGTGTATCAAATAGAAAGAACTTTATTCATAAAAGCCTAAAAGTTCCTTTCTCATTTCTATAATCTTTTAGTAGATTTGAATTATTTTTATTGCACACAATCTCAAATTTGAGTGTCTTAGTTTAATCATCATAACACTTTGTGGAAGGCTTTAAACCTTTAAACTTAAGAATCTCTTAGTCAAATCCAACTCAAATTTATTGACCTCAAATGTATTATATACACCATCTCTGGTTTAGTCATCTATAGATATATTTCACAGATACATAGCTTAAAATACAGTAGGAGAATATTTAACGAGTGACTTATTTTCCAGTTACTATAGTAATTGTTGAAAATATTTATGTATGTGTAACCCTAAAAATATGAGCGGTTGCTATAATTTGAGTGTCTGTTAAACACTGAACCCTAAAAGCCCAAGGTGGGCTAAATTTATTAAAGCAAAATGTATTTTACTTGTTCTTTATATTCTTAATGGTCTATTGAATATAAGAGTCAGGGAAAAACTACAGATATTGACATAATCAAATATGTAGGCTGTGCATGCATATTCTACACATATCATCTCAGTGCGCTAGCCTAGGCATCAAGAGTGTAAGACGAAGCTATTTTCATGGAAATGGTTTCCAGAGTTCATAGTTGGAAAGAAGCTGTTGTCTACATTTTGTTAATTCCACTTTTAAGACAGTACATGCAGCAACTTCAGGGAAAAGATGAGAAGATCTAGGAGAGAAGAGAGGGTGCTTTGAGTGACAGGGTAAAATAGTTACAAGAATTTCTAAGAAGATATAGCCCAAAGGCTGCAGAGTAACTTAGTGATATTGAATTCTGGATTAAAGTGAAATGATTTAAGAGAATTTATGAGACATGTCTACAAAAGCAATGCCTTCAGAAATATTTAGTTAGTGCAATTATGTAAAACAGTGAGAATTGTTGAGAAAGTACAATATTGTCTCTTCTTAACAAAGTTAACTTATATTTAATAACATTAGAGAGTTATGAAACTGATCATTTATCATACTGCTAAAGCACACACTACATAGGCCATTTTGTGGCATGAATCATCATGCATTCCACAGACAAAATACAGTGGGATCAAGGAAGAGGGATAGATTACCCCACTTTTCTGATATATTTAGGTAATATCTGTGCAAATACTTGAAAGAAGTGGAAAGTTCCCTGGAGAGGCATGTGGGAAATGTGGTGGGGAAAAAAGAATTTTAGTCTGAAATTGGCAAAGCGCAAAATTACATGGGCATAGAAGAGTACTGTACCCTTGACCACTGGAGAACAGGGCTGGAGAGAGAGAGAGAGCGCGTGCTCAGGTACTAAACTTCTTGCTGTGCAATCACAGGGGCCTGAGTTCAAACCCCAGAACCCACTAAAAAGCCAAATGTGATGGCAAATGTTTGTAATCCTAGTGTTGGGGAGGCAGAGACAAGTCAAGCCCTGAAGCTCTCTGGCCAATGTGAGAGCCCCAAGTCCTAGGGAGTGACTAGATCTCAAAAGCAACCTGGATGACTCTAGAAGAACCACACCTGAGTTCATCTCAGACCTTCAATGCACAGCAGTCCCCTGCACATACCTGCATACGTATACCCCTAACATGAGAGTATACATACCCACCTACATATGAACACACACACACACACACACACACACACACACACACACACCACATACACTTACACATGCACATAGCACAGACACATAAACAGAGAGGGATATTACAGTAGCATTTAGTTTGTCTTTGTCATTTCTAATATTCAGCCAGCTTTCAAACAGTAATTCCCAAACATACTTATGCTGAGATCTTATGTAAATGCCATAAGAAAATAAAACAACGTATTATAATGTGTTCCACAAAATTACAATGCTTGCATTGTATTTTGAGGTATTGGTACACACTGCAGTCATCATCACATGGCTAACGCACAACTCTTTGCTCATTTCTCTTGTACAGAAGCCAGCATGAGTGCTGCTGTGTCTACAGTCCATTAATGTCCAGTTGCCTGCCAGCTTTCCCAATCCATATCATGGATCCAACTCTCCAACTATTTAGGAAATTCAAATAGAGTTCCTAAATATTTCATACACAGCTTTTGGTAATAAATTATCCAACATATTTCAACCCAGTCAGACTCCTCCACAGCTTTATACACTTCAAAGATTGTGAATTGACTCTTGACAAGGGAAATTCAAAAGTATTCAAAGCCAAACTCTGGGAGAAAAATAAAGGATGGAAAGAAAATAGATGAAGTCATGCCACAGGCAGCTGAGGAGGTCATAAGTAGCAATGAGAAGACAGGGAGAAACAAAGCATCCTAATTAATACACTGCAAAGTATCAGAATGTGCATAAAACAACACTTGCTTTCCAAACCAAACACAACCAGCATTTACCACTATGGGTTTTAAGCAGCAGCTGCCTAATTGCTAGAAAACAGATACTTGAGCAGTTGTTGGGATCTGCAACTGCAAATAAGCTTCATCACGAATATATCCCTGCCTCCCAGCTCCCAGAGCTGCCGGTTGAGCTGCACACAATGTGAGATTTAGCCATCACACTAATTGAACTTGATAAAGTAATTAGTAGTTCTAAACAGGTATATAAATAGCACTCACTTAGACGATCAAATCACAACTTTAAAAAATTTAAAGAGCTTTATCACTGAGCTTTCATTTCCCGATTTAAAAATCAGATTCATGTAGTCTCAACAATAATTCATTTTAAGATGATAATGTCTTGTCACCAAAAATATTTATCCTATAAATATTTACTCATTAGTTTATATTAGGTATATATGATGAAAAACAAACAAAACAAAACTTCCTAAAATTATTTTATTCCTGATGTAAAATAATATAGGTGTTTATGATGAAAGGCAGACAAAACTAAACTCTCTAAATTTATTTCATCTCTGACACAAAATACCTTATAAAAGTCTTTATTGAGAAATTATGTACAATGTCATAACGTCTTAACCTGTTAGGTAAACATGTGAAGTCATATTGTTCAACTCCTTTAACTGTAAGTCTAAAAATAGCAACAGTTTCTTCCATTTTTGACACTGAAACTATTTCTGGTTATCATTTTCTCAAGTTTTATAATTCTCATGTCATACCAGGAATATTTACTGAATCTAGTATAGTTTTGATTCTAGAAGCAACAAAAGTCTTTCAAATTTGAAGTCAAGAAGACCTCAATGTTTATTGAATATTTTTCTTATTTTGTAACCATATTGAAAAAGAACAAAGAGCCACTAAGTTGAGAACAGAGTATTTCTTTTTCCTTTTGGGACCTTTCATCTCCATAAGGAGAAGACATCACACATATTTTTATTTTCAATGTTTAGGAATAAATTTAATAAAAGAAAAATAAGATGTAAAAGATAAACCAATTTATGGACAAATGGGAGGCATATTTGTTATCACAAAATGTAAAACTTTCCAAATGTAATATTTGTATAAGTTTTATTCCATTAAAATTAGTATATTTTGGAGGCTTTTCTTTATTTAATGTAATATTTTATTGACTTTTTGGGAATTTCACATCATACACCCCAATCACACTCACTTTCCAACGTTGCCATGCATTTTGATAAGCATATGGTCTAGAATCCCCAAGAATCAGTTTAATAATTGTTTCAAAATTATTCATAAGTTGTATTACCCCAAAACAAACCCTAGGATTAAGACTTAAAAAATGTTTATTGGAGAGAGGGGCAGAGCCAAGATGGCGACTAGCACACACAGTTTCTGAGCGGTGGGATATCTGAACTTCTGAGTTGGTGAATGGAAGGACCCCTAACCCAGGAAAACCACGGTGAGGCTTTTTGAACAACAGGGAACATCGCAGGAGGTGAAAACTTTGGTCTCCCGTCACCTGGGGACTTGTTTGGGGAAGGAGAGAAAAGATCCTTTGTTCTTGCGGCACTCCCTTCCCCCAGACCTCCTTCCTCCTTGGCACAGCAGCACAGCGGCACAGCGGCACAGTGGACTCATCTTTCTCAGTGCAGACCTAACTGCCTGGAGTATACAGCTGCTGAGATCCAGCCCCAAGCACTTTAGTGGCAGACAAAAGCCAGCAGTACGTGTCCGGAGTCCCAGATTCGCGCAGCGGCTGCACCATCCTCCCAGGGCGCGAATCTGCTAGACGCCATACTAGCTCCGCAGGATCACCATCACTGACGGTGCGGCCCGCCCAATCCCACAGTGACAGAGAATATGCTATATACTCACCAAAACCATGCAGAAACGTCATACAACCTGGACACACCAGGCTCTGGGCCTCCCAAGCTTGGAGAGCACAACGAAGAGACCCCAGGACTTCCCAGAAAGCATTGGGACTAGCGACCCAGTCTCCAGTTACAGCGGGACTTGGCGGCAGAGCAGTACTGAACTGGCGGGGCACCACAGCCCTCCAGTTTAAGACTAACCAGGGCCAAACCAGAGAACAGAGAGCCTGGTTACCCCATCCCTGCTGAAGTGACCACCCTGAAATCTCCAGCTGCAGCAAGACCTCAGAACCTGGCAGTGACAGCAGCACAGAACTGGCGGAGCACATCAAAGAAGCAGGGCCAAACCAGAGAGCAGAGAGCCCCGGATACCACAATCTCTGCCAAGAGACCTGCCTGTAAGTGAGTGCACCCTTGAGAATCTGCAGTTCCCCAGATCCTGGGTCCTTCTAAATCAGAAGCCAGGCATCGAACCCCCCTCCCACCCACATACCCACTTTGGGAAACAGAGGGGCACTAGGGACATTGAAGTTCCTGCTCTGTGGGCCTGATTGAGGAGTTAAGGCAGTTAATGCCAGAAATTGCACTGCAATCATCACTAGCGCCTGCGACATATACAGTGCAGAGCCCCTCCCACACACTCAAGGGTTCAACATTAGCCATCACTCTGTCCCTTGAGAAACTCATCCACGCACACTTACACACACAGACACACACGCGTGCGCGCGCACACTCTTGCATTTGCCCCGTTTGCATACTTTCCTCCCACAGGTACAGCTAGTCCTCAGCACACGCTGAGAGTGCTCAGCTTCCTGAAGAACTCTCCAGACACCAGACAGAGACAGCACCAGTCTGATCTGCAGAATCCAAAAACAAACAGGGAAGGTTTCAGATAAGCCAATGGCCAGGGGTAGGTGAAAGAACACTTCCAACATAAAGCAGGACATTATGACTTCACCAGCAAATCCCAAAATCGATGGATACTCCAATTCAGCAGAAGCACAGGAAAATGATTTTAAAGCCATGCTCGCCCAATTATTTGAGGCTCATAAGGAGGAAATGAACAAGTCTTTCAAAGAGATGGCCAGTCAATTGGAGGCAAAGAAAGAAGAAATAGACAATATCCTTAAAGAAACACAGGCAAAGATAGCCAAACAAATAGATACACAAGTAGAGGAAAAATTAGTGGCATATAAGAAGGAAATGAAAAAAGAAATAGAGGCCATCGTAGAGAGACAGGAATCCAAATTCAAACACATGAAAGAAATGGTGCAAGGCATGAAAACAGAATTAGAATCAATAAAGAAAACACAAAATGAGAAAACCCTTGAGCTGGAGAACTTGGAGAAAAGATCAGGAACCACAAAAGTAAGCATCACCAACAGAATACAAGACTTGGAAGAGAGAATCTCTGGAGCTGAAGACACACTTGCAGAAATGGATACTTCTCTCAAAGAAAAAGCAAAAACAGAAAAGTTCCAATCACAAAATATCCAAGAAATCAAGGATGCTATAAAAAGACAAAATCTAAGAATAATAGGAATTCATGAAAAAGAAGACTCCAGACTCCAAGGTCCAGAAAATATTTTCAAGAAAGTCATAGAAGAAAATTTTCCCAACTTAAAGAAAGAGATGTCCATAAATATACAACAGGCCTACAGAACTCCAAATAGACTAGACCAGAAAAGAAACACATCACGTCACATCATAGTCAAAACACTAAATCTACAGAACAAAGAAAAGATATTAAAAGCAGCAAGGGAAAAAGGCCAAGTAACATATGAAGGTAGACCTATCAGAATCACACCAGACTTCTCATCAGAAACTATGAAAGCCAGAAGGGCCTGGGCAAGTATCATGGAGACTCTAAGAGATCACAAATGTCAACCCAGACTACTATACCCTGCAAAGCTTTCAATCAACATAGATGGAGAAAACAAAATATTCCATGACAAAACTAAATTTACACAATATCTACACAGCAAACCATCCCTACAGAAGATACTAGAAGGAAAACTCCAATCCAATGAAAACAAATTCATCCAAGAAAACAGGGCATACAGATAATATCCCAACAAAAATGAAAAGAAAAGAAGCAATGAAACAGGGTTAGATCACTGACTCCATTACAAAAGGAACTAACATGCATTGGTCACTATTATCTATCAATATCAATGGACTCAACTCACCAATAAAAAGACACAGGCTAACAGAATAGTTAAGGAAACAGGATCCAACATTCTGTTGCATCCAAGAAACACACCTATGCAACAAAGATAAACACTACCTCAGAGTAAAGGGCTGGAAAACTGTTTTTCAAGCAAATGGTTCCAGAAAACAAGCTGGAATAGCCATCCTAATATCTAATAAAATAGACTTTCAACCCAAGTTAATCAAAGAAGATAAGGAGGGCCACTATATTCTCATCAAAGGAAAAATCCACCAAGAAGACATCACAATCTTGAATATCTATGCCCCAAATACAAGAGCACCAACATTCGTAAATGAAACATTATTAAAGCTTAAATCATACATTGATCCTAATACCTTAATAGTGGGAGACTTCAACACTCCACTCTCACCAAGGGACAGATCAACTAGACAGACACCAAATAGGGAAATAAAAGCACTCACAGAATCCCTAAATCAAATGGACCTAATAGAGGTCTACAGATCGTTTCACCCAAACTCAAAAGAGTACACCTTCTTTTCAGCACCACATGGAACCTTTTCCAAAATAGACCATATAGTGGGTCACAAAGCAAGCCTCAACAGATGCAAAAGGATTGAAATAATCCCTTGTATACTATCTGACCACCATGGACTAAAGCTAGACATCAACAACAACAGAAACAACAAAAAGCCGACATGCACATGGAAACTGAACAACTTACTACTCAATGACAGTTGGGTTAAGGAAGAAATAAAGAAAGAAATTAAAGACTTCCTAGAATTCAATGAAAAGGAAGGCACAACATACCCAAATTTATGGGACACATTGAAAGCAGTGCTCAGAGGAAAATTTATAGCACTAAGTGCCTGCAAGAAGAAATTCGTAACATCACATACAAACAACTTAATGGCCCAACTGAAAACCCTAGAAAAAAAAAAGAAGCAGATACACCCAAGAGGAGCAGACGGCTGGAAATAATCAAACTAAGGGCTGAAATCAATCAGCTAGAAACAAATAAAACTATCCAAAGAATCAATGAAACAAAAAGCTGGTTCTTTGAGAAAATCAACAAGACAGACAAACCCTTAGCCAAACTAACTAAAAAGCAGAGAGAAACTATCCAGATCAGCAAAATCAGAAATGAAAATGGGGACATAACCACAGACACTGAGGAAATCCAAACAATTATTAGGTCATACTACAAAAGCCTATATGCCAAATAATTTGAGAATCTAAATGAAATGGATAATTTTCTTGAAAGATTCCATCTACCAAAACTAAGTCAAGATCAGGTAGAAAGACTCAATATCCCTATATCTCCCAAGGAAATCGAAGCAGTCATTAACAGTCTCCCCTCCAAAAAAAGCCCTGGACCAGATGGCTTCAGCGCAGAATTCTACAAGACCTTCAAAGAAGTGCTAACTCCAATTCTTCTCAAGCTATTCCACAAAATAGAAACAGAAGGAACACTACCAAACTCATTCTATGAAGCCACAGTCACCTTAATACCTAAACCACACAAAGACCCAACAAAAAAAGAGAACTTCAGGCCTATCTCTCTTATGAACATTGACGCAAAAATACTCAATAAAATACTTGCAAACCGAATCCAAGAACATATCAAAGATATCATCCACCATGACCAAATAGGCTTCATCCCAGGCATGCAAGGGTGGTTCAACATACGGAAATCCATCAATGTAATCCACTACATAAACAAACTGAAGGAGAAAAACCACATGATCATCTCCTTAGATGCCGAAAAAGCATTTGACAAAGTCCAACACCCATTCATGTTTAAAGTCTTGGAGAGATCAGGGATACAAGGCACATACCTAAAGATAGTAAAGGCAATATACAGCAAGCCTATAGCTAACATCAAACTCAATGGAGAGAAACTTAAATCAATCCCACTGAAATCAGGGACAAGACAAGGCTGTCCATTGTCCCCATATCTCTTCAACATAGTACTTGAAGTCCTAGCCAGAGCAATAAGACAACTAAAGGAGATCAAGGGGATACAAATCAGAAAGGAAGAGGTCAAAGTGTCACTATTTGCAGATGATATGATAGTATACATGAGCGACCCCAAAAATTCAACCAGAGAACTCCTTCAGCTGATAAACACCTTCAGCAAAGTGGCAGGATACAAAATAAACTCAAAAAAATCAGAAGCCCTCCTATATACCAAAGACAAAAAGGCTGAGAAAGAAATTAGGGAAACAACACCCTTCACAATAGCCACTAATAACATAAAGTACCTTGGGGTGACCCTAACCAAGCAAGTGAAAGACCTGTTTGAGAAAAACTTCAAGTCTCTGAAGAAAGAAATCGAAGAAGATATCAGAAGATGGAAAGATCTCCCGTGCTCATGGATTGGTAGGATTAACATTGTGAAAATGGCCATACTGCCAAAAGCAATCTACAGATTCAATGCAATTCCCATCAAAATACCAACTCAATTCTTTACAGACCTTGAAAAAAAGATTCTCAGCTTCATATGGAGAAACAAAAAACCCAGAATCTCCAAAACGATCCTGTACAACAACAGATCATCTGGAGGTATCTCCATCCCTGATCTCAAGCTGTACTACAGGGCAACAATAATAAAAACGGCATGGTATTGGCATAGAAACAGAAAGGAGGATCAATGGAACCGCATAGAAGACCCAGAAATAAATCCACACACCTATGAATACTCGATATTTGACAAAGAAGCCAAATCCATTCAATGGAAAAAAGACAGCATCTTCAACAAATGGTGCTGGACCAACTGGATGTCTACATGCAGAAAAATGAAAATAGATCCATATTTATCATCCTGCACAAAACTAAAGTCAAAGTGGATCAAGGACCTCAACATAAAACCAGATACCCTAAATCAATTGGAAAAAAAAGTGGGGAACAGCCTAGAACTCATTGGCACAGTAGACAACTTCCTGAACAGAACACCAACAGCACAGGCTCTAAGAGCAACAATCAATAAATGGGACCTCATGAAACTGAAAAGTTTCTGTAAAGCAAAGGATACCGTCATCAAAACAAAACGACTGCCTACAGATTGGGAAAGAATCTTCACTAACCCTTTATCTGACAGAGGACTAATATCCAGTATATACAAAGAACTAAAGAAGTTGAAAAGCAGCAAACCAAGTAATCCAATTAAAAAATGGGGAACAGAGCTAAACAGAGAATTCTCGACAGAGGAATATCGAATGGCAGAAAAACACTTAAAGAAATGCTCATCATCATTAGTCATCAGGGAAATGCAAATCAAAACGACCCTGAGATATCACCTTACACCCATCAGAATGGCCAAGATGAAAAACTCAAGCGATAACACATGCTGGAGAGGTTGTGGAGAAAGGGGAACCCTCCTCCACTGCTGGTGGGAATGTAAACTGGTACAACCACTCTGGAAAGCTATCTGGTGCTTTCTAAGACAATTAAGAATAGTGCTTCCTCAAGACCCAGCTATACCACTGCTAGGTATATACCCAAAGTTCGTTCAAGTACACAAAAGGGATACTTGCTCAACCATGTTTATAGCAGCTTTATTTGTAATAGCCAGAACCCGGAAACAACCCAGATGTCCATCAACGGAGGAATGGGTACAGAAATTGTGGTATTTTTACACAATGGAATACTACTCAGCAATCAAAAAGGAGGAAATCAAGAAATTTGCAGGCAAACGGTGGGATCTAGAAAAGATCATTCTGAGTGAAATATCCCAGAAGGAGAAAGACAAACATGGGATATACTCACTTATCTAGACCTATAAGATATGATAAACATAATGAAATCTATACACCTAAAAAAGATAATCAATTGAGTGGAGATGGGGTAAGATGATCAATCCTCGTTTAGAAAGACAGGTGGGATGTGCATTGAACTTATGACAGGAGTCTACTGAGCGCATCTAAAAGACTCTAACTAGCAGTGTTTTCAAAGCAAAGACTCATGACCAAACCTTTGGCAGAGTACAGGGAATCATAAGAAAGAAGGGGAGTTAGTCTGATGGGGAAAGGATAGGAGCTCCACAAGGACCAAATATATCTGGGCACAGGGTCTTTTCTGAGACTGACATTCAACCAAGGACCATGTATGGATATAACCTAGAACCTCCAGTCAGATGTAGCCTGTGGTAGCTCAGTAACTAATTGGTTTCCCAAAGTGAGGGGAACAAGGACTATTTCTAACAGGAACTCAATGACTGGCTCTTTGGTCTCCCCACCCCCGAATGGAGGAGCAGTCCTGTTAGGCCACAGAGGAGGGCTTTGCAGCCAGTCTTGAAGATACCTGATAAAACAGGATCAGCTGAATGGGGAGGAGGTCCCCCCTATCAGTGGACTTGGAAAGGGGCACGGTGGAGATGAGAGAGGGAGGGAGGGACTGGGAGGGAATGAGGGATTGGGACACGGCTGAGATACAGAGTTAATAAAATGTAACTGATAAAAAAAAAGAAAAAAAAAAGAAATCAGGCTGAGCAAAGTGGTAAGCAGCATCAGCTCCTGCCTCCACGTTCCTGCCTGGTTTGAGTCCTGCCTTGCCTTCCTCAATGGATTATGATTTAGGATATGTAATCCAAATAAACTCTTTCCTCCCCCTCAAAAAAAATTATTAGAATAAGAATAGAGTATATTAACTTCAGTGATGGACCCATGAAACACCATTAGAAAAGCAAAAAAGATAAAGATGGGGTAAAACCAATTAAAGGTTCATCATCAGGCTAGAGATGTGTTTCAGACTCATCTTACCCAAGCAGAGAGGGAACTGGCTACTAGCATCTCAATGATTCCAAGGCTTTGGTTGTGGTCTGTTCAGAAGTATTGATTCTCCCAGTCTTCAGTTTGCTAATGGATAGAAGTTGCTTGATATGTGCTGCCATTTGGAAATACATCAGAAGACATGATAAAAACTGGAATAGGGCTCAGCTAAGGATACTAGCCTCTGACTTGGTCTCCTTTGTAATATATTCTGCTGTGGGGTGTATATTACTTCCTTGTAAACATTTCTCAGTATGTTTGCTTCTATTATTTGTCTACTCAGCATAATTTAGCTCTCCCTGATCTTAGAGCGAGAGGGTAATTACTCAAACTACAAATTTTTTTAATATAAATTTATATTCCCTTGTTCATACTTACATGAAAAATGTCATCTATCATTAAATCCTAGCCCTCCCATTATCTTTTTGCTTCTATCTATACAGGCAGAATGTGGGTGAGGTGAAGCCACTGTCTTCAAGGGCATTTCAAGCATTCTCTGGCCATCTTCCTACCCTCTATTCTGTAGCCTTAATCTTAGCTACTTTATATGAATTAATTTAATGGTAGATCCTTAAGAACTATGTCTCACCCATGTTCTTCCTTTTATTTTTCCCTAGAAACTGGATGCAATCATAAATATAAATTTTTTCTTAACACTGCCCAAGTAATCATATGATTTTCATGCATGTTAATAAACCTTTTTTCCTTTGCAGCAAAGGCAACGCTTTTCTTATTGAAATGACCCTGCCTTTTCAGGAATACATACAACCACATACATACCCTTCTGTTAACAATTTTATTCCTCAAGACCTCAATTTTTTGCTAGAGAAAATTTATATACTTTTCTCCACAGGATTGGTTTAATCATAATCTGAATGCACTTAAAGAATTGCTATTGAATAGTGAGCTTCAGTAATTAAATAACAGATTAAATAGTATTTCTAATACCCACTTACTTCATCCATTAAAAGAATGATAATAACATCTACCTCTTTATATTATTATGAACACTGAATGAAATGAAGCTTGCAAAAATGCCTTAAAGTATTTGACATTGATTAATAATGTATTGTTAATAATAAATTATGTAGCAAAAATAATACAGCTAAAGTATTACCTTCTCTTAAACATTTTTAGGGGCTTGGTCTTACTTAGTAGCCTAAGCTATTTTTGAAATTTATACTCCAAAAGTTTGGGATCAGAAGCATTCCCTGATAGTTATACTTCTAAACAGACAGTTTATCTTTAATGCTCAGTGTGACAAAATACATTTCTGAAAGTGGCTTCAATAATTATGAGTCTATATTGCCTTTTACAACTTTGTTGATGCATTAAATGTTAAATCTATGACCTTCTCTCTGAAGCTGGGTAGGCCTGACTCTCAACTCTCATAGAGTATAAGAGACAAAGGTCTGTGATTTTGAAGGTTTGCTGATCACCCAGATGCCACACCCACTGGTTCATTTCCTTTCTCTTTCCTAGAATTATCACCCCTGTAACTGGAAAGTGAACTTAATCATGGTAGGTCAAGCTCAGAGAATCCGAGACTCACAATATTCAGTTGTGGCTGAGTTTTCCAGCGTTCTTATCAATTACATGGAAACAAATCCACCAACCCTCAGAAATGCCAGCCCATTTGACATACTTACAGATTTTATACAATGATTCAATCCCAGTGCCTTACAGAGAATTAGACTTACAGTAATACTGCCAGGTTGGACAGCAAAAGCAGAGATATTACAAGGTAGAAAGTGGTCTTTGGACTTGCAAATGTTTGAGTGTAAATGCATCCTTCATACCATGAAGGAAGAGAAACAGTGGCAGCGAATCAGGGACTTAGCAGAGATGCTCGCTTTTGGCCATCTTAATCTTCCCCAAGAATGTCAGGTGATTCTTTCTTCAGGAGAATTCTCTCAGGGCCTCCTGTACTTAGCTTCTTCTGCATCTGTAAGCGAAGAGGTCTCATCCTTTCTCCCAGATTTCAAGCTGATATGAACAAGGGTATCTGATGTTCATACCCCTTAAAAACATGTGGGAAGCACTGTGTATGTGGTAAATCCTCAGCAACGTGGCAAGTTTCACTATCAGTGTGATGCACAAAAGTAAACAGATGTCAAAGACAATATTTACAAGATGCAATTAAGCGCAACATGTTTACTCGGGGTTTTATGAATAAACCTGTTTGTCTGTGTGTAATTTAGAATTTAGTGGAAACATAACTAGATGGCCTGAAATTAGGGGCTGGATTATTTTGGACATAGTAGCTATTGTACTGGTTTTTGTTTTTGTTTTTTTGCTTCTGATATTCCATCAGTCATTATGATAAGTTCTTCCAATTTGATTTATAAAACATGTGTTTTCAATTAGAGGCCCACACAGCTAAACTTCCCTGTCATAGCTGCTCATTATATATGCTGTATCAAGTTCAGCCAAGACTTTAAGTTTCCTTTCCTCTCCCCAACCTGTGAAAACTGACTTAAATATGTTTACAAAATTAAAAGCTCTGGAACAGGATATACATACATTCAAACGTGCACACATTCACACATAACATATTTTTCTCAGAAAAAGAAACCTATACTGACACCTACAGTATTAATTTGCTTAATCATAAAAAGAGACTCAGTGTGAAAAATATTTGAACAACTATTTAACATCTTAATGTATCATTCACTGAAAATGACTTTTTGATGAACACCATCACCCCATGTAACTTGGAGAAAATGTTTTGGTGTGCTTCCATCTCAAAGGACCTACAGGAAGCTTGTTTCTCCCCTTGCCACAGATAAGCCCCTTTCATATAGTGTAGTGCCTGCGTGTGACCTGTGAACATACTTCCATACACTTAAAATCATTCTTTGATACTTATAATACCAGACTCAGTGGAAAGGAGGTGTAAATTGTTATGTTTGGTAGGAGAACTGTGACAAGAAGATCAAGCATGTGCATTTTCGCCAGGCAAATGTTTTCCTGAGTCCCTGGACACAGAAGGCATGTTTACAGTTTAGATGGTATAGGGAAAGTTCAGCGATATTTCAGCATGTTGTTCTGTTTCAGATTTTTCGTCGCACATTTTACTACTGTGTAATGATAGTGTTCTAAAGGTCAGCTCTCAATCCTGACACATGAATGGGAAGGTCGTTGGAGGATCTGTTCCACAGCGTTTTTCGTGCCTTGCTCAACTATTGAATGGCGTCACTATGTGAAGTCTCTCAGACTGTCTGTATAGAAATTCTAAATATTTATCTAAATAATATCTCAGTTCTTTACTGGCTCTCTAAAAAACACATTAGAAAAGTTCCTTAGAATTCAGAAATTAAAAAAGTTACAATTATTCATTTGAAAACAAATATTTACTGTAAGAATATTTTACATTTTTATTAAGCTCCAGTTAATTGTAAATTTAATTTTTTTCATCTCCTGAAAAATGAGACATTAAGAAAACCCCACACAATAATCAGTCAGCATTCTATGGTTACCAAGCTGAGACTCATTACATGCACTAACCTTTAAATTCAGACAGTAGTAAAAGAAAAAGGCATGCTGAAATCAGGTCTCAAGCAACACTGAAGATAAGATGGAAGGCAATATTTCTAGACTTTCATGTAGAAGTGACAGAGGAAATAGTGAATAATGTTCATTTGTTGCTAGATAAAAACCACAAACATGCATTAAATTACTCTCAGGTTCCAAGACCAAGAGCCAGCTAAACTCAAACATGGGGTTGATGGCTCTAAGTTCAACTTTGTGTGTGTGTGTCAGTTCCAGAAAGTGTGGAAGTCACTTAATTGGCACTCTGATAAATGGCTCTTTGGTCTAATTGGTATAATTACTGAGAGGTAGACACAGTCTAATATATTTAAATGACTCAAGCCAATTGGCTCTCAGACTATCTTTTACAATTAAAGGATGTCATTGCTAAGCTTACCCACACCACTGTCTGACTACAGAAAATAACAACCTTCAGATGTTCCCTCACAGACTTCCACGCAAGTAGTTAATAAAGAAAACACTGCAAGTTTGTTCTATGGTTTTTGTCTATGTGGGTCAAAATTGGAAACTTAGCCAAAAGGCGGACTCTTTTCAACTATACTTATCTTAACTGGCCTGAATAGATGCTATTTAACAAACGCTGATGATAAAAACATAAATAAATAATTATACTTTCACATGCCTTTATCATAATCTGCCCTATGATATCAACCTATTGGGATTTTGGTTGCAATGCCTCGTGAAAAAAAAGTTAAAAATTATTATCAGTGCCTTTTCTTTCCGTCGGTGAGAGAGATGGATGTTTTACTCATGAAAGTTATGAGGTGGAAAGAATAGCTATTCCGTTTTGTTTTTCCATTTTGACATGACATAAATTTCAGTGGAGACCTTAGAGATTCATAGTAAAGAAAATGAAACAAAGTTTTGACAGAATTTTTCTTTAGAAAAGCATCATTATTTTCAAGTTTCTCACAGAATTGTTTATCCTGTTTTCAGCAGTTTGTTGTGTTGTAGTAATCTGGAATTCTCTCTAACATAGGCATTAAAGCAATGAGAAGTGTGAGGACAGAGGTAAACATAGGAGCTGTGAATTTTCAGGGTGTCTGGATATTCGCCTTCCAGATGGATTACCTTGTCTTCGCTGCAATCCTTTGTACACTTAGTCCGTCTTCATCTATGAGGAAGTATTCTGTATATTTCAATTGTTTTAATTATTTTCTGTGGATAATAAAATTATGTAACAGTTTGATTTCATGTCTGGCATTAATTACAATGATTATATTATGTTTGAGAGCACATTATCATGTCTTTTAAGTATGCAACATGAAATAATTGCTGTGATGAGACAAATTAACAAACCTTTGAACACACAGTATGGAAAGAGCTCCTTTAATCTATTCATTCAGCAAATATCCTGAATGCAGTATTGCGTTTTTAACTAAATGTTTTATGGTGTGTATTGCTTCCTTTGACTTCTTCATTCATATATTTTCTATGTGCAAACGTCCATATTACCAAGCCTGACCATGTTAACCTCCTTTTAATATGTATATATTTTTCATTTTCAGCTGGCACAATTATCACATAGTGGGAGGTGATGTGCTAATTTTCAATACATATATATTTATCTTTATTTTTGTAGGGAAAACTCAAAATCTTCCGTATTGGCTATTCTGAAATATACAATGAATTGCTGTGGACTACAATTACTGAGACACAGAACCTAAGAGCGGAGACTTTGTGGCCCCTTTGTACACTTTAGCCAGCTTCGTCTGATACTTCCCTCTTCATCTTTCATCACTGCTTTTTTATTTGCTTATCTATTTATTTATTTATTTATTTATTTATTTATTTTTCTTTTGCTTTTTCAAACAAAGTTTCTCTGTGTAGCCTTGGCTGTCCTGGATTTACTTTGTAGACCAGGTTAGCCTCAAACTCACAGCGATATGCCTGCCTCTGCCTCCTCTACTGCTGGAATTACAGGCTTATGACAATGTGCCTTACTAACATTGCATATTTTAACATTGTTTAAGATTCTGCATGTAAGTGAGGTATGAAATATATTCTGCACTGTTTCTACCTTATCTAATTCTTTACCCACAATGAAGTTTCATGTGACCCCCGACACATTCATGTATATGTGATAGATGGTTATATGTGTGCATAATAAACATTCTGTGTATGTGTGTGTGGTTATTTTATCCATTGAGGGATACCTATGCTGTTTTCACATCATTAGTCTCATAAGCAGTGCTTAAAAGAAGACTGTTGTTGAGTAATTTTCCATGTTTTTACAATGTAATCATTCGTTTCCTTCTTCATAAATCTAAATCATCTAAATTCCAGCAACAGAGCTGAGGGCTCCTTTCGCTCTATGTACTGTGGCAGCATTTGTCTCTTGTCTTTTTGCCAAGAGTTCTCCTGATGGGCTTTAGATGGTATTTTGTGATAATTTTAATTGCATTTTACTAATGATGAGAGATGTGAAGAATGCTCACATGGCCAACGGGTTACTCTATGTTACATTTGCAGAAATGTCTTTAGGAGTCTTCTGTCAATTGTTGCTTTCTTATTGGCTTTTGTGTCTTACCTGTAGTTTTGAGGAAAATGAAATCAAAATTGAAGGCATCACATTCTCTAATTTAAAAATATATTAGAACACTTATAGTAATCAAATGTCTATGCTGCTAACAATAAATTTCAAAGCAACAAGACTACTCCATACTCATAGACCAGGAAATGACCGTTTAATCGTATAATCAACCAATTTTGATGAAGGCTCCACACAAACAATAGGGTAAATATTTTTACTTTAGTAGGATACTGTTTCCCACCTACAAGAACGACAGTATAGTTTTTTTTTTTCTTTATGCAATCATAGAAATCAAGTCAAAGCAGATAGAAAACCTCAGCACAAGGCTCAGAACCATCAAACTCCTTGGAGAGAAGACAGACAGATTCCCGAGATATTAGTGTTGGTAATAACTGCCTGGATATCAAATTAAAAGCTCCACCAAGAAAAGTAAAAGAAAATGAAGTGATTGATTAAAAGTCTCCTTTACAACAAAGGGAAAGAAAAGGTGAAAAGGTGACAAACTTATTGAGAAGAAATATTTACAAAAAGAGGATGCTTTCTAGGGTTATAAAGATCTCAGTTCAATAGCCAGTAAATGGACACAAAACAAGACACAGGATATCCCAAAGTTGGACTGGCAGTTACCCTCAGCACCCTCTACACCACAAAACACTTTAAAAGTGTTTAATTATATGCAATGCTATCCCTACTGTTGCTACCTAACAATGTACATGCTTCCCATTGATAGTAGATACATGATTTGAACGCTTAATTGGGTTATCACTCATCCAATTTATTTTTCATATCAAATTCTAGTATACCAGTGTATCTGAAGCCTTTTTATTTTAATAGAAATCTAATTGTGGGTATCTTATATTATTCTTTTATGGAAGTTTCCATCCTAAGATTGAATGGTTTAATTCAAGCTTAGAGGAGGATAATATTGTTCCCTATTTAGTATTTTAGTGGATACAAAACAGTCCATTAAAAAGAGATCAAAGTGATCATTTTTGGATTATTATTATTAAAAGTCTGAGTATTTTTTATTTTTGAAATTTTTCTCTCACATAAGCAATCTAGAAGATACATACATACATATATGAATTGGATCTGTATTTTATAAGTTGGCTGTTGAGTATGGAGACTGTGTGACACACTCATTTGTGTGTGTGTGTGTGTGTGTGTGTGTGTGTGATAGATAATGTTCAATTACTGGGGAAGATCAAGAAACTTACAACTTATATAGAATTCACTTCCAAAGAGAAATTTAAAAAATATTTATGATAAGACAACCAAAAAATTGCTTAAATACATATTTTTGTAGTAAAAATATTTCCATGCCTAGAAATTAGGCATTTTAGTCTTGAATCTGCTGTAAACCATGAAAAAGAAAAGATAAACATTGGAGAAGTTATTTAAGAAAAAAAATTGGAACTGTATAGATAGTATGCTCAATATAAATATACTGTATTGATCTTTGCACCCTAGTAAATTAGAATTTTAAGATATCAATAGTTTAGAATCAGTACCAAAACAACATAAAGCAGAAACTACCTTGAATTTCTACCCACTGTTATAAGGGCAGGGTAAGCTGATGACATTAGCATTTGTTGAACTTTACTCTCTGCAAATCTGAGGTTTTACACATCACAGCAGGCTCCATTGTCTTCATGTTGATAATACTCTCAATTCACCTCCCGAGGTAAGGAAAAGATGCTATCACTTACACAGATTTCTTCCTTTTTGGAATGAAGATCTGGTGGCCAGAATGGTTGTAAAATTCAATTCTACCCTAAGATTCACACTCTTCACACATAATTATTACTTTAAATTATATTGGTTATATTTTGTCTTTTCAAGGTCACAAGGAACTTAAATGTATTCACTAGACACTTTAGGTTTTGTTGAAGAATAGAAACAATGTTAATGAATTTTCTTGATAATTAGCAACATTTCATTTCAAAATTCAAGGGACAGTGATAAAAGTCATTCTATGAAATAAAAAAATCCTATCGTCTTAATATGTAACTTCATTGTAGATGTTCCTTCAAATCAGCTAAGACTGTATTTTAACACACAGTTAACTCTATTAAAGAGAGAAGATATGAACTAAATTACTGAATCTCCATTATAAATTCAAACAATAAAACTCCACAATGAACCCAAGTTAGAAATTTTACAATAATCAACTATTTACATCAAAGTTACCTGAGTAAACTGTAACCAAATGCATCAATCTACCCCCTGAATTTCACCTGCCGTTCCAATTAATACTACAGTGTACATATGAAACAGGACATGGCACAGATACAAATCTAGGATTGTGACCTCCTTGTTTAAGTTTTAAATATGGCAGGTGTTTGTATCTGTGTGCTCATGCTAGAAGCTCCAGCTTTGTTTTGAATTTGGTCCTTTTAGTTTTCCCACCACAGAATAACCTTGTCTTCTTCAAACTCTTGGAAGATAAATATATATAGTAGCATGTGACCCCAGGATAGGTAAGTATCAGATGAGCATGGAAATCTGATCTGAGAGACTCCAACTAATAGATAATCAGGTCTCCCCACACTTATCTGATGTTAGAGAAACAGAGAGAACAAATGCCACTAAATTAGCCCGCTTAAGTCAAATTCTGGACATAGCAAACATCACAGCAAGTCCAAGGTAATGAATAAATAAGTGAGGATATGGAACACAACTTTTCCACAAATAGAAGGTATATAAAAGAAGAGATGTGTCAAACCCCAAAAGGGTAAGGCCTTGTTTTAATAGTGCCAATGGGAGTCAACATTCTGCTTCTGAATTCTTCAAAAAATTGATGAAGCATTGTCTTCCTCTGTGGCCTGGTAAGGCTGCCTCCCCATCAGGGCGAAGTGATCGAAAAGTCAGCCACTGAGTTCATGTCAGAGACAGTCCTTGTTCCCATTGTTAGGGAACCTACTCGAGACTGAGCAGGCAGTCCTGACACCTGATAGGCCAGGGTCAGAGGGAAGGGGAGGAAGACCTCCCCTATCAGTGGACTAGGGGAGAGGCATGGGAGGACACAAGGAAGGGAGGGTGGGATTGGGAGGAGACAAGATGGAATACAAAGTGAATTAACTGTAATTAATAAAAAATAAATTCATTGAAAAACTTTATGAAGCCTTTTCCATGTGGAATGTGTTGATTAGATACTTATTCTTTCAACTGATGTCTTAAGAACATGGGTTTTGTATTTTATGCTTATTAAGTAAACACATACATCTCAACATAAACCTTCCTATACCACAAAGAACCCCAGGCCTCACAGCATAAATTTCTTTTGTACATTGCTTGCTGGGGGCAGATAGAAGCCTGTATGCAACTGCCTCTTGTGGTTTGTTTTCATCATAGCACCCAGGCCATTTACAATTTATTTGAATGTTAGCGATGATGCCCCAACTACTTCTATTCATGTGTCCAGTGTCTACAGTCAACTAATGTGACTCGGTGGTAAAGGGTGCACTGCCTCCCGCAGCAGTAGCAGGAGGTCACCCAGGGTAGCAACTGGTGCTTCTTTGGGTGCTGTGCTCTGGAAGCGGCTCCTTGATGCCACACTCATGGAGCCAGGATCTACTTCTGCAAACTCCTTCCTTTTGCAGTTTTGACTTGACCACATCTGAGTAGAGCCTCTTTGGCGGCTCAGAAGGGTTCTCATGGTTTTTCTGCTTATAGAAGTATGAGTTCCCAAGTGAAGCAATAAAATAAAGTGCTCAAATTTGAATTTTAGTTAAACACCAATGAACATTATTTTAGGATAAGTACCATTGCAGGACTGTTTGGATGAGCACATATAGGATGTACTCAGTGTCATTGGATGATTTGTACTTACTTGACTTTACTTGGTTTCTAATATTAATGGACACAGAATTTGTTTATATCCTAAAAGAAAATCTTTTCTAGGCTCTATCAATAGTTTAAATCTAGTAGGATTCTATACCAAATGCTTCCTTTAGGTGTCTTTTCCATGGAACATTTTATTCAACTGGAAAGACATAATTCCTTGTTAAGCATTTTACACTTCTAACAAGAGTGTTAACATTTCGCAACCTCCATTCTTAGGTTGCTCCCTGTGTTTGTAGTAGATGTAGGAGCTTTGTCAAAGTATACATGCCATTCTTGAGCGTCTCAGTGTCATACAAGATCTGTTTTTTTATTTGCAGACATTCCATTGGAGGTATGTGTGTCACTGTTACATGAGGTTTTCCACTACTTTTTGAACATTTTCACGCATGCACATAATGTAGTTTGGTCATTTTCTCCATCCTTAGCCTTCCCACTTACATTGAAACCTTCTTCGCAATACAGCCCTCTCTTATTTACATGCCTTTTGTTTGTTTTGTCCTCTTCTCTCTCTTACACCCATTGAGTTTAACAAGGATTGCCTTATGCGCATGTAGGGAGAGTATTTACCGGTGCACAGGCAACTCACCACTGGCTATACCACTGCAGAAGCTGAAAAGTTATATAAAACTGGATGTGTAGATCATGACTTATGTTTGTCACCACAATATTATGCAAAATATTTTTCCTGCTACCATAAACTGCATGTATTCAAGTCACCTCCCCCAGGCAACAAATGAAGTTCAGCTCCTAGTCCATTTGCTTCTCTGCCACTTGCATTATTTTCCTTGAAACAAAACAAAACACGTTTGTTTTGTATGTAAGAACTTCTTTTCTCATTTCTACCCTAGGTGGTTTGTTTCCTTGTTGCTAAGTCTTGGGTTCTTTCTACAAGGCAAATACAGATGTGGTTAAACATGTGCTTTACAAATAATTTCTCCCACCTTCTCTTAATGATAGATTCTGTGGAACCTATGCTTTTTATTTTCTTCTACAATTCCAATTATAGTCTTTTGTGGATCCTGAATTAGTTTTTGCAGACTCATGAACAAAACATTTGCATATATTCTGTTTATCTATGAGTTTTCCTCTTTGTATTTCATAATCAGTGCTTGCTTTGGTAAAGTGTAATATTGGTGGATATAGGAACTTTTCATTAGGAATTCGGGTTTGTATAATTCAAACACTGAAAGAAAAGAACTAACCAGATCTCTGGAGAATATTGAATACCTTCCAAAGTTAGATCCTATGAAGTATCTTATAAAAAATGTATCTGATGCTTAAATTATTTGTAATTTGGTCAAGTTTAATGTACATATTAAAAGTATTCTCAAACTGGGCATAGTGATGCATGCCTCTAATCCCAGCACTTGAGGAAATAGAGGCAGGCGGATCTCTGTGAGTTTGAGGCCAGCCTGGTCTATAAAGTGAGTCCAGGACAGCCAAGGCTATGTAGAAAAACCCTGTCTTGAAAAAACATAAAACAAAACAAAACAAAAAAAAGTATTCTCAAATAGACCTCCCCTATCAGTGGACTTGGGGAGGGGCATGCATGAGAAAGGGGAAGAGAGGGTAGGACCGGGAGGGGAGGAGGGAAGGACTTATGGGAGGATACAAAGTGAATAAAGTATAATTAATAAAATAAAATAAATATCATCCGTACAACCAGGCAACATTTTCATAGTTATTTTTTTATATTCTATTTTAAAATATGCTATTTTTTGTTTTTAAAACAATCATCATTAAGTGCCAGGCACTGTTGATCTTAGTTAAATTTCTAATTCTTGAGGCCCAAGGCCTCTGTCCTTTTTCCTCCTCTTTTATTGTTTTCATGATGAGATGAATTGAAATTTTGCTTGCTATGCACTTGCTGTTCCATCCCTGTTCCTGCTCATCTGTGCTGACAAGATTTTACCGTGCTTGAGTCAGTCTCTGTGAGCCCTCAGTTGTGGGCAGCTGTGAGAAATGCTGATTATCTATTTATAAACACCACCCAGTGATACCCAAAACATTCCTGACAGCAACAGCAGACTCCAGACTACTGAGTAACAAAGCAGACCATAGTGTCCAGGATCTGGTTACCACAGCAGTGAACACTATTATTTAGTTGTCTGTTGTAAACTCATGAGTTGGTCACATTTTTTAAAATGCGTTTGTGTCCAGTGTGAAAAAAACTGATGTATACAGGGTGAATTTCATTGAGACAAATCAAATACACTCTATTATCAAGTTTGCTATTAGCCTCAGTTAGCTTTAAGAATGAACACAAACATTGAATTGTGAATCTTTCCTATTGTTAAATATATAAACAAATTTTCACAGTTGCTTATTTTCTGGATTTGATGATTAATAATTAGTAGTCATATATAAACAAGAGAGGATTTGAAACAGAAAGTAAAATTTATTGGACTAGTTACAAAAGAGAACCAATGAAAAACAAGAGTTGATTTCTAGAAGACTAATAGGATGTTTGATTTGTGAATTATGAATTACCTGTATGTTCTATAGAATACAGTATGCAATATAAAAACGTATCACTATTGCCCATGCCTTTAATCCCAGCACTCAGGAGACAGAGTCAGGCAGCCTGTGTGTTCAAGGCCAGCCTGGTCTACAAAGAGTTTTCCAGGACAGAAGTTTTCCTCGGTACAAGAGCTACTACAGCTCTTGTAGTAAAAGACATACAAAATTACAATAGTTTGGATCTATTTTTTTGCCCAGAAAGGTCTGTGTGTGTTAGAGGTTTGGTCCCAGAAGATGATGACTGCAGAGTTCTATGGAGGTGGAGGTTGATCAGGTCTTTGTATTTTAGGAATCCTGCCTCCAGCAAGGTTGGTAGACCCCAGTCTTCTTTTCAATCCTGTCATGTGAGCAGTTTTGCTCAGCCATTGACTCCCTCCATTGCCTTAAAAGCAATGGGTGGACCTCATCACAAAGGGAAACCTACAAAGCAGGAAGCAAAAGTAACCCTTGTGTTCTATGCTAATGATCTCAAGTATTTGTTGTAGAGACAGGAAACCGAAACATTCCAGGACTTTCATAATGTTGTGCCTGCTTTGGCAGCGTAAACAGGAATGCTTATTGCTCACTATAAAAGGTAGGTTTGCTGCTCTCGAGGGTCTTCTCCTGTAAGGCAGCCCAAAGCATATTGAGGTGTCACCTGGCCCTCCTCGCCTCACCCTGTGGGAATGGAGGTTCGAGGACCAGAGCGTGTCCTGACAGTCAGCAGTCATTCGTGCCATGGACAATAAAGGTCTTTTCACCACCTACCGTATCTTCTAGCAATACTCATAACGCGATTGCAAACTATCTTGTTAGCTTGCAAACAGAAAAAAAAAAAAAAACTCTTCAACTTTTCATAGAAATTGACAGACACAAACTTCAAAGTAGGACATAGCTCCATAGCCAAACCACTGCCAGAAAGGGAAGAGATATCAGGCAGTGCAGTTCAAAGAAAAACTATCACACTCATTGGCTTACTGGATATTGGATAAACAATACAGGCAAATGAGGGGCATAGGTTGGAAAGACTCGGAGCGGAATGGACAATTGGAGCATGACTTACTCAGTACTTACTATGTTTGCACAGCACTCCTGGCACTCTACATAAATTGTTTTATTTACCAGGAATCTACTGTGTAGTGATGATTGTAATTCTAATCGTAAAGTGACATTTCAGTTATTCAGAGTCACAGTTAGATGTGGAACAGGGACTTGAACACAACCTGGTGACTCCAGAGCACCTGACTCCAGAGCTCAGACAGCAGACATACAAAAGGCCTTTACATTCAAGCGGGGCATGCAGTTTGTGAATCACGGTCAGGACAACGAATTTTATTCAAGCTAAATGGGTAATCATCAAAAGGCAGGAAAAGGACTGCTAGTGATAAACCTTATACTTTGGAAAAGGACAAAATGGGGAGCAGACTGGGAACTATTTCAGGAGTCTAGGCCATAACTTATGATCACAAAGAAACAGAAAGACAAGATTGGAAAGTTAGGATTTCTGACTTAGTGTTCTTAGCCCTGAAGTTGGACTAAGAATCCTGTATTGTAAATTGTACATTCAGCTGGTCTATTTTAAATGAACCTAACAATCTGCTAACAATCTGGAAACATCTGAGGTTAGCAATATGGGTGTTTTTTAGTCAATTGTGTGTGTACATAGACATGTGTACACTATGTCCACATGAAAACTCTCTAAAGTGTTACATAAGAACACTATGTGCAATTTAGTCCATGTTTCTTTGATGCAGAGTACTACAGGAGCGTGTAACACAAACCTCCTTAGGATGAAAACTCATGAGCTGTCACTTTAATCTTAGACTATCGAGTATGTCCTGCCAGAGGCTGCATCTTTTTTTTTTTTTTTTTTTTTTTTTCAATGCAGTTTATTCAGGAACCTTGAACAATCATCTGACCCTGGGGAAAGCCAGCCCACAGCTTAAATAGCCTCTGGGTAACCAACCCAGGCATGCCACGTGGGCAATGCAGATAGGTCCACATACATGGAAGCAAGCCAGATCCTCAGCCTTAGCCAAATGTGGAATTGTTCGTGACAGAGAGCACTCACCATCAGGAAGGTGGAAGGCGGAAACCAGCTCCATCTTTAAGGCACAGCATTCCGCAGCTCTCTACAGTTCCCCCTTTTTGTTTTAGACGCATCAGGCAAGAGTAGAGGTCTGATCTCTGATATTAGAAATAAATTGGGACTTTGTACCGATGTTCATTTAGGTGTCATCCACCCAAAGAGCATCAGACCAGTCCGATACCTTTTTCTCAGAGGCGGGACCTGAGGCATCAACCCGCATGCAATCAGACATGCTCTTCTCTGGGTCCAAAGCGGCTGACCCTGAGTGCAGTGCTTAGCCTCTCATCCTGAGCGTAACATTTTAGCTTTTTATGGTATCCAACCATGCTTGGGGAGAATGTCCTGCTTCAATGGCTGTAAAGGCCTGAATGATCATGGCTGCATCACATTGTTGTGAGTCTCTAATCTTGTATATATACCACAGGCAAACCAAGGAGACCAACACCAGAAGGCCTGCTAATTCTCCCATGCCCACCCATTCCTTCAGATGATTCATGGCTGCAGCAATCCATGATGATAATCCTGTGGCTAGTCCTGCGTCCACTCTGGTAGAATTTACTGTGACAATGGCCACTCTCAGCTGCTCCATCGTAGTATCGAATTCTCCAGTCCAATTACCTAAAATATAGCTCGACAATTGTTTAGACAGATTTGCAGCACAGGAAAAATTCTCATGTTATATGCTAGTGACTCAAAGTTCAGCATATTTTCATTGACAGCCAAGTTGAGCGATTTGCCATAGGGTATCAATTTGCTCCTGCACGAGGTCAATCCTCTGATTGAACACCATCAAGCTTCCTTTTAGTTGAGCATTAATTCCTTTATGTACAACTAAGGCATGAGCTACATTGGCTAAATGATTATTCAGGGTCTGAGCAGTCTGCCCAGTATGACTCATGGCTAATGCCGCGGTGGTAGCTCCAACAGCCGCCAATGAGATGGCAGTAACAATGGTGGCTGTAGTTCCAAGATCCCTTTTCTGTCTGAAGAGAGTCATAGCGTGAGGGGCATCAATGGGCACAGGCACCCAGTGAGGCATGCGAGTAACCAGGGCATACCTAAATTTACTAGCATTCCAGCATTGGGCAAAAAAGCAAGTATCATTACCACAATTACTTGGCTCTATCTGGCTAATAATGAATAAAAATGGGGGATATAGACAAACAGGTGTGGGCTTATAGGAAATATTATGAGAAGCTTTAATCCCCTCGTTGAAACATCCTGCGTCAGTTCTAGAACTAGCAGTGGTGGTGTCCAAGGTCTGAGTAGGTTCAGGAGACCATTGCCCCCAGGGGCGAGACGTGCTCCATGCCAATTGACTAACTCCATGTTTTCCTCCACTTTTGAAAGTCATTTAAGGTTCTTAAATTATTTTTTCCCTTTTTTTTTAAAATTTTTCATCAATTACACTTTATTCATTCTGCATCCCCCATAAGCCCCTCCCTCCTCCCCTCCCAGTCCCACCCTCCCTCCTCCCTCTGCTTTCATGCCACTCCCCAAGTCCACTAATAGGGGAGGTTCTCCTCTCCTTTCCTGCATCTTACATAATACAATTTCACTGCTTGGATCTGGAATCGGGTACCTTTTTTTTAAATTAACTTGAGACTCTCTCCTTAAGCTAGAGCTTGCACTGAATCTCTCTATAGTTCCAGTTTTTAACAGCTAAAATATAAGCCATGAAAGAAGCAATAAGAAAGAACAGAAGCACCATTTAAGCCTGACCGGACTTTCTCTTATCCTCTGATAAAATGGCAGCAAATAAAAAGTTCTCTTGCATGGAGCTAGGATGCTGAGGTGCTCATTTGCACCACATTGAAATCCAGGAAAAGAATGCTCTACATCACACTGACAATTATGAGAGAACAGAAATAAAAATGATCTATTTAATCAATTAAAACTTTATTTAATTAATTTGTTTTAGTTAAATAACTGTTTAATTCATATATCCAATTAATATTTAATTTAATTAATATTTTATCTAATTAAAATATAATGATTTTAAAATATGTAACATAATTTTGTATCACTAGCCTTTAAGGAAGGTTACTCCATTTTACCAGTGCATGAAAAGTGCTATGTAGGACATATCAGTGTTTTTTTTCTGTGTTATTTATATGTTTTATAAAAGCATCAATACTGACTTATTCATTGTTGTGGAAACTTAGATTCCCACAGATACCATTTCTTCAACATTACTATGGTAAAACAAATTTTTAGCAAAATTAACTAATATCTGAAACTAAGTAATGAAGAAAAGTTTATTAACAACAAACATATGCAACAACATTGGATAAAGTTATCCAACCATGATGTGTTACACATACATTACTCCAATTCTACAACACCCTTACTATTATTCTTTATGACTTGCTGCTGTTGGTTTTCTTATTATATTTTAATTAAATTTAAAATTTAAACACGATTTTTAAATTACAATATTTAAAGTTGTGTCAATAAACATGACACTCTTAAAATAGTAGGTTAGGGCTGGAGAAAAGGCTCAGTGGTTAAGAGTGTAGTCTGCTCTTGCAGAGGAGAAGAGTTTGGTCCTGGCCCTCCTGTTAATGTGGCTCCCTACTGCATGTGACTCTAGCACAGGGGAATTCAATGTAGGTTTGTTTTTTGGTTTGTTTGTTTTTGTTTTTTTTTTTGCTATTTTGTGGGTTCTTCTTTTTCCCACCCTTTATCCCCCAGTTTCACCCTCTAACACTAGATAGGAAAGAAAGAAAGCTACAGGGAGAAAGAGACATCCCTGCATCTCATTTCTGTTTCCAACCTTTGCTCCCACTTTCCAGCGCAGTCTCTTCAAAGGTTTCTCCCAACTGTTAAACATTTGTCCCTCAGTTTCCCCACAGTCTGCTTAAACTGTCTTTCTTCTAGTTTCCCCAATACTAGCAGGTCCAAACCATAACAACTGTTCTAGCCTACCAGGCTTTTCCTGGCTCAATGGTCTCCTAACAGTATCTTCTTCCTTGCTTTTTCACTCTGCTAGCCCAGTTCTGCACCAACTGCCTTCTCTTCTCACTGTCTCCCTTTCTCAGCCTCTGCTGGATTTTTATACCCTCTCCTATTCTCAGAAACCCAAGAGGCAGCCAACACTAAGGGTCATAGAAGTTCTAATGGCTGAGAATTCTTTTTTTTTTAATTTTTCATCAATTACACTTTATTCATTCTGCATTCCCCCATAAGCCCCTCCCTCCTCCCCTCCCAATCCCACCCTCCCTCCTCCCTCTGCTTGCATGCCACTCCCCAAGTCCACTAATAGGGGAGGTTCTCCTCTCCTTTCTGATCTTAGTCTGTCAGTTCACTTCAAAAGTGGCTGCATTGTCCTCTACTTTGGCCTGGTAAGGCTGCTTCCCCCCATGCTTAAAGGGCCAGCTGAATAGCCAGGCACACAGGATGTATCACACTGCAATCCAATCATTATGGATTCTCTAGGCACCTATACTCATGTGCGCATATATATATATATATATATATATATATATACATGATTTTAAAACAATGAAAACAAAGCTTAAAAGCTCTAGATTATTTTTTTAGAAAAATGACATTACCAAAGTTAAAAAAAAAAAACATAAAAAGATCAGTATAAAATAAAATCCTCATGGGAGAAGTTCTAAAATTGGACAAAGAAAACCTAGAAGTAGAAACAAGGAGACATTTAAGCCTACAGCATTTCTGAGCTTTTATCACCAGTGTTACTGTTTTGAAATTAAAGCAGAGAACTAAGGAATACAGCGGGGTTTGTGACATCTTTGAAAGCAGCCAACTAGTGATACAGACACCATTGGAAAAGAAATTTAACAAATGTGAAGGTCAGTGCACAACCCAAAACAATTTTTTTTTTAATTTGACTGAATAATTACAATCTCTGGGCAGTTTGAACATAAGCAAACCATGATGTGAAAACTCTGTAACTGAGGAAGAAAGAACCCTATGACAGTGTCAAACAACTGCAGCCAAGTTGTTACATTGGTTGGATAGCTGTCCCCAAATCCTCACATTTCAATTTCCATTATCTTCTACCTTAGATAGAGAAACGTGTTTTTATTTAACAGATAAAGTCATGTGTTGAATGTTACTTTTTTAATTACATTTTTATTTTTTATATTAATTATAGTTTATTTACTTTGTATCCCAGCTGTAGCCCTCTCCCTCATTCCCTCTCAATCCCACCCTCCCTCCCTCATCTCCTCCCTGCCCCTCTCTAAGTCCATTAATAGGAGAGCTCCTCCTTCCCTTCCATCTTACCCTAGCTTGTCAGGTCTCACCAGGACTGGCTGCAATGTCTTCCTCTGTGGCCTAGCAAGGCTGCTCCTCCCATGGGGAGTGGGGAGGTCAAAGAGCCAGCCACTGAGTTCATATCAGAGACAGTCCCTCTTCCCATTACTAGGGAACTCACTTGGATACTGAGCTGCCATAGGCTATGTCTGAGCAGGGGTTCTAGGTCATATTCATGCATGGTCCCATGCATTCACCCTGGTTGGTGAATGCTACTTTTAAATGATACCATTTATATTCTATTTATTACTTTAATTTTTTTCTAAGATTCAGGAATATGTGAAATGGTATGATTGACAATTTAAGGTACTTGTGCTGTTACAGTGGAATTCAGTATCTCGAACAACATATTTGAAATCTGGGGTGAATTAAAAAGAAAAGAATATGTAAGTCTAATTCCTTCTACATGTTTATTCTATGTGTAAAACATACACAAGAAAAATTAAACACAGGTTATTGCAATAAAACATACCCAAATCTAGTGAGTGTTATAAGAAGAAGGGAGGAGTAAAAAGCAGAAATGCAAACACCAGAAGCAGCTTCAAACCTCTATTTCACATCAGTGGGGTTCAGATTAAAGTAAACCATAAGATGAAGATTGGTCAAAAATGGAAAACTCAAGAAAAACATGGGAGGGGATACTGGAAGAAAAAAAAAAGACAAGTGTCCCACAATGAGACAATGAGTCCTCTTAGCAGGAAGCTACAGGACTGAATGTTCCCCATCAAGATCAAGTGGGTATAGCAAGTCTTGAGTAGTGATGGCTGAATGGCTGTAGGAAGAATCCCTTTGCTCTCATTCCCCAAAGACACATACTCCTTCTTGAGGAAAATTTCTCAAGTCACTCTTTGGTTCTAGTGAGAAACTAAGAACCACTGTTATGCCAGGGAGAGTGCACGGAAAGAAAAGCCAGAGGAATCTGGAGACGGAGTTTCAGCAGAGCATCAGTGGTGAGTTACTTGGGCTATGTAAGGAAAGACACAGATGGGCACCAACTGCAGGGGAAACACAGGAAGGCATCAGCATGGCTATCGCCCACCAGAGCAGGATGAGCAAACACCAGATTGAAGACGTTTCACACAATCCCTCTATTCAAACTTGAATTATCTGACACCTCGTCCTGGATCCAGGTCTCACAAAGGAGAGGAGTAGAAAATATGAAGAGCAAAGGGACAATCTTAAACCAGAAGAGATACCTTAAAGAGACACCTTAAAGGGGAATGTTTAAAACCCCAACAGCCCTAGCTCCTCTAACCACTGTTAAATGTATGGATGTAGTTCAGGCACTAATAGCTTCTTTGCTTTTGCACATCAAAGATACAAGGAAACAAACGTCAGATTCAGTACTACTAGCCACATTCTACTTCCAAACTGACAACACCACAGCTGTGATTGTTCTTACCAAGAGGCCCACATTCCTACACAATAAGGGACGTATTGTGGTCGTTATTAAATCATTGATGATCTTTATACTTGTTACTTTCTATAGTGTTGGGTTGACCTTCCCTGACATTGAGAAAGTATGTCCCTGTATTTTCAATTGTTACTTCTGTGCTGGCAGAGAGCGAAGATTTTTAGCAGGATTTTTGATGGTCTCATTTCTATGACCCATCACCAGTTTTCTATTTGTTAATGCTTGTCCTCCCTCCCCTGCAAAAGAGCAACTCTTAAGAAATAGATTGGGTGTTGTCTTGCTGTTGATTGGTTCAGAATGGAAAGTGGGATTTTGTGTAATAAAGAGCTGACAGCCCAGAGCTGGGGAAGGAAGTATGGAGGCATGGAGGCGGGGCCTCCGGACTGGAAGAGACTTATGCAGACTTGAGGGGACAAAGAAGCAGAAGGAAGATGGAATGGAGCAGGGAAGCAGGGGTGAGAAACACATGCAGAGACAGGATGGCAGAAAAGCTTAGATAAGCTTAGATAAGCTTATCTCAAGATAAGCTTAGATAGCTGCCTGAGATACCTCCCAGCATAAGGCTGACAGCTTTATATAATGTAGAAGTCTCCATGTCTTAATTAAACCACAAGCGGGATTCATGAAAACCCCACAATACTATAGGAGTGTATTAGCTGCTTGTCTTTTTGCTGATGGCGAAATGCCTGGCAAAAGCAACACTGAGGAGAGGTTTTATTCCATTCACAGTTCCAGTTGACAGTCCACCATGGAAGAGCAGTCATGGCAGGAGCCTGGGGAGTCCCAGCATTGTCCATCCTCACTTAGGAGCCCAGGGAGATGCAGGCTGGTGTGTCTGTCTTTGTCGTTTTGTGCAGTCCGGGACTCAGCCAGTAGAACAGTGCCAGCCACAGTTCAGATGGGTCCCCCACTTCAGTAACCCTCAGGCTAACAGGCATGCCCAGAGGCCAATGCAATCTAGAGAACACCTCGGAGATGTTCCCAGAGAGAGCTTTTCATCCTAGATGATTCTGGATTCTGTCAAACTGACAACGTTAACCATCACAAGAAGATTCATCACAAAAGCCTTAAGGGTAACATTGGCTTAAAACAATTAATAGTCCAAGTGGACCACTCTTCCCTTTAAACAATTTGTTTCAAACTATAATTTTTTCTCTTTATAACATTCAGTTACACCTTTATACTACATAAGTATGGATTGTCCCAAGACAGAGAAAGTGTATAGGTATAGCATGTTTAGGGCAGTGTTGCTATCGAGCACAGGTGGCTCGAGGAATAAAATTGCTTCCCATTGTGCCTTCACACAAGCATGTGTGAAGTACATTGCTTGTCCAGTGAGAATTTCAAGGTAACTGAAAATACTCACACACTGAAAACACTGGCATTTCCATGTATTATTACATGAGCTGGGCGGTCTCTATGAATAAACAAGGAGACATACAGGTAAGTCCTGAGTTGTAGGGCAGAATCATAGGTGAGTGTAAGTGGAAATGAGAAGAGGGACACCACACACTTTCAATTTTGTATGCCATGCGATAGATCTTGTTAAGTAGTGAGTATCCGGGAAGCATACTCTAGAGCCGGTGTGGGCAGGGGGAGCTAGGTTCTGCTTAACTGGATTGCAGACTCTGCAGATGCAGATGAAATGGGTTCTGTGATATCCAATAATAGATTCTGTAATTGCAGCAATGTCTATTCTTAAGATGCTTGGAGTATTTTGATGAACTGAGAACTTGCTGAGTCAATTATTTGTTATGATCCCTAAATTTTCAGATGACAATTGTGTGTGTGTGTGTGTGTGTGTGTGTGTGTGTGTGTGTGTGTGTTTATATATGCTATTGAGTGACTATGGGGAGCCAAACCTAATGCTTAGCTCATCAATTGCTCTCTTTCCCTTCTTCAAATATTTTACGTCTAAACCGAGAGCCTGGGGAGACAGTATCTCTCAGAATAGGGTTTATTATATCTTCACTATTAATGATGGTGATAGTGATTGAGATATTCATTTATGATCCCGTGGGATTCTGGAGCTTAGACAATCCACAATGAATGTGGATTACACATTTACTTTAGTTCTGTGTGGTTGTTTTTTACACTAAAGCAGGGTTTGGGTTATGGACTGTGGCTACACAGCAGTCAGTGAGACTAGCTCTGCAGGCTACTATATGCTTTCACTTCCTTTGCTTCTTTACTGACAATAAGTTTTGACATTGTCTAATTGTTGAGAGGTGTATCTCTGCCCCGAGTTTTCTTGTAGTCTGATTACGCGTGGAAAGAAAGCGTAATAATCAATCACAGTCTCTGTCCTTTGGTCCGTTTATTCATTGTTATTTATTTTAGGTACTGGTATTTTGCATATGTACAGATCTCTGCACCAGATGTGTGCACAGACTACAGAAGTCAATAGGGCACTGGGTTCCCTGGAACTGGAGTAACAGATAGTTGTGACCCACCTTCTGGCTGCTAGGAACTGAACCCTGGTCCTCCAAAAGAGCAAACAGTCCTCATGGAGCCAACTCTCCAGATCCTCTTAACATATCCTTATTGCTTGAAATATATTCTATATTGTTTTCCACTGAAGAGATGAAATGAGTTCAGGACATCAGGGGTCTCTCCATGGTCCCCCCACCTTTGTTATCTTCCCCACTGCATAACTTTCCTACTTTTCCTTCAATTATATTCCTTTTGTTTTATACATAAAGCTATACCTGGGCAGAGTTCAAAAGCCTAGAATGTTGTGTACTTAGACAAGAACATAGAGCCTATTATGACAGAAGTATTTAGATAGTGACCACATGTTAAAAATTAAGATACTGAGTTTATGTCAGAAACACTATCTACGTACCGGTCATAATAGGCTCCATGTTCTTGCCTAAGTACACAGTGTTCTCAGTTGCTTGCTCCTGGATCACTTCTCCCTGATGGGCGACCTTGCTAGCCCCCAGAAGAGGATCCAGGCAGTCCTGGTGGGACCTGATAGGCTAGAGTCAGACAGTAGGGAAGGAGGACTTCCCCTACCAGTGATAGAAAAGAGGGATAGGGGAGAAAAAAGGAGGGAAGGTAGGACCAGGAGTAGATGAGGGAGGGGGCTATAACCAAGATACAAAGTGGATAAATTATAAATAAAATAATAATAATAATAAATTAAGATACCAATCTATATGAGAATTAAGGTCCAAAGTAACAAAGAAGCTATCTTCAAAAAATAAGATACTGTCATTTCTGGGCCAGTGGATCAAATAAATTTGGGTGTATATATGTATGCCCAAATGACTTTTAGTCACTTTCTTTAAAACACCTGTGTCATAGTCAGGTTTTATTGGCTGCTTTAAGTAACTAAATGTCACCTGGGAAGAGGAAGTCTCATTTAAGGGATTTATCATTCCAGAGAGCCTGTCACCATGCCTGTAGGGAATTGATGACTGCTGTGGGCAGGCTGAGCCCACAATGGGTAGTGCTACCCTCGGAATGGTGATCGTGACTTGTATATGAAAGTTACCTGAGCACAGAAAGGGAGCAAACCAGTAAGCAGTGCTTTTCCCTGCTTTATGCTTCAAATACCTGCCTTAACGTTCCTGCCTTGATTTCCCTTTCTGGTGGACCATAACCAGAAAGATTAAATAAACTGTTTCCACTACACATTGCTTTTGAGGAGTGTTCTGTAACAGCAACAGGGAGCATGCTAGAACACCACATTATAACTAGCATGGTTTTGGAGAAATGACGTTATAAAAACTGTTAACTATTTTTTCTCATCAGTAATTTTATGTTTTTATACCCGTGATGGAAATATCTCAAAAATCTTTTTTCAGCAGTATATACCTGCTCAAATTGTTTCTTGGAAAAATATATATATATATATTCTAAATTAATAAATTCATATATATGTATATATTTGCTGTCTCACAGCAATCTCCAAGGGTCTTATGAAAAACACAGACACACACACAAAGGCAAGAGCCTATACATTTTGACATATTATATATTCCTAAGGGCAAGCTAGTCTGGAAACTCTGAGGCTCCTCCCAGCCTTGATTTGTTATGGAATCATTGCTCAGGATCAGCCTGTATCCTGCAGAGATACTGAAGGGTTCCCATTTTTCATGCTGGACCTCCTCAGGGTACTCTAATTTTCCACAGCTGCGTCCATGCCATTCACTCCTGGGCTCCTGGCAAACCCAGCCTTGATGGCTGACAGGTGTGGGAGATATTGACTCTGGGTGGTGGGGTGAGGGGGGCCAGGGGTGCTGGGGAGGGGTATATTTAACCCCATTTCTGCCAGAACCCTCCAATGTGTGAAAGGTCATGTTCTTCACTTCTCACCATGATCAATTAGTGTAAATTTTTAAATCCATCACAAAGCCCTGCAGCCCTGCAAGCATCGGGACATAGGATTGTAACTGGAGATGTGGAGGCAGAAATCTGAAGGTATGCAGCAGCTGGGCCCACAGTTATGGGTCTACAGTGATGCTAGAAGACAGGCTAGCATCCAGACAAAAAGGACACTGGGATGTCTGGCTCATTTTGAGAAAGGAGATGATCACTTCTCTGTCTCTCCTTTGCTGTCCTTAGAAAAGCATGCTCTTATAAATTTTTTAATGATCAAGCCACTCTGGAATGGTATGTTTCTGACTATTTTAATTATTTGATTTGTTTCCCTTTCTTCTTAGAGCACAGTCAGTGGCAAACTAAAGTGGCTCAGGCTGCTAGTGGGCCATCGTAAAAAGCCCAGATGACAGTGGGAAATTGCTTTGTGATGAAGGGAAACATTAATAAAAGCTTCTCTCATGTTTACCCTTTTAAATTGGCCCTAGAGGAGTTGTTCAAATCACCCCGTTGGCAGCGTTTGGTTGATACATTGGCTATGAAGTGCTCTCTGTCCATAGGTGGTAAAGAGATCTACCTTTTCCTGACCTGGTTTGCTATATCATTGAAGTTTCCCCTGAACTCTTTGTTCTCTTGTGATCTTGTAAAAACCTTAAGTATTTGTCTATAAAGAAAATAATGCCATATGTTTATTGAAAATTTATTTCCCACAATGTGCTCAAGACAATAAATCTTCCTTTCTACCTGTAATTTTGGAGATTCCATGGAGAGAGGAGTATATAGAGGTTGTGTTATCATAGTTTTAGTTTAGAAGAAAAGTAGTAAAAATGAACACAAATGCAATATTTTTTCAAAATGTGAATTTTCTGGTCTGTCTCTTCTTCATGTTCAGCTATCCATATGAATTATCTAATAAAATGGACTAGATCACTTGTGGTTATCAGAGGTTCTGTGGAGTCCGAGGGATAGAGAAGATACATGAAACACGGCTGTGAGGTGGCTCAGTGGGAAGGAGCAATGCAAGGGAACAGTGCCTCAGAATGGCCGGTCCTCCCTCTCTGTGCCCTTCTTACTGCTCCTGTGTTCAGTCCTGCAGGGCTGAGGCTGGGCACAGAAAATCTACCTTAGCACAAGACAGGATCAGGATTTTTATCCAAAGTCTAATGTCCCCTCTGGAGACAGAGGTTTCAGTCTGCTTTACTTTCTGTGTTCAATCTGAAGTTTTTGTGTTAAAGAACACAATAAATTATATACAAGTTATTATCTATTGAAATACAGATATCTATTAAGTTTAATATCATTGATTGTTCACAAGCAAGTGAACACAACCCTAAAATATAGATTTTTTTATTTCAATTTTGTAGATGAATAAACTGTAATCATAAAAGATTAGACTCTACTCACCCGTCTATTAAATATATATGAGAATTTGAATGTTTGACTGTCCCAAACCATATTCTATCTCTTTTATTTAAAGTGTTTTTCTCTGAGAAGGAAACTGAAAAAAAAATAGTGTTTTCTTCAGAAGTGGGTAATGATGACCACCGCTAATACCTTAACTAAGATTTAAACATCTCCATTACCACCCAAATTTTCTTTGTGTGTCCTTTGTTTTTACTTTTACCTCAAACCCCACTCAATACACTTTATGTAGTTAAGACAATTTTTCTAGTGTAGAATATCATGTAAATAAAATTGTACAGAATCTAATTTTCTTAGCTCATCATGGTAACTTTTACAGTCATCCCCTTGGTTAAAATCTTTGTATATTCTTTTTAAACTATAGAGTAGCACTTTATCATATGGATAAAATATGCTCTGTACAGTCATTATAGTCATTTTGTAGACAGTATCTTTCCTGTCTGTTTTTTTTTTTATGCCACATTTACTTTTACTTAAAATAGAGGGTTCCCCTTCTGAAACATATAATAGTTGGGTCTTATGTTTTTAACGAGAAAAACAAACAAACAAACAAAAACACCTCTACCAATATTTGTAGCCTCTGGGACATTTATACCTAACATAATTATTAATATTGTTTGTACTGATTGATACATAAACAGCTATAGCAAAGAGAGACCATGGGGTCTCATTTTTCCTTGGATCTTTGTCTTAACTTAGTACTTATAATTTTGGTTTCTCACTGCTAAGTGACTTATAATTATGTGACATGTATGTCGGTATAAATATATAAATATGTGGTTATTATGTGTAGGTACGTGTATTCTTGTTGCTGTTTTTTTGTCTCCAGTTAGTAATGTATGATAAGCGTAAGGCCCATTCATCCTCCCAGTTTGTATTGAGCATTCCATCCTACTCTGCCTGCTCTCCAAGCTTATAAAAATCTTTGCACAGTATTTTCAGTGTAATATATCTGTTTAGATGAATGTACAAGAGTCACTCCTTTATAACAAAAAGCAAAGATCCAGCCCTGTTACTATATATTCTTATCGTAAAATATTTTTAAAATGTAAAGTGCTTCAACTCTGTTATGATGCTTACTCTGAGCAAGCATTTAAGTTTCATTTAAAAATTTCCCTGTGACTTACTAAGTCTATCCCCACTATGATGGGTGGAATATGTTCAAGTACAGTTTTCTGTTGAAAGAATCCAGAGTGGTGAAATTAGAAGATATTGATGAATAAAAAGTATACATATAATGTATAATACATATAAATATTTATACACACACATACATTACTTTCATGTAATTAAAGGGCACTTAGTAGATATAAACCAAAATCATAAATACAAAATTAAAAGAGAACAAAGAGCCAAGAAAAAATAAGACCTATAGAAAATTTGCTCTTCTCTCTAGCTCATTATAAAACACTTTATATAAATAAATATATATTTCATATATTTGCATAAACAAATGTAAATATAACTTTGTATATTACATATTTCTATATAATATTTATATGCCATATATGCTATATATGCTATTATCATTCCTAGATAAATGTAATTAAACTTTTTCTGTAGCTTTCTAATAAATGTGCATGGATCATGTATTTCCATGGAATTTTTGAAAATCATAGGTGGAGCTATGACAGAAAGAGAGACAGAGAGAGAGAGAGGAGGAAGAGAAGAGGAGAGAGACAGGGAGAGAAAGGAATAAAGAAAGGAAGCAGAGAGGGAGAAAGAAAGAGAGAAAAGGAAGAAGGAAGAGAATCATGTTTCTACCTCTGATTCCTTAATTTAGTTCCTCCTCAATTTCAGCTAATGCGCAGACAGCTGGGAACTCCTATGCAGTGTGTCTGTTTATTTATCACTCTTAGTTTTGTTCGTAGTTGCTAACATTTTGGTGAGAAAGATGGATGACATTTTCTCACTCCATTGCTGAAAGTCTCCCAATGAATTTTCACTAAAATTATAAATTCTCAACCTCTCAATATAGTAACATTATTTTGTTATGTTAATTTGCCTTTTTTTCTCATTCATTTTCATCTCTTTTTTTATCAGGAAGTTTTTTTAATTTCAATATTATTTCTTGTCTGAACTCGGCACACACTTTCTTACCTTTCCGCCTGTAAAGATATGATTTGATCCTCTGGAATGTCTTCTGTCTCATCCTACCAAATCCCCTTTCTCTTCTTCTCTCACGTGCTTCCATATCTGGACTTTTGCTTTTGTTGATGTGGAGCACGGAGGTCATATTCTGTTTTACTTTGTTTATATTTATTTCCTTGATGCTCCCACAGCACCTGGTACAGACTAAGTTCTACTACTAAGTACTGCTGTGGCCTAATCCTTCCTTCACTTCTTTGTGTCCCTCTCTGTGCAATAACTGTTCAATCTGTATTTGTCGTATAAAATCATTAAACCCAGTTCTCACACATCATGAAGCTGGCACTCTTGATTTCTTTGGTACCTCAGATTAGATAAGCAAGCTCTTTTGAAACACCCATTACCCCAACCAACCATGAATAACATACCCCTTTACCTTTTAGGGCAATCATATACCTTTTTACCTTTTAAGTGTGACATGTATTATAGGATTTATGCTACAAACCTAAAACATAGAAAAATATATATTCATTAACAGGCATAAAGATTCAGAGGTTTGTAAGAGTGTTTTTAATATCTCATCAAAAAAGGTTCTGAATTTTTTTTTGCTACGTCCAACTTACAGGTCTTACTTTTGAATTCAGTTTAAGATTTTCAATTTAGTCTTTAGACCTTTTGAGAATTGAGCCTTAATTATGTTCGTCACCATCTCACTGCCCCTGCATCCTCAATTAAGCACATGCTCACAGAGTAAGCTGGCGTAGCTCTTAGAGAGAACACTCCTTAGTGGTCTGAACAGGGACCCTCACCTTCCGTCCAAGGGTGTTCAAGACATTCAAATTGATGGTAAATGTCTTTGACCCTTTTTACCATCACAATGTTTACATCCCTTATCAAACAAACAAACAAACAAACAAACAAACATTTTTATTGGATAAAAATCTGCCTAATATGAATTAAGACTCTTCCTAGTTCAAGAAGTTAAAGCTTAAAAAAAAGTTCAATTTGAATTAACAGGAAAGATTAAAACATATAGATAATTATATGTGGCATGAAGTTTATTGGCCTGGACTTTTTAAAATAAATCTTAACCTTTTTTAGATGACCAGACATATTCCTCACATTAATATGTCAAATAAAAATAAATTCAATCAGCATATGTAACATTTAAAGTGTTTCTGAGGCTATATGGAGATTTCTTCATTTTGACGCTGTAGAATCAAAACACAGGTAGCATTAAAATATCAACCTAACGGGGAAATGAAGAAGTGTAGTAAGATAGAATGGAAACAAGATGTCTTCTCAATAAGAGTTTAAATTTCCATATCTGAATTCCGTCTACAACCCCCAAAGAAGAGCAGAGCAGGATCTAGGAATGTGAGGACCCGAGGTGGAGAGGTGATAAAGAGCATGTGGTAGGCAGGACCCATGTGACTGACAGCCTATTGTTTCAATGGATTCACTCCTTTTCAAAAGTCATTTTCCAAATTAGAGGCCACATCGTCTTGACGCTTCAAAGGATCTTATGGACTCGTTATACACTTCATGAGGTAGGAAACTCCCTCACAGTATGGGAGCTTCCAAAGAGAGCTGTTGCCTTGGCATGAAGTTGACAAAGAAAGCTGCACATTGCTTCTCTGGGTCTAAGGAAGATCACATATGAAAGCTTCATGACCAAATTAATGTGTAATTCTCCCCCTCCCCTCCATCTTTCCCTTGGTTTTATAATTACTGACAATATTGTAAGAGCAGTGTGAAATGGCCAATTCACACATGTGCCACATTTAGCACACTGCCTGAACCTGCTGGAACATGATTTCCCTAAGAATGATGGCAGTAATAAAGATCTTCTGGCAGAGGCTTGCAAAATCTGCACCCATTTTAGTCACTCAGTAATGGCCCATAAAATTCTTTGAGAACTGCAGGAGAAAAACAATGTACAAACTCATGCATAAATTAAAACTAGAAGTGCCAGCTCACTAGAACACCACTTCTCACACTAGGACAACTGTGGTGCAATTAAAAATAAACAAACCCATAACACGTGGGTGCAGCCAACGGTCACCAGAAAAAGTGCTCTCTCTTGGAGATCCAACCATTACCCAGCACTTTTCCTTGAGTAGAAGCCTTCTTTGGCCTGTGAAAATGTGCATGGTAATTTATGCAATTCTTCTGATGGGTTTTCTTTAAAAGGCAGCATCAGCCTGAATGGATGGAAAGTAAATGTTCATACTGATTTCTCTTTGCATGAAGGAAAACATTTCTCTGCACAAAATACATAGCGGAGACAAAAACCCAGTCCCAATTTGCCTTATTCCATCAAAGTTTCAAGTTTGAGCTCTAATATTTTCATGGCTGAACAACTCAGAAATGTTCTCTTGTCCTTTTCCTTTTAAAGAATGCACCCCATTACGTTTTGGTATTCATCTTAAGAAGAAATAAGTATACGAAATGAGTGTAAGTTAGGTGAAGCAGTTCATAAGATGAGATGGCTCCTGTAGTAACAGATCAACTGAACTAAACACTGAACCCCACTAACTTCTTTTCCTTCTTTTATTAGCTAGTAGCTTTTTTTTGTTTTGTTTGTATTTTGTTTTTATGAAGTAGAATCTCAAGTAGACTAGAGTTCTTGATCCTCCTATCTCAACCTCCCAAATCTTTGAATCACAGATGCATGTCAACATGATCTGCAATATCCCATTCTTCACAGTCAGTGTTTCGAGATTTTAAATAGAGCAAGAGTCAATTCACCAGGCCTGCAGAACACACCATAGTACCAGAATTGGGTAACTGGATGTAAAAAAATTATCATGAGATCAGTGCCAGAGTGATTTATATACAGAGTAGCACCAAGCAGTGCTACAAAGACCTTGGATTTAAAAAAGAAGAGAAAAAAACATATAAGTTATTCTTCTTATTGTATAGGATGGAAGGTTACATACTCAGAACAAAACTGTGTATTCAAGGATGACACTCTTGCCAAAGAAGTATACTCATCAGCCAAGCAGAGAATGTTGAAATAAGGAAGACAAATCTCTCTTGTGTGAGCTGATTATGCTCGTAAAACTCCCTGCTCACCACATGTGAGATGTCAGGTCCTTACCAAAATTTGTGCAGCTTTGTGGTTTTCTTAATGCTTTTGTTTGTTTGTTTATATCTTCCCTAATGACTTTGTACTTAATATTTTTAAGGGAGGGCCTACACTCACTTTCCTGGTAAGTAAACACATACACACACACAAACACTGTGTTACTAAAGCTAGAAAGAAAAAAGACAGCCACACTTTTAAATAAGTTATGCAAGTGTTCCAAAAATGCCAAATTATTTTTCTCTCTGTAGTAAAGGCTAGAGAGGTGCTATAAAATCACACACTTTGCCAATGTGGTGCCAGTGCCCACACAATCATGAGAAGATTGAAGGAGAATGGGAGAAAGGAATGAAATGGCCACATAGATGTGTGAATTAGAGTTCTAGAGCTCCTGTCTGGAGGACGGGCCTACTCTGAGCCAACTTTTGGCTCATGCTTCCCTCCTTGGATCTATAGTAAACACATTGGTTTAGTTGTTTTTTAAAGCAAAGTGATCTAATTTTGTCAAGGAAGACCTATGCTCAACACTCCATGATTACCCATGATTGTTATTATAGTAGATATTTAACTGTGACTATATCAATTGATATCTTCCTAAAAATTATAGCAAATAGCTGAAAAGAAAAGACTTTTCACCTAAGATTGTAGCAATGAGAAGAAATTGCCCTATTTGGAGTAAGGATTATGATGGGCTGAGAGTTGAGGCAGATTTTGATCCTAAAATCCAAATACTCAAATGTATCTGTTTTGCTTGATATTTTTCTCTATTAAAATGGCAATTTTTTTTCTGACACTCGCTCTAAATAATAAAAATATTGAATGTCGTATCACCTTACAAATTTATAGAAATATGTTGATGAGATAAAACATGCTGAAACCTTTTTAAACATAAAAATACATGAATAGATGGCTAATATTATGTTTCTACATATTTCCTAAATAAAATTTCAGGTGTTTCTATAGTTTAAGATGGAAGCCAGGTGAGGTGGCATATGCCTGTAATCCCTGCACTCAGGAAGGCAGAGGTAGAGGCAGGTGAATCTCTGTGAGTCTGAGTTTGAGTTTGAGGCCAGCATGCTATACAAAGTGATGTCCAGGACAGCCAAGGCTACACAGCCTACACGGGCTACACAGAGAAACCTTGTCTCAAAGAAAAAGAAAAGAAAAAAAAATGTTGTGCTTTTTTTTCATCTGAATAACCTAAAGTGACTATGTAACACTAAACCAAGTTCTTCTAGTCCTGAGGTTTTTAGGAAAGCTTTCTTGTTTCATCTCACCAACGAGCCTGCGTACAGGACTAGGGAGATTCTTACTAGTTGAAATTCTTGCTGTACAAGCAGCAACTTTGAAGACCCCAGTTCAGATCCCCAAGACCCACAACAGAGCTGCGCAGGCCGGCATAGCAGCAACCATGATTCCATTGCTGAGAAGCACGGTGTGTGTGACTAGGAATGAGTAGGTAGACGATGGTGCAGGAAGACGCACAGCCCCAACTAGGCCTCCACATGTATGCAAACACATGTGCAACTGCGCGGAACCCTGCACATGCTTACACCCCCCGCCCCATCCCCCAGGAAGCCCGCTCAGTGGCTGTGGATCTGTTTGTGTTACACAGTTGCTAAATAGAATATAGAAGTATATTCCCTTCACCTCGCAGGGTTTTTTAACTTATTTTTTTTTTATTAATTACAGTCTATTCACTTTGCATCCCAGCTGTAGCTCCCTCCCTCGTCCCTCCCAATCTTACTTTCCCTCCCTCTTCTCCTCGCATGCTCCTCCCCATGTCCACTAATAGGAGAGGTCCTCCTCCCCTTCCATCTGACCCTCGCCTATCAGGTCTCATCGGGACTGGCTGCATTGTTTTCCTCTGTGGCCTGGTAAGGCTGCTCCTCCCTCAGGGGGAGGTGATCAAAGATCTAGCCACTGAGTTCATGTCAGAGACATTCACTCTGCCCAAAGTCTGGCTATGACTATCAGCATCTGCTTTGATACCCTGCTGGGTAGAGTCTTTCAGAGGCCCTCTGTGGTGGGTTCCCGTCCTGTTCCCTGTTTTCTCCCTCTTCAGATGTCCCTCTCATTTGCCTTTCTGAATACACCTCACAGTTTTTATTTCTTTTGTTCAGTCCTCATAATTCTTTGACCTTGTAGAGAAAAAAAAAAGTTCTACATATCAAGTATTAGTATTCAGGCAACTAAGCAAGGATGAAAATGGAGTTTTTGTGAGCAAAACTAAATCTACAAGACTTTAATTGGAGTCTGATATCTTTAATCCACACAGTCTGGCCTAACCCACTTCAGTAAAGAGCAGTTACTCCAGAACCCAGTTTGGAAGACGATTATATGGTTAATGCAGGATTAAATTTTCTTTCAATTATAAGCCCGAGAGTTTGGAAAATGGCCTAAAGAGAATGAAGGGGGAAAAAATCCTACACTTGGTCTAAAGTACTTTTAAATATGCTTCCTAATTGCTGGGGGCTATTTTGCTCTTCTAATCATTGTCTGAATTACTGAAGCCCAACTCCTCTGATAGAATAGGTGAGCCTTGTGGTAATGAAGTCAGATAATGTCTTACCTGAGTGTCAGGCTAGGCATCAAATGGACAGCATGTATAACCATTAGTACAGATCTTCTACATTGAAATATTTGTATCCATGTTACGTGGTGCAAGCTAATTCACTGAAATAAGAGAAGGCTTAGTAATGGGAAAGCACTTGCTAAGCAGTGCCTGTAACTATTTAATAAAATCACTTGTTATTTAAATAAAGGTAATTAAAAGCGTAATGCTCTGGGGTTATTATGGCTTGTTCAAAAGAACAAAAATCAGAACACAAGAGGATTTTGTCTGTCTGTCTGTCTGATGAAAAAGCCAGTACCCTTAAGATGGTGTAGTAGAGCTACAGCCACACTTTCAAATTGCTGGAGATTAACTCATTTAAATAAACAGTCATTTTATGGCTTTTTTCACCAGGGAAACCTGCATTACCTTCAGGTTCCTGAATTAGGGTGTTCCACACCAAGGTTCTGTAAATTAGCTGTGTGGTATTCATGCTATCCAGAGGCTTTTCCCTGCAGGGAGCCCCACATGGGCAGAAATCAAAGATCTGTGGGAATCTTCCTTTCTCACCGTCTTCTGCTCCACGATATGCTTCACATCTGTCTTTTAAAAACATACGTCCTAAACCATTATTAGTTTGTGTCGCCATGAGCAACTTGAAGTGGGAAGCCAAGCTCAGCCACACAGTCTTTTGGGAGTTCATTCCCACAGAGTACTTCTTACATACCTTAGTTTTATAGCACAGAGCATGAAAATTTATACGACTGCTCAGAACAAGTTTAAGAATAGATTAACACCACACACACACACACACACACACACACACACACACACACATATACACAAAGGGTATTTTAAAGAAAATATACAATTGAACTGTTTTTTTTCATCTTTAAATGTTTATTTATTTATTTATTACAATTTATTCATTTTGTGTCTGTAGTCTCCTTCCAGTCCTACTTACCCTCCTACTTCTCCTCCCATGCTCCTTCTCTAGTCCACTGATAAGGGATGTCCTCCTATCCTTCCTTCGGACCCTACCTTATCAGGTCTCATCAGAACTGGCCTGGCCGCATCATCTTCCTCTGTGGCCTGGTAAGGCTGCTCCCCCCTCAGGGAGAGGTGATCAAAGAGCCAGCCACTGAGTTCATGTCAGAGACAACCCCTGTTCCCCTTACTAGGGAACCCAGTTGGAGACTGAGCTGCCATGGGCTACATCTAAGCAGGGGTTCTAGGTTATCTACACACATGGTCAATGGTTGGAGTATTGGTCTCTGCAGGACCCCCTGGGCCCAGGTTTCTTTGATCTGTTGCTCTCCTTGTGGAGCAACTGTCCCCTCCATGTCTTTCTATCTCCCCCTTCTTTCATAAGATTCCCTGCACTCTGCTCAAAGTTTGGCTATGAGTCTCAGCATCTGCTTTGATTTCCTGCTGGGTAGAGTCTTTCAAAAACAGGTTTTTCCATTTTAAAAAAATATCTACTGAGGCTAAAAAACATTCACAACCTGAAAACGCGATGTTTCTCATTCCCCCAGGAATGTAGTAAACACTTTCTTGGCTTCTAACTCTGATGCACTTCTAGACACACTCAGGGGAAGAGTGCCACACATCTTCTCCCCTCGGGAAAATTTGTATAACATGTTTATGACATGGATGGACTTTATTAAAAGTCCATCTTTGTCCCTGCAATAGCAAGGAAACAAAACATCAGACACAATGGCAAAACAGTTATATTCCCACAACAATCTTGTGAGATTCAAAGCCATTAGAAAGAAGGCATGATGCATTTCCTGGCTCCCTGCCGACTTTCAGCTCTCCTGTATGGGCTGCCTCTTAAACAGTGGTACCACTGTACCAAGTGAAAGACTCGGACGATCTGAATGTTTGACCCAGCAGGTTTGTTAGAGAGATCTGAGAGTTCCTTAATTTTCTTTGGTCATGTTTGTTTTTCTTCACAATCAAAATCAAACTAATCAACTCTCTATAATGCACTGCCATTGTTTTCTAAATAAATCAGTCTCATTTTGGGGGTTAAAAACCAATGCTCCATGACATGGGCTAATTTTACCTGCAGATTTTAATTGTTCTGGGCCTGAGAAGTCAGAAAGAATTAGTGGATTATTGACCCTTCCTGTCCTGGAACTCAGCCTAAAATGGGAAACTTCAATAGGGAAATTGACATTGACTCTGTAATCCCTTGTGTGACACTTGTTCTGTGAGCAGCTAAGGAGGAAGTGAGTCGACTACACATTTGTCAGGAAGTCTCCATTGTCTCTTTTTTTTTTCCCCAAAGGCAGGAACTGTCAGCATTTGCCACTTCAAGCTACCCCATGTTCTGAGATTATTGTACAAATTCCCAGAGGGAGTTCTTGGAAAGGACTTTTGCATTCTGTAAAGGGAACTGTTACAGCTGCCTCTTTTCAAGCTCTGAGAGCCCAGGATCGAGATAATGACTGCTAGCAGAGCTAATGGGTACCAAAGCTGAAGGACAGGGACATAGGAGAATATGTTTTGTCATAAACAATCACAGAATAAGGCTCTTTTCACAGGTGATTGAACAAAATGAATAACAGAATGGGGAGACTCATAGTTCGGTGCCTGTTTCTCACGTAAACTCATGTTTTGCATTTTAGAATTCACTGAAGGTGAAGCTTCTGCTTTGGGAATAAGCCCCATTAATCAGGTCATTCCTCCAGGTATATTTGGAAGTAGCTACTTTTGGTGATTAAACTTCACATATTATATCAGGTAACAGAGCATGATGTTAACAGCATGGCATCTCTAAAGGCAAAAGAAAGCACTCATTTTAGGTAAGGCAGGTTAATGCATGTCAGCTCCAACTCTGCTCAGAAATCCAGGCAAGAACAAGCTGCTGTGGAGAGCTTCGATAACTGAAAACATTCACTGAGTGCCTACTGTGTGCTTGAGCACTCTATCAGATGCTAAGAAGAAACAGCATTATTTCATATACTATTCAATTCTGTTTTATGAGCAATGAAATTGCAAGAGATTCAAGATGATAAATCAATAACCCGCTATATATCATTCAATTGTGTTAAGACATAGGTCTGTTAAAACAACTGGGGTCCTCATTGACTGAGAAGCTTGATGAAGGATATGAAGCCTATAAAATCTTGAGCAAGGTGTTTGAACAAGGCTATTTAGCACATTTTCTTTACAAAGAGAAGACAAGAAAATAACTAGAGAGTCTTGAGATTTGACTCAACATTTACCTGGAAGTTTAAACACAAATTCACCTTTTTATTTTCTTTTCTGGAACAAAGCAGAGTTAAGGGTTTCAGGAAACCTTTGGCTATATCTGAAAGGAGTTTTAAGAGGACATACAGCATCATTTTTAAGTGGGCACCCCAATATCCCCATCACTGTTCTCCTGATGGCATAAGTGAATCCCAGACATGGTCTCACATGCCATCCCAACTACAAAAGTTTCAGGCAGACAGAACCTTGACGATATTCTTGGGAGGTGACTTCTGAAATATATTCATCTGCGGTGAATCTAATACAACTTTGTGTTTACTGATTATACCATTCTGGTTTTGTTTTGTTTTGTTTTGTTTTGTTTTGTTTTGTTTTTTCCTTCAGCAAACAAGGGTATGAAAATAGTTAAAAGAGAAAAGGCTTTCGCTTTAAGAAAGCAGTTCCAGAACTTTTTATGAGATTTCTCTAGCAGAACAACTTGAAATTTGGAGGAAAATAACTCAAACGATGTAAATGTACTAACAGGAGCTCTCCAGGGAAGGACGACCTCTTACCTCCCGCCTGCACCACACTCAGTGCTGCAGAACAGGGAAATCTGTGGTTTCAACAGAATTCAAACATTATTGTATCCGATCTGAAAACATTTATTCATTAAGACTAAAATAAAGGAAAATGTTTTGAAAAATAACAGCCAGTAATTCAAGTCTGGCTGGGCTAGATTTAAATTTGAGTTCTGGCCACTTTCTTGTGTGTTATCATGAGTATTTACCATGACAACATCTGCATAGAATTACCTACTCACTTCTGAGTATTTAATGTGCATACTCTTGAGAAACATGTGCCCTGTGGTCTGTTACATATATTTTAAAGACCACATTAAAAGAGTTCGAAGTGGAAAAGATGTTTCCAAAATCTTAAACATGGACGTTTTTCATTTGGAGTTCTGAAAATGTGCAGCATTTGTCTTAATACGCAGAGACCATGTTACACAATGTCTGTGGAAATGTAAAGCGAAACCCAAAGTCCCTAACTTTAACATGTCAAGATAATGTGATATTTTGGTAAATAATAAAATGAAAGTTCCATAAAAATACATATTGTAGAACATATGAGGAAATAAGAACTTAAATTTCTCGATGGAACCCTGGCATTTTTTAAACCAAACGACAGGACAAGAAGTCTCTCTGTGGATGTCTTCTCATACTTTTGAAACTTTAAACAAAACGAACAAAACCTGACATCACATAGATTGTCAGAGAAGCAATGGGAGAGTCACACAATGTCATCCTCCATATGAATAATATTTGGGTTTTATTGTTTTTTTTTTTTTTTTTTATTTTGGACATGGGTTCTCACTATGTAACCTTGGCTAACCTCATCTCACTATGAGGACCTCAAAGTCATGATGACATGTCTGCCTCTCCATCCCAAGTACTAAGGTTAAAGACCAGTGCCACTATGCCCAGCATTATTTGTACATATGTATGTATGGACGTACACAGGTACTTCTTTACTTATTTTAAATGTTTGTGTACCTGCACTAAGAAGACAGAAGTAATAGGTGTGGAGCATTCTGGTTCAAGTGCATTCTTTACTGGGATTGTCCTCATGTTCAATCTTTCTCATTAGAAGTGTTTGTCCCAGAGAGGATTTTCAAGAGTGAGCACACTTTGTTAATAAAATGTTCTTTTTCATAGAAAGTTCCTTGCATGGAAATAAGTAGACCACTCCTCAGCCAGTGCTTTAACAGTTAGCCTTTCTATTGTACAGACTTGACATGTGGCCTCAGAGGAGAACGTGTTGCCTTTCATTATGCTGTCCTTCGGTATTTCTTTACACGCTGCAGGCTTTTGTTCATAGTGTGTGCATATGTGTGTGCATAGTATGTGTGGTTGTCTGTGTTGCTCCTGTCTTTATTAAAGACCTCAAGACCCAACAAATTTAGCAAGAGCTGAAAGCATCTTTCGCTCCGTAAATAATCACTTTCTTGTTGGATTGACTGAAAGAATCCACCTTCCATTCTTATTTTGTGGAGCGAGTTTACCAGGGACGCCCCTGGCCCTCAACTCCTGCAAACTACTGATAGAGTTCTGTGGCCATATGTAATCTAGGATCAAGTTTCATGACACATTAAATTAACAACAAAAGTGGACTTGTAGGATACAAAAGTTAGGTGAAGAGATTCACATAGGCACTCTATGAAAACCACTTTTGTGATTACGTGTTTATGTTTATAATAAGGAACTCTGCTTAGGGAGAAGGGAGTAAGCAAAATAAAGAAAGTAAAAATACAATCTTGTCATGAGGAGATAACCTCTAAAAATTAAGAAGTTTCTGTCTCTAGCCAGAATGATATGTAACGCAGTCATTAAAAAAAACCACTATATTTAAACACACAATTATCAACTTCTTTTTATTTATTAGATATTACTTTGCAACATCAGTTGCATGCATTCTTATGTGTTCATTTCAGAGTTGTGCTGTAATTCTCCAGAAGAATCCCATGAAGGATAAAATCTAGCCACACATGTGTTGACAATGTCCACTTTACAATACCCAGAATTTTATCCTTCTGCCCCAAGTTCATGTTTATATTCGTAGCATCATTGTTTTAAATAGTTTCATTTTTTCTTGACCATTATCAAGTAATATCACTGAGGATAATGTTTGAAATTCAGACTTATCCTAAAACACTTAAAATCATATTACTTTGCATTTGTTTAATAAACGACAAGATGGAATATTTTATGATTATGGCTACATGAAATTTCTCCTTTAGTAAAATAAATTAAGCAATTAGTTTTTTAATGCCATTATGCTTTCCTAGGCCATTTTCGTGCAAATAATTTAGACAGAGCCATTTCTATATTCAGGTTATTTGTAATTGGAGCATTTCACATCCACAACACAGTAGGGAAAGCGCGAAGAATCTGTTTAAGTAGCCATGCAACCCTTTGTCCTCAAATGATTCCCATCTGAACTAAGGGTGTTTTGGGAGTATTCCTTTAGGACATCTATCTCTAGCCTCTGGATAAAAACCAAGTCAGAATTCTTCAGTGGGCTTCCTTCAGGAAACCTTCCCCTCAGTCTCATGGTCTGTCACTATTGTCCTCAGCAACCTCTTGCTTCTCGGTCTGCCCCATCTCCCTGGTTTATTTCCACTTTCATTTCAGATCCCCTGAGTCTCCAGAGGCAACTTCAAAGCCATGCTTTCCCACATAGGGAGGCTTTGAAATTGTTTTCCCCTTAAGTTGCTCTCAGGGAGCTCCCTGAAGGGTAAAAGATAATACTTAGTTCTTCTGCTGAGAAAAAAAATAAATAAAAGGAGTGGACAGGATATGTTAAAATATTTGTTTTTGGAAATAATGAAGTGAAATATTTACTAAGAGCTTTAACATGTGTTAGCCTCTTACGCTTCATTTCACTTAAACTATACAGCAATGCAGAAGCGGGATGACACGTCTTACATTTTTGAGATGAGGGAACGGAGAGATGTAGACTTGGGAAAAGGACCTAAGAATATCTGATTTAGGTATCTTCTCCCTCACATCTACATCAGTGTATGTGCTGCTCCCACTGCAGAACTCAGTCTAAGAGCCTCAGTGTGTGACATGTTTCTGTGCACACTGTAGAAACCAGCCTCAAAGCCAGCTAGAGATATGTCCACTTACATGTTCTTCCAGAAAAACAAAAGTTTCCTCATTTTCAAGTCATTTCCCTGTTTTCTCTTTTCATTCTGAGCCCTTGTTCACATCATTAATGTTTAGTGGAATCAAAATCTACCCCTTATCAGGACTTCCCCTAGCTTCACTAGCCTCCTAACGAGGGTACATTTCAGAGGTGAGACATATTGTACAGCCTAGAGTGTGTGCAAGGGACTGCAACAAGCCATGGGCTGGGCCACATAACAGATGCTTTGGTGTATCATTTTAAAATCTATGCATTTTTACTAATTCTAAATGAATGGGATGTAGAGATATACATACGGAGGGCCAGGGGTGAGGCAGAGAAGTAGTGAGACTGAGAGAGCAACAGAGCAAGGGTTAGAGTGAGGTGGGATCGTACTGGCATAGAAAGAAAAAGGAGGATCAATGGAACCGAATAGAAGACCCAGAAATAAACCCACACACCTATGAATACTTGATTTTTTACAAAGAAGCCAAAACCATTCAATGGAAAAAAGACAGCATCTTCAACAAATGGTGCTGGTCTAATTGGATGACTACATGCAGAAAAGTGAAAATAGATCCATATTTATCACTCTACACAAAACTAAATTCCAAGTGGATCAAAGACCTCAACATAAAACCAGATACTCTAAATCGGTTAGAAGAAAAAGTGGGGAAGAGCCTTGAACTCATTGGCACAGAAGACCACTTCCTGAACAGAACACCAACAGCACAGGCTCTAAGAGCAACAATCAATAAATGGGACCTCATGAAACTGAAAAGCTTCTGTAAAGCAAAGGACACTGTCATCAGAACAAAATGACAGCCTACAGACTGGGAAAGGATCTTCACCAACCCTATATCTAACAAAGGGCTAATATCCAGAATATATAAATAACTAAAAAAGTTAAAAAGCACTCAGCTCTGACGTGAGAAGCACTTCATTTGTTGGATCTTTGGAATCTGTGGTTTGAATTCTTAAGTTCAGAATAATATTAGCCATTAATTTTCTACATATTTATTTTTTCTGCCCTATTTTAGCTCTCTTATCCTCTAAGGCCTCAGTTTCATGTGGATAAACGCCTTGATTTGAATTTACAGGTCATTGAGAGGTTCTGTTATTTGCTTTTTATACCTTTGATCTCTGTACACTACTCGGATATCTTTTGGTATACCCTCAGAATTGGGAATCCTCCCTTTGTAGTATATTGCCTGCTTTCAATACCTCTGAAAGACTTACTTTATTTCATATATCATACTTAGTTCTTTTTTGTCAAGTCTGTCCAGTTTCCATCTCTGAAAAAAATGTCACCTTTCTTTAACCGTCAGATGTGTTCCTTATTTAATTATTTCTAACAGTTGTTTTAAAGTTTGTCTGCTAATTGCAGCATCTGTAATTGATCTTGTGCCTTTTGTTACAATGTCTTTCTATGCAATAGACCATAAATTTTAGCATACAAGCTTCACGGCCAGCTGGTTCTGTCCTTTTTGAAGAGACAAAATACCTAGTATACATGTGCTGTAAGGAGTTAAATAAAAGACCAGACCACCAAAGTACTACAAGGTTTACAAGAGCAACACCATAAAACAATGCCTATAAATCTACTTACAGCTAAAATCTGAACTAAGCCCAAAATATAAAGATGGCCCCAATGGCAACATATATTTCCCCCAACTTGAGTTACAGATATGGAAGCCATTTTAGTCACTCTATTTTTAATTTTTCATAGTTTGTACCAATGTAGAAGTGTTGTTTTCTCTGGCCATCCCATAGGTGGAACAAAGTTGGGCAACATGGGTTTCTTGAGATTTTATGTTTCTGTAATTTCAAACTTTAAAGGTAGTTGTCATTCTTAGAAATTGTTTAAGAGTATAAATTTTATGGGACTTGTTTTTAGTAGACCATTAATATTAAGACCATTTTACAACAATTAGACCCCCCTACCCTGTCCATCTCTCTCTCTCCCCTTGTAAAGTAATCTAAAGCAACACAAACCTCCATGAGAAGCTTGTAAATGTACCAATTCTAGAAACCAGCAATTTCTTTTAAATCCATTAAGAACATGAACTCATTGACAGACTTCAGAGTTCCACATTAAATGGCAGTAGGTCGCCAACTCCCTGAGTTAGTCTCATAAATCTACAAGTTAATTAGAGAAAAAAAGATACATTTCATTAAAAAAATGTGCACTAACTACAGCCAGATTGGAAAAAAAAATCTCCAACATCCAACATATTTTTCAAAGAGCATTTCAATTCATGAATCTGGGAGACAGAGGTATAGACCTAGGAAATTCAAACAATTAAAATAAGCATAACCTGACTCTATCTAATAATTGATCCCATCAATTTTTATCATCTTATACTACAGACTTGCTAAGAATCTTAAGGAATAAGAGGCTGAATTATTTTTGCTTCATTAGAGGAGGGTGTAGTTAATGCTTGTAGAATATCAATGATGTAGTTTGTAGCTCTGCATAATTAAAGTCACTCTCACATTAATAAAATAACATGGGAAGAGCCTTACAATATAAGGCATAAATATGTTGACATATTTGGTCTTGTTTCAGGCAAGCTTAATTGCAAAGGACAAGGTGTCTCTTCTACATATGATTTTTTTTCTGTCACTTAGAACTACTAAAACCTACACATATTTATGATATTGGTGAGAAAAGCCAAGCAAACCGTAATGGTCCATCAGTGAATATTCAGGACTGTGGCCATCTAGACAGTGAATTTGCAAGCAGAAGCATATGCAAACAGAGAAAGAGTTTATATCCCCACACACTCACCCTCTCGCACACACTTACACAAAAGAAGACTGTGAATAGCACTCTGGATGTGTGCTATAATGTCACCCAACAGCAGAAGCCGAGCAAATGTATTTCTAATGTTTATCATTAGTGTCAGAGGCAGCAATTGTGATAATATGAAATCCACAGGACTTACAAATCAGAAATCCCAGATGAGTTCCTCTTTTCCCTGCCCCTTATCAGCAAGCAATTGAACCAATCACCTAACACCTTTGGACTTTTGCTTTTTAAAGCCTTAATTAATAATTCATAAGTCACATATTTAACATGCAGACAAAGAATTAGTTATGTATAGTCTTTTTGTCTATCATGTATTCTGAATTTAACTCATCTGAGTTTCTCCTTCTACCTCACAAAACACTGATGATTAGGTGAGTTGATGTATACGAATACAATTATATGAATGAGAGAAAAATAAAGCTATTTCTATCATTTGTTGTTAAAAAGCATGAGCTTTTACTAGTTTTTGATCTAAAAAAGAAACAGGTAATTGGATTTTAATACATTTCTAGTTTGGAATAGAATAAAGGCATGGATTTTCACAGAAAGAATACAGGAATCCAGAGTAGATTTGAGCACATCGTTAGCCTTCAGTATCCATAGAGAGAGTAAGAGGATCGTGAGGGACATGGGATGGGCAGCTTTCAGGGTCCTCATGTTTGTTGGAGTCACAGACAGAGTGTTCTTTAGGCAGAGCAAACATTTGTCTCCTTTTTCTTTAGCAGATGCTATGAAATTCTTATATTTCCACAAGTAATGTCCCCAAATATCTCACAGCCTCCAAATAGTTTGTTTATTATAGTTAGTTGCAAGATTACAGATGAGCTTAGATATATCAGCTCCCTATAAACCACACACTTACCCAACAGAAAAGACAGATAACCACTTCTACACAAGTGCCATCAACTGGCCCCATGCTCAGCAAACTCCTATCAGCAAGGACACAGGCACAATCCCTTCACATTACAAACTCAGACACAAGGCAGGGGTGATGGAGGTCATAATTTACCCTGCTTTGAACATTAGGATAATAAGTGTTATGTGTAGTGTGCAAGGAGTTAGAAGAAAAGCAGCAGTTGTACCAACAAATAATGTTTGTTAAAATATGCCAACTACTAATTAAGTCATTGCAAGTCTCAACCTGTTAATTAATAAATTTATAGAACCTTATAGAATTCTGAAATGCTAACGTTTTCTTCTTTGTGACAGTCCCGTGAAGCCCAGAATTCTGTTAGGCACCTTGAATTTATAAAATAAAAAATCTTGAAAACAATGAACACTTACAATCAAAGTAGAGCTAAGAGAATCTGAAAACAAAAAAAATAGGGTCTCAGCCCTGAGGAAGTTCTATCTGATGCCCACCAAACATGTATGTTCCTCTTTAATATTAAATCACTATGATCTTTACTTTAATGACTATTAAAACAGGGCAAACAAATAGTGCACTGTTTTACCTACATATCACCCCATTTTTAAAATTTTTATTTATTATATATGTGGAAAGAATCCCATTATGTTCACTATAACTTTTTCTAAACATGGAAAATATATTGAATATATATGAATAAAAATTCAAAATGAGTGAAAAATTAGAAAATTTTGTGAAGCATGGGAACTTCATGAATTAACCAAGTAAACATTCTAGAGTTGAGAAATAAATATGTATTTTGGGGATGAGTTTAAAAGCATATTGAGCACAATAGGAAAATTTACAAGAGATAATCAGAGAGGAAAAAAAGATCAAAGCAAATATATTTGGTTGCAATGACTTGTGAAAGAAAACTGAACCATCTAAAATATGAGTCTCAGAAAAGTAAAAAAAAAAAAAAAAGAAGTGTTTTTTAAATATTGGTTATCCAATACCAAATGATCATTCCTGAAAATTTATAAGTAACAGTATATGAACTGATCAGTGTATATTTATAATTAGGAGTGTGGTGTGTGTGTGTGTAACAAAATTAATGAAAAAAAAGACACCATGAATTTGAAAAACATCAAGAAAGAGTATATGAGATGGTTCAGAAAGAGGAAAGAAAAGGGATGACTAATGTACACATAATCTTCAAAATCGGCCTGGGGAAGGGGCACGGGAGGGGAAGGGAGGAAGGGTGGAACTGGGAAAGATGAGGGTGGAAGCTACAGCTGGGATACAAAACAAATAAATTGTAATAAAAAAGTTAACAAGTAAAAAGAAACTTTAAAAGAAGCAATATTAACTAGAAAGACTGTAGAATGAAGGAACTTAAGAGATGTAGCCAGATACATACATTTGCAGAAAGAAAGACTTAGAGGTACTGGAGCTACAAGAAGTCTAAAGTTCTTAGTTCTGAAATTAGACAAAAGTATAGAGTCTTTAAGAAAATTTAAGAATGAATGCACAAGTGATAACAAGCAAATAAACTGGCTTCTTAGAAATGTAAACGTTTGAAATCAGAATACTTCTTTTAAGCTTTTTATTGTTGTGTTAAAGCACTTTGACCAAAAGCAAGTTAGAGAAGAGCTTGTTTCAGCTGAGAGGTTCAAATCAGAGCTGTTCACATCACTGAGGGAAGGCAGCGCAGGAAATGGGAGGCCAGAAGCAGAAGCCACAGAGGAACCCTGATTACTGATTTGCTCCTCATGGCTTTCTCTGACAGCTATTTTTTAGCACCCGGGATCACCAGGACCACCTGGTCTTTTTTTAGCACCAGGATCACAGAGGTGTCACAACTCACAGTGAACTAGACTCCCCAGCGTCAATCATCAATCAAGAAAATGCACATCAGCTTACCCACAGGCCAATCTTGGAGTGGCATTTTCGCAGTTGAGTTCCCTTTTCTCATATTGATTCTATCTAGTATCAAGTTGACAAAAACTACCCAGCAAAACAGTAACACTGGGTAGTATGATAAAACCATAGTAAATTTTATTATCGCATCTATGGGGTAGACAAGAATAAAAGAAAAATAATATTGTGGGAAATAAATTTTGAGCAAGAGGTAATATAATATTGTGTCACAGAAGATTATTATGTTACAAGAGTTCCAATACACTATCTCCTAACAAAGTAATGAAAAAAACACCTGGAACCTAAAATAGAATAAAAATAAAGGGATACAAAAAGCACTCAATTAACTTGAACAGAGGACAGAGACAAAGATTAAAGCATAATACAACAACAACAAAAAGAGTAAACCCAAGATGGTAAATACGCTATCAAAGCAAAAATTATAATAAATGCATTAAGCAAAATATTTTCACGTAATTCATAAAGCATAAGAATACAAAGCAGAAGGAACCATTCCATTCAGGGAATGCTCTCCTAGATTTTATATATCCTAGTATATGAGACTGTGAGTGAAGAAGTACAGTAACAGGCAGGATTAGTTCAAAGAGTTATGAGCACTAAAAATAGAAGGGTTACTGAGAATAATTAAAAATGGAGATGTAGAATAGGACTAATATAAGGATTAATGACAAGAAATTATTCATAAAATAGATTTTGGAAAAGAGTGTTCGGAAAAGCAAATGTCAAAGTAAGGAAAGTGTTATGGCAAAATAGTTTACTATGACTTAGAAGTAAAAGAGACGCTGCTAGGGCCATGTGGGTTGCTTATGTTTGGGTGATAATTTTAATTTTTATAAGGGGTCTGAGCTAAGGGGGGTGTAAAATTTTAAGAAGAAAAGTAACTGGATCTGACTGGAGTTTTGCAAAGCTTTTTTTTTTTTTTTTGTATGTTGTTCGGAAATCGCCATTGAGATGAGTCAAGCAGGAAAGGATGGTGGCTTGGAATAAATAAATAAATAAATAAATAAATAAATAAATAAATTCAATGTGCAGCATAGAGGATCAGAGAAATGTTGAAAAAATCTCTAAAGTTGGATGATGAATTAGAAATTGGTGTATAGAAAAGTTTAAACTCTAAGGTCTTGGCTTGTGACCTAGCAAGTTAGTAGTAGATGTCCAAATAAAACCCAATATTTTCACTATATAATGCTACAACAGTTATTAGTCTTGTAAATGGATGAAGATACCTAGGTGAACATTATTTGAAAAGGATATTTTGACTGACAAGTTAGGACTGGTGATCAATATTTGGGAGTTATGACCACAGCACTGTTGTTTTGTTTTGTTTTCTTTTTAACTAGTGGAAATAAAAGAAAAGGGTAAAGGGAAACATTCAGCGTTGTTGCCTGGATCACATGACTTCTCCAATATTTTTACATCTGAGTTACTGAGCTTCCAAACTAAAATTCCTGGTCCTCTCCTTTAACACTTGAACCACTTGCCTTTGTGCCAAAATCTTTGCATATGCAAAATTAGTCTTTGATGCACAGTCAAGATGCTTTCCTTCCCATAAGCAACTACTGTTTTCTTTGGCACTTTGATTATCGTAGGAGAGAAAACAGAATGAGAGCATTAAACCTGTACACAGAACCACATAATGCTGCCAGTTGTGTGAAGGTGCTACTAAATGGCTTTTTAATGGAATGGCTTCATCCTGATGATCCATTTGTGAAAATATTTTGCAATAAAAAAAGTGGCAATTTGGAGTTCTGTAATGACTACCCTAAATATTTTCTAAATAAGTATTTACAAGACTTTTCCCCTGAAGCTGCCACCTGCTAATTAGTACCTGTCTACATGTCCGAACAGAGGCAGCTGTGTCCCAACACTAAGTGCAGTAAAAACACCCCACATTTCACTGCAGAAGTGCTGTGTCCTTTTCACCTATTTTGAAAGATTGGGGGTTGTTCTTAGTAGCCAGCTATTATCCTGGAAGTGGTCTAGTTTCTTTTCTTACTGTGAAGGTACTAAGTATTTCATGCAAGAAAATGATGATGGTGGTGACAATGTAGTGGCAATAATGGTACCCAGTATGGTGAGGTGCTAGTTCCAATGAAGACCTTGATGACCACAGCTAAGTGTTATTGGATGACACTAGATTCCAAACATAAAGACACTTTGCCATGTGTTGGTACGGTTTTATGAAACACATATTGCTGCTATGAAAAATAATGAGAAATAAAGGCAAAACCCTATGACTTATTGGTTGGTGAGGCTAGTGTCAAAGCCGTGTTCTTACTCAAAGCGTTTGCTCTTCACACAGTGTCATCTTATACATCATTTTCTGGACAATTTTTCTCTTACCACTAAAGTCAGGTTTAAAGGTAGGAAAGTTTGCAAGTCAACAAAGAAACTCATTATGTCAGACACGTGAAAATATCTAAGGATACAGAATCAATAACCATACAATCCAAAAGGAAAAAAAAAAGAAGCTGAATTTAGGAGGTACAAGACAATGGTGGGTGCTGCAACTACAGGCTCTAAGACCTCACCATATCCTGATTCTGAAGGTGCCAACATTCCGGGTATGAAGCTAGAGAATTCCACACAGGTAACTGTGAAAAACTAACTGAACAGATACACTTCCTGGCCTCTGTGCCAAGCTCTACCTATCCCATAATTCCTGGGTTTGTCTCAGTAAGTGATTTGAGAATGTACCCATTATGTTGTGTCTTCTCTGTTTCACTTCTCTACTCAATTTGTAATCTGTTTTGAGATTACCTGCCAAGCAAATTCACTTCTCAGAACCTAGTCCCAAGGCTTCATGCTGTAGAAACTAAAGTTAATCATGACTATCTTCCCTTCCTCCTTCCCTCCTTCCCTCCTTCCCTCCTTCCCTCCTTCCCTTCTTCCCTCCCTCCCTCCTTCCCTTTCTCCCTCCCTCTCTCTCTCTCTTTCCCTCATATGATCCCATGGTTTTCTTAAAATATTTAGATCACCTATCGAGAAACTGAAATATGAAGGTTATTTAAGCAGAATTCAGGCAATATTAGACTCTCCCCAGGAATCTTCCTTTTCCTTTAATGAAATCAAGTTTCTTCCATGTTCATTGTAGTTTGGTCTCAACCTCTGTCTAGAAGATCTTAGAAATCTTTAGTTTCCAATGTGAGGTTATTTATTTTATTTTATTTATTTTAGCTACTAACAGTACAAGGTCTGGAAACTCTCATTGTCAAGTTCGAAGTTCTTGCTGTGAAGTAAAGCAGAGTCCCAGCCATGACGGGATCTCACATTTCATCATTGTTTCTGTAGCTCTCCTGACCTCAGCCTACACTTTTCAGAGTACAGGACCACTTTCAAGCAAGCACGGCTGAGTTGCTCCCTCTACTTGAAACGTTTGACAGAGGAGCAAATGTTTTCCTCTGGAAAATCATTTCCTGAAGAGGCTGATACCACATCAGTACACCTAATTCTAAATGCTTCTCATTTAGGTTCACCTACATCTTTTTACCCTGCAATAAACGAATAAATACATAAATAACTCTGTCATTATTGAATTGTAGGAAAACTGGCTAGCTAGTGGGCTGTTTGTTACTAATTTTGGGGTACTGGACAATGGTTGATTTTCACTGAACTCATTTTTGTGCAGCTGTTGAAGAGTTTTCGAACTGCAAGTTTCCTGGAGGGCATCGCTGGGAGAAATGCAGTCATGGTATTTCTTTTTGTAATTTCTCTTTAATTTTCCAAATAAAGAGAACTTTTATTCTCAATAATTTCTAAATTTGTTTTTTTTTCCCTTCATCACTGAACCAAACAAAGATAATAATTACTAGAACACTTAACGTCCTGCATGAATTTCTTATGTGAATTTCTCTTGAGTCTGCATATGCATAACTTAACTATTGGAATATAAAAATATTACTTCAGATTTACAAACAAATAAAATATTCAGACCCCAAGAAAAGAAACCCTCGTGTCATCTGGGTATGTTCAAGAAGCAAATACAAGCCAGACCATCCACCAACAAATGAAAAGAAATGGCCATTTCTTTCATTTTAGTGCTGAAAATTATTTTCCCAACTCATGTGTCTAACATCTGAGACCTGGTTGCCCTCACATTAGCCAGATACATAGCACTCTGAACTGAAAGTTTCAACTGGACACATCTTGCTCTCCAGTAGCTGTGAAACGGAAACATAGGCGTGGGATCAAACCAAACACCCTCCTATGGAAGGAATCTACTCTCGAGAGGGGATCATAGAGCCTGGGATGGCTGAAAAGGTCCTGTTCTTTATCAAGCAAGGCTGACATCACACCACAAAATTCAGGAAATGAGAAGGAGAATTTCGTTCTTCATGATAGGAACTACTTCATGTAGCCTTTGACATGCTCTGGGTATGTGTGTGTGGTTGTTGGACAGGAGAGAACTGAAGTCCATTTAACTCCTGGCTTTCCCATTTACCAGCTGTGAAATTACTTAAACACTTCAGCAACCATTTAAACACTTGACCCTTGGTTTGCTCAGCTACGTGGTAGAGAATGATCTTGACGTTATTTTACATTCTCTGAGGAGATTCTGAAAGGAATAAACTCACCAGTGTATGGGAAAACGTGTAGCACTTTAGGAAACTGTCTGCAGTTGGTATAAGTGCTTACTTTGACTAAGAAATAGGGACATTCCTAAGGTGTTAACTATAACGTATCACTGTGTCCTTATAGCTTTGATGTGGGTACTGATATTATTTTCATTTTACATGTGAGTATGTTCAGGAAACTTGTGAGCAGAACGTAGACAAGGTAGAATTTGAACCCAATTAATCAAATGCAGTAAGCTAAGCTCAGTAGAGAGTGGTTCATTATCTGGTACCTACCTGTAGCAAGGTAAGTTCAGAAAATGATTACAAGTATTTGAAAACATTCCAGGTTTTTAATATTGTCTCAACATGAAAGGACATCATCATTTTTAGCAGTTTGTATTTGTTATATGTTATGAAATATTGGTTTACAATCAATTGAAAAGGACATTGCTTTAAATTACTTAGCTCTGCAATAAATTTTGTTGGAATACTGTGAATATTTATAAGACGGCTATGATAAAAGAATTAGAAGCGAAACTTTATTAATCACTCTGTCTGATTTATAATAAAGGATATGCTTGTGAATACCATGAAAATAAATAAAATCCACAAACCTAAAATTGGGTACAAGAAATCAGGTCTACTATCCAAATTTCCCATCTTCTTTTATTCTTTATTACCGTTCTAGAATTTAGACAGTTTGCTAACACAGTAGTACTTCATCTACCAATCGCATATTCAATAATGTATAAACGGTATGGAAGCATCATGTGAGAATTTGATCTCTACTAGAAGAATTATTTATATTATATAATGTAGCAAATATTCCCCAAATATAAACACTGGAGGAATAAACACTTATTTCTAGAAAGTTTGCAGCTAATCAATATTGGAACTAATGAAAAGCACCTTAATGTAAGGTGCTGCAACAAGGTGTGGAATCCCACTGACACTACTGTTTTTCTCTATCTGTTTTTTCAGGTATGACTTGTTAAGGATAAATGATCATTTTCCCATTTTTATTTAACTCTTGTGTCTCTCAAGCTCACTTCATTTCCTAAAATGTTGGCAATTCATTACTTTTTCCTTTGAAACTTTACAGTGTTAACCCTAAAATTCTATCTCAAACGAAGGGCTCCTGATAATTACAACTATTCAAGAATTCATTTTCTTTCTCTTAAAACAAACAACAACAGCAACAACAATAAAAAAAAAAACCAGACGTGGTGGAAGAGAGGAAACAGGATGGGAGTCTACTATAGAGGGTCCTGATTTACCCAGCAGGGGATCCAAGCAGATGTTCAGATTCAGGACCAAACTTTGGGCAGAGCACAGGGAGTCTTATGGAGAAAGAGAGGGGTGGGTTTAGAGGGACACTGAAGAGACAGAAGCCCCATAAAGAGACCAGCAAAACTAAAAGATTTGAGCCTAGAGTGTCCTGCAGATGTACGAATGGAGCACCATGCATAGAGAGGACCTAGACCTCCTGCTCAGATGTGGCCAATAGGCAGCTCAGTCTCCATGTGGATCTCTGAGTGAGGGGAGCAGGGGCTGCATCTATCATGAACTCAGTTGACTACTCTCTGATTACTCACCTCTGATGATGCAGCCTTGCCAGGCCACAGAGGAAGAGGATCCAAACCTTAACAAGCTATGAGCAAATGGCAATTGTGGAGAACTCCCCCTTTCAATGGACTAGGGGAAGGGGATAGAGGGAAGAGAGAGGGAAGTTGGGACTGGGAGAGCTAAGGGAGGGGGCTTCAATGGGATATATAATGAATAAATTGTGAAGAAATTTTTTTTTTTAAAAAAAAGTATAGTGTCTGCTTAGCACAATCATCAAGACAGCAGCTTGGAATTTCAGAGATAGCACGTGCCACCACCACATACTCCATTGTCTCAATATATGACCCTCAAGCCTCTTGGTGTTTCAGTTTCTTAATTACCAGATGCATATGTCTGACATGAAAAACATACTTTGTAGTTTCCTTACGCAAAACTGGAGAAGAAAATAAAATAAAATATTTGAAAATTGCTCTATAAGGGCCATGTACTAATTAAATTTTAGGACACATCAAACATGATATGGTATAATTAATAATAATTAGGACAGAATTATTGGAAAATATTCAATGCTATCTATGTAAACCTCATCATTTACCATTACTTTTATTTTCATCATTACTATCATTATAAAAATCATGTGTGGTAAATTACCATAAATCATGTGGAGAAGGAGGTTCATCTTTCAATAGGCACTGGGCAATGGAATCAGGAACAAGAAGTATTAAACTGTGGAAATGAAACTGTGGCCTCAGAGCTTCTGTTTCCCCACCCAGGCTCAAGCGTGAGAGAAACAGTGAAAATGGAGTTGATCAGACAGCAAAATGACGTGGGAGCTCAAGCTTGCATGCGACTCTCATTACACCTGGCAAAGATTATTGGTTGTTGCTTCATTTCCATGATCTAAATCTCAAACAACCATCTGTTTTGACATATATAAGGATGGCATTTTTGAACTGTGATATATCTCGGTACAATTGAACTAGCCCGTTAAGTCATTTCAATGACGGTGGGATGATGGAACGGTGACAATGACGATGATGATGATGATGATTAAGAAGTGGGATAAAGACATTTTCTCAAGGAAAGTAACTTTTGATGGCAGGTGTAGGAGATATTAACAAGTGTTGGTGAATACTGAGTGTGCTCAGGGTCTTTCTGAAGTAGAATGTGGTAAGGTTCAATGATGTGATATAAAATATTCCGTCTACACTCAAAGCCAGAAGATTCCCATACATGGCCCAAGAATCCATTCTGAGGATATTCCTAGGCCTCTGAATGTATTTCCATCTGTTTGCAAGCACAGCCTTGACAATGGAGTGTGGCCAGGCTATTCTGAAAGCACATGTAAACCTGACATTCACAAGCATGTGTTTGATGTAAAAGCAGCACAATTAACTTTATAGTCCTATGCAATCTATGGCAATCCACTCAGATGGCATATGGAGACCGATGCCAATATTTGATTTCTGTGATTAACTGAAGCAAATATCCTTTAAAATATATGGACTAGCCTAAAAAGCTAGTTGCACTCATATAAACTTAGATTTTGAAGGCTGAAGCAGTATTGTTTTGAGCTTAAGGCTAACATGGGCTACCTGGTTAATAACATCCTATCCAGGGCTATGGTAAGAATTTGCTTCAAAATAATGCACAGACATGAGCATGCTATGTTAAAATATCTATCTTAGTGTAGAGATGCTGAGATAAAAGATAAATGTGTTCGCAAGACAAGTGAACAAGTTAAGGCAAAATATCCACTAACTAATGGTGTTATGAAGTCACTTTACCAATTACAGACCGTAGCCACGCAGGACTATCAGGTCTTCCAAACTCACCCATGCCAAGACTCAATGCTGAAATGTTAGCAAATTAAATGGAAAAATGCTGTTTCCACTTTTAGTTTGCTAGTAACTCCATATGTTCACATATGTTTCTGTGAGTAATTTGTTATATTTTCATTTCTCTTCTGTGAAACGGTTTTGTTTTTGTTTATCCTTAGTAACTTTGTCCAAGATTTATGTCTGTCTGCATTTTTTTTTTGTGTGGCATAGTTTTGTTTTTTTGTTGTTGTTGTTGTTTGTTTGTTTGTTTTGTTTTTCAGTAAGTCCTTGCAGTCAATTCTGCTACTTTTTCATCTTTGTTTCAGCCTGTCAGACCATGTACAAAGTATCTCTCTATACAAGTGTTTTTTAATTCATATGCACATTTTCTGCTTTTTAAAGATATGCATTTTATCCCCAAGTCTTTAGTTCACTTAGCAAGTGTGGTGAAGAAAAGTCTGTCTGTATATTAATTTTTCTCAAATGATATTCTAATTATGGTGATATTCCTTTCGGCTATACTTCCTTATTCTGACTGGAAATGTCACCTTTATCATGTGAAATGTTATACAGTTAATCATGGTCTTCGCACCTGGTTGAGAATGTGTGTCCTGTAGTCAGACTACAAGGAAATTACAGACACAAGTTGTGACCTTAAGCAATTTATTTCACTACCTTCTGACTAAGTTTTCTAACCTAAAAAAAATGGAATAATGTGAGGCTGAAAATTACATAAATGAATTAACAAATGCAAAGAACAGTATCTTGCATTTAGCAACCAATTCAGCACATGATAATCATCCTTTGATAATGACATTGAAGTGAAACAACACAAGTTCAGAGGAGCAATTTGGGGTCATGGGGTCACTTTGTAGAGGGCCATATGATCAGTCAAAGAAGCACTTGGAATGGCGTTGCTCCTGGAGAACTTGCTTTGTTTCTATTATTGGAAGACTACAGTACACATGAGATGCCAACCATAAGAAGAAACATTTTAAAGAGGAGCTCTTGACCCTTTCAGTGCTTCTAAGGTGAAGAGTATGGAAGAATTCAAATGTTGGATGGGGAAGCAAGTTATTCATAATTATGGCAAAAAAATGAGTGAATGAATGAATGAAAGCAGAAAGATTATAGTGGATTGGAGTCTAAAAGGTGAGGTTTATCAATGGCATTTCATCAATAAAAAACAAAATGTAACTTAATAAATTATAGTCACAGTTTTCAATATGAACAATATTTTTAATGGAAATTGTTAAACTAATTCCCTCCATACTACTAAGGCCAAACGTGAATTAATTACAGCTCCTTGTAAGAGCTGTCAATTTTCTCATAGTAGGTGTGTATAAGTATACTTAAACATTAAATTTCTTTCCCACATGGTTGTAAGTAACATCGACAATATTTGTTTTCATTATCTATCAGTAGATCAGAATGGATATTGATTAAAATTAAAATGTATTCAACAATATTCATTAACTGGGCTAGAAAATGCAAACTACACTATGGAAACTGTTTTTTTCCTAGCACCTACACGGCATTTCACAGCTGCCTGTAAATACCCCGCCCCAGGGCTATCTATCACCCTCTTCTGGCATCTGCATGTGCTGCACATAAACTCAGTCAGATACACATAAAACTGAAAAATAAATACACACATAAATCTTTACACACATGTCATTATTATCTTCACATGTCACAACTATTTTAATGAGTGAATTTTATGCATGGGTATAATTTATATTAGCTCTTCCTGCTATAAACTGTACTAGTTGGCATAATTTGAGCACTTACTTTGGAATTTAATTCTGCCATAAAACTAAATTCCTTTTTTAGAAAATCTATTTTTACCCTGGGCTTTTTTGTTAGTAGTTTTCTATTTCTCTAAAGATTTCATTCACAGTAATTGCTTTGTTCTTTTTCTATTCTAGTTTTACATAGCATTCTTATTTTAAATCTGTGTTAAGTGAGCTCACATTTCTTAATTCTAACTTCGGTGCATTTTTGTTTTTCACTTTTTGAGTCAACTTTATTGAAATGTAATAAATTGCATCTAGACTTATAATGTAAGGATAGAGAATAGTCTCTGCTCAGGCTTCCTCTCCCAGAGACCAGCAAGAATCCATACTGAGACGTTGTGAGCTCCTACCCAAAAGACATCCAGGATCTTTCACTTCAGAAGTGAGCTAACACCAAAGATTTATTGGCATGACACATCCTGCTCTCTGCCTCATGCCTGGAAATCAGAAAGCCTGGTGGCTGAATCTTGCTGTGAAACCCAGCCCATACCCCTGAAGGCTATGAGAACAGACTCCTATGCATTGGGTTCCTGGAAATGGGCTCTGACTCCTCTCCCAAGGCATCCCATCATGCTGTCTCATTTGTGTGCATTTGAATTTGCCTCAGCTTCCTTACCATCCTGTTGCCCTTCTCTCTGACTGACATGGCTTTAATTACTGTTATAGACACACTATTCTCCAGTAATCTGTCTCAGTGACTTTTAGAACCTCCCATCCAAAACATTGTGCTGAACTGAAGCTTGATGAGCATATAACCATATATTTAACACGACGAAGAGGGAATGAAGCATTTCTACAGTCAGAAAAGCACCAGTATTCTGGTTGGCAACCATTCATCTCCGCCTCTGCTCAATGCAGCCTTGGTTTACTTCATTTTTAATGAAAAATCACAAATAAAATGAACCACATAGCCTGCCACAGAGGGCCTCTGGAAGGCTCTACCCTGCAGGGTATCAAAGCATTTGCTTTGACTTATGGCCGACCTTTAGGCAGAGTGCAGGGAATCTTATGAAAGAAGTAGGAGATAGTAAGACCTGGAGAGGACAGGCGCTTTACAACAGAGCAACAGAACCAAAAAAATCTGGGCACAGGGGCCTTTTCTAAGACTGATACTCCAACCAAGGACCATTCATGGAGATAACCTAGAACCCCTGCACAGATGTAGCCCATGGCAGTTCAGTGTCCAAGTGGGTTCCATTGTAATGGGAACAGGGACTGTCTCAGACATGAACTGTTTGGACTGCTCTTTAATTACCTTCCCATGAGGAGAGGTGAGCAGCCTTACCAGGATGCAGAGGAAGACAATGCAGCCAGTCCTGATGAGACCTGATAGACTAAGATCAGAAGGAAGGGGAGAAAGATCTCCCCATCAGTGGTCTGGGGGAGTGGCATGGGTGGAAAAAGTTGAGGGAGGGTGGGATTGGTAGGGGAAGGGGGAGGGAGCTACAGAGTGGATACAAAGTGAAAAAATTGTAATTAATAAAAATTAAAATTAAAAGAAAAAAAACAAAAAAAGAACCACATAAAATCAGATGTCGCAGATTCAGTAAAAGAAGGCATTTCAGTGACTCACCCACATATTGTATGTATTGATGGTTGATTACTTCATGTTGGTGACTAGTATCTTTCCCACTACCCACTAGACCAGTGGTTCTCAACTTTCCATTAGCTACCACCCTTCAATACCATTTCTCATGTCATGGTGACCTCCAACCATGAAATTATTTTCATTGCTACTTTTATGAATTGTAATATGAATATCTGATATGCAGGGATCCTGCTATGTGACCCCTGTGAAAGAGTCATTCGGGCCATAGGTTATCAACCACTGCACTGCAATATATTTATACATCCATCAAATGCTAAATATTTGTGTGAACTGTCACAGGTGTTAGTGTCCGATTGCTCTTAGACAGACAGACACACACCAGGAAACATCATGGACTTATTATTGGAAAGCTCTGGGATCAGAAGTCCAATACCTTATGTGCTGCAGACCTAGGTTCAGATGCTGCCTTCTCCAGCTTCCAGAGGCTGCTAAACATCCTAGTGTAGAGGGCACATTTCCTCAGAGTGGAGCTTTCCTGCCTCCCTTTCATGCCTATAAAGACAACTTTCTTAGATTTGTCTAACCAGGATTACTCTGTGTAATCTCAGAGAGTTGATTATATCATAGCTATAAAGCCCTGTTATCCAAGTAATCTCACATTCAGAGGTTTTGAGGATGAGGACAAAGAAACCTTTCTGGAACCATTTTTTTTCTCCCATTACACAAGAAAAAGGATATTGTGAATGAAATTGTGAGCATTGGTGAAAAATCTTAAATATATATATGCCAATGGTTGAGTTGGATGAGAATTGTGTATATATATGTATGTATATATGTTTATATGTGTATATATATGTACATATATATACATATATATATGCATATATATATGTATATGTGTCTATATACACACACACACATATATAAGCCAATGGTTGAGTTGGATGGGAATTGTGTACTTAGCTTAATGAGAAAAAGGCAGACTGTTTTCTGAATTGACTGTGCCATGTCATTTCCTGACTGATACTATATGATACTTCATGTAATGCATGTCTTTTTTAATTTATTATTTTTATGTTAATTACAGTTTATTTACTTTGTATCCCAGCTGTAGCTCCCTCCCTCATTCCCTCCCAATCCCACCCTCCCTCCCTCATCTCCTTCCTGTTCCTCTCTAAGTCCACTGATAGAAGAGGTCCTCCTCCACTTCCATCTGATCCTAGTTTATCATGTCTCTTCAGGGCTGGCTACAATGTCCTCTTCTGTGGCCTAGAAAGGGTGCTCCTCCATTGGAGGTGGGGGGAGGTCAAAGAGCCAGCCCCAGAGTTCATGTCAGAGACAGTCCCTGTTCCCCTAACTAAGGAACCCACTTGGATACTGAGCTGCATTGGGCTACATCTGGGCAAGAGTTTTAGGTTATATCCATTCATGGTCCTTGGTTGAAGAATCAGTCTCAGAAAAGACCCCTGTGTCCAGATATATTTGGTCATTGTGGAGCCCCTGTCCTCTCCAGGTCTTACTAACTTCCCTTTCTTTCATATGATTCCCTGAACTCTGCCCAAGGTTTGGTTATGAGTTACAGCATCGGTTTTGATACACTGCTAGGAAGAGTCTTTCAGAGGCCCTTTGTGGTAGGCTCCTGTCCTGTTTCTTGTTTTCTCCTACTTCTAATGTCCATCCCATTTGTCTTTCTAAGTGAGGATTGATCATTTTACCCTGGGTCCTCTTTCTTGTTTATCTACTTTAGGTGTACAGGTTTTAGTATGTTTATCCTATCTTATAGATCTAGTATTCACTAATAAGTGAGTATATGCCATGTGTGTCTTTCTGCTTCTGAGATACCTCACTCAGGATGACCTTTTCTTGGTCCCACCATTTACCTGCAAATTTCATGATTTCCTTGTTTTTAATTGCTGAGTAGTATTCCATTGTGTAAAAGTACTACAATTTTTGTATCCATTCCTCTACTGAGGGACATCTGGGTTGTTTTCAGGTTCTGGCTATTGCAAATAAAGCTGCTACAAACACCACGACTGAGCAAATGTCCTTGTTGTGTACTTGAACACCTTTTGGATATATGCCTAGGAGTAGTATAGCTGGATCTTCAGGAAACACTATTCCTAATTGTCTGAGTAAGCACCAGATTGATTTCCAAAGTGGTTGTGCAAGTTTACATTCCCACCAGCAATGGAGGAGGGTTCCCTTTTCTCCACAACCTCTCCAGCATGTGTTCTCACTTGAGTTTTTGATCTTGGCCATTTTGATGGGTGTCAGGTGAAATCTCAGGGTTGTTTTGATTTGCATCTCTCTCATGGCTAAGGACCTTGAGCATTTCTTTAAGTGTTTCCCTGCCATTCTGTATTCCTCCACAGAGAATTCTCTGCTTAGCTCTGTAACCCATTTTTTAATTGGATTGTTTGATTTGTTGCTTTTTAACTTCTGTAGTTCTTTGTATCTTCCGGGTATCAGCCTCTGTCAGGGTAATGCATGTCTTGTTAGCATTGCCAAGCCTTCACATTTTACTTGCTATGTAGAAAATATATCACAATTGTATATTTAATTTGTATTTGTTTCCATGATGACTAGCAAGCTGAACACTCTTTTCATGTAACTGATCACACATGTAACATTTATTGTGTAATAAATATATATTCAAATTCTTGCCCATTACAATAGATTTGTCCATTTTTTTGTAGGTACTTATGAGTTTCCACAGACATGCTCAATATGGTCTGTAAGTCACTGGTTTTCCTTTTGAGTTTCTAAAGCAGACATCTTTTCTATGAATAGAAATGATTGCATTTGAAGTAATCAAATCATTGGGTGTAGGCCTGTGATGCGCATTTAGTTCTTTCTTAAAAATGGGCTGAGATAAAGGTCAAAATTGGTTTCTTTCTGTGGGAAAATCAAGTTTCTTACATGTCCTATGTGGCTATGACCTGGAAACCTATCTGCAGTAGTGAGGAAATGAAGAAAAAAAACAGACCCACTAATATGTGTACAGAAAAGCTGGGTCAGCAGGGGTTTGCACACTGACAACAGAAGTGTGTGTAAATAACATAGAACTTTAGCACAAAGACGTGGGAGGGGGTGAGAGGGTGGTGTTAGGGGTAACTAGTGCCGGGGGGAGGGCCTTGTGTGACAGGAGTCTCAAGTTGCAGTCTTGGGGAGTTAGGATCTTCAGTTGCTTTTTGCACACTGCTCAATGTAGTTGTAAACAGTACTGTTTACTCAAACTGTCAACAGGTCCCAATTGCTGGGCCCCTCAGAAGAGAATGTGAGAATGTGTTCTCCTATGATCCCATAATCCTTTAAGAATATATTGCTTATTATTTTTCCAATAATGTTGTATTGCCTTGCCCTAGTCATGAACAGCAAGGCATTCCTTCCCTCAAGTCAGTGTCCTCAGCGCTTCAATCACTGACTTCCTGACACGGAGTCTTTTTAATTCGTAGACCTCTCCTCACAGCTGAACATCCTCTCGTGTGTTGAGAAGGGACTATTGCCTTCCCACTCGCAAGCATTGCTCTGCACGTTGGTCCTTAACTCTTTTGACTTATCTCTAATCCCTCACTTTGCCAGGGTCCATTTCCACGTGGTTGGTAAATGAGAGTTTGGAAGCCAGGTTCTTTATGTGGCCTGGAGCGTGATTGTCCCTCCCTTTCTTTTCTTACAGAGTGAAGAATGTTCTCCTTTTCTGTCTGTTTCTGTAATAAATGTTTTAGACAGAAAAACTTGAGCAAGAGAGAGTTTATTTGGCCTATACACTTAGATCACAAAATTGAGAGAAAGCAGGGCAGAAACTCAACACAGGAACCTGGAGCCAAAAAACATAAAGGGCAGCTGCTTACTGGAAAGCTGTGCCCCTCACAAGTTCATTCACAGGGTCAGGTTTAGCCAACTTTCTTCTGAAGCCCACAACCACCTGCCTAGGGTTGGCGCTGCCCAGTGTGTGCTGGGCCTCCTGCATCAATTAATAATCTAGATAACCCCAATATGCACACAGGCTAACCCTGATCTAGGCAATTCCTAAAAAGAGTTTTCCTCTCAGATAACTATAGACCATGTCAAATTGTCAGATCTAAGGAGGGACAGTGAGTTTCTTTTATATTGTTTTACTTTTCTCTTTCTTTTTAATTTCTTCATGCTGTAAATTAGAAGGTTCTAACTTGTAGCTAGGTAGGCTCAACAATTTAAAGAGGAATTATTGGATGCAGCTTCAGGAAGTACTCTTTAGATGAATGAACATAGCTGCTGAGCACTCCAGATATACACCTGTGTCTACTTAAAAAAATGTCACGCAGGTATGGGGGCGGGAACTCCAACAGCCACTGGAGTTATTGCCTCATTAAAACATGAGGAAATCTTGAGAATGGAAAACATGCACGGAAGGTAACAAAACAAAACAAAATAAAATATAAAAAGAAGGAGAGGATCCTGATTCCTGTTGATAGCACAAAACCATTTGACCAGCTTTACAACATACAGCTTTCAAATATGAACGTCAGTTACTTGTTACATAATTCAGACAGGAAAGAATAAAACTGCACTTATTTACAGTAACCCTTTAGAGGGATGGTTGTGCTTGCTGCTGTACAGGCTGTTGAATTATTGGCCCCATATGAGCCCCATATGAGCTTGCTCCCACTGAGCTGCAGCCGCCTCCTCAGCTATTATTAGGTATCCACCCAGGAAAAGTGAGTCTTTTAAAAAATACATTTACTTTTTAGCGTTTTAAGTCTTTGAGAATTCCTCATTATATTTTGATCATATTCACTCACTCCTCAATCTCCTCCCAGATCCAGCTCCCCATCTTACCCTGGGAGGAACAGGATAGTGCGTACTGTTGACACTCTTGCTTCTGTAATTTGGGGGTTCAGGGCTAGACCGTCACATTCCACTCACATTCCCCACCCTAGTTTAACAAACTGCTAATGTCCATACTTGGTGAGCCATGGAGCGTTAAGTCCATTCCTCTTAGCAGCAGAAAAGATCTGAACGGACAGCCAGGCCTCATTTGTTGTTAGCTAATGAACAGACTGACTTATTGAGACAGTGGTAAGATTCCTTACACATCTAAAATGCCTTCATTCTGTTCTCATGCTCTGCCACCATTTTCGGTGTCTGTGGAACTCAAGGTGAAGAACACTTGACTGTGCAGACATGAATGTTCTCCTCTAGGACACAGGGTTGATAGGGGGTGTCTACACAAGTCTGACTTCAAATCCAGTGGGAAGCTGTTTTCTCTTAGGGAAACATATAGTACCTTTTAGATTTTCTTTATATTTTAGAATCTTTCCAAGGATGTGTTTGTATGTGACAAATTTTGTTTTGGTTTAGTTTCTTCATTGGCCCAGATACTCAGCGACAGGTGTTCAGAAGCTCCATGTGGCTCTACAGTGTGGAGACAATGTCTCCCTAGTTCTTAGAAAGTCTTCCCGCCTCCATTTTTATTGCTCTCTAAATCTAGTTGTAAGATGTTGGATCTTTGGATTCATCCTAAAGTCCTGTGATTTTTTTTTATGTTTTGTCTTAGCATTTCTTTCACCAGATTAACAAAAAATTAAATACAGGGGTTGTTCCTTTTTAAATTTAACAGTTACATTTTTTTAATAATCTGGCAACCCTTTCAATATCTTAGATGATTTTCACAACTTCTAACCCTGCTGTGGTGGGCTAAAATATATTCTAACATAGTATGTAAATATTAATTAAAGGTACTGCTGGTGCTCTTTATGTGAAGCACCTTCTATTTCTTGTTACCTTGAGAAAACTTATAAAAATCTTTTTGATTTGTTTATAAATCTTTCATAATTCTAAATTGTGGTGAGCATTTTATGACTGTTATTTATTGGTTAGAATAATTGAGGATTAGCTGGCCAGGCAGGTGTTTCCTGCTGATACAGAGTGGATTTCCTCCTCATACCTTAGAGTCTATCTCCTTAGCAGGTTGTCCAGTCAAAAGAATTAGTAGTGTGAGTGGTACATGGCATTCAGACACTGGGCCCCAAATTAAAGAAGGAGGAGAGTCATAGAACCCACACTTAAAGGTCATCCCTCACCTTGGGTGGCTGTTTAGGATAACTTTTCATTTTTTTTCAAATATTTTATTTTTATTGTTTAATATTGATTACAGGTTATTTACTTTGTATCCCACTCCCTTATTCCCTCCCTCATCTCCTCCCTACCCGTCTCTAAGACCGCTGATAGGGGAGGTCCCCCTACCCTTCCATCTGACCATAATTTATCAGGTCTCATCAGGACTGGCTGCAATGTCCTCCTCTGTGGCCTATCAAAGCTGTTCTTCCTTCGAGTGGGGGTGGTCAAAGACCCCACCACTGAGTTCATATAAGAGACAGTCCCTGTTCCCCTTACTAGGGAACCTACTTGGATGCTGAGCTGCCATTGGCTATGTCTGAGCAGGGGTTCTAGGTTATATCCATTCATGGTCCTTGATCAGTCTCAGAAAAGACCACTGTGCCCAGATATATTTGGTCCTTGTGGACTCCTGTCCTCTCCAGGTCTTACTAACTCCCCCTTCTTTCATGTGTTTTCCTGCACTCTGCCCAAGTTTTGGTTATGAGACTCAGCATCTGCTTTGATACACTGCTAGATAGAGTCTTTCAGAGACCCTCTACGGTCAGGTTCTTGTGCTGTTTCTTGTTTTCTCCTACTTCTAATGTGCATCCCATTTGTCTTTCTAAGTGAGGATTATCAACTTACTCTGGAACCTCCTTCCTGTTTATCTTCTTTAGGTGTACAGATTTTAGTATGTTTAACCTAGCTTATAGGTCTAGTATCCACTAATAAGTGAGTATATACCATGTGTGTCTTTCTGCTTCTGGGATACCTCACTCAGGATTATCTTTTCTTGGTCCCACCATTTACCTGCAAATTTCATGATTTCCTTGTTTTTAATTGCTGAGTAGTATTCCATTGTGTAAAAGTACTACAATTTCTGTATCCATTCCTCCATTGAGGGACAACTGGGTTGTTTCCAGGTTCTGGCTATTATGAATAAAGCTGCTACAAACACCAGGACTGAGCAAATGTCCTTGTTTTGTACTTGAACACCTTTTGGATATATGCCTAGGAGTAGTATAGCTGGATCTTCAAGAGGCACTATTCCTAATTGTCTGAGAAAGCACCAGATTGATTTCCAAAGTGGTTGTGCAAGTTTACATTCCCACCAGCAATAGAGGAGGGTTCCCCTTTCTCCACAACCTCTCCAGCATGTGTTGTCACTTGAGTTTTTTATCTTGGCCATTCTGATGGGTGTCAGGTGAAATCTCAGGGTTGTTTTGATTTGCATCACCCTGATGGCTAAGGACGTTGAGCATTTCTTTAAGTGTTTCTCTGCCATTCTATATTCCTGTACAGAGAATTCTCTGTTAAGCTTTTAACCCATTTTTTAATTGGATTGTTTGATTTGTTGCTTTTTAACTTCTTTAGTTCTTTCTATAAAGTACCTTGGTGTGACTCTAATCAAGTAAGTGAAAGACCTGTTTAAAAAAAACTTCAAGTCTCTGATGAATGAAATTGAAGAAGATATCAGAAGATGGAAATATCTCCTCTGCTCATGGATTGGTAGGAGTAACATAGTGAAAATAGCCATTCTGCCGAAAGAAATCTAGAATTCAATGCGATTCCCATCAAAATACCAACACAGTTCTTTACAGACCTTGAAAGAAAAATTCTCAACTTCATATGGAAAAACAAAAAAACCCAGAATTTCCAAAACAATCCTATACAACAACAGATCGTCTGGAGTATCTCCATCCCTGATCTCAAGAGCAATAGTAATAAAACTGCATGATATTGGTATGGAAACAGAATAGTGGATCATTAGAACTGAATAGAAGACCCAGAAATAAACCCACACACCTATGGATACTTGATTTTGACAAAAATGCCAAAACCATTCAATGGAAAAAGACAGCATCTTCAACAAATGGTCCTAGTCTAACTGGTTGTCTACATGCAGGAAAATGAAAATAGACCCATATTTATCACCCTGCACAAAATTAAAGTCTAAGTGGATCAAAGACCTCAACATAAAACCAGACACACTAAATCGGTTAGAAGAAAAAGTGGGAAAGAGCCTAGAACTCATTGGCACAGGACACAACTTCCTGAACAGAACACCAACAGCACAGGCTCTAAGATCAACAATCAATAAAGGGGACCCCATGAAACTGAAAAGCTTCTGTAAAGCAAAGGACACTGTCCTCAGAACAAAATGACAGCCTACAGACTGGGAAAGGATCTTCACCAATTTTTCAGTTTTGACTGATAGTTAATATCATTGATTTAGCACAATGAACAGGACAGCTGGAGGGACAAAGGTGTGCCCGCAAGAGCAGCTATTCTGTAGTGACGTGCAGTGAATTGCCAGTATTTGTTTTTTGTTTTTATTTTTTAATTTTTTTCTTTTTTATTGATATCTCTTAACTCCTGGTTAACAGTGAAGTCGGTCTTTCTGGGGTTCCATTGGGGTACTTTCTGCAGCCATGTTTGTGCAATTAAACTACTTCCCGTTACAATACTGATGATTCTCCTTGTACATTGGATTTCAGTCCTATAGCCACCCCCCTTGCCTGGAAATCTATAAAACAGTTTCCCATAAACTTTTTAAAGTAATTCAATTATTGAAACCAATTATATAACTTAAAATAAAAGCTTTTAGAAGCCTGTCAACTACTTTGATAAGTACAGTATTTGAAAGAATATCTTCTCTTTTTAGTTTAGTTAAATGATAATTCTCTAAAACGTGTTTGCTTTTTGGAAAAGGGAAGGTACATTTAATTTAACATAATTGATATCTCTATTCACACAATGTTTCCTCAGTTTTTTTTTTTTGTATTTTTCTTTCCCTAAGAAGTAGGCTTTGCTTATCATGATAAATTCTGAAATTAAAAACACTCATTAAATCTTTCTTATGAAACACACCTGAAAATAGGTGAGCAGGAGTTGATACCTAACTCTTGCAAGGAAGTCACTAGGGAACTTAAGATGCTGGCATCTCTGGTCAGCCAATGATTTAAATCTATGAACATAAGCTCCATGTTGCTCTGATACTCTTTTCCTTAAGCCTCCAGTATTTGTAGTAACCTCTCCTTCTGAGATCACTATTCTAAAGCAAATCAATTCTGCTACCTCTTTGGTTTGTCCAGTCACCTTCTTTCACCCCTGCATTCAGCCTCCCCTTTAACCCTGTCACAGCACACCTCTCCCTCTGTGCACTCATGTGATCTTAAAGTTCATAGACATTTGAGTGGCCCTGTTCTCTTTTTGGTACGGTCTGCGATGCTAATAATATGGAACTAATTTTTTAATATTTTCATTGTAGATACCCATTTTCATCATTCACTGCTTTCTTTTGGCTGAAAATGGAAGATCAGATCTGCCCATGCTGGTGATGGGAAACTGAAAGTTTCCTTGAGAGTTACAAATGAATTCTAATACTTTTCATTGGCCACAATTAGGCTATCCCATTATCATGATTCATGTCCAGAACACATCACTGTACACCTGCTTTAGGTGAAGACTGAGATCATGAGTAGAAAGAAGGTCATCATACTTACCTGTCTTGATGCCAACATCTATCGCTCCTCTTTCATCACAGCATAGGTAGCCATTCTTTCCTCAGTGTATTGTCCAGGGTTCCAGTACTTCTTCACTTGGATCTGTCACTGGTATACCCATAAGGAAGACCATTATCTCTTTGTAACCCCGTTTGCCTAGTTATCTTAAGCATATTCAAACATGTCCTATATTAGAACAAATAAGTTTCTGTGTCCCTATGTGCTTAGCTCTCCCCTAAGTATTTCATTTCCTTTCCCTTTGACTCTAATTGGTTACATTGCTTGACTCACTGTCTTTATGCTTTTAGGCCTTCATAGATAGGCCTTCAGCTCACCAATAAATACTCTTCTATGCTTCCAACAAAACCACTAAACTAATAAGGGCACCTGGAATTACTGCTGGTAGATCAAGTCCTTTATTTTTCTTCTTTACTTCCACAGGACTTGGGATTGTCAATCTTTCTTTCTTTTAAGATCAGCTGATTCAGTCCCTTCATATAATCATTTTACTTTGTAACAATTTTTGGAGGCAGAGTCTTACTTAGCAGAGGCTGGCCTCAAACTCTCTAGGTAGCAGAGGATAACCTGAAATTTCTGATTGTTTTTTTTTTTTTTTCACCCTTACTCTGTTCTACTCATATTCCTCCACATGCTGGGATTGCAGGCTGTGTCACCATGTTCAGCCTATGCTATGTCAGGCACTTGCAAATGTGCTAGGCAAGTGCCCTACAATTGTGTCTTTGTCCTAGGAACCATGTTACTTTCCATGGTCATTTTCTTGTTGCTGTTGCTTTGTTTCAATCAGAAACAAACAAACAAAACTCAAAGGAATAAACAGAGGCTAATCTCTCTCTGTTTATACCTCTGATTTTACAGACTGGTTTTCTTTATCAGTTTTCTAAAACTTGTTCATACATTGTGCTCTACAATTTTGGGTTCCTACCTATTCTCCCAGTTTTAAAAACCTTTATAAGATATTAACTTGTCAGCAGCAATGTCCTCCTTCCCTACTATACCCTACTTAAATGGCCTTCTAACCCTTCAGGTTCCTGTGTACTAGGTTCAGGAAAGTTGAAGTCTTTCTTGCCCTTACAGCTAAGGGTCCATGAACAAAGGAGCCTGTCTATAAAGTCATTTCTCTAACATGCAGAATGGAGCCTGCATATTATAAGCATAAATTTTTTTTTTTTGTTTAAAGGAAACAGTGTGTCCTGTCCTGGCTCAAGGCACAACTCTGCCATCCAAGTGCTTAGCAAAGGCTGGAGTGGAGCTCTACATTTTCCTCACAACACTAGTCGCACTGACCCTAATTTCTCATTTTATATTTTCTGCAATATTCTGGTGACCTCCCAGGCCCTTCTGTTTTCACTTCCACAGTTCCATTCTTCATATTGCTAGAGTCATCATTCTAAAATCCAAGTATATTTGTGTCCTTTTCGCCTTAATTTTTTCCAGTGGTTGTACATGTCTTCAGTTAGAGTTCGAACAGCATAATAGAGAGGCATTGAATGGCCTTTGCTCACGCTTCCCTTCTACCCATGTCTCACTGATTGTTTTCCTCATAACAATCCTGTATTGGAGCTTGCCACACCAGCTAATCTTACTTCTCAGTAACTTGTTTTGTTCTCTTCCCCTTCAGGACATTGCTTGTGGCTCTCTGCCTGGAATATCAAAACCTTTTTCCAAGTCACAGCTTGGTGTTCATGCTTTATGCCTTTCACTGGTTCTTCTCATCCTCCAGCCTGGAATGAGATCCTTCCTTAAATGCACGGTGGCTCCTTGTTCCTGCCCTCCACACCTTTCACATGGTGATTTACTCCAACTGACACTTTAGATATTGAAAGATAAGTTTCTTCACTGTGAAAAGGGAATATTACTTTTGTCTGTTTCTTCCTTTCTAGCGGAGTGTTCCACAAGTACACACGGAATGAATTAATCCCATCCCTCTTGGCTTTTGTTCTCTGTACAGTCCGATTCGTACTGATGAAACATCCACTGTTTTGGATTAATTTCTTGCATTTCACTCTCACTTTCCACATAAGCCAGGGTCACGGAAGATTTGCTTAATGCAGGAAATGAATAGAGTAAATGTGTACATAGATTGCATGCCATGGTAATTAAATCATTAGTGACGAACACTGGCACAGAGCATAGAGCACGTTAACATATGTTTTTATTTGTCAGAAGCAATAAGTAAAGATGAAACCTAGTAATTATAAGCTGCATAAAAATGAGTTTTCTGGGTGGTCTTCCATAAGTCTTGAGGAAAAGGGAACAAAAGGCAAACATTTGCCAGTATTCTCCAGATTTCTGCAGTGACTGTGCTGAGAACTGCATCTCAGTGCCCTGCATGAGTTCTAAGAATTAAGCCAGTAGTGCTCTCATACATGCAGTGGTACTCTTTCCATTACTCACATGCCACAGTCCTCTCATGCTTTCCTAAGACTCTCTTTCATAGTCATCGATTTCTTTCCAGCTCCTGAAGTGGAAGTTTCTGGTTTCGTTGAAGACCCAGTTTTCTCAGGTGATGTTTTGCTGCAGGCTGGCTTGTGAGAAGGGTCACGATGTCTTGCTGGACACTGGATTGTGAGAGAGCATGTGATGTTTTGCTGTGAGCTTTCCCATGCCAGGGGTGTGACTTTGGCCAGCTGAAAAAGCCTGTGGGTGGACTTTGAGGAGAGAAGATATATAGAAGCCTATGGACAGTGAAGCATCACTTTTTGGATTGACATAGCTGTTCTGATCTTTGTGCTTCAACACTTGACTTTGCAGAAAGAAAATTTCTCAGGGGAATCCCACTGAGTCTTGTGGCTTTCTCTGACTTGTCCTGATCTTCTGAAACATGCTGATTCCTATTGCTGCTTGGTGGTGACCTTTGGACCAGACTGCTGGCATCCTGATGACTGAGTCTGGTAATCCTCTAAGGACCCATCTATCCAAATCAGCAGAAAGCAGATAAAAGAAGTCTACAGCCCTTTTCCCTACTAATCTCCCGCCTAAGGTTGGGAGGGAGATAAAGTTGTTTGAGAACCATAAATAAAGTAGGTTTGGTAAAAAATCTAAGTCTACAAGCTCCACTTGACCCTGCCCTATTAATAATGACACTAAAGTTGGGAGATGTTAGTCAAAAATTAGGAATAGCCAAGATCAAAAACTCAAGTGACAACACATGCTGGAGAGGTTGTGGAGAAAGGGGAACCCTTCTCCACTGCTGGTGGGAATGTAAATTTGTACAACCACTCTGGAAATCAATCTGGCGCTTTCTCAGACAACTAGGAATAGTGCTTCCTCAAGATCCAGCCATACCGCTTCTAGGCATATATCCAAAAGAGGCTCAAGTGCACAAAAAGGACATTTGCTCAATCATGTTTGTAGCAGCTTTATTTGTAATAGCCAGAAGCTGGAAACAGCCCAGATGCCCCTCAACTGAAGAATGGATGCAGAAATTGTGGTATATCTACATAATGGAGTATTACTCAGCAATGAAAAATAAGGAAATCATGAAATTTTCAGGTAAATAGTGGGACCTGGAAAGGATCATCCTGAGTGAGTTGTCCCAGAAGCAAAAAGACACACATGGTATATACTCACTCATATAAACATACAACATAGGATAAACCCACTAAAATCGGTTCATCTAAATAAACTAAGCAAAAGAGAGGACCCTAACTAAAACGCTCAATCCCCATCCTGAAAGGCAAAGAGGATGGACATCAGAAGAAGAAGAAAACAAGAAACAACCTAGGAACCTGCTACAGAGGGCCTCTGAAAGCCAGAAGAAGAAAACAGGAAACAACCTAGGAACCTGCCACAGAGGGCCTCTGAAAGCCTCTGCCCTGCAGACTATCAAAGCAGATGCTGAGCCTGATGGCCAACTGACGGGCAGAGTGAATGGAATTTTATGTAAGAAGTGGGAAATAGCAAGAGCTGGAGAGGACAGGGTCTCCACAAGGAGAGCAACAGAACCAGAAAATTTGAATACAGGGAACTTCCCAGAAACTCATACTCCAACCAAGGACTATTCATGGAGATAACCTAGAACCCCTGCACAGATGTAGCCCATGGCAGTTCAGTGTCCAAGTGGGTTACATAGTAAAGGGAAGAGGGACTGCCTCTGACATAATCTGATTGGCCTACTCTTTGATCACCTCCCCCTGAGGGGGGAACAGCCTTACCAGGCCACAGAAGAAGACAATGCAGCCACTCCTGATGTGATCTGATAGACTAAGATCAGAAGGAAGGAGAGGAGGACCTCCCCTATCAGTGGACTTGGGGAGGAGCATGCATGCAGAAAGGAGAGGAAGGGTGGGATCAAGAGGGAGAAGAGAAGGGCTTATGGGGGGATACAAAATGAACAAAGTGTAATTAATAATAATAATAATAATGTTATAAAAGAAAGAAAATGAAGGAGAAAAAAATTAGGAATATTTTATTCATGTCATTTTAACATTTTTTTGTAAACTGTGAAACTATTTTCTGTGAAATACCAAATTACAAGTGGTGCTTTTGTGATGCATAAAAAACACAAAATACTTAGTGCTGACATTTTTCTCTTACATTGAAATCAACAAGCCTGCCTCAAGGACATCCTTTGTTTGGTCTGTAAGTGTTTGCTATAGGGAACAGAGTTCTCATTTTTTCTCATATGCAGAAAACAGAAGTTCACTATATTGATTTCCATTAAGCCAAAATCTGCTTATGAATGTAGTGGACTAGGCAACTGATCTGACACAGCACCTTCTTAGTGAATGAAATATCCATCCTCCACCTAGGATATTTTAAACAATGAATCAGATAATATTCATTTTAAAATGAAAGGAATATAATGCATGTGTTTCTTGTGGGTGATAGGAAGATATTATCCATTTGAAATATGCAAGAGCAGTAAAGGAGCTGGTAGAACATGAGAACTCATGTCTAAAATACTCAGACAGTCTATATTCAAGAAAATCAAGAGCACTATTTGTAAGACCTGATGGAAAGAGTTCAGGGTACAGTAATCTAGAAACAGTCTAGTTTTGACTAGCCCTGATCCTATTTCTTTGACAGGGGCATGTCCCCATCTGGATCTCTAAAACAGGGCTGATAAGATGGCTCAGCAGATACAACCCATGCTGGAAGGAGATAACTGGCTCCCAAACACCATACATGTGCCATGGCCAGTGTGACCTCTGCAGTCAGTACATATCAAAAACACACGCACTTATACGCAGACACACAGACACAGAAACAGACACAGGCACAAACAGTAATAATAAGTAGACAATTAAAACTCTTAACTGTGTTTCACTGACTGTTACTGTGGCTTTGAGAATTACCCAAGGGATGGTGAGTTGTAGGGTGTAAACTCCATTTATTCAAGGCAAAGTTTCCTCCTAGTCTGTCCCATGATTTAACAAGTTCTGGCTCCACACAGTATAAATCAAACATGACACCTCTTACGCAGCAGCAGTATCAAGGTGTGAGTTGGGACCCTAGAACAGTCGTAAGGGGCTTAGAAGGTTCTGTGCTGCAGACCTGAGCAGCTGCTTGGTGGTGGCGACAGCAGGTGTTAGGAAGATATGCTCTCCCTCAAATATGCTTGCCTTGCTCTCCTGTCCCCTTCCTTGTCAATAGCCAGTCAACATTTATTGATTGTGCAGAGACTCAGGGCTCACTCTTTTATTGCACGCTTACCCATCTGCCCCTTTTCTTCTTGCTCACATTGTCTCTCCAGGGTTGGCTTTTGTTTTTATACACATCTTTTGATCTGCTTCCTTTTTCTCACCATATGGCAATTCTGGTGTGTATCTCTTTTGGTTAAGAGTAGATGAGAAACAGAAGGAGAAGGTAGAGAGTCCCAAATGGAAACAAACAAAAATATTTAAAACAATTATCACAGCAATGGATGGTTTAATAAATGCTTCTCTCTCCGTCATGGTCCCAGTCACATGACCATCAAACCACTGTTTCAAAAGTGAAGAAAATTGATGTTCAGAGATATAAAATTTGCCTATAAGAAGGGTCTCCAAGTCTCTCTTAGCTGTCAACATTAAACAATTCAATTTTGCATCTTCCCTTCTGCCTTCAAGAGGGCTGCTTCTTCCAAGACACAGATGAGTCCTATAGAACAGGTCTGTGGACCACAGTGACTAGCCTTCCTTGTAGCATTTTATACTTGTAATCACACCTTTTTCATGAAGTGCCACCTGGCTTCTGTGAATTAATATTCCTTCAGATTTCTACCCTTCTATGAAACCACATTTTTTTTCTAGTTACATCACCAGCTCTCCACTGGGACCACCTGACAGACATAAAAACAGAAGTCCAGAGCTCTCCTACACAACTCATCTCTTCTCTGTCTAATCCTGCCTGATTGACAGTCAGCTTCCTGCCTTAGGACCTTCTTTCAGTTTCCAAAGGTTTCTCTCTAGTTGTAATCTATCTTTTTGAGCAGGAGATTTTATATATTACTGTTGTCTTGAGAGCTCTATTTGAACTTAGATTGAATAAAACCAAAAGCTCAAAGGGTTCCCAACAATGCTTTTCCACTTAGTTCCCTTGTCTTGAGAAACCACCTCCTCCCAGGTGTACATATCAGAAACACAGAAATAATCTTTGATTTGTTTCCCTCCATGCCTAAATGGGTTGCTGTAGGTGTAGGTTGCTTTTACTTCCTGGGTAGTAAGTCAATTCTCCTCCTGACTGACCACTCATCTTCCAGAGATAGTACTGTCATCCACAGCCTGGAATATTTGGGCAGTTTCCTAAGCAGCCTTTTCCATTCTGGTCCTCTCTATCTTGTTATTCAGGTAGTAGTCATAACAAGCTTTGAAATTGTAGACCTACCCAGCTCCTTTGACTTAGGTACTATCCAGCTCTTCTGCTGCCCCTGCCCTATTTCCTTCTCTCCTTTGCTTGTTAAGTTCTTTACAGATGCAGCGCTGCTGGTCTTCCTTCCTGTGATCCACAGTCATTCCAGTCCGGAGGCCTTTAAGCTGATTCCCACCCGTGTTGCTTCCCTTTTTCCCCTGCAACATTTATACCTGCATCGTACATCTTCCAGATGTCACTTTCTTCAATAATCCAATCTAAACGGGGTCATCGTTCATCTCTTTCTAGTTTGGATCATATTAATTTCCTTCATAGAATTTATCACAACCTGAGTTTTAACAGTCATACATTCAGCCAGTGAAGAGTGTTCGAAACAGGAGCAGTCCCTACAGGATTTGCCTTCCACGTTTTCTAGAAAGGGGCCCAGTGCTGTGTTGGCACCAGCCTTCCACATTTTCTAGAAGGGGCCCAGTGCTGTGTCGGCACCAGCCTTCCACATTTTCTAGAAAGGTCCCAGTGCTGTGTTGGCACCAGCCTTCCACGTTTTCTAGAAAGGTCCCAGTGCTGTGTTGGCACCAGCCTTCCACGTTTTCTAGAAGGGGCCCAGTGCTGTGTTGACACCAGTACCTATGTACAGCGTGAATGTCAAGCCAGAAGAAACCCTGGGTGAAGTTTGGATATCTGGTATCAATTACGGGGTAGGTCTGAGAAAAGAGAAGGTGACGTAGGGAGAAAAATTAGAAAAGAGATGAAAGAATTATGGTTATGGGCAACCTGGGAGCTAAAGAAAAAAGCCAAAGTATCAAAGAAGTGAAGCTTGGGCATATTTTATTATTCTAGAACATTTGACCACATGTTTAAGAGTAGATGGAAAACATCACTCTGAAATAATGCCAACAATACTGCTTAAAATCAATTTAATCAGGTTGTTCAATCCAAGATGCACATTCAATTTAGATTAAGGTAGATTAGAATTAGGGGAACTCCCTGGGACAGACTTGGAGGAAATGCGACCAGTTAGATCATTCCCTGTCTCCAGATGGGGATCTGCTTTAAGTTACATGTATAGGTGCAGGACAATGAAGGAGTGATGGGTGTTTATGGCTGGCCCTGGGGATGACTAGATCATAGATAACACCAGTCTGCACAACCAGGACATTTGGAGATTGATTCAGGCTAAATGACCAAAAGTGGATTGGTTATTTCTCAAGATCTCAACATCAGTAAATGCACTAGGTAGGAGAACCAGCTAGTGGCCCTTTACAAAGAAAATTTAATGAACATTCAATTGTGGGAGGAGGTAGTGGAGATAGAGAAGGGATTCTGGAAAACATGCGCTTACTCAACAAGAAAAGCAGGAAGAGACAGGTTTTTTTTTTAAATTTTTGCAGCATGTATTATTGAGGACATAAACCAGCTACCACTTTAGGATCAAAAACAAGACTGAGAAGAAGGCAAGGGCAAGGGGACTTAGAGAGAGAGAGAAGACTCATTACCAGAAGCCAGCCCTAGATCATGCTTATTTTAGACCTCCATAAAGGACATCAGCCAATTTAAGTTTGACTTTCATTTTCTCATGTGGAAAACATGTTAGCCATTGTTATGCCCAATACAACTGTTGCCAAATACAACTCGGGGGAAAACCATACCAGGAAGGTTTTGTTCTTATAGCAAACTTGAGACTATGGCTAGATGATTAACACCCAACCCACACATACTTGTAGCGCTTGGATCGCTGGGACAAGCAAAAGCTATCACTGGCAGCCTCCTCTCTCATTGGTTTAAGCTCGAATGAGTTACAATGGGACAAACAATGATAACTATATTTCTATTAATTGTCAGTAACGAAGAACTTAAATTCAACCTTCTACCAAGATGCTTTTTGTTTTATTTCTTTATTGTTAGTGAAGAAAAAGAAACACAAAGAAATAAAGAAGTTGGATTGCATATACCAATTAATTCAACATTCAGTAAGCATATAAAATCTACCATTGGCTAATTTTAACATGAGTAATGTTAATTATAGTAACAACAATACTTTTCTGGCTGTTGGTAATTTCTTACCACAGTCACCATAATTCTACACTTATGCTACCCCAAACCAGTTCTAATTGTCAAACTACATTAAAATGATGGGGACATGCACATGTAACATAACTGAGTATTTAATATGCTCATCACTAATTTATCATATCAGAGGAAGACAGATATTTCTTTTAAAGTTTAAATGATAAGAAAGGTCTTGTTCTTCCTTTTTTTCCCCATAGCTATGCAAAGCAGTGTTTCTCCACTAGAGACTTAAATCTTTTGAAGACCTAGTAAAGGACTGATGGTTTTCTATGATCTCCCTTATTCATGGCTGAGTTTCGATCTGTAAAACAGGTCTAGATAACACAACATAGGTTAAAACAAACAAATAAACAACAAACAAACAAAAACAAAAAGTCAAAATTTTTTATCATTTCTTAATGATTACTGGGGGTGGAGATATATTTCCTTTCATGGCTCCTATAAACATGATCCTGAATATTCCTAACAAAATTCATTGGGCCAAATACTCAAATGAGAAAAAATGAATTTAGAGGAAGGGCACTTGTGAAAAGAAAAGGAATTTGTGAGGAGTGTGAAAGAACAGAGATGGTAACATATACTGGGAAGTGAATAAGATAGCCATCCATGGTTTACCCATATTGAAATGTCATAATGAAATTTATTATTATGTAGAAATAATGTATATTATATTAAGATATTTAAAAGGAGTATTTCAAGTGATAAGAGAAGTAGCTCTCTTTGCAATTTAAGCTGGAGCTGTACATAAATTTAAGGTTTATGGACTTCATGAAGAGAGGCCTCTGTGAAAGTGGATATGACTGCATCACTTCCCCAGCTGCAGAAACACGTAAACATGGTGGTCTTCTGTTCCACTCTTCCAAGTGGCACTGTCAAATCTGCTAACATAGAAAAACAAAACAACTTAAAAGCTCCCATTCAAGCTTGAGATGAGAAAATGAAGTCGTAAAAGTAGGAGTGATTAAAGATCATTTTACCATCATACACAAAACAATACAAAGCAAAAGAAAAGGGAAGTTTTACACACAAAGAAATACAGTAACCCCTGCATAGAGGTAGCCCAAGGCAGCTCAGTATCCAAGAGGGTTCCCCAATAATAGGACCAGGGACCATCTCTGACATGAACTCCTGGGCTTGCTCTTTGATTACCTCTACATGAGAGGGTGCAGCATTACCAGTCCACAGAGGAAGACAAAGAAACCAGTCCTGATGAGACCTGATAGACTATGGTCAGATGGAAGGGGAGGAGGACCTCCTCTATCATTGGACTGGGGGAGGGGCATAAGAGAAGAAGAGGTAGGGAGGGTGGGATTGGGAGGGAATGGGGGAGGGGGCTATAGCTGGGATACAAAGTAAATAAACTGTAATTAATAAAATAAAATTAAAATATTTAAAAAAACAACAACCCAAAAAAATAAAACAAAAACAGTTTTTTAAATGGGGAAAACTCTGCAATTTTGTAAATATCTGCCTACAGTTTTTTTATTTAATTCTATCTATCTATCTATCTATCTATTATTTATTTATTTATTAATTTATTTTTGGTTTTAGAGACAGGGTTTCTCTGTGTAAAAGCCTTGGCCATCCAGGAAATTGCTTCGAGGACCAGACTAGCCTCTACCTCCTATTGACCTGCCGGCATCTGCATTCTGGCCTGCTGGGGTTACAAGCTAGTGCCACCACACCCAGCACAGGGGGTTTTGTTTTGCTTTGCTTTGCTGGGTTTGGCTTTTGTGGGGGCTTGTTTTTGTTTTTGTTTTTGTTTTGGATATTGATGCTACTTGATGGTACCTCTCCCAAAATCCATATGAAAGGGTGGTGGCTTTGAAACACCAAAGAATTATAATTATGCTTAGAATTATAAAAACATTGTAAGATGAGTTAAGATTGCTGGGGTAGGCATTTTTCCTTAATTTGTTTATTTAATCACTTTGCAGCCTGATCACAGTCCCCTCCCTCTTCTCCTCTCAGTCCCCACCCCCACACTCCTTCCTCTCCTTCTCTGAGAAAGGTAGCCCCACCCCATGAGAACCAACCCTGTCACATCAAGTTCCAACAGCACAAAGAATATTCTTTTTTTTACTATCTGCTTTTTTTTCTTTTCTTTATTAATTACACTTTATTCACTTTGTATCCCCCCTGTGGTTCTCCCCCTTCTCCTGTCCCAATCCCTCCCTTCCTCCACCCTCTGCATGCATGTCCCTCCCCAAGTCCACTGATAGGGGAGGTCTTCTTTTCCTTCCTTCTATCCTAGTCAATTAGGTCTCATCAGGAGTGGCTGCAGTGTCTTCTTCTGTGGCCTGGTAATGCTGCTTCCCCCTCACTGGGAGGTAATTAAAGAGCAGGCAAATGAGTTCATGTCAGAGACAGTTCCTGTTCCTATTACAATGGAACCCACTTAGATACTGAACTGCCATGGGCTACATCTGTGCAGGGGTCTTAGGTTATCTCCATGCATAGTCCTTGGTTGGAGCATCAGTCTCAGGAAAGACTCCCGTGCTCAGATTTTTTGGTTATGTTGTTCTCCTTATGGAGTTCCTGTCCTCTCCAGATCTTACTGTTTCCCACTTCTTTCCTAAGATTCCCTGCACTCTGCCCAAAGGTTGCCCATAAGTCTCAGCATCTGCATTGATATTCTGCAAGGCAGAGCCTTTCAGAGGCCCTCTGTGTCAGGCTCCTAACTTGTTCCCTCTTTTCTCCTTCTTCTGATGTCCATCCTCTTTGCCTTTCTGGATAGGAATTGAGCATTTTAGCAAGAGTCCTCCCTCTTGATTACTTTCTTTAGGTGTACAGATTTTAGTAGGTTTATCCTATATTATAGGGCTATATGAGTGAGTATATACCGTGTGTCTTTCTGCTTCTGGGATAACTCACTCAGGATGATCTTTTCCAGATCCCACCATTTCCTGCAAATTTCATAATTTCCTTGTTTTTTTATTGCTGAGTAATATTCCATTGTGTAGATATACCACAATTGTGCATCCATTCCTCCACTGAGGGGCATCTGGGCTGTTTCCAGCTTCTGGCTATTACAAATAAAGCTGCTATAAACATGGTTGAGCAAATGTCCTTATTGTGTACTTGAGACTCTTTTGGGTATACGCCTAGGAGAGGTATAGCTGGATCTTGAGGAAGCACTATTCCTAGTTGTCTGAGAAAACGCCAGATTGATTTCCAGAGTGGTTACACAAGTTTACATTCCTACCAGCTATGGAGGAGGGTTCTCCTTTCTCCACAACCTCTGCAGCATGTATTGTCTCTTGAGTTTTTGATCTTAGCCATTCTGTTGGGTGTAAGGTGAAATCTTAGGGTAATTTTTATTTGCATTTCCCTGATGGCTAATGAGGTTGAGCAATTCTTTAAGTGTTTCTCTGCTATTCAATATTCCTCTATTGAGAATTCTCTGTTTAGCTCTCTATCCCATTTTTAATTGGCTTACTTGATTTTTTGCTGCCTAACTTCTTCAGTTCTTTATACATACTGGATATTGGTCCTCTGTCAGATATAGGGTTGGTGAAGATCCTTTCCCAATCTGTAGGCTGTCATTTTGTTCTGACTACAGTGTCCTTTGCTTTACAGAAGCTTTTCAGTTTCATGAGGTCCCACTTTTTGATTGTTGCTCTTAGAGCCTGTGCTGTTGGTGTTCTTTTCAGGAAGTTGTCTCCTGTGCCAAGGTTCTTCTCCACTTTTTCTTCTAAGCAGTTTAGTGTGTTTGGTTTTATGTTGAGTTTTTTGATCCACTTGGACTTTAGTTTTGTGCAGGGTGATAAATATGGATCTATTTGCATTTTTCTACATGTAGACATCCAGTTAGACCAGCACCATTTGTTGAAGATGCTGTCTTTTTTCCATTAAATGGTTTTGGCATCTTTGTCAAAAATCAGGTGTCCATAAGTATGTGGATTTAAGTCAGGGTCTTCTATTTGATTCCATTGATCCACCAGTATATTTCTATGCCAGTACCATGCAGTTATTCTTTTTTGAGGCCAGGTAAGGCAACCCAGCTAGGGAAACCAAAGGAAGACCACAGAGTCAGAGAAAGCTCCTACTCCAATTGTTAGGGGTAGGCATCTTTTTTAAAGTTAATTTGAAAAGCCACTGTCAACACATAAATTCCTGGATAATTCACATAACCATTGTGAGGCTGCACCCTTGTATTTCCTGTGGTTTTGGGATCTGCATCTCCCTCCCAGGCTCCAAGGAGAAGGACGATGCTCCTCAGCTGTGTAGTTAAAAGAGCTCATGGTTCAGGCTCATGCTGCAATTTTCAACCTCATCTCTATTCCATTTTCACCACGCTAAGTTGCATGAGACTTCAGCTTTCTTTTATTTATTTATTTATTTATTTATTTATTTATTTATTTATTTTCAATGCAGTTTATTCAGGAATCTTGAACAATCATCTGACCCTGGGGAAAGCCAGCCCACAGCTTAAATAGCCTCTGGGTAGCCAACCCCAGCGTGCCACGTGGGCAATGCAGATAGGTCCACATACATGGAAGCAAGCCAGATCCTCAGCCTTAGCCAAATGTGGAATTGTTCCTGACAGAGAGCACTCACCATCGGGAAGGAAATATAAGAGACTTAAGTTTTCTTACGTGTAAAATGTCAAAGTCTTTTAACGAGATAGAGATGAACATGCAAATGGATGAATGAGTAAAAGCAGACAGACATAGACAATTGGGTGCTCAAAACATTGTTATCACTTGTTCCCTCCTCTCTTCCTTTTCCCTCAAAATTTGATGCCCTGGTCTTTGAGTGACAAATAATGCAATGACAAATTTAAAATATACTTTTATCATTAACTATTATTTGTGTGTGTGTATGAGGGAATGGGGTATACATGTCATTGAGCACATGTGAAGGATGGAGCTGGCTCTTTGTTTCCAAGTTGACCGGCATTCCAGGGACAAGCTTATGTTGCCAGGCATGCTTAACAAGTGTCTTTCCTTACTAAGCCACCTTGACAGCCGTAGGTGACAATGTTTTACACTAGTTCACATATACATATTATAATTACTTTATCCACATTATTCTATTAATCATTACAGCAGTTACCAGTGTGTCCTTTATGGTTCAGAAAAGTGAGGCTCAAAACAATTCGAACTTATTTTAGATCCCTTATTTGGCAATATGTACTGAGGGTGTGTTACATTCTTGTCATGACACCAAGAGCCAAGGACAAAAAGAAAATTGTGTTAGGTTTTCACCTTTTTTGTGGCGCTGCTTTAATAAAGAAGAGGAATGGCGGATAGTGTAGAGGCTCAGGACAGTGAGAGGCTAGGAAGGTTTCAATGTAGAATATTCCCGATGGGATTATGTATGTGAGCACGTGGTGGCAATGTTTTCTGAGGTTGGCATACCTTTAAAAGGTGAAGCCCAGCTGGCATAAGTGGCATTTATAGTGACTTTACTTCCTATCTGGCCTCTATTTTCCTAACTGCTGAGCTATGAGCAAGCCTTTCTATCATGCTTCTGAAGGCAAAGGGACTATCTCCATCCATTATTCCCCATATCAGATTGTACACCATTAAACCATGAGACAAAATACAATGTCCCGCCTCAGGTTTCTTCTAATCAGGTGTGTGGGCACAGTGGTTATCAAAATAAGTGGTGCAGCTACCCTGTGGCTCTTTCAGTCACACTACTGTAACTCAGATAATATTTCCCTGCCACCTTTTCTCTCACACTTGTGTGGCACAGTTGCCATAGGCCTTTTTCCTTTGGTATTCCCTCACTCTCTGGAGACGAGCATCTTTAGTTAGGCATATGTTCCTTTCAACACATCACTTGTTTCCTCTCTTTTCCTGCAGCTGCCATTCAATATAAGTATTCTTCAAGAGTGCATTAGGCCCTCGGCTATATGCAGAGGACAAAATAGAAACACAATGAGGAGAGAAGTGTAAAAATGGCTGTTCTAGATGAGGCTAGATTATAAAAAGACTATCTGAGATCAGATGTATAAAGTACCACTTATGCTGGGATAGACATCTGGGAATAAAATCAAAAGTGAAAGCTGGGACTGGGTGACCTGCTTGACATAAGGGTAGGTGAAACTAGGAGGTGAAAGACAAGTGCAGACCGAACATGTTGACTGAGTTGATGGTAACACAAGCAAAGACGCTACCAAGATGAATATTTAGACCCAAGTTAGTTGAAATATATCACTTAGAGATATACTTAATGACATCAAGTGAATTCAGAGGCCTTACGAAGCCACGAAAAGGAACGTATTATGTGTTTTATCCCTGCTCTGGTAAAATTAACTTAAGGGAGAGTTTATTTTTATTCACAGATGAGGTATCCTAGTGCAGAGGTCATGAGGGGTCATGAGCTTGAGGTAGCTGGTCACACTCTCTCTACAGTCAAGAAGATGAGAATAATAACTGCTAATTCTCCTTTAGCTCCATCCCATGACGCCCCCTAAGCAATGATGTCACCCACAGTGAAAGAGTGTTTCATACCTCAACAAACTTAACTTAGATAATTGTCTCAAAGGCAGGTCCAGAAGTTATCCTAATCTAGACAGACCCTCAGGCATGCCCTGATATTTATGTGACTCAGAGGTTCTAGAGTTTCCCAAGTTGACAATAAACAATAATATGGGATAATTGATAATTGTGGGTTGTCAATATTAGCCATCATGTATGCACTGCTCAGGATGGATGAAGCAGAACAAAGAAAAAAGAGTTCACAGAGGGTAAAACTTGGAAGAATAGCAGTGTTGAAAGTCTAAAATAAAGGGGACAAGAATATGTGCCCCTACCTAGTGGACAAAGCACTCACTTATGATGAGATTTTGTTCTCCATCCCTGTAGACCATACATCAAGAGAAAGGATTAAAAACCTATTCATATTATTTCAATGAAAGTCAATGAATTGGCAGTTCTGAGTAGAAAACTTTTATAGATTATCTTTACAAAGCAATTTTTAAAACTAGATGATTATAATGGTAAGAAAATGGAGTAAACCCACATATTCAAAATTTTAACTCATCATTTAACATCATAGAAATGCTTTAGGGTTTGTGTCAAATAGTGACATTTTACCTCAAAGCAGAGCCTTCAAATGCTTTAAAAATATGAGGTGGCCTAACTACATAGTTATTGCTATCAACCATTTCATCACCTTACCCATACTACAAATTTTTACCCCTTCAAATTATTAGCATATTTCAATACTATAGTCATCAGAGACGAATTAATTGTATTCCATTTTTAATAAAGATGATTCTAATAATGCAAAGGTGATATTTTATAAATGTTATCTTTCAGTAATTTAAACAATCTCTGTTACATCTTAGCTTTATAATTAATTAATTTTATTTTATAACTTGTTCCTGAGAGTAGGTTGTCGGTCTTATTCAACCTTCTCATGAAGGCTACCCATTGGAAAAGAATGCAAAGAAATAAATTTTTATAGATGTTTTGAAGAATATTTTATGAGTACCACAAAGTTATATTGGCAGAGCAGGGAGGAAGTTTAACTTATAGAAAAAAAAAAGGATTTAGAAAATCTTTGGTTGAGGTAAGAGAGTTGTCTGCTGCAGGACTTTCCACGGGCCTTAGTGAGTTTGTATTCATGGCAACCACTTTATGTCCAGTGGACTTAAATATACCAAACACTGGACAAGACACAGCATGAAGCATGAAGACTAACACAGGTGTAACAGAGAGTGGGATGTCTGGAGAAGCGCCTCGCTCAGGTCGGGGAAGGGAAAAGCAGACATGCAGTGGAAATGCCTTGATTAAAAGTAAAAAGGAAGCTGCTTTCACTGAATCTTATGTGTAGTCAATTCTTTTTTTAGAAACACTTTCATCGAAATGTCATTTGTCACCACTCTCCTCCTGAAAGCAGAAAGACCTGCGCTATTGTCTGGGAATCGTATCTCCTATGCCTGGACAGTGTCTGCTACAGAGAATATTCTCAGTAATTAAATATCAGACAAGATGGATAGTACATAGATGGCAGTGGAGCCTTAATAGCTAAATCATATTGTTTTGAGACTCCAGTGGCAGTCTCTGTGTAGAAAAGAAGCGTCCAGGTGTTTCCAAATTCTGACGCTTTCTGAAAGATCTCTCCTATGGGGTATTTCATAGGTTAGCTACACAGCTTTGGCAACCTTCCAAGGACACAAAGTCACACTCACGGATGGCTACTAATGAGAAAACAATAACATCTAAAAGGAAAGGTGGTTGACAGTCTTTTACACTTTTCATCTTACCGAAATTTTATTATGTTTTCTCTAAAACTGGGATTTTTTTATATTAATAGCTCATTTTCTGAAAATACTTTTCAAATCTTTTCTAAGTTAACCAACTCTGTTAATCCTGAAAATTATGATAGAATCAGACATTGCAGAAGAAGAAAATCAGATCAGAATGGATCAATCATTTGACCATCATCAGAGTATCTTTGTGAAATTCTGAGGACTGTATGCCATTTCCTGTGACTCTACCCATTACAGCATAGAGAAGAATAGAGAAGAATAACCACCGATTCAGTCCAGCCGAAGAGGTCCGCTAATTTATAATGCAATTGAAAGTTTCTCTTAAAAAGTAATCTCTATTTTTAAAAAAGTCTACATGACTAATTCTCCTGAAATAATAAAACAATCATAAGACCACATAAAAGTCATCTAAAAAGCCGGGTGAAGAGAAGATCAAAGATGCTTATGTAAGGACAAGATAGAAGCCAAGCTTCAGAACTCAAAGCTTTTGTGGGCTCTAATCATTTTCCTGGCATTCATAAAATCTTAACCATTTTCTTTCTACTTTTTTGATGTATAATATTCAATCAATTGTAATGGAATGTAAGTGGATGATGCTTGTAACAGCCCCTGTGCATGAAAGTGAGAGTGGAAACTGTCTTGCATGCAGCAGTGCCGCTCAGAGGGAAGAGTGGGTCTTTTGCTGCATTCCAGAAATATCCAGAAAAAGATCAGTGGTCCTATGATGGAATCCATTTTCATTTATGTAGATACCCTATATGTGATGAAAACCCACACATATATATATACACATAATATATATCCAATATATGTGTGTGTGCCAATTTCAGTGGAATTATAAACTATGCATAATATACGTAATTATAAGATACATATATATATACACACACACACACACACACACACACATATGGGTGATCTACACGAAACATATTATATATTGGTGGGACAAGGGTCCTTGCTGTGACTGCCTAGGGAGGATCACTCCCTCAGTGTAGACTGGAGGACTTGAATGAAATGTGGGGCTAAAGTTTACTGTCCTACATCTTGTGTCTTGATTCACCAGCCTAAACAGTTGTCATTAGAGGAGATAGCAAATGGTGGGAGAGGATCTGGCAGAGAGACGACTGGGAAGAATTGAGAAAGGAAAAGCTGTTGTCAGGATGTACTGTGTGTGAGAAGAGTAAATGAAAATCAAACATCCCCGTGTGGTTAAAACATATATAAGCCCTTTAAATTATATAGTCTGACAGATAAGGCGACAAAATATTCTTAAACTACTTAGGCAGTGAATGGTGAGGTGGGTTTTTTGTTGTTGTTGTTGTTGTTTTGTTTTGTTTTTTAATTCTGAAAATGGTTTCTTTCTTATTAGAAAATGATAAAGTTACTGTTACTGTCATGGTTTTGGGTTTTTTGATTTACTATTTTTTTAAGTAAACAAAAAGCTAAGATGACAGTTTCTTCCAAGGGTTGGTTGTATATAACCATTTTCTCATTTTATGGTGCATATTTATGAGATTAAATGCATAAAATAGGAACCTGTGTGGGATGGTTTTCAACAGTTAAATAACAATCTCCTGTCGAGAAAAATTTTGTTGCAGCCAAAGGCTTTTAATTTGGAACTCTATAAATGAGGAGAGGAAAGCTTGTGATGGAAGCAGACAGAGAAAGACAGAAGAAAGAAGATTTGAGTGATAGCCTGGCATATACAAAGCAACATTCAGCCTAAACAGTTTTCATTGTCTGCCCTTAAACTCAAGGAAACCATACAAAACACCTGTTATTGAATCCCTAGAAAATTTTCACAAAGAACCTTAGGTTTTTATAGCAAACAAAGAGAGTCACATCACTAAATTTCCTTTGTGAAAACATTTCAGTAACAGAAATAGGAAAAAAAAAGTATCAACATTGTTCCAGTTTTGTTAATAGTTCAGGTAGAAATCTGCATTTACATTAATGGACACCAAATCCTGACTGAGAACATGTTAAAGAGTGTATCTGAGTGTCAAGTTGGCTCATGCCTATAATCTTATAACCAAAGAGAGGTAGGAGAATTGTTGTGGGTTTGAGACAGGAACCTGTCTCATAAAACAAACCAATTAAGCCTAGGAAGACAAATCAGTTAGTACAATGTTCATGCTGTCTATGGCCAACAAACTGGGTATGGATCCTATGAACTGTTGTAAAGCAAGCCAAGATCAGAGCTGTTTTCATCTTAGCATGATTAAGGTGGCAAGTAGGAATAAAGATAGAAAACCCCCGAAGCTCACGAGCCAGCTAGCCTCTCTTCCACAGCAATGAACAGGAAACCCTGTCTCAAACAAGACCGAAATTCATGTCCTCTGACAAGCACAGGCATGCCCTGACTATGCACACCAGCGCTGACACACAGACATGTACCCAGGCACACACACACGTTTCAGATATATACACAAAAGTAGCCACCGAATAGCTATATTCTCTTTGTCACCGAGACATGGTTAGTCCAAAATCTGCACGGGACTAAGAAGGAGAGGACTTAGAGCATGCAAAAAAAGACAGGAACAAAAGGACTGCACAGAGCTGAGGGCCAGCCATTCGGTGTGATTGCTGGGGATATAAGTATGGTTTGGATTGTAAGGTATCCCTCAAACGTTCTGTGTGGTAGGTTTGATTATGGGTCTGTGATACTGCTTGGAGACCAGAGATTTCTTAGGAATGGGGCCCGGAAGTAGGATGATAGTGGTTAGGGTGTGCCCTCTGAAGGGGTCGTTGGAACCCAGGTCCCTTCTCACCTCTCTCCTTTGCTGTCTGCTGCCATAAAATGAATGGACACCATAGCCACATACTTACATTTTGCTGGCGTTTGCTCAGAGCAACAAGGCTGCACCACTATGGACTGAACCTTTGAAACCATGAAGCAACGTAAACCTTTCCTTCTCGGTAGCTAATTTACCTCAGGTATTTTTACGCAGCACCAGCCTGACTATGGCAATTAACGCCCCAAGCGGTAGCTACTGCTCTGCATGTCACATGTAATTTCAAAACTGGGTGCTCAGTTCATCTTGATTAATTCCTTTTTGTGCCTTTCTAAAGCACCTAACTGAAAAAAAAAAATTCCTGTCAAAATTTATTAAAGAAGGGTATTGTTCACTAAAGAAAGGATCAATCCAGCCAACAGTTATTTTTATCTAATATCCTGAGTGAAAAATCATATAACCATAGGAATTAGACAATTTGGATGATTTGACTCCTTCCTGACTCTGGGAACTGTGAAAAGTCAGACTGGCCCCGTCACGAAGGCAGAATGTTCCACCGACTGCATTCTTAGTTCCGTGACTGAGATTCCGACTCTCAGTCCAACATTCACCTGTAATCCAATACTTGACTGTAAGAGGAGAATAGTACCCTGTTTATTATCATCAGTCTAAGTAATGACGCCCCACATGACACCGCATTTAGTAGTTTCAACTTCTTTGACCCTACTTAGAGCCTTCTCTGAAACAGGCGCCATTGGTTTCCATTTCCTGAGGAGGGAATGGAGTCAGCACTTCCATCTCATGATGAGAAAAACTAAAATACCAGCGCTAAGATTTTGACTTGGATGTTCCCCACCATGGCTATTTTGTCTTATCCACCTTGTAGGGACGGCGAGTAACACGAAGGACTCTGTCATCAGGGGTGAGCCCTGCAGTGTGGCGTCCTATGTCCTGCAGGAACCTATGCTTCTTCCAAAACCCTCATTTCTAAGCATATTGTTTTTCCTGATCTAAAAAGTTCCCTTTGCTATTGCTACTTAGTATTTCTACCCTTTGTGAAATAAAAAAACAAATTATATAACCATTTAACTATGACTTTTAGGTATACCTTAGTCACAACGATTTTCCAGAAAATAGGTAAAAATAGGTTTTCGGTTTTTTGTTTTGTTTTGTTTTGTTTTGTTTTGTTTTTCCAAAATACTCAGGGTAGATAGCTGCCAGTTTTTTCATCTCATGACTTTTCCGACAAATTAGTTCTCAAAGATTACCTTTGTCTTTTGTCTAGTACATTGTATAATATTGCATTTGATTTTATTTACCTATTTCTTCTGTTAGGTTATACATTGAATTGGGAGAAAACTTCATGGCTTCATTTATTGTTTGCTTTTCTAAGACTTATCAAAGATCTTTGAATGCAAAAATACTTAATTCAACATCCTGAACTAGTAAATTACAATATTAACTTAACATTAAGAAACAGCCATGAAGTTACTATTAAATGACAGAAACTTCATTCTCTAGAATAAAACAATTTACAGTTCAACTCCATTCTTCAGTCAGTGAAGGACAGGATGTTAAGAGGAGAGAGAGAGAGAATTCATATGAGTGGAAACACATCATCCTTGGCTTAATCTGGAAATAGAGGGACCATGTGCTCCCATCAAGAACAGAAGTAGGAGATTAACCTGACAAACGGGGGTAATAGTATGGTGGAATTTGGAATGCACAAGGACAAGTTGGACCTTTCATCCTTGGATCATGGAGCTGCCAACACTACCTAGACAAGGAAATTCTGTGATTGTGTCTATAGCTTAGTATATGACCTCAAAGGCCAACAAACCCTTTGCAAACACTTCCAGGTGCGCAAGAGAAATATGAAGAACTCTGGAATGAGTAACTCGGTGTTCTGAAACAGGAAGTGGAGACTAAAGTATTTGGCAGGACCAGCAAGCAAATGCATGAGTTTCCATAAAGATCAGCACATGCAGCAATAAAGAACAACAGACTCCACCCATTTATTCACTCCACAAACGTTTATTCTGAGCTTACTCTCCAGCACCATTTTATGCAGCTCACAAGTTATTGTATGTATTTCAGTGTGTGTATTCAGGGGGTGCTATTTAAACATAAGAGAGACAAAGTGTGTTTTACTATGATCAAGGCCAGCTCCACAGGCACTGGGCAGTACTCAAGGGATGACTCAGATGAGCCAGGCTCTAGAAGTTTAATATCCTGCAGTTGTCTTGATACATTTCATTATTTCAGTTGAAAATGTGTGGTTTTTCAATAAAATTCAAAGTGACAATGGAGTATTTGTGAGATGTGTTAACCTCTGCTCAAACTCTGTTCTCCCTTTCACTACCTTCCCTGCCTGCAGGGGTTTCCCTGTGGCCTTTCCTTTGTACTCTGTGCATTGGCCTTGCCTGGGCTCCACAGGATCCCCATGGGTGCCAGTGCCTGAAACAAAGAAAAGGAGGTGGATTTGCAGCAGGAAGTGGGCATCCCTGTCTGAAGGGTGGCAGTGTCTTGGCAGGTTTGGCATACCGTGATTAAGATCATGGTTCCATGAGGATCACTCACCTATTTTTGAGCTGAAAACATCCGTGGAAGAAGAGACAGGCTAATTCTCACAGAGTCAGCACCATGCACACATTTTTTCATCAGGTTAGAGAAACAGTGCATCTGCTCCTGCCTATAAAAAGAGGAATTTGTGAGATCTTCTATAAGCTCATAATTCAGTGAAACCTTGGAGCTTAGTGGGCTCCCGAGCTTAAGCTGACTGTGACTAAGGATAGACGAGTTATCATGCATAAAGGAGGGTGAAGAACTTTGGGGAAGAAGGGAAGAAGAAATACCACATGAAGTCCTCAGATCAAGTCAGCTCAGAATATGCTTCATAAAATAGGAGAAGTTGACAGTGATGGGGAATGGAGAAATGATAAAGAGATAAAATGGTGGGTGACAGGGCAAGTCATAGAAAGGGGGCATCCTGTAATTTTGTTGGGAAGAAGCAACAAAAATACAAGGGAGTCTTCTCCAGTGTTTGTTATTCTTAAGATCTGTCTCACCTACCCTTTACCTGGGGAGTCCATTTTCATCCTCCAAGTGAAGGATGTTACAGCATTCTCTGTAAAATGTCGTTTTTTAAAGTAGCTTGTCATTCTCCCACTCATCCCCCTGGCCTGTGTGTGTGATACACTAGGGCCCTTCCTGCCAGCTGTGCAGAGGCTGACTGTTCTGAAGAAAAAGATCTCCTGCAGCACCTGATCACAAGACTGTCTCCTGATTCATTTGCAGCCCCCACTGGGAGGAGCACTGTAGTTTGTTCATGCAGCCTCTCACTGGGAGTGTGTGCCGTGCAAAAACCATGCAAAAACCATGCAAATGGTTCCTAAGAGGAAACCAAAACGACTCTCAGAACTACAGAAAAGCATTGTTTTCAGAATTGGCATGAAGCAGATTTATTTTTGCCTTAGTAAAGAGTTTTTATCATGGTGACATTTAGTTTATTAGAGCCAAGTTTACAAGACCAGTTTCTGGAGAGCTTTTACCTAAATCAGTTGCCATTTTATATAGATAAGATGAGAACATGTTAAAGAAATATGGGTTTCCCCTCCAAGTTTATACAAAATAACGTCACATTAATTCTTTACCACCAGGAAGCAGCCTCATTAACCATGGCCTTGGAGGGAAATAGGGATGCCCAGCAATACATTAAATCTAGGCTTAAAGTTGCATGTTACATATTCAGATTGTTAGCTTGTCTTCTTCATATAATTTTTTGAAAGACTGGGAAAGCATACTTCCATTTATAGATTTTAATATAATTGATAAACAAATACTAAGGCTTTTGAGGTACCTATAACTTACCAGTGGTCTAGGATTCAATGAGTGACACCTGGAAAAGAGGAAGGCAAACTGACTTTTGCAGCCCTTTAACACACACCAAACACATTGGCTATGGCTCTTTCAAATTTATGCTTGCTCCTTCCTAGTGGTGTCCATAATGTCCCCCTCCAGTGCTCAAACAAAATCAGTTTAGCTTGAAAAGGGTTCAAGGAACTTGCCTGTGTTAGTATGTTTACTAGAGAGCCAGGGCTTAAACTCAGGTGTGATTCATTGCAAAGCCCTTTCTTCCATTTCTGTCTCATTTAAACACAACCTAAACCAAGGAGAAGAGTTCTGTGATCAAGGTATAATTTGCAAAAATAAACCCATGTTGTTTATTTAGTTTAAGTCAAAGCAATGGAGAGAATTTAAATCAATTATTTTGCTTCCCTGCCATATGTTTGTTGGAGAGTATTTAGCTAGCTACACTAGTATCTTAACTCAGTAAGCTCATCCTCCTCCAATCATACCCACTATTCAGAAGGCTTGACAAAGATCAGTTAATAAATTTAGAAACAAAATTATTTATTGAATACCAAACAATATACTAGATCCCAATTTTCTGGTTAGCTCTGTTGTGGAAACAGCAGTGCAGTTAGAAAAGAATTGAAGGGGGAATATGGTGGGTCATGGAAAGAGGAAGGGATTTGGAAGGCAAACACAGAGGTTCAAGGTCAAGTACCTCCAACAGATGGGTGAAAACGACTGCATGATATCAACAAGGCCATGTGAAACTTAATGTGGAGCAAAAAAGCAAGGTTAGAGTACTAAAGGCCTAGTCCAGAAGAATCAAATGCTGAGTCTGGAAGTCACCCAGTGAATTCCAACACCCCCCTTCCCCCCCCTCCCCCCCACCTTCCAATCAAGCAACCGCCACAATGTAGTTGACCTAGCATGACCAGAGCTCTCAAGGATCGGGAGGAAAGCAGGGAGTCTACCTAGGTATTGTTTTCCGTATTCCTGCAATAAAGGGAAAAACAGTCAGAGTAATGAGAAGAGCCTAGGACATGAGAGGGCTCTTTTGGCGCTCAAGTGAGAGAGGTTTGTGGTCTAAGTGTGTGTGTGCTGCACACTCACATTTTAAGGCAGTGTAAGTGTATGTGTGCTGCACACAGACTTTAAGTCATGGGCAAAGAAACTTTAAGTCAGTTTCTTTGCAACCTAAATATCATTGGTGTTCTGTAAATTCTGTTAACTTAATCAATTAACAGAATGAAAGGGAGAGAAACAAGATTCATTTCGGGAGGAATAAGAGTGAGATTTACTTTGTGACAGGTGGGAACTTTTTCAGAGCACTTTCCATCAGCTGTATGTGAAAATAAATTCACAAAGGGAAAGGGTGTCCAATCACAGAAATGCAAATGTTAGAAGATACATGAGTTCTGATGTGGAAGATATATTATCATATGTGTGATTTCCTCAGTGAGAGGAAATATCAGATTTATGAATATGCTGTGCTCCATCCCCATCTGAAGAGAAATGTGAAAAGGAAATATGACCTTGGATCATGACTTATGTTCTCCACCTACTGAGAATCATCAGAAGGGGACTTTCACTACATCACTAAAAGGACCAGTTCTAGGGAGATGGATCTGTGGATGAAGCACTTAGCTTGCAAGTAGAAGGACCCGAGTTTGTATTTTCATAATCTACATAAATTCCAGAGGTGTGTGGCTGCTCAACTGTAGTTACAGTATCTCCAGAGCAAGACAGCTGGCTAGACTAGCCATATTGGTTAACTCTAGCTTCAGCTGAGAGAGAATCTTGTCTCGATAAATATTGTGGAAAGGGACCTAGGCTAACTCCCAGTGTCAGCCTCAGACTCCCCCCCCCCCACACACACACAGGAGAGACAGAGACAGAGAGACAGAGACAGAGGTGCACAGTGTTCAGATGTATATACAAGCACCTATGCGACACACAAACGCAGTCAAGAAAAGTGGAAGAAGGGATCAGGGAGCTGAGAGTGGATGGAAATACATAGACACAATTCATTGCAAACAAATTTAGCACTATGTGCATGAAGTCTGTTTATTAATTCCTTGCCGCACGACAGGAGTGAGTTAGTATTCTGTCTCCAAGCCTCGGCATCTTCATCTGCGAAATAAGAGGATTAAATCAGATGGTTTCTAAGGTTATTTCCAATTTTACAAAATCTATTTAGATAAACAGAGTGGCAGTGTTCAATGTACTTAAAAGAAAAAGAAATAGATCAGTCAGTTTGTAAAGGTCTATGCCAAAGAATTATTGTTGTGCTGTATAAAGAAGTAGATCCCCTTGTTTTAATAGAATGAGAGTAATGGCTGAGATTAATTTCCACAAAGGTTGGAAAAATGGCATATATACACAGAGGATGAGTACATTGCTGCTGTAATAGGGATGACTTAAGTGGTAATGTGAAGATACTAAAAAGGAGAGGACACTTTCTGTTCTTTCAGAATATTAAAATTTAACAGAACATGCTTAAAAATGATTATAAGTCTCAAAGCAAAGACTAAATCCACTCCTCTGTTTTGCAACTCTTAGTAATATCATCTAATACCTATAACCTCTGTTATCTTTATTAACCAAGTCTCAACTGAGTTCATTTAAAAGTAAAACAATACAGCTCCAAGTATCTCTTGTAGCAAAATGAGATTATATGTTTAGGTTGTGGCCAAATAAATGTAAACTTACTATCTGGGATAGTTTTATTGAAAGGCTACATTAAGAGGAGGAGGAGAGGTATCAGGATGAGGAAGCGAAGGAGAAAGGAAGTGGAGGAGTAGGAAAGAAAGAAAGAAAGAAAGAAAGAAAGAAAGAAAGAAAGAAAGAAAGAAAGAAAGAAAGAAAGAAAGAAAGAAAGAAAGAAAGTGAAAAGTACATGAAGGAAGCCAAGCAATTCAAGATGGAGCAATGCTTTTCTATGTGTTCCTCCAGATGCAATGGCTATAGCCATAGCTGAGTAGGAAGTTCCATTGTAAAAATACAGCAACAGAAAGAAACTATAATAATGATGGTGATGATGACAATTTCCCTGTCTCTGCAGAGTAGTTGTGTGTGGTTTCTCTTCAAACTTCTTTTTCACGAAAGAGAAATAAAATTTGGATTTGACTAAGCCACAGTCATTTCCACTATTGTGTCTTCTCTTGATGGTATGAAGCCAGAGTTTTCAAATGACTGGGCTTTTGAATGTGAAAGGTCTCAAGTAATAAATGCGTCATTGGCATGGAGGCAGGGTAATAGAGGTACGTAATAATGACTCCAGCAAGGAAAGCCGAGGAGCTTCCAATCTGTATCATCCATGTACAACATGCACAGTCCTGTCACCACCTGCTGTGTATCAAAAGTGCAGGAGTTAAAGACACATGAGACACTGATGAGGGCTGTCAACAAATTCCCAAAGCTAGTGATGAATTCAGGGTGGAATTCCCAGCAGACCAGTCTAGGGCAGAAGATGGAAAGACATACATCTGATATGAGAACTCTTCTGCCTGTGACCTGTGGTCCCTGTTGAATTGAGAGTCTGGCACTTTAGAAACTCTCAGGGCTGGAAAAGGCCAGCTGCTTGTTCCTCAGATTGAAACAGTTAAAAGAAGCCTCTGAAAATTCTAGTCTTAACAATAAATATGGCTGGTGCCATGCCATACAAAAGCTGTTAGCCTGTTGGCAAGGACAGTGCATTATTTCACATGTCCTAAGTACAGCAGACAGCAGCAGAAAATTACTTGGAAGAGCAGAGTACTCAGGTCTATAAATAAAAGGCCAGACTTCTCAAAGCTTAAAAATTCCATTTATCTAAGATGTTTGGTTTTGTTGACTCACACTTGGAAATGACCAAAAGGCAGCTTTCACGGAAGCCTACCACATTCTGAAGGGTGTCATACTGTTCAGGACCTTACAGTTCAAGGCTCATGAACTCATTCTGTCCAGAAGGGGTTTGCAGTGTATGCATAATGTTTAGGGAAGTCGTGTTCATAGTATTTGTCAAGATGTGACCAAAGAGGATGACAGGAATGGAAGATCCTCCTAAGAGTCAGAGTCAAGGTTCATCAATGAAATTGAACAGCTGCCTTTTTGTTGAAGTGCAGGGTCTGAGATTACCAAGGGGCAAGCAGACTCTATAGCCAGGGCAAGAGGCCTCACAATTTATGCACAAGAGCTAATGCATATGTCTTCTTGCCCATAGGAGTCATTTTATGCTTATCCTGAGTTTCCTTATTCTCTAGAAAAAAAAAAAAAGTCACCGGGCACAGACTCATGGTGAAAAACAAGAGGCCCAGGCAGGCTTGCTCAAGGCTTCCGCATGTCTCTTCCAGCTTCCAAATGGTTGAGAAGATGTGCTGTGTATTAACATCTAAGCTGGCAAACTATAGGGAGAATTGCTCTGTGTCATACAGAGGCAGAACCTGAAGTGAGACGCAGTGAGCGGGAAAGGAAATTCCAGCTTTTGTCTTCTTGAAAAACAAGAAGAGGGTACTTGGCCAACAACACCCTAGGGAGTACACAGAGCAGCAGTGGTAGAATGCACAGTTGTTTTCAGGTTGTCAGTCCATCTGATATGGAGTAACAGATAGAGAACGTTACTGTGACTTCCTTTAGCAACTGAAAGCTTACAGGAGACATGAGCAGAGACTTTAAGTATCCATCCCAGGCCTGTTGTGACTAGCCATCAGAACATGCACAGTACCTACTTATTTAAGGGAGACCACAAAGATGCACAAAGGAATCCCAGGTGCTCTACCTAGACTTAGAAAACAGCCCAGAGCAGGTGATCGATCTGAAGACAGTCCTCAGAGTCGCAAAGGCACACATCACCATGACTCAGCACAGATGAGAAGACAGGTCAGATAAGCAGACATAAGATTTCATTAGTAGACACTGTTGCTAAGGAGATATAAAACATTCAAGAAAATTAACAAACTCTTGATAGTCTCAAGAGAAAATAAAAGAGAACAGTGATTTTTTTTTTTTTTTTTTTTTTTTTAAGGAACATAATGCCTGACTAGAGGAAAGACTGTGTCATTGAGTCTAATAGATAAAAGTCAAAAAATAATCTGGATAATTAAGAAATAAGTAATATAAGTAACAGACAATGACCCTTTTGTGGAACTATATCAAAAGTATAAAATTAGGTAAAATTTTAAAGTTGCTACTTCATCATAAAAAAATCAGAAAAGAAGTAGAATGGATACAATGTAGGTACGTTTTGGAGTGAACTACCCAAGAGTTAAAAGAATTCAGGGAAACAGTTAAAGGTCTAGAAAATGAAAACTGAAGTGTAAATAATACTATTAAATAGTCCAAGAAAAAAATAGGCTAACATTTCAAAGGAATACATTAAATGTAGAATACAAGATGGGATCCTTTCAAAAGGAGTCAGGAAAATATTACACAGAGCAGATAATTGCAAAGGCCTTCTCTCTCCTAACACGGAAATTGATGGATTTGAGAAGAAGGATATTAAAAAGATCTTTAAGAGTCCGCAGGAAATAGAAGTGCTAGGACAAAGCATGGATGTCATGTAAAATATTTTATGACAAACTGCTGGCCTGAGTCGATAATTCTTGGGCTAAAAAGGAAGTGGTGCTCTAGAGAGAGAGGAAAGGTATGGAGGCATGGAGGTGGGGAGAGAAAGCTACAGCCTTTCCCTTCTACATACATTTGAGAGCTAACTGAAGTATCTTATTTTAATAAAACAATGTTCTATCAGTTACAAAAAAAGAAAGAGAATAAATAAAACTAATCACAAATGTAGCAATAAAGTCTGCAGTATCTCATTAATGACCAAGAATCAAGAATCAAGAAGTGCCCTGATTGTTTTTTTTTTCTCCTTTTAATTTTTTTTTATTTTTTAAATTTCTTACAATTCATTCATTATAAATCCCGATTGAAGCCCCATACCTCATGTCCTCCCAGTCCCACTCTCCCTCCAGATTCCCCCCCCATCTCCTTCCTCTAGTCCACTGAAAGAAGGAGTTCTTTTCATTTGCCATCTGACCCTAGTTTATCAAGTCTCATTGATATTGCCTGGATCCTCTTCCTCTGTGGCCTGGCAAGGCTGCATGGCCAGGGAGAAGTGATCAAAGTGCAGGCAACTATTTCATAGCAGAGGCAGCCCCTGCTCCCCTTACTGGGGAACTCACATGGAGACTGAGCTGCCTATTGGCTACATCTGAGCAGGGAATCTAGGTCCTCTCCTTGCATGGTCCTTGGTTGGTGCATCATTCAGATTTTTTTTAAGCTTTGTTGGTCTCCATGTGTAGCTCCTGATCCCTCAATATCCTTCTATGCCCCCCTTCTTCCATTAAACTCAATGTGCTCTGCCCAAAGTTTGGCTATGAGTTTCTGTATCTACTTTGAACCCTGTTGAGTGGAACCTTTCAGAGGACATCTATGGTAGGCTCCCATCCTGTTCCCTCTCTTCCACTGCTTCTGGTCACTATCCTGTTTGCCATTCCGAATAACATTTAAGCATCCCTTCTAGGGCCATCCTGCATGATTAGCTTCTTTAGGTCTGTAGATTTAGTATGGCTATATGATTTAGTATATTATATGATTAATATCTGCTTATACGCGAGTATATACCATGCATGTATTTCTGGTTTTGTGTTACCTTGCTCAGGATAATTTTTCTAGTTCTATCCATTTACCTGCAAATTTAATAATTTCCTTGTTTTATTGTTATTATTTATTATAATTTATTAATTTTGTGTTTTGGCTGTAGCCCGCTCCCTCATCTCCTCCTAGTCCCACCTTCCTGATAAGCTAGGGTCAGATAGTAGGGAAGAAGAACCTCCCCTGGTTGTTAAAGAAAAGAACAGGGTCCATACAGAAAAGCCAACATTTATGAGCAAAGAGTTTGCACAGAAGTACAAACACTCCATTGTGGACTATAACTGAAATTTGCATATACAAAAGTCCTAGTGATATTTCACATAATCTGAAAAGTTGTTAAATCTCAGATGAGAGTATGGGCTAATTAAAACCATACAGTGGGGGCTGAAGGGATGGCTCAGAGGTTAAGAGCACTGGCTGCTCTTCCAGAGGTTTTGAGTTCAATTCCCAGCAACTACATGGTGGCTCACAACCATCTATAAAGATATCTGGTGTCCTCTTCTGGTGTGCAGGTGTACATGCAGACAGAACGTTGTATACATAATAAATAAATCTTTAAACAAAGAAAAAGCAGAAAAAAAACATACAGTGATGTGCATTTCATTTGATTTCCACCCGTTCATTACTATATACAAATGAGATTCAATTTTGTGTGGTCATCTTATATCCGGAGACCTTCCTAAATTTATAAGTTCTAGGGTATCTTTTCTTATTTGTTTTATAATTCTTGTGATTCTTCAGCACTGATCATCACGCTGTTGGGGCACACTCCATTCTTTCCTTTCTTCATGTTATATTTTCCTCTTTACACCTTAGCTGCTAGTACACATAGCATATGCTGGAGGAGAGTGGGACCACAGGAGTGAATTTTCTAATTCCATGCCCAGTCTTAGGAAACAGTGCCCAACCTCTGGTCACTAGCTATAATACTAACTGAGGATATGTGTAGATATTCTTCAGGATGGCGCATTCTGAGTTAGCTTAACGTTTTGAGAATGTATCTGGTGGGAGTTTTGTGAGGTACTAAGTGATACAAAGTTGATAATGACCCCATATATTTAATTTGAGTTTATTGATTTATTCTTCTACAGGTGCGAGTTTCCTTTATGTCTTGAATTTCATGAGTGTTTGTCAATTTTTTATCCTTAAACTTGATGCTAACCTAAATGTAGTGTGTGTGTTTGTGTGTGTGTGAGTGTGTGTGTGAGTGTGCGTGTGTGGGTGGGTGGATGGGTGGGTGGGGTTAGTAGAGGTGAATTTTATTACCCATAGTTTTTCAAGCCTGTAAGAGTAAACACGCTCCCACCTTTTATTAATCCACATTAGACTTGAGGTTTAACCATTATTGAGCAAATCTGCATTCCAGGACACTTCATTTCCTGTTGATGGTATATGGTTCTGGATTCTATGCTGCCACCAGTGGTGGCAGTGGTGGTGTGCTCTTGTCTATACGTGTTCTTAGCTCACAGCTATGGTGGCTTCACAATGGAAAATAGGATGTCTCTCTTTATCTCCTTGTCCTCTCCCTCTCCCTCTCTGTCTTGCCCCCTTACAGCTTCGCTCCTTCTCCAACGCCTCTAAAGAATTTATCTTGGATGCTGTCTCAGTTGGTGTCACTGCTGTGACATGCTATTACAACTCTTCTATTGTAATGAAGTTTCACAGAATTTATAAATCTTTCAGACTCAGATTTGGCAAGTAATTTTTATCAAAGCATATACTTCATTTCAGTTTTCAAAACTAATTTAGAATGTTTGGGAATGTAGAATGTCTAAGGCTTCATTTTCAGTGTTGATTTTTGAGTATCTGTATTTATCTTCTTATTAATGATTACGATTGGGTTTTTTTTGGAATTTGAGTTTTTCATCTTTAAAAAAACATACTTTCTTGTTTTGGACGTTATCTTACAGTCAATGATGCTTTATTGTTCTCCTGGTTTATAGTCCTAAAATGCAGCTTCATTAATACTTTCCTTCTTCTTTATTTGGTGCTTTTACTCAGTTTTATCTCATTCATTACACTGAATTTCTATATTACTTATTTACTGCCTCAGTAACATGAATATTTGGTGCAATACAATTTATTTTGAGCACTAAAACTATACCTATCTTACAGCGTATAGTGGTTATGAAGTTTTATAGTATGTTCCTTCTCATTTTACAACACAATTTTTATTTTTGTCAAGGGTTATTATGTGTATGCGTTCTAATTTCTACATGGTTTATGATTAGTTTTCTATAATAGGTATTGTTTCTGATTTTATATTATAATGGTTTGAGAATATAGTATTCATAAAATTCACTTCATGGAATTTATTAACAGCTTTCTTTGTGGTATAAAACATATTCTATAATTTTTAAAGAAACTGAACAAAACTCATTCTATTTAAAAATATAAATACTGATGCTGTTTGAAGATAATTATTTTAACTTGTTTTTCTCTAAGCACTCCTTAATGTTTGCCTAATGTAGCTGTCAGCACTTGCTGTGGCATTTCTTTCTACTGTTTATATTTACTGAAAACTCAGCACTTCAAAGTTTGATGCTATGTTATTCAGTTAATGAAGATACACATTTGCTTAATTTTGGATTTAAGTAATTTCACTATTAATCATTTTTCATTTGCTATTTTATGGTATGTTTTCTTAAGTTGGACCTTGTCTAAATGTGCAATTATTTTGTTTCTGATATTTTGCCTAAGCCCTTAGTTAGTGTATGTTATTATCATATACAACCAACTTCATTTTTCAATTGTAATATACTCATTCTTTCTCTTTTTGATGTTTATTTTTCTATCACTTCATATGCATCCTTTACTCTGAGAATTTCAAAACCATCTTTACTTTTCTTTACTTGTGATGATCATGTGTGCATGTGTTTGTGTACATATACTTAAATTACAAATACATTTTAAATATGTATTTTCTCCAGGTATAATTTTCTGTTGCTGTGATTAAATACCCACCCAAAAGTAACATAATGGAGGAAATGTTTTCTTTGCCTTATAATTCAAGGTCACAGTCCATTATTTCAGGGAAATCAAGGCAGGAATTCAAGGTACTAAAATCATATCTACAGACAAAAGCAGAAAGAAAAAAAAACAATAATGCTCTTTGTTTGCTCTCTCTGCCATCCTTTTTCCCCCATCTTATATAGTTCGTGGACTTCCCTAGGGAATGGTGTCTCCACAGTGGCCTGGATTTACCACCAATACAATCCCCTACTGACATGCCCACATTCCAGTTTGACAATGAAAATTTTGACACTTCTACTTATTGATTTTTATTATAAACAATAATTCCAGTTTGATTTGGTCAGTTCTTCAATAGTAATTCTCTTCTCAAGTGACCCTAGGTTGTGTAAAAAGTGATGCCTAAAAATCATGGAGCAGCTCATCTATGCATTAAAGGATAATGCATAGATAGATAAAAATATGCATGGTTAGATAAGGAAATATTTTCCTGGGCTGATAATGTAATACCCCAGCATATAACATTACAAAGGGCATCAGTTGAATCACTTGTAGACTCAAATAGATTACATTCAAATTTGTTACATTGAAACAATCTTTTTTTTCCAAATAAACTTTTTTCTTTTATTTTTTTTTAATTTTATTTTTCTCATTAGTTACATTTTGTTAATTCTGTATCCCAGCTGTATCCCTTATTCCCTCCCCAATCCCACTCTCCCTCCCTCATCTCCTCCTTGCCCCTTTCCAAGTTCCCTGATAGGGGAGGACCTCCTCCCCTTTCATATGACTCCCTTTTGTCAGCTATTTTCAGGACTGGCTGCAAAGTCCTCCTCTGTGGCCTAAGAGTACTGCTCCTCCCTTGGGAGGTGGGGAGGTCAAAGAGCCAGTCATTGAGTTCCTTTTAGAAATAGTCCTTGTTCCCCTTACTATGGGAAGCCAATTGATTACTGAGCTATCACGGGTCACATCCGAGCAGAGGTTCTAGGTTTAATCCTCTCATGGTCTTTGGTTGAGTGTCCATCTCAGAAAAGACCCTGTGCCCAGATATGTTTGGTCCTTGTGGAGCTCCTATCCTTTCCACATCAAACTCCCCTTCTTTCATATGATTCCCTGCACTCTGCCGAAGGTTTGGTGATGAGTCTTTGTATCTGCTTTGAAACACTGCTAGGTAGAGTCTTTCAGATGCCTTTTGTGGTAGACTCCTGTCATACGTTCAATGCACATCCCATTTGTCTTTCTAAATGAGGATTGATCATCTTCGCCTGTGTCCACTTTCTTGATTATCTTCTTTAGGTGTATAGATTTCATTATGTTTATCATATCTTTTAGGTCTATATAAGCAAGTATATTCCATGTTTGTCTTTCTCCTTCTGGGATACTTCACTCAGAATGATCTTTTCTAGATCTCACCATTTGCCTGCAAATTTCATGATTTCCTCTTTTTTGATTGCTAAGTAGTATTCCATTGTGTAAAAATACCACAATTTCTGTACCCATTCCTCCGTTGATGGACATCTGGGTTGTTTCCAGGTTCTGGCTATTACAAATAAAGCTGCTACAAACATGGTTGAGCAAATGTCCTTATTGTGTACTTGAGCAAATATTTGGTATATGCCTAGCAGTGGTATAGCTGGGTCTTGAGGAAGCGCTATTCCTAATTGTCTGTGAAAGCGCCAGATTGACTTCCAAAGTGGTTGTACCAGTTTACATTCCCACCAGCAATGGAGGAGGGTTCCCCTTTCTCCACAACCTCTCCAGCATGTGTTGTCACTTGAGTTTTTTATCTTGGCCATTCTGATGGGTGTAAGGTGAAATCTCAGGGTCCGTTTTGATTTGCATTTCCCTAATGGCTAATGATGTTGAGCATTTCTTTAAGTGTTTCTTTGCCATTCTATATTCCTCTACAGAGAATTCTCTGTTTAGCTCTTTTCCCCATTTTTTAATTGGATTACTTGGTTTGTTGCTTTTCAGCTCCTTTAGTTCTTTATATATACTGGATATTAGCCCTCTATCAGATAAAGGGTTGGTGAAGATTCTTTCCCAATCTGTAGGCAGTCGCTTTGTTTTGATGACGGTGTCCTTTGCTTTACAGAAGCTTTTCAGTTTCATGAGGTCCCATGTATTGATTGTTGCTCTTAAAGCCTGTGCTATTGGAATTCTTTTCAGGAAGTTGTCTCCTGTGCCAATGAGTTCTAGGCTGTTCCCCACTTTTTCCTCTAACAGATTTAGCATATCTAGTTTTATGTTGAGGTCTTTGATCCACTTAGACTTTAGTTTTGTGCAGGGTGATAAATGTGGATCTATTATATTGAAACAATCTTAATTTTACTTTTTTCCCTGGGTTAGTGTAAATTTCGCATATCACAAATCTGTCAGCAGACTTTTAGTAATGATTTTGAGTTTATATCACGTTTTGTGAATTGACTAATCAAACATTGCTTGCCCATAACATCTTCCCTTGCATCAGAGTAGGCTAATGGATTTTGTTTTCTTGTTTATAATCTTTTTTTCCCTTCAGAAAGTATGAAAGCACTTTAACTGTCCCTATCCTCCCAATATCTCCATCCCCAAAAATGCTAGCTAACATCCTACATAGCAACTGAACTGTAGCTGTTTCAAGGAGGTCAGAAATACAGTTTACCTTGAATAATCCTCCTGTTCCCTGTGAACCTGGAGCACACACTCCTACGGTTGACCTCATGTGAACCAGACAAGCATTTAGAAACTCCTTGACAGTTTTTCATACTTTAATTTCTGCTTCTTTGTTTCGTGGTTTGGGTTTTCAGTTTGCTTGAATGGAGAGTGTAGAAACATTATTAGTATGTCATCTTCAGTTGGTTCCCAAAATATTTAATAAATGTTAAAATAAAAGTCTGAAAAAGAATTTAACTTCCATGCTTCAACTAATAGAAATTCCAGTTCATTGTAACTAGAATTGGCCTGAATTTCATAGCAAGCTCTGTGAACCTTTAAGAAGATGTCATTTTCTTCTTCACAGACTTGAGAGAGAGATAAACCTACATGGAATTCTGCTTGACACTCTGCAAGTACACATGAAAAATTCTTAAGGCTACATATTATTCCTTCTAGTGCCTTCCAAATGGTCCTTCTTACATTACTTGTATGGTTGTGAATACATGACATATTTCTGTCTACAATCTCTATTTAAGGCATTTGTTATATATTTTATGTTCAATCTTAATCATTATAGACTTGAACCAAACAAAACACTACACTGCATAGCGTTATATCTTCTTGGTGTTCCTAATCTAGGAAATAGGGTCCATTTTTGCAGCTTCAGTGAAAAAGCCAACAATACTATAACCTCCTCACAGTTCCAGTAGCAATAAAGGAAACAGTATGAACCTGCTAGATTTATTAAAAACAAAATCCCATGCCCAAATGTGTCACTTGCTGGTGTCTGGTTTGCCTGGAATGTTTATTTACCCCTGCTTGCTGACTAACTTACCAAATCCTCTCAATGCGGTGGTTTTCTAAGAGGAGAAACGATACAGCATTCCTCACTTGTAACAGGTGGTCCCCAAGTGGTCATCCATCTTCCCTTGTGGTCTCTATTCTGAACAGTAAATCATGTCAAGCAATGACAGCTTATGAGTCAGTGAGATCTATCATCATTGCTGGAGCCACCAGTCACAACACGCACACTCTCCATCCGTCTACATGCAAGTGATGGATTTGGCTCGAAAATTGCCATTTCACATTCTGGAAAACACGAACTGATGGGAATTCATAATTGAAATATTTTAACCTGTGAAGTTCTGTTGATGTCATTTTTCCTCTGAAATTCAGCTGACTAAAATGCAGTTGAGGAGGAAGTTCACAAAAGATTGAGTAAGAATGCTTGATATTTTCTGGACTTCCATCAGCTAATTTACAAATTATTTAATAATTCCTCAAGTAATTTGAGCAGAGTCTCTGCCATGTTCTTGGATTTAAAAACACTAAAATTAACAGTACTGATAAATGTAGTTAAAATAAGGAATCATGGGTAGAAGAGGGAAAATGAAGACCAGGATGTCTTTCTCTAGAGACGGACCCTGAACTGAGGCTTAAAGGGTGAATTAGAAGCTGGCTTGTGAACAGGTGGGGTCCGAGGTAGTTAGAAAACTGAATGAGTGAAAGCATTGAATCAAGAAAAAGAAGGTATGAACAACTAGTAGAAATAGTTGAGAAGTTTGACCAGTGGACAAACAAGATCTAAGTGAGACTTGGGAAAGAGGTCAGTGTGGGAGGATCCTGTGAATGGCATGAGGTGCTAGGCTGTATGCAATAGGAAGGAGATCCTGAAATGTCTCCTGTTTGTCTTATTGTTATTATTATTATGCTTATTTTAGCTTTATTGAGATATAATTCACACATATTTTTGTAATTTTATAAACTTGATTACAAAATATTTGTAAATAACATTATCACACACCAACATCAAATAGACCCAAAGTCTATCCAACTCAATAACCTTCTATACCATTAGAATTGGTATTCAGATTGGAAAGTGTGAAATATTAAGATCAGAGTTTTATTAATTCTTTGATAATTTTTATATATTATATTTTGATCATATTCATAATTCACTTTATTAAAACATGCTTAAGTTTACAATTCAGTAATTATTAATGATAAGTTGAGACATAATGAAGAATCAAATGCAGGATAGATAGTATGCAGACCGAGGTATGCCTTGGAGACATGGCGTAAGCTGACCCTTGAAGTCTGCATTAGAAGCATGCCTGGTAAAGAGGTAGATGGTACATGGGAATGCGTGTTCACCAATCCAATCTATCTTATAATTATGCATCATTTTGTTCACATGTATTCACAATTGACACTCCTCACTCACCATACCCCAAATCAGTAAACAGCTGTTTACTTTCTCTATCTTTGATTTTGACTTCTTGGCATTGCACCTAAGGAAATCATAGGTTATATGGCCATCGTATCTATCCACCAACTGATGAAAATTTTGACACTTCTACTCATTGAATTTTATTATAAACAATAATGTCATGTGCTGTCTAGTTTTTTTTTGTTTTGTTTTTGTTTCTGTCACCTTGAACAAGTTAGAGTTATCTGAAAAGAGGAAATCACAATTGAGAAAATGTCTCCATAGGAATGACCTGTAAGGTCATAAGGAAATTTTTAAATTTCATTTCATTTGTATATTTATTTATTACAATTTATTCAGTTTGTATCCAGGCTGTATCCCCCTCCCTCATCTCCTCCAAGTCCTGCTCATCCTCCCTCTTCTCCGCCATGGGCTACATCTGTTCTAGGTTATCTCCATGAATGGTCCTTGGTTGGAGTATTAGTCTCAGAAAAGGCCCCTGGGCCCAGATTATTGGGTTCTGTTGCCCTGCTTATGGAGCTCCTGTCCTCTCCAAGTCTTACTATTTCCTACTTCTTTCATAAAGTTCCCTGCAGTCTGCCCAAAGGTTGTCCATAAGTCTCAGCATCTGCTTTGATACTCTGCAGGGTAGAACCTTCCAGAGGCCCTCTGTGGCAGAATCCTGTCCTGTTTCCTGTTTTCTCCTTCTTCTGATGTCCATTCTCTTTGCCTTTCTGAATGGGGATTGAGCATTTTAGCCAGAGTCCTCCTTTTTGATTAGTTTCTTTAGATGTACAGATTTTAGTGGGTTTATTCCACATTATACATCAAATATCCACTTATGAGTGAATATATACCCTGTGTGTCTTCCTGCTTCTGGGGTACCTCACTCATGATAATCTTTTCCAGTTCCCACCATTTACCTGCAAATTTCATGATTTCCTTATTTTTCATTGCTGAGTAATATTCCATTGTGTAGATGTACCAAAATTTCTGTATCTGTTCCTCAGTTGAGGGGCATCTGGGTTGTTTCCAGCTTCTGGCTATTACAAATAAAGCTGCTACAAATATGGTTGAGCATAAGTCCTTGGTGTGTACTTGAGCCTCTTTTGGATATATGCCCAGGAGTGGTATGGCTGGATCTTGAGGAAGTGCTATTCCTAGTTGTCGGAGAAAGTGCTAGATGTAGGAGGGCATGGTCCACAGCAGATGGTGCCACCCCTGGGCGGGTGGTCTCGGGTACATAGAAAAGCAGGTTGAGCAAGCCATGAGGAACAACCTCGTAAGCAGCTCTTCCTCATGGCCTCTCCACCCATTTCTACTCAAAGTTTGCTGCCCTATTTGAGTCTTGGCCTGTCTTTCTTAGATGATGATGATAGACTGTCATGTGGAATTGCAAATTAAAACAAATCCTTACTCTTCTAAGCTGTTTGGTCACAGTGTTTATCACAGCAGTAGAAACCTAAGACTTGCTACGAACATTCACAGAAAAGTCTCCATATGCATGTATTTCCACTTTTTGATAAATTTTGGGGATAGAATCCTTGAATCAAAAATTAATTTTGTGATTAATGAATTTAAGAAACTAAGCACAAGACAAATTTTAAATTAACTAAGTGATTTAATATGATCAGCCTAATGTGAAAATGTTTCAGGGGCTGGGGAGAGGACTGAGTGGATTATGGCACTTGTGGCAGACAAACCGGATAACCTGAGTTCATAAATGGCACCCATATGCTGGAAGGAGAGACCTGAATCTCACAGGTTGTCCTCTGACCTCTACACGCAACCCCCACACAAATAGAATGCAATATCAATTTAAGATATATCAGCATTCCATTTCTTCTGAAGAATCTTAACTAGGTTTTATTTATTTATTTATTTATTTATTTATTTATTTATTTGAGACAGGGATTCTCTGTACAGACTTGGCTGTCCAGGACTTACTTTGTAGACCAGGGTAGCCTTGTACTCACAGCAATTCGCCTGCTTCTGTCTTACTAACTGCTGGGATTAAAAGCATGTGCCAACACATCCGGCTATAACTAGGATTTAATTATATCTAGATTGGGGTCTTAAATTAATTACTCTGATAATTTGGAAATTAGCTGAAACTGAGTCCATTTAGAACTACGTTACAATAGTCTAGATAAAAACTAAAACCTGAACCACAAGAGTGATTGTAACTGACTTGGAGAAGTTGTGTCTTCTAGGAAAGTAATGAACCTTAATAAGAAAAGGTCATTTGATTCAATCAAGTATAGGAATCTGGTTTATGGAGTTATAAAGACAGAGCTGGAACCTGCCTAGACATCCAAATTAGCTAAGAAAAGCAGGAACAAATAATTAACTGATCATTTTTACATTTGAAATAACCAACATTAAGAACTATATCTCATACATTCCAACATCATTTACACCATCCCTGTATCATTTTCTATTGGTTCACCAACTGCATGCTGGGAAGAATATCACACATGCTACGAGTCATTCTTCTTACTCTGGAAATCACATTTTATTTGGTTATAAACATAATTGCAATTCTATCATTTTGCTGTAATAAATGCATGAATGTAGTGCATTTATAAATTCTACTTGCCCTGATTGTGTTATTTGTATCAGCTTCCAAATGGAATATTGTATTGTATGCACCACATCTCATATTCAGAGCATATTACTGTTCTGTTAGTAGGCAATAAATTATTTCACTGAGAGAAGGATGTGACAGGATCCATAAGCTTATCTACAGTTCATTCTAGTGTTTCCTTCAAAATAGCCACACAAGGTTGTTATAATATAAGCCTAAATGAAAGATGAGATGATAAGAAAAACATTATATTTGGATTCAAATACTTTTTTAAACTGAAAATGAACAGTTAGGAAAAAAATTAGTTGACATTTAAAGACTAAACAAAAGTCCTAATTGTACAATATGATACATATAGTATATGGTGAAAATTACCTTTAAGAAAAATAAGCAAAGCTATTGGGGAAAGTGGAGCCACTTATAATTAAATTGTGTTTGATCTTAGAATATGAAACATGAAATCACCTCCAGAACAAGAGCTGAGCTCATGTAATAGACATAAGAACCTTTGAAACTTGAGAACATTTCTCCCGAACAACTTGTAAATATTGGTGTTTTAAAAGAACCACTTGAGAAGCTTCTACTGTCACTTTTCAAAGTTTTAGGTAATCTGAGTGTCTCATAAATTGAATAATGTTATTTCACTCCCAGTCACTTGGTATACACGAACAAGTAAAAGGAATATAAACATGAAACCAAAATGGAAGAACATAGTTCTCCAGGAGGAAGCGGTGGTCCCTTGTTGAGCAGAGTGATGACACATCAGTGTTTCCTGGAATAAAGCACTTCTCCTAAGTGCCGATCTGATGGCCCAGCTTAGCAGTAGCCCCTTGACTGGTTTATATTCTAACAACATTCTATCTATTAAGTGTTGATGAAAAGAGGGTGTAGGACACCAAGAGGAACATGTACCACTGAATCAACTAAGCGGGACACATCTGGGCTCACAGAGACTGAAGTGCCAAGCATGGGGCCGGCAGGGGTCTACTCCAGGTCCTTTGCATGTATTTTGTGGCTCTTAGCTTGCTGTTTTTGTGGGAATCTACTTGTGGGAGCTCATGTGTCTTTGACTAGTTTGCCTGCTCTTGGGACCCTTTTCCTCCCGTTTGCCCTATCCAGCCTCAGTCTGAGGGCTTTTGCCTTGAATTACATTTTGTGCTGTCATGTTTGGTTGTTGTCTCTTGGAGGACTGCTCTTTTCCGAAGAGAGACAGAGGGGGAGCAGATCCTGAGGAGAGGTTTAGGGGAACTAGGGGAGGGAAAACTGTGGTCAGGATGTATTGTATGAGAGAAGGATTTATTTTCAATTTTTTAAAAATAGCCAGGATGAGTTTGTACAGTTCTGTTGCACATGCTCTTGTCAAATGGCCTAGAAGGTGCATGGTCAGAACGGACCTCACCTGTAAGTGGTCATCAACTGTGAAAACACCCGCAGAAGCCTTCCCACCTAGGTCAGGTAACCAGTCCTTGTCTTTCAGTGTGGATTGATAAGGAGCCCTCTGAAAAAAAAAAAAAAAAGTGAACTTCTAAGCCATACACATGTGACACATTCAACACCTTCATGTTTTAAGCAGTCAGTGATATTAGTAGAAATTGTAGAGATAAATATAGGGGTAGATGATAAAGACAGAGGTAAGTGAACTGAGTGTGTGCGTATTAATTTCCCTCTTATAAACAAGGTTTCATGCACTACAATATCAGAATGAAGTATTGTACGCTGAATGAGATGTCTATGAACTGGGACTACGTGAAGTATTTTGTTTCGCAGGAGAAGAGACTCAATGCCCTGTGGTACCCTGTGGTACCCTGTGGAGATGAAGAAAAGCTGGAAACATATGTGCATACTCCTTTAGAACTGAGTTACAAGTTTACTAATCTAATTTTTTGGAATTATTTAAAGAAATAGGAGGTACTAAATACACAAGCAAGGTTCTATCATTTATTTCATTGAATTATCTTTGTAACAGAATAATTACATTACTGCCTGGCTTAGAATGTAGCTTTAATATGCTATAAAGTCAAGTTAAACTCCCTTAAAATAAAAAAAAAGTTATTTTTTTCGCATTTGAAAACTATTTGTTCTAGTTTGTAGATTAAAAGTTTACAAACATTCCAACAAATATGAGCCTCTTTGAAAGCAAACCATATTCTTAAATGAATAACAAATCAGAAACACAGATTTTGCCTATATTGGATCCAAATTTCTTAGAATTTTCTTTGATAAAACAATAATTTGATACAAAAGTTGAAAGGCAAACCCAGTTTTCTTCTTTATCCAATAAAATGTTAGTTAGGAAAGAGCCCTCTTAGTCAATCTTTTTAACCATAAATCAGTGCTTACACATTCTAAAGACTTGGGTAAACATTAACTTGGGTTCTAGACTCTAAAAACAAGACTCTGACACCCAGACATTTTCCAATGTTTAAAGGCATCATTTTTGATATATTAGTAACATGATTTTTGGTAACATCAAACGAATACTTTGCAATAATTCTGCATGCTCCTCAGAGAAGCCTCTTGATGAGAGCTTAGAGCTGAACTAATCTCTGGGTATGTGAATAAATATTTAGAAGGCAGTTTCATATTAGGTAAATTTTATAGAATAATAGAAGTGAATAGTGCTCTTGGGCCTATTGCCTCTCCAGCCATGGGTTGCTGTCTAGGTTTGCTGAGCTGGGCTTGCATTCCTCGAATTGAGGGGACTTTAACCAGACAGATGTAGGTTTTCCACAACATAGTGCTACTATTGCACTGTCAGGCATGTCAGAGACGAGACAGGGTTCCCATTCTCTCCACTGCTATTCGTTGTGGTGTTCAGAAACCTAGTACAACAATAAGACTAGGGTAATACATAAATAGAATAAAATGGGAATGGAAGAAGCCAAATTATTATGATTTGCAACTGGCATGATTCTGTACTTAAACTCACAAAAATCTGTAGTTTTTCCACATATAAAAATTGAACTTGCTGAGAAAGGAATTGGGGAAAATATCCAATTCATATTAGCTTCAAAATTAAAATAGCTGACCGAACCAGGGAGTTGTAGGATTTTTAATGAAAATTTTAAGACACTGAATAAAAGGAAATCGAAGACGAGACATTGGCCTTTCCATACACAAGGCTGGCAGAATCAATATTGTAAGATGGTTATATTTTCAAAAGCAATCCTTATGTTCAGTGAAATCTCCATCAACAATGACATTCTTCACAGATCTAGAAAAATAAATCTTAAAATGCACATGGAAAAACAAAAGACTGTGCTTACCAATCTTCAGCCGAAAGAAAGAAACTGGGCTCCCAATGCCTACCTTCAACATTCGCCATAGAGCCAGAGTGGCAAAGTCACAGTGGCACAGGCACAGAAGCAGAGCAGGATAAACGAAGAGCCTGGGATTAAGCCCACACAGCTGTGCTAAACAAAATTTTTCACAAAGTTGTCAAAATGATATGCAGGAAAAAAAAATGGTTCTGACAAAACTGAGTAACTATCAGCAGAGAAATGAAATACTTTTTCAAATGTATCAATGAAACTTAAGATCTATTACAACTTTTGACCCAGCAATTATATTTATAAAAAAATGCCTTAGAAATAATTAAAAATGTGGTCAACAAATTATGCACTATGATCTTATAATTTCTGGTTATAAGAACAAATCTTGAAAAAATGACCTGAATCTGTAGTAATAGAGGGTGAGTTGAAATAACTGAGATTTACCCATTGTGTATTCTGTGGCTTTCAAACAGTCTTTTTAACATTGAAATTTTAAATAAAAATAGACATGACTAAAAGCATATTTTTCAGTTTATATCTGTTCATTTTATCATCAACGTATTTATGATTAACTTAAAAATTTAAAAAATGGAATCAAATAGCTCAGAACAATAATTTTATTAATATCAGCCTTTGCAGAAAGGCACCTGGCATGGCTGTCATCCGGAAGGCTTCACCCAGGAACTGATGAACACTGAGGCAGAGATGCCCAGACAAATGTTGAGAGGAGCGTGGGGAATTCTATGGAAGATGGGGATTAAGGATTGGAGGAATCAGAGAGGTCAAGGACACCACAAGAAAACATACAGACTCAACTAAGCTGGGCCCATAGGGGCTCATAGAGACTCAACCACCAGAGAGCATGCCTGGGACAGACCTAGGCCTTCAGCTCACATTAACAGTTGAGCAGCTTGGTTCATGTGCCATTCCTAACAGCAGGAGTAGGAGCTCCATATGGCACTGTTGCCTGCCTGTTAACCTCTTTCCTCCAACCAGGGTACCTTTCCTAGTTGTAGTGGGAGAGGATGCAAGCAGTCCTCCTCCAACTAGATGTGCTGAGTGGATGGATATCCATGGGAAGTCTCCCTTTTTCTGAGTCTTTCTTGAGGACTTGGGAGGACAGGAGAATGGAGGGAGTGGGAGAGGGTGGGAGAGGGACCTGAGAGGTGAAGAGGGAAGGAGGCTTTAATCGAGATGTAAAGTACATAAATTAATTTTGAAAACTCAAAAAAATATTTCTTTTACAATATGAGAATATTTTTGTGAAAATGATTCAGTTTAAACTAATGTTGAAAGTAGATGGGATTTTAAAGGTTTGTTTTTCTTTAATTCTACTCTTATATATGACATACTGACCACAGTTTCTCTCTCTCCAATCCTCTCAGGCTGCCTCCACCTTCCCTCTTCCCCAGATTCACTCCCCCTCCATTTTTCTTCAGAAAAGAGCAGGCATCCCAGAGATATCAACCATACATGAGTCAATAACACAAGACACCTCCCCTCATATCAAGACTGAATGAGGCAAGCCAGTAGGAGGAAAAGGGTCCCAAGGGCAGGCAAAAGGGGGCAGGCAAAAGGGACCGTGATACCCTTACCCGCACTGTCTCATAAGAACATCAAGCTACAAGATCATGATGTATTTGCAATGGACCTAAGTCATACCCATGTAAGCTCTGTCATTTTTCTTTTCATTCTCTGTGAAGCCCTATGATTTCTGCTTAGTTGATTTTGTGGGCCATGTTCTTCTGTGATCCCGGATCCTCTGGCTCCTATGATCCTTCCTCCACCTTTTCTGCAGGTTTCCCTGAGTTCCACCTAATGTTTGACTGTTACTCTCTGCATACCCTACCTCGTCCCAGCCCCAGTCACTGAATGAAGCCTCTCTGACGGCAATTGGGCTAGGCTCTAGTCTTTGAGTAAAATGGAATACTGCTTCAGGATACTGGATCACACTGTGAACACTGAGATAGTGTTGTTTACGGGAAAAACCTGTTTCTAGTTGTGGTGTGATTGAACCACAGCCCACACCATTAATTCAAGGGTTTTCTGCTTGAGTATTGTAAACAGGATTAAATAAAGTCAACCCTAGGTCAAGAGGCAAGGGACCAATTGACAGGGTGTGAACATAGAGAAAAAACAAACAAACAAAAAACATGGAGTTAGGAGGATGCATAGAAAAACACACAGGGAGTAAACAGGAGGGATATTCGGTTTGAGGGTTTTTTGAGACACTGTGGGGTAAGAGCATGGTTTTTGTTTTAAGGTGTCAGCTGAGGAACAAGGTCAGCTTGGTGCTTTCTCTGCCTCTGTGAGCCAGTAGACTTTCACCCCAGCATGTGGCTCCTGAGTCTTTGTTGGAAAAATAGAATTATTGAGAGTCTGTTTAAAAACAACAGAAGATCATTTCAGTGATGTATCCATTATATAGTTTTGACCTATTGTGTTTGGTTCTATCCTAGGTCTCTGGACTATCCAGTCTCTGGTTCCTGTCCATCCAGGCAATGTCAGGTATTGGCTCCCTCTCTAGGCATGGGCCTCAAGTTGGATCAGTCATTGGTTGGCCTCTCCCACAATTTGTATGCCACTGTTACCCCAGCAAATCTTGCAAGCAGGATAAATTGTAGGTCAAAAGTTTTGTGGCTGGGTTGATGTCCCAGCCCCATCACTAGACTAGTTATAGCACTTGCCTGGTTCTAGAAGATGGCTGGTTTGTCAAGCTCTGTAAACCCCAGTCGTTGGAATCTTTGAAATGGCCATCTTACCAAAATCAATCTACAAATTTTAAAGGATTATTAAGGGAGAAAGAAATGAAGCTTTCCAAGACTAAATAAACATTTTAACCTGAACAATATAAGATCAAACTAAATCACTACTGCTTTGATTTTGTTTCAGTGTATATGGAATTTTATGGTTACTATAACAAGAGTCTGGAAACTGTACAATTTTTAAACTACATAAATTTATTCTTACACTTCTGGAGACTAAGAAGTTCTGGAACAAAGTTAAGATTCAGTTACTCCTGAGAACCTACTTTCAGATTCACAAACAACACTTTCTTACATTGTTCTCATTTGGTGGATTAGATTTAACAGCTTTCTTGGGGCTATTTTTTATTACCATCAACCTCATGTATGAGGGGTCTACAAGCGTGATCTAATTTCCTCCCAAAGTCTCCACCTAATACTTTCATTTTTGAGATTAAAATTTCAATATTAGCCATCATTGTTCAGTTCATATCATGAGCCTTTGACTTGTCCTTATGCAATCCAAAGTGCGATTGAAGGAGCCAACAGTCAGTTAGTGCAACCAAGACTGCAGAACTCCAGAGCATGCGCCAATCTGAGAAACGATTGGATAATTCCTGCAAAAACAATGTTTGGGAGACATATAAAATCTCCAACTTTATAGACAGCAACTTCTTGACTTATAAACAATGCACACTGTGCTTTCATTTATGTGACAATATGAAAGGTGCTCTTGGTCTCAGGAAATATAACCGACCCTGAAATTTAAGCTTACTTTAGTTTATTTCAGCTTTATTGACAGGAGGTAAAACTAGCTACAAGAAAATTTCAGTGACCTATCAGCCAGATTTTATTTGTCACAGCATGTAATAAGTATCAAAGATCAAGTCAATAGACTTTACACCTATTTCCTCCTGTTCTAGAAAGACAACAGTAATTAACTACACTAGAAGCAGGATTAAGAATTGATGAACTCTGATCTAGGAATTAGTAATTGCACAATCAGGAAATGTTATCTAACCTTTCTGCTCATGAGCTTTTTCACAGATAAACTGGGGAGGTAGTAATAATTGCAGCTTAGTCAAGGATTGTCTTAAAGGCCAATGAGCCCATCAACTATAAAGCCCATAAGTGACATTTAGTAGGAGCCTAATTAATGCTAAAACTTTTATTGTACAGGAAATCTACACTCATTCCTTTTACACCAAATCTTCTTGGGTAAAATGTCTATACTGATTAATCCCCTCATTCAGAAAACATCTGTTGAGTGCCTACCAATATTTATATTGTTGAAGGCAGATAACGGTCTGTGTTCTGGGTAAACGAAGGCAAAATGCACTCATTGTCACTTCTAGTAATACATGTTTTTGTAACAGAAATCAGATCAACAAACCAAATGCTTTGGAGGTGCACAGATGTCCTGGCCACAGCCTGAGCACACAGATGGGTCCCAGGAACCAAGAAGGGTTGGGACATTGAGGATTGGATTAAAAAAGCAAAGGACTGTCTTAGAAAACAGTGATATGAGGACTGTGTCTGAAGAAATGTAATCTACATGCTCAAAGGTCAGAAAAGAGTGTGGTACATTTGAGGAACAAAAAGTAAATGGATCTGCCCAGAGTAAAAGGCTACACCTTACACCACATCCACGAATTCCTTCAATATTGCTGGCATCATTTTCTTTTCAAATTAGGTGTATGTATTTTCTGGTATTGGTGATGAGTGTTTACAGGCATGGGGCCTCTGCTATCAATAAACCATGATGTCCATCGTTTCTGAAAGAACTTGCAGCTGTCCTTCCATGGAACTCTACTTCTTTTCTGTTTTTGATCACAACTTTCAATTTCTGCAACTTAACCCTGGACCATGGCATAATTTCTTGAATATGTTCTTGGTCACTGTTTGGGTTAATAATGATAGCAATGGAAGGTCTTTCTGTTTGCTCCAAAGAGGAGAAGCCTAATGTTGTCTATATGTAAATTTAAATCCTATTTACATTAATGATTTTCAAAGCTTTGTTTTATTATCAAAAACCTTACACCCAATTTTTCAAACTGTGCTTGTGATTGCCATAGACATGGAAACTTAGATTTCTTATAAGCAACCTGTACTCAATGTCTGCAAAACAGGTCTCTATCTCCACACAGTGCTATGGTTTCATTTGACAGCCAAAATTATATCTCTGTGCCTCACTTCCTTCACAAACCTAAGAATATCCCTGCTTTCTTTCCCCTCAGCCAGGAAATACTGCTAACTCCATCACATGGGGTAGGGCTGTTGTCTTCTAGTCTTCTTTATTTTAATTAAATTTTTGTTTTTTTACATTAATTACATTTTATTAGCTTTTTATCCCAGCTGTAGCCCCCTTCCTCATTCCCTCCCAATTCCACCTTCCCTCCCTCATCTCCTCCCATGCCCCTCTTCAAGTCCACTAATAGGGGAGGTCCTCCTCCCCTTCCATCTGACCCTAGTTTATCAGGTCTCATCAGGACTGGCTGGAATGTCTTCCCCTGTGGCCTGGCAAGGTTGCACCCCCTCCAGAGGGGGAGGCGGTGGTCAAGGAGCCAGCCACTGAGTTCATGTCAGACACAGTCTCTTTCCCCTTACTAAGGAACCCACTTGGATACCGAGCTGCCATGAGCTATCTGAGCAGGGGTACCAGGTTATGTCCATGAATGTACCTTGTTTGTAGTATCAGTCTCAGAAAAGACCCCTGAGCCCAGATATTTTGGTTCTGTTGCTCTGCTTGTGGAGCTCTTCTAGTCTTCTAAATTGACTCAGGCACCTGTAAATCTTAGGTTTCCAAAAACAAACTCTTTCTGTTAAGGCATCATTCTGGCTGGATAATATACTTAATAAGTTAAAAGTACTTAATTAAGTTGTTAGCTCCAGACCTACATAACTATCAACTACTTAAATGTCATCACTATTTGTGTTTTCCCCTATCTGACTTCTTTTTTGTTCTTTAACTTAAATCCTACCACACATCTGAATAAGAAAGGAATTCAGCCACCAGCAACTATTTAAAATTCTTTGTGTGCCTTTTTTAAAAGCATACTAAATTTTATAGTCCTAAAGAAGCTAAACAACAAGGAGGACCCTAGTGAAGATACTTAATCCTCTTTCAGAAGGGCGGATAGGATAAACATCAGAAGTGGGAGAAGATGGGGAACAGGGCAAGAACCTACCACAGAGGGTCTCTGAAAGACTCTACCCAGCAGGGTAACAGAGCAGATGCTGAGACTCATAGCCAAGCTTTGGGCAGAGTGCAGGGAATCTTTTGGAAGAAGGGAGAGATAGAAATACCTAGAGGGGTCCAGAGCTTCACAAGGAGACCAACGGAGCCAAAATTTCTGAGCCCAGGGGCCCCTGCAGAGACTGATGAGTCACCAAGGACCATGCATGGAGAAGACCTATACCCTCTGTTCAGATATAGCCCATGGGTTCCCTTGTAAAGGGAGCAAGGGCAGTCTCTAAACTCAGTTGCCTTCTCTTTAATCTCCTCCCCCTGGCAAGTTGACCTTACTAGGCCATAGAGAAAGAGGATCCAGACAGTCCTGATGAGACCCGATAGGCTAGGGTCAGATAGTAGGGGAGGATGTCATCCCCTTTCAGTGGACTAGGGGAGGGATGTAGGAAGGGAAGAGGAAGGGACGGTGGGGCCAGGAGGAGATGAGTGAAAAGCCTACAGCTAGCATACAAAGTAAATAATAATAATAATAATAATAATAATAATAATAATAATAATAAAAAGAATCTGATCCTGTATTCCTACTATATGGAGCTTCTTTGCTCTAACCTGCTCATAATCCACTGCTGTCCAGTCTCAAGCAGGCATCCCTTGAAGTACTGTCTGGAGCATCCCTATTTTGCACTTGCAGCTGTCCATTGTTAACTGTTTAGTGGCCATCTGCATATGCATGCCACTATTGCCAAAGAACTGGCTGCGGGGGTTTTTGTTTGTTTGTTTGTTTTGTTTTGTTTGTTTTGTTTTGTTTTGTTTTCTTAAATAAGGCAGCTATTACAGAGATACACACACAAACTGACAGAAAAACTTGTCTTTGTTCTTTTTTAATCGCTCCTAAATTACTGATACGTGGTAACTATATGTTAGAATACTTAAGTTCGGCATAGATGCATTGCAAACTAATTTCTCTATCATTTTTCTTTGATTTAAAATTTCTCTGAAGTCTATTTGCTTTTTATGCATGCAACAAAATGGAAAAAGATGGACTTTCTATTGATATGCCACTTAACTTTATTGTCATGAACTCTGCTCCAACTCTTACTCCATGCTTTCAGATCATCGGATGGGCTTCTGGGTAGTTTTATTTGGAGATAAATGATCTACTATAGTCCATTTTCAAGCAAGGTAAGATATCGAATGTTAGGCATGTTAGGCATGACAAGAATATAAACTTCAACAGAGATTTTTCCGGTGTATTTTTGTTTGGATCTGCAATGTCCCCAAAGGCTATGCCCCTCAGGAGGAATCTTCATCCAAGCATTATTAGGAAGCAGTAGAAACTTTATGGAGTGGGGCCTACTCAAATGTCTTCTGGTCTCTGAGGTCATGCTCTTGAAAGAGATACTTAGACTCTTGCTCCTTCTGCCACATTCTTCACACCCTAGTCATGAAGTGGATGGCAGAGCATGATCATCCTTTCCGGACAGTGAGATGGTCCTGTTTGGATACAGGTCCCAAAGATATGACAAATGAACCCTGGACAGAAATCTCCAAATCATTATGCCCAACAAACCTTTCCCCCTAATAAGTTAATCAGCTCAGGTATTTGTTCCATTCACAGAAAGTAGGAACGGTTGGCTCTGAGAAATGAAGTTGCTGATGGGACCATATCAAATCGATTTGATCTTGGATCTGTATGTTCCTAATATTGCCATCATATAGCCAGTTATGTTCCTCTGTAATCCTTGGTTTCATGTCTAGAAAATAGAAATAATGGTATAAAAATCATTTGTGGTTACACTTAGAAAATTGCTCTGCAATAGTCTGGTATTTTCACCTTTCTCTTCTGATATTGACATCGAGTGGGATAAATGCAAGAAACAACTAAAAGACAACAACAAAAAAATGTCTACATGTAGACATATTGTTAGAGTGGAAACAAATATTAGATGTAAAAAGAATGTTATGGCAAAAACAGTGAAAGAATCTTTGTTATGCTGCAAAAATCTACATCAATAATATTTTCAAAATATATAAAATCATACAATAAGGATATTTTAAATGAAACAATCCCTTTTATGCCCCTTGAAATCTAGATCAGTATCATTTTAAACCATGTAAAATCATAGAAAAGAACATTTTAAGTAAAGTTAAAGAACAAATTTTATATTACATCTTTCTATATAATATAATATACTTATATAGAAAGGAACAAAGATTAGACTTGTTTAAAACTTTTCCTTAAGATATACAAGAAAAAAAAAAGACTCGATCAGCATATCTGAAATAAAATGGGAAAACCTCACTAGCCTAGAAATTCTGTTTCTGGATGAATAACTAAAAAAAAAAAAAATGTGAATGAACAATAAGGAAGGGGTGAGGGGCAGGATTTGATCTTAGTAGACTTGCCTTACAAAGAGTGTTTGGAAAAATTAGAGGGCAGCAATAGCCAAGACATGCAAACCTCCCTAAGACTTGGAGAGTTCAAACAGGAGGATTATACATTAGTTAGAGGACAATCTAGATCATATGGTTGTTTAGGGCTAAACTTAGCTATTTGGTGAAACAGTTTCAGAACAAACAATAGATAACAACAAAAGCCCAGTGAATCTATACAAAGAAATGAATAGTTTCAGAGAAAAAGGAAGCACGTAAGAAAATAAATATTTTACTTTCCTTAATTTCTCTGACCTGAGTTTGTTCAAAATGCCAATATTAGCAGCATAAATCAATATGTGTACCCTAATATTGTGTAATAGTATTCACAGGCAATTTCTAGAAATAAATAATTTATAAGTTTTATAATTTATAAGTTTCATGTAATTTGATACCTTTGTACTACAATGCTCTTTGTTGTCCAGAACACAAATGACTTTTGTGTCTAGTGTATCTGTGGTGTATATGCTACCTTTCTATTAGGCATTCAGAAGTCATGTGATTACAGTCCTTATGTTCAAGTTAATCTCTTTTTTTTTTTAGTTAACAATGATTCCGAAGCTCAAGAGTAATAATACTATTAATTTGAATATTCCAAAGAGACTGCTGTAAACCACTAAAGCAAAATGTTTAGCATTCTTGATTAGTAAGAGAAGAAGAGTACTTATATGCTGAGATTGCTAAGATCTACATGAAGCACAGCCATTGGAGTAGATATTGGATTAATGTAATTCTTATGCTGAATATTGTTGTAATTATTCTGTTGTATTATTGGTGATTGTTATTAATCTTTCAATACCTAATTTATAAAGTTTACTTACACAGAAAAGTACAACAGCATATGCAGGGTTTTGTACTATAGTCCGAGAGTATCAAGGGTCCACTGTAGATGTAAGACATATTCCACAAAGTAAGGTAGGAATTACTTAAAGATAAATGAAATACAGATTTATGTTTTAGAGAGCAGGAAAGAAAAGTAAGTACCACTTTCTTTTTAAAATTAAAATTTAAATGTTTGCTATTTATTCATTATATACACCGATTAAAGCTCCCTCCCTCAACTCCTCCCAGTCCTACCCTCTCTCCCTCTTTTCCCCTATCTCCTTCCCCTAGTCCACTGAAAGGGAGAGTTCTACTCCTCTGCCATCTTCCCATAGCTTATCAAATCTCATCAGGACTGTCTGGATCCTCTTCCTCTGTTGCCTGGTAAGGTCACATCACCAGGGGAAAGTGATGAAAGAGCAGGCACACAAATTCATGACAGAGGCAGCCCCTGGTGCCCTTACTCAGGAACCCACACGGAGACTGTTGCCAATGGCTACTTCTGAGCAGGGATTTTTGGTCCTCTCCATGCATAGTCCTTGGTTGGTGCATCAGTCTCTGCAGAACCTCCTAGGCTCAGAGTTCTTAGCTTTGTTGATCTCCTTGTAGAGCTCATGTCCTCTCTTTGTCCTTCTATTCCCTTCCCCCTTCTTTGGCTGTCTCAGCATCTACCTCGATGACCTGTTGGGTGGGACCTTTCAGAGAGCCCTCTATAGTAGGCTCCCATCCTGTTTCTGCTCTTCTACTACTTCGGGTAGAAACTTCCTGTTTGCCATTCTGAATGAGATTTAAGCATTCTCCCTATGGTCTTCTTTAAGCTTTAACTTCTTTAGGACTGTAGATTTTAGTATGGCTATCCTATATTACACAGCGAATATCCGCTTATAAGTGAGTGTAAACCATACATGTCGTGTCTTTCTGTTTCTGGGTTACCTCACTCAGGATGATCTTTTCTAGTTCTATCTATTAGTCTGCAAATTTCATGATTTCCTTGTTTTTAATAGCTGATTAGTATTCCACTGTGTAAATGTGCCACAATTTCTGTACCCATTTATCTGTTAAGGGACATCTAGCTTGTTTCCAGATTCTGGCTATTACAAATAAAGCTCCTATGAACATAGTTGAGCAAATGTCCTCGCTGAATGGTGGCATGTCTTTTGTGTATATGCTCAGGAGTGGTGTAACTGAATCTTGAGATAACACTATTCCCAGTTTTTTGAGAAAGTCCCAGATTGATTTCCAAAGTGGTTGTACAAATTTACATTGCCACCAGCAATGGAGGAGGGTTCCCCTTTCTCCACATCCTATCCAGCATGTGCTGTCACTTGAATTTTTGATCTTAGCCATTCTGGTCAGTGTAAGATGGAATCTCAGAGTTGTTTTGATTTGCATTTCTCTGATGACTAAGGATGTTGAGCATTTCTTTAAGTGTTTCTCTGTCATTCAATATTCTTTTGAGAATTCTCTGATTAGCTTTGTACCCCATTTTTAAATTGGATTATTTGATTTGTTGGTGTCTAATTTATTGAGTTTTTATATAGTCTGGATATATTAGCCCTTTATAAGGTGAAGATCTTTTCTTAGTCTATAGTCTGTCATTTTGTTCTGTTGATGCTGTCCTTTTCTTTAGAGATGCTTTTCAATTTCACTCGTTGATCTTAGAGTCTGAGCTATTGGTGTTCTGTGCAGGAAGTTGTATCCTGTGCCAATGAGTTCAAGGCTCTTCCCCACTTTTTCTTTCAACAGATTTACTGTGTCTCGTTTAATGTTGAAGTCTCCTACAGCTGATAAATATGTTCAGCAAAGTGACTGAATACAAATTAATTAACTCAAATTAACTCAACAAAAATACAACAATTTAACTCAAAAAGAATCAGTAGCCCCCTGTATACAAAAGACAAATGGGCTGAGAAAGAAATTAGGGAAACAAAACCCTTCACAATAGCCTCAAAAAAAAACATAATGTTACATAAAGTGAAAGTCTTGTATGAAAAAACTTCAAGTCTCTGAAGCAAGAAATTGAAGAAGATATCCGAAAATGGAAAGATCTCCCATGCTCATGGCCTGGGAGGATTAACATAGTTAAAATGGCCATCTTACCAAAAGCAATCTACAGATTCAATGCAATTCCCATCAAATTACCAACATAATTTCTTACAGACCTTTAAAAAAAATCCCAACTTCATATGGAAAAACAAAAAACCCCAGAATAGCTAAAACAATCCTGTACAACAACAGATAATCTGGAGGTATCTGCATCCCCTATCTCAAGTTGTACTGTAGAGTAACAGTAATAAAAACTGCATGGTATTGAAACAGAAACAAATTGGTATATTAATGATATTTAACTGAATTCCCAGAAATAAACTCATACTCTTATGGACACCTAATTGTTGACAAAGATGTCAAAACCATATACAATGGGGAAAAAAAGATAGCATCTTCAACAAATATTGCTGTTCTAAATGGATGTCCACTTGTAAAAAATGCAAATAGACCCATATCTATCACCCATATTCTATCACAGAATTACATACCACTTTCTTATGATGACAGACAAATCGTAACTTTAGTGCCATTTGAAAGTAGACTAAAATCTGTTTCCGCTGTTGAGTGGAGCCTCTCAGAGGACAGCTATGCTAGGCTCCCATCTGCAAGCATAGCAGAGTATTGGTGATAGTGTCAGGGGTTGGCTGTCTCCCATGGTGGGTTTCAGGCATTGGTTATACATTCCCTCAATCTCTGCTTTATCTTTAACCCCGGACATCTTGTAGGCAGGGTAAATTTTGGGTGGAAGAGTTTGTGGGTGGGTTGGTGTCCCCCTCCCTGCACTAGAAATCCTGGCTAGTTAGAAGGTGTCTTCCTCTGTCTCCCTGACCTCTGCTACTAGGAATCTCAGCTAGAGTCACTCCATCTCCTCCCAGAAGCCTACCCTGTCTTAGGTCTCCAGCTTGCAACTGATTGGAACAGATGCTGAAACATTGGGGAAGTCAAACATTGGGGAAAGTGTAGGGAGGACCTGAAGAGGATGGAAACTTCACAAGAAAACCTAAAGAACCAGCTAGCCAGGGCCCAAAGAGGCTGGCAGAGACTGAAGCACCAACCAAGAACCATGCATGTACTGGACCTAAGCCCCCCCCCCCACAGATGCAGCCAACAGAAAGCTTGGACTTCATGTAGGTGCCTTAGTAAGGGGAGTGTATCTGGACTCTGACATGGATTCTGTAGCCTGCTTTTTAATCACTTCTCCTTGGCAGAGTTGCCTCACCAGACCACAGGAGAAGAGGATGTGTTCAGTCCTGATGCAACTTCATGTGCTGGGGTGGGTTGGTGGGGAGGGGTTCTCCTTTTCTAAAGAGTAGGGTAGGCAGAATAGGAGGAAGAGAGAGAGAGGGTGGGACCAGGAGGAGAGAAAGGAAGGGATTATGATAGGGAAATGAAGTGAATAAATAAATTAATTAATTTAAAAATTCTTACAAAAAAAAAGAAAGTGGACTGAAATTAGTGTGAATGCATTAGTTGTAAACATAAAACAAATTACATTAGTTATAAATGTATTCAAAGTCTATGGAAACCATTGAAGGTATAGTCTTATTTTGGAAAGAAAGGAAAAAAAGAATTATATGCAAAGGTCAACTATGCCCTCAAAATCAACCAACCAAACAAACAAACAAAAAAACAGAGTGAATAAAGAAGACTAAAGGGACAATTAATGAATAGAAAATAGTAACAAATGATAACTACAAAATCTTAACTACTAACAATTTAGAAAGGATCAGAGACTGTTTAAATGGGGGAGAGAAAGAGAGAAAGAGAGTGCTTCTCTCAAATAAAATAAAATAAAACAAAAACCACAGAATCCAAATATAAAATAAAAAAGTTGATGAGCTACAAGAAGAAATAAATGGACCTATGATTATAGTAAAAGACATAAAAAGCCCTATCAGAAATGAACAGAACCTTCAGACAAAAGTCATAAGGACAAAAGTTGAAATCAACAATGCCATCAATCAACTAGATATAATTGACAGCTATAGCAGCCTTCAAATAATTACAAAGAACTTATTGTTCTCAAGGTCACAGAGAGTGACTGTGCAAGATGGACTACATCCTCAACCATAAAATTCATCTTCTCAAATTAAAAAAAAACAACAACCCAACAGAAAATTTTCTATTTTTGCACCAAACACATAGTAGAATTAAATGAGAAGCTATTATCAGGGAAATAACTGGAAAGATTCCAAATACACAGAGATTAAATACACTTTAAATGGATAGATCCAGAAAAGATCATCCTGAATGAAGTAACCCAGTACCAGAAAGACAAGCATGGTATATATTCACTTGTAACAGGATATTAGCCATATAATATAGGCTAAACATACTACAATCCACAGACCTAAAGAAGCTAAGTAACACAGAAGACCCTAGTGAGGATGCTTAATTCTCATTCAGAAGGGCAAATAAACAGACACCAGAAACAGTTGAAGACAGGAGCCTACCTTAGATGTTCTCTGAAAGGCTCCACACAGCAGGGGAGAAAAGTAAATGCTGAGACTCATAACCAAACTTTGGACAGAGCACAGGGGGTCTTATGGAAGAAAGAGGGGAATAGAAGGATCCAGAGGCCATGAGGGTTCCCTAGTAAGAGGAGCAGAGGCTGTCTCTGACATGAACTCTCTTGCCTACTCTTTGATCATTTCTACCAGGACACAGAGTAAGCAGATGCAGCCAGTGTTGATGAGACTTGATAGGCTGGGGTCAGTTGAAAACAGAGGAGAGCTCCCCTTTTCTGAGGAGTAGGGGAGAGGGATAGGAAAGGAAGAGAGAGGGAGGTTGGGACCTGGAAGAGACAAAGAAGGGGACTATGATAGGGATGTGAAATAAATAAATAAATAAATATATATATATATAATATTTATTAAAATGCCACCTGCCCCTCCAAAACATACACTTTGAAATAACACTTGAGAGGAAGAAGAACAAGCATAAAGAATTTAAAAAAAATATTTTGACTAAATGCACATATATATACAACTTGGAATTTGTGGGATGCACCAGAAACTAGAGTAATCATAGGCATCATGTATTACAAAAGAATAAAGATCTGAATTCAAATGCTGAAGTTTCATCTTACACCATAAAAAGACTAAATTAAAGCCAAAGTCATCAGAAGAAATGTAAAATAAGAAATGAACAAAAATTAATAAAATTAAAATCTTCAAAAAGGGAGAAACAATCTGGTTTATTGAAAAGATGAATCAAATCAATATATTTATGAGGGAAATCAAAAGAAAGAACACAATATACTAATACCATCTATGAAAAGTGGAATCTCTCTTCACATTCAATGGACATTACAAAGATAATAAATTTCATGAGCAATTCTCTGCTCACATGTTTGATACCATAGAAGAAAGTGAATTATTTTTTGAAAGAAACATCTGTCAAAATTCAGACAAAATAGGCTATTTAAGTATGCCTATATTTATTTAGTATTTGAATTGGTAATCAAAAATCTTCCAAGCAGAAACTATTGGGAGCAGATGGAATGATTCATTATCTCTACCAAATATTTAAGATAGTAGCTTCATCAGCTCTCTATAATCTTTCTGTGAATAGCTGAGAGACATGTTTCGAACATGGTCATGAAGCAAGTCATCGTAATGCAATATGATAAGAGTCAGAAAGAATGGCATATATACCAAGAATAAAAAACTCAAGTTCTTTCTTTGTAAGTAATAAAACTGTATTATAGTATTTTCAAATCAGTCAACTAAAATCTCCCATTGTGGGTTACTGCCTAGTGGTTAGACCACTGCTTTGCTTGAGCAAAGTTCTTGCTTCAAACTTTCACATTACTCAAACAATTACAACAGCAACAACAAAACCCTTGAATTAGTAAGCAATTTGATAAGATTATAGCATAGGAGATTAGTATATAAAAGTCAACTCATATCCCACATGGCAATAATAAAAATATAAAACATGAACTGTAGAGTTTCTAGATGAACAGGCCCAATCATGATGAGTTTAAGCAAATACTTGGAACAAATACACAAGATTAGATGAAATGGCTACAAAACTTTGGTGAAGTCACTATAAACAAATAAATAACCAGAGAGATAGAAGGTCGAAACAAATTCATTCTTCCCACCTTGCTCAATAGCTTGAATGCAATCCCCATTAAAATCCAAGAAAGCTGTTCTCAGCATACCTACATATTTCAAGGTTTGAATAAAGACCAATTTGAGCCATAACTGAGCCGTGTAGAAGGAAAAGAACAAATCTGGAAGATTGTCATAGTTCAGCTTGTTGGCGGACTGTGGTGGTGCAGTAACAGCATGGTGTTGACAAGAAAATAGATGGAGATAGTAAAATAGAGCAGAGATCACATAAAGCTATCTCATAAACACAGTCAACTCCTCCAGGAAAGGAGCAAAGCTGTGAACACTGGGAAAGGGTGTGGTTAAATAAGTGGTCCCGGAAACGGGTGGAGGTAGATACAGACATGTTCTCTACATCCTTACAAACGTTGTTCAAAGACCCAAATGTGAAACGCAAAGCTTTCAAACAGCTAAAAGATGCCATAGGACAAACTCTACACTCATACAAGATTATAGTTCAATCTGATAGGCCTTGGTTAAAACATATGAAGTGATGATTTTTTTAAGTTATAACATTTATCCAAGAAAGACATCGATCCTTTGGCCTCATTAAAACAAAGACACTTTTCTCTGCAAAAGATAAAGTCAGGGGAACAAAGTCGTAAGCCGTGAGCTGAGAGAAAATATTTACAAAAAGATCATCTAACACCGAACTGTATCCCAAAGTATATCAAGGAATAAATACTCAATTAGAACAAGACAAACAGATAAATTAAAGCATAGACCAAAAAACCTTAACAGCCATCTCTCCAAAGAGAATCTATGGGTAAGAAATCCACATTGAGAATGACCCTGCACGTCATACGCCGGCAGTAAATGCTAGTGCAAAGCTGATAGGTGGGTGACATCCGCACTCTGCAAAGATGAACAGCGGCAGCAGCGTGTACCAAGGTGCATTCTTACCCACTGCTGTGAAATACACAAAGTGCTCTGCCACTTTGCAAGACAATTCCGTAGCTTCTTATGAAACTGAAGGTAGCCTTACCAAATGTTATATTGTCAGTGCTAGTTATCTAAGCAAAGAATTTGAAAGTTAATGTCCACAAAGAGCCAACATGCAAATGTTTATGGAAGCGTTATGGTATTTGCTAACACTCAAAAGAAAGTAAGATGTCTTTCAGCTTGTGGAAAATGAAGTGTGGAACATCAGTATAAGGGAGTCGATGATACCGAGGGAAAAGAACTACCATAGCAAGGGAAGAAAGGGAAGGATTTCAGAGGCCTACTTATGTATGTACGAAGCCAATTGGAATATTCAGCCTATGCACTGTGCATCTCTAAATAGATGGCATTATGCAAAATGCAAACCTGTGGAAATGGTAAAAAGATTGTCTACCAGTGGTTAGGAACAAGGGGCGGTGGCACAGTACTGAACCATAGATATACGGAGGCATTTTATGACAAGCGAAAAACTCTGTTTTTACTGTCATAGTAGAGACATGCCATACAGTGACATTTGTTCAAATCTATAAAAGATCAAGAATAAACCATAATATACAGCAGGGGTTTTGTGTGACTCTCATTTGTCAACATAGGTTCGTCAGCTATCACACTATGTCACCAAAGTTAGTGGTTGATACATGTAAGGCCACGCATGTGTAAGGGCAAGGGACAATCTGGAAATCTGCGTTCTCTCTTCTCAGCTTGCTGGGTATGATACTACGCAAAAATCTAAACTATCCTATGAAAAAAAAAAGGAACCGTTTAACTAAAGAAGGTATGTTCTCTAGTGTCTCTCTAGCAATATAGAGTGGCAGGGTTTGTGCCTAATAAGCGTAACTAACAGCTATATCAACTAAAGGACTATGTTATAAAATATTTATTCAAGACTGCTCATAATATTTGGCATATAATAGACATTTAATAAATACGAAGTCAGAAAGGATGATTTGATTCTCTTGACAGAGCTAATTGCTACTTATATTTAAATAATGCTAATTAGAATGGCAGGCTATTGGAAACTGTGTGATATGGAGAAATGAATGCAGCTGGAGTTAAGCCCTGCCCCCTGAATAATTTATCATAATTAAGACTTATAAAAGTGGTTTCTCTGGTAATCCTCAGTTTCCAAGCTCATAAAATGGACACATTAGCTACTTTATGGTGCAGTTTGTGATACTGTGATAATAGCAATTTCCTGCATAATCCTATCAACAGACTATGTCAAGGCTTCAGGTAATAATATGGTTGCTCTCTGTGCACTTTATTATAACTTTCTGCTTTATCTATGCTTTACTATGATTTGATTTATCTCTCTTGATATATTTAACCTAAATTTGAAATCCACTTTAATAGGTCTAGCTACATTTCCAGGATGGCTACTTTGTATTAAGCTGTTTTCTCCATGTTCCACTAATGAAACTACTTTTATTATTCCATTTCACTGGCAGAAAAACTGAGTTTTACCTGGAATAAACTCATTTATCTCTGTGCAATTTGTGAACAGTAAAAACAAATATTCTACACAAGTCTACCTAAATCTAGAAATAGGTTAGTTATTTGCTATTTTAGAAGGAAATTCAAGTAAAATGTACATTTTTGGTGAATGTCAACTCTAATATAAAATAAAATCACAAAATGATAACATATTTTTGCTCTCCCAATGAGTTATGAATTGAGGCAGTCATTAGACATTTTAGCTGGTAATTCTTATGTGTGATTAAGTACCATTTAGGATGGCATCTTCAAACTCTGGTTAGCCTGTGAAGAAATGAGCTCCAATCAATACATCATTGTAGCATCTTGTTTATAACCATTTCAAACAGTAATTTTTATCTTCAGAATAATATTTTAATACCCAACTAATCATCAAAATATCACTACTATACCATAGTAATGGGAACAGCCCTGTGAGGTGATGAGTAATTTCTATTTCTTCTTTATAAATGAGTAAGATTCCCATGAGGTACAAGATGGTCATCAAAACTAAGCCACTGAAACAGTAGGAGAAAAGTAATGCAAGGTGTCTTGTTATCATAAACACATACCAAGCTGTGGAAGTAGCTCACAGATTATGTTGCTTAACTCAATTAGCAGTGTGTTTCCCCTACATTCCTCGGGTTATAGAGACAATGACTATCATTACTAGGAAAATACAACAATTTATGCCTACAAGCCAGCACCTACATGGCAAGTATTCAATAAATACTTCCCCTATAGGCAAATTAATGAAAGGCAACAAGGAGAAGGTCAATCTCTCCTCTTCAAAGGAGTTGGTTTTTCATATTCAGGGTTGACATCAACAGATTTATTAAAAAAAAAAGGTGTAAACATGACTTTTTAAGTGATGTTCAGACCAAACATCTAAAGTAATGCAATTAATGGAATGATATTTGAGGATAAAGTCCTGTAAGGCAGCAAAGATGGAAAGTAGAGGATACATGTATAGGCTGGAGGAAGATTATTAATAGTGAGCAAAGCTCACCTGACCCATCTTCTGTGAAAATGGAATCATACCAATGTTCTGAGAAAATGAGCAGGGTAGAGAACCTGTGATTATAAGAGCCTTGCTCTGACAGTTGTAAAGGTACATCAAGAGATAAGCTATTGTAGGCTGGCCATTTAAAAGTTCTAAATATATGTGGCTTTGTGCAAAATGTGGCAGGCTTCTGCAAAGTTACCCTTAAGTCCATACCTTTGTCCAAAACAATCCCAGAGATTCAGGGTTGCTGAAGGGCTTAGTCGTCTTTAGTTGAGTAGAGTTAACAATGTTGGATACAGAGCGTTCTCAGCATAAAGTCAAACTGTAATCAATGTCATTGTCATTTGAACCACATTGTTTGCAGTGGAACCAATTGTGAAGCCAAAGTAAATTCAAAATCTAAATTAGAAAAACAGATGCTTCTTTTGTTTGGAAAATGTAGTCCCATCTAGCCCTATTGTAAACCATTTTCTTTTGACTTACACCACATAGAAAGAAAAATCACAGTGCATAATGCAAAAATGCAGAAACATATTTAGCAAATTTGTGGATTTCATAAGTCATTTATAAACTTTGGATTTGCAAACAATTTCAAAGCCTTCTGAAAATATTTATAAACACAAGAATCTCTATAATGCTACACATAATTATACCATGCCTTTTCAAAGCATATTTCAGAGATAGAGTTTGTGCAGAATATCAAGTTTCCTATTTGGGGTTTGTCTTGGAGACAGTGAACAATTTATTTTTCAATCTGTCTCCAGTGATGCTCATGATTAAGCTAAATACATTGGTGCAACAAGAGGAAAGGCATTTATCTTGTGCCTAATTTCTAAATTGACTCATGACATTAGGAAGTCAATCTATAGAGTGAGATTTATTTCTTCAGCTCAGCAAGTTCCAACAAATTTGTGTTTCTCACAACTTTAACCATTTTAAGGCAATTTAGAAAGTTCGCCTTTCATGCCTTTGAGCTACCAGAACGTTCTGATTTAAAACCTGACATCTCCAACTTTGCATGAAGTTGTGGATATCATACATTCAAGTTCATTTTGCAATATTGATTATCATAAGAAAATAACTATAAATATTGTCATTTAAAAAGAAAATGGTCTACCAATTGTGTGCAGGAAAATAGGAGCTTCAAACATGTACACAAACACATACAAACATGTGCGCACCCACAGTCAATAATCACTAAGAACAAAAAAAGCACGCTTCCGTGTTGATTCTAATTTGAGGTAATCAAAAGTATAAACAGGGAAATGCTTTGCCAAGGTTATAGCACATTATTTGGGGCATAAACTTAGGGATTTAAGTTTTGCTTTTTAATCTTACAGTTTGAGTTACTTTCATTTTGTTTATATCAACATTTTGCTTCCAGTAACATTAAAAAAAATAATAAAAAAGTAGTCTGGGTTACAGATCAAATTGCTCTCAATAAACACTAAACCTTATTGTGAGAAGAATATAAATGAATTAGAATCACAAGAGGGAAGTTTCCTACTTGTATAAAGGGATTGAGAACTGCAGTGTGGAGTTCTGCTTAGCAGTGCCTCAGACACGCTACCATCACACACAAGGTCTTGGTCTTCCAACAGGGCAAGAGGAGGGTGAGTGGCTTTAAGTAGCAAATGTTTGTGTGGACTCTTGCTGGAACTTTTCCTCCTAGGTTAGCAGCATCTATTCAAACTAGACAAATGGCCCCCAACAAATGACCTTTCTAGAATCCATTCTTTCATCAATGAAGTAAATGAAATAATGTGTTTATATAAGACAATTTAGAGTTTTAAAAGCCAAAGCAGAATTGTGGATGTAGAGTATATAATCAATAGACCCCATATTTTCCTTCTCCTTTGATTCTACATTATCTTATTGCTAAATAAGCAAAACCAACCTAGAAGTTTTAAAGTGTAAGATATCAAGTCAAATAAAGTTATGTTTTTCTCATTGTTCCAAGGTTAGTCGACTCAGGCATTAGTATATCATTTAGAATAGTGCAGTCACTTGGCTCACCCTTAAATTTTAATAGATTCAACTGTAGTTGAAGAAAAAAGAAAGCAAAATAAAAAAGATGTTTAAAAAGGGAGAGAGAACAATTCAATTATTGCTGAAAGTTTTTACCACCATTTCAATACCTGAGCCTGAAACCCCATCAGGCAAGTCCTGGAAGATGAGACATTGCCGAATGGAGCAGAGTTCTGTTCTTTCAACACTCACCTTTACAATGCAATGTTGCACCAATATTCATTCCAACCATTTCATCTAAAAGTCTACCAGGGAGGCACCAATCTCTTTGATGCTGAAAAAAAAATGTTGGTTTTCTAGTGTTCAACATGACCTTTTACTGAGAAATTTTCAATGGTTTCTTCACTTAATGAGAGGAAGGAAGCGTTAAAAAAAATGGTTTCTTCTCATTAAGTGGGGAAAATGGAAATTTCCTCTCACTTAATGGTTTTAGAGAGTTTAATTCACATTTAATTTGTCATTATACTGCATTAAGATTTAAGTACATAACAGAATTTAATACTGGATTCTAGTAAGGAACACAGAAAATGAAATATACTAAAATATGCTACATAAGCAATATATATGTGCTTGGGTAATTTTTCCTTATTGTTCTTGAAAAGATGATTTTCCTAGTAGACTGTGAAATGTGTCTATAGAATATTTTTTTAATATTTGTGGTTTAAAATTGAAAGACAACATTGGTGTTAGTAATAAACATTAATAAATGTTAAACTGACTGAGAAAATGTTAATAAACCAGAGAAAATCAAATACAAAGATCAATTGCAGGCACAACCTCCACCCACTAATTACTGAAGTGAAAATGCAAAACAAACAGTTCAACAAAATATGAGAATTTCCAGACAAATACTAGTGGTGCAGACTGCAGGACAGCACATATAGGGGAGTGCCTTGGGATAGCAAGGACAGAGGTAATGTCTTCCTCTGAATTGTAGCTATTTAGAGAATCAGGCAAACCCTTCACTCTTCTCATGCTCTGTGTACCATGTGGAAATTCAAAGAAATAATATTCAATACTAATCTTTTTAATAGAATGGATATAAGATTTTTTCCAAGTCGAAGTTAGAATTATATTTTTGAAGCATTATATAAGCATATTTATAAAGCACTATGTGGATTCTTTTTTTTTTTTTTTTCAATGCAGTTTATTCAGGAACATTGAACAATCCTCGGACCCCGGGGAAAGCCAGCCCACAGCTTAAATAGCCTCTGGGTAGCCAACCCAGGCGTGCCACGGGGGCAATGCAGATAGGTCCACATACATGGAAGCAAGCCAGATCCTCGGCCTTAGCCAAATGTGGAGTTGTTCGTGACAGAGAGCACTCACCATCGGGAAGGTGGAAGGCGGAAACCAGCTCCATCTTTAAGGCATAGCATTCCGCAGCTCTCTACAGTTCCCCCTTTTTGTTTTAGACGCATCAGGCAAGAGTAGAGGTCTGATCTCTGATATTAGAAATAAATTGGGACTTTGTACAGATGTTCATTTAGGTGTCATCCACCCAAAGAGCATCAGACCCGACCGATACCTTTTTCTCAGAGGCGGGACCTGGGGCATCAACCCGCATGCAATCAGACATGCTCTTCTCTGGGTCCAAAGCGGCTGACCCTGAGTGCAGTGCTTAGCCTCGCATCCTGAGCGTATCATTTTAGCTTTTTATGGTATCCAACCATGCTTGGGGAGAATGTCCTGCTTCAATGGCTGTAAAGGCCTGAATGATCATGGCTGCATCACACTGTTGTGAGACTCTAATCTTGCATATATACCACAGGCAAACCAAGGAGACCAACACCAGAAGGCCTGCTAACTCTCCCATGCCCGCCCATTCCTTCAGATGATTCATGGCTGCAGCAATCCATGTTGATAATCCTCTGGCTAGTCCTGCGTCCACTCCGGTAGAATTTACTGTGACAATGGCCACTCTCAGCTGCTCCATCGTAGTATCGAATTCTCCAGTCCAATTACCTAAAATATAGCTCGACAATTGTTTAGACAGATTTGCAGCGCAGGAAAAATTCTCATGTTGTATGCTAGTGACACAAAGTCCAGCATACTTTCATTGACAGCCAGGTTGAGCGATTTGCCATAGGGTATCAATTTGCTCCTGCAAGAGGTCAATCCTCTGATTGAACACCATCAAGCTTCCTTTTAGTTGAGCATTAATTCCTTTATGTACAACTAAGGCATGAGCTACATTGGCTAAATGATTATTCAGGGTTTGAGCAGTCTGCCCAGTATGACTCATGGCTAATGCCCTGGTGGTAGCTCCAACAGCCGTCAATGAGATGGTAGTAACAATGGTGGCTGTAGTTCCAAGATCCCTTTTCTGTCTGAAGAGAGTCATAGCGTGAGGGGCATCAATGGGCATAGGCACCCAGTGAGGCATGCGAGTAACCAGGGCATACCTAACTTTACTAACATTCCAGCATTGGGCAAAAAAGCAAGTATCATTACCACAATTACTTGGCTCTATCTGGCTAATAATGAATAAAAATGGGGGATATAGACAAACAGGTGTGGGCTTATAGGAAATATTATGAGAAGCCTTAACCCCTCGTTGGAACATCCTGCGTCAGTTCTAGAACTAGCAGTGGTGGTGTCCGAGGTCTGAGTAGGTTCAGGAGACCATTGCCCCCGGGGGTGAGACGTGCTCCATGCCAATTGACTAACTCCATGTTTTCCTCCAATTTTGAAAGTCATTTAAGGTTCTTAAATTACTTTTTTCCCTTTTTTCTTAAATTTTTCATCAATTACACTTTATTCATTCTGCATCCCCCCATAAGCCCCTCCCTCCTCCCATCCCAATCCCACCCTCCCTCCTCCCTCTGCTTGCATGCCACTCCCCAAGTCCACTAATAGGGGAGGTTCTCCTCTCCTTTCTGATCTTAGTCTGTCAGTTCACATCAAAAGTGGCTGCATTGTCCTCTACTATGGCCTGGTAAGGCTGCTCCCCCCCAGAGGGAGGTGATCAAAGAGCAGGCCAATCAGATTATGTCAGAGGCAGTCCCTCTTCACATTACTATGTAACCCAATTGGACTCTGAACTGCCCTGGGCTACATCTGTGCAGGGGTTCTAGGTTATCTCCATGAATAGTCCTTGGTTGGAGTATGAGTCTCTGGGAAGTTCCCTATGTTCAAATTTTCTTGTTCTGTTGCTCTCCTTGTGGAGACCCTGTCCTCTCCAGCTCTTACTATTTCCCAGTTCTTACCTAAAATTCCGTTCACTCTGCCCAACAGTTGCCCACCAGGCTCAGCATCTGCTTTGATAGTCTGAAGGGCAGAGGCTTTCAGAGGCCCTCTGTGGTAGGTTCCTAGGTTGTTTCCTGTTTTCTTCTTCTTCTGATGTCCATCCTCTTTGCCTTTCTGGATGGGGTTTGGACGTTTTAGTTAGGGTCCTCTCTCTTGCTTAGTTTCTTTAGATGCACAGGTTTTAGTGGGTTTGTCCTATGTTGTATGTCTATATGAGTGAGTATATACCATGTGTGTCTTTTTGCTTCTGAGACAACTCACTCAGGATGATCCTTTCCAGATCCCACCATTTACCTGCAAATTTCATGATTTCCTTATTTTTCATTGCTGAGTAATATTCCATCGTGTAGATGTACCACAATTTCTGCATCCATTCTTCAGTTGAGGGGCATCTGGGTTGTTTCCAGCTTCTGGCTATTACAAATAAAGCTGCTACAAACATGGTTGAGCAAATGTCCTTTTTGTGTACTTGAGCCTCTTTTGGATATATGCCCAGGAGTGGTATGGCTGGATCTTGACGAAGCGCTATTCCTAGTTGTCTGAGAAAGCGCCAGATTGATTTCCAGAGTGGTTGTACAAGTTTACATTCCCACCAGCAGTGGAGGAGGGTTCCCCTTTCTCCACAGCCTCTCCAGCATGTGTTGTCACTTGAGTTTTTGATTTTGGCCATTCTCATGGGTGTAAGGTGAAATCTCAGGGTTGTTTTGATTTGCATTTCCCTAATGGCTAATGAGGTTGAGCATTTCTTTAAGTGCTTCTCTGCCATTCGGTATTCCTCTACAGAGAATTCTCTGTTTAGCTCTGTTCCCCATTTTTTAAGTGGATTACTTGGTTTGTTGCTTTTCAGCTTCTTTAGTTCTTTATATATACTGGATATGAGTCCTCTGTCAGATAAAGGGTTGGTGAAGATTCTTTCCCAATCTGTAGGTGGTCGCTTTGTTTTGATGACGGTGTCCTTTGCTTTACAGAAGCTTTTCAGTTTCATGAGGTCCCATTTATTGGTTGTTGCTCTTAGAGCTTGTGCTGTTGGTGTTCTGTTCAGGAAGTTTCCCCCTGTACCAATGAGTTCTAGGGTATTTCCCACTTTTTTTTCAAGCCGATTTAATGTGTCTGGTTTTATGTTGAGGTCTTTGATCCACTTGGACTTCAGTTTTGTGCAGGGTGACAAGTATGGATCTATTTTCATTTTTCTACATGTAGACATCCAGTTAGACCAGCACCATTTGTTGAAGATGCTATCTTTTTTCCATTGTATGGTTTTGGCGTCTTTGTCAAAGATCAGGTGTCCATAAGTGTGTGGGTTTATTTCTGGGTCCTCTGTTCGGTTCCATTGATCCACCATTCTGTTTCTATGCCAGTACCATGCAGTTTTTAAAACTGTTGCTCTATAGTACAACTTAAGATCAGGGATGGAGATACCTCCAGAAGATCTTTTATTGTAGAGGATTGTTTTAGCAATTCTGGGTTTCTTGTTATTCCATATGAAGTTGAGAATTTTCCTTTCCAGGTCTGTAAAGAATTGTGTTGGTAATTTGATGGGCATTGCATTGAATCTGTAGATTGCTTTTGGTAAGATGGCCATTTTTACTATGTTAATCCTACCAAGCCATGAGCATGGGAGATCTTTCCATCTTCTCATATCTTCTTCTAATTCTTTCTTCAGGGATTTGAAATTTTTTTCATACAAGTCTTTGACTTCCTTGGTTAGGGTTACTCCGAGGTACCTTATGTCATTTGTGGCTATTGTGAAGGGTGTTGTTTCCTTAATTTCTTTCTCAGCCCTTTTGTCTTTAGTATACAGGAGGGCTACTGATTTTTTTGAGTTAATTTTGTATCCTGCCACTTTGCTGAAGGTGTTTATCAGCTGTAGGAGTTCCCTGGTAGAGTTTTTGGGGTCACTCACGTATACTATCATATCATCTGCAAATAGTGATAATTTGACTTCTTCCTTTCCAATTTGTATCCCCTTGATCTCCTTCAACTGTCTTATTGCTCTAGCAAGGATTTCCAGAACTATGTTGAAGAGATATGGAGAGAGTGGGCAGCCTTGTCTTGTCCCTGATTTCAGTGGGATTGCTTTAAGTTTCTCTCCATTCAGTTTGATGTTGGCTATAGGCTTGCTGTATATCGCCTTTACTATGTTTAGATATGTGCCTTGTATCCCTGATCTCTCCAGTACTTTGAACATGAATGGATGTTGGATTTTGTCAAAGGCTTTTTCAGCATCTAGGGAGATTATCATGTGGTTTTTTTCTTTCAGTTTGTTAATATGGTGGATCACATTGATGGATTTCCGTATATTGAACCATCCCTGCATACCTGGGATGAAGCCTACTTGGTCATAGTGGATAATATCTTTGATGTGTTCTTGGATTCGGTTTGCAAGTATTTTATTAAGTATTTTTGCATCAATGTTCATAAGGGAGATTGGCCGGAAATTCTCTTTCTTTGTTGAGTCTTTGTGAGGTTTAGGTACCAAGGTGACTGTGGCTTCATAGAATGAATTTGGTAATATTCCTTCTGTTTCTATTTTGTGGAATAGTTTGAAGAGAATTGGTGTAGCTCTTCTTTGAAGGTCTGGTAGAATTCTGCGCTGAAGCCATCTGGTCCTGGGCTTTTTTTGGATGGGAGAATTTTGATGACCGCTTCTATTTCTTTGGGGGATATAGGTCTATTTAGTTGATTTACCTGGTCCTGGTTCAGCTTTGGTAAGTCAAATCGATCAAGAAAATTGTCCATTTCATTTAGATTTTCAAATTTTGTGGCATGTAGACTTTTGAAGTAAGTCCTAATGATTGTTTGGATTTCCTCAGTGTCTGTAGTTATATCCCCCTTTTCATTTCTGATTTTGTTGATTTGGGTGGTGTCTCTCTGCCTTTTAGTTAGCCTGGCTAAGCGTTTGTCGATCTTGTTGATTTTCTCAAAGAACCAGCTCTTGGTTTCATTGATTCTTTGAATTGTTTTATTTGTTTCCAATTGATTGATTTCAGCCCTGAGTTTGATTATTTCCAGCCGTCTACTCCTTCTTGGTGTGTCTGCTTCTTCTTTTTCTAGGGTTTTTAAGTGAGCCATTAGGGTGCTTGAATGAGCTGTCTCGAATTTCTTTTTGAAGGCACTTAGTGCTATGAACTTTCCTCTTAGCACTGCTTTCATTGTGTCCCACAAGTTCGGGTATGTTGTGTCTTCATTTTCATTGATTTCTAGAAAGACTTTAATTTCTTTCTTTATTTCTTCCCTGACCCAGCTGTCATTTAGTAACAAGTTGTTCAGTTTCCATGTGTGTGTAGGCTTTTTGTTATTTCTGTTATTGTTGAGGTCCAGCTTTATTCCATGGTGATCAGACAAGATACATGGGATTATTTCAATCTTCTTGTATTTGTTGAGGCTTGCTTTGTGACCCACTATGTGGTCTATTTTGGAGAAGGTTCCATGAGGTGCTGAGAAGAAGGTAAATTCTTTTGTGTTTGGGTGTAAAGTTCTGTAAATGTCTGTTAGGTCCATTTGATTCATGACCTCTGTCAGAGACATTGTTTCTTTGTTTAATTTCTGTTTGGTTGACCTGTCCTTTGTTGAGAGTGGGGTGTTGAAGTCTCCCACTATTAATGTGTGTGGATCTATATGTGCTTTAAATTTTATCAATGTTTCTTTCACAAATGTGGGTGCCCTTGTATTTGGGGCATATATGTTCAGGATTGTGATGTCTTCCTGGTGGAATTTTCCCTTGATGAGTATGAAGTGTCCTTCCCCATCTCTTTTGATTAATTTTGGTTGAAAGTCTATTTTATCAGATATTAGAATGGCTACTCCTGCTTGCTTCTTGGGTCCGTTTGCTTGGAAAGTCGTCTTCCAACCCTTTACCCTCAGGTAATGTCTATCTTTGTGTCTTAGGTGTGTTTCTTGTATGCAACAGATTGCTGGGTTTTGTTTACATATCCATTCTGTTAATCTGTGTCTTTTTATTGGAGAGTTGAGTCCATTGATGTTGAGAGAGATTAATGACCAATGGCTGTTAGATCTCTTGATTTTGATGTTGGCTGTGGTCATCAGGTTGTGTGCTTGGTTGCTTTTTGTTTTACTGAAGTGAGGTTATTTATTTCCTGTGTTTTCTTGAATGTAGCTAGCTTTCTTGGGTTGTATTTTCCCTTCCAGTGTCTTCTGTAATGCTGGATTTGTTTGTAAGTATTGTTGAAATTTGTTTTTGTCATTGAATATCTTGTTTTCTCCATCTATGAGGACTGAGAGTTTTGCTGGGTATAGTAGCCTGGGCTGACATCTGTGTTCGCTTAGGGTCTGCATGATATCTGTCCAGGCCCTTCTGGCTTTCATAGTCTCTGTTGAAAAGTCAGGTGTGATTCTAATGGGTTTGCCATTATATGTTACTTGGCCTTTTTCCCTTGCAGCTTTTAGTATTTTTTCTTTGTTCTGTATACTTGCTGTTTTGATTATTATGTGGCGGGAGGATTTTCTTTTCTGGTCAAATTTGCTGGGTGTTCTGTAGGCCTCATGTATTCTAATTGGCCTCTCCTTTAGCTTGGGGAAATTTTCTTCAATGATTTTGTTGAAAATATTTTCTGGGCCTTGGAGAAGGGAGTCTTCTTTTTCCTCTATACCTATTATTCTTAGGTTTTGTCTTTTCATATTGTCTTGCATTTCTTGGACGGTCTGTGTCAGGAATTTTTCAGATTTAACATTTTCTTTGACAGATACATCGATTTCTTCCATTGTATCTTCTACACCTGAGATTCTTTCTTCCATCTCTTGTAGTCTGTTGGTTATGCTTACCTCTGTAGTTCCTGTTTTCTTCCCTAGATTCTTCCTTTCCATTATTTCTTCCATTTGTGTTTTCTTTAATTTTTCCAATTCTATCTTCAGGTCTTGAGTTGTTTTGTTTACTTCCTTCACCTGTCTGATTGTACTTTCCTGTTTTTCTTTTAGTTCCTTCAACTCTGTTTCTTTCATTTCATTCAGTGTTTTAAGCATTTCCTTTCTAAAGGCCATAAACTGTTTGGCTGCAGCTTCCTCTATTTCTTTACGGATGGCAATATTCTGTTTGAGTTTATCTTCCTCTATGTCTTTACGAATCTTATTTGTTTCCTCTGTTATCATCTTCATGAGCATACTTGTTAGGTCATCTTCTTGGATTTCAGTTATGGTGGGGTGTCCAGGGCTACTTGCCCCTGGATAACTGGGTTCTGGAGATGCCATATTGCTCTGTCTTTTGTTGCTTGAGCTTTTACGCTGGCCTCTACCCATTGTGTTATCTTAGGAGTTTGGGGTTATTTTCTGGTGGTTCCTGGGGATCCTGTGGTAGAGAGAATCCCCTTTGCAGAAAGCTGGATTTTCCTGAAGGATGTCTTCTCAGCTTTTTGGGTATAGTCCCTGGATGGCTGGTGTTTTTTCAGGAGTTGCTCACCTCAGGGATATAGACCTGAGTGGTAACTGTGGTCTTTGTTAGTCGAGAGGGTTCTCCTCTCACCCAGGGAAGTCCTGAGGGCAGCTGCCCTGTTTCTGGGTTTCTTGTTGTAAATTTAATGATCAGCTGCTGTGACCCAGTTGGACATCAGGCGCGCCTCAACTGTTTGTGCTTGTGTCTGGAGCACAGCTGAGTGCTGGCGCCTCGGCCCCACTAGACTACTAGACTTTTTCTAGGGAAGGATTGGGTGATTTAGATCAGTACAGTTTCCTTCCTTCCCCGTGGATTCTCTGGAGACACGGACTCCTAGTGTCTTTTTTTGCCCTGGTGCACAGTGCTCAGTGTCCGCCAGCTGGCTGGCCACAGAAATTTGCCTGTGCCTGGAGCACAGCTGTGTGATGGCGGCTCAGTCTCTGCCAGCTGTCTGGTGCGCAGAAACTGCCTGTGTCTGCCTTTGTGGCTTTTGGGAGTCTGAGTGGCTCCCTAAGCTGGGTAATTTTCCGGGGACCTTTTCAGGTTGGGGGTGAGCTGAGTGCTCTGAGATCAGACCCGCCGTTTCTATCTCTGGCGGCGAATCAGGCGCGCAGGCAGGCAGGGCTCTGTGCGGGAACCTGGGTCCCCGGCTCTGGCTCCGGGCTGGCTCCTGGGGTGCCCGTGGAACCCGCCCGAGTCTTTTCCAGGGGATGTCTGGGTGACCTAAGGCCGGTCCCAATCGTTTCCTGTACCCTGGGGTTATCTCTCGACTGAAAATTCCAGTCTCTGATAGTGTGGTGCCCAAGGTTCAGTCTGGGACCGTGACCAGAGACACTGGCTTGTGGCTCTGGGCTGGGGCTGGGGCTGGCGGCCGGCAGCCAAGCGTCTGGAGGAACCGGGATCTCTTCCGCGGTTTAGCTGGGTGAGTTAAAAGCTGATTGAATCCCCCACCGTGGGGTATCCTCTCACCTGGGAAACACAATGACTGTGTTTTATGGACGAGAGTTCTGATTGCTGTTCACTGTGCTGATCCTGCTGTGCTGCTGCTCAGAATGAGAGTCCTCCAGGCGCCGCCATCTTGCCCCTGTGGATTCTTAAAAGTAGTATCACATGACTTTAATCCACCATTAAGGAGGCAAGGGCAGGAGGATCTCTGTAAGTTCAAAGCCACCCTTGTCTATACAGTGACTTCCAGGACAGTCAGAGCTACGTACAGAGACCTTGCCTCAAAAAAGTAAAGAATTACCAAATATTTTATTTTACCACACTGTACTTGTAACTATCGTATTTCTATGACCATAAAATCTGACCGCCAGACTTTAAGGAAGGAATGGTTTGTCTTGGCTCAAAATTTTGAAAGTTTCTCTCCACAGTTTTCTGGATCCACGGAACTGAGAGAACCACCAAATACATGTGCTAAATGAGAACTAGTCACAGCACAGGGAGACAGGAATCATAAAGGAAACTTCAACCAAGATGCAGGCTGTAACTGTCAAAGGCTCCCAAATGACCTACCTCTACCAGCTACACCCATCTTCTGAAGTGTTTATACATTTCCCAACTAATACCATGTTCTGGGAACCAGTTCCAAACATGAGCTTGTAGCGGAGACATTTCAGATTCATTCATAACACCTGCGAAGCATATACATGCAGACCAAATAATCCTGTCCTTGCTTTACATCATTTCCACAGTGAAATATGGATTTGTTTAAAAAAGAAAAAAAGAGGAGGCAACAACAAAAGACTAAGAAAGAAGACTAGTGTTTTCAGGAAGAGAAGGATAAGCCTGAGGCTCTGACATGTCCACTCAGGCATTTGCCACATGTTAGGGTATTGAGGAAACACCATGGGTTCTGAAGCTTGCCAGGGTGTTTATAGCTGACAACGTGCAGGGCATGGAATATGATTAGCATGCTGAGCTTTGGTCATGAGAGTTTCTGGGCTCTCTTTTGCTGTGTACCAATTACTTTACACGGTCTAGTAAAAAGCGCCCATTTCCTTGGGCAGAGTTCTGTAGCTCTCTTCTGTGCCAGTCTCTGCTCAGATCTCACAATGACAAACTGGAATTGTTACTGAAAGGGACTTTTCATTTGGATGCACTGATAGAAGATCATCTTTCAAGATCATTCAGGTTTTGACCAAATTCAGCTGCTTGTAGTTTTGGGACTGAAGTCTATTTCATTTCCAGCTATCATCTTTGACCACTCTCAGTTCTTAAAAGTCACAAGCCTGGATTTCTATGTGGTCCCCTCCATATTCAAGCCAGCAATGACCCCAATCCTATGCTTTCAAACTCTGATTTACTTTTCTGTGAGTACAAAGAGAAATCTCATCCTTTTAAGGGGCTGGTATGTTTCTGTGGGGATCACCTTATCTTAAGGTCAACTATGTCATAACCCCATCACAGTAACAAAGAAAAGGGGAAGGTAACAAGGAAGGATTCCAGGCAAGGATATGGAAGGAATGCCCACAAAGACATCTAAAACATTGTTGGTTGTTCATACCAAGGTACCCAACTATTTTATTACACACTTTCTTCTTCAGAATACAAGAAAAGCAAGAAGATCAAAAGTGCATTTTCTGATCAGATTTGGGTAAGGCATTTCAGATCCAGCACTTGGCAATGCGTTTATACCACTGGAGAATGCTCAGAGATTTTACTCAATTTCTGATTCCTAAATTAATTGAACACAAACTTTTTTCAGATAGACACATTTGGCACAGTATTTTTACCAAATTTAAGGGCAAACTGCTGTGTTTTGCGGCCATCTTATGCATCACAGAGCGGTTTAAAAAGCCACTGGCATCTCTCTATAATTTCAGTACACATTTGGGTACATTTGTGAAAATGGATGATCTTCACCAGTGTGATATCAGCTTGTATACATTAGTGGTAGAAAAAAAAAAAACAATGTCTAGTTTAATGCCTATGAGATCAAATTATTTTATATACAAAATATACATTCACAGATCAAAAGTTAAACCACAAGTACAATGGAATGAAAGATAGTCTGAAAAGCAATTTCAAAACACTACCCCTAAATTTGTCAAACAATAGAGATCAAACAATTTGTATTTGTACTAACAATAGAGATCAAAAAATAAACTATTATGGTATGTTTCAGTAATAAACAGTTTGGAAAAATCTCCATCTTTTTGAAATTTTAAATGGTAGAAAACCAATGCAATTTATAAGCTTAGAATTTCACCTTTATTGTTATCTTGAGATCTGTATTGAAAGATACATTGCTATAAAAGTAACAGAGGTTTTACCCATTGATTCACAGAATACTAATCAACAAAGCTGATGTCTACTTATACGACACTGCAGCCAAATGAAATGAAACCTATCTTTCCATGATCAAATATTTCTAATATAGATCCTCTGAGGTTCATTCTGGGAGGTGCTGTAGTCCAATAAACTCGGCAGGTTTTGTCATTTTAGAAATTTTATTAAAAAGCTTAAGATAAAATATAATTGGCTTTATATGCCTACTGTACCAATAACAGAGATCAATAGGGAAAATACCACAAAAATATCTCTTGAAATTTCATCATCACTGACTTAAAAAAAAAAAATGTCTTCCCTGTCTCAATTTCCAGTGTTGCAGACATGCAAAATGGTCAAAAGTGTCAGTAGTGCATCTGGGGCCCACTGTTTCCAACTCTCACTTCTGCTAATGATTAATCAACCTTGTTGTGTTTGATTTCAATTTTTGTAACCTTCTCTATTGTTTATGAGCCTTCTCTCTGTTTGCACATACCACGCAATACTGTGAGTATGGTGGATTCATTTTGCGGTGGTGAGTGTCATGCCCTAGCACATGTCAAATGATCCAATGTCCAATATCATTTAGTTCCACTGTCATTCCTGGCTTGTTGCAATAAAGCTTCTGGTGGTATCTTAAAAGTATCTAATGCAATGTTCTTCTCATTCTCTTCTCTCTCCTGATGATTTTAATTTTTTTTTTTTTTTTACTTTCAACAGCACAATATTAAGGGAATCCATTATCACTAAAGATCAGTATCTGAGACATTTTCAATAGACAAATGCTCAATAATAGCAGGCTTCTGGATACTTATTCAATTGTAAATTTGCCCGTCTCTCTCACCTTACACCTCTGAAGCTTCAGTGACAATACATTTCACTTTTCCAGTATGCCTGTCTTCAGCATCACAGCAGTGTCATTAGTCTTGGCTTCTAATTTTAAAGGATGATAAAATTTAATACTATTTCTCTTGATCATTTTTTTTAAATGGGAGGTAAAAGGGGTAAGAAAGGGGAAAGGGGGTAATAAAGGTAAGGAGGTAGGAAGAATAGTGCTTTCAAAAGAAAGTTATAAAGAAAAAATAGTTAATTTTTCAAAAGGAACTTGCCAACAATATGGTATTCTTAAAAAGACAATATCTCAATTTATCCAAAGACAGGTAATATCTGTGTAAAAATCTCATCTTAACCCACCAATGTCCTTCAGCCCGAGCTGAGAGCACCAGCTCTCAGACTAGGGAATCATCTATCCCCACAGGTGCACTCAATTCTTGGCCTATAGGCTGAGATTGCCACCAAGGGAGCCAATTAGTGCCAAATATGTTGGTGGTTTTTTGATGTAGGAAAATCTCCCCTAAGAACTGGACTGAGATGAGCCATCAAATGATAGTGATTTTCAGTCACTAATGATCCGGGATTTAAATAGAGACTTTTAATTGGGTTACCAAGCAACCTGCAAATATTTTGGTGATACCTGCTGAGTCAATTGGGTAGTTTATAACCCCTTCTCCTCTGATTATGTTATCTTTGATATGACTACATTTTATATTACCAGTGATCAGTGTGACTTTTTGCCTTTGTCATTAACCAAGAAAAGATACCCTTGATTTTTTGTTTTGTTTTCTTTCTTTTTTTCTTTCTTTATTTTTTTTTCATTGCTCACAGGATGTTTCCGTATGTCCAAAGGAGGGTGAGCTGAGTAAGGGGTAGCCATGGGGAATAAGGGAAAGTATTCATTAAGCTGTCTTCTTATGCCCCGGGCTTCTTCCAAGTGAAGTTAGACCTCATGAAATCAGAACGGGTACAAAGGATTGTTTAGAACCCATAATTCCACTTAATTAACAAAGCCAGCATTTTGTGTTTGTTTCTTAGATCCATTCCTAAAACATGAAAAATGAAATTCTGAAGATATTGTTATTGTGGTTTTTGCTCTTCACTAGAGAGTTATTTTCAAAGAAAACTTCCCAAGAAAAAAAATAAATTCTGCCTTTTATTGTTTCCAGATGCCTTTGTCAGTCCCTGTGGCCAAATGTATTAACTTCCTTTCTGCCTGCCACTGTCATTTCCTTCAGTCTGTCCTCTTTCAGGGCCTCAGACGGGCCTGCCTAAGTTCCTTAACCACAGAGCTCTGTTGTCCTGCTCCCCTTTGGGGATTAGCATGTTCGTCCCAGGCTCACTTCTCTGGCCCTCCGATTTTTGGATAACATTTCACATTGGCTTTCAACCTTCCACTTCTCTGAATACACAGCGGGCTCTTCAGAAACACTGCCTTTTCCATTTGACGTGAGTGTGTATGTGTGTGTGTGTGTGTGTGTGTGTGACTTCCTCCCTATAGATGAAGCGCTGCCTGGAACTTTGGTTCTCCCAGCTTTTCTTGCACAGCCAGGTTTTCCTTTTCCTCAGTAACTCATTTGACCTCTGTTAGCTAAGATCTGAAAGATGTGCAGCTCTGTTTGTCTGCCTTCATGTTTCTTTGGCAACCTCCTGCTCCCCCTTGGAGAACTTCCTAAGTGAGAAATAGCATCACTGGACCTTTCCAGTTCTGTTCCTCATGGACAATGAACTGTCACATACATCACAAGGCTGTGTCAAAGGTCAGCCGAGATGGGTCCTCAGAGCTTGTGACTGTAGTTGGTCAATGAGAGACCTAAGGGCTCACTGAATTCCAAGGCTAACCTTCCTTACGTGAGCAGCAGAAAATGTCCAGGGATTAAACAGCCCCTACGGGCATACAGTGTGTACTGCATCACTCTGTCACTGAATCCCATTTCACTTGCCAGCTAGAGATTTAAGCAGAAATCAAAGTGGCAGGAAATTCTGTATGATTTACATAGAAACATTTAATTCATGAGACACACACTGATAATAATACTATTGAGAAAGGCAGTTGAAAATAAGATGAGGAGACCATTATGAGGCGCTTAAGTGAGGTATGGACAGAAGTTCTCAAAGGTGACAATATCCATAAATATGTTTGCTTTGTGTATGTGAATCAGTGCAGGCTACATAATAAACTACAGAAAACTGAGAGGAATGAATGTAAACAGAAACGCAAACCTGACAAGGTGTTCTTTCAAACAATTATCTATGTAAGAAGTTGGAGTCAGAGAAAAGCATTTCTGTTATGTTCTACTTTGTACAGAGGTGTGAAAAAGTACCTAGGAAGAGTCCATTTATTCCTTAGCAAAGTACAGGAAAGGAGGAGGGTTTTAAGATAACATCATTTCTTAAGTTCCCTTTAAGTTGAATGGCCAGTGAGGTTTCAGAAAAACAAAACAAAAACCCTGGAAATAAAATAAACTGTGTGTGTGTGTGTGTGTGTGTGTGTGTGTGTGTGTACACGTGCGCTCAAGAGGATAAGCACCTCTGTACAGATCCCTGAGGCTGCCAGCATCCAGAGTACCACTTCAACCCTGAGTATTTTTCTACAGGAGTTGTCTACCTTTTTGATATTGAAACTCACCAAGTAAGTAGGCCAGGTGGCCAGTGAACCCAGTGATCTACTTTCCTAATGCTGAGATTATAAGCATGGACCACCATTTCTTGCTTTTAAAAAAATGTGGGTTCTGGGGACTGAACTTGGGAAAAGGCAAGCAAGGTAAACCCAGAGAGCTATTCCCTCAGCCACCTACCAAACAAGTCTGAAATGTAAGTTTTCTCAAGTGTGAAATGTGATTTCTGGGCTCTTTTTTTTTTTTCTTTTTCTTTGATTCATTTTTATTTTTTCTCACATATTGCTAAATTGCTCTTCCCCAACCAGCCTGAAGAGCAATACATAGCAGGCTGAGAACGATGTTCTCACAACAGAGTAATATCCTAATTACCCTGCTCTTAGTAAGGGCTCCCTTTGACAGGTGTCAACTAGATTTAAGTGGTTGGCTGCTGGGTTTTTTTTTTTCTTTATGTTCCTTTTTTCCACATTGTCATGTCTTGAAGTGGGGTTAAATGCTGACATCCCTTTGTGCTTAACTAGAGATAACTATCAAAGAAATGCATAAATTACAGTTCCAGCTACACTGAACGTAGCGGGCTCATCTGCCTGTAAAGATGAGACAGATAATATAGCCAGCCTGAATAGTATTTTCTGAGCAGAGTCTTAAGGTTGGTCTGTTAAATCCCAGGTTTACCTGGTTCCTTCCTCCTTTTTTAGCTACTTGGACAAGTGGAATATCCCACCTAGTTATTCTGTCCTCCCGTCTCTTGCATGTTAATTACAGAATTTCTGCTTATCAAAGAAAATATTCACTCATCATCTATGAAACACAAAATAATTTTTAGACCATCAGTTATTCCTAAAGGAAATCTCAGATAAGTGAGAAAACTTTTGTGGGTATATATGTGTCTGGTAAGAAAGAGGGGAGCTGTCTGCTTAATGGCATTCACTGTAAATGTGATAGACAGACTGCCAGATTGTCATCTTGCTTGTCACTCCTTAGCAGAAACTCACCTAAACAAGCAAACAAGCAAGCAGCCACTGCAAATATCCCTTCCACCTCTTTGACCAACAGCTATGACTGACAAAATATGCCCAGCTCCTTTTCTAGGGTATTTTCTTGCTGCTTATTGGCTGAGAATGTAATTTCATGGTAGAATGTTAGAAAATGACCCCTTGTAATGACAGAATTTACATAAATAAATGCTGATTGCACAAAACAGATAATATGCCGTGGCTATCATCACAATAAGTTGTCTCCTACTGACATAGACTGGAAGTTGGAAGCACACAATTATGCAAATCAGACCAATGCCAGTTGCTCATTACTGTCATGGCGGTAAAGGCAAAAACATATCCTCCATAGACAGCTCGAGGCTGGGCCACAGGCCAAAATGTTTGGTTTTGCTGACATAGTAACTGAGTCAACAAAAATAGGATATCATAGTAATACATCAGTGAGGTCCAAATCAAGGCAAACCTGAGGCTTAATGGACCATGAATCCTGTGTCTGTGTGAAGTGTCCTTTCTTGGTATTCAGCCATAGTATGTAAGCATCCACACTGCAGATTCTATACAGACTGCAGAAGCAATTTTGTTTAGGGCTGAAATGCTACAAGACATTCTATTAGCTTTCCCTAAAGATGATATGACATTTTAAAATACTTAAACAACATCAATATTAGAGGCTTAAACACTTCAAAGTATTTTGGAATATTCAAAGTATTTTGGAATACCCACCACCACTGTACCCAGGTCTGCCCTGAATTCTCGTCATAACACTGAAGCTGTTTTCAAACAATAGAAAATTCATTTGTCATGTACATCTTGTTTATCCTTTTTAAAAAATAGAACTTTTATTTCTGAGAGAACAGTTAGCCCTAGGAAGAAGCTAATGGATCTGGGTTTCACACAGATGAATCTAAGAACTAAGAAAACCATGAAGCAATAATTGCCATCCAGCAGCTATTCCTTCCTCCTCTCTGTGATGGACCAATTCTGTGAACAGCCTTCAGTCTTCACCTGCCCCTGCATCTGCACCTTTTCTGGGAACCAACTGATCACATGAAGAAGTATGTCCTTTGTCCCTTCCTTTTGTGGTTGTCACATGTCTTGCCAACTCAATAGGCGTTGTTATGGAACAAAGGCAGAATTAGATGGGATCCTTTGCAAGCTGCCATGATTATTTAGGCTAACCGATCTCTGTTTAGGAAGGGCATGTCTGGCTTTTTATGTGAGTGGGTCAGAGATACATGAAGAATTGTCTATTAAGACATTAAGACTAATCTAGGAGATCAGCCAGCAACTGCCCACTCTCCAGGCAGCAAAAAGGGGTTCAGGTCTGAGCCACATCCCTGATATTAGCCTAAACCATCCTACCACAATCTAGAAGGAGTTTAAAACATTGAGCACCTTCTAGATGGTGGTATAAATAGGTTAATAGAGAATTTTCCACAAAGCTAAAAAAGTTTTAAAAATTCACGAGAGGGGTTAGAGAGATGGTTCAATAGTTAGTGGCATTTGTTGCTCTTGCAGAGGATCTGAATTCAGCCCCCAGAACCCACATAGCAGCTTAAAAATTCAGTAACTCCAGTTCCAAAGGATCCAGCACTGCCTGTTGGCATCCCGCTGCCACGAAGCGTATTTGCAGTGCACCTCCGTATACACAAATGGAACATTCCTATACATGAAGGAAAATTCTTCTTGAGTTCTAGGGAAATACTCCCTATGAATAACAGAAAAGTTTACTCATTTGATCACAAGGCAAAATGCAAACCTTCAGAGAGCACAAATCACAGCAGAATGAGGTAACCTGTCAATCTCACTAGAATGGACAGAATTAAAGACACGTGGCGGCCATAAAAGGCAGCCAAGACTAGGGAAACTGAACAAGGAGGAGAGCTGCAGACACTGTAGCCATCTTGGAAAAGAGTCTAGCAATCTCTCACAATCTTAAACAGCAGTTCTCTCAGACATTTGCCCAAGAGACATGCAAACCAAATTCCATGCAAACGCTTGAATGAACGTCCATATGACCATCACTGAAATGGCCCAGAAAAGTAAATGATTCAAATATTGACTAACTGATGAATACATAAATAAAACTTGACATCACCATAAAATTAAGTACCATTCAACAATAGAAAAGAATGGAGAAATGATGTATGTCACAATATAAAAATCTTGAAGACATTATTCTAAGTGAAGGAAACTAGTCACCACAGGCTGTACTATATGATTACATTTATATAAAATATCCAGAATGGGAAACAGTGAAGGAAAATAAATTGATAATTTCCTTAATCTGCAGGCAGGGTGGAGGGCATGAGAAATCACTGGTAGTAAGCACAAAAAGTTTCTTTTTAGGTAATAAATATGTAACATTAGGCTATTATAATGGTTACACAGCTCCCCAAATACACTGCAACTCACTTAATTTCCAGCTTTACATAGGTAATTTATACATATGAATCATATCTCAATAAAGATATCAAAATATTTCTTTGTATCTCTACTTTCCTTCTCTCTTCCTTCTCTTCATCGTTCATTACACCTTAGTTTTTCTTTAGTTAGATCACTGGCATATGAATATTGGTTAGTAGAGCTTTATAAGAAAAAAACAAGCCCTCTCAGTGTATCTCCTTTGAAACTGTATGTTTATTCCCTGCATTTGATACATTAAACAGTGAAAGCATGGAGACCATTTGTCATTTTGTCTCAGGCACTAATATTCACAGAGGACCAGCTCTGTCTCTTCTTTCCATTCTTTCTGTGATATTCACTCAGGCTCCACTTAGTCTTGACATTGAACTGTATGAGGGAAAGGGCACCACTTGTTATATCTTAGTTTGCAAGTTATGGCCAGCTTCCGTGGGTAAACCAGTAATGTCAGGTGATCTAAGAGCTGTTCCCGATTTATCTCTGTTTCTTCTCAAGCCTCCGACATGAAGATGAATTTGCTTTGTCATATGACCCAGAATAACTAGACATTCTGTCTACTGCCCAGTGTCTTCTGCCATTCTTTCCCTTCATTGACTGTACTTTCTATTCAGGCCTTTAACATTTTTACCTAGTTATCTCTCTTTGTACATTCGGGGCGCTACTGTTGGTATTGCTGTTCCCCAGTCCACTCTGCAAGCTACCTGAGTGTCATTAATATGAAGGGAACATCCTTTCCCTCTTCTACCCTTCCACACAAAACTCACCCTGACTTTCTGTTGTTCTAGGGAGACTGAAGATCATGACTGAGGAAGCAGCCTTCACTCTTATTCTCCCAAGTGAGAAGAACCAAAATGGAGGACAGTTACAAACAAGCAGTCAAAGTTGTTTTTGTTTTGTTTTGTTTTGTTTTGGTCAGTTGACTTCTTTTTCTTATTTTTCTCTTTCTTTCTTCTTTCTTTCTTTCTTTCTTTCTTTCTTTCTTTCTTTCTTTCTTCTTTCTTTTTTTGCAAGCAAGCTGGCAAAAGAAAAAGGAAAGTACACTATGCAGGGCTAGAACTCATGGGCCTCAGTGGTAAGAGCTGGCCCTAGTCTCTGGACTTACGCAGCTCAGGCTATTGTTTCTCCCATGCTTCTTGGTGAGGTGGCCCTCTTCCCAGGCAATCTGAAGATTCCCTTGGAAGTTATTTTGACCCCAACGCAGTTTGATAGAATTAAATGTATGAAGTGCAAGAATGTGGGTGAGGGGTTAAATATCTAAAGCTGATCTGAAGAAATGTCAAAAGCCAACTGCACATGTCTTGCTGCACACAGGGCCTTCTGAGAAGAGCGGCGGAAAGCCGAGATCAGCGCGGTGTTTATTCGGAGCTTCAGGTGGGCAGCCTTGTCAGTCGGCACACAACCACGGAGGCTGGAGGTAGATGTTGCTGGGTGTCTAGTGGATGCTTACATGTCTGGCAGCTCATTTTCCCCTCTCAGAATGGTGAGGGATGAATAGCTGAAGTGATCGACTCCAGAGGGAACCTGAGGTTTCCAACCAACCCAAAGCTGCTTTCCTCATTCCCATTACCCACCAGAGGACTGCAAGGATTTTCCCCTTGACTTTGAACCACCGCTTGGTTTTACAGTCCACTTCTCTGAGGTTTAGAAACCGAGTGTGTCAGCGTTTCTTTTTACTGCCTCTCAGTGCAGCAGCAAATGTGTTTGGTTCTCTCCTCTCAAAAGTGAAGACTGTATTTTAAAATCACTCTCTCCCCGAGGGAACCACTCACTTCTAACTCCCTGACAGGCCATGAGGACCTCAAAATTAAGAAACATGTCTAGAAATGCGAGTTTGTACAGAAAGGACTAGAAAACCACCCAGACACGTAATGACTCAGTTATGTGCCTGGCTTCTGTCAGGAAAAATGTGTGTCTGGATTTTCAGGCTCATAATAGACATGTACAGCTAACTGACTTTTATCTTGCCTCTGTCATATTGATCTATCAGTGAATCCATAATAGAAGATAGAGGCCTGGAACACTAAAAAGTAATAACCATTGAGATGGATAGCCCGGGCAAAAATGTAGTTTCATGGGGACATTTAGTGCAAAGAACTGTAGATTCATGTCAAGGGGGCATAAGTATCCCCTTCAAAGCCAACTGTTAAAAACACCTAGTGCACAGTTGACCTGCCTTCAGAATATGATATGTTTCTGTATTGATTTTCCAGAGGTTCAAAACAAGAGGAAATAGCCAAGTGAAAGTTTCTTTGCAGAGCACTAAAAGTAATTTACCTTCTTCCTCTGATTTCTGCTTCAGATTTTGTTTTATGGTTCAAAGTACAAGTGCTTATTTTAAAAATTCATTTCTGACTTATGGTAGAAAGCAGCACCAGAGACCTAGAAAGTGTAAAGCAAGAAATGAGCCACGAAATGAAACAGAGCACCCCCCCATCACATTAATAGAGTTAGTACTTAGTCATTGTGGGATGTGCTTGTCGTTTAAGACCTCAGATGTTCAGAATTTTCCCATTGTCAGAGTATAGTGAACAATTTGAGGGAATCTGTAAAATGCCCTGCAAGGTGGTTTTGGATTCACCCAGGGTCGGTTTATGAAAATCCTTTCGTCTACACTCTCTTACATAAGAAAATTATTAAACATACTTTAAATAGGGTTTTGAGACAGAAGTAAAACTGTTTGCTTTCCAGTTTAAATCAGTTGCACATCCCTCTTGTGGTAAGAACTGAAGCTGGCATGTTGGTGCCTGTCCCTTCTTAGAAGCATTGCAAATGTGGCTGCCGTGTCACATGGGTGTCAGTAGGTGGCAGAGCAGCGAGAGGCTATGTCTGTGCTCAGTGTTCTGACCTGTGAACATCTGAATGACTAGTAGCCTAATATTCTCTGATAAAAGCGAGCCTGAGACTACCATCAGTCCAGTGCCACACCGGCCCTGATGGCTGCCAGGATTGGGAGCAAGATGGAGACTAGATGAACCCCCACCTGGGACTGAGGGCCCTCCATGGGAATGAACCCTAATCAGACTACCCTTGCATGGGGCTACTCAGACAGACCAGGCAAGGAGCCAAGATGAACACCAGACCAGTCCATGGGGCCTAGACAGGTAACTAGCCTGAGACAACCAACAGTCAGGTGCTGTGTAGGGCTGGAGGGCAGACTAAGCTTTACTGAACCCCTACCCAGTGCCATAATGCATGAGCAGGGTATAGCACTCCTGAGACCACTTCTGAGACAACCCCAGACACTCAGAGACACATGGCCCCACTAAGAGGAGCAAGTAAGTGGTGGAGAAATGGAAGAGAAAGAGAAACAGAAGGATGTAGGCACAATGAAGAAAGGTAGAACTGTAGACTCAAGGGCAGTGAGAAACAGCTTGATGTGAGTAGCGGGTTAGGCCACCTCAGACCATAGATCAGTCCTGGCCTTGCTGCCATGGGAAGCCATGTGTGGGTCCTTGGCCCTTCAGAAGCAGGGTTCTGTTACCACCAAAGGCCAGGCAGAGGTCCCTGGTCTGGGTTGCCAACAGGGGTATGCTGATGTCTGAGGGCTGTGCAAAATTAGCCCCATCACTCACCTGGGCATTGTACAAGAGCTGGCCCTGGAGGCATGAGAGCAGGAGAGTGTTTGGGAAAGCAGGTCCTACACCTCACCTAGGCAGTGCATCAGAGCTAATTCTGATGGCGGGGCGCGGGGCAGATGTGAGTTGGACACAAGTGTGTGATTGTGGGAGAGCTGGCTCCCACGACTTGTCTGTCTTGTACTGATAACCCTTGCCTCAACCCTTGCCACCAATGGCAGCTAGATAAGCTGGTACTGCAGTCATCAGAGTGGGAGAGCTGGTGCCCCTCACCTTCTGCAGCACTTGGGAGAGCAGGCTCTACATATTGTCTGTGCAGTACCAGAGATCTGGCCCAGCGTGTGGAAATTGCAGGGGAACAGTCCCAAAAGTGAGAATGTAGGAGAGCTGACCCAGTGAGGTTCTAGTATAGACAGAGTAGCAGAAGCCAGAAGCCTTGTGCCAGACCAATGAGTCATTGCAATGAACATTTGCAAGCAGAGAAGTGTGGACAAAAGAGTATAGGTAGGACACACTGTGCCACACTGCAGCTTCCAGGAGATTTATTTTCTCATTTGTTGGGGGAAGTTGCAAGGGTGGAATGCAGATGGGGGCCTGATGTGAAATTCACAAAGAACCAATAAAGGAGTCAAAAACAACAACAAAAAAAGATGGTTAATTTTTAAAGCCATGTATAAAAAAAAAATAAAAGAAAAGAACTCAAGTTGTCATCATATTGATAATCTACAGTTCTTAACTAAGTGTCTTCTTTCCCTCAAATATCATGTACTTTATTATTACATGCTTAATGTGGTGGCTAGAGATATGGGAAACTAACTTCAGTTTATTCTGTATTCAAATTTGGTTTATAGTCATCATATACCTTAATTTTGATGGCTTTAAAAAAGTTTCATTCTTTAGAGGTTTGTCACAAAACAGATAACACAAGCAGAAAAACAAATAAAGTGGTGCTTTAATAAAGACACAAAGGATGAAGCACTATTAAGAGGAGGCAAGGAGAAAGGGGTACTGTTCCTGAAGCCCTTCCCTTCTCCAAGGCTGAAGGTAAAATGGGAGGAGAAGTTTAGAGAGTTGTTGAGCTCTGAGTCTGAAGAGAGGGCCATCCAGCTGGACCTTGGCCAATGGTAAAGGAGTAGAGACACTTAAAACAAGTCATACCAACTCGTTCATTCTTCTCTCATTCCCTTCACTTTCCTACCACTTCCTCTCATTGGCTGAGCCCCAGGGAAAAACAGAGAAAAGAATTCCCAATTCACAATCTCTATCAATGTTCTAGAACAGGGGAAGAAACTAAATTCCCCATGATCTTAAAACACAGCTTGAGAAATGTTCTTTAGTAGGGATTTAAAAGGTCATACTCATTTTAGATTTAAGCTTATGAATCAACATTGTAATTATGGTTCTTCAGTTACAGAGAAAAACAAGACAAAATGAGGTCTGCTGGGTGAGTCCATGCAACTAAGGCTAGAGAGATGACTGAGCTGGGGAACTGCAAATACTGCTTTCTGCTGCAGAGCACCTGAGTTCAGTTCCTGGCACCTACGCTTAGCAGCCCACAATCACCTGTAACTCCAGGTCCAGAAGATGCAAACCCTTCTTTTGGCCTCTGCAGGCAGCTTTGCTCACTTTCAAATGCCCCTCCCAGGCATATAATTAAAATAAAAATACATTTTAACATAAAAATACATAGTGTTTATCATAAATATGATAAATACAATTAAATATGGCATACTTTGATTTTGCTAAGAGTTTTACAACTTTTAGATGTATAAATTCAGGTAACAATATCTGTAAGCATTGTAGAAACTGTGGCTCAATACTGCAAGGATTTCAACTAAGTAAAATTAGACAAAGCACAGGGTGGAGGATGGGGTGAGCATCTGTCAATCTCTGCCTCTCAATAAATCCAACATTACAATAAATGCTGTGAAAACAATTCCAGGAGGAGAAAAAAGATAATCTCTTCCTCAAAACCTCCAATTCTCCCTGTCCATTTTGGTTTTAGCTCAGATTTTGGAAATATGCTGTATCCTTTATGAGAAAGACAATGAGAAAGTGGAATTTTCTTTAAAGGCATTTGATCACAAAGGGCATTTTAAAATAATGTATTATAACTGCAAAAAAACTCAGTTATATGTTTTCCAGAAAAGGATTAAAATATTTATAAACCATAGGTTATATTTTAAAAACCATTAAAGAGGCTATTTATTGTAAACCCATAAGTCATAACCCATTAAATATGGGCTATGTTTTGTGTGTGCGTGTGTTGTGATTTTTTTTTTCATGAATGTTTTTACTGTGGCTTCCATAATCAACTGGTCTGTGTTGAGAGTTGGCAATGTCTCAGGATCTCACTTAAATATGCAAATGTATATATTTTCACTCAGAAAATGATTTCATTGGCGGGAAAATGTGCATTCTATGCAGAATCCAGTTCTCACGCTACACAAACTTCCACTGTCTCAAAGAAAATGTAACAGTTATTTCCGCACGTGTCTCTCTATCCATTACTCATCTCTATTTATATCCAAATTTGCAATAATTCAAGTGTGAAAAGTTACCAACTGACAGAATATTCTCTGCAAATTTCTAGTCACTGAAGAAATATTTGCAGTTTTTCCAGTCCATGAGGATGCTTAGTTCACATGCAGCTAAAACAATGTGCTACCCACCTTTGCTTGCCTGGACTGCTAGCTTACTTGCTTTTCTTTCTTTATTTATTTTTATTTATTTATTTTTGCCTTCACACTATCTCAACAAAGGCAACTTTTAAAAGTTTGACTGTTTCAGAAACAGACTCAAATGGCAAGAGTTGTTCTGTTTTTTTAAAGTACAGAGGAGATAAAAGTCTATATGGTGACAACTTTCAAGGTCTGTTGGCTTTTTAGCTCCATTAGAACATGATTTTAATATAATCCACAAGCTGGCTGTAAAGCATGCCAGCTGTAGAGTAGTAAGCATATAGTGAGAAGGACTCATTTCAATATATGGCCACATAGACACATGCACACATGCATATATGCATGCACGGGCACACACACACACACACACTCCATAGCACACACATACTGAACTGGAATGAGACTGTTAGGTTAGGAACTGGAAATTTTGCCCAGTGGTTAAGAGCACTGGCTCTTAACAGAGAACTCTGGGTTAGAACTCAGCGTCCACATGGTAGCTTGTAACCTTCTGTAACTTCAGTTCCGAGGGATCCCAAACGCTCTCTTCTGGCCTCTGCAGGCACAGAATGCAGGTGATACAAATATACTCAGGCACACACATACACACACACACACACACACACAAATTAATAATTTTACTTAAAAACTGTAATGATAGAAGATAACATTCCAAATAAGAAAATTCTTTGAATCTATTTCTAGCCTTTTTTGAGCTACGATATTAAACTAATTTACCCTTTTTCTGAAACTCAGATATGCCACTTTCTCCAAGCTGCCTTTGACATTCCATGCTTAGTTTAACCCTTGGTGTGCCCCCCTAAATCACTGTACTGATAACATATAAGACAGTGAAATGCCAGTGTTTTTTTTGTTTTTGTTTGTTTGTTTGTTTTTGTTGTTGTTGTTGTTTAACAACTAGAAGAAAATTCTTTGGAGAACCAGGATAGCCACTTGGTAATGTTGCATTTCTAAAACTTTATGTTGTGTACTACGCAGCAGAATTTGAGAGAGGATTATGAATGAATGAATCCTGGGCTCTCTCAGCCAAACAGGTGACTCCTAGCCTCACTTAATCTTTTAGCATTCCATAAATTAAATAAGGAAACATAAAGCATAGAGGATCTTAGTTTCCTGCCTGAATAAACAAGAGAGACTGTGGAGTAAAAACCAAGTTCAAAGCTGTCTGATTTAGACAGTCTCTTTCCTCTCACATCCCTTCTGCAGCTAGGGCTCCAGGCCCCTTTCTCATAGAAACACTGCCCATCCCACAGGACCGGCGGAAAGAACAAGAGACCCCATGTCGTCAGTAAGTGCAGAATGTAATAGAAACGTCTGGTGTCTTTACTTTTAAGGAGGAAAACATCTTTAAGTGGCATAGGAGAAGTGACTCCTATTTAATTATCTAGGACTCCTCTCCTTCCCCTAAACTGAAGTTCCCCTTAGAGCCAGCGGCTGTACAAATTCACCTTAAGCTCAAGCTCATTGCCCCATGAGCGTGAAGAGCACAGTTGCTCTCCTCGCCATCTCATATGCTGACACTGACAGGGAAAGTAGAGCCCCAGTGGATAACGAAAAGAACAAGAGTGAGGGGCTGGGAAGCCAATCATTCTAAATGCCATCACCCGACCATTTAGAGGAACAACCGAACAGGGAGAGGAAAGTTCAATTGCCCTCTCATTAGCCCCAATTAACGGAATGAAAGCTGTTTGCATGTAGCAGAAGACACCTCATTGTTTGTTGTTGGATTTCAGCAATTGAGAGATGAATAATCCCAGTTAGATAGTTAACAGGATAGCAGACAGTTTGTCCAGGAACAAATACATACAGTTTCAGCCTGTTTTATGGAGCAAATAATGAGTTTAGAGGAGTTTTTTGTCAGTTTAATAAGAATAAGAACTTCAGCAGACACACAGCCTTCAAAGTTACCTAAATCAATAAAATCTAAGGTACACATGGAAAGTAGTAGAGCCAGTATTGCTGCAAAAAATAATTTATGAATTAATTCAACTTTCCAAAGCTGTGATGGAAATCAAAAATACACCATTTCCTATCAGTAACGTTACCTGCTCCTGACCACCATGTTAAGCTCTCACTGGAGTATAATGGCCATCCCCAGCGCAGCAAAAATGTAAGAGAGTCCAAAATTTCAAAGAAGTACTGGAGGGATGGCTCAGTGGTTAAGAGCAGTGGCTGCTCTTACAGAGACTGGAGTTTGGCTCCAAGCATCCACTTTGGACAGTTTTCAGCTGCCTGTAACTCTAGCTCTAGCAGATCTGACAACACTCTCTTCTAGACTCTGTGAACATGCACCCAGTCCACATACAGATAGCAGGCACACATAGACACACACACACATGAAAATTAACGTAAGATTTTTTTAATGATGAAAGAGTGAACGGCATTAAGAAAGGCAACCTGTTTAGACTGAAGACAAGAGCTTGCCATAGGATCTTAAAAGTGTGGAATCTCATGTCGGAGAACGGGAGAACAATGGCGCCTCTCCTTGCTTCCGTTCCCATTATATAGCCAGTAGCAGCTTTCACCTGACTTTCAGCCATTTTCTATCTTTTTTGACCAAATTTCCAGCCACCTCACAAGGGCTGGCCTTGAGTATCACTTTCTCCACTGAATTCTTTCTCCCTTAACTGACGTTTTGTGGTTAAACAGATGAATCCCAGATGTGAGAAGAATAGCTCACATTCATAGGGAGTGAGGTCCTGACTCATTAAGGGAAAGATACCATTGCTTTCTGGCTCTGAACGCCAAGATTGCATTTCCTAGACTTGAGAGGGAATGGTGAAAATTAACAAAAGCCATAAGGGATACTTCCTGGGTCACCAAGAAGTTCATCACGTGAGCACACCACTTGATCCCCTGCCAAGCTCCATATGCCTCCATTGCACGGAGCCTCGTGGACACCTTACATATCACACTTTTCCACATCCTTCCTGAGAGCAGCGTTGGCGCTTGCACAACTTACCTCACTGATCTAGTCCAGAAAAAAAAAAAAAAAAAAAGCAGCATTAGAATCTGAGTTTAAAGTATTAAACCAAGACAAAGAGCCAGGAGGCAGGAGGCGGAAGAGGAAAGAGGTGGGCATGCCTAACACCCCCCGGGGGGTGATTACGATTTTCCGGCCAGCAGAGAAGCCGGAAGAAGGCACGAGGGCAGCAAAAGGCCTCCACCTGCTGCAGCTCTGTGTACCGTGGTTCAGCGGCGAGGGGCCTGGGCCTCCCATCCGGAACAACTCCTTCCGAGTTCAGTCACTCTCACGCGCTCTCCAGCTTCTTAGGCCTCATGCGGGTCCGTCTCGCTTGGAGGACTGCCGCAAGTGCCAACTTCTCACTTCTTGGCAAGCTGAGGATGCCCAGTTGAGTGCCCCAGGTTAGCAGACAGAACTTCTTGCCCTCTTTGCTATCTGCTTCTTCATAAAGCTCAGTGACGTAAGAATGAGAAGAAACGGAGGAACGGAGGACCAATTCGTTTATGTGAAAACTTTAACTGATGGTTTGGACTTGTGTTCCTCTGTGGTTTGAATCCCACTGTCTCATTGATATTTACTGTTGGGGGAGAGTTTATTGGGACAAAGCTATCGGATGGATCTGAGGAATAAGCAGAAATCTAAGCGCCCTGAGAACCGCTAATTCTGCAGGAGCCGGAACTCGGTGGTGGGGGCATGGGGTGGGGGCCGAGCTCTGTCCAGTCTCTCAGGGGGTGTGAGGAGTGGCGCTAGGGGTCTGGTGGAAAGCTCAAACACCCTGGCCCCCTCTCGCTGCTTTAGGTGAGTAGGCGCACCTGTGTTAACCAGACAACGGGTGGCTTAGACATTCTGCTCATTTCCACAGGCCTCATCACACGCGGGTTGCCCTGCTTCAGAATCTGCGGGATAGCTGGGAAACTGGTCTCTGACGCTTGGAACCACAGTGTGGGCAACCAGCATCTCACACTTTGTTCTTTCACGGCCCCTGACACCCCGGGAACAGGTGCTTAGGTTAGGATGGCCAAGGCCAGCGGGACCGGCCTGTATTATACTTTGGTAAATAACAGTCACTGTTGTCATCACAGTTTTCCACACTTTCAGAAAATGTCACTAGCCGCATGTCAGCAGGGTTCTTTGTCTGATTTCTACCGCTAAGGAGGCAAGAAGGTTATTAGAAGTAATAGCAAATTTAAACTTTTATTAGCAGTAAACTGCAAAAGCTAATGGTGATGCCAACACTAGATAAAATCATTGTCACAGTTAATTCTGAACTCCTTATTTCAAGCTTAATAATAGGAAACTCAATGGAAAGGGTATTACACGCCCCATATCACTCATGAGTGCCGCAGGCCTGAGTAACTTGTTATTTTGCTCATGAGTGAAATAAAATGCAGATTATACTGCCTGCTATCAGGGGCATTGTTTTAATTGAGGGTGTATGCGTGGAGAAGAGGGGATCCAAGTAGCTTCTCATTTTTGTAAATGTTTTGAGAACGGTCTCGTTTATATCTGTGACTCTGTGAATTACCTTTGTGCTGTGTGTGTGTGTGTGTGTGTGTGTGTGTGTGTGTGTGCTTTAAAAATTTTTGCCTAAGTTGCTGAGAAACAAAGTAACCCAGGGAGAAAGGAGGGTAGTTGTGTTCTCCTACATTCCTGCAAAGCTCTCCTTCAGCACTCTAGAGCCTGTCTCTGGCCCCTCCGTTAGCAATGGCAAACAATGGTGTGTTTGTGTTGTTCTTGTCCCATTCTAATTGTGTATGCCCCACACTAATATGCACACACACTCACACTGAAACACTCACACACACTGTAACATACATACATATACTTACATTCACACTAACACGTCCACAATCAGATGTACACTCGCACAGCAGTCACACACACACACACGCTCTTTCACATACAAACACAGTCACATACATACAACCACACACACAAACACAAAAGCATACACACTCTCTTTCTCTCTCACACACCCACACACAGACTTTCCACCCTGACACAGTCCCCATCAAGAACAAACAAGATTCACGCCTCCAGGCTTTTTCTTTTTTTTACTAAGAAAATGGGTGTTTCCAGGAATCAAGATCACACTGGATTTGTGTGTTTTTTTCTCAAGTGTGCTATTCTCTGCTTTCAAAAAAAAAGTTAGAGCAATTTATGGTTCTCTGCCACAAATGGTCCAAGTGTGCGACCCCAGGAGCTGTGTGTGCATTCCTATTTTAAGGGGAATCTTCTGTGGGCTTGTCAGGGATGTCTGGGATTCCACAGGTCACAACACCTCAGCCCAGTGTGCGTGTGTGTGCGCGTGTGTGTGTCCATACAGAGAGGACTATTTCATTGAAGTTGAAATCTTAAGATATCCACAGCCATAAATCACTTTTTAAAATTTAAGTTTCAGTGTTCTGCTTGTGATATTTTTCTGACGATACCTTATATCATCATAACTCTGTCATACGCACACACACACACACACACACACACTAACCTGGCCCCTCTAGATCTGTGCTTTTTTTGGGAACCAACATGAGCCTTCTTTCTGCTCTTGGTGAGCCTGCTCTGCTTCTTTAGCCACTGTTGTAGTGGGGAGGCAGCGGCAATTTTAGCTTGGGGCTCTATTCATCTTTTAAAACACAGTAAGAAGAAATGCTCTTTCCAACTCTTCGGATGTAGAAGAAACACAACAAATGGGAATGAGTTTGGCAAAAGATGAGGGGAGGGGATAGAAAGAGAGGGCTGCGGAGGGGAAAGAGAGAAAAGTCTAAGCAGTTAGTGATTGGTGCCAAACTGCCTTCCTCTGAGACTGGAGAGCCAAAATACTCAAGATGGTAGCCTGACTGTCTAACAACAGTTTTTCGTATATTCAGGAAGCAGAAACGAGTGGAAGGGAAGACTCAGATCTCTGCTTTATTTTTCAAGTTTGAAAAACACGAAAAAAAAAATCTGAGCTCAAAACTTTCATTTTGCGAACTTGACCATTACTAGCACATGAAGTGATCTGCCTGGTCCCAGGGCTGACTGCTCAGTCATGCTGCTCATTTTCTGCAGTGTCCACACCACCTTCTCCCACGTCAGAGTCCAGCATCCCTAGAAAACATTTTCTATGACCCACAGCACCAAGCTGAACATTGACTGAGGAGTGTGTACGTTCACGATAATATGATGCCATCAGGAATAAGTCCCAGTCACTTACAGAAAAACGAAGTGCTGCTTTCCTAAATTACGAAAAAAACAGTCCTAAATTCCACGTTATCGTTCCCAGGAAGAGGAAGTGCAGAACTCTGAGAGTTTGTGAACACATGCAACCGCGCACAACTGCCATGGACATTTGTGCATGCTGCGTCCATCTCCACATTTCTCCTATTCGTATTGTTTTTATTTGAACACTGTATTGACACCTGAAATCCTCTTTATTTATTTATTCATTCATTCATTTATTTTTATTAAAAGACAAGCTGTCAGCAAGTTAAAGGTGCTTTTACGACCTCATCTTTTTGGTTGTTGGGTTTAGATTTTGTTTTGTGCTTTTTGTAACCCCCAACTTAGAAAACCACCAGTCCTTTCAAAAAATATATATATATACATATATATGTGTATATATATATATATATATATATATATGTAATGAATTGTCATACCTAATTTTGCATAGATGCCAAAATGTCTGGCTGCTCCTATCTGGAGTCCCTTGGAATTTGTAGAGATTTTTAGTGCTTGTGAGAAATAGCCTTGTTCTTTAGATTATAGGATTATCTCCCAAAATAGCTTTCCATTTTCTTGACTTTTAAAAATCTGTGTGGGAACAATGAAATGTGTTGGTGATCAGGCCAACAAGGGTAACTGACATTTTGAACTTAGATGATATTAATTTATGAAATTTCTTTCATGACTTTAAATAGTCATGAAATAAATCTGTATCTTCTAGCTTTGTAAAACTTCATTTTATTCCATCATTTTATAAGCTTTAATTGTTTGCTGTTTGTTCAAAGGTGAGTCTATAGAGGCTTTCTCATTATGTAGCAGAATCACCTGGTTATTATATATGTCTTCCCCACTCCCACCCCGTGGTGTGTGTGTGTGTGTGTGTGTGTGTGTGTGTGTGTGTGTGTATGTGCGTGTGTGTGTGTGAGAGAGAGAGAGAGAGAGAGAGAGAAAGAGAGAAAGAGAGAGAGAGAGTTGTCTACAAAATTACATCTCTGTCGCAGAAAACTACCAATGAATAAAGCAATTCTAAATCGATGCAATTCATGTTACAGTATGGAGATGTAGTGCCAGTACACACGGACAGTTGGGTAATGACAAGCTTCTCTGGAGAAAGCAGAGCGGAGAAGAGAGTGATGGGGAAAACCCTCTTTGAAAGAGCCTCTGGGTAGGAAGCGGTAAGGGAAGTGAAGAAGCACATCCTAAGCTGAGGACAGAGGCAGTCTTCCAAGCTCACGGCACCAATGGCTGAAGGTCCCAGGTGAAGCTCTCTCCACAGTGACTGAAGACATGGGGAGGCTGATGAAGAACAGCAAAGGAGGCTTGTGTGAGAAGGTTGGGAGATGAGGGTGGGATGGTTGGTGTGTGGTTTGTGGGTTGGGAATCCCTTGACCACTATTCCCTTGAGTTAAACTGGCAGCCTTTACAGAATTCTGTGCAGAAGGGAGACATGATTTTGGAATGATCTAGGAAGAGATGACGAAGGCTTGGCTCCCCAGCAGAGGTGGAATAAAGAAGGTAAAGTTTAGTTGGAGCTGGCAGTCGAAGGGTTTGCCAACGAACTGATGAAAACTGTTTGAAAGAAAATCATTTAAAATCTTAGAAATACAATGACAGGACTGCCATGTTCTAAGTAAAAAAAGTTTATGGAAGGAGTGTGGCAAGGGAAGTACCCCAGGATCTGGGACATTAGCTATCATGAGAATGGGCTAAGCGTGTAATTCCATACAGAACTTCCTGTAAGTTAGAGAAATCCTCTCTAGAAAGTCTTTTAGCTGTGACATTTTTGAGATCATGGGTACAAACAGAAAGGAGAAGTCCAAAGCTTCAGTTCTGAAGCATTTGCTACAGAATTTGGGGAGATGGCACATTAAAAAGAGGTTTAAAAGACATGACTGATAAAGGAGAACATTCAGGGAAGTTCTGTGTTCCAAAAGCAAAGAGGAAAGGGAGGTTGTAATAGATTTTGCTATGATTGTGACCACATCCCCAGCAGAAGAAAATTAAGACATAAAATGTATTTTAATTTCTTCTTTTGGAGATTTCAGCTCATAGTTCATGGGGCTATTGATTCTGAGCCCATAGTGAAGCAAGACATTGTAGTGACACCTACACCTACACCTACACCTCAGAGAAAACAGGAAATAGAGCAGAGAAGTGATGGGCAAGAGGCATCACAAGATGAAGGGTGCTACTTCCATTCATCAGCCTCATCATCCACCATCTACCCTCCCAATAGTAGCCCATTCAGAATTAGCTCACTAAACTATTCGTTATGTCAAATCCTCAGAGTACCTGTAAACCACGCATACACACAGCGGTAGTGGTAGTGGGGGCGGGGGAGAAAGAGGGAGGGAGGGAGAGAGGAAGAGAGAGAGAACTAATATGCTAGGCATCCTTCAGTTCAATCTTGTTGATGATCAAGATTAGCTGGCACAGAATGAAAGAAATGAAGAGAAGGAGTCTAAACAAAAATTATTTGTTCCCTCACAAACATTATTATACTATATCTACATATATATTTTGTATGTATACACATATATGTATGTACATATTATATAAATCAGGTAATTTATCTAAATCTTTTATAGTTTTATTTTGAGCTCATCTTTCCAAATAAACATAATATGAGTAGCATACACCAGTTCAAAGCACATTTCAAAATTCAATTCCATTATTAATATTAAGAAGTTTGAGCCACTCAGTACTAATAAAGGAGACTTGACAACCACTACTTTATGAAACCAGCATAATCCTTAACAAAAATCTATAAACATTTTTCCTTTTACCCACAGTAAAGTATAATCTACATCTCTCATCATAGGAACTTCTCTTTGCAAGAGACACTATAGAAAACAACAGCTAATGGAAATTCAGAGTTCTGGAGCCAAGCCCCAATGGTTACATCTACAAAACACCCTTCACCTAAGGCTCAGAGAACATTCCAGAAGAGAGGGAGGAGAGATTATAAAATCAGAGAGTTTGGGGAGATTGTGACTCCTCGTAATATTAGAAACTAAACCCAGAAGGTCTCCCCAGATGTGAGCCAAATAAGACATGGTCAAGCGGATGGGAAAAGTCCGTGAGGCCTCCACTCTACACAAAGAACCATAGACAACTGAGGAAAGCTGGGGGTGAGAGAAGTGTCTTTCCCAGGGAGGAGCACACCAGGTGGTCATCCAGGCCTAAACAGTAAGCCCCGAAAACATACATACAGATAGCATTATATGGACTTAACAGGCTATAATTAGAAATATATGTGTGAATAGATTGACAGACATGCAATACCAATTACTGAAAAAGGAGGCCATGAATTTGAAAGAAACTGGGAAGGATCTATGGGAGGGTTTGGAAGGAGGGAAAAAAGAGAAAGATTGTAATTATATTATAATCTCAAAAATAATTCTTTAAAAGTGGAACTTAATCCACTTTAGTGTTTAATATAGAAGTTAGAAGATGACAGAATAGTTAACATGTGTATTGGTGCCTGCAATTGATACTGGTGGCTCCAGAAGAAGAGAATAAGCGGGGCCAGAGAAGAGAAACTCACCTGCATTCTACCTCTTACCAGATCATGTCCTGCAAGTCTCTGAGCATACCTGTGCTAAGCCATTACCAGGTCAAAACTGTGAGCCAAGATAAGCATACCCATTCAGTGGTGCTGTGTTATTATCCACAAACCTAGACCAAGATAGTCATATGGAGCTAAACTGAAACATCCCAAAATGATAATTTTTATATTTAAAAATTATAGTGTAATTTTAATCATAACATTGACAAAATTCTGTAGAAATGTCAAAATCCATGACCTAATCTTTAGATTTTTTTTTTTTTAACATAAGCACATGTGTATATTTGTTTGCTTTTAGGGGCAGTATAGATTTTAAAGCTTGACACTGAAAATTTTTCAAATTCACAACCTATCACTTCTTTGTTTTTATTTAATTATTTGATTTAGATTTTCGATACTGAATTTTTATCTTTACAGTTCTGTTCTTAGTGTGGTTACTGAGAATATGAGCATTAAAATATTTGGAATATGCATTCCACTTTATAATATGGACTTTTTTTCTGCACCAATTTTGTAGTTTCATCCAAAACTTTACAACATGAACTGCTCTCAGCCATTTGTTTCTGTGAAATAAATACCCAGGGAAGAATATTATTTAAAGCATGTGACTTACTTCCTCCAACCAGAACTTACCCATGAATAGTTCATGCAAAGATGGATGACTTCATTAATAAGTCAGATGCTTAAGTTAAGATTCTCATGGCCTGATAACCCTTCAATACCTGAGTTCTGATGGGATATTTCAAATCTGAATGATAACAGGAGCCAGTTTTATCTAAGAAGCTGTTTTTATTATATATACATTTTTATCTGAGTGAGATTATGGAAGGAACTTAGAGAACAAAGTAAAAAGAAATAACTTGACAACTATCCCACTAGTTTTAGCACCTGATTGAATCAAACTGTATAAGGAGAAGCCAGACTGAGCTATTGGGCAATCCAGATTTTAGGGGATCCCCTGTTCCAAATTTCACCATAGACACACCACTTTTATGCCAGAAACATAGTGAGTCTTCTTCCCCTTAGTTCCCAGCTTTTGGGTTATTTACACCAAATTTTCAGTGGAAAAGAAAGAGGATGTGGATAAAGCACTCCAGAGTCCCAGAAAACAGTGCATGCCCACCTGGCCCCTTTGCTATTAGCACAGATAATCCCATCACCTATCCTTCCCTGGAACAACACATTCAACAACCACTTTCAAGTGTAATGACCATAAGATCCTAAGTTCATGAAAATCCAAGTCTCAAATACTGTATTATGTGATACTGTACCAGACATACCCAGATACTTGATGAAATTATGACTTGGAACTCCAAATTACCTTGATTTAAAAAGTATTTTTAAAATGTGAAGATGTGTAACTGGGTATGCATGCCTTCCAAGCTAGAACCATGCCAATCCTTTTGACTCCATAAAATTAAACAACACCTACCACATAAGTTAATGACTTAAAAACTTAAAAATGTTCTAGAAGTAATAGAACTTACAGTGTTTATAGTGAATGGATCAGTCACAAATGTGAAGCCAAGACATGAAACAGAAGAAAGTATCCATGGATTATAAATCTAGTTGTTCCAGAAATGTTCAAGGAATTTACAGACAATCAATTTGTGAAAATAGTTTATTCACAAGTGCCTGTTTCTTCTGTTGTTGTTTATAGTGTTTATTTACAATCTTATTCATGGCCTGAATGTTATTCTTTAAAAACAACAACGCACACATAAAACCAACAAAAACAACAAAGTAGGGTATTTCCTTCTACTAATATCACATAGGAGGGTGATGTCCCCATGAGTTCTAAGTTCCTTTAGAGAAAATGCACATGCATACTCTTTCCCCTGTAAGCAGCCTGGATATGCTTTCCTTTTAACAGAGTGATTTCAGGCAAGAAGTGAAAATGTTTCAGAGGATGAATGAAGCAACAGGGTAAGAAAACGGGACAAATGGCAAAACGTGGCTCATAGGCAGGCTTAAAGGCCTGCCCCTCAGGGTCATCTGTCTATACTTTGTTTACATACTGCTTGTGTTGTAGCTAAGTCAACAGCAGACTGTTTGTCTACTAACAATAGAATAAAAAAGTCAGTGTAGATATATATTGATGATAAATAGATAATACATGGTAGGTGGGTAAGTAGATAAGTCGATGGATGATAGATGACAGGTTATAGATGCATAGATTAGGTAGATAGATGATAGATTGATAGAAAGATAGATGATAGCTACATGATAGATAGATAGATAGATAGATAGATAGATAGATAGATAGATAGATGGATGGATGGATGGATGGATGGATGGATATACAGATAGATGATATGTAGAGAAATAGATATAAACAGATACAAGTGAATATATGTATGTATATATGTATGTATATATATATGTATATATATACACACACATATGGATGTTAGATACAGATAAAGAAGATATAGAGAAAAAGGGATAGTAGGCTTATTTTACCTAGGTGCTATGTTCTCCTAACTACATTCCAAGACCATGTAAGGTGAGTGTTCTCATCCTTGTTTACAAATGAGACCACAGAGATGTGAAATATCCCACATAGACACTAAAGTCCTCTATGACATCTCTCTCGGTGGCCTTTGTAAATTTACTTCCTGTTACTCTTTCTCATTATTTCATCTCCAGCCATGCTTGCTACCTTGCTGTTGCTCAACTGTGCCAGGTAAACTTTTACAGGAACTTTTTAGCTAGAGTCCTATCTGATCTCATTGCTCTTCCTGAATAACTGTGTTTTGTTCTTTCTCATCAGATCTCTGCTGAAGTGGCATCTGTCTTTCCTTTATTTATGGATTTGTGCCTTATCTCTCTATTATCACTTATTAAAAATATTTCTTGAGAGGATTTCCCATGCATCTCTCTTACTATTTACCCCAATATACACACACACATACAGAGAGAGAGAGAACATGAAAGAGAGCTTGCACATGATCTATTGTTGGCAGTAACACAAAGGAACAGAAGTGAGAGAACTGAAGAAGGGAAAGGAAACAAATGAAGTTATTCTAACAGGACATCAAATGGGTGAACGAGATGGACGATTGTGTTCAATATATTCAAGGGTTCATTGAAGAACTGTACATAAGGCTTTTCAGAAGTTTCTACTTGAGTCATCGGCTCCTGTCTCCTATTCCTTTGCACTAGTACCCGGGTACCCGGTGTGTTTAGTCAAGTATAAAATAAATAAATAAATAAATAAATAAATAAATAAAGCTAAAGAGATTCCATGAGTTCTAAATAGTAGCCCTGCACCAATATCTGACTACTCTATTTTTAAGCTGATTACTCATGAATATCCGTGAATATCAGTGGTTGAAACAGAAAAGTGAACTGAGAAAATAGCAGGTGATTTCAATAGCTTCAATTCTTCTGTCACTGAGACATAACACATAACTTTTAATGCAGAGACCAGCATCAAATTCTATATGCGCTAGGGACAGAAAAGTTGATAGAAAGTGTAAGGTTAATTCCCAGTCACTGAATTTTCTTCCAGGCTATAACTGACATGAACCACCCTTCTCTCCCCTACTCCTACTCAGCCTCACCTTATTCATCACATTGGTTAATCTAAATTCACCTGATTCATGAGAAGACTAGCACTGTCCTCCTCAATGGGCTCAAAGCTTTTTAATTAGAATATCTCAGTCGAAGCACCATCTGTGCAATACTCCTGTCTCTCTTATCACTGGAAGGCTTCTAGAGTGCTCCTGGCTTCTCCACTGGGTGTTCCCTGGCACTCTTATGCTACATTTCTTCATAGGGATTTTGTCTGTTATTCTAATCAACATGATTACTTCATTCTCTGGAAATGCCTAAGCAGTTGTCATAGTTTCAGGTTATAAATTACAGAACTCTATAGCTAAGTGTGCACTTGTGCCTACAGAAAACGGATGTCTTAATATAGCACAGCCTAACTGGAGAACTGAGAAGGACAAAGCCATGTATTCCAGAATATTGGGTCATAGCCAAAACAGAACTCTGACCCTCCCTAATATAGTCCTTAAACTGGACCTGAGCTATGACACTAATATGCTCCCTCATCATTTCCAGAGGCATGCACTGCTGGGGATGAAATTATGCCTTCCTCTGTCATGTCTCCAGCACACGGATTAGTACATGGGCCACATCAGGCACGCAACATATGTCTCAGAATAAGGGGGTGGGTGCTGTTCCAGTTTGCTTTCCTACTGATGTAATAAATACCATGACCAAATCATGTTGGGTAGAAACTTGAGTAAGGAGGGACCTGGAGGCAGAAACTGAAACAGAGGCTGTGGAGGACTGGGTCTTACTGGTTTGCTCACCATTGCTTGCTCATCTTTCTGTAAAACAATGCAGGACCACATGCTGTGGGCAGCACCACCCCCAGTATCACACATCAATTACCAATTTTGAAAATTCCCTGTATATTTGCTTCCAGTTCAGTCTGGTAGAGGTAGTTCTTCAGCCAACATTCCCTTCTTCATAGATGTCTCTAGCTCTGTCAAGTTGACAAAAAAATTAATCAATGTAGATGAATGAGTAGATCAATTGATGGATGGATTGATGGATGGATGGGTGGGTGGATTGATCCAATCAATCAGTTGGTCTCTTTGCATTATCTGGAAACAGTCAACATCCCAAGAAAAAGACTTAAATCCCTTATGAACTAGTAACTCACAAAATTAAGATATTTTTACGTATAAGTATAAATTTGTTTAGTACATATTAGGTCAAAACCTAAAATTAGGAACACTGAATAATTTACACATTCCTAATATATGTAAAATTAATCTACTATCATACAAATCATAGTTATTTAATGTAGCAATAAATGTTTTATGTAGCAATAAAGAGGTATATACTCACTTATTTTTCTTTATTCTATACAATAATGAATTCTGTACAAAAAAAAACTTTGTTAAGACATGCTATGTTCAACAATAAATTGTAAAACCCCTGCTCCTCCAGATTAAATATATTATAAAATATTTAAAGTGACATTTATTGTATCAATTTTTAAATAAAGCTAGAGAAAGCTGTTAATATAGCTTAATCATCCAAAGCCTTGTTCTTTTTCCTTTTCTAACATATTTCTCTGGCAATATATTATGCCAACTAGTGCTAAAATATCAGAACATAACATAATGCCTACACGACTAAAATGAAGTTTTACAGAATTAGGGGGATGTTGTAAATGTGTAATGCTTCATATGCATTTCAGCTGAGTGCTTGATATATTGTGGCGGGTTGCCTGCCAGAGAGAGCGTAAGTGCTGGGGAAAATAAAGTCAGCAGAGTCTCATTTTTGAGAGGAGTGGCTTTATTATTAATCACGGGACAGTTATGAAGCTCTGGCAGCTCTAAGTACTTAGAAAAATCAGAGAAAGTTCATTTCTGGTCCAATTATTAACCATATGTTGGTGATGCGCTACTTATCTTGCTTCACATTACACACTTTCACAATGTATGTCCATTAGCAACTAAATCATTCATATTTGTATTTACCCTAACATACCTGCAAATGCTGACACATTGCTCTGTGCACATACTTTACCAGCATCCAAACTCTGTCAGGAGGGCGGGTTTCTTTTAATGAAATCTTATACCTATTGAAAAGAAAGATCAAAGAATTTATACCTAAGTGTTAAAAAAACAAAAAGCAGTTACAGCAGCTGCAAACATGAAAACCTTCTAAAACACATTACTATGATTAGTTTAAGTTGTATCAGCTAAAGAAAGGAGTCACCTAAGAAGGAAGTCCCAACGGGGGACTGTCTAGCTCAGGCTGTCCTGGGTGTATTGTGGGAACTGTCTTGAGGAGAGAAGATCCATGTATTCTGGGTGGAAGGGTTGTTCAGCACCTGTTCAGAAGAGAGCATCATTTTCAAGTCTCTTCCGGTGCAAATCAAATCAAGCAGGACTATGGGAAACTAGTAGAAATGGGACTTTCTTATGATCCGGCAGATACAGTGAACTCAGTTAGGATTTGTTTGTTCTATTTTTTTTTTCATGATTGCTAGTAACTTCATCATCATCATCATCATTACAACAGGAAATGAAACCAAGATGCCTATTTCATTTTATATTTTCTCTTATATCTTATATTTTATTTAATTTTAAACTATAGTATTCCTGTTCAAATGAGTATTATGGATAACACTATCAGGCAGGGTAAAGCCTCTGAGAAGTCCCAAAGTATGTTCTTAGCTTAAATAATCTAAGATTTTTTTAAGTTTGTGATCATCAGTCTCATTGTAGAATTTTAATACATGCATAAAATGTATGTTTTTCATATTCACTTCCTATTATCATCTCTTGTTCCTCACCCATTTCTGCTGATTTCCTTTTCAACTACTCTCTCTCTGTCTCCCCCCTCCCCCCATTGTTCGCCCCACCCTCACCTTAGCTTTTAACAAGCGTATGTTTCTGATTTGGCTCATTAAGTAATATTTGTATTTGAGAGAGGTCATGTGATTTTCAAAACAAGTGATTTGGAAAGGCTCTAAGAAGAATATTCCTGTGAGGTTAATAATTCATCTCTTCTCATCACCTATCTTCAACCTATACAAGCTCTAAGGAATCCTTATGCTAAGAGCACAGGGCACTCCATACAAACTTTGTAGAACCGGCTCCAGAAGGCAAGGTGAATTCCACAATCTCTTGGGTCTCCTGTTTCAAACATCAGGCACTCAGGGTCTTTGCATTTTCATGTGACAGAGAAAAAGAAAAAGATCCTAAGATTTACATAGCCTTTCCCTCTCAGTTCTTCTTGCAAAAAAGTCACGTGCTACAGTTACACCTCAAATTAGAGACTTGAGTTCCCCTGCCTGGTCAATTAGGAGACCCTTGACCTTACACGAGAATACAAGCTCAGACTCTGCGAAGGTCTGCGTCAACAGCGCGTTGGGCTTTAAAGAAATCTCAGTCGATTTTGCAGCTGGAATTTTTTTTTTCCTTTGGTGTGTTTCAGGGCCACTGCTGGTTTTCATTCATCTCCCTTCTGTGGGTTTCAGGTGACATTTTGGGGCTGGAAACATAATGTGTCAGAAGATAGCTTCAGCTTCCCACTGCGTTAGTTATTGTTTCCTTTGTCAGGAGGTGAGCGAGCACAAACGTTTTCCAATTGCTCAGATTTTTCAGACAGGTTTAGATCTACCGAGCCATCACTGATGCCCACGCCTATGCCATTTAGAAGTACTGATAGAGATTTCAGAGACAAGGCCTGACTTCAGTCCCACACAAATGCAGCTAGTAGCAGTCATAGTTTCTCTCTCTCTTCCAAAAGAAGTAGGATTCCATGTCCTCTCCTTGTTTTACCCCTGCTCAGAATAAAAGAAATAGAATGCTTCTCATCTGGGTTCAAACCACCAGCTTATCTTTTCTCCTTCAGGCAAAACATTATCATGATCAACAGAACCTGTCTCTTGGGACTCAGGCGTGTAGCCCTTTCTTGAATAAAATTCCCATCAGAATTAGAATTAAGTCCTTAGTGAAAACTTAAATTACATTATAAGATTCATTATAATATCATAAGTTCCAGCGAGACTTTGCCAAAGGCGTGAATGATTCATGATAAACTTGCAAACCTCAGTCTCCTCTTCCCAGGATGTCTTCAATTATTTCTTTGGCGACCTCTACTTTTGATTCCTTGTTAAACTGAAGCAATAAGGAGTTTAAGGCCTTTATATTCTTCCTCAAACTTTTTTTCTTTTTAACTTAGGATATCTGCAAGTAAAATACCATTGATTGGATCTTTTTAAATGTACCTCTTATAAAATTATGGCTAAATATTATCTTACTCCTACAGAATTTGTAGGTCTTATAAATGTAAATTCTCTATAATATCATTTTAGCAATGAAAATCATATCATTAAAAACTGCTCAAATTCATTTTACATCAGTCTGAGCAGTTAGTTAAGTTACAAAATAAGTCTCAATGAGATTTCATCCTGCTTTCAATTTGATTTCCTGGCCACTGGGGTTATGGAGGCCTGCCACTGCCAATAATGAGAATTGGATGGATGAAATCAGAGGCGCTAAGGAGTTTTAAAGTTTGCTTTTGTCCCTCATCTGGAGAAACTGAGTCCTGGAACAAAGCCAAAGTCTACCGTTTCAAAAGGAGCAGTATGGGGTCTATTACTATTGTAAGGTGTGGAATCAAGCATGAGTTTGAATATAAGACATACTTGACGGTTAGATAAATGAGTAAGACAGTGTGTTTCAGATCCTTAACTATGAAAGGCAAGAAGTTTTCCTCTAAGATGTCCAAGAAGATGAAAGGATAGGTAAAGATAGATGATGCATAGATGATCAATAGATTATAGATAGATTGATAGATGGATACTTGCTTTTTACAGTCACGATCATGAAATAGTGATATTACCAGTTTTCTCTCTGATCTACCTTTGTGGAGCTTACGTAGCTTACAAATGTGTTTTCAAAGTCTACATTTTAAAAAAAATTTAAAGAAAGGCACACGGTCAACCAGAAATGTTCCCTCACTTAGCTAATTGTGGAATCTTGAAGGCTAAATGAAAGTATGTGTCCCTATAAATGAACCTAAGAGTTTGTTTTGAGGCCATACCAGAGTAGTGAATTTACTCCAATATGTACCTCTACTGGAAAACTCTGTGTGTGTGTGTGTGTGTGTGTGTGTGTGTGTGTGTGTGTGTCTGTGTGTGTGTTTAGAGAGAAAGGGATATAGATGGGGAAGTATAAGTGAGGAAAGGAGTGCTAGTTGGAAAAGAGAATGGGATAGATTTTTTATAGAATTTTTTATTTTCATAGGATGATTATGGTCAGAATACAATATGTACATCTATAAAATGTCATGATGAAACTTATTATGTATAATTAATACATGGTGCTGAAAATATTTTAAATGCTCCTAAAATAATCTCTGACCTCATATGTCAGACAGCTACTTACCTGTTCTGTCTTCTCAACGCCTGCCCTGTATTTGTTCTAAACAAGTGCTACCTTGTTTCAAAAGACTTGTTCTGTTGTTCCAACCAGATGTAGCTTTGTCCCACAGAGTTAGGGAAGACAAAATAACTGCCATCTCTTGCAACACACATACACTCTGTGTAGAGTTCTAGGCTGAAAATGAATATTCTATTTTGTTCTGTGATGATTTCTAGCCTTAGTTCATTTAGTTTTTCAGATGCTTGTTGATCAAGGCAGAATCACATCTTCACCTTTAGCACTGTTCCTTTAAGAGTAGAAAGAGATAGAGAGCAGTATTAATTGAAAGCCTTAAAATACAAAGAGTTGGGAGCATCTAAAGCAACAGTAAAAAAACATGAATGTATTATTCCGGTAAAGAATTTTTTTTTCCATCTTACATCATTAGATTTATAAATTTGTAGCAAAAGGGGCTGGAACACATAGAGTCACCAAGTGCTACAGACAAAGGCGTATCACACTTCCTTCTTCTCCTGACATAACCAACTGCATGAAGAAACACAGAAGTAAATAATTTTAAAAAAAACGTTGAGCAATAAAAAATTGAGGCTGGGGGCACAGTGCCGGAAAGAGGATGAAGAGTTCCAGCTCATCCCTGCTACAGAAGGACTTTTATGACAACCTGGGCTGCAGGAGACTCAAACATCAACAACAGCAACCAATATGCATGATCATGTTGTAAAAAGTTTAAAATTAAGAAAGTATTCTCTAAGTGCATTTATTTTCTGTAGTGCCTGCACCTTTTAACATATTTAAGAAAAGGGACAAGCAATGAGTTAAAAAATTGAGTTCATTGAAGAAATTTAAGACGGTAACAATTCTAAATGTTTGTGTTTTGTGGCCACAAACGGTTACTTTTAGAAAACACATCCACTTACATGCTATTGTTGATTACCCCTAATTAAACATAAATGTTAACACCTTTTGGGAGGAAAATATAAAGTATTTCTTACAGAATTATTTTTCTTGTCATCTATACATCAAAATTCCCCTTTATTTTAGAGAATAATGGTGCATACAATTTCCCTTCCTTCCTTCCTTCCTTCCTTCCTTCCTTCCTTCCTTCTTCCTTCCATCCTTCCTTTCTTTTTTTCTCTTTTATTGTTTTTTGTTTGCTTTTTCAGGTTAGGGTCTCTTTGTGTAGTCTTGGTTGTTCTGGCACTCACTCTGTAGAATAGGCTGGCCTTGAACTCAGAGATATGTCTACCTCGGCCTCCTTAGTGCTGGGATTAAAGTCATGCACCATCATGGCCCAGCCAACACTAATTTTTAAGATGGTCTAGACCTCCAAATACTATTAAAGTCATGAGACAAAGACCTTAACTGTTTATCAGTACTGTATGTTTGTTTTCAAGCTTGGTAAGTGACTAAAGCAGACTCCTTTCCACAGAAAGAAGTTTAAACTAAACCCAACTATGTTTCAAAATAGAGACAATCCTCTATTCAAATTTAATGGCTTCAATATGGAAATTCAAAAAATAACAAATATTTTTAAAAAAAGCACACAGGAACTGAACAAGATGAATGCTTCGGCACAAACCTTGAAAGAGGGTGAGGAAAATTCAATGGGAAGGAAATGGAAAAGAAAGAAAAAGAAAATGTATAGGCAGGACCACAGCTTGTCCTCTGAGTGTGCAAGTAATTGCTTAGAATGAACTCTATATTTTCTATACATGTTAAATTGACCGACTTATTTGAAGTCAGTGTTCTTCACCATAGGAAGAATACTGGGTACAATTACCAAGACAGTCCTGAGTTTTCCCCTCTATCCCCCACCCCTGTTGTCCTGATTGCCTGTCCCAGGCCTGGCCTGTGCCACCCCTCTCTTCCCTGTCCTTCCTTTACTCCACTCCCCACTGTGAGCAGAGATGGTATTAACCCATTCAGCTCCTCAAGGTATCATTTAGGAAATCACTGGGATGTTTTAGCTTTGTCCACAATTCAGATCCTGGAGGAATCTGGATCAATGTGTTTCATGCCCATGAAATTTGCCAAACAGAGGATGTGTTTTGTTGTAAGAAAGTGACGTCTACATTTCTCATTATCCATCTGTAGACAGAGAAGATCCCCTCTCTGAACCCAGTGGGACAATCCAATTACAAAGTCATTAGATGCCATTGTAAGGTGATGGCAGGGTGGATTCCTGTTTTCATAACAAGCCTGTTCTGTGTTCATCCAAAACATATATTCTGGCCTCTTGCAGTTTACAAGGTTTCTAATTAAGCTCCAGAGAGAATTACAGAGTTCAGTGAGCTGAGTCGCTGCGCTACAGCTGAAAGAAGAGACATTTTATCAGAGAAGCGAACACTTCAGCTTCATTTCTTCTGCCACACGTTATCTCTTTGTCCTGTCACAACATTTTTTACAGGTTTTTATTTCAAAGGATTACCTTGAGATTACTGTCAACACCAGCCTGGTGGGAACTCTCCATGCAGAATACAGTAGGTGACTCCTCTTTCTTAAAAATAAAGCTCATTGTAGATAATACAAGTTCATACACTATTGCTAAAATAATTGCCAAAAATGAGAACAAAGAGACACTTTTACAGCCATGGTTTAGTTTAAATTTTGAGGAAAAGAAAATATTTGTGAATAACAAAAGCACAATTTTACCAGCTTGATTTTTAAGTCAAAATTTCAAGTTTTAAGTTGTTTCAGACACTTGACTGGTTTCTGCTGTTCTTTGTACCATCTGCAGGCAAAACAGAACATACTGGATCACAGTTCATAACTTGGAGAGAAAACGTTGTGAAGAACATAAAGGTCCTTCCTTTCCTATGCGAGGGGGAAACACTTCAGTTATTATTCAGCTCAAGTAAATGCTCATAACCATGGAATTAAATATTTCTGAAGGGCTCATTCCTGGGCTTTCTGGGTTGAATTAGGCTCCTCTCAGAAGTATACTTCATGTCACCCACATGTCTGCGGAACTGGTGCCTTCTGCTCTGCTGTGCATTTTTTCCAGACATGCCGGATGTCTATGCAATAAGCACTCTGAAACTTCAAAGAGTCACAGAGCATTCTGTGCTTTCTCTTCCCACCATCCCATGTAAACACCATTAGCAAGCAGACCACTCCTATGCCAGAAGTCTCGATGGCCTGACTTTAGTTTCTTAATTGTTCATGCTTGCTCTTGGCCTTTATTATTCTTGGTGGAACCAGTTACCACCACATGGGCTTCCGGCAGGACTATAGGCACTGATGGTATCCCAGAAGACAGCAGCACAGCACCCCATCACTTATTACTCAGTGCTACAGGCTCCATAGTTATTCAGAAATAGAAGAACATTTATATTCTGCCATGTTTCTGGCATTAGGGTGGAGGTGAGGTGTAGGTCAATGGATAAGAAGATGAAGGTGTATGCCTCAGTGGCAGCATTCTGCATTTGCTTAGCATGTGCAGGCCCTGGGGTTGTTCCCAGCAAAACAAGGAATCGAGAAATATGGATATCCACATTCTCACTGGACTTATATCACATTGCAGATCTACAGAAGCTAAACACATAAATAAATAATTTTCAAGTGATTGCAGACAATAATAATCCGAGGAGGAAAGAAATCCCAGGATAACAGGCTAACGTGGGAGAGTATGGCTTGGGGGTTGGGGATCACAGATGGAATACTCATGAGAACCCTTTCTAGGCAGATGGCATCTGAGCTGAAACCTGAAGGGGTGGAAAAAAGGAATCTGAACAGCCTAAATACCAGACAAAAAGGTTTTCAACATAGAGGAAACAAGAACAAAGCCCCCAGGGTGTGAGAGCTACAGCAGGAAGCCTCATAGGACGGAGGTGCGAGCAGTCATAAGCTTGTGAAAATTGCCAAGCACAGACAGTTCTTTGCCTGTGAAAGTTCCCGAGAGTTGTCCCATACTTCTTTGAAGCAGACTGGTGATTTTTTTTTCAATAATTCTCCACTTAATGGCATTTTGTGGGTACAAATTTAAATTTTTTTTTTGAAAATTTATTTGAAAGTCTGTTTAAATTCCCCTCCAGCAAACTCTGTGGGGATAAAAGTGCAACTCTTAGGAGACTTTCATAAGGATTACCACGTGTGGTGGGTGCTCTGCATTTTTAATTTGACTGGATTTAGAAGTGCCTAGGAGATACATCTCCTCGTGCAGATGCAAGGGCAGTTCTAGATAGGATTAACTGATGGGGACGGGGCGATCATCCTGAGCCTGAGTGGCAGAATCTCAGACTGAATCTCAGCAAGGAAAAGAGGAGAAAATCGGCTGAGTAGAGGCAGTCGTCTCTCTGTTTCCTGCCTGGACGCAGTGTGACAACCACATCACGAGCCCATAGCCATGTCCTCTCCACGAGGTAGACTATATCCTGAAGCTGTGAACGAAATTGGTCCTTTCCTCCTCAAGCTTTGTCCCAGCAATGAGTCAATGAAGGCACCACGGATGGCATACCCATTTGTTTCTTACGCAATATACTCTTCTGACAGAAACCAGACTTACTTTACAGCAGCGGTTTTTATTTCTAATATGCAACCGTGCACGAGTTCAAACCTATGTACCACAAACAGCCTCACCTTTCCTGGTAGCTAGAGAGTAGATACTCTGCTGTAGAGGGAGTTAACATTTTGTTATGATTCCCTCTGTGCTACCTTGGAACGAGAATCAGCTACTAGAAGCAGAACATCAGTCTCGCAACCCTAATGTCACTATGAGACTGAAGCTATATTGTTTACATAATTGGATGTACAGTTTCTAGAACACTGAGTTTCTAGCTCCATCATGGAGCCATCATCAGAATCTTATACTCTCTGCTAACTAATTGAGTTTGAGTAACAAAGGGCCTCATACACCACCTTGATAAGATTTTTGTGTGATAACACAGCTATGTGGAGCCCAACACAAACAAAGCAGATATAGGATATTTAGTAGTTTAATAACTTTATAATTACCCATATTATTGTCATATTTTAATAAACATTGTGGTGTTTTTTTTAATAAATGAGAATTTGTGAAGGTGGAAAATGCTGGTATGATACCTAAAAAGAATCAAGAATTTGAAGGATTATGGAGCATGAAATTGTTCATTCTTCTCATAACATATTGAGAACATTTTGTGTCCATATTTTTTATCTGAAGCTGTCATAACCAAAACATCTGGAAATCTAAAGACATACAATTAAAATTTATTCTTGTGCTGATTCTGTGCCTGACCAGCAAAAGATAATTAGAAAATAGTTCCTCCCAATTCTCATTTCCACCAATATCAGTGGCACCTAGGAATGCTCCCATAATCTCAATGCATCGGAAAGACTTTTGCTATTAACTAAGCAATTGGGATTTGGCTTAGGAGAGAGATGAGACAATCAGGTTACCTGTCCTGCAGGGTTAAGAAAGATGTTTGTAGCCTACATTCTGAAGGGCAAATATGATATCTGGCATACTATCCTGGATGGATGACAAATTCTTATGTATGGACAAATCGTCATGTTCAAGGGCCCGATTGACTGCATGCTGTCTTCCAGGGGAATCTTAAAAAGTGGCTAGATTATACTGTTATCAGTCAGCAACTTCTATTTGTCAATGACTATTTCCCTAAACTCACAGTATTGAAGTGATAATTAATCAATGTTTCTCGCATGTCTTTCTGTGCTTGGAACGACATGGTATGTTGCAGCACTGTCTTTAACCCTCTTATGCCTTAAGAGGAGAGTCAGTAATTGTGAACATGTACAAAATGAATTCAGCACAGATAGGATTTCACACATGCTGGAAACCTTCCACATCACATTGAGCTGGATCTCTGTATTACCAAATCTCTCTTCTCTGCCCTCACTGACTTACTGATGAATGAGTTTAGAAGCTTTGTCACTGTGGTGTTCATTTCTTTGGGCTGTTACCCATGTCTACAGCAGTTTGTGCACAGTTCTTTCAGGAGCTGCCAGAATTCTTCATGATAAGATCTGTCAGCTTCACTCAATATGATTAGATACAAGAAGATGTACTTCACCTATGGGTGCATCTACAATTTGTAAACTCTGGGTTTGTGCCCACGAACATCAGAATTCTGATAAATTCTACCACATACAATTCCATTAAAATATATCTTCTGGAATTAGAATTATTACTGCTTCTGGGTGTGTTTCTCACAAGAAAGACCTTCTATACTGCCCACGAAACTACAGAAGTTTGTTTTCACCACTTGTTGCAATTTTACATGTCTGATACTTAAGGAAGTTTGCTATCAAATAGCTTCTAGCTTCCAGTATCTCAAACACTGTCTCTCTGCTGCTACCTCAAATTCTTATTGGTTGGCTCTGTCTTTCACATTCACAACATGACCCTGGTACCCCTACAGTGGACAGTAGGAATGCTATTGAAAGGCTGACACCCATCCCCTATCCAAAGTGTGTGTATAACCCAACTTTATATTAACAAAACACACAAAGTTGTAAGAGAGGGAAGGGAGGGCAAAAGGAGAAAAGGTAGGAGAGGATGTGGGCAAAGAGAAGAAGAATATATGGGGGAAGAAATGAGTGAAGTTAAGCAGAAGAAAGAGGGTCAAGGAAGGGAGGGATGGAAAGAAAGGAGAAAAGAGGATACGAAGAAGGTGAAAGAAGGGGAAGGCTTAAGGAGGGGAGGGATAGGAGCGGTAGGCAGAGGAGGGACACACCCTCACATACAGCATGCCTCTTCTCTCATCCCTTTTCCTATGTGTTCTGTTAGAATAATGTAGCCATTCAAGTCAGTCATTGAGTTTGGCTTCTACTTTGTTGCCATGGTTACCTTCATTGCAACAATCACTTGGAATCCCTGGAGCAGTTCAGTATTTGCTTAATTTGGGTTTTGTTTTAGAAAAATTTTCCCGTATATCTTTGTATAAAAGATATACTTTTAACAACTTCAGCTTATAATAGTCTTTATTTTCTTAAAGGATGGTGGGGGATGGGAGGAAATGAGTTCTCCATACCATTGTCTCTTAATTATTTTCTCCATGGTTTGCTGTGGGTGAAGTGAAGAGTTTGTCATTCTCTTGACCTAGCCTTATGTCTAGTGTTGTTTCTATATCTGAGGATAGAGCTTTCTCCTGGCGTCTGTGCACTCTTATGGTAGCCAAGTGCCCTTTATTTTTGAAGGAACATAGAAGGACTTGGGTGGAGAGAATGTTCCATTATTCTCCTGAATTGTATCATTCCAGATTTGATTCATTTCAGACACTATAGCGTCTTCCAGACTATAGTCTCTTCCCAGGTATATGCCTTTAGTTTCCACTTCTTCAGTTCAATTTTACTCCTCCCATTCCTATTGGAAACGTTTTCCTCACCCCTTTGAAATGATACCCTAGTATTGCTTATTACAGAGCTCCTTGGAGAAATAGCTTTTGCTTTCATCCCTTCCTCATTCTTTTACCTAAACAAACAGATGGAGAAATCCAGTGTTCCTAAGAAGTAAAGTATTTTGCTTCTACCTTCTCTCAAGTGCAGAAACTATTGACCACGATATTAAAAGGATTGACCTACACTTTTGCTGGGAGTTTATGACTTTTACTTCATTACTAAGAATTTTGAAGATGCATCATTAAAAGAAGTTTATTTGTTCTCTTCCAACATACAATTCTTCAGAGCACATGTGTGTGTACATGTTCGTGTGTGTATGTGTATATGCTTATGCATATGTACATGTTCATTTGTTCATATATGTTATGATGTGTACACATGTTTGTTTATGTATGTACATATTCGTGTATATGTATATGTACATGATAATGTTGTGTGTATATGTGAATTAATTTGCATGTGTGTGGAAACCAGAGATCTCAGCTATCTTCCACTATTGCTCTCCAAGTTATTTTTGGAGATAGAGTCTCTCGCTGAACCTAGAACCCACTGTTTTGGATAGACCTACTTGCCAGCAAGTTCCAGGGATCTGCCTGTAACCACCAGTCCTGTCTCAGTCCTTGGGGTTTAGGTGCATGCAAGGCCCAGTTTATTTATTGGTATTGAGGATACAAACTCAAGTTGTTAAGCTTACAACGCAAGCACTTTACCCACTGAGCCATTTCCCTAGCCCCAGAATCATATTTTTTTAGAACAAAGAATAAAGCAAAACAAAACCCAGGAAAGTATAGATTTTACTCATCTCTGAACTTCGGAGGATTTTCCTATATTAGATTAACTCTTGGTTGGCATTTAGAAATGTGTTATAATTTGCCTGTTTTTCAGTACATGCTATTATTATCAGTCACCTTGTTCTTCCAGAATCACTAGAAGGTAAAATGGTTTGTTTGTCTTCTCTTCCTTGGGAAGGAGTTTTGCAGCCTTTGAAAGTCAGTTCATAAGATTAGAAGTTTCTTCCCTTGATCTTAAAAGAAGTAATTTTGTAGATTTCTTTTGCTTTCAGTCAGGGTAAAATGACACTTCCTGGCAGCCTTCTATGTTCCCAGCAGAGACAGACAGACAAAGACAGAGAGACAGAGACAGAGAACTCTTAACTGTTGTATTTTATGTTAGAAAATAGAGACTCAGAAAGGCCCAGTGTCTTGCCCTGTATCATAGGTCTATTAAAAGCCATGGTTGAAACTCAAGTTCAGGTCTTCGTGGCATAAAAGCCATGTGCCTTAAACATGGACAATGCATTCCTCACAACCTTTTCAACAAAAGTCTATATTTTAGGTGTTTAGTTCTAGACAGAATCAACTGTTTCCCTTTTCATTCAATAAGAGTTCAGGGCAGTAGCATCACTTTTCAATCAACACATTGATTTGCTTAAGAATTTAAAGGATAAAGTTTCCTCCTTCTTTTAGGTGAGTATGCTAGAAAACGTCTGCTATTCTCCGAGGCCATGAACTATTTTGAAAAGCAAATCTCAGTATTTTTGCCATTATTACAGAACTAGATTTTGTTAAATGTTTCCAGTATCTGCTGCCTTGGAGAAATGCCCAGGCGTGCTGAGTGAAACATCATGTGATCTTCGACACAGGGAGCAAGAGCAGCGAATGGCATTGGGCCTGGGGGATTCTGCATGAAATCGAGAAGGGAGGTGGGCAGGCAGCTTCGATTTGGTGGCACAGCTGAGGTTCATGAGGAACCTGTGCTATTGTCAGAAGAAAGGGTCAAGTTCAAAGACAGAAGCAGAGACAGAAACTAGAGCCCATATGCTGGAGCCAGGAAGGGCAGAGCAGGGTTTAGCACTGAGGTACAAGGTGCGTTGCAGAAAACTAGGAATGTAACATATATCCTGTGTGGCCTGCAGAAGTCATTCTGGTTGTTTAGGAGTCCGGGACAGTCTGATGTGCAGCCAGATGACTGTCACACCTTGACCAGACATAGATTGGTATGGCCAGTTTTTACCTCATAAACCAATTGCTAGTGTTATCTTGTTTGAAATTCGTGACAATCTGATACAAGAAGAGAAGTTAAGAAGTTGTGCCCAGTCCTATTTCACAGATGGAAACCCAAAGACAGATCATTTACAATGTAATCAGACTCTCCGGCCACACCGCACTCACGTGCAGCAATGCTATGCGTTTATCAGATGTCGGTTTCTACTTTGTGTGTACTGAGTTGCATGTCTTCTCTGAATGATACACACACACACGCACACACACACACACACACACTTCTTAAAAATTCACAAAGAAACCACTAAGGAACCTCCATTTCCCAAATTGCAATATGATAAAAAGGAAAGCATTTTAAGAGGGTGAACCTTCTGCTAAGTACAAGCAGCAAATCGTGTGGTGCTGAGGGAAGTCAAATGCTTCGCACCTCCTTGAGACATAAATCAAAACCTCCCTACCAGCGCTTGCAACCATTTTGAAGTTCTATTAAGGTAAAAAATTATCTTTAGAGTCATTACTTAGAAGACAGATCAGCTTAGAGGAAGGAGAAAAGGCGTGCATGTGGTAAGGGGAGGGTGTTGCTGAATGTTGGGACCACATTTTTCCTTCAACCCTGCTGTGAGGTACTTCCCTGCATCCCTTTTAAAATGCACTTATATGTTGAGGAGTTTATCTTCCCCACCACAGGGTGACAGTCTTGAAGGCAGGGGTGAGGACATTCATTTTATTTCCACATCCTAAGTGTTCACCAGACTATGTAGATAGAGAAATCATTCAGTACAAGTCAATGCATGAATACGGGGAGGACATTATCAAACGAAAAAGACGAGGACGCACACCACACAGTGACAGCACTATGCACTTTCTCCTGCGTGTGAACCCGTCCCATGCATGACTCTGGCACCTGGGTTCACACACAGGTGATGTGGATGCACTCACAAAATAGGATTGTATGTGTTACGCGAACCACACCATACATGTACGTGTTATTTGAGATTGGAAGTTTGATCTGAGAGATTTAAAGACCAGAATAACTGCATACCTAGATAGTGCAAGTACACGCTAATAGAACATATGTATTATACAGGTTCTGCTGTCATGTCACTGTGCATACGCACTCTTAGGAAATCACACCCTATTCTATACACCCATACACTTAATCGTTTTGATTGTCACTGTTCTCACATTATGTTTTTAATCTTGAATAAAATTTAGTGAGACTGTATTAAAAGAGCAACCGTAATAAAATGTTAGATTTGAATTGTGGAAACCACAATGAAAAATGTTAATCTAGTGCTTGGCTGGCTGGGTGAGGTGCTCACTTGCCCTGGCATGAGAGCCTCAGTGTGTATCTTCAGCATCATGTAAAAAGTATGTGTGCAGGCAAGCTTAGGACTTGTGTGTGGTAGAGAGAGAGATCCCAAGTGCTGGCTGGCCATGTACTCTAGCCAAAACGGTGAGTTCCAGTTGCAGAGAAAGAACTGTCAGAGAAACATAGGTGGAGGGGATGAAAAGATAGTCTTGTAAATAGCAGAACTTGCTGCAAGCTTGGTAACCTGAGCTCAGTTCCCAGAACCTACCTGGTTGTACTCTGATCTTCAGTTGGACCCTCTGGTAAACACATACCATTCCCATATATATATATGTGTGTGTGTGTGTGTGTGTACACGCACATATATACACATATATATGGGGAAGGATGTGTATACATCTATATACATATATAGGTGTGTATATATACATGTGTATATGTGTATATGCGTGTATATGTATGTATATGTACAAAAAACATAAGTGCACATTTATATAGCACACATGCACCCACATAAACACACACATGCACGCCCACATAAACACCATCTAAATCTGTTGCATAACATCTCCAACCTTATACAAAAGATTGGTGAAGGTCACTGATGCTCTTCACCACCCAATCACTGTCACAGGTAAAAGGAAGTTCCTTGACATTTGTCCAACTGTGCAGCTCCAACTCCACAGATTCCCAAGCATGCAATCAGTGTTCATCACCTATGACAGGGTGATGCCCTGATAGCCGTCTGCATTTACTGCCTAAGTTCAGACTTGTTCTGATCGCGAGGAGAACACTGAATGAAGTCAGTCTGGAATAGGCTGTGGACATATTCAGGAACTTGTCATTCTCAGTCACTCACCTATGTCCTCGTTTAGAAACTGGCCGTTGCAGCGCCACAGGCCAGACAGCAAAGTGAGTGAAGAGCGCTCCTGTCGCAATGGCTATGCTTCCCACAGTGACAGCTTCTCAATTCTGAGATCATACAGGGCTTTCAAAGAGATAGTGAATGGAAATCCACATGATTATACTTAAGTTTTACAATGAAAACTCCCGGTTGAAAAATATTCCAGAATACTCTATATGACAGATGAATAAAAAGATATACAAACAGTAAGAGCCATGTTTCATTATTTGAGGTAGAGCCACAGTGGGCTGAGTTCCAAGATGATAAGAGTATGTTCTCACCGTGATGACACAGAGTAGAATGTGGCTCAACATAAACAACCCTGGCTAGAGATGACCTCCATTTCCTCCTTTAAGCCAAGGAAACACCTAAGTGCTGAGGTCCGCAGTGACTAGAGTGCTCATGGGACAGAAATTCTGCAGATGGTTTTGAGCCTCATCCTGCCCCTGCACAAACCGGCCTAATGTTTCTAAGTGTAGAGGATCTTTTTAAAATGACTCCACACTCTAGGGTTTGAAGACCGAGCTGGGAAACTCCTGTACAATAGTCTCGCGTGTTATTTTGGCACTTTGTGGTTTATAAACAAAGTGGTTTGGTACTCTGTGGTGTCCTAGACAGACACCATCTGAGATCTAAAGCCCATAAACTTAGAATGAATAGTCAGTATAAATAAGCCAGATCTGAAGAACTCTGGCACCTGCTTGGGCCAGTTTTTCTATTACTCTATCACATGAACCTGGGTTAGCCCCTTTGGGCTATAACTGCCATTCTGCTGTAATTCCGTTGCCAGAAGACTTTCTTTCTCATCACTTAGTGAACTTCCTTTGTAAAAGCTGTGATGTATTCTACTGTATTGATATGCACTGAATTTGTTTTGGTATGTTTTTTAAGTTGAATATAGAAAAGCATATGCTAAAAGCAATATTATTCCTAATCAAAAGCTACTTTGTAGATTTTAAGGGCAACTAAAAATTTTATTTGACAGGTTTGACAATTCTATTTGAGTATACCTGCATATTTTTATTATATTCTAAGAATGGCCATAAATCAAGTGATTTTCCACAGACAAATAAAAATGGCAGAGTAATACACTTCCTGGAATGTAACACTTCTTGGTCAGGAGATCACACATGCTAAGTTGCTTATTTATGCACCCCCTAAAGCTGAGTCCTGTGGGTGGGAGACATGAAGAATGCCTTGTTCCCTTTCCTTCCTTAACATAGGATGCTGGGACAGCAAGTGATAGGACTGTCAGCAGGACCATACCATCTGGCATTTTCATGAAAATATGCATGTTCTATGATTTTCTGTTGAGATGGCAGTCACCTGTTGTGACCAGTGAGATCTAGTAAGCATTTTTCATGTTTTGTGTGGAGTGTATGTACCCAAGTGTGCAGGTATGCTTCCACAGGTATATAAGCACTCAGGCAGAACCATAGCAGGACATCAAGCCTCTATTGCATTGTGCATTATTAAGGCAAGATCTCTCATTGAGCTGGAAGCCCGCTGTGGTAACTGGCCAGCAAGCTCTCAGATCCAACTGTCTTCATCTCTTACTGCCAAGGTGGCAGCTATCTGTTGCTAGCCCAGCTTTTTGTATGGACACTGGGGATTTGAATTCAGACCCTCATGCTCCAAGAATGAGGTCTCTTATCCACTGAGCCATCTTCACAGCTGCCAAATAAGCCTTTGAAGAAGTGTGGTAGAACTAGCATACACCATTCATCACCAGGCTCATGGGTACACACTAATTTTGCAGGGAGGTAGGGCCCATGTAGCCAGAGTGGAGCTGGACACATTTCACTTCTAGATGAGGGTAGCCAGGAGCTCAGGTACCTATCTCCTCTAGCCCTTTCTCATGCTGTCAAAAGTAACTGTACCAGCTACAAATTTTAGAAGGCGATTGTACATTTTAGACAGCCTCTGAATTATTTATAACTATGGCATGAAACAGGAGTATTATGGAAAAAAAAGATAGATACACACAAAGATCTGTAGGTTAACTACATCGTTTTTGTAACATCAATATATCCAACTTACAGCACTGCCTAGTACTAAGCAAGCTCTTGTACCTTATCTCCTTTTGACAAGTTAATTCATTTCAAATTGCACAGCATTCCTCAGAGGCCAGTACTCTAAGGCTCACAGGAATTTGTCTTGCCCAATCCCCCGTAGCTCTAAAGGAAATGGAGATTTGAACCCAGACCATCCAATTCAACATCCATGCTTCCTCTTTAAAGAGTGTCTTAGAAGTCTGGGTCAGCTGAGTTCTGCTAGACCCCTATCAAGCATTGGCAAGCACCACTTCTTGTCTTCAAAAACAGCTCTCCCTTTAAATGCACCTGGGATTTATAGGTAAACGCTGACAAATTAATAAAGTAAATGATACCAGTGTCCTAGGAAGGTCAGACTGGAGGCAAGCTGGAAGGAGAACAAAAGCAAGACACCCCCCGCAGCTTTATGGCTGCCGTTGTATTGTTATGTATTGCAGCATTTAGAGCCTTGAACAAGTGTTCCAGCCACGGTGGCCTCACAGGCGACCCAGCAAGGAGGACAAGGACAGAGCATTTCAAGCGTCTTCTGCTCTCCTGCCTGGGGGTTGGTTGCGTGCATTGCGGTGTTCCTGCAGGCAAACTGGGGAAATGAGGTGTTTTGTTTGCCTGAGCATGAGACAAGAGAGAACTTGCTGAGAGCTGGCCTAATGCAGTCACACATCATGCTTCTTCTTTCAGGAGACTGTCTTTTCCTAGTCCTTCAGAATATGCTAAGGAGCTTTCACTGTATATCACAAATCACGGTTTAAATTTCAAAGTATTAGATAAAAATGATCTTACACCACATTTGTGGATGTCATTCTTAAGCTATCCCAACACAGTTTCCATGGGAACTAATGTACATCAAAGGTACCAGAGAGAAAGGAGAGACACTATGTAAGACCAAATTTTTATTCCTTGCCACTTCTTTCTTTGGCTGAACCAAATGATCTCATTTTTGAAAAACTGAAGAAATTTGATTCTGGATCATATTTTTATGCAAATGTGTTTTTCCTAAAAATCAAACTTTTGAAAATAACTTTTGTTTTACTACATGTTTTAAAAAGAAACTTTCCCAAACCTATTGTATCACATATATTATATTTAGAGCCATACATTTACTTAGGAAAAAGGTCAACAGGGTGCATCATTTTTGCTGTCATGAAGCTGAACTTAGGATAATTATTAAAGCATCCATTTGATGAGCACCTGTTCTAGACCACATACTAGCATGAGCCATTAATGGAAGTTTGTAGTTATGGAAGAACATATTTTAAGAATGTTTCACAGCATGTATATTAAACATGCATACTGAGTATGTATTCATGAGAATTTGTATATGTATGTAGTTGTCAAAGAGTAAATTTAGTTAAGAAGATAATACAGGCTAAGCAGCCTCATTTAAAAATGTAATTTAGATTAATTATTCCTAAACCCCAATGCAAGTTCCCTTGATTTTATTCTATAGGAGAAATCTAGGTTGTAAGTTAAGTAAACTAGTTCAGTGGGGACAAGGACATGATATTTTACCAATCTCCGTAGAGTATGATGATATCAAATATAACTTTAATCTATAGAGAACTAACTATAAAAATGCTTAAAGAGATTAGCTTTAACTTGTCCAGCTCATAAAACATTTAATCATTTGATACAAATGATAATTATGTTAAATGTTCCAACCATAATCTAAAACTAACTTTGGTTACAAATACTTATTTACATGTGAATGTAAGACAAGCACAAACACATGCACATGCACACACTAGCAGAGGTCAGAGCACCACTTGCCAGAATCAGTTCTTTCCTTCCTTTATGTAAGGTTTAGCATTCACACCCAGGTTCTAAGGCTTAACAGCAAGCTCTTCATCTGCTGAGTCATCTTGTAAGCCTACGACTTCTTTTCGTCTTCAGGGTGACCATTCTCTGATCATTACCATAAAGCCTGGAAATAATTTCACACCACCAACATCTATGTCATCACGATTTCATTTTAGTCCAACACATATTACTGATAAATACATCAGGGCTTTCCTTAGGGACTTAAGAAATAAGAGAAGGTTTTCTCTTACAGGTTTACAAGGAGAAAAAGCATAACTTTGAACTCCTAATCATCCTTAATGTTTGGGTTACAGTATGTGCCTCCACACACAATTTACTGTTGTTTCTAGTTTTATTTTCACAATAACTGTATAAATTATTTAGCTTGTGCTTGTGTCAGATTATAAAGATATTAGCACAAAAGAAGAGATTAAATATGTAATACCACATAACTTTCAAATAAACCAGTTGGGTTCCAAGACCTACTATTTTATCTATGTGTGTGCAAATATCTGAGCAATACATATCTTGAAAATGGCTATTTCTTACACTATATATATATATATATATATATATATATATATTGAATATAGTGTGTATATATATGTAGATATATATATGTAGATATATATATATATATATATAAGCTTTCCAAACATACATATATATATATGTATGTTTGGAAAGCTTATTTTAGATAATTACTTTATTCCTGCCTGCCTTGCTGATCCAGTGGGAAGGTATCCCCCAAACTCACATCTCCAAGTACTGGGAAGGTGTCCCAGCTCTGAGGTGGTACCAGAGCCCAGGAACAACACAACTCTGAGAGAAGGCCTCCTCAGCATAGATGTTGCATGTCCCAGGGAGGGGTTGGAACCCCTAATGAGCTGAGGAGCTTTGGACCCATAGCTCTGCTCTTTCTCATTGCAGCTCCCAAGAGAGGGTTGTCCCAACTCTTGGTGAGCTGAGGAGCTTAGGAGCCTGAGCTCTTCTCCTTCTCCAGCTGATGCAGCTCTCAAGGCAGGGTTTCCCCAACCTCTGATGAGCTGACGAGCTTTGAAGCCTGAGCTTCACTCCTTTGTTTTTTTCTGAGTCACAATAAATCTCTTCTGAGACATTTATTGACGTGACCTATTCAGGAGAGGAGGGACTAATCCAGGAGTGGCTGCCTCCACATCCATGAGAAAGCAACAGGGACCTGGGCAGACAGCTTTTATGTAGGATTTCTTAGGGGCCATAGTTGTATAGTGCAGGCCTTTCCAGTGGTAGATTGGTGAGATTTCAAGTCCCGCGCTAGGGGAGCTCAGGGATTGGTGGGCTTTCCTGTCAGGGATTGGTTATTTCTCCTGCTTAAAGATTGGTAGGTTTTAGTGGGAAGCTCAGGGATTGGTCTTTCCTGCTCAGGGATTGGGGTTTTGTTTTATTTTGTTTTCTAAACTTTTTAACCCCAAATTAGCATAATCTGGGATGAGTCCTATTGAGGGGCTAGAGATGACAGTTACAGAGGTCTGGGAGCAGGGAGTTGGTCTGCTGGAGCTTCCTCAGGAAGGGGCCAGGCCACTTTTCTGCCTTGAGGGGTTATAAAGTATGCTAAGAGTCCAACATTTATAAAGAGTCCACCTTGAAGATAATAGGCTGAAGCAGGAAAGAATGTCATCTTCATGGACAGCTCCCATGGCTGCAGCAATAGGCATTCTGGAGCAGGAGAGGTGTCAGTTCTCATAGTAGTAGGCGGAGACAGGAAGTCACCATGGACAGCTCCAGCTCAGGTGCTGGCAGGAGTGGCCATTTAGTCTCCTGTATCCACAGCCCGGGGCGGAAAGGAGATGCTGACTGCCCTGAGGTTAGAAAAGGTGGACTGGCAATGAGACACTTGAAATGTTAGTGTCCTGCTGCTCAAGCATAGACGTAGCTTTTTTTTTGGGGGGGGGGAAGGAGGTGCAGAGGGGCCAGTGGGCAGCAGGGCTAGACCACAATGGACTGCTGCATTTGGGGGAAAGCAGCAGGCCACCACAGCTTGGGGGACAGGCCACCACAGCTCAGGGGCGGATCACTCTCATTGCCCCAGGCCATGGCTTGAGGTGCTATTACACCATCCATGGTGGGCCACCTGCTGTGGTGGCTGCTTTGATCTGGCAGGGACTGCAGGGGTCAGCAAGGCACCACAGCTGTCCTTTTGGTAGGACTGCCGGGCTTATCACTGTTGCCACAGCCTTCTCCTGAGGGCTGAGGCAGTGTGCTGCTGCAGCTCTAGGCTTTCTCTGCCGTGGGCGGCTTTGATTTCTGCCACAGGCCACTCCCTGTCCCCTGTCTCAGTGATGAAAGCCCTACAGTTGAGAAGGACAATGGAAGTATCCAGGATTCTGGGATCAATCCAGGAAGATATCATGGGAGAGGATTGGCATTAGTCTGGCATTTCCATCTTCTCATATTGTTCTACATTTTAGGAAAACACATGAAGGATTTATTGAGGGAAGAGAACCCAGAATAGTATGCCAAACTGAGTCCTTGTAAAAAGATGAGATATAAGAGAAAGGATAGAAATGAGCAAGTCAGTGAATCAGAGAAGAGACTCAGAGTAGAACAAAGCCTCAGCAAAGAGGTTCTGTTGCTTGAAGTGGTGACCTTTTGTTCTTTGTTCTGTTACTGGTCAGGGGACATGAGGAAATCTCAGCCTGAGACAACAGCCCTGCTAAGCACCCTTGAGAGGGTCCACTGGGGTCAGCATAAAGCCTGACAATAGATGAAAAGATGAAATGAAGACAGGATTGGATAAGAGAAATGAGAAAGGAAGAAAACAGTGTTTTTCTTTTTAAGCCAAAGAGAATCAGAGAACAGCAGAGGTACCTATGGAATAAAGCCTGGCAGGTAGTTAGGGAAAGACTCTGTTAATCTCTTTGATGCTCCGAGAAGTTAGAAGGCCTGGAAGACAGTCCCTGCTTCCATGGGCAGTTAGAGACCCTTCCTGACTATTGTTCTTCAGAGCTCTACACTGCTAACTTCTTTATGACTTTAAATGGAAAAATATTCTAGGTTCTGAGAGTTTCACAAGCACTTTCCACCCTCAATGCTACAGAAAACTGCTAACTTTGTCTTTATGGGTTTTATTAACAATGATCCAAAACCTCCTTCCCAGACTTCCTTTCTCCAATTATCTCCAAGTAAGGGGTGGTCAGCAACAAGAGACAAATGGAGAAGGAGAATTCCTGACTATGATGAGAAGATCTTTAAGATATCCAACTAACTACGGCAACACAAAGCAGTCTGCTCGATGCCAGTGATATCCATGAACCCATGAGAAAATCTGCACTGTGTCTGCATATTATATAAAATATATGAATGTCAGAAATCCAAGGAGATAATGGTGCTAATTACAGTTAATGGGCTAGAGGACAATCCTTTTGAAAGGTACCGGATCACACAGAACAGAAATCAAACTTAATTCTTTAGATCTAAAACCCTTGAGCTTATCCATCACACAGTATTGTTTGCCTACATCATGGAGGTGTGTGTCCTTTGACCTCTGAAGAACCTTCCATGTCTACCTTATGGAAAGTTGTCTGTTTGTCAGTCTCGGATCAGTCAACCTCTTCATTCAAGACTTGTCTGTAGGTCCCCTTGCTAGAAGCTTAGGAATAGAGGGGACACAAACTTTGGCTTCCACTGCAGCTGGTCTGCAAAACAGGAGGCAGACGTGCTCACAGGTCCGTTCTGTCTTCACTGCAGATGGGGGTTTGAGGTTCTCTGTGCTTCATAACCTCTAGCTGCTTCACTGTGAATGTTCAGTGCTCAATAGTCCTCACAATTTCTAATTCCTCACCTGGGGTGAGGTGACCTTGCAGACAATCAAAAGAAGCACTTTAAAAGCCCACAGTGGGAAAGGCATGGGCTCCCAACCTTCTGCAGAACTGTTTTCAATGCTTCCTGCAAGCTGTTATTGGTGTCTTTATTTAGGCTGTGTTTCTTCATTTCTGTGTCTGTGTTTAGCAGACATATAAAGAAGCAAAATGGTTTTAATGGCCTAAAGTGGCAAAGAATGATATGTGAGCCTCCTATGAGTAACAAAAGATCAAAACACCATGGCAAAGACTTCCTATTTCCTGATGACAAGGAGTCAAATTGCTTTTATCTGTCTGTGAGTCAAGGGGAAATTCATGCTCACCCATATGCTTTGAGATCTTTCCCTGAAAGTCTCTTCTTGTAGGTAAAATGTGAGAGGTCCATCAGGTGGGGGGTTGGAGAAGGTTCTTTAAAGGATCACACAGATACTCCTACCATCTTCTGATGGAGATGACCTCACTGTAAGTGGTTCAGACAGGTGATTTCTTCCTGGAGAACTGAGGGTTTAAAAGAACTAAACAGATAACTCACTGGTTCTGAACATTTATGTAATCTATGTTGTGGACTTTTTAAGCCCCTGAATTTAGCATCATGAGGTATCTGAAGCAGGCAATGCAATACAGATTCTGGTTCTATGCTTTTCCTTACTGACTATGGATCTAAGTATCTCTTCATCAGGATTCTTTCTTCAAACTTTTGACCACTCATCATTTAAACCCATTAACCACTTTCTTTTTCGGTACATCATTTTTTGTTTGTTTATTTTTGTATTTGATTTTTCAAAGAATGTCAGCATGGGTATCATCTCTCACCTCATGAAAAAACTGTAGGTCAAGGAAGAGATGGCACATGAATACATCCTGACACTGAGTGTACTTCCTCGTGCCTCTACTCTGATACTGACATTGTAACATTATGTGGATATTCAAAAACATGTTCCAGGTTGGGGGTACCAATTTTTTTAAAGGCAATATGACAATGAAACAGAATAAAGGAAAAAGTAACTCACACACACACACAACACACACACACACACACACACACACGCAAATGGGCCTTGATTTTAGCTGATAGAGCCTCTAAAAATATCTAAGGGAACTTATTACCATAAATCTGTGTTAACATCACAAAACAACTCCGTTTAAAACGTATGCCTTTTCTGCTTTGTTCTCATATGTATTTTAATTAGAAGTTTCAACATAAAAATTAAACTTTCATGTCCTCCTCATCTGCCTGGCCCTCTGGAATACTGCCGAGTAATGCGGCATTCACCGAATGCCGCTGTGTCCACTTATGTGGTTTAAAATGTATTCTGAATAGCCAAAGTGTCCTCCTAACTCTTTGAAATTCAGACATCCTGAGTTTCAGAGGGCCCTTTCACTGTTGCTTTCAAACCTCTTTACAGACATCTCTTTATTCTCCTTTATTGTATAAATTGGGAGATAGATCAAATAGAAGTTAAGTGGCATATAGAGGTCAATGCAAATTACTAGAAGATTCCAGGAAATACAGCACCCTGGGTTCCCAACAGATACCTTCCTGCTCACCTGACTTCCCCAGCAGACTGAAGAAGCCTCTAAATGTATGTGACAGGAAACAAAGACTTCCTTCTTCTCCTCCTCTTTCTCCTTCTTCTCTCCTTTTCCTCTTTTTAAAATCTGTGTGTTTAAGAGTGTGCTGTATAAATGCATTTGTGCGTGTGTATTCTCACGTGTAGTCGTATAGGTATGAGTCATGGAAGCATGGATGCACTCATGCATGCATATTCTGCGGAGGCCAGGGTGAGTGTAAGCTCCCTCCCATATCTATTAAGAGAAGGTCTGTCCCTTGAACTCAGAACTCACATTTTGGATACTCCAACTGGCCAGCTTACTCTGGTGATCCCTTGTGATCTCTGTCTCCTGGAGTGCTGGGATTACAGGCAGACTGCCACATGTGCTCAGCAATGTGAGTGGTAGTTTTCTGAACCTGATCCTCTCACAGACATAGCAAGTAATTTCCCCACTGAGCCATATCCCCAGCCCCAGTTCTCTCCATAAAGATGTTCTCAAGTAGATTCACCATCAACTCGAATTCCAAGGATATCTCCTTAACACATGTCCTGCAATATACAGAACTATGTAGAAATCAGTCTGTCTGCTCACTTCTTGTTCTGTTTGGTCTATCTACTATAATCTAATCAAATTAAAGGAATTTGGAATTTCACATTCATTATAAATTCCTATATAAAGTTTCCCTTTGCACAGTGGGTTTGAAAGAAAGCAAACAATATTTTCTTTCAGTTTTTAATAAAAAACTCATTTTATAGGTGTCTATCTCTCTGCTTTTAGTTAACATATCCCTCTGAATAAAATAAATATACTTCATTCTTAAAATATCTGGTGGCAATAAAGAAATGCCACTTTTAATAAACATTCACAACCACCTGGATACTGCAGTTCTACATTCAGACTTACATTTTCTAGATCAAGTGTTTGCAAATAGTCACTGTTGATAGATGTATAGATTATGGCCAGATCCAACATCTGTCTTTTTTTATAAATCAAACCTTATTAGCATAATGCCTGCTTACTTATTTGTACACCATCTAAGAGTACCTTTTGATAGTTGCATAGATAGAGAAAACATATTATGTACAAAACTGAAAATATTTCTAACCCTATTATTTGTAGAAAGTGTTGCTGAGGACTACTGTAGATAAATCCTATTTGATAACTATGGCAGATGAGACCAGTAACCCAACATGCCTCATATCTCATAGCACTTACAAAGTATATAGTTTCCAAAATACCAAGAAAAACTCTCAAATATCCTTGCTGGTGATCACACATTAGGATCAGACCCAATGCTTCACAAATGTCAAACCCTTAAAGCAAAGGACAGCAGTTTTGCTGGAAGACCATTCCACCTTTGTCAGGTGACACCAGCTAGCAGGAACTATTGGAGGACTTTGACATATATACATATATGTACATACAAACAGATACATACATACTGTGTGTGTGTGTGTGTGTGTGTGTATTACTATGGTTGCATCACTGTGATTTACAGTCTGCTGAGCCAAAAGTTCTGTATTTCTTGGCATGAATTTTGGTGCTGCAGTATTACTTTGATTATGTCTTCTTCTATCTGGCATAAATATATTCCCTTTGTGCATATTCCTTTTACATGCTGTACAAAAAAGCATGACTCTTCTTTTTTCCTTTCCCTCTCGCTCTCCTTTTTCTTTAGAGGAAGCTGTGAAGTCATAATTATGCTCCCTTCCCACTGGCAACTGGCAAGCCCTTTATTTTTGTGCAGTTGGAACTCAACAAGAATAAATAAAGTCCATTTTCCTCCTTGAGGGGTTGTTCTGCCATTCCATCCAGGGTTCCACAGTTTGCCAATTCCTAAAGTATCTATCAGTATAAATAGTTTTAGGCCCTTAAAATGTGGGCCATTGAAAATGAGGTGAGAAGGGAAAATATCTCAGAAGAATATGAAAAAAGTCAACATCATCTGTAACATGTGGCAACAAACTCACTCGCTTTTAAAACTTATAATTATCATTGTTGGTTAATTGGCACCATAGATTACCCAGTGCTGACGTGTAATTTTCTAAAACAAAGAGGTTTTATTGTGCTACCCAGTGCTGTGGATTTAGGGACTTTTATTTTATTTTTACACATTAAAGAACAAAGGGCAAAATTCTTGAAGCATGCAAAGATTTAGATAATGAATTGCATCCTAAATTTAGAAAATACATCAGACAAATCACAGTGATTCATGGTTGGAATTTGTAATCCCAGAAAAGCAAGTTATTTAGACTTTCGCTTATTAATAAGTCAACTTTTCTTGGCTCAATGTTGAAGAAGACCAGAAACATTAATGAACATTTACATAACCTTCAAAGAGGTCATAACCAGGGTGTATTATTCATGCTTTATGGGAAAAGATAGTTAATGTTTGCAGATTCATTTAGATTGTAATATTAATTTTAGCACGTTTATAGATGCATTTACCTTTTAAAGCTCCATTATAATAGCAATCATTCATAGCCTATAGGACCTTCAACATTTACTTTCTAATTACTTTGTTTTCCATTTGTAGATGTAAATATTTCTTGACCAGACTAGGTTTCAGAAGCTACTAGCCTCTATTCAGAGGTAGGCATGCATTTGAAAATAAAAATCGGTATCGATTCAAGGTTCTGTCTTCAAACCCCTTTGCAGGAACCGAACTCTGAGTTAGCGTGTAAGTGGCTTCCTGCCTATCTGGCCCATGAGCAAACACTTGAGAAGGAAGACAGATGCTTGTCTGTGCCTCTCTTGTTTAAAACTCTTGGATCTTTTCAGAACGGTGGGTGGGTGTGAAGGTCAGAAGGGAAACTGCCAGCCCCAGGAAAGATATCAGTGCTTTCTATACAGAGACATCACTCATCAGTCTGGATGAATTAATGATGATGTAAGGAAGAAAAATGTAGCAGAGGAAACTGAGAATGAACCCAAAATGATACAAGGTCTTAGAAGACCAAGAAGAAAATATAGCAAGGCCTTCTCATCCCAGTGCATCTCCAATGAATTTCTCCTTTGAATCTTATTCTGTGTAGAATACCACATACAGAGATGAACTCATGGAATTTGCATTCAATAATGGATAACTTTTTGACATTTATTTGAAGTTTCCCTTCAGGGAAAATGGCCCAACTACTTCTTTGGAGTTACTCCATAATTAAGCGGGCCCTGGTGTGTATCAAATGACTAAGGTCATCTATTGGCTATCCTCTCAAACCTTTTAAAATCTCAGGCTTTGAGGCAATTTAATATTTTCTTAAAAAAAAAAGTCAGTGAAAGACAGCTAGTACTCACATGAAAAAAATAGTTTCTTCTCTGACAACAGGTACACTGTGTCTAGGAAATGGGCTTAGTGGCAACTCAGTGGTAGTGGGTTGGCTGTGACCTAGTAGGAATTTCATCACATCAATAGATCCCTCAGAGTTAAAACAAACAAACAAACAAACAAACAAATAAAAACCGAAGTGCATAAATAAAGACAACAAAAAATACAAGTAAATAGTATGAGAAAAGTCAGTAAATCAAATAATTTAATAAAAATATAGGCGAGGGCTGGTGGTATGGCTCATGGATAAACCTGCTTGTCACAAAGGCCTGTGACCCGGTTCCATTTCTGGGACACACATGTAGAAAGGACAGATCTGATGCCTGCAAGCTGACCTCTGACCTCCACATACACAGGGGCACGTATGTGAATAAAGTGCAAGAAGCCCTCATTGTACTGCTTACCATAAAATAAACTTGGGTGGTGGCACTCCCTTCATTCTCAGATTATTGTCTAAAAGCAAAGCAAAACAAAACAAAACAAAAACCAGTTGGAATTAGCATACTGGCAACATTTGATTCTTTTTAACTTCTCCAAACCTCAGTCTTATCACCTAAGAAATATGGATAACACCATAACCTAGTTACCTCATGCAAATAATTAATGCCACCGCCGCTGGCTAAGTTCTATGAATAAGAACATCACCTAGTAACCACAGGATCACGTTGCTTTCCTATCCTGCATTATTCTTATTCATTCAAGGGTCCATCAAGTCTCATTTAATGTATCCTGTTCCAGGTTGCACGTTCTCCCCTAAGGATCTCAAATTATACATGACAGAGAACAAACAACATATAAGAAGAACTCATTGAAACTGTTTTCACTTTTTAAATAACTATTTCTTCAATATTAAAAAAGGCAACTGGTCCATGGACATCCCACCCAAATAGGTGCTAGATCTCACCAAAGAAAGACAACTGTAGTTTTCAGACAGAATCTACTTTGTGGTTTGTAAATAGTGTTTATTTTCTTTGGGTTTGGGTTGATTTGTTTTGTAAACAGGACCTCACTACAGGGCTCTAGGTGGCCTAGAACCTGCCTTGTACATCAGGCTGACCTTGAACTCACAGAGGTCACCTTGCTTCTACAACTCTTGTATGGAGGGATTAACAGTGTGTAACATTGGCACATTTTGGAATGCTTCATGGGAAGATAGAACTTATCCTTCTGTAAGCTTCAAAGGGTTAGGTATATGCCTCAAACCTCATACTTCCATTACAAACTGTTAGGAATCCATAAAATTTGTATAAACTTTCAAGTATTCACATTTGGTTAGCAGTTCTTAATCCATTCTGTTCATAACTCTGATTGTGTACCAAACATCAGCAGCTTCATCTTCAAGCTCCTCTAATGAAGGAAGCCCACTATGAACCCAAACAATATTAGCAAGGACCAATAAACAATCTCACTCAGAAGTGATGAAATGCCAAACTCTGCCATTCTTCACCAAGGAAATCAGTCATACTGCATTGTGTCTTCAGTAAAGTGCTGCTATTGAATGTTGGCATTGAAAACGTTTAAATACTTCCTGAAATAGGTGTTTTGAACTTGTTCAGAATATCACAGGGGACTCATCTGGGGCAAGAGAAAGAGCAGATAAGACTGATTAGTTAACAACACCCCTCCCCCTTTTTGAGACAGGAATTTGTGTACTCCAGGCTGGACCCTGTGCCCTACACAGTGGCCGTGAACTTCTGCATCAGCTTCTGGTTTCCCCATGTTCCAGGACTGCTGGTGCGTACCACCATGCCCAGTTTATGTAGTTTTAGGGAGAGAACCCTGGATCCATGCATGATAAACAAGCACACCACCAACTGTGTGCCTCTTCAATACATATGCATGTTTGTTAGTTACAAAAGTTAGTGTCCTCCAAGTACTAAGTCTCTGTGAGCAGACTAGACATGATGAGAATAAAGCTAAAGTATTGCTGTAGTTAACTGTGCCATAAGAACATACCAATGACTATTACAGCTAAAACTTATGTGCTAGTATTTTCTATTTCAGCTCTCTCAGAACATTAGAGAACTAGAATTTGGAGGCGCCTTGCCTCCCCCAAAGCCAGTCGCAGTTCATCATTTAATCTCTTTGGTATCCCACTTGCCTCACAGAATGAAACTAAGATGTTTTACCCTACAGTCTGCCCTTTAGAAAAGAAGTAAAGTAATCAGAGCCTGGCGTACTTGTTGCCAGCTTCATCTGTGTTCATTTCTCTGCTGATTCCCCAGTGGAAGGTGTAGCTCAGACACAATAAAGGACCATTTTATACCTTCCACTCAACATTGTGAAATAAATTCAAATATGTATTCCTGTTCCTTATTGAGTGTCTGCAGTGGCTATGAGAGATAAAGGGTAGAGATTCAAAGCTGACAAGCATAGTTTATGATCCCAAGCAAATCTGCAGGCTGGGGAATGAGAAACACAGGATCAAGCAAGTCCAAATGTGAGAGGCTATAATACAGGCTCAGATAACATGCTCCTACCTCCTGTAAGAAGAAATAAGTCCAAGGGCTGGAAGGAAAGGGGCTGGGAGGGACAACTTGATGCCCAAAGAATCTGAACTGATGTGTTTATTAAGGATTTCAATCATCAAAGGAAATAAAGGTGGAGGAGCCTTCATGACCCAAGGCAGAGGCATGCTTATTTTCTACTTATAGCCACAGCTTCCTATATTCTCAAAGGACATCATCTCTCCAATGTAAAAATGATCGCCCAAGGTAACAAAGTATGTGTGATCAAGAGAAACACTCGGGTACTAATCATTTATGCTGAGGCCTGGACTGACAGCATGGATGTGGTTCTGCAACACCTCTGACAACTTTCGGAGGGTAAAAGGACCACCTCCACTATCCAGAACATACCTCACCTTGCAAGATAGGATACAGTGAGAAATCTACAATGAGCACTTGATAGGCAAAGATTCTGGCTTATTTAACATAGTAGAAACAACTGTCTCCTAGTTGTTGTCTTGGAAACCCCTCCCATACCACATCATTTTAGAGTATTGTCTTGTAATATCCTGGAAACAACATCATGGCTCCCAGTTAGCAGTTATTATCTGAGGTAAGGTGGCTTGAATTCTATAGTTTATTATCCTATGTTTGCCAAATTTTAAAGTAAGTCTCTTTGAGAAACTGTGAAAAATAATCTAGCTCAATTCCTAGGTATTTTTAATAACTCAAAAAAGTCTTTAAATAAAATTCATGATGGAAGCTACGTTCTATATGTCACTGCTGATGTCTCATGGCCAGAAAATAATCTTCAAATGATTAGACTTCAACAAAGCCACCTCATTTTCATTTTTTTCTCTAATAAAAAACAAACAAGGACTATGAGTGCAAAGAGAGAAGGCAAGGCTCTTGTAAAAGTTTAATTCAAAAACAGACACTCTTTAAAATCTATTATAGTTAAATAACTTGTGAGTGCATGCATTGTGTGTCCATACGTGCATTGTGTGCTTACTCATTCCTTTTCTTTAATTAACTCTGTGTTACATACGTGCATACATACAAATAGATTTATATGTACATTTTTACCTATGGATGCATGTAGGCTGTACGAACAAAATCTTTAGCATGTCCCTGAATCATCAGGTTATTCATAATTAGCTCTCCCAGGCAGTAAAAGTCAAGTGAGGATACAAACATCCAGATGGATTTCAATCTGATGTCGTCTGGAGGATTTACCCATTAATTACACATGAGAGAAGCAGCTAGTGAGGTGGGCAAGTCTCTGGCACTTCTCAGAAACAGAGGTACACCACAGGGGCACCTCAGAAAGGTTTTACTAGACCAAGACTAATAAACTCACAGACAAAAACCAGATTTTCAACGATGAAGAGAAAATGCAAGCCTTGAACAGCAGTGGCTATCACCAAGGAAACTGTCATTGAGGAACAAGTTTTAAAGAGAATGCCAGTGCAGAGTGCACTGCGGCTCAACCCAGAGATGTGTTTTGTGTCAAATGGAATCATCTGAGGTCTAAGCAGATTCCTTGTTGGGAGGCCCACTTGGCAGCTCTTCTGCCCAGGTATGAAAGTGCAAATTTTGCTACCCTGCATTGTTTCCTCAAAAAAAAAAAAAAAAAAAAACAAAACAAAACAGGTCTGCCATGGGTTATAGGAACATAGCTACTGCTAGACACCCCTTAGAGTTCTGGGCCCCTGTCCCCCCTGTAATCTACAACAGCTTCTCACATTCGGGACACACGACACACAGGAGCTTCTCCTAAGCTGAGAATGTCAATCATGATAATTCCATAAACTCTAATGCAGTGTCTTCTTCTCAATAGCACTTTTCCTCTCAACTAAAGATGCCATAATTAGGAAAGGCTCTGAATATTCTCTGACTTTGATACTTAAAACTTTGTTGATGCCATCTGAGGCAAACTGTCAAACTGTCATATATATATATATATATATATATATATATATATATGCCCTTCTTTCACAGCATCTTTAGATACCTAACTAAAATTTCTTTTGCATTTCTCCTGTCTTTGTCCTTTTTAAATTTTTCATTGTTTATCTACATATTCCATAAATGTACCTAATTTGAACAAGAAATAAAAATATAATGCTAGCAAAATCATAGTGTTTTTTTCAAATACAATTATATATACTTATGAAATTAATTTCTTCTCCAATATTCCTAGAAATACTACGAATGACATTTCAGGAGTTCTATAAAGCATTCCAACAACCTCCTCTTTAAGTATCAAGATTCTTGTTAGTTCATATAGCTTCCAAAGGAATAAAACACTGTGTGATCCAATTATCATTCCCATTGCCATTCTGTTACCTCTTGGCCCAACTGAGGTGCATTAACAAAATACCTCAGGTGTCCCAGAAACAACAGATGAGTTCCCTGTCCTCAAAAAGTGCGGAAGACCAAGGTCAAGGCATGTGCAATGCTGTTGGGGAGAGGAGGGCAGCTTGCAGGTCCCTGGGCACAGGCTTCTCACTGTGTGTTCACCTAGTAAGAGAGAGGGGTTTCTTGATACTTTTAACAGGGGTATCATTCCTGTGCATAGCACTTCTCTCGCGATAACATGGATGGATGGACGTTTCCATCTTCACGCTTCATCACCTAAGTGACTAGGATTTCAGTGGGTAAGTCGACAGCAGACCCGTAGGGACAGAAACACAGAGATCATAGTAATTGGGATTTGTTTTTCATTACGTATAAACTCTAAACTCTACTGTTAATTAGACTTAGAAAGAAAGTTGGCTTAAATATCTAATTACAATGTTCAAGTAATTATTTTCTAGAAACTTTGTAGAAAATAACTGATTTCTACAAAGGTGGGGAATCTATAAGGTGGGGAATCTTATAAATACCCTCCCCCAAAGCTTCCCTCTTCACAAAGTCATAAATTTCAATTTGAATCACAAATTTTAAATCAGTTTTTTAATTTGACTTTAGTATTCAGTACTTCCTATTTTTGCTCATTTGTGTCCCTTGCTAAAGTTATCAGTAAAAGAGTACACCAAAGCAGTCATGGTAAGAAGTAAAACAAAGACTGACTCACAAGTGTAAAAGTAGCAAGAAAAAAAAATATGTCAGGGAAACATCTTGTAATTTATAAATATGCATGGAAATACATTTTCAAAAAATACTGCTTAAGAGAGCAACTCAGTTGTTCAAAAGAAGAGACTAATTTGAAGGAATCATTAATAATATCAGTGGAAATTTTTCACTTTGGCTTTATCTCAAGGTACCACATCTACCCAAATAAATTAGGTCAGCTCTCAATGCTGTTGTTTAATTTAATCCTGGCCTAGAGAACAGACATGAAATACAGAAAGTATATGACCTAAGTGAAAGCCAGAAGAATGAAGCATCAGTCCAACACAACACATAGTTAATATAAATTGAATATTCTTTGTGTAGCATAAATTCTCACAGTAAGCAATAGGTCCCAACTACCACTTTCAGACTCAGTCCTACTAATGAGACAGTGGGCTTTTGGTCCTCCATTTCAGACAGCTACAGAAGGCTTGACAAACAGGTTTCAGCTGGGATGTAAAGTTGTATTCATTGGTCTCACTGAGCTGTGTTAAGGACTCTGAGGAGACAAGAGAGGTGAATGCCAAAGAAGGCTGGCAACAGACACGGCATATAGCGGCTGCAGTGCATTCAGAGTTAGCATGCACACCAGAAAGTGAGGGACACTCATGCTCTATACCTCTTCCAGCCATGGCAGGGAACTGGTGGAATCATTGCTAAGGACAGCAAAAGTGAAGGCCCTTATATGAGTGCATCCATTTACAATCATCAGCCATGCCAGGTGAAAAAGATGCTTTTTGTTACTAATAAATGCACAGGCATTTTCCTTACATGTTTATTCTCTCTCTACTCCTCTAACCACTGTTACTCTGTTCCTGAAGGAGGTGTAACCCCACCAATACAGCAAAGAGTATTTACTGGCCAAAGGTTACACATTTTTTCCATAAAAATAAGACTATGTATGTGATTATTTACAAATAAGCACACACATGCGTATCCATATTCTTCAAAATGTATTACTTCCAAATTAGATACTCACATATTTAATTTTAGTAATAGTTTTTATGATGATTTGGTGCTTAATATTTAAACTTTAAGATGTCATGTATTTATTGCTGTGTGTGTATGTATGTGTCCACATTGGTATATACGCAGGTATGTGTGGTACATGTACCTGTGCACATAAAAAAGCCAAAAACTATTGGCTCCACTAGATCTCGTGTTGCATGTGTTTTCAGGACACTCTGCTTATTATGCGGGTGCTGGAATATGAATTTTAGTTCGTATGATTGGGCACCAAATACTGAACCACTTCTCCAGCCACAGTGTTTAAGCTCCAGATGAAATTATCTCACATACATGTGCAAAAATCACTACACGTTTTGGTAGGAAATGAGTCCTGGATCTCTCTTTTGCTAACCCTGATGCTATTATGGTTTTTTCTTATGTCCTCAACACACCAAGTATATTCAACTTCAGAGAGTTATAGAGGTTTAATCGGATGACATAGAAATACATCTCATGCACCATGAAAATTTAACAGACAGCTATCAAGATCAGCATGCTACTTCCCCTTTCTTACTTCTTCTCACTGCTTTTTGGCCCTTCAATGTAGTCAATGCTGTTCAGGTAGATATCCCGTACGCTTAGTTTTCTTCCTGGAAACTTCAGCTGAAGTTGCTTGTGCACATTTTGACTGACCGAAGGACAGGCTCAGGGCAGGGAAGAGGTGACGTCAGTGAACTGGTGGCCTTAATGACACTGTCCAGAAGTCATGCTGAAATGTAAAAGATCACTAGTAGAAATTATCACAGCTTGGATGCTGGATTCAGTGGAGGGGGTTCTAAATGTGGGAACCATTACGTCCAAAGATGACACCTGCTTAGAACACTGGGTTTATAATAAAGTTGCACTGCTTTAAAGAGGGAGACATGAAAGTGCCTTATTTAAGAGAGTATCAGTGGGGGAGATGGCTAACAGATTAAAGTGCTTGCCAAACAAATGTGAGGACCAGAGTTCAGGTCCCTGGGACTCACAGTCCTGGCAGACATAGCGACTGCCTGCAATTTCAGCACAAAGAGGCAGGAGTCAGTGAGGTGGCTAACAAGACTATCTGCAATTGGTGAGCTCCAGGGTCAGCAGGAGACCCTGCCTCAATAAATAAAAGAAAACTAAAAATATCTATTGAAAAACACACTTATCATTCCAGGCCTTCACATACATGGATACACATGAGTGCCCATGTGCTTCCACATTCCCAGGTGTACCCACACATATGAAAACATACTTACACGTGTTTGCATCCTGTGCACATATATACTAAAAAAGGAGAAAAAGAGGAGTATGAGGAGAAAGGAGGACAAGGAGATGAAGAAGAATAGCAGCAGGGAGAGAAGAGGAAAGAGAAGAAAAAGGAGCATTAAATCAAATAAATGGTTCTGAGAGGTTATTCCAACCATTTACAGTTTGCAATTTGTAATCATTGTCTTTAATTTCAAATACTAGGTGGCAGTCACAAATACCAGTAAAAGTCTGCAGCATCAAAGGACAGCTCACCTTGAAGTGGGCTCTTCATTCACAGGTGCATACAGCAAGTGCTTCAAGTCACAGCAGCTGAGCTCCAGGAAATTCCTGAGTGCTGAGAGCAGGTAGAATTGCTTTGGTATCTATATCAGTGATCACTGAACTAAATGCACAAGCTTGTTTTGATTTCAGAATTAATATTTTATAAGAATGCAACATGCTACTGAGTTACCATCACCAGTGACTGATGTACACTGCCGGGCAAGGTCAGGAAGCATCGCAAAAGAGGGTAAAACCTAAAGGCCTGGCTGAGTTACTCTGCCCCTCTTAAGCAGCGTGAGCCAATGCAGGCTAGCCTGTAACCCATAGAGTAATAACTAGAATCATGAGTTGAAAGGTTAATTCAGTCCTTCTATTCAGTTTGTTATATATACTGTCATTATCTCATTCAGTTAGCAAATCGCTGTGGTGAAAAGCTGGTAGGCCCTAGGAGAGGTACAAATGTAGGGCAAAGAGCTTGGAGCCAAGCACCTGCATTAGGAAGTGAGCGCTGAGGAGGTGAGAGACTTCAGAGGAGTTAGTCACGATCTCAAATTTTAATTTTCTAGTCTCCAGAATGAGGGCAATCATGATCATTTTTTTGAAAGCCAGACCTATCAAACATCTGTTCTGTTTGTTCTTAATCCTCAGTCTAGATGGATACTGTCATAACAACCCAGAGAAAATGGTTATGTTTAGAGTCTAGAGTCAACAATTTCAAAGGGATCTTCTATGTGATTGTTACTGTTTCTGGTGGTGCTCTATGTATTTCAAGCTTGCAAAACATAGTAGTATAAGGACTGGAGAGAGGGCTCAGCAGTTTGGAGAAAAGGCTGATCTTCCACAGGACCCAGGGTTTGATTCCCTGCACCTATGACCCATGCAGCAGCTGAAAACTACCCATAAGTTCAGTCCCAATGGATCTAATATCTTAATCTGTGAGCAATGCATGCAGAGGGTACAGAGACATTCATGCAGGCAAAACAAACATACACGTAAAATAAAAAGGAAAAAAAATCTAAAAGCATCTCAGTATTACTACTGCTTATTTATTTATTTATGATTTATTTATTTAGCTATCTATCTATCTACTTACGTATTTTATGTTTGGTCATAAGGGAGTGGCATTACCTGATAGAAATCAGGTGTGGCAATGCTGGAGTAGGTGTGGTCTTCTTGGAGGAAATGTGTCAGTAGGTTTCAATGTGTGTCACTTTGAGGTTTCAAAGACCCAGCATCTCTCTTTCTCTTCCTGCTGCCTGTGGGTCCAGATGTAGAAGAGCTCCCAGACATAACCGCTCATCTAGTAAAATGCCAAATTCAAGAGTTCCCTGAATGACAGGGAAAATGGCTAAAATGGTAAATTGCTTGATGGGCCACTATGAGGCTTTGCACGAAGGTTCCAAGCACCTACCTCTGGGCGCTCTGTACCCAACCAGTTTAGTTAATGGCTGGCGAAGTCCAGGTTCACGGAGAGACTGTCTTTAAAAATCAGTGGGAGATTGAAACGAAACGAAACAAACCAAAACAAAACGTGGTTTGACATATGGTTTCTGCACTCACAGGCAAGTACACCTGCACAGAGATGTAACTTCTTCATTTTGACCTAACTGTAAATTAAAATGAAGACATATCACTGAGGTTCCTCATGCACCTCACCCTGCAATGGTAATACTTTTTTAATCATGATAATATATCAAACTAGCAAACTGAAACTTTTATGGCTTGCAGGATTTTATTGACATCTCACTTCACTTGTGTATGTGATTACTGTTCTGTAATGTTACTCTCTGTAGATTCATGGGACCAGAGCTGAGTTACTGTCAAACCTCAACATAATGATCTCTACTGCTACTGTTCTCTAGCTGCAACCATCTCCCTTCCTCCCCACTCCCTAACCTCTAAGACCTGCTGATTTCTTCACCGTTTATGATGTCATCTGTCATCTCTTTATCATGCATTCAGAATAATTCCTGTTTATATCTTTCCAGACTCTGTTGCCTGCTTCTGGATCCCTTCGCCCTAGCCGGGCTGCCTTGTCAGGCCCCAGGGGAGAGGATAAGCTTAGCTATGCTGTGGCCTGAGGTGCAAGTGTAGGCTGCTACTTCTTGTGGGCCTCCCCTTCTCTGAGGAAAAGGAGGAGCTGGGGGAATGGAGGCATGAGGGCAGGACTAGGGGGAGCAGAGGGAGAGGGCTGCGATCAGGCTGTAAAGAGATTAATTTTTTTGTATTTTTTATTAAATTTTTATTTTTTATATTAATTCCACTTTATTCACTTTGTATCCCAGGTGTAGTCCCTTTCCTCATTCCCTCTGAATCTTCTCCCATGTCCTTCTCCAAGTCTATTGAGAGGGGAGGTCCTCCTCCTCTTTCAACTGACTCTAGCTTATCAAGTCTCATCAGGACTGGCTACATTGTCCTCCTCTGTGGCCTGACAAGGCTGCTCTTCCATCAGGGGAGGTGAACAAAGAGCGTAGCAGCTTTATTAGTAATAGCCAGAACCTGGAAACAACCCAGATGTCCCTCAGTTGAGGAATGGATACAGACATTATGGTAAATTTACACAATGGAATACTAGTCAGCAATTAAAAACAAGGAAATCATGAAATTTGCAAGCAAATGGTGGGATCTGGAAAAATATCATCCTGAGTGAGGTATTCCAGAAACAGAAAGACACACACAGTACCTACTCACTTATAAGTGGATATTATTCATACACTATAGGATAAACATACTAAAATCTGTACACCTAAAGAAGCTAAGCAAGAAGGAGGACCCTGGGTAAGATGACCAATTCTCACTCAGAAAAACAAAACAAAAAATAAAAAACAACGGGATGGACATTTGAAGAAGGAGAAAACAGAGAACAGGACAGGAGCCTACCAAGACTCTACCCAGCAGTGTATCAAAGCAGATGCTGAGACTCATAGCCAAACTTTGGGCAGAGTGCAGGGAATCTTAGAAAAGAAGGGGCGATAAAAAGACCTGGAGAGGATAGGAGATCTACAAGGAAAGCAAAAGAACCAAAAAATCTGGGCACAGGGGTCTTTTCTGAGACTGATACTCCAACCAAGGACCATTCGTGGTCCTAGGATCTAGGACCATGAACCTAGAACCTAGAACCTAGAACCCCTGCACAGAGGTAGCCCATGGCAGCTCAGTGTACAAGTGGGTTCCCTGGTAAAGGGAACAGGGACTGCATCTGAGATTAAATTTATAAATAAATTTTAAAAAGAATTTTCTGAATAAAATTTAAAAAAGAAAACAATGTAGATCCCATAATCAAAAATATCCAGGCCCAGATTTGAAGAGATGTCTCAGTAGTTAAGGGTACTTGCTGCTTTTGTAGAGGACCCACACCCCAGTTCCTACAAAGCGTGGCTAGCAACTACCTGCAACTCTTGTGCCAAGAGACCTGAGATCCTATTTTGAACTCCATTCACCTGAACCCATTTGCATGCACGCACACTCTCATGCACGCACACGCTCATGCGCACGCGCACATACACACACAATTAAAATCGATTAAAAATAAATCTTTAACGAAATATCTTCTTGACTCTGTTATACCTTTGGCATCTCAATCAACTGAGACTGCTTCTTTTAATAATTACATTATTCCCCAGTCATTTTTAAATATCTACACTCACTCCTGCCTTGGAAAGTTTCCATATATATAAATTCAAAATCAACTTCCATAGCGATATTTTCAGAGTTTGTCATTGAGGGGAATGCTACAAAGTATGTTGATTCTTTTTCCTGCAGCAGAAGAGTGAGTCATGAGGTGAATTGAATCAATCACCAACCTCGCCACCATGTTGACCAGCCACAGATAAAACAACCTGACTTTAATAGAATCCCTGCAAATCCACTGTGGCGATCATCAGCTGGGTCAGTTATGCCTGGAGGAAGGATTATACTTTCACATACTGTTTTTTTGTTTTCCAGATTAATCCATGTTTCTCATGCAAGTGTGACATGAACAAAGAGTCAAATGTCTAAATGCTTATAAGCTGCTTTGGCAAGCACGTTCAAACAGGGAAACACTGTCCTACGGATGCCCTGCTAGGCAACAAGGATGGAAGTTCACCAGCAGATGGTAGGGCACCTTGTAGGGAAGTGGCAGAATTTACCGAAGGGTAGCAGCACCAGGTAATTTGGACCAAGGAAGGGAGAGGACAGGAAATGTCACAATCTTGGGAGAAAGAAGAAGTCATTCCCAGGTTAGAACCCCAGCAGAAAGATGCTGTCCTTGCCTCTCAAAGGGCCTTGTCCCTCTTCTCTGAAGCTTAAGCCATTCTGGAATGTGGTTCTGAACCTCATCATGTGATGTGATTCATGTATGAAGATATTGCTACCAGTCGCTGGATACTTGAGTTTTCATTGCCTAAAGCAGTGGTTTTCAGCCTTTCTAATGACCCTTTAACCCAGTCCTTCATGTGATGGTGACTCTCAACCATAGAATTATTGATGCTTCATAACCGTAATTTTGCTGCTGTCAGGAATTGTCCTCTCAGACACTTTGTGTTGCATTTGGGGTAGACAACTTATGTGACACACTAAATAAATCCGTTCTTCCAACAGAATCCCAAATACCTAGATGAGCAGCTCTTACTGGCTACAAAGTAAAAAAATATGACCTCATTGAATGTATGTCAATCCATTCTTTTTCCTTTTATTATTTTTCTACCTATGTATCTGTCTATCACTTATCTGTCTGCCTGTCTGTCTATCATCTCTCTCTCAGATCTCAGTATGTAGACTAGACTGGCTTTGTACTCACAGAGTTCAGCCTGTCTCTGCCTCCCCCGTGCTGCAATTAAAGCCATGTGCCATCTCCAATAAATGGTTTCATTCTTTACAGACTTCTAAGCTACTGTTATTAGCTAAGTGGTAGCCATATGACATAATTCAGAGTAATCTCATGGGAGGGGACAAGTGTGCCATTCCTCTGTTGTAAATGAGAAGAGTGCAACCTTGTTGGGTGCTCTCAGAATCTTGTGGGCATAAAAGTGGCACTATTTAGAACAAAATGATTCCTGGGCAGTAAGGAGGTCATTGTTTATAACTGGGTTCTGAAATGTATGCTGCAAAGGGTCTGGGAGTGGGTACTTTAGCTTTGCGTACCTGAAGGACTATGGTTCTCATGGCAACCATTCAATTCAGTCATTACAGTGCAAATGTCAAGAGAGTGGAAGGACTATGGTTCAAATAAAATGCTCTTTGCACATACAGCCACTGGTCTGTTTACTTCTCTGAACTGTTACGACCTCATTAAGCCAAAACTGTATCATTCCATGAACTTCTCCTTGTAGAAACTCCTAGTTCTTGCAGAAGACAAATTCCTTCCTAATTTAAGCCAGTTTTATTAAGAGACTTTAAAAAATGTTGTTATTAAAGTCAAGTAATACCAGCCTAATTAATTCAGCACTTCATACTCATAATTACTTATAGTATTCACAAAACTCCTGTAATGCTGGTTTTAAGAGATTCATTATTAAGATGATAAAATGGAAACAGTTTCATTTACTAATTGACAAAAGGAATATTTGATGTCAGGCCTTCTGCTCTGCGGTGATGAAGCTCTCTTTATTCCTCTGTACTTAGGAGTTGGAAGTAGTAGGCTGTGTCTTCAATAATATTACTAACTCCTCACAAACACAGACAAAAGGTTAGTCCATTACAGGGAGGGTGTGTTTCCAAAATCTTCAAACAGTTTGAAAGAATGAACATTGATGAACTGCTCTTAAACTGAGAGCTTCAAGGTTATAGCCACATGGAAGAAACGCAAAGGGTGGGCAGCAGCTAACTTTAGTAATTTCTATCGCTGTAGCCATAAAGGCTTCCTCATAGCAATGGTACCATTTCTGCTCCCTGGATGTCATGTTGAACCAGTGTGAGCCCTCAAAACTCTAAAATTTATAAATTAGCATATTTAGCTTCGAGAAAAATATTCTCTGTCTCACTTCTGATGTCTGGATACATGCAAATGCATTTAAGTAACAGCCTAGCTGCAAAGGAGTCTGGGAAGTATATATTTTAGACTCTTTAAATGGAGATTGGAAATGTTTCTCTTCTAAAGACTAAGGTTTTCCTTAGAATGGCTTGAATGTGTTTTTCCCACATAGAGACAGGTGGATTTTTAAAAATTTAAACTTAAAAAGACCATTTCCTCATCCCCATACTGATCAGCTGAGCCAGAATAATGACTTCATAGTAATTTTTCACAGTACACTTGAGGGAAAGTAATGCATTCATTATTGGAATAAAAGTGGTTCATGCATATAAATCTTGCCCTTGGCAAAGCAAATGATCAAAGCCTAAGCCAAAGGAAAAGATGGCAGGGCCATGATGCTACATGCAAGTTCCATACAGTGGTACAGAAGGAAATTTTTATTGCAAATGAGTTTATGTTTCATGGCTTAGACCTAGTGAGGCATTGTTCTTTGAAACAAGGCATTGTTGATAGTTTAAATTAATTAAATATACGTTTAATTGTCCTATAATGTATTTTTAGCTATTGAAAGAATGATGTACTTGTATAGGAAAACGTTTCAGGAGTGCAGAGAGGAAGAACAGAACTGCCATCCAGGACAAATGGCAAACTGAGGGTTCATTTCCAAGCTCTTTACTTAACTTAGCATGTGTTTTGCTGTAAGTAATTCTACTTCTCTCAATCTCAAGTTCCACAGCCCTGAAAACTGAACTTGATGGCATGGAAGGATTAATGAGAAAGTATGTGTGGAATAATTTGCACTTCTTGAAAAGCACTGCACTATATATTCAGGAATATTGTTATTTGTGATGAGATGGTGTCAGATGCATACATTTGGGTTCTTTGAATATTGGCACACAGGAAAACAGAGAATCTAGGTCAATGGAGACCTTTTCCTCAGACTGTTTCTATAATGAATAAGGCACAAAGGAAGCCTTCTCAGGGAAAAATTGTCAACTTCTACAATTATGTCAGTAAATAATCGACTTTCAGAAGGGTGTGATATAAAGCCAGGTGCAGTGTCCTCTCTAAGAGAGGTGTGTAAGTCTCATCTTTCTACATTTTCAAGTTACTCTCTGGCAATAAGAACCACTTGTGCATATTACTAAATAGACTCCGAGGACGTGCAGAGAGTTCATTCTCAGCGCAGAGTTCACTGAGAATCTATTTTAATCTGATTTTATCAAATTTCACATAACTGGAAAAAAATACCCATAAATTTCAAGTCCAAGGAGATTGCCACCTTTCCTTAAAATCAGAGCTCTAGACTGAGCCATGGATGACATCATCCACCAGCAAAAAGCACCTTGTTTCAAGATGACATTGAAAGAGTAGAGCCTTCTGCAAGACAGGTAATCATTGAAATAATGTATGCAACTTTCTGTAAAACCATGAATGTAGCTTCAGAAACAGTTATTACTTTATTGTGAATAACTGTTGATCTGTTATAAAATAGAAGTAAAAATTTAAAATATACCAACCCAAAAGTGTTATTTGTGTATCCCTGGCTCAATGGCTTCATTCTCCTTCCTTTCTTTCTTTCTTTCTTTCTTTCTTTCTTTCTTTCTTTCTTTCTTTCTTTCTTTCTTTCTTCTTTCTTTCTTTCTTCCTTTCTCTTTCTTTCTTCCTTCCTTTTTTCTTTCTTCTTTCCTCCCTTCCTCTTCCTTTCCTTCCTTTCTTTCTTCCTTCTTTCTTTTAATTTATCAAATTCAGGGAAATACTTATGTCTCTCAAGATATAGATTATATCCAGTTCACTATACTATGGTTAATAGTAACTTTTGAATTTGACTTATTTTTAATTTATCAGTTGAGTATGAATTGGTAACAAATAAATTTTTAAAAATGATCTGAGTTCTGGATCAGTGGCTGTTTCTTTCTACTGCAAAGGTAGTTTTTAAGTGTCATCTTCCTTTGCAAGATGGATTGAACAGAATATCATCTCTATGCAACCCTGTGAGAGACAGGGGACTAGAAAGAAGAAAATACTGGGCGGGCACTCACTAATGTTTTTCTTCACAAATGCTCATATTCATATAGGAAAGGTAATATTCACGTGGTGCTGCCCAGATACCAGCTCTGCCAATTGTTGATATCACTTAACAATCTATGAGACTTCTGGCAAGACAGCTCAGGAGTAAAACAGTGCTTGCCTTAGAATTCTCATGACCTCAGTCCAATTACTAGAATCCTTGTTAGAAGGAAAAAAATGATTGCTAGAAGTTGTCTTCCGACCAATCTCTCTCTCTCTCTCTCTCTCTCTCTCTCTCTCTCTCTCTCCCTCACATACCCCCTCCATACACACAGACAGACACACATGCACACATGCTCATAAATTGATAGATAGAAAAATCAGAGGAATCAGGAGACATATGCTATTGGAGCTCTACAGTTGTACAATCTATGTGACTCTACTGAAAGCATCAGCCATATGTCACCCCCCTGAATAAAGAATGCAAGACTTCTGGTAATTCTGGAGTGGGTCGTGTGCATTTCCAAATAAGAAATTTGTGTCCAGCACAGAGGTGTGTTGGACATGGTGTGTTGCTTAGAGTCTAACAGAGAAACAGAATATGGGGTAAGATACCCTGGGCATGTCTGATGCTCTTTGGGTGGATGACACCTAAATGAACATCGGTACAAAGTCCCAATTTATTTCTAATATCAGAGATCAGACCTCTACTCTTGCCTGATGTGTCTAAAACAAAAAGGGGGAACTGTAGAGAGCTGCGTAATGCCGCGCCTTAAAGATGGAGCTGGTTTCCACCTTCCACCTTCCCGATGGTGAGTGCTCTCTGTCACAAACAACTCCACATTTGGCTAAGGCTGAGGATCTGGCTTGCTTCCATTTATGTGGACGTATCTGCATTGCCCACATGGCACGCTGGGGTTGGCTACCCAGAGGCTATTTAAGCTGTGGGCTGGCTTTCCCCAGGGTCCTATGATTGTTCAAGGTTCCTGAATAAACTGCATTGAAAAAAAAAAAAAAAAGATACCCTGGGCACAATGCCACAGGGCGACAAGGCTCTACTTGCTCTGGGTAACACACACACACACACACACACACACTATACAGGAAATTGCAAAAAGTATTCTGACATCAATGAGGAAAATGATAGGTGAAAAGGCAGAGAAATGCTACCAGCCAGAGAAATAGAACCTTTTCCCAAATAAACTTGAATTCTGAGATAGCATCCAAATTTTAAGAGTAGAAAGGGCCAATTTGATACTGAAGGTGACAGTCAGACTGGAGGGAGGATGAGACTACGCCAACAGGAATAAGAATCGCTGGACTGGGCATGGTCAAAAACAAGGTGCCTAGGCACACTGAGAATTCCCCTTAGATCCATAGTAGTAATGGCAAAGGGTCCTAAAGTCAGTGATCTCCCATTGTGGGCATGAAAGTTTCATGACCTTCTGATTTCCAAACACTCAGTTGGATTAATCATTTGCATTTTAGAAGAAGGAAGAATGAAAATTGTATTCTATTCACTAAGGATCGGTGAACGAAAGAGAATCCAGGACAATAAACGTTCCTAAGTACAACTGCAGTTGAACAAATGTTATAATATGTTACACAGGGTCGCAAGGTCACCAAGCAGAAGGGCAGCCATGCTATTAGTAAAACATCACATGGTCAAGAGGTCAAGCCATTTGATGAGGTCCATAGGAGTTCATTTTTTTTCAGACTGTTATCTCTGTTCCTGAGGAGGTGAAGAAATAGTTTGTAGAGAAAAGAAAGAAAGAACCAGGATTTTAAGAAACTCATCTAGAGAATGAGAGAGGAACTTTAAAGTTATATCCTGAGAAGGACTTCACTAAAGCTTCCCTGGTTTTTGTTTGTCTTTTGAAGCCAGTGAATCTTAAACTGAGAGTGGGATTCTGGAAAAGCCTGTGATGTTCTTCGCAATGCTCAGGAGGACACTTACATGATTTGCACATAAAATATTGAATTTGAAAAAAAAAAGCTTATTTTGAATTCCCAAGTCATTTGTAGAATGTGGTATGGTACATTATTGTGATAGAAAAGACATATAGCAAACACACAAACCCAGGATGAAAACCCTCATGGGAGATGAATAACTACTGCACAGAATTTTGGTGTTTTTGCATGTGTGTGCATGTATGTGTGTAAGAGAGAGAGAGAGGGTGAGACAGAGAGTATGTGTGAGAGAAAGAAAGACAGAGAGACAGAGAGAGTGTGTGCAGGACACCTCCAAATGTTTTTCTTGAGTAAGGGCAAGATTGTAAGCAGGTAGACTTTAAAATCTGGGAATAATGCAGAAGTTTACTTCTGTATCCCCATGAATGTGCCAAAAACTAGTTCATCAACAGGTTAGCTGACACCAACTCTTTGTAGTTAAACTGTAACTTTTCTAGGTGTTGTCTCCTCTGGAGGAGCAAAGAATCCAAATAGTTAACAAAATAGTAAGTGGGATATTTGTACATTAGTTTGAATAAGTTTGTGATACAAAAGTAATATTACCCAATTGACAGTTGTGGAAACTTGACAGCTATGAGAGATTTTGTTTTAGGTGTTTGTTTGTTTGTTTGTTTGTTTGTAATTAAACAAAGATATGTCTATGTTTATGGAGGCAAAGAAAGGCTTCATGGAGAAGGGGAGTTTGCATAAATTGTAGAAGAAACTTATTATAAGGTATAATAGCTTTATTTCCAAATTTATTTACTTCATTTTAAGCTGTTCTTTTATTACTTATTTAAATATTAACGATGTATTTAATTACATTCCCACTAATGAATAGTTTACTTCCAATAATTTTCCAAAAGCAAAATATGACATAAAGTATTTGTAACTATAATATCAGTTTTTGAGTGTCTCCACACTGAAAGCATCCTAGAGATGGAATCATGGGGTCAAATCCTTTGCATGTAATAATTGAGCAGATATTGGCATAAAAGTTATTGTACTGGATCCTCCCCTGCAGGCAGTATGCCCATCTGCATTCCAGCATCTTTACTTACCAATTTGGTATGATAGCAAACTTACAAAGAGCAAACATAGTGCATGCTGGTACTTTCACTGCACTTTACATGTGGGCAATAGTTCTTAGTTGAAAGGTTTAGAATGATGTTCTGATGTCTTTAGAGCACTAGTGGCTAGTACAGTTGACTGCAGCATTTTGTGGAACTAATAAGATTGCCTTGTTTTTCCTACAAGAAAGGATTTCAACATTTTTCCTGACTCAGGAGTCTTTCATTGTGTTTTATACACTGTAACTTTAATACAGTATATGCTTAGCATAAAACTTTCATTTTTTATTTGAAAACGTCCTCTTGGATCAGAAATCATTCAGCTACCCTTTTCCAAACTTCCAGGTAGCACTTTTTCTATAGTTTTTCATCTATACTCATGTATTGTTCTTTTATAGTTTTATGAAAGCAATTAATTTCCAATTTAATCCTAATAGCATATTTCATAACAGCCTCACCATTTTGTGAAAGAACCAGTTTTGTTTCACAGAAAGTATTCTTTATCCGACACATTTTTTGTATTATATTCCTTCTTCCTACAGTAGATAATTAATACTACATTACTTGAGCTTTGGTTTTATTTTAGAACTTATGCCTTTCATTTGACTAAAATTCTCAGTTGACTTTGCTCAAAACGTGTGGAAATGAAAGGGCTTAGGATCTGAACCTACGGAGACCTGCCTGCATACAAGTGGCCTTCCTTCTCCCTGTATCCCCAAAACAGTTTAGCAGCTCTCCTCAGAGGCTCAGAGGCTCATCTGTTCCTCCTTCCACCACGCCGTAGAGCAAAGAGCCCAGCATTGCCTCTGTGATGTTTTCTCCTCGCAAGATCCACAGAGCAAGTCTCCAGGCCACCTTCCTGTCCTTCTAGACACAATCTTCTTCGCGGAAGCTTCCCAGTTCAGAGGCTTAAGTACTTGGCTTCTTCATCAACAACTTACAGTAAAAAAATAAATAAAAAAAATAAAAAAATTAAAAAAAATTCCTTTTTTTTTTCTCCCTTATTTTTCTGGTAATTTTCAGAATAGCGGAAAAACAAGCACAATGCGGTCACTCTAACCCACAGTCTGAAAGATGAACGTTTTAACATGCTCTCTTTAGGGAGAATATCGTGGAATATCATGGTAATGGCTTTGGTAAGAGTGTGAATTCTTCTTAAGCCAATTTTAAATTTAAGCATTTCATTGGTATTCTGCCTTCTAAAGCAAATGGAGTTCTCCCGTCCAACTTTCTCATCTTCACTTCAACTAATACAAAGTTAGCTATTGTTCAACCTTTTAAAAATCTCTTGTGTAGTTCATTCCTTTCTTTACAAATAAATTTATTTTAGTGATAATTTGCATATTATTTTCTGTACTTTGGGTATACAGATTTATTTTAAAATATTTGTTGTCTTCAAATAAGTGTTGTAGATGTTAGGAAATGAACTCAGAATACTGCGTTACTTATACCAGGGTAATATGGAGAGTTTCTAACACTGACTTTGATTCTCTATTTAGTGCTATAATTTTTTTCCTTGTATTTCATGTGTTTTAAAATTCCTTGTGAATACCGAATGGCAGAAAAACACTTAAAGAAATGCTCATCCTCATTAGCCATCAGGGAAATGCAAATCAAAACGACCCTGAGATATCACCTTACACCCATCAGAATGGCCAAGATGAAAAACTCAAGTGATAACACATGCTGGAGAGGTTGTGGAGAAAGGGGAACCCTCCTCCACTGCTGGTGGGAATGTAAACTGGTACAACCACTCTGGAAAGCTATCTGGCGCTTTCTAAGACAAATAGAAATAGTGCTTCCTCCAGACCCAGCTATACCACTGCTAGGTATATACCCAAAGTTTGTTCAAGTACAAAAAAAGGACACTTGCTCAACCATGTTTATAGCAGCTCTATTTGTAATAGCCAGAACCTGGAAACAACCCAGATGTCCATCAACGGTGGAATGGGTACAGAAATTGTGGTATTTTTATACAATGGAATACTACTCAGCAATCAAAAAGGAGGAAATCATGAAATTTGCAGGCAAATGGTGGGATCTAGAAAAGATCATTCTGAGTGAAATATCCCAGAAGGAGAAAGACAAACATGGGATATACTCACTTATCTAGACCTATAAGATATGATAAACATAATGAAATCTATACACCTAAAAAAGATAATCAATTGAGCGGACATGGGGTAAGATGATCAATCCTCGTTTAGAAGGACAGATGGGATGTGCATTGAACATATGACAGGAGTCTACTGAGCGCATCTGAAAGACTCTAACTAGCAGTGTTTTCAAAGCAAAGACTCATGACCAAACCTTTGGCAGAGTACAGGGAATCATAAGAAAGAAGGGGAGTAGTCTGATGGGGAAAGGATAGGAGCTCCACAAAGACCAAATATATCTGGGCACAGGGTCTTTTCTGAGACTGACATTCAACCAAGGACCATGTATGGATATAACCTAGAACCTCCAGTCAGATGTAGCCTGTGGTAGCTCAGTAACCAATTGGTTTGCCAAAGTGAGGGGAACAAGGACTATTTCTAACAGGAACTCAATGACTGGCTCTTTGGTCTCCCCACCCCCCAAGGGAGGAGCAGTCCTGTTAGGCCACAGAGGAGGGCTTTGCAGCCAGTCCTGAAGATACCTGATAAAACAGGATCAGATGAATGGGGAGGAGGTCCCCCCTATCAGTGGACTTGGAAAGGGGCATGGTGGAGATGAGGGAGGGAGGGAGGGACTGGGAGGGAATGAGGGATCGGGACACGGCTGGGATACTGAGTTAATAAAATGTAACTAATAAAAAAAATAAAAAATAAAAAATAAATAAATAAAAAAAGAAAAAAAATAAATAAAATTCCTTGTGTATAATGTAACTATTTCAATTTTTTTTTTTTACTTTAAAGTATCTGCACACTTACTTGTGGATTGTGCCTGTGAGTGCCCGAAGAGGGTAGAAGTGAACTATAGTGATGGGCCTACGGTGGTTCTAGACACTGGATTCAGGTCTTCTGAAAGAGCAGTACTAGTGCATAAATGCTGAGCTTCTCTGCATCTCTCTCAATTTTTATTTCTTAGCTAAATGCATTACAGCTTAAGGACATATATTTTTATAGCCATTTGGATATTTTCTTTGCAAAAAAGCTTCATTTTTATTGAAAAGTGTGATTGATCCATGGCAAACCCTTTCTAGTTATTTGAGTAACAATGTTAGCAATGAATGCTGATTCTCGTTTTAACTTACACATCTCTGTATGTAGTAAACAGAAGTGGTGCATTATACCTTTAAAACTTCTGCACTCTTAGTTTCCAAGAAAGAGGCAATAAAGTGCTGCAGAATATTGAAAAGCAAGCTGAAGAACAAAGGTCTGTTTAGGGGCTGACGTGAGAAATGAAAAGTTGATGTTAGCAAGTTTAAGCTGGGTGTGGAAGTCCTCTCTCAGGTTTTCTCACAGACACAACTCCTGTTGTAGGGTTTGAGGGAGCACACAGTTTCAACCTCCACTTTCCTCAGTACACACTCAAACTTCTTATTCTGTTGTGCTTTGACGCAGCATTTATCACAGTCTGAGTTGGTAAAGCTTTACTTGCATGCTGTATTTGTTGTCGACTACCTACTTTTCTTTACTGTGGTGTGAAGAAACAGCCATGTTTGTTGCTCTGGATCGAGAGTAGAGGTATAAACACAGGTAGCTAAATATGACACTATGGACATGTGAGAACCTACGTTATGGCAGTGCAGACGAGTCAAGGACTTCAGGTCATTTGGAAACACAAACGTGTGCACGTGGACCTGGAAGCCCATCTAGCAAAGCGTGCACAATGAATTTCGGGGGCAAAAATCAAAGTCATGGACTCAGTGGCCGGCTCGCTGATCATCTCGCCCTCGGGGGAGCAGCCTTGCCAGGCCACAGAGGAAGATGATGCAGCCAGTCTTGATGAGACCTGATAGGCTAGGTTCAGATGGAAGGAGAGGAGGACCTCCCCTATCAGAGGACTAGGAGAAGGGTACAGGGGGAGAAGAAGGAGAGAGAGAGTGAGATTGGGAGGAGATGAGGGAAGGGGACACAGCTGGGATATAAATTAAATAAGCAGTAATAAATGACAAGAAAAAAATAAAAATCAAAGTCTACCACTACGAGAAAGTGTATTTCCAACAAAGATGGCTTTAATATTTTAAACTTTAATAGTGTATATGTAACTAGAATGCATTTAAAAATTATGTTTGGAATGACAAAATAAAACACTCTGGAAGATTTAAATGTTTTCAAAGGCTAATAAAGCAGCCTTACTATGCAAGAAAGCAATACTAAGCCATTGAATTAGATGCCATGATAAGAGAACGGATTTATACATCAGAGAGCTGCCTACCTTTCGTAAGACTGTACTTTCTGCCAATGGAGGCAGTTCAAGTCAGAAAAGACCAGGAAAGTAGAGCAGGAGTTAAGCTGATAATTTCCATCAGGATCAGTTACTTTCCTCATCACAATGATGAAAATATCTAACAGAAAGAAAAGAAGAATATTTGGTAGCAGTCTCAAAGGGTTCTAGTCAACCATGGCTACAAAGGCTTCCTAGAGGAAGCACATAATTGAGGATGCTCCATCACGGGTAGCCACAAAGTGAAGGATGCAGGCCAGAACCAGAAACCAGGAGAATCTGCAGTGACCTGCTTCTACCAGGTAGGCCTCACAGCCTCAAGTTGAAAAACCATCCAAAGCAGTGCCACCAGCTGTCAACCTGGGGTTCAAGAACAAGAGTCTGGTAAGAAAATTTCACATGGAAACCACAACCATAACAAAACTTCTATGAAAAGAGAAAATGTAAACAGACTTGTGGCTACAGAAACATTATGTACTTGCCACAGAAAACACTAGAAATAAATTCGAAGTCCAATACTATATTGGAAAAGAACTTAAATATGAAAGATGCTGGCAGGAGATCCTTATTACATCAAGGTCACATACAAGCAAAAGGAAAACACTACATTCTAGTAAATGGACCAAGCTCTTAAAATGACAGGTTGGATTCAACCACAAACTGCTAGTTTTGTTCTGTAAGTGGAACACTAAGGCAACTGCAAATGATGACTTTATCCTAAGTGACCCCACAGATAAAGTTGCCAGAATTCATAGATCACATACACACATAGAGAATCCTGAAAAGCCTTTGAGGTCCTGGGAGCCTTGGCCTTTGAAAAAAGGGAGATGTCCCACATTTATTTTTACTGCAGTGTAAGCATAAATCAACAAGACTGTTTCTATGGAAGTCCACACAAAACAAACTGGGCCGAGAGCTTACTCAATTGCCCAGAACAGTAGAAACACCATCTCTATATCTTCTCTGTCAATAATAATTAGCCCCTTCTGAAAAGGCTGCTGTACATACACAGTCAAAATGACCCTTTAAGGGAAGATATAATTTGGCTTACAGAAATCCATTACCAACAAATAACTGCTTGTAACGGAAAACACAGAAAAGCCTCACATTTGAAAGTGAGAACCACAGTAATCTGTACCCCCCAGTCTATACTGGGTCTTATATAAGAAACCACCAGGAGCCTACCACAGAGGGTCTCTACCCAGCAGGGTATCAAAGCAGATGCTGAGACTCATAGCCAAACTTTGGGCAGAATGCAAGGAATCTTATGAAAGAAGGCAGAAATAGAAAAACCTGGAGGGAACAGGAGCTCTACAAGGATAGCAATAGAACCAAAAAATCTGGGCCCAGGGGTCTTTTCTGAGACTGATACTCCAACCAAGGACCATGCATGGAGATAACCTAAACCCCTTGTTCAGATGTAGCCCATGGCAGCTCAGTCTCCAAGTCGGTTCCCTAGTAAGGAGAGCAGGGGCTGTCTCTGACATGAACTCAGTGGCTGGCTCTTTGATCACCTCCCCCTGGGAGAGGCAGCTGTACCAGACCACAGAGACAATGCAGCCAGTCCTGATGAGATCTAATAGGCTAGGGCAATATGGCAGCAGAGGAGGACCTCCCCTATCAGTGGACTGGGGGAGGAGCATGGGAGGAGAAGAAGGAGAAAAGGTTGGGATTGGGAGGTGATGAAGGAGGGTGCTACAGTTGGGATACAAACTGAATAAACTGTAATAATGAAATATATATATATATTTTTTTTTAAAGAAACCACCACACTGCCAAGTAACTGGCATTTTCTCACTGTGATGACACCTTGGGACAACAAAATACAAAATCAGGAATAGAAAGCAGTTGTCCCTGTCTCCTCTAATTCCTCCCCATTCCTACTGCCTTTTGAGTACATGGCAAGAGAGAAAACCCAACCACCCTGTAGATATCATTTTCCTGGCTCAGCTTCATATGAGATGAGAACATAATATAGCATCCGTTCACACACCAGACAGGGCTAACCCTGCTGTGTCAACACAGAAAAGTCAATCCATGAGTCCCAACCCTGAGCAGTGACCTTGGGGCTGAGTCAGAAATCAATCCTGCAGTAGAATAGAAGGGTTCTGCTCCAAGGCCTGAGAACACGTGACTGAAATTGTCAGCTTTGGCGCCTGTGTCTTCTCAGGGACCTCACCACCACATGGGCTCTGAGTGGGGATTCACAGGGAAAAGCCATCCTGGCTGGCACATGTTGTCTTTAAGGATGATTGCCGTGATCCCCTTACTGATGTTTTCTGGAAACTTGTTGCAGGCTGGTATGGAGCTGAGATTGTTTCCTGCGACATTATCAGTAAATCTTCACAGTAGTCTCTGGGGTAGATGCTGCTATAAGCAAAACTGTTTGCTTAAGAACAGCATGCTAATAAAGCTGCTACAAACATGGTTGAGCAAATGTCCTTATTGTATACTTGAGCATCTTTTGGCTATATGCCTGGGAGTGGTATAGCTGGATCTTGAGGTAGCACTATTCTTAGCTGTCTAAGAAACTGCCAGATTGATTTCTAAAGTGGTTGAAAAGTTCACACTCCCACCAGCAATGGAGGAGGGTTTCCCTTTCTCCACAACCTCTCCAGCATGTGTTGTCACTTAAGTTTTTTATCTTAGCCATTTTGATAGATGTAAGGTGACATCTCAGAGTCATTATGATTTGCATTTCCCTGATAGCTAAGGACTGTTTCTTTGCCATTAGATATTCCTCTATTGAGAATTCTCTGTTTAGCTATGTATCCCATTTTTATTTATTTTTTATTTTTAAAAATTCTTTATTAATTACACTTTATTCACTTTGTATCCACCCTATGGTTCCCACACTCATCCCATCCCAATCCCTCCCTTCCTCCACCCTCTGCATGCATGCCCCTCCCTAAGTCCACTGATAGGGGAGGTCTTTTCCTTCCTTATGATCCTAGCCAATTAGGTCTCATCAGGAGGGGCTGCATTGTCTTCTTCTGTGGCCTGGTAATGCTGCTTCCCCCTCACGGGGAGGTAATTAAAGAGCAGACCAATCAGTTCATGTCAGAGACAGTCCCTGTTCCTATTACAATGGAACCCACTTGGATACTGAACTGCCATGGGCTACATCTGTTCAGGGGTCTTAGGTTATCTCCATGCATAGTCCTTGGTTGGAGTATCAGTCTCAGGAAAGACCCCTGTTTTCAGATTTTTTTGTTCTGTTGCTCTCCTTGTAGAGTTCCTGCCCTCTCCAGATATTACTTTTTTCCACCTCTTTCCTAAGATTTCCTGCACTCTGCCCGAAGGTTGCCCATAAGTCTCAGCATCTGCGTTGATAGTCTGCAGGGCAGAGCCTTTCAGAGGTCCTCTGTGTCAGACTCCTGACTTGTTCCCTCTTTTCTCCTTCTTCTGATTCTTCTGATTTCCATCTTTGCCTTTCTGGATAGGAATTGAGCATTTTAGCAGGAGTCCTCCCTCTTGATTAGTTTCTTTAGGTGTACAGATTTTAGTAGGTTTATCCTATATTATATGTCTATATGAGTGAGTATATACCATGTGTGTCTTTCTGCTTCTGGGATAGCTCACTCAGGATGATCTTTTCCAGATCCCACCATTTACCTGCAAATTTCATGATTTCCTTGTTTTTTATTGCTGAGTAATATTCCATTGTGTAGCTATACCACAATTTGGGCATCCATTCCTCCACTGAGGGACATCTGGGCTGTTTCCAACTTCTGGCTATTACAAATAAGGCTGCTACAAACATGGTTGAGCAAATGTCCTTATTGTGTACTTGAGACTCTTGGGTATATGCCTATGAGCTGGATCTTGAGGAAGCGCTATTCCTAGTTGTCTGAGGAAGTGCCAGATTGCTTTCCAGAGTGGTTGTACCAGCAGTGGAGGAGGGTTCCCCTTTCTCCACAACCTCTTCAGCATGTGTTGTGTACCCCGTTTTTAATTGGATTATTTGATTTGTTGCTTTATAGGAAACAACCCAGATATTCCACAGTTGAGGAATGGATACAGAAATTGTGGTACATTTACACAATGGAATACAACTCAGCAATTAAAAACAAGGAAATCATGAAATTTACAGGCAAATGGTGGGAACTAGAAAAGATCACCCTGAGTGAGGTATCCCAGAAGTAGAAAGACACACATGGTATATACTCACTTATAAGTGGATATTAGACATATAATATGATTATCCTATAATCATACTAAAATCTGCAGTACACCTAAAGAAGCTAATCAAGAAGGACCACCCTGGGTAAGATGCTCAACCCTCATTCAGAATGGCAAAGGGGATGGACATCGGAAGAGGAAGTAAACAGGGAACAGGACAGAAGCCTACCACAGAGGACCTCTGAAAGACTCTACTCAGTAGGGTATCAAAGCAGATGCTGAGACTTATAACCAAACTTTGAGCAGAATGCAGGGAATCTTATGAAAGAAGAGGGAGATAGAAAGACCTGGAGGGGATAGGAGCTCCACAAGGAAAGCAAAAGAACCAAAAAATCTGGGGCCCAGGGGTCTTTTCTGAGACTGATACTCCAACCAAGGACCATGCATGGAGATAACCTAGAACCCTGCACAGATATAGCCCATGGAAGCTCAGTGTCCAAGTGGGTTCCCTAGTAATGGGAACAGGGACTGTCTCTGACATGACCTCAGTGGCTGGCTGTTTAATCACCTCCCCCTGAGGGGGGAGCACAGGCCACAGAGGAAGACAATACAGCCAGTCCTGATGAAACCTGATAGATAGGATCAGATGGAAGGGGAGGAGGACCTCCCCTATCAGTGGGCTGTGGGAGGGACATGGGAGGAGATGAGGGAGTGAGGTTGGGATTGGGAGGGAATGAGGGAGGGGGCTTCATCTTGAATACAAAGTGAATAAACTGTAAGTAATAAAAAATAAATAAATTTTAAAAACAAGAAAGAAAAAGAACAGCATGGAATTAGAACTGATGCCAGGTTTAATGTAGTGATGGATGTGGGTGACATTTATAGATATCCATAAAAGCTATAATATGATATGAGTACTTCCATTATGTGATTTCCATTATGCGAATGTCACAGTACAGAACGTAGGGTCAAGGTTTGTTGCTTGTATTTGTAAGTGTGAGAAATGCTGAAGTTCACTTAATGAACAATCAATAAGAGAGAGAGGTTATGCTTTCTACAAAGCCTTAATTGAGAGCTTTAGAAATACTTGGAAGGAGTCAAACTAGAAATAGGTTACCTTTTCCACTCTCCTTAAGAGTTCAGCTGAAGTGTGGATACAGCAATTGTTGGTGATTTCGGAAAACAGTAACAGCCTGAAGAATTTCTGATCTGAGACTGTTATTGCAAGGTTCTAAAAGTTCTTACTCATTGTGCTGTACATAGAATCAAGCCAGCAAATGACTGAGTAGTTACGATAATAAAAGGCTGATACAAGGAAGATATTGTAGAACTCAGTAAATAATGAGTTACACAGAAACACTCAGACAAGGAGGATGAGGACCACAATACACTTATATTTAATATTAAAATGTCCACTGATTATTATTTATCCTTTTTCTATTTTGTCATTACAGTGGTTTTCATTTATTATTTGTCTTCAGTTGTTTGGTGTGTCAGTTGTGTGTGTGTGTGTGTGTGTTTAATTTTTCAAGTAACTACAGTGAAAATCCATAGGTCAGGAAGATTTCTTTTTCTTTTCCTATTTCTGTCAGATGCTTCTTTAGCTCCAATTACATACTGTGAAAACTAATATCTGTATTTCAGGTTAGAGTCACAAGTTAGACCGAGAATCGGTCAGTGCATTGGGTATGGTGCAGCCACTGGGTAGATTTTTTGTCCTAACATGTTTACATTATGTTAATCTCAATACATAAATATAGAGTTCAAGATGTCATTTTATGTTTCAAAATCCATCACCTAATTCATCAAAATTGCAGACTATATATATGCAAGCTACTACTCTTCATTCAGTTCTACTCAGCTCAACAAATAAAAGAAAAAACATCAATTAGCACATATATCTATAACCTACTGCATAAAATAATTAAAAATCAACTGTAGTGCATTAATTATTTATATGTCACTTATATATGTGTGTTATATATACACACACACATATTCAAAATGATCTGAGAATCATCCATGCAGAAGTATCAGCTCTCCTTAAGCAATCACTTTGTGTGAATTGCTATTATGAGTCATCTCATACAATCTACCTGCATTCTGAACATGACGAAAGTTTCAATCAATAATTCCATCAGTTTCTCCATGAGAGAAAGAAGGAGTCTATCTCCTACTCTTTACTACTTCTCATCCTCTCAGATTATTCATGATCGTGCTGGTTCACAGGGATGAAATGGTCTTCTAATCTTCTGCCGATTAGCATCAATTGGTAGCTTCCATTGTACTTCCCTATAGTACACTGGACAATGAAAAGTAGCTGCATTGTTTCTTCCTGGGCTTGTCTCATTAGTCCACATGCCACCCTGCTGCCCTTCAAAGAGGCAATCCCCTAAAGGCTTGTCAGGCATTGTGTTAGGACTAAAGCAGTTAGTGCCTAGTCCTTTCCGTCTCTTACAGCTGTGGGCATTCACTGTCCCCAGGAAACAAAACACAAGGGTGAGGTACCCATCACCTGTTAGAGGAAGGCATTTCTTTTCTTCTCTCTTTTCATCTCACCTCCACAGCAGAACAATCTTTCCAGTGTCAGATTTCTGGGGGGTTGATTTAAAAACAAATAAAAAAGTATTTATTGGTATAAACTTCAGCCCACAAATTCAAGAAATTAAGACATATGTAGTCTTTATTATTACAAAGATCCATTTTTATGCCAACTGGTTTTTCAGAGGTGTGATTTAATGATTTTTTTTCTTATTTCTTGTGGACCTTAGAGCCCTTCAAACAGTCCATGTACTTTGTATCTGTGAACACACACACACAGACACTCACACAAACACCATGGACACACACAGAGAAAATCACACAATCACTATGCACACACACACATACACACACACACACACAAACCACACACCACACATATAAACACACTGGTTTTGGCCTGCTGTCTCAGGAAAGAAAGACATTGACACCTCTCTTCTCTGAGCTTGTAGACGAATCGTGACTTGTCACATACTTCACATAGTCATTTCCTCTGGCAGATTTCCTACCCCTCTCCTATAGCATTATGGATTCAGGTTGAGTTCCTTACACACAGGAGCTCATGCAGCCTGTACATTCACTGTATAGGCTGGGCCTCATTTCCCTAGTCTCATGGGGCTTCCTCCAGCTCTATCTACTACTTTTGGCCAAGATATTTTCTCTAACCTACCCAGTCTCTTCTTTATGCAAGTTTGGAGAACACATGAATGAACAAAACTCCCAATGTATTAACCACCCATTTCTACCTTCTCCTTATCCCTACTCCTTTCTTGACTGAAATGGAAAAAAATAAACAGAGAATCATGGATAATTCTGAATTAATACTATAAATTGTCACTCTACATAGATCTAGGAACACAAGAATATAATTTCAGCAGGTAAATCACATCAAGGTTTCAAGCTTTGCCCTTTATTCTCTACATAAAGCTATTATCCTATACTGTTGTAGACAAGTATCTCCCATATAACCTGTATTTCCCCAAATCTATCCCCTCATCTTGTACTTTCTTCTTTGTATGGCATTTTCAGAAGCACCAATCAGACTTCCTCTTGTAAGGAAAATTACTCTCTAAAGTTGAACATGGTTTTTTGAGCTACATCTTTATTTTTCAGTGAGAAAGTCTATATAAGGCATAAGCAAGAAAAAAAAATGCTTGTAACTGACCTAAGTAGGCATGTCCTAATTAGCAGAATGTCTACTACCAAAGAGCGTGGTTGAAGGACGGTGTTATCAAACAGTGATTAGTGAGCAAAACTCTAATACAGAGAATCCAATGATTGGAAAACTTGAGTCTGACTGAGAATCTACTCTTTTGTTTCTAATTATTTTGCAATCAGCCCTCTGAATTTATAAGTCAAATGTACATTAGTTACAGCAAGGGTTAAACAACTGAAACTATTGCATGGGTTGTTAGTTCCTAAACAACAAACATCTCTGCATAATTCATGTTGCATCAGGTATTATAATTAATCTAGAGAGAATCTAAAGTAAATAATAGGAGGCTTGCATGGTTAATAGCATAATACTACTCCGTTTTAGATGAGGAGCTTGAGCATCTTATTTGGGTGTCCGCAGATGTTCTAGAACCAAAAGGGGGTTACTGTGCCCTATGGTGAGAGGTAAATGTGTTCCTAGTGGAAGTCTACCTTTCCCCTTGTCTTAAGAGGTGCAGTGTGGCTTCTGAATGGCTGTTCCCATACGCTAACAAGGGCTGTCTCAGAGGACAAAAGTGAAAATCAGAACCTTCATGGAAAGTAATGTTGCTCTTCAGTGAGAAAGCTCATCGCCGCCTTCACTGTGAGATGCTCTGTACTGTGCTCTTTCAGACACTGATCGAGGGAAAGAAAAAGAACATGTAAATTGTTAGATTGCAGTTAAATAACTGTGTTTCTTGCAATTTAAGCTAATAGTTATTCATTATTCAGTCAACTATTTGGTACAAACAGATAAATATTCTCCCACTTGTTAGTCCCTAGGGGCTTCCTTAATCCTATCAGAATTTACTTTCTGTGAATTCCTAGTAATCAGAAGTTGTAGGTTGGATACATCTTCTACTAGGGACCCCATGGTGTAAGTGCTTCCTTTTTCTTTTCATTTCAAAGGAAATGGTCCATCCAAAGTGAAAATTGTTGGGTTTTTTTTTTTTCAAAGAATATTTTCCTCTTTGCTGGTGCAGTTATTGTTGAAGTTGTTTTAATCAGATAGTTATTTCAAACAGAAGCAATCAGGTTTCTTTTTCATTGCCATTTCCATCCCCCGTCCTCCTCAATGCATGCTGTTAAGAAAACACCCTTGTTAGTGATGTGATTCATCTACTTTCCTGTGTAGCTGAAGCAGCTGGAAAGATCAACACACCCAAATCTTTTCAGATGCTCTCCACAAAGGTAAAATAGCATTGGAGATACAGCAATGTTCCAAAGTCAGAGGTATTTTCTGAGGCAGGATGTGTCTATAAGAGGGGAAGAATGAATTTATGTTTGGGGGGGGGAAAGAAAAGAAAGAAGTCATGCTTTTAAATTTCAAGCTCCACAGATGAGAGCTTCCTGTGCTTCTAAACAGAAAAGCTGGCCTTATTGGCCCAGGTAGCACATTAAAGTCCCTGCGAGGACAAAGGTGACTCTAGGGTTCCATGTAAGGGATTAACATGTCCATATGCTATTACTCAATGCTGACTCCATGGAGATCAAAACTTGGGAAATGGGACATTAGACAATAAAAATCAACTGCAGGAAAGACAAATGAAGAAGAGCACTATTTATATTTTCCCAACACAATTGGGCAAATACACATATAAACACACAATAATTATGATATCTCTTTCAAGTCCTGCACAAACTCAAGCCAGGCAAATATCCAGTGTGGTCTAGAGGATGCATGCTCATAGTTTAAGCCTCAGCTGAGGAGTTACTGACACATGCTAGCTACATGAAAAGGGGCATTCACGTTTTTGTATTATATGATGTCTGGCTTATCAAGCACAATCCAAGAAGCCCCCAAATCCAAGAGGAGCTTGCCACCACAAACTGTCTCAGTCAAGGGGTGGGGAGAGATAAAGAAAGAACATTAAGTTGGATGAAGATGGATTTGTGAGGAAGACTTGGGGACGAAGGTAAATATAATTAACATATATTGCATGAAATTCTCAAAGAATTAGTAAACGTTTTATTTTTTATAAAAAAAGAGACACCTAAATGAACATCGGTACAAAGTCCCAATTTATTTCTAATATCAGAGATCAGACCTTTACTCTTGCCTGATGCGTCTAAAACAAAAAGGGGGAACTGTAGAGAGCTACGGAATGCTATGCCTTAAAGATGGAGCTGGTTTCCGCCTTCCACCTTCCCGATGGTGAGTGCTCTCTGTCACGAACAATTCCACATTTGGCTAAGGCTGAGGATCTGGCTTGCTTCCATGTATGTGGACTTATCTGCATTGCCCACGTGGCATGCCTGGGTTGGTTACCCAGAGGCTATTTAAGCTGTGGGCTGGCTTTCCCCAGGGTCCGAGGATTGTTCAAGGTTCCGGAATAAACTGCATTGAAAAAAAAAAAGAAGAAAAAAAAAAAAAAAAAGAATAGATGGAACATAAAAGACCACATTCAAGGGTTAATTGATAAAAGTCATTACTTCTGGACCCATTTATTACATCTATTTTATTCAGCCAGCAGATCAGATAGTATCTATATCTGTACATTTATGGGCTATTTTTGTATCTCTGTGTTTGATTTCCTGATTCCAATAAAATAGACAATAAATTAAAAAAAAGAGAAAGTAGAAAATGGTCACAAATCAGTTTAAATCTACATTTAAAATACTTTTTCAAATACTATTTGACACTTTGCCTATACAAATAATGGATGGGCTGTAAACACTGGTTGTTTTTGTTTGTAACAAAACCACATGACTAAAATCCATCAGTCCAGCCAAATATTACAGCAAATTAATACCAGCCAGTTTTAAATAATGAACATATAACAGCATGCCATCTTTAACATAGCCAAAGATTTCTGCTTTTAATCAAAGTCAATGAAGGCCAAGAGGCTATGATTGCATTCCATTTACAGATATTTCTTCTTTCCTTGCATTGGGCAAGTGAAAAGGCAGCATCAGGAAGAGGGTACCCCTGTAAAGGGATGGTGCTATCTGCCCTAGTACTTCTGCTTTACTTGAAAAGAATCAAAGAAGAGATGATTTTTACAAGACAGTCAAATATTTCATGGGTAGGTTCAGCTTGCTAAAAGTTATAATGTAGGATTTTCTGTTCAAAAACATTTACAGCCCACATATCGAGAGCTCATTGTGAGAGTATGAGGTGGCCGGCCTTGAACTTGTTGAATGCACTTACACCTGAGAAACATAGGCAATTTGGCAATCAGAAAGGACTGCATGGAAAATTGGGGATATAACCCAAGTACACAAGAATCAGTCAAAACTAATTCATTGAAAGTAGTAGGTCCTTAAAGGAAATGTGTAGGGCATATTAAATTGAATAAAATTTATGATGAATAGTTTTTTTTTTAAAGAAAGAATCTAAACATGTGCTATTTAGCTGTGGTAGGCAGTGTGTGATGTAGGAGGGAGAGGCGTAAGAGAAGAAACAGTGAGACTGAGCACAGGAAGAGAATAAGACAAGGATGGACCTGTGTGTAGCTCCTGGAAAACATCAAAGATGGGCAAAGCACCTTTGCATATGCCTTTTGTCATCTTTGGCTAAGATGGGTACTGCGCTCCTGCTACAGTGACACTTGTGTGGCCGAGGTGTGCCAGACATGGCGGTTGCACGGTGTGACCATGCAGTGATCTCTTCTGAAACCTGCTAAAGCATCACAAGATGGATGACATTGTGGGCTTTGTAATTCTAGCTATCAGTCTACAATCTCCTGTCTGTTCAACTTTCTCAAAATCCTTAGGCTCACCAACCCCACATTCGGCTTTACTAAAATTAACTCATTGCTTCCTTCTGCTAATTCTATCTGCCAACAATCCCTTCTCCTTATAAGACTGACATCCATATTGCCAGTGTTTAAGACATCTTTCCTGATGCCTCTGCCTGCAAATTCTCCTTCTTTTGTAGGCTGATTCACTAGCATATAACTGTTCCTGCTTCCCCTCTACTGACCAGGAATTTTCAGGAGCAGAGATTGTTATAATCTATCATGAGGAGAGAAATGAAAGCATTCACCTTAGTGCTCAACTCACTTTGTCTAATCTCTTTTTTTATTTATTATAATTTACTCACTTTGTATCCCAGCTGTAGTGCCCTCTCTGGTCTCCTCCCAATCCCATCATCCCTTCCTCTTCTTCTCCTATGCCTCTCCCCTAGTCCATGAAAGGAGAGGCCCTCCTCCCCTTCCATCTGACCAAGGTCTATCAAGTCTCATCAGTACTGGCTACATTGTATTCTTCTGTGGCCTGGTAAGGTTGCACGCCTTAGGGTAAGGTAATAAGAGAGCCTGCCACTAAGTCTATGTCAGAGACAGTTCCCTACTCCCCTTACTAGAGAATAAACATTGAGACTGAGCTGCCTATGAGCTACAACTGAGCAGGGGGTCTAGGTCCTCTCTATGCATGCTCTTTGTTTGGAGCATCAGTCTCTGCAGGACAAAATGGGCCCAGATTTCTTGGCTCTGTTGGTCTCTTTGTGGAGCTCCTGCCTCCTTCAGGTCTTTCTGTCTCTGCCTTCTTTCATAAGAGTCCCTGCATTCTGCCCAAATTTTGGCTATGAGACTCAGCATCTGCTTTGATACTCTGCTGGGTAGATTTTTTTCAGAGGCCCTCTGTGGTAGTCTTCTCTCCTGTTCCCTGTCTTCTCCAACTTCCGACGTCTATACTGTTTGCCTTCTAAATAAGGAAGGATTTAGCATCTTCCCTAGAGTCCTCCTTGTTCTTTAGCTAAATTTACAGGCAAATGGATGGAATTAGAAAAGATCATCCTGAGTGAGGTAACCTAGAAGCAGAAAGACACAGAAGGACATCTGGGTTGTTTCCAGGTTCTGGCTATTACAAATAGAGCTGCTATAAACATGGTTGAGCAAGTGTCCTTTTTGTGTACTTGAACAAACTTTGGGTATATACCTAGCAGTGGTATAGCTGGGTCTGGAGGAAGCACTATTCCTATTTGTCTTAGAAAGCGCCAGATAGCTTTCCAGAGTGGTTGTACCAGTTTACATTCCCACCAGCAGTGGAGCAGGGTTCCCCTTTCTCCACAACCTCTCCAGCATGTGTTATCGCTTGAGTTTTTCATCTTGGCCATTCTGATGGGTGTAAGGTGATATCTCAGGGTCGTTTTGATTTGCATTTCCCTGATGGCTAATGAGGATGAGCATTTCTTTAAGTGTTTTTCTGCCATTCGATATTCCTCTGTCGAGAATTCTCTGTTTAGCTCTGTTCCCCATTTTTTAATTGGATTACTTGGTTTGCTGCTTTTCAGCTTCTTTAGTTCTTTATATATACTGGATATTAGTCCTCTGTCAGATAAAGGGTTAGTGAAGATTCTTTCCCAATCTGTAGGCAGTCGTTTTGTTTTGATGACGGTGTCCTTTGCTTTACAGAAGCTTTTCAGTTTCATGAGGTCCCATTTATTGATTGTTGCTCTTAGAGCCTGTGCTGTTGGTGTTCTGTTCAGGAAGTTGTCTCCTGTGCCAATGAGTTCTAGGCTGCTCCCCACTTTTTTTTCTAATTGATTTACGGTAACTGGTTTTATGTTGAGGTCCTTGATCCACTTTGACTTTAGTTTTGTGCAGGGTGATAAATATGGATCTATTTTCATTGTGGTATTTTTATACAATGGAATACTACTCAGCAATCAAAAAGGAGGAAATCATGAAATTTGCAGGCAAATGGTGGGATCTAGAAAAGATCATTCTGAGTGAAATATCCCAGAAGGAGAAAGACAAACATGGGATATACTCACTTATATAGACCTATAAGATATGATAAACATAATGAAATCTATACACCTAAAAAAGATAATCAATTGAGCGGACATGGGGTAAGATGATCAATCTTCATTTAGAAAGACAGATGGGATGTGCATTGAACGTATGACAGGAGTCTACTGAGCGCATCTGAAAGACTCTAACTAGCAGTGTTTTCAAAGCAAAGACTCATGACCAACCCTTTGGCAGAGTACAGGAAATCATAAGAAAGAAGGGGAGTTAGTCTGATGAGGAAAGGATAGGAGCTCCACAAGGACCAAATATATCTGGGCACAGGGTCTTTTCTGAGACTGACATTCAAACAAGGACCATGTATGGATATAACCTAGAACCTCCACTCAGATGTAGCCTGTGGTAGCTCAGTAACCAATTGGTTTCCCAAAGTGAGGGGAACAGGGACTATTTCTAACAGGAACTCAATGGCTGGCTCTTGGGTCTCCCCACCCCGGAAGGGAGGAGCAGTCCTGTTAGGCCACAGAGGAGGGCTTTGCAGCCAGTCCTGAAGATACCTGATAAAACAGGATCAGATGAATGTTGAGGAGGTCCCCCCTATCAGTGGACTTGGAAAGGGGCACGGTGGAGATGAGGGAGGGAGGGAGGGAGGAACTGGGAGGGAATGAGGGATCGGGACATGGCTGGGATACAGAGTTAATAAAATGTAACTGATAAAAAAAAAATAAAATAAAAAATAAAAAAAAGACACAGAAGGTACATACTCCCTTATAAGTGGATATTAGCCATGTAATATAGGATAAACGGACTTTGTCTAATCTTCTGCAACTCAGGACCCCCGCTTAGAGAACGATGGTACAAACAGATGAAGAATCTTCCCACTTCCACTAACACAATCAAGACAACACTCACTCATCAAACATACATACACCAACCGTCCACACTGAAACTCTCTTCCTGAGTGATTATAAATTGTGTTGGTGGGCACGCTCCCTAGCCAGAACACAATGTAAGCATAGGAAAGTTCCATTGGGTATGTAGCATCCAAACCAAGTCTGCAACAGTATTACTCGTGAGCCAACGCACAGCACAGACACCATGGGCAACACCAGATCCAGCCCAGGCGAGGAGCCTGGTGCTCCCTGTACTTTTGTTAAAAGTCTTTCCAGAAAGTAAAATAATCCTGTCTCCTTCTTTTTAAATATACTTCCCAGGAGCCTTCAGGTTCCCTGGAATTTCTATTAATAATTCCATTTATCCTAGTAATACAATATGTGTCAAACATCACAGTGTCTGGGAAAGATTAATAACCTCAGTTTGTCTTGACATGAGAAAAGAAAAGATTGATGAAAAAAACTCTGGAAAGAGATTTTGATGCCAAATTAAGATTTCAAGGTGAATTATAAAGAGCAATTTAAGACCTGGCACGTTGCCCTCTGAAGTTCTCTCTGAGAGCCACACCCTCGTCCCGGTGTGTTCTGCCTTCATTCTGTGTCCTTGTTTCTCACCCCTTGCCTCCTGTGGGGCATCTTCACATGTACAAAGCCTGCCTTGACACCAGCTCCGGCTTCTCAAAGTACTCCTCTCACCCGCATGCACCTATTCTTCTGCCTTAGGGATTAAGACACACTCCTTTACACACTGCCTTCTAATCCCATTCCAGCTACTTTTCCTACGGCTACTTTAAGTTAGCCTTCTGCAATACGCCTCTACCCTGAGGAATTGTTTCTTACTCTGTCAGAAGCAGCCAACTTGAGAAATGTAGGCTATGTCGTCAGGGTGCCTAATGCTCTGAGTCCAGTGCCTAGCGTATTGTGAGCATACGATAAATATATGATAAAAATATAAATCATGTATTCATTCCATACATGATTGGCCAGAGATAGTGAAAAATTACTGCAATGAGGTTTTGTTTTCAGGATAAGATGTGCATCCAAAAAGCAGAGATGAAGTCTGGGAAGAGAAATGAGACATGATGAGCAATAAGGTTAAAGGGAAAGCACAGTAAAGAGGACGAGATAGGCTTTGAAAAAAACAAATAAATGTCAGTAGCCCTCACTTACATAGGTGCCTGCCAAGGTCTATACCTAATTTTATGTTTATGACTTCACGTTGTATTTTGTAGATGAAATGCCATAAATTTTATATCCTTAAAGCCCTACAAAAATGAAAACCTACCCTTATAAAAGACAATGCTAATAATATTTATTACATTGCCACCCAGCAGATGTGTGTTGATCTTTAAGATTTTTGCCGATTCGGATATCCAAAGTCAAATGTGAAAGAGTAATACTTATTTTGTCTATTAGCATTTTATTCATAGCTCAGATGTGTACATTCTATAGTCAAAGTACCCATGCCTCTTCAGCTGATCCTCACTACGAGTTAGTGTGGTGGTTTGTATGAGAAATGTTCCCATAGGCTCATGTAGGTGGAGCCTAGCTGGAGGAAGCATGTCACTGGGAATGGCCTTGTTTAGTCTTGTCCCACTTCCTTCTATCTATCTGTCTGTTTGTCTATCTATCTATCTATTTATCATTTATCTATTTATCATCTATCTATCTACCTGTCTATCATCTATTACCTATCATCTATCTATCTATCTATCTATCTATCTATTATCTTATATCATAGCTATCTATCTATCTATCCCTACATCCCTGTCTCTCTGTTCATCTCTGTATCCTGTACATGGATAAAATGTGATCACTCAGCTTCCTGCTCTTGCTGCCATGCCTTCCCCCATTTTGGACTATTGCCCAAAATATGCCCTCTCCCCGATAGTTGCTTTGGATCATAGTCCCTTTGTCACAGCAACAGGAAATTAACTCTGGGGCTTCACAACAGCAGAAGTAAGCTGCTCTCAAACTCATGGTACAGGTGAGGTACTAAGGAACAGAGTATCTAAAACCCATGTAAGAAACAGAATTAGGCAACTCCCTCATAAACCCAACTCTTAGTCCTCAGGACTTTGAATGTTACCATAGACAATAAAAGGTACTTTGTAATAGAACCAAGGTTATGGATCTTGAGATGAGAAAATTGAGGTTTCTGTGTTCCTAATTTGTGTAAGTCCTTAAGATGAAGATTTTTATAGCATTGTGAAAGATTAGAACAGAAGTTATTAACTTGTGGGTCACAACTCCTTTGGACAGAGATCAACTAAGACCATCACAAAACACATATTTATGTTTATGATTCATAAAACTAGCATAGTTATGAAGTAGCAATGAAAATTGTTTTATGGTTGGGTATCACCACAACATGAGGAATTGCTTTATAGAGTCACAGCATTAGAAAGGTTGAGAAGCACTAGGTTAGGGAGATGAGGTTGGAAGAAGAAAAAGGATAGATTAGGGACATAGGAGGGACTAGTCTCCTTATTGTTATAAGGAGAAAAGGGCACAGGCCAAAAACACTTCTCCTCTGGAGACTTCTGAATGAAATTCAATACCCCAACAGCCAGTGAAACTTGTGTCAGACTTATGAAATGTAATATAATAACTTTCATTATTAAAGGCTTCCAAATTTACAGGAATTCATTATCACAATAATAAAAAATTAATGCAATTATGTTTATACCTAAGATAGTCTGAAGGAGCTAAACCACTGAACTTCTGACGATCAGTTCACTGCTGACAAAAGATGCTTCTAGAGTGCAAAGAAGCACAAAGGAATTCTCCTAACCTGCAAGTCCAAGAAATGAGAAGCCAGCGAAGCAAATCAGAAGGAAAGTAAGGGAAAATCAGTAACATAGCAACCATGTCTTCTATCCTTCTCTCCTGTGGCAGAAAGGAGGGTAAGAACATCCTCAGATGCTCCAAGCTGCCATGCACAAACAGGTTAACCTCAGGCTTCCCAAACTGACTCAGAGTCCACTCCTTAAAGGTAGCATTTTTAGAAAAGTATCTAAGGCTATTTTCATAAAATATTTTAAACACATATGTTCAAAAGATTCATTAATTAATTTTGATAAAAATCCTAAAATGTTTGTGACAGAGGCATTTATGTGTATAACTATTCTGCTGTACCTTTTATTTTTACCAAACTTCCTTTACACTGAAGAATTTCAAAATTCTCTGACACGCTTCATTGAATTTGTTTTCTGAACAAAGGATGTTTCTTTCAGAACAATAATGTCATTATTACATATAACTAACTTAATAAGCTGATATCACATAATAGACAATTCATATTCAAATTTCCCTGAGTATTTAAAAATGTCTTTTAAAGTTAAACTCCAAATTCAATGTCTATTGATTGTATTTGGTTGCTATCCTCTGACTTCTTTCAAATCCCTGTCCTGTTTCACTTTCTTTTTTCTTCCTTATGCCAACGATTGATTTCTCTTCTTTGCAGGTACTCTGCATTCTTCTTCTCTTCCTAATTTTCTGCATATTATAGCAAAGACAAATCACATTTGAGACACTTGGGGGCAAGTAAGGTTTGGAATACTTTATTGTGTGCACTGCTCTGGACGTCTTCGAAGTTCCCAAGTGTAACATTAGCTTACCTAATTTTTCCCAAACACAGCTATTGATTTAAACATGCAACCATAACTGTGGCACAGAATCTTGTGACAGTACATACATACATACATACATACATACACACACATTCACATACACAGAGGAGCTGTGTCTGCTTCCATTAGCAAGCAGAGATAGAGAATGAGAAAACTGAGACAGCCAAGTGAGGGAGCTACGATCCTCTTCTACAGTTTAGATCTAGATTCTCTGGATTCAGAGAATGGAGTAAAAGATGATTGAAAGAAAAAAATTAAAGAATTAAAGAATTGGCTAAAGCAAATTAAATAAGAACTTTAAGCATGCTCATCTTTGTCCTTTGAAGACCACTAACTTAAGGAAGTGCATCATGGATACAGAACAATAACCATACTCCTTAATGCACTACCAGAATTCAGAGGGTGAAAAGGAAATCAATTTTTATCAAAATGAATGAGGCATCCTTTCAAAATTTCAAGACCATCAAGATGAAAACAGGGTAGGTAGAAATAATTCGAATGAACAGAATTATGAAAAAGTTTCAGAGTACACACACATGTATACACACAAGCACACAGTATTACAGTGTGTACACATGTATACATATGCAGTGTACACACAGAACATAGACACACTGAACATACATGATATACACATACCAAGTCCACAAAACGTACATAAACAATATGTATACACATACATGTAAGGTACATGCTGATTAAATGAAGGCTAGAATAGCACAGTAGTTAGTAATGTCAGACAAAACCTTTCTAAGGACAAAGAAGATGGACCTAGAAAAGATCATCCTGAGTGAGATAACCCAGAACCAGCAAGATTAAAAAAAAATCACTGTGAGTCCAGGACAGCCAAGAAAAGCCCTGTCTCGAAAAACAAAACAAAAACAAAATATTCATTTAATAAATTAGTAAAAAAAAAAAAAAAAAGTAAGTAAATTTGATAGATAAGACAGAAGAAATATGCAAATCTTAGCCAGTAGTAAAATTTCAATGAGCTTCTCTCAAATATTAGGATGTTAGACTTTAAAACTACCGAAGATACACAAACTGAACAAATGACAATAGGTCCTTATGCTCGAATCTGAAAGATTCCTCGAAGATTCAGGTTTTGAATGCTTAGTGCCTGGCTAATGGTGCTGTGGAGGGAGACTGAAGCCATCAGGAGGTGGAGCATAGCTGGCAGGAGGATGACATGATGGACAGGCCTTTGAAGGCCACGCGCAGCCAGCAGTCTCTGCTGTAGTCTCTGTTTTCTGGTCCATATTGTATGAATGGCTTCGCCGCACCCTCCCAAACTCATACACAGGGCTGCTCTCATAGGCCCTTCTACCACAATGGGCCGAAGCCATCTGAAGCCACAAACCAAAGTAAATATTTGTGCCTTATATGCTTCTAACAGGTATTTTGTAAAAACAAATGAGAAAGAAACAAATATAAAAGTTCATAAGAAAAGCTGAACCAGCAATTTAAGATTTCTTTTATAAATTATATGTATGTATATTTTATAAATTATATGTATGACAGTGGGTTTGGGTTCCAGAAAAAGACATGGTGTGCCCTGGAGCTAGTCTTGTGAACAACTCGACACAGTGCTGAGAACTGAACTCAGGCTCCAGTGTGCCATTTACACAAGTTTTCCATGAACTAAGCCATGAAACAACTCTGAAATACTTTGAAGTAATTGCTTTTACAGACTATCCTTTCTACCTATACAATACATTAAATTAATAATACAAAGAATTAAAAGTACATTTACATTTCTAGGAAACCTATGGTCTATAGCAGAATTTAAAAATAGTGTTTTTTTAATATACTTAAAACTGAGAGATACAGAAAACATTGGCCATTAACTTTTCTTCAAAACAGTAAAAACAATATTTAGTAAAATTTAACTTGGCAATTAAATTTCACCAGAAATGAGTAAAAATCAAGGACTTAACATTGACATTCTAACATTAGAGGGCTGAAAGTTTAGCTCTATCTTCAAAGCTCTAGCAATCAAGGAAGACGTATTTAATGATGCAACAGAGGAACAAAATTAGTAAAACAGAAAACAAAGACACTTTAGGGAGAAAGAGGAAAGGCCTATCTGGTTATGTGAGTAACAAATATATTGGCTACAACTTTGGAATTTCAACTTGAGAAACAATGTGGCAGAGGAGACACAAAAGAACAGTGTTGTTCCTACAGCTTTTTTAGTCGTGTTAGATGTGTGTGTTTGAGGGTGGGAGTGAGTTGAAGGAGACTCTGCTGAGATTCCCCTAACTCCCTGCCAGGTCACATCCAGTAAACTTTCTCCCTTGTGTGACACGTGCCACTTTTTTGCAGTTGAGTTATGGACCACTCCTTGCACTAGACAGAAATGATACCAAGGAAAAAAGAAGTAGAATGTAGGGATTAATATTTCGAGGGTGAAACTGGTATGGCGAGGAGGTGGCTGATAGATAGGACATCCGGATTCCTTTCACATCACTGTACAGCTCTACACTGTGACTCTACAGTGTTGTGTAGACAGGAAAGCCATTCTGCTTTCTCCAGAGAGCCAAATGTGCCTGCATCCAGGTCTGTCCTTTCATGCCTCGGCTCTGCTTCTCTGTCTGCTGGTGTAAAACCCAAACTGTCCCTTCTCAAAATATCCAGGAAGCCTCTTGACAGCCGGGACAGAAATGTCCACTAATCCTCATCGCAGTACACTTAGCAGTAGATGCCAGCCTGTGAAAGCTTTCAGTAAAGGTCTCTGACATAGCTGAATCATGACACCAAAGTCAGAAGGGAGTGAGCAAGACTCAGTTTCTGCAAAACAAACTCTCTAGTGTTCATACAAGAAAAGATTTAGGAGGATCAAAAATGTGACTCCCAAATCTTTCAGGGGTACTTCTGGACCTGACAAACCTCACTTAGACTAAAGCAAACTCGGACTGGACTGGAACCTGGAAATGTGAAGCTACATTTGTGGGCCCATCCACCTGGGTCAAGAAGTGTTTTGGAGGACAGACACAGTCCTGCTCATCTGAAGAGCTTGATTCTGAGTCCCAGTGTAGACAATAGAGTGATGCTTTTTACCTTAGGTATATTACTGAGTGATGCTACCATTTCACCAGCTGGCATACACAATTTGAAATATGTTTTTTGTTTGTTTGTTTGTTGTTTGTTTGTTGTTTTTTTTTTCCCGTTAGCTTAATGGTCTGGGTGCAGGGAAACTCTATGACAAAATAGGCCAATGGGTATATAACTCCTGCACCAGCAAGCCATTGTTCCTGTCCACTTTCTTTCATGTTACCAATCTAAGGCACGGATTGTGTATAATTAGAGCATTTCTTGATGGGAAAACCTCTCCCTTGTACATCATCTGAGAATCCAACTATTTTGAGTAATGTCCTCACATGATTATAAAAGTATAATTACAGAGGAATTTAATGCTTATGGAGTCAGGACTCATAGCACACATTTATGAAGCTTTTTGTTAAACAAAGTAAGTTCAGAGTAAGTAAAATAAATGTATCCTGCATTGTTTTCCTCAGGAACTTCTTCACTGTATAAAAACTGGTCTTCAGAGTGAGAAGCCATGTCTTCTCTGGGTTAATTTGGTTAGAGCTATGGTGGCATTTGACAGTCCGTCTTTGAAAGACAGGTATGAATAGGCAGCCCAACTAGGGTTACTAGGATGCTATGAAGCTGTGCTTTGCTGGAACACACAAATTTCACATGATCTTTTCTGAGATAGCAGATTCCATAAGGAGGTTTTTAGTTCAGTGCTTCTGGGGTCTCACTCTGTGTGATTTCACTTTCAGTTTTCAAAATAATAGATCTGGATGGTAGATGCCATCACATTTTTCTCTTAATCCCCTATATCCACCTTTGGGGGGGAGGGGCAAATGTATAGGTTGTATGTTCTGTTTACACGGTTGTCAAGATAAGGAAGGGTTATGGTCTTATTTATTCTCTCGGGGGGTGACAAACAGGGGGAATGTGAAGCTTACCCCCCTCTCCCTTCTCCTCCCCTCCCCTCCTCCTCCTCCTCCTCCTCCTCCTCCTCCTCCTCCTCCTCCTCCTCCTCCTCCTCCTCCTCCTCCTCCTCCTCCTCCTCCTCCTCTTCATGAGAAACTACCCCTAACAAGCCAGAAGCCCTGGCTTCCTCCAGCTGTGGCGCAGCACTGCCTCCTGCTGATGACTGGAAGAAGAAAGCATGGGCATGACAGAGTGAGCCGCTCAGGGTGCACCCCCACTCCCATTGCTGCTGGTGTTACTATGTGCTTGCACTGTAATGGTAAAGATAACATGCCATCGACTCTAACTAAATTGCCCTGCCAGTGGCAGGACACAGGAAAAAGAAATGATCTTAGTTTGTTTCTTAAAAATATCTACAACCTTGTAGAAACTATCTTTTTCTCGACCAAGTAGGCCTTTTTATCTACTGTGCACAAGAAACACTTTAAACTTCACCTTGTACAAACTCAGCTCTTTCTGTCATGTATTACCATTCTGAAAGCTTCTTTTCTTTCAGTGTAAAGATGGTTTTGGCTCCTAACATGACAACAACTTTTGTCTCTGAACTAGATCTCCTCCCACCCACGCTAGCTTGAACGTCTCCTAGTTGCCTCCATTTTAAGCATGCTCATTACTTTGAATGTACTATGCTATGCAGTCCAGCACAATGCTGAGATTACCTCTTTTTGCTTCTGAAAAGAACGCTTTCAGAAATCCAAGAATGTCGTATTACAGCAACTTAGAGAGCAGAAGTGGTCCTGTCTCCATGCCAAAATAGAAGTGTTCTAAAGTACTTCAAATGTTTATTCTTCCAAGGAGGTGAAAACAGAACTTACCTTGGTGGTCATTTGAGTTGTGTCTGTGAAGGGAGTTGAAGGAAGGCTTTCCTTAAGAAGAATAAACTTTTTCAAGCATTGGGAAGGACAGTGGAAGAACTAAATGCCCACACAGTACATAAAAAAATGTAAAGTATGCATGTGTGTAGTTCCAGGCAGGTGCAAGGCTAATGGCGAGGTGGCCAAGATTCTGAATAATAGCTGTGCGATGTATGAAGAATGTGTGGTAATGTGGTAATGTGTGGACAGTGTAAGTATCCATGCGAAAGACATAACCTACGTGAGAACAATGTGCTCAAAAAGTCATTTTTTTTTTATTCTTCAAGTGTTTTATTGCTATGCCCCCTGTGACAAAGTTTTGCAAAGGAGAAATAATATAAAAAGTGAGGTCTGAAACCTTCTGAAGTTGCTCGTGGTATATATCCACATACTGAGAGTCATGCACAAACCTGCTGAGTCAATGCTAATACTGAAGAGCTATTATCAGCATGTAGGATCTAATTTAGCCATTCATTCATCTTTCGGGATTCAAACCAGTTTGTGAATTTATGCATTACGCTTCCTTATGCTATTTCAAACAACTCACCAACCATCCTTCACATCTCATCTCCTCTGGCTATGCGAGGTCCTCACAAGGCTTGTGGCCAGCATTTGAGGATTCCTCATCCTTTTCTTATACAAAGCATCAAGAGGAATTGTTTTCTGTGTTGTGTAGTACATTTATTTATTATACCATAGCAAGTGGCTGGAAAGCTGCCTGCTGCTGTACTCTACAAAGGGTATGTGAATGTACTTAAATGTTAAGTCATTTAGTTAACTGTCCCCAAAGAAAGAGAGGATATGAACAAGAAGCTGAAATAAAACTTAAACCAGGGTGATTTTGCAAAACTGAAATGAAACCATCTAACTGTAGTTACAGCTCATCCAGGACATCTTACTTTACCTCTCCTAATCACCAAAGATAGTAATTCTACATCCTAAAGAGTTCCCAGAAGCATTCACAACATACAAAAGAAAAACGTGAATATCCGTAAAGACAGAACTCTATAACAACAAATGGTGAAGTAACAACGTACTAATATGATGAAGCCAGATGTTATCTAAGCAGAACCCCTTGAAATGTCTTTGAAGTGTCAAGCTCAACACATAAATGGCATCACCCAAAGTAGAACGAGAAGGACTCTTCACAGAAAAAAAAGAAGTCGCAGTGATGGAAGTCAGAGCAAGAGAATGTTTCAGGAGAGGCGCCAGTATCAAGTAACACTTGGAAACCAGGAAACTTATGGCCAGGGAGGAGTTGACATCTGGACTTGGCAGTAAGGAAGCCGAAGAAGGGAGTTGTTGGAGAAGGCACTAGGAGTCACAGGAGGGGAGGGACAAAGAGTTGTCTGATTAGAGCATGTTGGTGCTGAATGTGAGTAAAGAAACGCAGAAGAGGTACAGGGAGGCTTTGATTATTTTGAAATCCATCAGTTGGCCAATGGAAGACTCCTTAACAAGTATGAGAGTTGATGTTTTCTGACCTTTACTGTTTCTGGCTGGAGAGTATTCGTGTCAGCAAACATAAAAGAGGGCAAAGTGGAACCGGATGTGCCCAAGGCAGTTGGTCTGAGGATGAAGACAGTTGCCTTTCACAGTTCCTGCCTTCTCTGCATCATGCATGGCAAAGTCAGTCGTCAAGTGCAGAAAGAGATGTCAAGGTCAGAAATACTAGCAGCATGGAGAAGTCCTGAAATCTCTACAGAGCATAGGAGGGAGACACAGGGGAGACTTGGAAGAGTGCTTAGTAAGATGGACAGACAGATGACATCATGCTTTAAGGCTTCATAAGTCTCACCATGGAGCGTGTTTTCAGCACAGATGAGATTCAGTTGTTCCTTTAGTCATTTAAAATTCTTAAACAAAAGTTGTTCCATAAAAACTCGTCATATAAATTTTCAGACTCAGTAGCCCTGGTAACAATTTTTTTTTAAATCTCTGCTGAATTGCTCCCAATATGAGCTCGAGTGTTCCAGATTGAAGGAAAAAATGGTTTGTACAAAATTATTTTAAGAAGATAAATGGAAGAAAGGGTCCCCTATATTTACAGAAAACAATCACAATCATTTCCCAGCACCCTTATGGGATGCTAACAAAGAGTCTGTTTCCATTTCAGGCTGTTGTGCCCTCACCAGCCCTGTTTCAATTTGTGTGTTCCCAGCCATCTGCCTCCTGTCTCTCTCCCATTACTACAGAAAGGGGAGAGAAAAATTTTGTTTTAAGAAAAGAAAACATTTCAGAGTAACTCATATTTATAAATCAAATTTGTTGATGTAAACTTAAAATTATTTTATTATCTCTAAAAAAATAATTCAGTTTAAGTAATGCTATTTTAAGGGCTTATTTATTAACTTCCAGGACTACATTTAGAAAAGAAAAACAAACAAACAAACAAACAAAAACATAAAATGACTCTAAGAAGCATTCTGCAAGTCCACATCTCACCCCAAGCTGTATATTGAGAATTTAGCACAAGGGTTTTCTGTTACCCTAGGTTGGCTCAGATGCCTTTGGTCTCTGTTGCTTATGGTTGGCTTTGATTCTCACACAATCATGGACGTCAAAGGCTGAGACACTGTGAAACTGGAATTTGTAGAGTCAGGAAATTTCTTTCTGGAGGCAAAGTGACTTGACGTAGGTTAAAGCAGAGGAGGAAGGGATGTTCTTTGCTTGATCTCTCTGTTTTGCTTTTGCTAGGCCCCATGTCTTGTTTTGGGGCTGGATTAAATATTTTGGGAGGGCTTTGTTGAGACTCCAATGCATAGCATAACAACCTTCTGCATGGGGACCTGCTGGCAGGGAGACCGTGCATGGTCAAGAATGGCATGCAAGAGGTTGTACCGCACAGGCTAGCTAACACAATGACTCCCCCAAGATGATACTGGTAGAAAAGGCAACAGGTTAGCAAACTCTCGTGTGTTTGGAAAGCAAGACCAATGTGATCTGTACATTTAATGGAAGTCTATGAAAATAAATAATATTCAGGGATAACTGGTAAGTTTTTGGAACTAAGACCCAGAAAACAAGGTGGGAAAAGCACTTTCCAAGGGCTGTATGGGTTTGCATTTGCATGTATTCTCTCAAGACTGCTACAAAAAGATGAGCAAATGGAAGGGCTGAGTTTGTAGCTGCATATTTAAGTCTGGTAGCCAGAGTATAGATTTTAGAGTAACAAGGAAATAAACAGTTGTTAATGCCATAGACTAGATGAGTTTTCAGTGAAGTAAATACGACCAGATAGGAGATCTGGGGTATGTGCATTTGTGAACTTGAGCCACTGTGGGCTGACAATAAGGGAATAACAAGGAAACTGATAATGAGAACTAACAGAAATAGACAACGGAAGGAAACAGTTGATCCAGAATAAAAGATGAAGTATCACTCATTGGGGCAGTGGGGCTGAGCATTGAATGATTCTGTGGACAAGCTGTAAGTGTCCTTAAAGAGAAGAGTATTCATGGACATTCCAAGTGCAGATACGACTGGAGCAGCTGTGAGAAACAATGAAAGAGAAAAAATGAATTCGAAGTGATGGGTTCGACAATCCCTTAAGATGTCTCTATAAAGAAAAGATAGTAATAGTTTCAATAATTCAGAGGGTATATTTTCCAGTTACTGTAACAAAACACTCTTACAGAAGCTTTTCAAAGAGAAAAGGTACATTTTGCCCCATGGTTCAAGGGCACAGTCCACCAGAGTGGGGTGCAAGACAGCTGGTATCATTCTATCACGGTCAGTAAGTGGGAAATGATAAATGCTTGTGCTCAGCGTATAGAGAACCCGAATCCAGGGACTGGCAGTGCCCACTTTTACTGAGTGTCTTCCCATATCAATTAACCTAATAAAACCAAAGGCATGTCCTGAGGGTAATATAATTTAGATATCTCTCACACATGTGCTTGGAGTCCAGTCTCCTAAGTGATGCCAAATTCTGTCAAGTTGATAATCAACATTATTAAAAAGAGAAATGTGGAGTCAAGAGAAGATTTTTAAACTACGAGATTTTGAAACATGTTTATATAGTCATAGAAATAATCCTACCAATAAAAAATAAACTTTATGATAACAATCAAACCTAGAGGCATTTTTTTCTTTTTTGATAGCTGGAGTATTTACAGTTAACGTATATGCTTCTTAATCCTTCTAGGAACCCCAAGACAGCACTTTAGAATGATAGACCACATTAAGATTTTATAATTTTTTCTAAAAGCCACATTTCCAGGAATATAAAGGTCATGGGATGCTAATAAGTTATTTGAATAGTACTTGATGATATAATTGATGGGAAAACACAGCTAAAAGACATAAATTTCCTCCAGACATGGTAAGTGTGATAGCAACACTTTTAAGCCCTCATTACGTCCCAAATATTGTCTGAAGGCTTTATGTATATTACTGCATTTTATCCTCATCTCTGCAACCTATGGAGATGGTTACTAATGCTACATTTAGTAGCCCCAGGACACAGAGCACTAGAGGAGCTAACTAGCTGATTTAAGATGTGGGACCAACAACCAGCAGTCTAGGATAACAGTAGCCTACACTGATGTTCACAGAGGACAATACAAAGCAAGCATCAAACAGCTGCTACTCTAGTGGCGGAAAGGGCTTCTTTCACTAATCCGAAAAGAAAAAGAAAAAAGCAAAGAATCCAAATATTCCCTTAATAGCTTATTAATGTTAGCATCTTTGTCTAATTTTCTGGCAAAGAACATAACTCTTTAATTGTACACTTTAATTGAGTTTGAGTGTCAGCATTGGCTTCGCCATGAATTTGAGTAAAATGACTTCTAGGGATGATGAACCCCTTTGTAAAGGGGTAACGGGTTATTTGCCTTTCCAAATTGAACAAAGCAGATTCATGCTATCAATCACTGACAGCTCTTGGCTTATTTGTTTTTATTTTTGCTTTTGTTGTTGTTTTGCTTTTAATGTGATTTCAGGAACTGGATGCTTTCTAAAATATTATGTAGCACTTACTTGCTTTGCCTCATTTTGTGAGGGAATGTATAAACTGTTTTTCACCATCTCTTCATTGACTCTCGCAGTCTCCCTTAAAGAAACAAAAGAAAATAAAAAGTAAAACGACAACTGAAATCATGAAGGAGGCAAAAAGAAGAAAAAGAAAAACTGGAAAGCACACCTATTCTGCCTGAGTTTGCTAAGCACCACAATAACAAGATAAGCTTAATTCCATTTCTGTTCTGTTGCTTTTTCTTCCTCTGAACTTGAACAAGTCCTGAAGTTATGTCATTAAGGGGAAAATCTGCCTCTTAAAAATAACTTAAGAGATCATTTTACATGCGGATGTTTACTGGACTACATCATGAAATTTGTTGAAATTGCTTTCAAAGTGAAGACAAAATAATCCAGATTTATAAGGGTAAGTGGAAGTAAATTTTTAAATGCGAAAGGAAGGGGGAAGCAGAATGTCTCTCAAGCCATCAGCCAATCGACTAAGCGTAAAGAAACTGGGAATTCAGACTTTATGTTTTCAGGAAATAATGTTTACATAAAGCCACATGAATGTCCTCAAGGCATAAAAAAAAAATTTATCCTATTTTTAAAGCGTGCCCCCTAGAGATTTACAACTTGATTTTGTAATGCAGAAAGAAGAATGCGAGCTCTGTTTTTTAAAGTTTATGAAATCATTTCATGTTCATTACCACAAACACCTGACATGTTTATTCACTTATTCATATGACAGCCATTCTCCTAGGTTGAATCTAAAAGCTCAGTTGTGGCCATTGTTTGGGTAAGATGTTGAGAAGCTCAGTCACACTTCATTCCTCTTAGTGCGTGAAAGCAATTCATACCAGATGAGATTGCCCTTCCACCTATTTTTTTTTGCATGTGGTAATCCCCAATGCCCTTTTTCATAAATGTCCTTGCTTGGAATCCGACAATAATGTCATAATAAATTCTTCATCAGATGATGCAACAGCAGAGACTTTACAAGGCAGTTCCTGGACCTCAGCATGTTGTACGCTGGAACCCTCACCAGAAAGCAATGTGGAGTAGGCTTCCTCAGAGAGCAGCACATGGGACGTATCCATGAGAGGATTAATAGCATCCAGCCAACATGGCCTCCATGTTGGGCAACATTTCAAAATGGAGATCTATCAGTAAATGGAATAGTCTCCCAAGGGAACTAATGGGAGTATAATTGCTTTCCTCATTTAAAACTGAGCCAGACAAAGCTTTTCTGGAAAGAGCCATGATGTTATGCCAGGGTGATGGACTGCATGACTCATGAAGGCTCTTCCATCTCTAATTTTGTGACATGAAAAATAAAGAAATACATTAAAATTAATGCATTTTAACACATTACCATCTATCACAACCAAAATAATTCACAGCTGAAAGAAAGGGACAAATAACAATTTTCAAAATCTATTGCTAATCACAAGAAAGCACTGCTCGCTGTGAACGTTCTCTGAAGGGCAGCTACCACCTGACTCACTGCACCCCTGACTAACGTTCGAGGGATTGCTAGTGAGCTAACTCACAGCTGGTGCCCCCTCCAAGACTCAACTTAATAACCTGGCTGCCATTCTTTTAAAGAAAAGAAAAATAATTCCAGCTTTTCACCAGCTCCCTGCCATTGCTGCCGTTACCTTTCTTTGTTATCATAGCAATATTTCACACACAACAAAACTCAGATGCCGTTGGATATAAAATACGTACAGTGGTTCTCTCTGTGTGGTCCAGCAATCTCTTAGACTCCCAACCCACTTTCCTGTGCTCTCCTGAAGCCAAATAATTTTTATGAGTATATGAAAATATTTACACTTTTCACCATCGTTCTGTAAGGGTACGCTACATGGCACGCCTACAGCTGTCAGGGAAGCCTCTCAAGATAATAACCTAGCTGGGGCCTGGTTTGTTTTGTATTGTTGACCAAAGCAACATTTCACACTAAGTTGAATACAGAGACAGATATGAGAATCCAAGTTTTTCTATGTAGCCAAAGATTCAAGGGATATAATATAAATTTAATAATGCTCTGCTCACTGTTTTTAAGGGAAAACGTTTATTTTTCAGTAAAAAGGTGTTTATGTCAACCTATGACGGTTGATTTTTAAATAAATTGATGCTTTATCTCTAATTTACAATTAAACAACAAGTGCCATAAGCTACAAGTACCAACATTTTTCATTTTTTTAACTTTTTAATTATGCTTTAAGGTTTATAAACTATTAGTTAGCCAATATAAATTTAGTCATTCTTAAAATTACACACTTTTATGCCATATTATCCAGACTGAGAAGTTTGTATTTATGTATTTATGTGTATATGTGTGTGTGTGTATATGTGTGTGTTTGTAACAATAACAAGAAAAAAAGGTTTTTACCAATTTGAAAGGAAGTGGGGCCATTGTAGAAGTTGTATAGAGTGGACATGGGAGAGATTGGGGGGAGAAAGGAAAGAAAGTGATGTCATTATATTTTGATAAAAAAAATTTGGTAAATAAAATATATATAATAATTCTAAAACCAAAACTTTAAGATCATTGTCCTTGAATTTTTATCTTAATTTCTAGACTGATTCTGTGTCTCCCCGTGAGTATTGTGTTACTACCCTGCTTATCACATCCTAAGATTGCTAAAACTTTCTCTATTCCAACTTTGTTTTAAACTCATCGGAATAAGAATTTTATTCTCCAAATTTACGCAAACTTTTCTTAAAGGAAGTCATGGTTTCCATTTATCCGTGAAGAGCTTCATTCTCACCCAGTTCTCAGTAATCATCTTACTTCTTTTCCCATTTATGCTTCTACTCAATGCATTTTGCTTTGTTTCTTGGCCCGGAGGCTACGTTACTCATTATGGAAAATCTTCTTTTTTATGGCATAGTCTACACAGATACTAGGCTATGTCACCTCTCCACTCTCCATCTCTAGGTTAACCAGTTAAATCCATGATGTGAACAACTACCTGCATGCAGTAACTTGAAGCACGTATGTCTTCAATTATAATGTTTTCCCTGGGCTCAAAATGCTAATGTCTACTACCTGCAGAACATTAAACTCAAATACCTAAAATATCTCACAATTCTGAAACTCCTCAAACAGAAAACTTGATTTGTGCTGCCCATGTAGTTTTGGATGGATGGCCTTCAACTGGAATGCGGTCAAGTGTTCAAGGGCTATCCTGTTAAACAAAGCTGATTCGCCCTTCCCCAAAAGGCATATTACAACAACACTAGACTCATAAAATTTGTGTGCCTCAGTTGCATTGACTGGCCATGTAAAGGGCTTGACCTGTAAACCTTTGTGCAACTATAATCCAGGCTAGTCATACAATGATGACATCAACTAATAAATTTCTCAAAATGTATTCCTGTTCGGCAGTGTATGACTATACATCCTCCAAACACACTCTTCTATTTTTTTTTACCCCAAACAAGTGATCTTGTCACTCCTGTGACATAGACCTCCTCTATGAAACCTTTTCCTTTTCTTCTAACTGTGCAGGCTACCTCAGTTTGCTTGAACCCATTCTACCTACATTCAACACTTCAAATTTGCCGTTTTATTTTCTCTCTGCTGATGACTCAATCCCATAACTTTACATAGGCTCTTTCATGAAACAGTTTATTCATAATCTATTTCCTGAGTCATCTCTCTGGGGATTTTGTCTCTGAACACCTACTCTCCATCCTTTGTATCACCTTATTTGTCTTATTATAATTACAACTACCTAAAAATGAATATTTACTACCCTCCCAAATTCTAACAAGTCAGAGACTTTGATGCTATCACTTCTGTTGTTCCTGGTGGTAGAAATGCAACCCGAGCCTTAGTAGACATGCAAACTGAGAGTATTAGTGGAGATGTTGCTGCTTGTGCTGACCTCCATCAGTACCATCTATTTTCAGCTCAGTGTTTGCTGTGCCTCACTCATCTTTACAGGCTGTGTTCACTGAGTGCAATGTTAGGAATCTAATGTGCATCAGACAAGTGCTTGATGAATGAAAGGAATAATACTCACAGTTAATGCTTCCTCTTTACAAAACTCATTCATAGTAACGACCTAGGTGATAATCAAAATAGCTACACAATAAATAGAATTGCTTTCGTTCCTTTTGACCTGTAAATAATTGCCCTTTATCATATTAGTTGTTATTATATGAAAGAGACATTCTGGAAAATTATTCTTAATAACATTACACCCTATGCTGTTTTCTTCAGAAATAATGTAACAAATTAACCAATCAGCTCTTTGCAAGTAAAAATAGAATAAGCTAGTACAATTCCTAATGTTTTTGTAGTAATTATACCCCATTCTAGAATGACAATGGTGTTTTACAATAATTTACTGTAGCATGAGGATTATTGAATAGTAATCAAAGGAGAGAAGCATTCAAACTGGGAAACTAAAACATACAATGAACTTTGCTAAGTTTATGGTCATAACTTGGAAGGTTCAACTAGCCTGATTGAGAAAATGTGTTAATTATTTCCTAAGTAGTGTGGATTGCTTAAAACCCAGCTGAGCCATGAAGAGTTTCATAATTTTCATTTTTATTATGTCCATGCAGGTTCCCTTTTTACGTGTATGATGAGGAGTGGGGGACGAATTTGAAAAGCAGCGATGACAAATGTGTCTAAGCTCTGTCCTCATCATCTCCCATTAACATTTCGAATTCTCACCCTCAAATAATCTCCAGAGACCAGAGCTTTCTTTTTTTATTAATATTTTTTATTTTTAAATAATTTTATACATTCACTTGTATCCCAGCTGTAGCCCTCTCCCTCTTTCCCTCCCAATCCTCCCCTCCCTACCTCATCTCCTCCCTGCCCCGTTCTGTTCCAAGTCCACTGAGAGGGGGTGTCCTCCTCTCCTTCCATCTGGCCCTAGCTTATCAGGTATCTTCAGGATGGTTGCAATGTCCTTATCTGTGGCCTAGCAAGGCTGTGCCTTCCTCAGGGGGCAAGGAAAGCTCATGAGTTCATGTCAGAAACAATTTCTGTCCCCCTTACTAGGGAACCCACTTGGATACTGAGCTACCATGGGCTATGTCTGAGTAGGGGTTATAGAATATATCCATGCATGGTCCTTGGTTGGATAAACAGTCTCATAGAAGACCCCTGTACTCAGATATATTTGGACCTTGTGGGTCTCCCTGTTCCCTCTAGGATATACTAATTCCTCCTTCCTTCATATGATTCTCTATACTCTGCCAAAGGCTTAGTTATGGGTCTCAGCATCTGCTTTGAAGATAAACAAGAAAGAGGTCCAGGGGTAAGATGATCAATCCTCATCTAGAAAGACAAAGGGGATGGACATTGGAAATAGGACAAAACAAGTAACAGAACAGGAGTCTACCACAGAAGGCACCTGAAAGACTCTACCTAGCAGAGACCAGAGCTTTCTGAGCTGAAACTCGGAACATTGTTTTCCTAGTTTCTGATCATCTGAGATAGTCTGTGTTTTGTTCATTTTTTTTTTTCATGTAAGCTACATGTCTTAGGTATAGCTGTGCCAGTAATGAAATAAGTGGCCTCTGCCTGTAGGGTGTGGAGGGCACTTGGTACCACATCTGTCATGAGAAGTCTAAATGATAGGTTTACCATGTAAAGCATTGAGCCAGCCTTCTTCACAGGTGGACTTCAGGTACGACGTGACTTGGGGACCAAGGGAGCCAATTACCATGCCCAGAAGGTTGCTATATTTTCTGCTTTTTGTGGTGTGTGTGTGTGTGTGTGTGTGTGTGTGTGTGTGTGTGTGCACGCGCGCGCTATGAGTTCCCGAAAACTCAGATTTGGTTCCGATGTATTCATTTTTTGGGAAATGTAAATAAGATTAAATCTCTTGGGTCTGGCTTCATGCGGAGTGGACAGAGTCCTGGCTTGAGTTTCCTGCAGCGTTTGTCCTTTGACTAAGGAGCTCAGAAGCATTTGGTGCACTTAAATAAAATCAACAAGTAAATAATTTGAATTCATCAGCCTATTGTTGAGCTTCTTTAGTAAGAAGCCAGTGGCTTTTAAAGTAAGAGCATTAGTGCTCACATTTAAGTCTTCAATGGTCTGCTTCTGCATGGCCTCAAAAATGGGATTTAAGATTATGTATTGCACCTTTCCTTGTTCTAAGAATGTCAAGACAGAGTTACAGAAATGAAATATTATTCACAGTATGATACCCATTATATTTAAATGAAATATTTTTAAATATTTTTAAATTTGTAAATGAGCCACAAATTTTTATCTTTAAAAGAATATTTGGAAGGTAGTTATAATTAGTGAGGTTTGTATACAAAAATACCAAGCGGAATCAAGAAAATGGGAGTCTTGAGCATCAGAGCCATGCCTTTCCTCCACCCTCAAAACTCTATTCAAAGCTTGTTTCTCTCAGCCTCTGAAATTTCATTCAATCCTGGAGCCTGGTTCTGACTACAAGTCAGGAAATGGAGCATATGCAACCTCTAGAGAGGAGGTTAGAAAACAATAACAAAGAAGAAAAAGCATGAAAGCTTTTTCGTTAATCTGATACTTTACAGAATTTGTTTGGAAGAAGGGTTGAATTATGTTTTTTGTTGGTTTTGTTTTTAAATTGCCTGTTCCCAAATGGGTGGTGAGGCTTGAGTTGAGCTGAGGACAGGCTGGCAGTCAGCCTGCAAGCTTTTCCTTCTATACCCAAGAAGAATCAGAGGGTTTGGAATTCTTCAGATCTTCAGCTTGGAGACCTTGCGTGGAGCCCAGGCGCCTATCATTCCGTTGGTGGTTATTAATTAAATTCTTTACAGTGACCTCAACTGGTCATACTGTTTGACAGAGAAGGAAACAGCACCCCAAGAGATAAGTAGGGAGTATGGGAGTGCTGTCTGAAAAATCTAGCTAGAAACTAGCTAGATTAAAAAGTAGCTAGAATCTAGCTACTTTTGGGTAGCTTTCAGTCTACCCAAAGTGAGGGGCCACGATGGAGAGTGAAAGGATAAAATTATTCCACTGAAATTAACAAACCACAGCTAAGTAAATTAACTCTTTTCAAATGGTTAAAAATCCACAGTTAGTAAACAAAAGATCTCAAGGTTTGATTTCTATCTGTTTTAGACAGAAGCATGCATAAAATACCAGTTATAAACCTTGGTTTCATTAATTAATTTTAATTAACATGCAAGTGTATGTATTCATTGTGTACATGTTTTGAAGTACAGTGTGATAATTAAACCTTGTTAATTAACAACTGTTTTAATATCAGTTCTAATTCTTCTATAGTTGGGCAACTTGGCTCTTTAACTGACCCAGTTTGTCCAAATCCCTTCTTACTTACATTGGAGCAATTATTAATAGCACCTTTTTTTGTACTCTCAAACGAGTAAAATTTCGAGTGACAAAACATATCGTCATTCTTTATATATCCAATGCTTGCAATACTTCATGCCATTTTTTTGTTCTGTAATATGATAATTACAGAGTTACTGAGACACCTAGCAAGATTATTGTATAAAAAAATGTTCCTAAAGGGCCAGCTACAGTGAAGACTCCAACAGCACTTAAGCAATTAACAATAGTTAAGTCTAAACCTCCCAAAATTAACTGTCTGTGTCTGCCAGAACTAGTGAGTTTTGTCTTAGATTACGTAAACCCAAGTCTGATAGCCATCCCTGAGGAAGACATTGCTGCCTTGCACTCCTGTTTTCAGGTTGTGTTAACCAAAGTAGTAGTTTTAAGCATGCAGCTTAAAATGCATTCAAAACTCATAGTACCTTCAGAGAACAGCCACTAAGATGGAAACAAAGATATAGGTACTATTGAAGAAAGAACCAATCAGAGGTGCCTTCCCCCACAAAAGGAAGGCCCTCAAATATTTAACAACCTATCCCATGAGGAAGAAAATTAAGTCATTATGTGGATGATTATTAAGGTCATGATAACTTTACTTTGGAAGGAATTCTTTAACAAAAATCTTCCAAAACTAGAATGAGAAAAACCTTGTAATCAACACTGATATTTAATGCTTAAGATATCAGCTAGTGAGAGGCATATTATATCTTATTAGGGAAATGTGGTATGGTAATATGTCATACAGAAGCAAGGAGTGAAGAGCTCTAAATTTACAAAGCCCCTATAATAACAAACTCCTGCAATGGTGGGAAGCTGATTGAGGAAACTCTGCTGCTATGGCCTTAATTATCATTACTATGTTAGTAGCTGGAAAAGCTTTTGTATTGCTCACATGATCCTTTCTCTACAGTAAATACTAGTATGTAATTATTGTTCACATTCTATCAGCTATCAGTACCTTACAAGCACTTTAGAAGTGTAAATTCCTGAGTTAGCTGTATCCTAGAGATACATCATCAAACTCTCTGAGGTAGGTTCCCAAGAAACCAGAGGTTAAAATTCTGGAATGGCCTGAAGCCTGACTCTTTCTCTGTCTGTCAACATGTACCTGAGAACCTAACAGAGCATCTCAACTCTTTCCTATTCTTGAAAGCTATAAACAAATAACTTTGCATCAAACACTGTTAATAATATTTTATGTTTAAAATTATATTTGATCCTAAGATGCACATGACAAAAATTTAACCAAGATGGACAAATCACTGGTTGAAAGCTAACTCAAATCACAAAAAGACAAAGCTGTATTAAAATGGTTTTGAGAGTTTGCTATTATCAAGATATTGTGAGTTATTTATCTTTCACTTAGCTCCAAGCTGGTTCCCTTTCTCTGACTAGCTCTTGGTACGTACCCTCAGGATGGAAAGTATTGATATTTCTTTTTAACTAAGAGTTTAGCGCAGTCCAGAGGAAGATTGTAATTGACTTGGTTTGAGTCACATGTCACCCCTGGAAACAGAAGGCATGGAATACCTTGTGTCACATTCTGGATATACAGACTAGAAGAATTATCAACAAAGAATAACAGGGCTACCACACCCTTAACATAAAGAGTAAGAAACCTAGCTAACTTTACACTCTAACAAGATAACCCTAACAGTTATTGACCATAGCATTGGGTAATACTCCTCTTGCATAATCTCTATAAGAAATGGCCATAAAGTATTAGGAAAAGCCACACTTTGGGGTGTAATACAGGTGGTTTCTATGGGCTTGTATCATAAAAAGTAGTCTTATGTGTAGGTTATCACAAGCTCATGATACTTATGTCGCCACAACTTGGAAAGTCCCTGACAGTAGCTTCTCTGAATGCTTCTTCAAATGGGTCATTAGTGCACTTGACTTGATAATATAGATTTAAATGTTCCTTCCATAAAAGACAACAATGAAAATCTATATATAGTGCAAATATCAAAGTACAATTTACACATTAGTTTAGTGAGTAGGACTTTCTCTAACTTCCAGGGTTTGGGATCTAACTTCCTGGCCTAAAGTCAACAAGAATCTGAGTACATAGCTCTTTATTATAAAATCCTCAAAAACTAAGGTCAAATTTAACTCAAATGAAATTATCACTTCTTAGAAATTCAGTAGATTTTTACCTAATTCACTCTCTTGATTTCACATACCTGATTAATTCCCTTTCAGTTCCTTTCCTGGTTCCCCCTTGCCTGATATCTTTTTATAAATTCCTTTGATTGGTTCATTAAGTTAACAGCTAGTTTTTGCCCTGAACATCCAACTCTTAGGAGAAACCTCGCTAGCTTCTCCCTCAACAACTTAATTGGAGGCCAGGGAATTCTGAATACTCTCATTTCAAGGACCTTTAAAAACTCAGAAGAAAAGATGTTCTAATAGTCTTAACTACCTACTGTCAGAGAGAAGTGATTTCTCTGTCCTCTAAAGAAAATATGTATCGCAACAGCCATTCACTCACTCCAAAGCAGACTGGTCTGTCACTCACAGACTTGGTTAAAGTATGGGATTTTTATTTAGTAAAGGACTAGAGGAGTGAAGACAAAGGAGGTAGAGAGGAACATTTTCAAATGCACTTAATATATAAGTAATAAATTGTAATAGTAATACATGTGAAGTAATAAATGTGTTTCCAGACAAATGTTCAACATGAAATACCTGGCAGTAGGAATGAATGACTAGGGTGTGTGTGTGTGTGTGTGTGTGTGTGTGTGTGTGTGTGTGTGTGTGTGTTTCTATGCTTTATTAATCAGAAAATCTTTCATTAGAATTCCATGGAATACTTTACCATAATCACCTCACTAGAAAGTAATAATTTATCTCCTATACAACTTAACAAATGCTGTGCAGGCCTCTGAGATCTCCTGATGTATTTGCCATACAATTACTCTTCCTAGATAATTGGTCCTATTGCACTGTCTTGGAGTCCCCAGGGGGAATAGTTTCCTGTGTATGTGGAATGTTAATACTAATATCTTTTCCCTGCTGCCACCTGCAGTTCCCAAGAGATGTGGCTTCCAAAGAGAATTCTTTAATGCAGGTGGTGATTTTTTCTTTAATTTATTTAAAAAGAGTTGAATTCAAGGAAAGGGAACTTTTTTTTTCATCGATCCATTTCCTGTATTTAATTATTTGACACAGTTGACTCATGGCTGTGTAATTATCTCTTGGAGTGTTTAACATTAATGTAAAATGGTACTGTATTTCCAAGCCAAATGGAATTTTTATGAGGCCATACAACCCTTCTTGGCTTTCCTTTTTGTTTAATGGCTGTGCTGTAGCAAACAGCAATGTGCAAAGCGAACAGTTAAACTGTTCTCTTAATTATTGCATCTGGTTTACCATATCCTGCCCATCTAGTATGCTTTAATTGAAGGGCAGAAATGATCTCTGGTTGGTCATTGATGGCTTTAAATTGGCACATAATGATAATAGTGAGTTCTGAAGGGAGTTCTCCATAAATCTCAGCATATGTCTTTATGTTGAACAATTAAACCACATCTGGAAAGAGAAAGCAAACCAATGCATTACTCAGTAGATCCTTTGAGAACACAAATTCATTGGGCTGAACACTTGTTACCAAAAAGGAGGAGGGTGGAAGGAGGAGTGGGAGGAAGAAAAAGGACAGACGGAGGGAAATGAATGAATAAGAGAATCATGAATTCAGGAGTTTTAGAGACTTTCTTTTTTAAAAAGGAACAGGTGTTGGAAGAAAAATTCCCACAAAGCAATAAATAGTTTTATATCTGCAAGGGCATTTAGTAATAATGAGGAGATTTCATGCATCTTATGAAAGGCACCAGGGGGAATTAGTAACTGAAGAAATATATAAAGATCTTATTTCAAGAAAGAATATTATTATTAGAATTTGCCAAGTCGCTTGTATGAGGTAGCTGAACAAGGATCCAGTTAGCATTTTAAAAAGAATCTAGATGTGTGTGGAAAGGGTTAACTTGCCCTTGCTTTTCACATAGCCTGAAGCAAATCAGATGAAAAGTGACACTTGGGCACAAATATCCAGGTGAGTGCTAAGGAAAACTTTTATTCTTTCTTAGATGTGATGTAGGTTCAGACCCCAATCTCCTTGGAAGACCATGGCTAACATTGTCTCCCTCACTGCCTTAAGGCCCTTGCCTTGAATCCTTCTAGCACACTCTACAGGGATTCCAAAAGAGAAGTTCTCTCAAACAGGCTCTAATCAAATGATTTCCCACTGAAAAACCATCAGTGGTTTGCCATCTTTTCACCTTTAAAATAAAAACTAAATTAACATTTCTGACAGTCAAACTTTCCACGATGTTTATATATCTGTGTGTGTGTGTGCGTGTGTGTGTGTTGTATATGAACATGACAATGTAAGTGTTGTATGTAAGCATGTGTAAGTTCAGGTGGTAATGCTGATGCATGCCTATATGGAGGCCAGTGGTCCATGGTGACTGTCCCACTCTATTCTTTCTACCCTGTTTTGAGACAGGAAATCACACTGAACCTGCCAGCCGCTGGGATCTACCTGTAACTGCCTCTCCCCAACCCTGAGCACTGAGAATAAGAGCGCCACACTACTAGAGAGCTCAATATTTAACAGGGGTGCTAGGTATCTCAACTCAGGTCTTTAGACATGCACAGCAATCACATCATCTCCTAGGTCTTCTTCCCAGCCCCAGAGTGTGCTTTTGTTCTAGGTAAGCAGGTTCATTTTCCTCCTAGATCTTCCCTTGGGATCTTTCTGCTGTCTGACTTCACCTTATGGTCTAAATATCTTTAGAAGTGTTGATTGTTTTGTGATATTTCCTTTATCTGAAAGGCTTCGCTGATACATCTCCCAATTGTGATAATCTCAACTCAGTAGCCAAAATCTTTCTAACCACCCCAGTATAAAGTGACTCTTCCCACTTTGAGGACCTCTGAACACCTATGTTTGTACTGTACATTTAATAGTTTTGATTTATTTCCACTAAAAAATGTTTAGTGTGCAAATAGTTTAATCACTCAACTACCTATGCAGTCCATGAAAAAAGTTTATCTGGCATACAGGTAGTCCCTTTATCCAACGAATCCATATTTTTATATAATACGGATAACTTTGAAAGTAACTGGAAATTCCACAAAGTATGTACATACTCTTGAAATTAAAAGCCAATGCTTACATGAATAACAAATTTTAGATGTAGATTATATTAGTTTGCTAAAGAAGCTATAACAAAATACCATACACTGGGTGATTTAAACAGCAGAAAATAGTTTATTTACCTATATAGAATCCAAGAGTTCAATGTCAAGTAGTCTGATAGGTCTTTTGTCTCCTGTTTCTGGCCTAGCTACTTCTTCACTCTGTTCTCATATTATGTTTGCACTGCAGCATCCCTCTGTGGTCCCATATCTTCCTTTCATACAAGGGCACCAGCCACATTGCATTAGAGTCTACCTCAACGACCACACTCCTAGCAAGACCTTTAAAGGCCATATGTTTAAATATAGCCAACTGAGAAATTGTGGGTCACATCCTCAATTGAGCGGAAAGACATGTCAATGGTGAGAGATTCAATAGAGGCAAACAATGCACCCCTCAATTTGAACTTAACATTACCCCAAGCATCTGTTCTATAGAACTCTTTCCTAAAGTTTCATATAGTCACACTTATTGAAAATCTTCATTACAGGGGCTGGAGGGATGACTTAGTGGTCAGGGGTGCTTGCTACTCTTGTAGAGGACTAAAATTTGATGCCCAGCATCTTCACCTAATGGATCACAACCACCTCCTTCCTCCACCAGATGGTCTGCACTTCTTCCAGCCTCTCTGAATGTGTACCTACAACAACAACAACAACAACACACACAGAGACAGAGAGAGAGAGAAAGTAAATGTTAAAAAGAAGTTACAGACAAATGAAGTTCAACTGATCATAGCACAAAATTAAATCTTAAGTTTTGATTTCTAGATTAGACACGTTAGGGTTGTCAGTAACTTCTGCTTATTTTTGCTGGATTTGTGTCCTTGCTTACTTATACCACCACTTCCTTCAACAGTCCTAAAAAAAGAATGCAACAAAATAATAAATGTGCAGTGAAATCTTTTGTAGCTAGCAGTAGCCCATGCTTTCTCAAAAAAAAAAAAAAAATAAGAGTAGAATTTTTAACATGTAGTTTGACAAGAAACAAAAACGATGCTGGAATGTCAAATTTGGATCACCCTAGAAGTTGAAATGATGCCAATAGAGCCTGGTTACTCTCTTCCCGCCAATGTCTGTCCCTATGAGTCAACTCTTCTCTTCCATCTCTCATTTCTCATATGGAGCAGAGGCTCTGGCGTCTTTGCAATGTTGCTCCAATCCAAGTGAGAGAAGAACTCAGCACTGCTCCTTGTGATAGCAATCCCGTAAATTGAGATGTTTTTGTATCAGAACAACTTAGAATATATCCTCATTTCTCAAGGAAAGTGCTAAGTGCTGACTCCTGATTGTGGGCACAAAGTTCTCCCTGAAGAAAATGGAGAGACTGAGGAATAGGGAAGAAGGAGAAAAAAAATATACAGGTGTGTTACCACAAAATATAACAGTTGTAATTGTTGATTTTTATCAAAAAAGAAAAAATAGGCACAGCAGCCAAAACCTAGTAGTAGTAATAATAATAATAATAATAGTAAAAATCTCCAAAACAAAACAGTTTTGTCTTGTTTTATTAACAAAAGAAGAACTAGAGGCAGGGCAGCCAAAACTTATTAAATCCTTTGAGGAACATATAAACCCAGTTCTACAACCTTCTTAATAATAACAGTAAGGCAGTAACACAACAGCCATGACTCAGATAACCAACAAGGCAAAGAACAAGTTAGGCAAAACCCATTCCTTATCTGAAATGTCACTGCACAGCCCTGCTCCTGGTTTGTCCTTCACTTATTTGGAGAAAAACATTACTCAACTTTCATGTGCCCCACTTTCCTGAAGAGCTTTCTAAAAGTTTGAGTCAGGATTAGGACTGGAATTCAAGTTATTGAGGATGCCTAATAAAAGCAAAAGGCAATTTGAAAATGTAAAGCCACACTCAAACTCTTATTAATAATCGTGTCTCTGCTGAGCACATGTAGAGACAGATAATTAGATCCACATAAAGAGTGATCTCTAATTGGATCCAGATGTGAAGGAGTCCACAGACATCCACTAAAGGGAAACTGGACAGAATAATGAAGAACCAAATGGAATCGCCATGCAGAAGCTTCTGAAGAACGATGGGCAGAATGACGCTAAAGCCTTTCAGGCAGCTCTTAGTCACACACTCGAAGAAATTTATCGTTGCTCTGAGCATTGCTACAAAGCAGCCTTGTCAAAAGCCAATGGTGGTCCCTGAAGAAAGAATACAGTGTGGGATTAGGATTCTTCAGGAAGGGCATTTCTAAAGATTTCAGCTGTTGTAGAGATACATTCCTTTTATTCATTAGCTGTGCTTAGCATGACTCCCATGACACTGGAACCCAATAAGTTTCATCAGTTATTTTAAAAATCTCCACCTCATGCCTGTGCTAATGGGAAAAAAATAGGTAAACACTGCTAAAAGTCAACCTTGTCTCTAATTAATGGTGAAGGTATAACTAGGTATTTGTGTGTCCCCAAAGGCCCCACTCTTGAGTAATCATAACCAGGTCTTGGTATGAGACAACAATTAGATCAAGACTACATATGGCACAGAACCAATACTGGAAATAAAGACAGATTTCTGAGAAGATGGCTGACTGGGAGTATCAGACATAGTTGTCTCCCACAAAATGCAAAGGATAAGTAACTTCTGCCCAGCTAGAATACATGAGAATAAAGTGCTCATACACGGTGATGATGCTGGACAGCCGGTTTTAGAAGTACTTCACACCAGCCGCCTTTTTGTGCCAGTTGAAGATCAACCTGAAGCTGAAAGAGTCAACAGGAGACCCCCGGCAACCCTCATTCCTGGCAGGAACACCAGAAGTTGTTGTTTCTGGCAAATATTATGCAGTCCTGGAAGGCCTAGAGGCAACTTTGGAAAGCTTCCAAGGACTATTCACCGATGCATTGCTGCAAAGCGGGCTCAATCCACAGTGTGTCATGTCATTCCTTACTCTGGGTGATGCCCCATTAATACCATCTAACCCTGAAACCTTCTGAATAATGGTAAGTGTTCTATTTGGGGGTCATGCTCACTGCACCAAAGCTACCTGTGCTCCTGAAGCACTCGCACTCCTACATGACCTATGAGAAAATAGGCCCTCCAGAATGATAGCCAGATAGTCCATAACCCAGCCTGCTGGCAAGCCCATCCCTTAAGATAGCTCAGATACTAACATGATAGAGACAATGTGTCCTCTAAATGCACAAACACCAATTTTTGTCACACAAGAACCATGAAAATACCAGGCAAAGTGATACCTCCAAATAACAAAATAATTATGTAGCTACCAACCACAAAAAGGAACTTGATGAAAAATATTAAAAATGTTTCAAAAGAATGATTCTCGATAAACTTAAGAATATACAAGACAGAGGCTTTCAGAGGCCCTCTGTGGTAGGTTCCTAGGTTGTTTCCTGTTTTCTTCTTCTTCTGATGTCCATCCTCTTTGCCTTTCCGGATGGGGATTGGACATTTTAGTTAGGGTCCTCTCTCTTGCTTAGTTTCTTTAGATGCACAGGTTTTAGTGGGTTTGTCCTATGTTGTATGTCTATATGAGTGAGTATATACCATGTGTGTCTTTTTGCTTCTGGGACAACTCACTCAGGATGATCCTTTCCAGATCCCACCATTTACCTGCGAATTTCATGATTTCCTTATTTTTCATTGCTGAGTAATATTCCATTGTGTAGATGTACCACAATTTCTGCATCCATTCTTCAGTTGAGGGGCATCTGGGTTGTTTCCAGCTTCTGGCTATTACAAATAAAGCTGCTACAAAAACATGGTTGAGCAAATGTCCTTTTTGTGTACTTGAGCCTCTTTTGGATATAAGCCCAGTAGTGGTATGGCTGGATCTTGAGGAAGCGCTATTCCTAGTTGTCTGAGAAAGCGCCAGATTGATTTCCAGAGTGGTTGTACAAGTTTACATTCCCACCAGCAGTGGAGAAGGGTTCCCCTTTCTCCACAACCTCTCCAGCATGTGTTGTCACTTGAGTTTTTGATCTTGGCCGTTCTCATGGGTGTAAGGTGAAATCTCAGGGTTGTTTTGATTTGCATTTCCATAATGTCCTTTAGACTATCAAAGCAGATGCTGAGCCTGGTGGGCAACTGTTGGGCAGAGTGAACGGAATTTTAGGTAAGAACTGGGAAATAGTAAGGGCTGGAGAGGACAGGGTCTCCACAAGGAGAGCAACAGAACAAGAAAATTTGAACACAGGGAACTTCCCAGAGACTCATACTCCAACCAAGGACTATTCATGGAGATAACCCAGAACCCCTGCACAGATGTAGCCCAGGGCAGTTCAGAGTCCAATTGGGTTACATAGTAATGTGAAGAGGGACTGCCTCTGACATAATCTGATTGGCCTGCTCCTTGATCACCTCCCTCTGGGGGGGAGCAGCCTTACCAGGCCATAGTAGAGGACAATGCAGCCACTTTTGATGTGAACTGACAGACTAAGCTCAGAAAGGAGAGGAGAACCTCCCCTATTAGTGGACTTGGGGAGTGGCATGCAAGCAGAGGGATGAGGGAGGGTGGGATTGGGAGGGGAGGAGGGAGGGGCTTATGGGGGGATGCAGAATGAATAAAGTGTAATTGATGAAAAATTAAAAAAAAAGAAAATGAAAAAACGAATGTAAACCATTCAAAAAAAAAAAAAAAAGAATATACAAGACAACACAGATAAGTAATTCAACGACTCTGAAAAATAACTAATGTGATTTTAGGGTCAATGCCCTCTCATTGAATTATTGGCCCTTGTTTTGCCCTTTCTGAGGCAGAACATCAGTTTCTAGAATGGAAAGTCATTGTCATCACAGATATCCATCTGGATACTTACCCAGATCTTCACAACCACCAAAAGCTACAACAACCCAGAGCACACAGAGACCCCGAAAACCTCCAGCAGCTGACCACTATATGTCCTATATACCTATATGACTGGTAGTGACAAATCAGTCAGGACAAAATTAAGAGAAAACTGGCTCTTCTGAACAGGAGTCCGGACTGTACAAGTCTTTGCTAATATAAATTTGACAATTAAATACTTCTACCATAGATATGCCTCTCAATCAACACTCCCAACCCACAAAACAATGTTTCTACAGCCGTTCCTCTCCAGAACGGTTCTCACTCTGAGATCAGCTGTTGTCCAACATGTTCTTTCACTTTCTAAAGGAAAGTGTCCTCTTGCTTGCTGGAAGAAGACGGAAGGGGAGAAGGAGAAGGAGGAGAAAGAGGAGGAAAAGGAGGAGAAGGAGGAGGTAATAAAAGAAAAGAAAAAAGAGAGAAAATAGAAAAATAACTGATGGTGTGAGTGAGAACACCAGGAAAGAAATACAGAGATCGCAAGGCTGGAGTGATGGCTCAGCAAGAAGGCAAGAAGACCTGGGTATGAGTACACAAAAGTAAACTTTCAATTCCAGTCCCAGGGTTTGCAATACCCTTCTTGCCCTCTAAGGGCAAGGCATGCAAATGGTGTCTAGATATATATGCAGGCAAAACACCCATCTACAAAAACAAAACAAACGAACAAACAAAAGAAAAAGCATAAAATCATCATTAAAATTTTAAAAAATTAACAGAAATAAAGATTTTTTAAAAACCAAAAAATAAACATTAGAAATGAGCTACCACCTAAAATCAAGTGAAAATCAGAGGTGGGAGAGAAACTTAACTTGAAGAGGATATTTTGAAATAATTCAAGAAAGAGAAAAGAAAATTGTGAAAAATATAGCCTATGGAATCCATAAAATAAGATCCTAGTAATAAAAAAATGAAACAATAATTGAATAATATTGCAGCATATTAGGGAAAATATATACAACCTGATCTACATAACTCCAAGGATTTCCAAATAGATTTGAATAGAAAAGTTTACATTTAAAGTATACTCTAAATAAATATTCAAAAGTCAAAGGCAGTGAGTGAATACTAAAAGAAAGAAGACTAAGAATGGCTATATATAACTGCTATTAAATTAACAGCATATTTCTAAGCTAAAACCATAAGGTCCAGGAGAGAATGGGAAACATCTTGATCAGCAAACATATCCCCAGAAATTAGGTATGAATAAAATCTTTGAAGATAAATTAAAACTGAGTTTATCAGCATTATACTAGACAAAAGATGTTAATAGAGTCTTTCACAGAGAAGCAAAAGGGAGAGGACTGCCACGAGAAAACTTGAAAAGTTGACACTAGTAGATCATCTACACTAAAGAAAAAAAAGTCCTCCATACAAAAGAATTAAAAGATTAAACCATGGATATAAACATCAAAAATAAAAACAAAACGAAGAATATTTGTAATGATTAGAAAACCAAAATGGCAGCAGCAGTGAGTTGAATGTAATAATTTAAATCCCTCCAAAAGAAATATATACCAGGTAAATGAATTTAAAAAGGAAACACACACACACACACACACACACACACACACACAGCATGCTGCCTACAAGACACTCATTTTCTCAAAACACCCACACACAGACAAAAGGGAACTGATGAAAAAAAAATTACATAGTACAAAGAGAAACCAAATATAAGCAAACTAACAATACTTATATTAAACAAAATATACTTTAAGCCAAAATTGTAAAGCAAAAATGCAGGGATGATCAGCATGTATGATTAAGTAATCAATTTAATAAAAGAAAATAAAATTTAAAATGTGTGCACACAGACAATACATCTAACTATATAAAGCAACCATTATTAGAGATAAAATGAGAGATAGAGGCCAATAAAACAATACATGAAGGCTGCAAAATCTCTCTTGTTAAAGATCAAGACAAATAGTCAATAAAACTTAATTAAATTATACAATAAATCAAATGAGCCTACTACATATTTATAAAATATTTTATCTAAAAAGCTGCATATACTAGTGTACAAAACAAGCCTCAACAAATTTAAAAACAGCAAAATCTCAGCATGTGTTTTCTTTGAACATGAGGAATAAAACTAAAAATCAATAAGACCTTATATAGTACACAGATGTACAACAGTTCTTCCACAGGGGACCAGTTCTAGAAACTGAGACTGAGGGGGCATCTCATACTCTCATTATAGCGGCATTTTTGCTAAGAAGATACATAATGACCAAGAAGTATATGGGAGAAATAATTTCAACCTCACCAATTTCAGGAAAATGCTAAATTACAGTGTAAACATATATCATACAAAAACGTTGATGAGGGTTTAGAAAAAAAATGTGAAATTTGTAAGTAGTGTGAATAGAAATGTGAAGTAGTCTCCTAGGAAAAACAGCATCATAATGCCTCTAAAAGAACAAAGCCAGAGGTATCAAGTGATAGAACTATCAATCTACTCATCAAAGAGAGAAGTTGTATGCTCTTGGTTATTGAAGCACCATTTACAGTGGTCAGTGCATGTAATCAACGGAGTTATTGTCAACAGATGAATAGGTTTAAGTGTGTGTGTGTGTGTGTGTGTGTGTGTGTGTGTGTGTGTGGTGTACAAAGGGCCAATAAAATAAGCACCCTTGGTGAGATCAAAGAGAACTCGGATGTTATAGATACTCAGGCAACCAAGAATAATCACGAGATAGAGAAAAAAGGAAAATATCTGATCCAACAGCTAAGGTCTGTGATAAATGAAGTAAACAAAAGCAATGAGTTGAAGAGATGAAAGCAATGAGTTAGCAGAGTGGGTGAATAATTGCATGTCAAGTAACTCGGTGGACTGTTGTGGGGAGGAGGGTAGAGAAATCGCGGTGGCAGTAGAACCCAGAGGAAGAGCAGCCTCCCTTCCCAGGATAGGCATGTCAGCATTCCATCTGTGACAATGTCGACAGTGCTTTCCTCTTCATTTTTCAAAATCATACCAGTCTATGAATATACTTAGGTTGTTTACTCATTCACCAATTGAGGGTCATTTCTACCTCATGTAATTATAATAAGGTCCCTGTAATTCTTCTCATGAAAGTTTTTTTTGTCTGAACTTAATTTTTTATTTCTCTTGAATAAATAAATATCACTGATTTGTCTTCATATTTCATATTCTTGCATCATATCCCATATCATAGTTGCATGTAGAAAAATACTGAGCTGTCTTTCTTCAAGGCTGTTACTATTCTGCTCTCCTCAGCAGTGCGTGAGAGTTTCAGCTGCTTATACCTGTCTTCACAACTTCTAAGTTAGTATGCTCTGGTGTGAACCTCCTTGGATTTAAATTCCACTAGAACAGGCTTATGTGTTAATGGCAGTGAATGAAATGTCACTGTATGGTGCCTATTGCTAATACTGGCCTTCAGGAAATACTGATTACAGGAATGGCAGAATCCAATCTGCCTTTCAGTGCTTCTTGGATAAATTAACCTGCAACAAAGTTGGGGAAAACAAAATATTAGTGACCAAAGGGGGTATCTAAACTAGGAGGATCCTTTGTTACAAGATACAGTCGCATACAAGAACAGACCCTTGAGCCAGGAGAATGGGTGTTCACTGTAACCTAACTAGAACAAACCAGTCAGCGCTGGAGACTAGAAGGGTCTCTCAGAATGCTAATCAGCCTCAACAATGAGGTGCATGTAGCAGCCAAACTTGCTTTAGCAACATCTCCCTAAATCAGTCAAATTCCACGTCTCCCTCATCCTTTTCTCTTTTCTCCTCTCTCCACTTCCTTCTCTACTTCCTTCCTTCTAAGAATCCATGCAAATATTTATTTAACCATCCTGGAGTACCAACATGGTCCTGTAAGTCTTTTGTACAGAGCTATAGCACGCAGCCTTCACAATACACAAAACATGGATTGTTATGGTTGTTGCTATTATTTTCATTGTACAGATACATAATTAAAGCTAATCATAAGAATTTGCAGAAGGGTGGAGCCAGCCTTCGGGGCTGGGCACTGAAGTCTGACCTAACCTACATCAATGTGAACTAGTCTACTTTACACGGCCCCTGCTCAGTGAAATTTCTTTACAGGTCTCCAGTGGTGGCTTTCACCTTAATTCACTTCCAGTTGGCCTGAATCATTGGATATGAGTGCCCAAGAACAGACTACTGTGGGGAACAATTAAATTATATTATTATATGATTCTGGGGAAATTAGTAAGAGGCAGATGTTCTACGTTCTCCTGGATGTGAGGAGCGACACACTTTATTCTTTTAACCTAAGATTTGCATCTATGTTTGAGTGCGAAGTTGCCAAATGAAGGTTAACATCTTAGTTACTAAGTTAAGATGGTAAAAAAAAAAATCTAAGAATAAGTTTCAAATGCAAAAGAAGAAAAAGAAACACAAGCTGTGAGTGCCTGAAAAAATAAAGATGTGTGTGGAAAGATGCAAAAGAGAAAGTCCACTGTCGTCAAAGATGCAATATTTGATATGTATTTAGAGAATAAATGAGTAAATAAAAGGTAACCTTGCGCGGGTTTTCAAGTCTGGCCCCCTGGGAACTCTGGCTTTTCTGGTGCTTAACGTGTATTCTGTCAGAGCGACAGGCGGCGGAGTCTCCGCCATCAGCGCTCCTTTCCAGCTAATCAGCTAGGAAGCACTGATGAATGGTGACTCTCTTCTGGGGCGGATGCTAAAGAAGCAACTGCCAGGTGATGTAGTGCTTGCATGGTCTTTAATTCCACGGAGTTCAACACGGTATTGTTCAGAGACCAGCTAGGCAGTCGTTGAGTTCGGTGGCAGCCAATGAACCCCCACGTGTTTTATGATCACGTGTGAGAAAGTAAAGTCAATTCATTGAGCTTACTAAAACACAAGGCTTGAGAGTGTCTGGGAGGGTCAAATCCTTCACTTACCTCATTTCAAAAGGCTCGGACATTAAATCCAGGAGCCGAAATGAATTCTCTATCAGTACAGGGGCTGTGATGACTGTGAGTCCCTGCTGTGGGACTTGGAGTGAGAGAGATAAAGCTCAGAATACTCTAGAGCCAAACCGGTACCACCCACACAGTCACCTCTTCTAGCGCGGATAGCTAAATTCAGAAGTCCCCCACCACTCCTCTTTGACAAGGGTGTCTATATTCCCTTCTACAAAATTAGTTAGGACAAGCAGGTTAAATAGAAACTGACAATGATATATACCAAGGTCAGAACTGAGGGTGAAACTTGGAGAGAAAAGTGAGCTTTCTAGATGTTTGACATGGAGACCCGCGTTTGAGCATTTATACTGAGATGTCAAATGAAGAGTCTGGTGTGGATTCCAAAGACTTTGGCTTAGACAGAGATAATGCAGAGGGCTGAGTTATGAGTAGCAGTGCAGCTCTCTGTCACTCTGGAGAGGCTTAGCTTCTCCGAATTCAGAACACACCACACCTCAGCAGAGTCCAGGACTTGATGTGCTTCCTGGACCTGTTCAGGAGTCCTCAGCAGCTTCTCTGGTCCCTCATGGCTTCATTCTGAGACTGGCATGCTTTTCTTGTTCTTTTCAGCCACTTCTTATTTCCCTGAACTTTGTGAGACAGATTGATCCTCAGGCTTGCTCCATGTTTGTCTGCAATGTAAGAATTGTCCAGCCCTGACTGCTCCTGAACACACTGTTTTTGTTTGTTTGTTTTGTTTTAAGGTAGGGCCTCGCTCTGTAACCCTGGCTATCCTGAAACTCACGATGTAGGCCAGGCTGTCCTCAAATTCACAGACATCTGCCTGTTTCTGCCTTCCTTGCCTTGTGATTAAAGGTATGGACCACCATGCTCAGCTCTGAGGACATTTTCTAAAGAGTTATTTCTTTGTTTATGTGTGTTTTGTCTGCATATACATCTGCATACCAGAAAAGGGCATGGATCCCATTATAGATGGTTGTGAGCGACGATGTAAGTGGTAGGAATTGAACCCAGAACTCTGGAAGAGTAGTCAGTGCTCCTAACTATGGAGCCATTAGCCCCATGCTGCTGAGAACACTTTCAAGGGCTGTCATACCTCAAGCTGGGGTCATGTTGCCCACAGAATATTACTAAATCTCTTATATCTCTTACTTAATCTCTAACACCTATAACCATCCAACTTCCAATATCAAGTTGCCATACAGTAATATACTGATTATCACATAAACTAATTCACAGAATCTTCCTCAGCTGTGATCACCACATAACAAAATACTACAAAAACCCAGGCTCAGCCTCTGGCTGAGCTCATCTGGGTTGTGCTTATTTTGGTTTTCTCTGCTTTAGCATGAGTTCAAATGTAACCTTCCTGCTTTCCTTTTATATGACCATGTGTCCTAATTCCTCTTGCAACTTTAAGATGTTTTCTCAGGGGAGGGGGGGTAAAAAAGCCAGCCATTGAGTTCATCTCAGAAATAGTCCCTGTTCCCATTACTAGGGTACCCACTTGGATACTGAGCTACCATGGGCTACATCGGAGCAGGAGTTCTAGGTTATATTCATACATGGTCCTTGGTTGGAGAAACAGTCTCATAAAAGATCCCTGTGCCCAGATATATTTGGTCCTTGTGGAGCTCCTGTCCTCTCCTGGTCATACTAACTCCCCCTCTTTCATATGATTCCCTGCACCCTGTCGAAGTTTTGGTTATGAGTCTCAGTATCTGCTTTGGTACACTGCTAGGTAGTGTCTTTCAGAGGCCCTCTATGGTAGGCTCCTGTCTTGTTACTTGTTTTCTCCTACATCCATTGTCCATCCCATTTGTCTTTCTAAGTGAGGATTGATCATCTTACCCCGGGAACTCTTTCTTGTTTATCTTCTTTAGGTTTATAGATTTCAGTATGTTTATCATAGGTCTACAGAGGAGGACTTTGCAGCCAGTCCTGAAGATACCTGATAAACCAGGGTCAGATGAAAGGGGAGGAGGACCTCCCCTATCAGTGGACTGGGAAAGGGGCAGGGAAGAGATGAGGGAGGGAGGATGGGCTTGGAAGGGAATCAGAAAGCTGGATACAGCTGGGATACAAAGTTAATAAACTGTAAGTAATATTAAAAAAAATAACAAAATAAAATTTTTCTCAGCATCAGATGACCCACTTGTACCCAATTACCATTGTGAGTTGGGATTCCCACACATAGGTGGAGAACTACACACAGGCAGGAGGATTATTCAGGGACCATGGCATAGTAAAACAAGTGAGGAAGTGAAGGAAATGGGACTGGCTATGGAGACAGGCAAGCTGAATCACAAGGCATTGATGAGGAGGGGCCTAGTCAGGCAATGCTATTGGACAGCTGAAGCTAGGATGCTACCTCAGAGCCATTACAAACAGGTAAAGGATAAAACCTTTCTGAGCCCACATCTACTAGACAATGGCCCTAAACTATTGGCAACAGACCCAGGAAGGCACACAGCACTTTTAAGTGGTTAGCCATTACAGGATGATCACACACTAGAGGCCCAGCAGCTAAGAGAATGACCTCTTGCTCTTGAAGGGGAACTGTCCCAGTTTCTTCTCTGTTGCTGTGCTAAAACACTAACCAAAAGTAAATGGATGGAATATGGGGTTTGTGTGGCTCAAAGTTGCAGTCTGTCCTTGAAGAAAACCAAGGCAGTAGTAACTCAAAGCAGAAACCACGAAGGAATGCCGCTTATTGGCCAAGCTCAGTTACCGAGGCATCGTACTGATCACAGTGAGCTGGGTCACGCTACATCAATCAGTAATTTTAAAAATGCCCCACAGACATGCCCACAGGCCATTCTGATAGAGGCAATTCCACTGAGCTTCCCTCTTCTCAGGTAGTTCTAGGTCTGTGTGACATTGACAACTATCTTTGGTAGGAATCTAAGTTCACCAAGACCCTCCTCCACAGCATCCACTATTTCTCTGGTGTACTCAGTGTAGTTCCAGCTTTACCACAAATGAATTCAGATCAACGTTTTACCGAAAGCAGGACTCTTCTTCTAAAACAACACCTACTCAAATATTTGTTTGCATCTACATGAACATATACACATGCAAATGTTTGTGAATATCCATGGATGTCAGTTATCATAACCATTGCATGCAGAAACAAAGCCTATGATAGCAAGAAAACCATATGGATTCAAAAATCAATGAGCTATTAGAGTATTATGGCTATTTTATTCTACGTTATTCCAGTCAAGGGGGAAAACTCTGGTGCTCTTAAGACTATAACAGATACATCAAATCCATTACGTACAATTTTGCTATGTAGTTAATATACTTCAATAAAAAAACTTCAGAGATTCCCCAAAGACTACATATTGAACAATTTTGATGCCTGTGAATTAAATTTTCTAACAAAGTTTTTCAATATTGAAAAGTTTTATATTCTTTATAAAATATCTACTTTCTAACTTTTTGAGTTGAAAAAAGAGAGTCATTTTCAAATAATCACTGTGTTAACTTAAAGAGAAACATGATTGGTTAGGAAAGCTTAATTGGATAACAAGTTCCTGGTGATCAAGCCAAAAACCCATTTGAAATTTTTTCTTTTAAATCTGTAAAATGATAATATGAATGATATCAGGACTTATTTTTAAAATGTAACCAGAATATAAAGTAGAATTAATAATAAAAGAAAATAATAATTAATTACTGCTTGCTAGCTCCTCTTTTGACCCCATTATACACATTTTATTCTGAGTTGTCGTAGAACTCAAAGATGTATGGACTGTTGTTCCCTGGACGTGGAGAGGAATAAGCAAAGTAAAACTTGCACAGATTATGTGCCATCCCCAAGGCCACACACAGCCAGAAGCCACCAGATCTCTCCAGCTCCAAAGACCATGAATTAATTCTTTTCTGCATTCCCATAGTAAAATATACTTGAAAGCGGTGTAGAGCTGTGAATCCCGTTTTAAAAGCCACCTTGTTTTCTCCTTCATCTTCACTGACCTTCTTTTTCCTTCGGCCTGTCTCTGTGTTGAAAGCAGGGTTGGAGTAGGTTGCATCTGATCCACCAACTTATTGGAAAAATTCCTCCCAGAAGCCTGGTCCTGGTGTGAGGCAGGGAGTAGAAATCATATTCTCTGATACTGGAAAGGACAGACGTATCTAATTTTCAATTGTGGGCACTGCTTTATGGCAAATTCATTCTCAAAGTCTAATGAGTCAACTCCAGATACAAGATGAACAGTATTTACACTGAGGCATGCCACGTGGTCTGAGTGGAACTTCTTCCTGATTTATTTGTAAGTTAGTGAGTATCCAGTGATAGGATCTTAGTTCTTTTCTGTAAATTCAGACAGGCTCCACTCTATAAATACACTTTGTTTTTCCAGTGACGTAAGTTCAGCCTATTTCCTTTTTAATTACTCTTTTTCACTGTGCCAAAAAAAAAAAATCTATTTCAAAATATATCAGAACTCAGTCCAAAAAAATAAGCTATTCACCTGTAAAAATAGGGTTGAAGGGATTTTGGAGAAATTCAATTGCCTTTTTTTTTTTTTTAAGGCACAAAAAACTTTAATTGCCCACTTTATTTTCCCAAGGTCTCTGGGAACTCCAAAGAGGGGCTAAACAGATTCTGGACTTTATAAAAGAAATTAACTTCCCAGATTAATATATTGTTTGCCAAGTTTCAGTTTAGAGTGAATTTTTACAACCAAGTTATAAAACTCCTGAAAAATACCATGGGGACCTAGAACGGAAAAGCTCAGTGAACCCAAATATATCTGATGATAACCTTAGAGCCAACAACACATGGAGGAAACACTGTCCCACGCGGTAAGGGGACAGAGTCAGTTCATATGCTAAAAGAAATGATCTATATTTTATAGTGTTCATATATTTTGAAAAGCATGCCATAGGGTATTCTGTAAAATTTTATTTGGATCTGTTGGGGAGATGAATGACTCATTGGCTGCTAATGGAATACAGAGCTTTCTACTTCAAGGCCACCAATACAAATCTTCCCTGAGTAGAGGGCAGTATAAAATTGTTACAATGGATCAACTTTTGTTTAATCTTCACTCCCCACCTACCCTGGTAATGCATCCTCTCTGTGCTTTCTGCAGGCTTCCAGTCTGGGAGCTATGAGATCCCATTTATACTTGAAAGATACATACATTTTTAATCAAGTGAAAAAATGAATGTTGCTCATTTATTTTTACCTCAAATCAGTCACTGAACAATTTGTGCAAACTTTAGCAGCGCCATCAAGAATTCAATGTCGAATATCACAATTCATTAGACACTGTTTAATAGGCCCCTTGGTGCTAAAAAGTCAGCTTCAAATACAAGGACACTGTCCATCTAATGAGAAGTGGTGCACAGAACTAAGGAACAAACTGAATACTAACAGGCAGCGAGGAAAAGGAAACACATTTTCCTGGGCACAATGTACGAATTGAGCACTGGCTGAGACCTTTACTTATGGAACTTAGTTCTCACAATGGCTCTGTGGGGTACTGTTTTGCTTACATGTTGATTGATAGAGGAGAAAGAGAAAACTGATGCTCAGCTCCACACAACTAGTAAGAGACAAGGATGAAGCTCCAAAACACACCTGTACTATTCTAGAGTGTTCCTTGGTTTCTGCCCTCAGCCTTTTAGGGAGAAATGGACATAAAATAATTGCAGTACCCGCTAGCCAACAAGTTTTCCAGGTACAGCTATTCTGTCCTTACAAAGCCTTGCCACCCACAGTTTTAAAGCAAGTGATAGAAACAGATAGAAAATCTCATAGACAGAAAAAAGTGATTCTTTTATTTAAAGAAAAGTTCCCACAGCACACAGACTCGGATGCATGATGGAGGAGATCCTCTCATAGCTAGGTGTATATAATGGAAATTTAGCACTTACAGAAAGCATAACTCAAATGGCTGCCAGTTTAGACCACCCAAACAAGTGCATTTTATTTTTTCTAGTTTAAAGCAATCAATGCTTTTCAAAGAGTTTGATTTTTTGTTTTTTTTTAATTCTTTATTAATTACACTTTATTCACTTTGTATCCCCCCTGTGGTTCCTTCACTCATCCCTTCCCAATCCCTCCCTTCCTCTAGCCTCTTCATGCATGCCCCTCCCCAAGTCCACTGATAGGGGAGGTCTTCTTTTCCTTCCTAGTCAATTAGGTCTCATCAAGAGTGGCTGCATTGTCTTCTTCTGTGGCCTGGAAATGCTGCTTCCCCCTCACAGGGAGGTAATTAAAGAGCCTACGAATCAGTTCATGTCAGAGACAGTCCCTGTTCCTGTTACAATGGAACCCACTTGGATACTGAACTGCCATGGGCTACATCTGTGCAGGGGTCTTAGGTTACCTCCATGCATGGTCCTTGGTTGGAGTATCAGTCTCAGGAAAGACTCCCGTGCTCAGATTTTTTGGTTCTGTTGCTCTCCTTGTGGAGTTCCTGTCCTCTCCAGATCTTACTGTTTCCCATGTTTCCCACTTCTTTCCTAGATTCCCTGCACTCTGCCCAAAGGTTGCCCATAAGTCTCAGCATCTACATAGATAGTCTGCAGGGCAGAGCCTTTCAGAGGTCCCCTGTGTCAGGCTCCTGACTTGTTCCCTCTTTTCTCCTTCTTCTTTGCCTTTCTGGATAGGAATTGGGCATTTTAGCAAGAGTCCTCCCTCTTGATTAGTTTCTTTAGGTGTACAGATTTTAGTAGGTTTATCCTATATTATATATCTATAAAAGTGAGTATACTCAGCTCACTCAGGATGATCTTTTCCAGATCCCACCATTTACCTGCAAATTTCATGATTTCTTTATTTTTCATTGCTGAGTAATATTCCATTGTGTAGATATACCACAATTTGTGCATCCATTCCTCCACTGAGGGGCATCTGGGCTGTTTCCAGCTTCTGGCTATTACAAACAAGGCTGCTACAAACATGGTTGAGCAAATGTCCTTATTATGTACTTGAGCCTCTTTTGAGTATATGCCTAGGAGTGGTAGAGCTAGATCTTGAGGAAGCGCTATTCCTAGTTGTCTGAGGAAGCACCAGATTGCTTTCCAGAGTGGTTGTACAAGTTTATATTCCCACCAGCTGTGGAAGAGGGTTCCCTTTATAAATCAGACACACTAAACCGCTTAGAAGAAAAAGTGGGGAAGAGTCTTGAATGCATTGGCACAGGAGACAACTTCTTGAACAGAACACCAACAGCACAGGCTCTAAGAGCAACAATCAATAAATGGGTCCTCATGAAACTGAAAAGCTTCTGTAAAGCAAAGGACACTGTCATCAGAACAAAATGACTGCCTACAGATTGAGAAAGGATCTTCACCAGCCCTATATCTGACAGAGGACTAATATCCAGTATGTATAAAGAACTCAAGAAGTTAAACAGCAACAAATCAAGTAATCCAATTAAAAATGAAGTACAGAGCTAAACAGAGAATTCTCAATAGAGGAATATTGAATGGCAGAGAAACACTTAAAGAAATGTTCAACATCCTTAGTCATAAGGGAAATGCAAATCAAAACGACTCTAAGATTTCACCTTAGATCCATCAGAATGGCTAAGATCAAAAACTCAAGTGACAACCGAGTTTGATTTATTTTTAAATAATATGTTAATTCAGAAAAAAATGCTTCACACTCAAATTGAAATTTTTTCTTACTATCCAAACACTGTTGTAGCCCTGTACCTCTTTTTGATTCAAGTCTGTGGTCTAATGCACCAGAATATGTAGTGCATAGGGTTAGAGATGTGAACGAACGGGCAGGGAGAAAGATAAATATGGAGAGATAATAAAGAAAATTCTAGCATTCTGAGTCTTAATGTACTTCATCTTGAGGCAGATTTGTCTGAGTGTGTGTGGGCTGGGCCACCAAATATGTAATGAAAAAGTTTCCAAATTAACTTTCAAGTGAATTAAACTTCTATGATGAGTAATAAAAAACTGCTAATTTGTAGCTTTACATACATCTAATAAAAAAATTCTCCATCTTATAATCTTATTAGAATTTAAATTTAAGAATGAGAGGGAGTAACTTTATTGTTGTATTTAGACTTTCCAAAAATTGACTCTGATGACAGCCAGTCTGCTTTTATTGATGTGTGTCACTGTTTCAGAGCCAGTGCTCTATAGTTCCTTAGCCCAGAGCTGACTATCATGACCATTCCCACTCCTGGGTGTGCCACTGGCCAAAGTGCTGGTCCAACATTTACCTACCATGAACCTCCGTGATGGGAAGGCATTGCTGGTAGAGCAGTGGTTCTCAACCTTCCTAATGCTGTGACCATTTCACATAGTTCTTCATTTTAGGGTGACCCCCACAACTCTAAAATTATTCTTTTCCCCACTTCATAACTGTAATTTTGATACTGTTAAGAATTATAATGTAAACATCTGTGTTTTCCAAATGGTCCTAGGCAACTCCTGGGAAAGGGGCTTTCGATTTCCAGAGGGGTTGTGAGCCACAGGGAGAGAACTGCTCTGAAGCATAGGATATTAACTTCCTCACAAGGTACAAGGGTGCACTTTGTTGAAATATTTCTTCTCTAGGTAAGTACCAGTTTTCTTGGATGATGTGGCACTTCTATCATATGCACATTTAAAACTCATGCTGCAAACCACCGTCCACAGTAGCAAAATGTTCATTTGCAATCATCTGCCTGGCCATGAGATTGTGACTGTAGAGAGCTGCTGAAGTTTCAAAAGGGACATGACCCAATGAAGGCACAGGCTACTATATATCATATGGAGAAACCAGTTATCTGCCTAAGAACAGTTCAAGCACCTCTCTACCAAGAAAAACTGGTTTAGTCCAGTACTTCAACAGTGCTAACCATCTGCTTTCAGTAGACCACAGACCCAAACACGCTCATATTTGTTAACTGTTTTGCTAAAAATCAAGCTCATCAAATTAAAGAAAAAAATGGGAATGTTCAGACTGAAATTATCAAAAATGCATTATAAAGTCTTTTATCAAACATAAAATTTCAAATTACCCTAATCAACTCATGTACCTACTGTCTAAGAAAGATTATACACAACTTATAGGAATGCTCTTATATCTATGTACTCTCTTTCCAAGATGAAAACGCAGGTTGTAAAACTTAATGTATTCTCTGAGGCTAGTGTCACCCTAATATCAAAAGTAAACAAATAGAGTAAATAGTTATAATTCAAACTATTGTATAAATATAAGTGTGAAACCACAATGAGTTAAGCCTAACACTTCATAAAGTGGATGTATGTATCTCTACCAAGTAGGATTTATATCATATATGTGGGCTCACTTCACACTTGATAATCAGTTCCGTAACACACAGAATTAACTAGCTATGAAGGAAATGGCACACGATCATTTCCATAAATGCAGAAAGAGGAACTGAAAAATATATGACTCATGATTACAGTAATAAACCGGGATAGAGAAGACCTTTTTGTTTTCTTTTAATGTATTCGTCTTTCATATGTTACATCCTGACCAGTTTCCCCTCTTTCTACTCTTCCCATAGCCCCACTTCCACCACCACCCCCGAGAGGCACGCTTCCTCCATTTTACTTCAGAAACAGTCTCATAGTATCTTACAGGAAACGAACACATGTAGTTCTTCCCTGTTGCTGGCGACTCTTTCTTTACTAGGCCTTTTTTACTTCTATCATTGATTTTTTCCCTCTCCATTATTAGACTCTGTTTTGAATCAACAAGCTAAAAATTTCTTCTTCGTGTTAGAGTGTTCCAGTATTCAGTCATTTACTGCCATAACTTTTTTGTCACTTACTTCTTACATCATGTCCTCTAATCTCATGACATTTAGTATCACCTAATAGTACGTATGTTTAGAGGTCAGGCCCAAAGTGGATCCTGACATCCACCTCCCAAATGTGTGCATCTGTGTGTCATCATTACATCTTCCCCTGAGTAAAAAATGCTGCCTTAAACAAAGCATTACTCACTTACACTAATAGCGTGTGTGTGTGTGTGAATGTGTTGTTTTAGTTAGAGTTTTATTGTCCTGAAGTGACACCATGACGGAGGCAACTCTCATAAAGGAAAACATTACATCGGGGCTGTTCAGTGGTTTAGTCTATTATCATCATGGTAGGAAACATGGTGGCACACAGGCAGACATGATATTGAAAAGGTATTTGAGAGTTCCACATCTGTATCTGCAGGCAACTAGAAGACAGAGACACTGTGCCTGGATTGAGCATTTGAAAACCTCAAAGCCCATCTCTCAGTAACACACTTCCTCCAACAAGGACACACCTTCTCCAACAAGGCCATACCTCCTACCTAATAGTGCCACTCCCTGGTGACCAAGCATTCAAATGTATAAGTCTATGGCGCCATTCTTATTTAAACCATCACAGATGTATGTACACAAATATACATATACACATATGTGCCCAGGAGCATACCCTTCACCAACAGCTTTCCTCATCTCAGTCATTAGCAGATTCAAATAACTTTTCAAAGCAAACCAGGCAAAAATCAAATTGAGGAAAGTTCCAGAAAAATAGAAGAGAAAACAGAAAGACAAACTAGATATAGGTTTGCTTCTTTGAGGGAGTGCAAAGTGACTATTGAGTGTAAAATGAGTGAGCCAATAGTAATTAACAATTATTTTCAGACTCATATTTAATGAGTAAATGAAGACCATTGAAAATCAACACACTAAAGTCTAACTTCCTAGAGACATCTTTATTTCAAATCATTTTATTTTGTCACGGTGCCTTACTAAATTCCATTCTAACCAGTCACAACAACTAAGACTTGTAATCCTTTCTGCACACAGAAGTTGGTGTCAAAAGCAACTTCCATTTCTGTTCAGCATTCTCCAGCAATTTTCACAATGAGAAGGTAATCCAACATTCTTACACTGCCAATGAAAGATCCAACATACCTTACTACTAAGTATCTTTTTAATGCCATCTGCTCTTGGGAATCCCTCACTCATTCCACCTCACCTCCATAGCTCTTTTTTTTCTCCTTCCCTAAGGCAAAATGCTGTCTAATACTGTGCCCTCTTTAGGTCCCTGCATTTGCTGTCTCTTCCACAACGAGCATTCTTTCTGGAACATTCATTGTTTTCATGGCTTGCTTCTGAGCCTCATTTAAGTCTCTGCCCAAATGTGAGCTCATCATTCAGATTTTTAGAAAGCATTCTAATTGTAGTGGTATATCTGGTTCCCTCCACATATTCAATATGTTTTCACTTTTCCCAAAGTTTACATTGACAATTGCTATCCCAATGTGCATTAAATAGCATCTACTACTAGGATATTTCTATTGAGGTCCATATTTACATATGGACCTTAGCTTAGAAATTAGCAGACTACCTTTACCTGATTAGCTAAGGCCACACAAGACAGACATAAGGGGGTCAGTAATTTTCACAAAACTTAAAATATGGACTAGTTAAGAGGAAGTATAGAGGTATGTGTTCCATTTCTCATTGAATTAGTGTTGTAGAAAGTACTAAGTTATCCAAAAATACTCTGAAGAATTAACAAAATTGAGTTCTTGTGCATCTCTGACACTAGACCTCCAGGATCCTACCCCAACTCTCAAAGCATTAGGCCCATTTGTCATGTTTCATTCCCTGTTTGCAATATGACTCTTACTCTCTTCCCCCCCCCCCCCATTTTTTAGTATTTAATATTTGTCTTTGGGTTTTTTGTTCACAAGAAACCAAAGGGGTTATAGGTTAATGAATAAAACTTCTGTGAGACAGTAAGTAAAATTAAATTTTAAACTATAACTTTTCGCTTACCAACATGGATGTTTCTATTATAAAATAGGCCCGATCACCTTTCATAATCAATTTTATCAGTACATTTATGGACATTTATCCTTATTGTTATTATTATCTGATCTAGTGAGTCACAAACTTACCTTTGGGAATCTGCCGAATCCAATCAGTCTCTTGCCTTGTCTGTTTTACTTTGTCTATTAATGTTGTTATTGAATACACTTCCAAATACCTTGAATGCATCCCCTTCTACTCTTACAGATAATCCAGGTATACTTCTAGAAGAATACTCACATAAGGTTAATGTTAAGAATTTTGCCAAGTGATAATTTAGCATATAAGAAATTGCTAACTGTGTTTTGGAAAACAGAACAAGAAAGAAGGAATACCAAGAGTTTATATACAGAACCATGACCCCCAAGGTTGGGGAGACAAGGAAGACAAAGCTTGACAGTCCTCAGTTAGAAGCTTATAGTATAAAGCACACAGAGAAGGGTTTCGGTCCCTTGAGGAGGGTTGTTGGTGGAAGACAAAGATGAGGTTCATTCTCAGCATATTAAAAAAAAAAATCCACAGTTGGATAGTCAGCTACTGGAACAGTCAGCTCCCAAAGCCAGGGTTCTAAACTCATGTGGACAATAACAGAAACCATCAGGAAGGAGCAAGTTCCCTTCCTGTCCAGCTGTGCCCTCTCCACGTAGGAATTATTGCAGTTCTATTAGTATTCATTTACTTCTTGCCTTTTAACACTTTTGAGTTCCATCACCATTTGGTCCATCATTAAGTGTCTAAAGTCTGGAACACAGGAAGGATAAAATGACAAATAAATAGATAAAACTATCTATTTCAATTGCCTACTGAATTACTGTAAATATTTTTGGTGGGTTAAGAAGGAAAGAAAGTAGTCTACCGTGGAGTGGTGAAAGTTAAAGGGTTAGCAGTGCTTGTCAGGTTGTCCTTTGCGATTAGGAATTACTTACTGGCTGGTTTAATGATTTTTATTCTTAATCTTTGTAAACATGTTAAAATTAACAATATTACATTTGTTTTATGAATTTTTGTTTAAGGTAAACTTTAAGCAGAAAATGAATTTTTTTAAGAAGTAAAATTCTATGGTATATTGTAGCTCCACAGGATACTTTGTCTCATCTCCTTCTAAGGCTTGATATTCCACAGAGAAGTAATTCTTCACCATTGTCTGGTCCAATGGATGACAGCTAGACATGCTGGCTTGTTTCTGAAACCGACATCCTAAAAGCTCTATGTCTTTAGTTCTTATTTTTGTCCACCTACTTACCTAATCTTTTACAATTGTATAATAATTACGGGGGAGAAATCAAATCAAATCACAGGGATCAGACTAGCAGGCTATGTTCCTTTTTTTTTTACACTGGATATTATTTCATAAAGAAGGAAACATTGGAGGCAGGGAGATAGAATAACAGTACTTGCTTGTGAACGCTTGACAGACCTGAGACCTATCCTCAGACCCACAGTGAAGAAAGACAACCACCTCCAAAAGTTGTTCCCTGACCATGTGTGCACCTTGTGTGTGCATACACACACACACACACACACACACACACACACACACACTAGCAATACATAAAACTGGAAGAAGTATTACCATGGGTGTTAATAAAGAACCAAGGAAAGCTCAGAACAAAGCAAGAAAGGAAGAAATGGCCAGTCATATATGCACAATATGACATACGCATCACCATCCTCCGTTAGTCTTAGCTATGGAAAGGAAGTGCTTTCTCAGTTAACACTGGGCAACTGAGAAAAGCTGTTTATCCCAAGCTTTTCTAATGTCTGACCTAGGCAGGGACTACTAACATTTACCAGGATGAGAGGGAAAGGCCATGTAAGTGTGGATGAAGCAGCTTTGGTGGAGCACTTTTGGACAGGTTTCCAAATGGTCCACTCTTGCTTGTTTTTGTTTCTGTTTTTGTTTTTTTTCCAAAAGCTAGCTGCTGTGAATCAATTCCATATGATAAACTTTAATAAAAGAGACTTGTGACGTGTACAAAAGCATTAAACATGATTTGAAATTTAAATTGTGTTCCAAAGAAATTGTAGTGCATTAGATTGCACTCAACAGTCACTGCTGTTTTGCAGTCAATTTACATATGGCAATAAAAGACAGTTAAAACATTAAATTACATGACTTTCCCAGAATTGCTCTTCAATTATGATAAAATTAAGCTTTTGTGTCCTGTTTATAAACATAGATAAGTAGCCAATACATTGCAGATACCATTATACTACAGCCAAGTGTAATTTTCCATAGTTCCCTCAGAGCTTTGGCCGTTTACTGATATGGGCTGATAAGTTTGTGTGTGGCTGTGTGCATGTGTGCATCTATGAGCTATGTAAAATTATCTCTAAAAGAGAAACTACGTAATTCCTGGAGAAATTACCAAGCACAGTGTAAGCTTTAACTGTATTAAAGACAAACTGGTTTTTGAGAAAATGGAATTTTGAAATGACCAACAAGGACAATGTAAAGTGAGGGGAATTCTCAAGAAACAATAGTGACTTCTCCCACTTTAAAGGAAGTTGAGTTGGGGATTTTTTTTTTTGGTAGGGGGAGATATTGTAAAATATTTTTTGCAAGATCTCAATCTACAGTGGTTTTAAGCTATTTTCACTAAATTATTTGACAATGTCATATACGTTAACAATGCATTCCAGATACTTCTCCTGCCTATCCTAACTCTCTGTCACTCCTGTCAACTATCTCCTCCCGTCTGTCAGTTTTTCATATTCTCAACTTCTGTTTTTGTTGTGTGATGCACTTAGTTTGTACAGGACTATGGTTGGTTCTATGCATTGTAGCCTGGTGGGGTCAGCAGTGGTTCCACAATGGAGATAATGACTCTCCCTCCCTGGACTCTGTCATGATTAAGCAATTTAGTTGCCCCTAGATGACCTCTTATCTGCTATTTCTGCCAATGTAAACAATATGAACCTACTGGGCAAAGCGTAAGGCCTCTACCCACTTAGAGGATAGCACGTTTGTATTAATTCAAAATTTTATCCTTGACCAAATTAGAAACTCAAGACATAATAAGATTAGTAGTAGCCTACCATGGAGGGCCTCTGAAAGACTCCTGATAGAGATATCGAAGCAGAGGCCAAGACTTATAGTCAAACTTTGGACAGAATGCATGGAATTTTATGAAAGAAGGGGAAGATGGAAAGAACTGGAGGGGACAGGAGCTCCACAAGACCAACAGAGCCCAAAAACCTGAGCCCTGGGGGCCCTGAAGAGAACACTATCCCAACCAAAGACAATGCATGGAGAGGACCTAAAACCCCAGCTTAGATGTAGCCCTTAGACTCAGTCTTCAAGTGTGTTCTCTAGTATGGGGCCTAGGGGCTGTCTCTGAACTCAATGGCAGACTCTCTGATCACCTCCCCCTGGGATGTGCAACCTTGTCAGGCCACAGAAGAAGACAATGCAACCAGTCCTGATGAGGCCTGATAGGCTAGGTTCAGACAGAAATGGAGGAGGAACTCCTCTATAGTGGACTAGGGGAGGAGCATAGGGGGAGAAGAGGGAGGGAGGGTGGGATTGGTAGGAGACAAGGGAGGGGGACACAGCTAGGACACAAAGTGAATAAACTATAATTAATAAAAAATAAATAAATTTTAAAAAGAAAAAGACCTAGATTAATAAAAATAAAATAAATAAATAAACAAACAAAAGAAAGAAAGAAAAAGTAAAACAAGGACCTCAAGAAAGCATTGGTATAATTAGGATCATTATGGATTTTCCTTCAGGTGTGTTTTCAGATTAGCTATTTTACATATACATTCAAGTAGGGTACATGGAACACAGTGCAGACGATACAGCCATTTGGATGAGCTGGAGCCAGGAGTGCCTTGAGTTTGGTGATGAATCTGAGGTGGCTGAGGAAAGGGTGGACCTAGCGTGTGCGAATGAATGATGAGCTGGCAACTTCGGCCACTACCAATGAGACAAGAACACACTTTAATTTTATTGTTGGTATGGCAACTGTCAACATTTTCACCAAGAACTTGGGCTCGTGTGGCTTCATGTTTCTGTGCAGTTCAAAGCAGGTTTGTCCATGATTCCCGCAGGACCCTGGCAGAGGGAAAGGAATGAACGCCATATAACACTGCAAAAACATCATCCACGTGGCTCTCTATCTGCAACCTGCTGCACTGGCTTCTTCTTCTGGAGCTAAATCATAACATCCCAAAAGCACCACAACAGGGTAAGAACCTGACAGAACCTGGCCTGCTCCACGGGCAGCTGGGTGATCCACCCCAGATAAATGTCCTTTGAAATAACAGTCTTCTGTCACCCTGACAGCCAGTGTCTTCAGCCCAAATTCCAAGAGTGCTACAACTTAGTCTGTTCTCTAACCAGAAGGGGGTTGTGTGGCCAACTCTGCCTGCTGAGGAGATTGGTGAGGCCTGGTGTCAGTCTGGCACAAACAAGGTAAGGTATGCACAGACAGAGGAAATGCAGGCGTAGTTCTCACTTTACCAAAGGACTCTAGCTCCTTTTTCCAAAGCAGGCAAGAACCACAGAGAGCCAGAGGCGTGCACAGTTTACAAAGCAGTGACAAAATGTCCAGACAGACAGTCTGATCACAGATTTCATCTGGCAGCTCGCCCTTCCCTGCTGGCTTCAGGCATCAGATAGAGATCCTCGCTTCTCCCTCCTTCTTGTCCAGTTTTCGGAAAGGTCTTCCCACTGCTGGTTCTCCATTATTTTGACTGACAGCTCAAATTGTGTGAACATCACAATCAATTCTACTGTATTTTTTTTTTTGGATTAACTAACAACTGCCCTTTCAACCAGCCAAAGACAGTTGCTCTGCTAACTACAATGAAGCCACCCAGTTAGAGTCAAGGGTAATGTGTATTGTACAGAGTCATGGTATTTTCTGTTCAGTCAGGTAACTAGCTGAATTCATCTTGCATTCAAAGGGCCAACACATCAAATTTAGTGATTCTCCAACTTTCCCGCACTTGGAATCTTTAAAAGACTATTGATGTCTGAGTCCAAAGTCAAATATTCTGACTTAACTGCAATGAAGTATGCTGTGAACACTAAGACTTGGACAACACACAGTGTTTTGAATGCACAGCAAAATTTGTGGGCCACTATTACAGTGACTAAGCAATGTCCTTTAGCCTGCTTCCCATGTTTAAAATTCAGCATTTCTATTTACCAAGTTATCTTAGAAAAAAATTTCTCCTCAAACTGATAACAGTTATCTCTAATTATCATTGGAAAAAAACTTAATGCAATAGTATAAAGAAGTGTCTAGTATAAAGTAAGTGCTCAGTAAAGGTTAAGAAATGAGCCAGGGGTTGGAGAGATGGTTCAAAGGTTAAGAGCACTGTCTGCTCTTCCAGAGGTCCTGAGTTCAATTCCCAGCAACCACATGGTGACTCATAACCATCTATAATGAGATCTGTTGTCTTCCTCTGGCATGCAGGTATACATGCAGACATAATACTGTATACATAATAAATAAAAAAATCTTTAAAAAAAAAGAAATGAGCCAGTTATTAAAGTACCAGCCTTATCAGACAAGACCTGTTTGCATTATTTCCTTGTGAAATACTTAGATTAATTCCATTCATTTGAAACATAATTATTGCCTTAATTGCTTTATTATTGCTGTGATTAAAATATTCTTAAAAAGCAACCTAAGGGAGGAAAGATGTGTCCTGGCGCACCGTCCCAGAAGGATACAGCACAGCATGGCAGGGAAACATGGCAGCCCTTGGGAAAGGCTCATTGGCAGGATAGAGAGCTCTATACTCAGGTACTGAGGGTGATCAAGAAGTGGAGCTCTTGTGGAAGTCCTAACAGTGGGAAGGTGGTTGTCCCTGACTCCTTTGCCAACGTGTGGGTCTCTTTTTGCCATATTGGTTTGTCTTGTGCAGCCTAGACATGATGGCATGTGCTTGGGCTTATCCTATCTTGTTATGCCCTGTTTGGTTCATGTCCCTGCAAGGCTGGCTGTTTCCTGAGATGAAGTGGGAACAGGAGGATCTGGGGCAGGGAGGAGGAAAGCTGGAGAGAAAGGGAGGAGAAACTGCAGTGGGGAAACGTCAGTCAGGTGTAATATATAAAAGAAGAATAAAACCTCAACTCCTGCCTGCCTCCAGTCACTCACTTCCTCCAGTGAGGCTCCACTAAAAATTCCACACATTCTATGAAGCATCGCCAGCTGGGGACCAAGTGTTCAAACCCATAAACTAGTGGGGCTGTCTTACTAAAGTGTCTAAGGCTTCCATATCAAGCTACCACAATCTTGGTGGTCTAAAACAACACAAATCCATTACCTAAGAGTCTTGTTGGTGTCGGGCACAGGATCCATGGACTTGAACTGGAGTGCTGGTGGGGCTGTTTCTCTTCCTGTAAGCTCCATTGCAGACTCTTGAGCCTCTCGGCATTCCTTGGCCCATAATCCCTTCCCCTGCCCACACGGTGCCACTTGGCATCTCTCTGATCTTTTCCCATAGTACATCTCACCGTGACCACTCCTTCTGGGAAAGGCTCTCCAACTTTAAAGAGCCCAGAGATTAGAACAAACTAACCTGGGGAGACGAAGGCCAATGCCCTCAGCTCTAGGTCTATTGCCTCAGTAGCAGATGAAAACCCCACCCTGTGTGAGATTAGGATGTAGGAGGGGTTGAGACACTATCATTCTTCCTACTCAGAATCACTGAGGCCTTGCATCACATTCTCTCTAAATGTCTGCTTGAATAAATAAAACTCCTCCACTCCTCTAAACCTAGCACAAGCTGCTCTTTTTACAAAATAAAGTTTATTTCAAATAGTTTAGAAATTATTATCAAATTTGTGCCAATAATGCCTTCTTGCAGCACTTGGTAATCAATGATGCCATGATGAGCTAACCCTAGCATATCTAATGGAGAAAAAAAAAAAAGCCTATTATTTTATCTTTCTTCATGCCCCTCAGAATTTCAGTAGAGTTTTACAACTTATCAAAGTCCCTCCCTCCTGTCAGAATACTTCTCTTCTGCAGATTCTTAATACCATCCCAAGCCCTCATAAACGGCCACTTAAACAAAGCTAAGTAATGAGATCCTATCTGGGTGGATCCTGTTTCCTGACACTATTTGCACCACTCTGGATAATCCATCATCTCTCTGTAGCACCAATTGACCCTAAAAATTCTGGGCAAGTTCCCAGAAACTTGTGAGCTAGCCCACACACTGTGTAAAAGGCAGTGGCTATTATCACCTGGAAAGGCTTGCTTAAACAAATATCTACCTTCCAGCTGCCTCACCTTGACCGCTTTTCCTGGCCATGATGCTAAGAAAGGCCATGTTGACCACACAGATTAGCTGCTGGAATCGTATTTGTGATTTTCCTTTGTCTAGCTGTGGGTTCTCAGACTGGCTCTCTACTTTCCCGTACTCCACCCCACCCCCTTTTCTATGCTTTTCTGACAGGAAAGATTTCTAAGAGTCCACTTTCTTCTCACTCCTAGAGTATTAGGTCTAGGGAGTCACATCTTATGCAGGCTTTTGTTCATGAATGAAAATGAGGGGAAAGGATGGACAGGTACAACACGGCCAGATGATGGAAGACTCTGGGAAGTGGGCTGAGCAGTGTAAGTGTGATTCATTAAATGATAGGGACCATCAAAGGCTCGTAGGTAGAGGAGTGACATGAAGATAGTGATATCTTTGAAAGAACAATCTGACAGTACCATGTGTGATAACTTAGAAGCCAGGAGAAAATAAAACAGAATGGAGCAGAAGACAATGACAAAAACCCAAGTCACAGATAAGAATCTGCAACAATGTGACAATCTGTAAGAAGCAAAAGCAAGAGGCTTCAGGAAAGAGAATCTTTGGGGCTTAGTGACTCATTTTATATGGGTGACTCATTGATGACAGATTTCAAAGGTGATTCTAGCTTGGAGGGTAGAGCTGTAGGATGACCGTGGTACTGGGGACGTACTGCTGACACACACTAGGGAACGGGAAAGTTGTTCGCTTCAGAACTCCAGGCATGCTAACAGTAATTAACAACAGTTAGGATACACATCGATTAAAATCCACCGTAGCTTCTCACTGTGATTTAAGTAAGTTCTAAATTCTAAATGTTACCTGTAAGATTCTGCTTTGAGTATATCACCTCCCTCTAATCTTATCTCACAGCTTCTCTGATGTTCACTATCTTTAAGTGCATTGTGTGGGGGTCAATTACCTTCGGCCCAAACATTTGGACCCATATATTGTCCAACACAGATTCTACATTGTAATTATTGCAAAAAATGTGGAATTATATATAAAACCTGATGAATTTTTTTTAAAAAATAGTCTCTTTTTATCTGAGACAGAGGCTATAATAACGTAGCCTTATGATTTTTAGTATCCCACCTAGCAACCAAATAAAGTGTCTGAGGTTGACTGGGATGGAAAGCTTGCTTGGTTTCTGGCTCTAATCAAGCCTAGCAATGTCTAGGCCTTATCCTTCCCATTTATATAAACCACGGCATCTCAGTTCTAGCTTTAATTTAAGTTCTATCAATTTCAGACCAGCATACTGAATGCCACATTGTCTACATGGAATGCACTCTCTGTATTCTTAGCCTGACTGATTCCCACTTGGCTCAGAACTTCAGTTCCATGGTACTTTCTCAGGGAAACATGACTTGAAGAATCATTTCAAATTTGGTTCCTCTCTGCTGCTGTCTCAAGTTATATTTTCCTTTACAGCCTTTCCTATACTTTACAGGAACTATTTATAAGCCTGTATTTCTTTAAGGTCTATATTGCTTGGTGATACCCCAAGCAATATAAACCTCTATACCTTCTGGAATTCCCACTAGAATGGTATAAATGAGAGATGTTTACACTATAAATCCAAACAAAGTAAAGATAGCAGATCTTTGAAGAAAGACTCTAGAGCAAATGGCACATTTTGAGCCAAAGTGGAAATCACAAAATACTATGTGAGGGATGCAGAAATATGAAACATTCTTAGGAGAGCATTATTACAATATTTCAAAAAACAAAAGATAAGTTTCACAATGAAATAAAAACAAGACACATTAATGGGAAGAAAGAGTTATTCAAATGGTCACAAAAATACATTTAAAAATACATAGTTAAAATGCTTAAAGAATGGACTGATCACTTTAGAGAAATGGGGGAGAAGATAAGATAAAGGGCATCAAGCTAACAGAGCCATTATAATGCAAATAACAGGAATGCTGGTAAATGAGGAGGAGGAGGAGCAGAAGAAAGAGGAGTAAGAGGAAGAGGAGAAAGAAGAAGAGAAAATAGAAGCAGATGGCTCGGAATTATACTTCAAGAGACTCTCTCACTCTGGAAGGTCCAAGTGTCTTTCACTTACAGATGACACCACAGCAGATCGTGGTTCAGTTCTGAACTCTGGGAGTTAGGCTAAAATAATGAAAGTTTCCATGAAAAAGATCCAGGCATATACAGAACACTAAGGTTACAATGGCTTTGAACTTCACAACAGTGGCACAGAAGACAGTGAAGTAACAATTTCAAAATCCAGAGAGAATATAGTTTCAAACTAGAACTAAGCCGCAACTGTGGCAACAAAAAAAGAGAGACCATTTCAGACTTTCCGAAACTGGGTAAAAAATTACTCTCACCTCTTTTCAAAATGATATAGTCGTATAAAAAGAGGAGAAATGTTAAGAAAGAGAGAGAGAGAGAGAGAGAGAGAGAGAGAGAGAGAGAGCAGATGTTGGAAATGGGATAGAATGAAAAGGTAAGACTATTGACCACGGAAGAGGAAGAACAGCTCTGTAACACCCTGAAAACTTCTGGGAGAGAGCTCAGGAGCATGATATTGACATATTTCCAACTACCTCTGAATGCAACTGAAAAGAAATTAATTGGGAGAAATTGGAGATAAATTAGCCATAAGCACGTGGAAACTGTGCAAATGGAGACAGAGGTGCACGCCTTTAGTCCCAGCACTCAGGAAGGCAGAGGCAGCTGGATCCCTGTGAGCTAAAAGCCAGCCTGGTCTAAAAGCCAAGGTTACACAGAGAAACCCTGTCTCAAAACTTTGAAACAAAAAAAGAAAATGTTACTATGTTTGCTGTTATTGTCAAAAAATTAAAAGTTTCACAGAAAAGTCTAAAAATAAAAATATCTAACATTCATTGATTCAATAGGTGATGGACATTATTATAAGTTAATCACACTATGCCAGTGCTGTGGGTACTGTGATTAGTTATGCTACAGCTGAATACATTGAAAAACAAAAAGATAAAATTCATTAGATCACCACTGAACAAGTACTGGCCTGGGGATTTGAACCTAAGTATTGGGCTAGAGAAGCAATTTTCTTAACTTTATTCTGTATTTACTCAAAATGGTGACAGTGGTTTCTGATTTTTTTCCTCTGTAGCTGGAAGTGACATGCTAGACTATCAGTATCAGTGATCTGTTTAAGCCAGTTCACACTATGAGAACTTCAGAAAACAGGCAATACAGACATGTTTAGACAGGATATGAAGTCCATGAAACAAGCTAAGTGTCCATCACCTATGCTGGGAGCTAATAGTTGTGACTGTTGGTCCTGATTATCAGCTTGGCTATCAACATGGAGTTATTTAAGACACACCATTAAGTGTATCTGTGAAGGCATTCCCAGGAAGATTACCTGGGGTCAAGACACCCCTCAGTGTGTATTGCTCCTTTTGACAGATAGCTCAGAAGCAAAGACTTCCATAGAAAAGTTGTGGGGGGAAGAGGAAGGGAAAGAGAAAGAGAGAGAGAATGCTTCTTTTTAAAGTACACCTGCTGCTGCGTATTGTACTACTAAAACTTTGACTGACATTCTTGGAAATATCTATTGCTGTACTACTCAGACACTATCATATGCCAATGTTATTGTTCTCCTTTTTGTGTATGAGTGTACATACATGTAATATGTGTATACATTATATATCATGTGTATGTAATATATATGCATGTACATGTATGTAAATTTGTATGTAAGAGGAGAATATACATTTTCTTTTTCCCACAATATATTTTTATTAATTCTTTGAGAATTTCATACAATGAACCGTGTTCACACAAGCTTCACTTTCCTTCCAGATCCACCCTCCTACCCTTGTTCCCCCTCAACCCCCCACAAAAATGGACTCTAATTTGTGTTGTCCATGTACTCATTGGAGCATGATCAAAATCCCAGTGTCCATCCTCTTAAACAACACCGAATCCTTACCTACCCCCGCCCCCAGCAGTAAAGAAGAGGCACGCTTCAGCATCTTTATCACAGCTTTTAAAGACTTCAGTAGATAGTTTCCTGTCTGAACTGTTTTTTTTGGGGGGGGGGTGAGATGGTGATGGTGGGGAGAGGTTCTCAGAAATCTTCAGTGTAAGACTGTACATTTTCTATTGGTTCTCTTAATCTTGAAGGATTCCTGCAATGCAGATGTGGTACCAGAAGCAGAGTCCTTGCTGTTTCTGTGAAAAACCTGTCCATGTGGTTCTAAACATTCTAAACCAGTTTGTGGGAAAAATGTGAAAGATTTTGGACCTGCAGCCTAGAGAAGCCCTATACTGCTGTAAAAACTTCATGGGCCATTCTGTTAATGGAAACAAGATTGAAAATGTCGATGGAAATTTGACAGCAATGATGGTGTTAGTGAGGTTTTAGACAATAAAGGCTCCACTGAAATCGAGGTAGAAGCCACTGTGTTAAATTTCCTCAATGCATTTGGTAATGTTCTCCCTGTGCCATTAAATATTAAGAAAGGCTGAGTTAAGAAGATAACAGACGACAGTGCTTGACAAAAAAGATTTCAGAGCATTCATGGTGTGGGACATTTACAAACGATAAGCGAGGGCATCTCTGAAGTGATTTGGGAACTGAGGTCAAAGTCAGGAACTGTGGAAAGAGCTTTGGAAATGATTCATTAGGTGCGCTGAGGATCAGTGTGGGGATGACTCCTGAAGAGCTCTGCGTGGGCACCCAAATGATGGGAGGCTTTTTCCTCCCTGAAGTATGTTGCCAGTGGAACAGCCCCTCCCTGTAAAACAGAGAAGGAATTACAGGAAATCATTATTGGCAAGAACCTTGTTGACATGAGAAAAATAACATGGTTAGTTTCTGGTGGTGGCAGGGTGCCATTTTCAGCATTGCCAAAGCAAAGAAATCATAATATGTAGAAAATAGTATTTCCATGCCTACCATATAAATTCTGGCCAGATGTTGCCCTGAGGAAAGTGAGCTCCTTTGGCTTTGATGACAAGTACAGAGGAGCAAAGGGCTTCTTCCCTCTTTTGAAGAACCGTGGTTGTCAGTGACATGAATCAGGAGACAAGCTTTGGGGCCGGATCACAGCCAGCCTAGTATTATACCTGATGATAAGTGAGAGGTCACTGTTTAATTTGAAGGCCCGTGCTGAAGAAGAGAGGAGCCACTTGGCAGAAATAAGTGGTACCTCTGGGATGAAACTGTGTGTGAGGAGCAGATAGGCGAGGGTGTGCTCACTGTGCCAGTGAAGGGTAGTGTGAGGGGGGATACTAGCACCCCCTGCCTCCATCAGCACCTGCAGGAAGTGTCCTGTCCTTTTCAGTTTCAATTAGATGACCTGTCAGTTATCCGTAGGAGGTGTCTACAGACGATGCCACTCGGATATGAGAGTGCTGTGTTGTTAAGGTGGAGGAAGAAAAGGAAGGGGTTAGCTTCTAATTGTGGGAGGATTTGGAAGCTCCTTGTCTTCACGGAGTCATTGTCTCCTTTTTGTTGGGAATACACTTTGAGAAAAGTGTGTGTGTGTGTGTTGGACTATTTTTTTTTCTTCTTCCTGTGTTTTCACAGCTCGTAAAGAGAAAGTGAACACATTCATATACAGTGCTTATGTGAGACTAACCCTAGGATCAAAGCCACAGAGTAGCTAGATATTTTCCTCTGCTTCGTCCTTTTCTCATGAGGAATCCAGATGGAGGAATAAAGAACAAAATGTTAGCATAGGGCTGGATTCCCAGGAACACCCTGCAGGATGTCTTATTGACTTACTTCCCCTTATATTGGCCTCCTTTGACAATGCAGCAAGAGCAAAGAAAACAGGAGCATGTCTGTCTGCCAAACATGTGCTACAAAGCATGCAACTCTAGGGAAGAACAGTGCAAAAGAAGATTCTAGGCTGGGCAGTCAACCCCTGGGCCTCTCTCGACCATTGTCCTCCAAACGTACCTCTTACAAATTAACAGCCACTGGTAGACCAGACATGACCTTTAGCACATGGCATCTGAGTAATCTCCACTCTAGATGAATCAGGAAGAACTCTTGCACTATTTCGATTAGAAACCACAGAGAGTGGGGGTCAAGGGCACAGGTAGTGACCAGGCTGTTCAGATCACGCGGCAAGTGTGCACTTCGCCATGTGACTGGAGGTGTGCTGTTGAGCTTCTCTGTTTCTGTTATAAATGAGGTGAACATTTCATTTCAAAGAATAGTTTTTAGTGAGCTAGTAGCTCCCCGATTATACAGAATTCAGAACCTACAAACATATTGTTATTAAAAGAGAAATTTTGCACTTGAAATCACCTTAGTGATCAGCAGGAAAACCTGATTTTGAAGCCTGGAGAGATAGCTCAGTCTTTAAGCACATTTGTTGCTCTTCCAGAGGAATCAAGTTCAGTGCCCAGCACCCACATGATAGCTCCAAATGCTTATAATTCCAGTCCCAGCAAATCTTATGTGTACCGATTTCTGACCACGTGTGCCATGTACACATACATACCTGCAGGCAAGCACTTACAGGTAAAACAAAAATAAGTAAATATTTACAATAAGAAAGAACTACATTTGACTCCCAGAACCCACATTAAAAAGAAAAGCAGGGTGTTGAAACTTAGTTGCATTCCCAGTGGCGGGGAGGTGAAAACAGACAGATGTCTGGGTACCCTGGCCAGCCAGCCTAGCTGAATTGGTGAGATCTGGGCTAGTGCAAGACTAGCCATCTTTCCAAACATGAAAGGAGAACTCCCAAGTTGCACCACACGAGGCTAAGCAAACAAACACACACAGGCACTTGCCCACATGCATACAAATACACACATGCTCTTACACATGTGAACATGCATGGGGAGCATTTTTGTAATGCGAAAGTATCTTCTTAATATCATGGTGTGATTCCTCTAAGGCCTCCCAATATCATTGTCAGGAATAAAGTCCCACTAAATCCTTTTCTCAGTTTTTTTTTTTTTTTTGGTTTTGTTTTCTGTTTTTTGTTTTTTTGTTTTTCAGTCCCTGAGCCAGCTTCCATTGCTTCTCTAAAAGGCTTCCTGCTGTTCCACTGATGGCATTCGCTTCCCACCTGCATGTTTATATGGCACTTTTCTGTCTGCCATACACTTCCTCAGTCTGGCTCTGCTCTTCCCCACACCCTCCTTTATGTCTGTCTGCCACTATTCTGACATCTCAAGTTCACTAAGCCCCAAATTTACCCTCTCACAGTCACCCCTCCAACATGGAGTACCTCTGCAGACTTCCACATTGCCTCATCTTCTTCTCTCAAAGCACTGTGCACTTCAGAGCAGAAACCCGCAGTAACGCTGCTTATTCTTCCAACCATATTTACATAGTTGCAGACGTCAATTGATCTAGATATCAACTGTGTCTCCTGTAAGTCCCTTTTTCCATTCTCCACTTCTGTTACTCTGCCCTCTGCAGCTGAACATTGCATACCCTGCTGTGCTTTATGATAACCAACTAATTCGTGACCTCACATCCCCAGCGCTCCCCTCCTAGCTCACTATGCCCGCATTCTTGGCTCTGAGCACACACTTTCTGTGACTGGCAGGCACAGTAAAAGGAACCCGTGCTTCAGCTCTAACAGCCTTCCTAGCATCCGAAACTACCAGCCCAGCATCCACCAGTTAACCTGGCTGCTGTGTGGTGCTATAGACCCAGAACACAACTTGTTCTTCTGCCAAGTCTCCCCTTGAGCTGTGTGAACCTATGGCGTGCTATGCCCCACCTCCGCCATTTGCTCCACAGACTATGCTGAATCCTTTGATAATCTTCACCTCACTCTCCATGAGCCTACAGACACCACCTTAATGACTCTAGTCCCATAGCTGCTGCATACATTACAAAATGCATTTGTATAAGGGACGGGGTGTCCATGAACTGTAATGTAAAGGAAGATCCTAGCACTCACCAAATAGCACTTAAGATTTTAAAGACTTAGCTGAAATGCTAAGATTCCTCTCTTCCTTCCTCCTCTTTCTCCCTTTTTTTTTTTATTTTTCTTTCCTTCTTTTGCTTTCTTTTTTTTTTTCTCCTATCATGCAACACACAGCTGAGCATGAACCATGTCAGAAGCCACACTCTTCTTGAGGCCATACATAGCACACCCCCAGGAATCTCTCTGTTCACGGGGATAGATGACAGCACTGAACATGCAGCATGAAGGGAATGCAACACGTTCCAAGAAGCCCAGAGACTTTCACTAGCAATAAGCAGAGAGCAGAGCTGCCAGCTAGGAGCAGTGTCCAGTCTATAGTCTCCTCACAGATGGCTGTCAGGGCAATAGCCAGGAGGCACCTGGAGGGCTCTGCCGCTCAGAACACCACCTGCAGAACACTGACGCCGAGTCCCTGCAGGCATTCTTAAGGATCACAAACCTCACTCCCAAATCACTGAATGACATTTTTGCTGTTAAAACCTGGAAACCCCAGGCCTAGTGGCACACACCTACAATCCCAGCATTCAAGAAGCTGATGTAGTAAGACTGTAAGTCAGAGACCAGCCAGACCTACAGAGCCTACAGAGCTAGATCCTGACTCCAAAAGGCAATGACTGGGGAGGCAGCTCAGGGTGGAGTATTTGTCTTGGTGTTTGTGATATCCTGGGTTCAATCCCCAGCACCACAAACAGGGGGATATAACTGTAAACCGTTGCCAGGGATTCTCCTATTCATTGCATTATAAGAACAATGATCCCCTCAGATAGGTAACCACAGGCTTCAGATGGAAAGGCTAGAAAAATAGCCTGGGTAGTGATGGCTGCAGATGCATTATGATACATTCTCCTTGAATTTTGAAAAGTCATTTAAAGTAAACCAGAATCCTAACCAACCATTAAAATAATATCAGAGTGTGCTTTACCGGGCACTATGTAAGAAAAATACATGTTCAGATTGCAAAACTAGCTATTTGCATATGTAGAAGTATGATTTAATTTTAACCTTGCTTTGTAAGAAAAGTGTGTGTGTGTGTGTGTGTGTGTGTGTGTTTTGAGTGGGCACACACACAGAGCTGGAGGGTAGAATGAAAAGAACGGGAGCGAAGGGGCTGTAGTCTGGATGTAAAGTGAATAAATAAATAAACAACATTGGGGGGAGCATGGGAGGAGATGGGGAGGGAGGGTAGGATTGGGAGGGGATGAGGGAAGGAGAATGGGGTTGGGAGGGGATGAGGGAGAAGGCTACAGCTGGGATACAAAGTGAATAAACTATAATTAATAAAAAAAATTAAAAATAAATAAATAAACAATAAAAAACACAGAAGAAAAAAGAATAAACCTCAAAATGTTAGTGATGCACACCACTATGTAGCAGGTATATGTAATTAGGGAGCTGGGGGGATTTTTTATTTCTTAAATAAGCCCATATTGTTGCCTGTGTAACGTTTTTAAGCAAGACAACTTCCTCTTCTTTAAAGAAAATAGCCAAATCCAACAGGAATTCTAATCCAGTGACCCAAAGCTGTGAGGACATCAAGGCTTCACCTCAGGGTGGGAGGTGGTGACACAGCCCAGAGCTATTTGCAGGGCACCAGACCTTGGTGTGGGCAAACATCTCAGCAGCAAGGCTACCAGCAGAGAGCAGTGACTGTGGGGGAAGCCTCCCTGGCCCTGGGGTCGCTAGGTTAGGGCATTAGAGACTAGAGACGCAGCTATGAAAACCTAAGTCACAGACGATAGAAAACGAAGCCCAGGCAGATGGTCTGGTGTGGGCCAGACCTGGAGCTTGTGGACCTGCGTGCCCTGCAGAGGTTGTTCTGTCGTAGGGATGGGAGGTTTTAAGACTCAGACCATCTATTGGTGCTTTCTGAGATCCAAAGTGAGACTCAGGGAGCCAAACAAATAACCATGTCCGTGTCACATGTGTGAACTATTCTTAAAAAAAAAAATTGTTTCCAAACCTGAGATCCTTCATATTTTCATACTTTGTTTGTAAAATAATAACATGCTGTCTTGCAACTGAGAGATTATATTTTCCCTTTATGCTTCTAAAGTTAATATAATTGAAGGAGTTGTCTCCAACCCGGTTTTTGGAATCTGTGCCCCCTGTTCTATACCCCAGACAGCACTATCATCCTGTGCCATGCAGTTGTTTGGTAAATGTCATTATGAATAAATAATGATATGCGGGACGCTACTCTTTTACGTAAAATTATATGTATAATGCAGCTGATCCTGGGGACGGAAAAACTTTTCACTGGTCTTATATCATAGTCTGTAAACCATGAACATTGAATTAACCCAATAAAAGTGACAATTTTGACCCTGGGCTATACCCATTACTTTAAGGTTACAGCTTGCAAGCCAGCTCAAATTGTTCTCCGTGTGGTACCTTACTGAAATACTTATCATCTGGAAACCGTATGTAGTGCATATTCTTAATAAATAATAACACATTTTATTTTGGTTTACTGAAAATTAACAGGGCATTTGGGAAATTGCTGTTATTGTGGGAGCCTGTTTCCCATTTACCTTGGCAACACAATAGCTAGCTAAGTGGAAACCGAGAGAGCCAATAGCTGTGGAGGGTGGATTTTTTTTTTCCCTCTGCCATTGGTACTCAGAGAAAGCCATGCAGCTGGTAACATTAATGGCATCCCATAGACTCGAAGGAGATGAAAGCAGTAAAATGAAGCTCTAATGGGCTTAGCCATACAGAATTGCCATTCTGCATGGATTCGTTTTGCATTCAAACACAGCAGATCCACGCCCTCCCAACGATATACCTATATTCCTATCCCTAGCCCAAGCAGGCTGTAATGCTTCAAAACTTTTTCATGGCTGTCAAGGACAGCCTTGTGAACGTGCTGACCTTGGAGGGCTTCTTGTGGCTGCTCCTGGGTTGACAGCCTTTCTTTCCTTTTTGCTCAGGACGGTTTCCTGGTAGCCCTGGTTTTACACCATTTCTTGGGAGATTATTCCCCTTCACCCAAATGCAACATCCTGATATCAGCCTCCAGGGATTAATTTTAATTGGAGAAAAGCATAATGCTGCAACTGGAGAGAGGATCCTGAGCGAAGGCATTCACGGATGTGTGGAAGGCAGTCTATGGAAAAGAACAAGAGCAGATCTCATTGTCCTTGCTTCGTTTGTTCTCCATATTCTTTTCCTTGTTGGTTATTGGTACAGTATCAGGGAGGAAGTGAGAGACATGCTTCACAAACAGTGACTTCAGCCTGTGGGGCCTGAATCTACTTGAAGGACCCTCTCATCTTTTGTGTACCAGCCTTGCCAGCCTTACCAGCCTCTTTCCATTGCTAGGTTACAGGCAGGTTCGTTTTTATCCTAAGAGGAGGACAAATAATACACTTGCAATCCAGGTCTCTGTGTTCCTGTTGACATTTTTTTTCCATTTGAGTGTTAAGTAGAACACTTCCATTCCATCATTCAATCCTACAAATTCTGCGGGTGTTTCAGGGTTCAAGCTGAGAAACCATATAATTATTCTTATCTAATGATGCATTTTATATTTCCGGGATTTAGGAGAACTTGCCTCTTGCTTATTTAATCCCCACTCCTTTCCACATGGCTGATTCTGGAGCATTAATGGCTCAACCACGTGTTTGAACACCCAGGTTGAAAACCAAAGTAAACTTCACCTTGTCTTACCTTTTTTCCTCCCACCCAACATGCCTCCAAATTCACCCTTAATCATGTCACCCTTAACGGCTATCCTGCTCTTAATCCCTCACATACTGGCTCACTATTCCTTTCTAATCAACCTGTCCACCTCAGCCTTTCCAAAGCATCAAATGATGTCTCTAAAACAATCATTCTGAGTGTTAACAGGTCATAACCAAGATTGTCCTAGGATCGATAAGGAAATTTCTATTTTCTGCAGGATTAGATTCCTGCTTCAAAGCAGTCCAGAAAGATGGTGAAAGATGAAGTTGTACAGACGAACCGCCCCAGTTAATTCTCCACTGTACCAGTTATCAGCAGTGTAGATCAGTCTTCAAACTCACCCTCTCCAGCTACTCTACGTTACAGGATGATGATGAGATAATTGTACTGAATGTGAGTGAGGTATTACTAAATGGGATGGAGCAATGGGTTGCATTCAGCAGAGCATGACTCTTGCTGTACAATTCGAATAACCCTTAGACAGAGTTGAGTATTTGTAAATCCTCTGCCTCCACTTCCATCACTCTCACCATCACCTCACTCCCTGCACATCTGTCACATCGCACATGCCACAGAGTTTCACATATGCGTCTCTTCGACCCCAAACATTCTTTCCATTGCTATCCCCTTGTTATTTCTCCACCTAGGGAAATTCTACTCAACTATTCCTTTATCACACATATCATTTATCCCCCTGTTACATATAATTTGATCATCACCACAAAGTTTAAGTGACAAGCAAAGGACTTACCTGTAACCATGTTAAGCTAACCCTATCTAAAATTGTATGTAGGTATTCGTCACATATCGAAGAAATGATTGCTTTGAAAGAAGGTCAGAAAAATAAAACTAGAGCTTACAACTCTCCCTATCAATCAGGACAGTGAACGGTCGACACAGATCAGTGACGTTTTTATGACAGCCCTGAGTATGAGGGCTATGATTACCCCCATCTTACAGGTAAGGACACACAGGTGTGCCCAAGGCTTAATAGAGTGTGTGTCACCATCCCAGGGGCTCCCACCCATTCTTCACAAATATATCATCACCTTACCCAAACCTCCTCCAAGGCAGTCTCACCAAAGAGACCTACAGCTCAAGGAAAGATATTCACAGGCATGCAGTTAGTTATCTGGGAGGCAGAGTGGGAACCCCGAGGCTGCCACGTTTTCCACTGAAGCTCACCTTCAAGTCCCACAAACCAACTTTGCTGAGCCAGTTTCTCATGAACACTGAAGCTCCTTCCTCGCCTGGAAAAGTCCCTAGTGGTGCCATCTTCCAGCTCTAGAAATATCACTAACACAAAGGAAGGAAATTAGGGGAAAGTGCAGCTGAGTTGCTGTGCTCTCCAGACTATTCCAAACCAATGTGTAGCAGTTATGATTTAGTCTAGCTAGCCCTCCAAGTTTCCTGGCTTAAGAACAAAAGTTAATTAATTATACTGTCCATTCTTGGCGGTTTTAAAATTCAGCCTTAACACTGTTTCATAACACACCCTTTTGGTTTGGCTAAGTAAGAGACTTGCTTCAAAGAAAACGTTTTAGGCATGTTTGAAACAAAGGCATTAAGGAATGTTGGAGTGAGAAGGGAATCTCTTGAAAGTAGAAAGAGTAAGGAAAATATATCCTACCATTAAGAAAAGAGCAAAGTACTACCATTTATATTGTGCAAATAAAATAAACCTACTTCTAAAGTAAAAAGCCTCTACAAGTGACCTGATGGCCTGAGGTTTAAGCTCAGCACCTGGGAAAGGCAACAGGAATTGCTCAACAATTCTTTTCTGTGTGTAGGTGAAGAAAGGCAAAAGGAAATCTGGAACCCCAAAGGAAAGACTGGAAGAGTTTCATGTTAATCTTAATTTAATTTTAAATACCTAATCATGTTTGTAACTGAAGAAGCCACAAACAGAAAAAAAAAAAAGTTTCTAAAACTGAATCTTTGTTTGACAAGCTTTGACTTGGTTATTTTTCTTTGGGATTTCTGACATGTGGGGAGTATATGAACAAGGTTTTACCCCCTCAGATTTGGAAGCAGCTACAAGAAGCTACTTAATTTATGGCTTTAAAGAACAAGAACATTTTTCACATGAAGGCAATAAAACTAGGTCATAAGAGAAAGGTGTGAGAGACGGAGAAGTTGTCTAAATATTTCTCTGATAAATGACAAATCCACCTTGAAACAATTTTCCCATTTCTCTCTTTATTTAACAATATCCTCCATTTTTATATTCAAGGCATATTCCATTTCCAAAATTCCATGCTCTCTAGCCATCTTCTACATTAGCATGCCAAATATTACAGATGGAGTTAACATAATCTGTGGTAATTTACTATTCTCTGCAGTCAGAGGGCAAACATGCCTCTTGACTTTCCCACAGCCCCCTGGAACATGCTCTGTTCTTATCGTCCCTGCAGAGTTCCCACTGATAGCCAGGGAGGCCTGTGGGTGGGAGGTGTGTGCAGAAAACTCCATGGAGAAGATCGGAGAGGAAAGTTCAACCCAGGGCCAGCTGGGCATCCTGGAGTGAGAAAGCAAAATAAGCAGTTGATCCTCAACAATTGGGGATTGCTAGGACTCTTCAGAGTTCAAGGTTTTCACATTTAAAAGGAGATGTATCTACTTCCAATGTGCTATGTGGTGGAGGAAGCACAGCCAAGTAGTAACTAGGGGAATGTAGTCCACAAGAAAAAGAAACCAAAGTAACCGAAGGAAATCTTAGAAACGTCTGATTCAGTTCCAGAAAGTCACTCTTGTGAAACTCATGGGGCTGTAAGACTGTTCTTACATGGGGCTCTTGTGCTTCACTTGGGTTGGCTCTGCTACATGGGAAGAATAAGGAACTAATTGCATAAACTTTACCAAGTGTCTGGCAGCCTACATGATTTTCCCCTTGTCCTTCCCAACTCACCCCTTTCTACAGCCGTACTTTCCAACCCCAGCCAGCCTCCTCTGATCTCCCCCTAACACCTCTCTGAGTAGAGAATGACAGCCACGCTGAGTGCATGACTTCTTGCCAACAAATCCCAGACTTCGCCATTATTGATCACCTTCCCATCAACACTTCCAGTCTTCGGCAAAACATGCCAGAGGTGTGGCTTTGAGTCCTGTCAGAGGTGCATAATTGCTAACACCTACTGAATGTCCATACCCACAACAAGCCCCATTCTCCAGCAGGTCATTTATCAGCTGCAAATATTTCTATACCCCACAGAGTGGAGAAAGGCATTTATAAGTGAGCGATGTGGTCATGCGCATCTTTCATCACTTTTTGTTTAGAGTCCTCTGCTTGGGTTGTGTGGGTGTGACTTTTGATGGCCTTCTAACCATGAATGCCTAAGTTGTAGTCACTTTCTTCCTAGCAGGCTGCAGAAAGTGCAATTACTAAGCATGCCTAAGGGACAGGTCCTTCTTGGCCTTATAAAAATAACCATTTCTCCATCAAACTATTTTTTCTCACATATTTTCACCTAACTCTGGAAAACAATGGGAAGGGACACCATGAATGAAAGAGCCTGAGGGACTTTTCTCCTCTGAACTGTGAAGATTCTGCTACCCAGAGTTTAGTCCTCAAGTTCACTTCTGACACATCAATGAAATTCTTTCCTTTGTTTAGAATCTTCTTGAATTTTAGAACCAAGTGCCCACTCTGGAAGCCTGTGTGAAGGGGCCTGCTTGTTCCTACCTGTTTCCCCTGCCAGCCAAGCTCAACTCCTCCAGGCTTACTCTGTGGTAGAAGGCCAACCCAGCTCTCTTCTGCCTTCTGGCCTTCTACCAGACTGAGCAGACATTTCTAAGTACCAGCTGCTGCCATCTTTGAATTTCCCTCAAAGAACTATCCCAGATAAGCCATACTCCTTATCCAGATTCGCCACTAACACACTTTACTTTCCTCCTCTGGAAACCTCATAAAGGCAGGAACTGTGTCCATGGCATTCAGTGTCTTAGGCTGTCGCTTAGCACAGTGAGTGGCATAGTATATGCACCAGGTCTCTAGACACACCATAAAAGAGGCACTGTGTGGGTGCTCTGAACAAAATAAATTTATTTTTCCTTAGTCCTAAAGGTCCAAAGTCTAAAACCAAGGTAGCATAGGGATGGTTTCTGATATGGCCCTTTTTTGTGGCTTGTCCTTGTAATACTTGCCAGAGTCACGGGGAGGGGGCTCATTCCCATCTGTAATGGTACTGATTTATACCAGGCTAACAATGGATGCTTGTATATTGAATGCTAAAGAAGTAAATGTCTTATTTTTCCTTAGAGAAGAGACTGTCAGCTCGTGAAAGAACAAAGCATGGATTTCTTTTTCTCCAGTATCCATCAGAACATCTCGTACCCAATAAGTAATCAATGCATACTTGCTGGATTGAGCTCTAGTTTCAAGATAAAGATGGTCTATGGGAACAGAGTTACTTGCGAGTGTGTGTTTGTGTGTAAGCATTTGGTTTTGTGTGTGTGTGCATGCGCACGTGCGCATATTTGGATGTGAGTATATATGTGAACGTTTATGTTAATTATGCAAGTGCATGCATTTGTGTGTGAATGTGTGTGTGTGAGTATATGTGTGCTTGTGTGTGAGTGCTTGTGTCTATGTGGGTATATTTTCATTGCAAATAAAATGTAATTTAATGATTTTCATATTGTTATACTGGAAGCCAGTTCTAACTTTTTGGTCAGATAGCTAGCAAGCAACCACCAGCTTAAAAATCAATTAAGAACAGAAGCAAATGAGTTAGTTCCAAATTCTGTGCTGTTTAAATCCATTTCTCTTTATAATGACAGTGCTCTGTGAAGTAATTTTCTTTTGATAAAAGGAGACCAAGTTCGGTGACCCCAAAAAGGAAAGAATTAGTGATTTCTCTGCCTGAGACTTGACAAACAGCCTTTACATCTTGCTCCCCTTATTTCCAGCAGTGAAACAAATAGACTCCGGAAATAATATCCCCCCCTCCTCTTTTAGAGGTTGGGGAACCTCAGACCTCTGCATACTTCATCATTTTGTTTTTCTTCATAAGAACATGAGGTTCCTGTTGACCTTCCATCCTCCTCTGAGCACACCAATCTTCTGCCCAGCAGCGCCCCCTCAACAGCGCAGTTGGTAACGGTCTCCAGTGGACTTTCCATGAGGCAGCAGTTTCACCCCTTGTAGCTGCCACCAACCTTCACCAGGCATCTCCAGGGGATGCGCAAGTTTTCTGTCCCTCCCAGTAACCTGGAAGCTGGGTAGGCATCATATTTATCCATATCATCATTGAGGTGTGAGAGCCACATGACGGAGGCTTTTGGCAAGAACAAGTGTTTCTCTAAGAGGAAGTGTACACGTTTGCAGACATTCTACTCCACAAACCCAAAGCCACTGAAATAGCACGTTGGACCTTAGTCAAGAATGGTGAGGTACACAATCACAATCCCATTAAGCTGCACATTACATTTTGTAAGAACTTCTCAGATGATGTGTCTCACCTGGTGCACTCTGGGAGTCTTTCACTCTGCTTTGATTCTCCAGATCAAGATTTCCAATGCTACTACGTAGAACACATCCATAGCCCGGGTGTCTACTATGCGTGCAGATGCACCACCGCAAAGTGCAGGGCACTTACTTTCTCAGTCAGGTGACTTCACTGGAAACAGAGAAATTGGTTTCCTGAGATAAGATCTTCCTCCTACTGCTTAGAAGAATGAGAATGCTTTGGCAAGGAGGAGTACACTGGAGGATTTGAGGTGGGGGGATGATGTAATTCTATTATAATCTCAAAATACAAAACAAATTGTTTTTATTTTTAAGAAAGAATGCTACAGGATCAAACTTCAAGTCCCCCATGAATGTAATCAGTTGGCACAAAGCCCCCATTTTGGCATGACCTCTTTCTTCCTCTTTCTTCTTTGCCATCCTGCCAACACAGCATCAGAGTCTCTGCTCCTGCCATTTGTTGTGAGCAGGACCTTGGTAAAGTTACTTGACTTCTCCGTGCCTCAGTTTACTCATCCATAAACAGAAAACAACAGCACCTACTACACTGAATGCAATGGCTTAATAGCTGGAAAGCACTAAGAAATGCCAGGTACAGTCTTACTCAAATGCAGCTCAAAATGTTAGCTGCAATGAGAGCGCATTGAAATGAGAGCAGGGAACTCTGAGAAGCCACTGCATGTGGCAGCCATTAGGTCCTTGCAATGAATAAAGTCTAGCACTTACGTGGGTAGCAGATGATATGTGGTTGGCCACATAGATAAAGGCGCGATCGAGAACAAATCACAGACTCTGGTAGACTGTGTTAAGATATTTACCCTTCTCTAGAGGGCAATAGGAGAGTATGGAAAATGTTAAGCTAGAATACAATGTGATCAAATTTCTGGCTTTGGGGGCCAGAATCTTAGATACTTAGATTCAGTATCTAAGAGCACACACTGCTTTTCCAGGAACCTGGGAGTTTGTTTCCAGCACCCACATTAAATGCCTCACAAATGCTTATACTCCAGCTTGTGAGGGGCCTCTGACTCTTGTTTCCAAAGATACCTGCACTCACATGCACAGACATACAGACACACAGACACAGACCCTCACAAGATAATTTTTTAATTAAAAACTATTACTTTGGAATTTACTCTGAAACATATGACATTATGGCTAGGAAGCTATGAAATATAGCATAATAAGCAAATGAAGCCAAATCATAGTTACACATTAGTGCTTTGCAGCCCTGATTCTCTTGCTGTAGTGAATTAAAGCTAAAGATGAGTTCTGATGATGCAGTCATTTTATTTCACATCTATGTCATTATCAAATGATGAGGTAATGGCATGGTGGGGCATTGCTAATTTCCTATTACTGCTGAAGACATTTCAACAAAGATGGTGAGTACACAAAATTACTATTACATAGTTTGGTATTACAGAAGTCTGAAATGGATTTTTCTGCTCTACTCCATGGTGTTGGCAAGGCTGGTACTTTTGGGAGTTTCAGAGCAGCGTTCACTCTTCTTTTTCAACTTCTACAGGCAGCTTTCACTCTTTAGCCCTAGTTCTTCCTTACAGCTTCCAAGCCAGCAGTGTCTTCAAACCTCTCATTGACTTAGGCATCTTCTGGCTTACTAACCATCTACACTGATAAGGGGCTTGCAGTCAAATGGGACCACCAAGGCAACCAGGTTAATCATTCCACCTCAAGATCCTTGACTTGATCTATCCCAGTGGGTCCTTTCACTGTGTGCGTTTTAGGAATTAAGTTATGCACATTTTAAAGAACATCCTTCCTTTCCGGACAGGTTTCAGTGTGCTCTCAAGCAGCTGTGATAATCTGAGGTAACCTCTGATTACCTCATCTTGTGCTGTCCAATGCCAGGGGTCTAAAAAGAGAAGCAATAACCCAGATTCAGATCAGGGGCAGCTGGTAAAGGCATAGGCTTGGTCAGGGTGTGACACGGAGTGGCATAGAGACATAGCTTAACCTCCCTGTTCTTAAGCCTTTCTTCTCTAATACATTGGCTACTTCGGTGTCATTCAGGAGACACCTACAGCAACCTTCTTCATTTTGAATATGAAAAACCTAATGCAGACTCCATTAAGGTCACAGCTGGAGTACACTAATCCAGACCATTGATGACTCCCTGAAGCACTCTTGCTCCCATCAGGCCTTAGTTCTAAAGTGTTTAACTTTATCCACACTCTATCATGACATATTCAGAATATAGTCACATATCCCCAAAACATACACTTTTCACTTTAATTAAAATGAGCTTATAGTAACCGCTGTAATTTCATTCCCGGTCTTCATGAGTCATTTAATAAAACCCTTTCAAGAACTCGCAATAGTTCTGTGCCTTGCTCTAGGCCCCTCATTCTTCCTACTCATCACTTCATGGCTGGTAAAGATCTTGAAACAGATCATTATAGTCGAAATATCTGGAGGGCTTGAAAACACTTTTTCATATCTGCATTGTTGTCAGAATATATACAAAATGTGTGCACTTTCTGAGACATTGGATTGAAAAACTTGTCTGTTTACTGTCCTTTCTGATAAGATTTTCTTTCCTTCATCTGCTCTGATGGTTACTACAGAGCATGAAGTTCCCCTATTATAAGCTAAGAAACCTACAGAATCTGTGTTCCCTTATTATGGTATCCACAAATCCATTTTAATCAACAGGGACACAGCTACACCAGTGGCTACTTCTTTGATATCTGAGTAAAGGGAGCCATCTCAGTGTGAATGACCCCCTGAAGGTGAGTCAGTGTTGAGAAGAATGGCAAGGGCTGGAGAAGGGAGGCTGTGTACATGTTGAGAAGGATCACACCAATGGCACATCAATTAATACTAATCTTCAACACACAGAGAATCAAGGTGCCAATAAATCATCCCACCTCCTAAAGCTTGTTACTCCTCTGAGAAGGCTGTTCAAAGTTACACTTTTTGCTTTTCAGTTTGCTATAATGTCTGCCCAACTGGAAGGTGAGCCTTAAGAACTCAGCTGAGTTGAAACAAATAAAATGTTCTTTGTGGCACTCCCCTGGTTCTCTGTGGGGAGCTGAAAGAGCAACAAGGTGATCAAATGCACCAGGCACCAGAGAGAGGACATGCTTAAGACTGAAAGGATTGTGTTGACAAAAGAGAAAAACATGTCAACCAATTATTTTATATATATTTATTTATTTATATTATTTATATATTGTTTATGTATATATTATATATATATTTGTATTTATATATAAAGAAAATATAATTGATGTCTTTCTCACATCCTATAGAACCCAGAGAAATAGGACAAAAAATATCATATTAGGTGTGAAGAAAATAAAGACTTCCTGGGTTTGTCAGAGGTCAAGATCTGAGTATAAGTTTTCATGAAACCTGTAAACCCAAAGGTTGCCCATGGTGGCTTAAAGAACTTCAGTTAAATTGTAAGGAATTGTAAAGGTTGAAACTGGAGGCAGTTCTAGCTTGCAAAAGTATTAGTAAGATAGAACTTATTTGAGAATAGTCTTAAACATCTGATCTATAGTGAGTTCAAACATTCAGTGTCACCAAGGTTGAGCCCAAAGACATTAAGGATTGTGATGCCAAAACTTCTAAAGCAATCAGAAAACAACCATCAGTATCAAAACAAAACTGGCTCTGGGCATCTATGCCTGTTTACCTCCCGGCACCACGATGCTTTATCTCTCTTTATGGTCTTTCAGGTTTCTTTCTTTCTTTCTTTCTTTCTTTCTTTCTTTCTTTCTTTCTTTCTTTCTTATTCTCGAAACCCATGTGAAGCAGTGGAGAGCTGGAAATCATCATTTACAAATGTATACACACAGACATGCATACATGCATGCACATGTGCACATATATAAACACATAAATGCAAACACACACACACACACACACACTTAATACAACCACCATGACCATGACAAACAGCCTAACTATGGGTTGAAGAGTCAAAACTTCATTTTGTGTTTTTTCCATGCTACAAGTTTTATCATGTTCTACTTTGATTGCATGAGATTTCTCAGACACAACTTTTCCTTGAGGCAAATGTTCTCAAACTAATAAATCTGGATAAATCAATCATTTTCTTTGTTCCCTGTCTTTGATTCCGAACATCAGGCAATGGCAAAGCTGTCATGAAGAAGGCCCAAATGCCCCATGCTTAGTCTGTAGTCATTCTGTTCGCTGAACTTTGAGAAGCTATAAAAGAAGCAGGGGAAAAACTTACAGTAAAACAGGGGTCTGAGTGCCGGTCTGGGAGTTACCCTATCTGGGTTGTCCTCCCTACTTATTTTATTTAAGGTCCACTGGACTTTACAATAAATTCACATTTAAATTTTGTGCAAAAGATCAAAATGCACAATAAATAATACTTGGAAGTGTATTATGAAACAAGCATTAATGTTGGTACTTAATGACTTTAAAGGCCAAGCAGGAGAATTACCAAATGCATCACATGGTAAACTTGGAGAGCTTAGACTATATCATGCACCCAGATGTGTTTCCCATGTCTAGTCCAGTTTCTTCCAGGCATAAAATATCCTAATGGCTGTAAGAAACAAAAACTGAATAGTTTAATTTATGCTTTCTGTTAAGAATGCTCACAAATAAATACGTTGTCAAATATATGATAATAGCACATGGAGTTTTAATTGTTAACACATACTAAGAGTCATGTGAACAAAATCTTGAAAATGGCTACCAGAAGGAATCAAGTCAAGAACACAGAGGAATATGGAACAGGGCTTGAGGTAGCTCAGCAATTAAGAGTAATCGCTGTCCTTGCAGAGCTCAGGAGTCCAGCTCCCAGCAGCGAGGCTCGGACACTCACAACTATCAGTAACTCCAGCTTCAGAGTATCTGAACCCTTTTCTGGCCTTCATGGGAACCCACACACGTGTGAACATACACATACACTACATATATGTGTGAACACATATGCACCACATACGTGGGTGAACACATACACTCATGTGAACACACACACACATAAATAAAAGATGAACCTTAAAACAAATAAAGTGATGAAATGAGAGAAGTGGAGGTAGAAATGGTGAAAGAGACAGAAAGGGAAATAACAGTGTGAGAACTTAACATTATAGAAGGCCTGGTTGAGCTCTTGAACAGCCTAGATTATAACAAAGGGATAGTGAAAGTACTGTTTTCCAAATTGCCATTCAGCCTCAATTTCCACACCCATAGCAGCTTGATTGGCAGCAGCAACTGGCAAATCCTGAAAGAGCAACAGGAGGGAATGAGTGGAAGAGAACAGACTCTCAAGAGAGAGCTTCAGTGAAACAGCTCACTGAACTGGGAGTAACAAAGACAATTGAAGTATTTGGGGGTAGTAGGTAGGAGCTTTCAGGGTGAGTGTAGATCATTGGCAGGGGCCAGGGTGCTGGGAATGCCTCATTTGCATAAGGAGGAAGTCCAGGTGCCTCTGGACATGACCTTACAAGGAGGGAGGAATTTTTACCTGGCTACCAGCTATGTGACCCTCCTCCAGGGAGCAAATATGGGAACACAGGGTTATTGTTCTGGGGCATGCAGACCCAGGGAACTGAGGGAGTTGTCCTACACCTGCCAATCTCAGGACAATGTATCTGGAGTTTGGACATGCCTGGACCCCACTCTTGCTCCAGGTTGGCTTCCCTCAGTTCCACAGAGCTTCCTGTCCCCACACCAAATCATAGGAATAAAGATCTTGATGGTGAGAACAGATATTTGGGAGCCATAAACACCCAGGTAAAGCCCTCTGTGCCAGGTATACCTGACCTGCAGGACAATCAGCAGTGAGTGATAAACATGCTGTGAAACTTTTGACCTAGTACAGTGACTCCAGTAAGATACCAAAAGGAAGGAATTCACAAGCCTCAGGGAGGGAAACAGTGATTGGTGTCACCTGCAAGGCTTTCCAGAAGGAGCTGGCCCATGAGCAGAGAGGTAGACAGTGACTTCCCTGGTCATAGGTGCCTAGGGAGGATGAAGTCCTGGACAATTTATGTCAATCAAGATTAAGTAAGGTTCTTGGGCAGGAGGGTTACACATCTTAATGCCTTGATTGAGCAAGCTTCCACTTTAGCCCATGCTAAACTCTTCCTCTGGGCTTCTGCTCAGACGGTAGGGACTCAAAGAATGCTGCCATTTGTCAGTCTTTGCTTTGCATTTGTTTTAGTTTTTGTACTAGATTTTTTTTTTTCTCTATGCTCTTGAAAATTTTTTATCAAAGGCAACTTCAGGTGAGGAGTATTTGACTTGGCTCGCAACTTCAGAGGATAGTCCCTGCTGGCAGGAAAGGTGTGATGGGAGAAGAGTTGTGGGTGCGGTGGAGCAACAGATGGCTGATCACACAGAAGCTGAAGTAGGAAGCAGATGGAGATGAATGCTGGTGCTCAGCCAGGTTCTGCCTTTTTCCCTTCGTAAGCATCAGGGGACCCCAGCCCGTGTAAGGATGCCTCCCACATTCACCATCGCTCTCCTTTGCTTGAAGCTCTCTCTATGGGAACACCCCCATAGGCACATCCAGAGATTGGTCTTACGGGTGTTGTAAATTCCATCAATTGACAATCAGATTAGGCATCACAGTTTTATCATCCACAGGCATAAAGTGATTTTTAAGAACCCCTCACTTACATACATAAGGCTTTCTGTGGCACAGCCCTTTTGAGTCAGTGGAAAAAAATTCACTTGTAGGTCCCATCTTCATCCCATACAGTCTTTCACAACCATGGTTGTTTACAGCAATGTTTTTCAGTTCTCTTTTGTACATGTCTGAGAGAAGGTTGTGTGTGTGTGTGTGTGTGTGTGTGTGTGTGTGTGTGTAGGGGTACATATGCACATCTGTGTACTTGCAAGTAAAAGCCAGAGGCCAACATCAGATGTCTTCCTCAATTGCTCTACATCTCATTTTTCCAAAGCAGGGACTTTTACCTGTATAGGTCACTGGTTCAGGGAGACTTTGGGCCAGCCCAGGGACTCACCTGGCTCTATGTCTCCAGCACTGGTGTCTCCAGCAGTGGCATTACAGCATCAGCCACCACATCCAGCTTTTTACATAAGGGGTCCAAACTCAGATCATTAAACTTGTAGGACAAGCACACAGTAGACCAAAAGATCTCTCCCTGCTTTCATTAATCCAGGATGATTTTAAGACCAGTCTCAATTTGTAGCCCCAGATTGCTGGAGTGGAATTTACTATGTAGCCAAAAATGGTCTTAAATAATTTATATCCTTCCTTCAGTATTATGTGCTGTATGTTGAGATTGCATGTGCACATACATGCCTTCCTTCTCGCACTCTTAACCTGTAGCCATTTGCAGCACCCTTTACCCAGCCCTATCTCTTGTCTCTTAATTCTTTCTCTTTACTCTGGAGATCACATCTACCTATGGGCCTTAGATATCAACTTTTGGCTTCTGATGTAGACTGGCTTAGACTCCACCCTTTTATCATACCTGCTTATGACAGTTCTCATGGTTATCTACTTCCTCCCACAAGCCTCCTATGACCCAGATCCATAGGCTGATCACCAAGCCATCTGGTTCCAGAGAGAGACCTTCAAGTCAGCTAACCCAGCACCAGCACATGGAGTTGATTCTCTATAAATATTTGATATAATTTTATGGATTAATTTTTAAAATGTTCACAGTTTTTCTTTAGGCAGCTATGGAATTTTCTATATAATGAACATCTATGGGCATTCTTGAGCAAAGACAACATCCCCTTTAGTGAGACCCACCCTCCAAACTCAAAGAACAACTCTGTTGACCTCTGTAGAGGCAGATTTCTTTGAGGGGCCCGTGTACCAAGGGCAGACACTCAGACACGTGAAATGAATGGCAAGCGCAGCGCAGGGCGAGAACTTTGTAAGTTCCCTGTAAGTTAGACAAGTACTTGTAATGAAAGGTTTGTGAGTTCAGAAAGCCCCAGGGTATTAGAAAAGACAGTTCAGCTTCCTGTCTGGGAAGAAATGACAGCTCTCCTCACTGGAATTAAGCTTTAGATATTCTTGAGAAGAAAAAAAAAAAAAAAAAGAAAAGAAAATTCTGTAAGTAAAGAAATGCTTTGGACCCACTGCAAGAAATCTGGTGTCATGTGACCATGACCCCTTTTGGGATCAGATGCCTAATGCATTGAGAGTGTTCAGAGGAGCTCGGCATCATTTCAGCAAGAATGATGGCTTTCTCACTCCCAGTACAACCATGGAGGCTTACCGACACCTGCCTATGGTGAATGACAACCAATCCTCTCACCTCCCACAAGAAGCATTCCCTACAGAGTGTTCCACTGAACCCCTTCTTTCAACTCTGCTCCATCCGAGTACTGCTCATCCTCATGTCTCCTGCGGACAGTAGCAGCCAGTTTCAACCTGACTTCTGCATGCCAGAATCCACTCCCCTATAAAGTTTCTTCCCTATGCCCTAGAATATTATTTAAAAGCTTGGAGTTGCATCCTTTCCCCCTCAAAACCTTACAGTAGTCCCCATTGTATGTAAAATAAAAATCAAGCTACCTGCTATGACATGCGAATCTGTAGCTGACCTGCCCACCACAGCAGCCTCTTCTCTCTCCCTACAATTACCCCGATTTTTATCCTGCCCATTTCATCCAAGGGATATCAAATTGTATTTACATATAATGAATATTTAGAATTTAAAATACTCTCAGAACCACCAAACTGTATTTGTGACATTTCCCCTGCTTCACCACCTCTCCTCTTCTTCAACTGAGTGTCCCCATATTTCCCAGGTAGCAGTGCCTACAGGGAAAGCCTACTGACCTTTGGCAGGGCTGAGCAGAAGCTTCATCTCTATATCCCATTCTAATAGGGACTCTCTACTACCTGAGGATGGCTCTCTACTACCTGAGGTAGTTTGCATGCTGGCCTTTACAAGTTCCAAGTAGCATCAAAGCTACAGTCTGCCCTGAATTTACAGCCCATGAATGAACACTGAGGTCAGGAAGGATCCCCAGATAGGAACCTCAAAAGTCACAGGGAGTGGTCAGATACTAAGAACCTAGTAAATGAATGCAGGTTACATTACCAAACAAGTAAGCAGTGCACACAGACTCAAGGGTGGGGTCAGATAAGGTGGAGTCGATGTGTAGACAGAGAACTCGAAAACAAAATGAGCCAAAAGCAATGCTGGAGCATCATCCGGAAATGAGAACCTAATGTTTTCCAAGACAAAAAGTAAAGCTTTGAGGAAAATATGATACTCTTTGTGGTTTTGAAAGATGGCTTCAGCATCTTCTACAAACCTCCAGAATATGATTTATTGTATTATTGACTGGGGAAGGGAAGAATGACCCTGGGGAATGATTTAACAGTAATGTTCTCCAAGGAACTACAAATGTGTCACTTTTGTGCAAATGGGAGTTTGAAATGAAAAAAGAAGAGGCTATAGGTATAAATTATGTAGCATTTTGGTGCTTTTGATATTATGTTTCACAAAAAGGCTAATATAAAGTAGGAAGAGAATTGAAATGCTTTTTGATTAAATAACAAATGTAGATTAATATTTAAGGGACATTTCATTATATTTATGAGGCTGGACACTTGAAAGAGAGAAATGCTTGGAAGAAAAATTTAAGATTCATCATTGGCAATGGGTTTAGTTCTGTAAGTTGGTGGTAGGAAACTCAACAAGGCTGGAAAATGGTTCTGGAGGTAAAGTGTTTACTCTGTGATCATGTGCACCCAAGTTCAAGCCTAGAACTGGGGAACTGGAGACAGACAGATCTCTGAGGGTTCTAGACAGTTAGCATAGCCAAAATGGGGAGCATCACATATCAAGAAACCTTATCTCAAACAACAAGGTAAATAGCAACTTAGGAATGCTCTCAAGGTTGACCTCTGGCTTCCATTTGCAAGTACTCACAAATGCATGCCTCTTGATAGGCACATGGGCGCCCACATACATGAATGCATATGCACGCACAGTATACCAATGCAGCACACTGAAAAGAAAGAAATGGGTGACAGGACACACCAGGCTGGCCTCCCAGTGTCCACAGTTAAGCTCCTCCTCAGCTGGAAACTGTCACTCCTGAGCTCTGCCTTCATTATTCGCTTGCCCTCACTGGCTCAGGCCACTGCTGTAAAATAAGTCCCAAGAAAGTGAGTATCACCTGCATGTCTTGTTGCTGTGATAAAACAGCTTGAGAAGAGCAACGTACAGGAAAAGGCATTTCTTTAGCTCACTGTTCAAGGATGCAGTGAGGGAGCCATGCAGTAGGAGCTTACATCATCAAGTCACATTGTACTCACAGTCAGGAAGCGGAAGCAGATTAATTTTCAGTCGCCCCGCCCCTCATATCTAGTCCAGGACTCAAGCCCATAGAATTTTGTCTTTTTAACAAATTTTTTAAAATTGTTTTTGTTAAAACTCGGGTCTTCCTGCCAAGGTTAACTTGATATAGGCAATCCCTCACAGGGTGTGCCTAGAGATTTGACTTCTAGAAGCATCTACTTCCTGTCAGGGAAACGATTCATAGAAATCACAACAATGAGGCACCTAGAGGGGAAAATACAAAAATGCCTGTAAGCTAAAAGGGTAAAATCACTGTATTCATGAGCTTGGCATCTGATGTGGGCACAATCTGAAGATGGAGAAGAAAAAGTCTTGGCATTCATCCCTTTGGAGAGGAGGGCCACTGTGCCATTATATACAGAAAGGACACAAAAATAAAAAATAAAAATGGAAAGCTCCTCTGCCTAGCCCTCATATAGAGGATCCTAAGACCCGATCCCATTCATGAGGGGCAGATCCATGACTCAGCTGACTCCTTGGAGGCTACATCTTTAACATTCACACTGAGAATGAACTTTCAACATGAATTTTCTCAGGGATGAAGGCACCCCAAACCGTAGCCTCTACTGCCCTAGAAATGTTGTTTCTTGTGTGATGAGAGCCACTAGGCACTGAAAGGGTGTGGGTGATAGATAAAGTTCTGCGTGGAAGGCAGTTTACCTCCAAAACCCTGATACAGCGAGGCAGCCAGGGCAGATGTGAGAAAGCCTCAAGAATAGGGAGAAGCATGAGAAAACAAGCAGTGACACTCGGTGTGACAGTGTCCATATTCAGACACTCCTGACAGTCCCCAAAAAGCATAGGCAGAGAGGCGAATTTGGGCCCTTCCTGCACCGAACAACTTTCAGACTACATCTTCACACTGACCCGTAACTGGTCTGAGGGAAGAAATCCTCCAGATCCTGGCCAGAATCTTAGCTCAGAAGCCAGTGAAAGGTTAGCTCTGACCCCGTGCTGACAGCACTTTGTTCTGTAGCCAAACTGCTAACATAAGGCCTCCAAGCTACGTAGAGTCCAGTAATACTCTGTCATCTCTCCTCGTTTGAAGTTGCTACAAACAATTTACAGGTTTCACTTTATCTCTGCTTTTAATTCAGAGGTTGTTTCCTCAACTGAGTAAGTCAGAGCCGCACTGCTTACTCCAGAACCATTGCGGAAAATGAGCGTCAGGTCCGGTTTTTGTAAGAAAGCGTGAAAGGCACATGGGAGAGAAAGGAGCCTCCACTACAGCTCCAGCACGGATCTAGAGAGTAAAGAGGCTGTGGAGACCACTAAGGTCACTTCACAGTGTGCATACTACAAACTCAGCTTACTCATCAGCAAAATCAGTGCCCACCCCAAATTAAAATCTTGTCAATATGCAGTAAAACTCTGCTCCAAACATCTTGTGGGTTTTCAGATACACACTGAGTGCCTTACTGGTATGTCTGGATTTGCTTCGTGGACTGTATAAGGAATCTAGCAATGGATGAGGCAAGCTTGCATTTCTTCTCTCTCTGCTCTTGAATAGGATATAACTAGCTGCCTCAAGCTCCTGCCTTGACTTCCTCCCAATGGTAGTCAGTAACTTGCAATTGCTAGACAAATAAACCCACCCTCCTTTCAGCTGCTATTGTTATAGTATCTTGTCACAGCAACAGAAATGGAACGAGGGCAATAGTTAACTCTGTCAAACTCTTCCAAGGTACTTCATTGCCACAGGGGACACCCTTACAAGTTACCCTCTTTCTGGGGCAAATGGTAAGTACTTACTTACTCTGCATGGCCACCCATAATCAAGAGCTCGGCATGGGTGGGGCCAAGGCCTCTGTTATGACATGACCACTTCTCAGATGCTCCCATCCTGTATCCCTGCCTCCTCCCTCACTCCCCTACTGTTATTTTTTCCCCAAAACCTTCCTACCTTAATGCCCGTTTCAAAAGTACCCCCACTCTGTTATTTTGCCACAGCACAGGAATCTCCATGGATTTTAGATCCATGAGATTCATTCATTCATAACATCCCCTTAGAACTTATCAATGAGGGCCTAACTCATAGCGGCCTTTGCCCTGGGCTGAATTCTACCCAATAGTGGGGATTTCAGTGGCCTCTAAGGAACTGACTGAAAAAAGGCCTAGACTCCAAGCCTTAGAAACTATCCTAGAAACATTTTACCATCTTATGGCTTCCATATTTCTTAGATACTATTTAAAAAAAAAAAGACATAAGAAAATCTTTTATAACAGAGAACTGCATTCGCTACCCTTTCAACATAATAAAAAATTTCTATCTTGTCTTGAATTTCTCTCAGTTAACATAAATCCATGCCCTCAAGTAGCTTAGCATACTGGAAACCTCAATGGCACCAATATCAGCTACCTGGAAATGTTCTTTCACAGAAATGGAGGGAAAGGGCAGGTCCAGAGCATTCAGTCCTCTCCATATATATCAGAAACAGGATGTGAAAAGGCCGGGAGTAACCTTAATACCCTTGCCTTAGTTAGGGTTCCAACACCTGTGATGAAATACCAGGACCAAAAGCAAATTAGGTAACAAATAATTTATTTTTCCCACAGCTCCGTAACAGTTCATCATCAATAACAGTGAGAAAGGAACTGAGACAGGGCAGGAACCTCAAGGCAAGAGCTGATGCAGAGGCCATGGAGGGGTGCTGCTTACTGGCTTGCTTGTCATGGCTTGCTCAGCCTGCTTTCTTATAGAATCCAGGACCACCAGCCCAGGGATGGCACCACTCCCAATGGGCTGGGCCCTCTCCTATCAATTACTAACTAAGAAAATTCCCTACAGCTGGATCTGATGGAGGCATTTTTTAGTTTGAGTTTTCTTCCTTTCAAATAACTCTAGCCAGGATACTCTTCCACTTGAGAGATAAGAGAAAAATCCTTGAATAAAATAGATATAAGAAAACAGGTTGACCTTTCAAGCACAGGTTCTGGATCCACAGGGCCCTTTCCTCTGAAGAAAAGGACTGGTTCCATGTCTGAAGCAAACGTCCCATTTCCCTATTCCATCTTTCTGGTAAAACTGAGAAAGGCTGCTTCATAATCCCAGCCCCCAGCTGGCTTGGTATTGATATACCAGACAAAGTGGCACTACGTAATATTTCTTGACTCTGCAAGCAGAGAGAAAGAGGAGCTCACAGATGTGAGAATGACTTTCTCACATACTTTACCATATTTCACACTTTGTTGAGAAGTCAGCAGAGAACTTCACACTTCATTGAAAATCCATTAAAACAATTACTAGGTCATTAGCATGGACATTTAAGTACCAGCTTTCAAACTCCCCCACGAAAGGAAGCAGACCCCCACCACCCTTCACAGGCCAAGCCAATGGGACTTGAGTAAATAGCCCAGATACATTAAAACGTGCTCATATGGGGGGAAATACAGTCTCATCAAGGAAGAGAGAATGATGATCGTTAGAACGAGGAAGGAAGGGTTGTGCTATGGAGATGGCTCAGCAGCTAAAAAAGGCCCCAGACTGAGGAACTCATCAAGAAGCTAAAATTGCCTGTAAACTCTGTTCCAGAGGATCCAACACCCTCTACTGGCCTTCATGGACTTCTGTGCCATGTGGTAACCATAAAGACAAATAGGCACACACAGAGATACACATTAGATTAATAAATACAACATGAAAAGAAATCAGTTACAACGCATTTTAAAATTTGAAATTAGGAAGAGGATTGGAGGTATGACGTGGGAGGCTAGACAATGAGCACCCAGGTCCGTTAAATAGGAGAGAGGAGCTTTAGTGTTTTATAACCAGTAAGTACCATGACTATCGTTGTCAGTAATTGCTTACATATCCTACAACAAACTAGAAGAGAACCTCTTAGCATAAAAATGAGATGTTTGAGGGGACTGAATGATAATATTTCTGATTCAAGCATTTTAGGTAATATATGCATGTGAATCAAAGAATCACTCAGTAGCCAAAAATATGGATAACTATGCCAGTTTAAAGTGAGAAAGGGGACAGACAAAATAGTTCAGCAGGCAGGGCACCTTCTGCCACACTTGGAAATCTGAGTTCAATTCTGGGACCCATAAGGAAGGAGAGACAACTCTTACAAATTGTCTTCTGTCTTTCACGTTTGTTCTGTGGCACACGCCCACTTACATACATAGACACATATGCACATGCACACACTCATACACACAAATAGAGAAATTAATATAATAAAGAGGAAAGAGGAAGCTCTGCATGGGATTACATTACGTCACCATGTGTGGTACACAAGAGAACTATACACCCTCTCAATTGTATCGGCTGTAGAAAGGTACAATGCAGAAATGTCAGGCGATTGTGGAGTGTGCTCAAGGCAACCACAAGAATCCATTGAGTGTTTCCCAAGACTTTAAATAGTTTCTCTTGCCAGTGACACCACATTTATCTCCAACCCAAATTTCTCAACCTTCAAAGTTGATTTTCAAGTGTTCACTTGGTTACTCACTTGAAGAGCAACCAAAATCTCAAAACAAAATGTGACCAAGCTGAACTCTTGATTTTCCTCTCAACCTGCCCTCCATCTGTTATTTTGTTGTACCTTTTCTTATTGATGTGTGAGACATTATAAAGCTGCACAGATCCAAAGATACATTTGATAATTTTGTATATCAGATATGAAACCATTATCAAAACCAAACCAATTTACATATTCTTTACTCACAAGCATTTTTCATAGTCAATCATGACTCCCTTCTTTCTGTAGCTCATCACACTTAGCGGCCCTCCTTTCTCAGAGACCACTAAGCTCCTGCGACAGCTGTTCTCAGTTGTCAGCTTGGCACACGTGGAAAGAAGAAAGCTAAATTGAAGAACTGCCTCTGTCAGATTGGCCTGGGTATTCTGTCAGGTGTTTTCTTGATTGTTAACTGTTGCAGAAGAGCCCAGCCCTCTATGGGAGCTACCATTCCTAGGCAGGTGGGTCTAGACTTGTGAGAAAGGTGACTCTTAGAGCAAACCGGTAAGCAGCTTCCGCCATGGTTTCTGCCTCTACTCCATGTTGAGTAGCTGCCTTGTCTTTCCCAGATGATGGGCTGTAACATACAAGATGAAATGATCCCTCTATGCTTCAAGTTGCTTCTGGTCATGGTGTTCATCACAGTAATAGAAAGCAAAACAGAACACCTTGCTATAAACAAGTTTGCATTTTCTTGAGTTTAATATTTTTTCTCCGACGTTACCACAATTAATTTGAGACTCACTCATGTATTCACCTTTACCCTTTCAGAAGTTTAAAATTAACTTCTTTGAAATGTCACACTATGCAATGTATTGAGATCATATTCCTTCTTCATTCTTTTATCTACCTCCTATTTCTGAGGAACCCCTTTCTTCCCACCTTTTCACCTTCCCACCACACCAAGGATAAACACACATGTTCTGGTTGTTCTGTTTCTGACCAGTGTGTGATGTGATCAGAGATTTTAACATAGACTATTCTAATATGTGTGTTATTTTCTTATTGGGATTCAATTTTCAGTTGCCCAATAAGCTATGCTATTAAACATGTTTCTGTGTTTATTTGACAGTTATCTTTTTTGATGGAATGTTTATTCAAACTTTTCCCACTTCTAAAATATGGTAGTTTGATTATTTTATGATTGAACTTTGAAATTTCTTCATATATTTTAGATAACTCTTCCACCAGATATATGTTTTGCAAACATTTTCTTTGCGCATGTGCTTCTTGGTCTACAATTTTCTCATAAGGTATTTAAACAGCATCTCTTTGCATTAAAGAAGTCCAGTAAGCTAGGCTGTTGCTTTATGAATCATGAATTTAGTGCAGTACCTAAGAACTTTACCTAACTTTAGGATAAAGCTTTTTTTTCTCCTACATTTTAAGTTTTACATTGAAGTTTCTGACACATTTTGAGTTGGTATTTGCATACCGTACATGTATATAAGTATGAATCAAAGTTTCTTTCTTTTTCTCTGTGTGTGTATGTCAGAGACAAGAGTATATGGTATATGGTGGCTAGGAAATAATTCCACGAAATATTGCTTAAGAAGGATTCATCAATGAATTGCTTTTGTGCCCTCCTTGATGTAAATATCTGCGAAGTGGGCTTGCTCCAACTTTTCCTGAGTCTCTGTGTCCTCTAACACAGACTGCTTCTTTCCCTAGGCACAAGGGAGCCACCTTCCAAATGAATCTAGTCTTGTTTCAGACAGAGGGTGAGAAAGAATGATGGTCAGTGTGCTGTTTTCTGTAATATCAAGATATATATTTTGGGATAACATGCCTAGAACCCTAGCGGAAGATTTGGGGTTACAGTTTCTGTGCATTTTGCTCTTCAGATTTGTTCCTACACTGGTTGTTTTTAACCTTACTAGTGATGTGACACTTTAATACTTTTCCTTATGTTGTGGTGACCCTCAATCATAAAATTATTTCATTGCTACTTCATAAATATAATATTGCTACTGTTACGAATTGGAATGTAAAGATCTGATATGCAGAATAGCTGATATGTGATAGGGTTGTGACCCACAGTTTAAGAAATGCTGACCAAGTGCTTCATCTGTTCCATCCTGTTACTAATGGGGGCTTTTTCAATATTCATGTCTGTTGTTTGTTGATTCTACACAGAAGCAAACTTCGTGGCTTTGTGTGTGTGCTTGTCCCTTGATGTTTGCTGAGTCTGGTCTGCAATTCTAACTCAGCTTTACAACAGTCACCTCATTTCATAGATAACTACTCCTCTTCAAAGATGGCTGCTTTTCTGTGCTTTTTACTTTGAGTCACTGGATATAAGCCATAGCTCAACAATGAGTAGGACTAGAGCTTAATTATTGGCCAGTAGCCACATTTGAGGACATTGCCTCTTACTGGGGAAAGTTTTTTGTTCCAAAGACCCTCTAAGTTACAGAATTCTGTCCTCATAGAATGTTAGAAATGCAGGGACTCGAAAACTTTATAACCCATGACATGTGGGGTAGAGCCGTCAGAAAAGACTAGCAGAAGAAACAAAGAATAATTATTTTCAAACAAGTACCACCCTCATCTTGTCTAATAAATCTTAGAGAACCTGAAGAAAATTAAACCAATGCAGGTAAATTAGCTCAATATATTAGATTTGTGAGGACTCCAGCTAGACATGAGTCTGGCAAGCCTAAGAAAGCCAACAGGTGGTATTTGAGTGAGAAGCTAAGAAAATATGAGAGAAAACATTGTAAAGTCAGGGTAGTTGAGATAATTTACAGTTCCACCATGTTCCCAACGCAGCTGATGAATGTTGAGGAGGCCGGCGTGGCTGGCTAGAGACTGCCAAGAGATACAAGAGGGAGAGCAGGGAAGCAGTAAAGAGAAGATAATGCGAGACCTTGAAAGCTATTTTAAGATGTAACTTTGACTAATGTTGGGAGCCCTTAAGAGGTTTGGAGCAGAAAAGAAACTTCATCTGCCTTCAAGTAAAGGTCTGAGGTAAGAAAAAAAAGCATCGGAACTTGAGTGAGCAAGATCAGCTGGGAAGTGCTTGTGAGAGCTGAAGGCAATGCTGGGGCTATTAGAACCAGTCTCATTCTTGATTTAGTCAAAGTTGAACTAACAGTGTTTGCTCATGGATCTGATGCTTAGTGTAGAGTTCCACCTGAAAGCCATTAAATCCATTTTTGAGATGAGCTGCATGGCTGTGTTTAACATAAAGACTGGTGAGTGGTACCGAGTTCAGTAACACCTCCTCCCAGAAAAACTTAAGGTGCCATTTCCAAAAGGTGGCTAGTATGTTTTTCTAACAGCTAAAGGGATATAGATCCTGAGGCTAAGACTATCAGTCCTTAAAGACTTTATTTTAAAAGATTCTAATTTAGCCTCAATGTTTAGCTATCACTTCACCTAATGCACAATAGTCATTGAAATGCTAATGTGAGATGAGAGAGATTAAGAAGAAACTGACTGTCCAAACCTTAGACACTACTTTGTCCTTCATTCTTTTCAGCATTGGTTATCATTCAATTTTAATGACCTTGGTCCATTTTAAGTGTGTCTATTGGCTTCTCAGGCTGACCTTGACCAAAGTCAGGTCCCTGGGTGGGAGCCCTGAGTCCCAAGCTGCTGCCTTCCAGAAGTATAGCCTCCTCCCTCAAGCTACAGGCCACTTTTCAACTTCTTACAGTTTCTCCATTTGTAGCCACTTTACAGAACCAAATATGCCTCAAGGAGAAGTGGAAAGTGAAAATCTTGCCTTTTTCTTTCCCAAATATTCACCTTATCTTTGTCTCAGTTTTTAGAAAATCAAATATCATTTGGTTTCCAAAAATATTTATCTTGGAGCTTGGGGTAAATTCCTAGTTGATGAGAGAGTGTTGTTCCAGAGAAGGCAGAGAATAAACCTCCCAACCACGCAGACATTCAGTTAGCAAAGGCGGACCTCGATTTCTGTGGCCTCCCCCATTTAATTGAAAGCCTTTGGGAGAAGATCTTACCTGGAGGTATTCCAAGAGGAAGCCAGAAAAGGCCCAGCGGGAGCTGCAATGGCCTATTTTCAATTACCAATCAAACCGACACTCACTCACTGTGCTCGAGGAGCCAGGAAAGTGGTGAACGGATATTTATTCCCACAAAACGTATAAATATGCTCTCTGTCTTGAAAGATTATTTGAAACCTGGTGACCAATAAATAATTGTGAGAGCCTCAAACCTTATTTTAACTACCCTCGTCTTCCTTGCCCTAATGCTTGGTGGTCACCCAAAGAACAAAAAGCTCTCCATTTCTTAGGAGTAGAAATAACTAAAATCTGGATCTCTAACTTCTAGTCTGAATACATCAAGTGAGATTCCTGAGACTTACAAATGTGTTGAGACTTTTTCCATTTTGTTTTCTTTTTTCTATTCCTATTGCAGTGGGCTTTTTTCCTGAATTTGCTGTGACTAGAAAATTTAATGGCCTTCCCTCCTCCTCCAGATTTTAGAAGCTAAATCCACAGCCCATATATAATGCCAACTGAAGTGGCTACAACCTGAACCTGAGCGATATGAATTGTTAAGTATTACAGCTCCAAGTGTTTAGTTATGGTTAATTTATAACTAAACACACTAGTATTTAGTGGAACAAAAAGGTCATTAGTGTCTTACTAGGAAGCAATTAAATTAACAGCTCAAAGCCATTCATCAAATCACAAAACAGATGCTGAACTTTTTTTGTAGGAAATCAGATTCTATAACACAGGAAAAGAGCTAAATTCAAAACACAGCAAAACACTCCCACCTCCCTTCAGCTTCTCTCAAAACAACAACAACAAAAATCCACTCTTTCATCTGTAACTCCTCGTAATGTAAACATCTTTTTACAAGAACAAGGCAGAGAGAACTAGGAAGTCAACCAGAACAATTCCCCTGACTTACTCATGAAGCAATGTTCCCTCTCCCCTCCCACCCACCAACAGGGCTCTGCTCATTCACTATGGGCAGGTCTTTGGCCTCAATTCATGAAAATTAAGATTATTGTCATATACTAAAACAATATATTCGAATGATGTGATATGAACAACTATTTTAGGTAATGTTCATGCTTCTCTAAAAATAACCTTCAAATATAGTTTTGTATTTGAAAGAAAACTTGTATAACATGTACACACTCAGCATTAGTTCCTTAGGTCAATCAGCTTTCACAGTGCTTTTGAGCAGGATAACCTAGGGGACATGATGGTTTAGCATGAACATAGAGTGTTCAACTGGCCGTGGACTTCAGAAAAAAAAAAAATGAGAGTCTAGTCTTGGCACATTTGTTTATTAAGCAATTGACTTCGGAAAACAAGTTTAATTAACTTAAGCTTCAGCGGTATCCTATGTTAAATAGAAATGATATACTTAACTCCTGCAGTTGTTTCAAATACTGCATGGGGAAATTATGTGGCAAGAATGAGAGGTCACATACAGGTAAGTTATTTGAGAAGAATTAAAGGACTATTTAAAAATGGGAGATAACCCATTATAGCATGGTACCCCAAAATTAGTATTAGCAGATTTTCCATTTGGGTTAGACAGAGGGGAGAAGGCAGTTGTCCAAACCCTAAGAGGCCATTGTAGAGCAGACAGCCTGACAGAGGAAGCTTGAAGTAGCCATTACTGTTAATTTATGGTGATCACATTCTTGCTTTCTCGGTCTCCTTTCTGCCTTCCCCACTGGCTGAATCCAGCATTGCCTCTTACTAGTGTGGCACATATCCAAATACAAAGAACAGTTTGGGAGAATGCTGACACAAAGGCCCATATGGGATGGCTGACAGACAACACGAATTACACAACATAGAGTAGCTAACATTTGTCTTAACACCAATGTTTCCAGCACGTGGGCTCTGTGATCAGTAGTATAAACTCGTTTTAACATTGAATAGTATAAGAAAGAGACGATGATTATTCCCCAACTATAGGAAATACAAAGTAATATTGAATAATTTAAAAAAAAATAACCTATTAAAGGTTTTTTTAACATTTTGTTTAAACCCAAATTTAACTGCCAGGTTTATGCCCAGGCTGCTGTGCTATCTCCCACAGCAGACAGGCACTGATTGGGTAAGGCTACCAAGGTCTCCTATAGCCTTTAATCCGTGCTTGCAACCTCACACAGTCGCCGGCTTTCCTGCAATAACCCAAGTCATCACCTTTGGGTCTGAGCAGAGGTTCACTCTCTTGGCTCAGTATTTAAGGGAGCAGTTAAGCCTGGCCTCTCACACCATGAGGGGCCCTTCCGTGACGCAGTACGGATTATGGGACTGCAGGCTACTGGGTGCCGCGCCTTCCCTGCTCTGCTGTTAGCTCTACATGACTGTGTAACAGACGACTTCGCCTTGTTTCCTTAGCTCATTTCCTCACCAGCAAATTGGCAAAGCTGAGAAAGGAAAACAAATTGGGTACAACAGTCTCTAAAGTCGCCCCTCTGAGTGTCGATGTATTTATCAGCTCTCATAAGCTATGAAAGAGCCGTGTTGCATATAACCACGCAGCCATTTCTCGTCGCTGGTTTCCCCCGTCAAGGTGTTGAGAATCCAGTTGGATGCTGACGAGAATGTAACTAATTTTTTCCCTCGTGCAACCCAGTCACCAAGATAAGCCTATCTGAATATACACATCGCAGATAATCAGAAACCAGGCAAAAGCCCCACATGAAACTGAAAGGTGAGGAAGGAGCTGTGAAATGAAAATGAAAATCTAACCTTTGCTGAGTGTTTGAAATGTGCCAGATATTGCTCTAGGTGTGTAGGTTCTAGGCAGTTCAGCCATGAAAATATTAAGCGAGAAAACAGGAAAGCCACGCAAACATGTACTAACTGGCCAATGTGAGGAAGCAGCTCAGCGGATGACTAACACTCTGTCTGTCATGGTTTGTCAAACACTAGTGCGATTGTCTCTTTTTTCTGTAAATGTGTAACACCGGGCGACAAACAGGACAGCTTCTGCCTCAGAGGCTGTAGGTGTTCCCTGCTGGTTATAAAGGGCTCTGATTCTTCAGGTCCTCAGCTGAGACACAGCCCTCTGTGTGGGGGCATGGCACCCACCTGGGCAGTCCTCACACAGAGAAGAGAGTGGGCGAGCTTAGGCCAATAGAGTACTCATTCTGGAGGCCATGCCGGAAGAATAAAGCCCTGCTTCTGACCTGGTGGCTTTGTGGTGGCTGCATATTCCCGAGAAGAGACCAAACTTGCCTGAAAGTGTAGGAGAACAAAAACACGTCCTTCAGCATTCACTTCTCCTACTAGAGCTTCGTTCTCACTATGAATGAACTTTGTTTCAGAACTTTTGTTCTTTCTGACTCTGCCTCTGAAAAGCATTTTAAGTGACATTTCCTAAAGGTTCTGTGCACAGCAATTAATTTAAAAAATAGTATGTTTGGGATTGCGATATGAGATGAGAATTTGGCAGGAAAAACAAGCAGACCTTGGCCACCCGGGCTGCATCAAGCTCTCATCTAAGTGGGAAATAATGAAGTAAATGTTTGTACAAATACATAATGAAGAATGAGGTTACGATAAATGTGAAGAAGGAAAAACAAGCGGACCAGAGATGCCAATGGGGGGAATGCTGCATTCAGTAGCATGGCTAGAAAGGACTCGGGACCCGTATTTGAAATGGAGAGCACAACGTGTGACTCCCCAAGATGAGAGCATTAGGTTGAAGAATGGGAGGAAGTGAAGTCCTAAATTGTAGACATGCTTAGCTTGGACTCATCCTGATGAGTAATGTAATGGTCTCTAGCAAAGCAGCCAGTTTCAGTTTTCTCCTGAAACTCCTAAGTATTACCTTCCAACACACACAAGCACACACATGCACAAATATACACACATATGTATATATGTATGTACACATGCACACAGAAATATACACACAAGTACGTATACATACACACAAATGCATACATACACATATACAAACATATATATACACACAGAAACACACACATACATAGAGTTTCTAAACTTAACATACTAATTCTAGTTTTTGTGTGCATATCTGAAAAATATGCAGGCAAACAAGTAATAGATACATAAAATCTCCCTATAATTCTTTGACTCACATAGAATGTTGAACTTTTGCCGATTTTGTCCTTAGTAGAAATGTATTGATAAACTTTTATGTTCCTTATTAGTTTTCTTTAGGATTAATCTAAATAAATCTTTACTAAGCATTAGGAAGGAAAAAATTGAAGGAAAGGAATTTGTTTGAATGTGCTAGCCATACCTTGGAAACTATTTTTTATTACAACTTTTTAGAAGTTCACATGTGAGTATTATTTACATCATTTCTTTCCCTGCTTCTCTCCCCATAGAGTTCTTTCCATGTTCCTCCAGTCCCTTCTAAGTTCATGACCTTTGTTTATTTTTGTCAAGACTACCAGAAACATAAATGAGGATGTATTTTTTGCAGTTCAGATAGGCTGTAACTGTTACAGATTAAGTTTGGCTAAGTGGAAATGTATAAGAAGGTTGGGGAAGGGGAAGACTAGAGGAAGGAGGGACTGTGGTTGGATTGTGTTATATGAGAGAAGAATCTACTTTCAAGAATGAAATAAAGTACTGAAAAAAATTAAATGTATTTACATTTGGGGAAAATAATAATTGTTTCGAATTGGTAATAGAAAATCTTCAGGACATCTAAAGAGCTAACAAAGCTCTTTGGAAAAAGGATAAATGTAAGATCTTTTCTATTGATTTATGACAGATGATTAAAATATTTGTCTATTACTGTCCTTCAAATAAAACACACACATACACACACACACACACACACACACACACACACACGGTAAAGAGCCAAGAGAAGAAAGTTCTGGTAAAGTCTATAAAAATATTTAGAAAACTCTCTGGAGATGTGGTTAGGTTCATCTTTCACATGCAATGCTAGAGTCTTAGAAATACCAGAAATTAGATTTTGTCAGTATTTAAGCCAAAATAGCAAACATGCTCTGCAGCTAAAAATCCCTTTCTGGAGAGCCAATCAGAAACTAGGCTAGAGAGCTTAACATTTAAGTCATGAAAATGTCTGTGTGTTTAAAGAAACACATCAGTCTGGTAAATGACTGGCTTGAAATAGCCTAACCAGCTTCGTCCTGATCTGTTTTCTATTAGACAGTGCAATATTAAGGCTTTTTGGCACAGACTTCTGCAGGAAACAAATACACAATCTCCATCAAGCGCCAATCATAACTTCGTAGTCATTTTGAAGAAAAGTTGTGCAACAGGAGTGATCTATAGTGAGGCACTCTGCTCAGAACCTGGCCAAGGAATTTGGTCACTGACCTCACGCCAACATTTTGAAGCAGTTGATAGCAGCATCTGAGCTATGTATGCCTTATTGTCACTCCTAAAACTCTCCTAAGCTTATGCTGTATTTCCCAATATAAGAAGCCAATTGGCTTAATAATATTAAAATCCCAGCATTAAAGATACTAGAATTGGAGACTCTTGCTTCCATCCTGTGTCTGTTGATTTACAAGCAAAGTTTAGAAAGGATAGAATGCAGCAGTCAAGAGAGATGCTATCACCAGCCAGGGAGCTCCAGTTCTGGCTCTGCTGTTTAGACAAGTTGTCTCCTTTGCTCCAATTTTCTCATTTAAGAAAGGGAAGGCAATAACTGAAACTGTCCAAAGATGCTGTGAACACTCAGTGAGGGAACAGAGCGAAAGGTTTAAGTCCGGCACTTGTGTAGTAAAGTAGGGTCTAAGTGGGCTCTAAATATAGTCAAATGAGTCCTTCTAGAGAGAAGTAAAGGCTCCCACAGACAGAAGAGAAGACACAATAGAAGAGAAGAAAGCCATTTGATGTGGACATTTCTGGCAAAGGGCCGTTTGGGTTCACAGCCTGGGGCAGCTTCCTGGGACATGACTACGGAAGTAGTCATGAAAAGTACATGGCTCGACCCTGGAGAGTGTGTCCAGAGACAAACATCCAGTGGCTTGCTTGGAGGTAGCGTGGGGGAACCTGATCAGTCACCCAAAACCATATAACCTGCCGTCTCTTCCGGAATAAACGAGTCTGCAGCCACTTGCCCTCAGTGGGCTTCCACCTGTGCTGCTGTCTCCCTCGGCTTGCACCCCCTGCCCTCATCCACAAGCTGGACCCTCAGGAGGAGGAGCAACAACGTGAGAGGGATGGGCCAAAATTCAAACAGTGCAGTCAACCAACAGAAGGTAGAAGGCATGAGAAAGGGACTTCACTCCAGCCTAAAAACAAACAAACAAAAAACAAACAAAAATTCAACAGCATCCTAATTTCAGAACACTAATACTGCTATTGTTGTCTGATTTGCAGAACACAGAGCATAAAGGATGCAATTCTGCTTTTCTGAGTCACCAAGTTTGTTAGCAGTGTATCAAAGCAGATACTAAGAATCATAACCAAACCTTTAGCAGAGTGCAGGGAACCATATGAAAGAAGGGGAGTTAGTATGATGTGGAAAGGATAGGAGCTCCACAAGGACCAAATATATCTGGGCACAGGGGTCTTTTCTGACACTGACACTCCACCAAGGACCATGTATGGATATAACCTAGAACCTTTGCTCGGATAAAGCCCGTGATAGCTCAGTAACCAATTAGTTTCCTACAGTAAGGGGAACAGGGACCATTTCTGACAGGAACTCAATGCAGGCTCTTTGACTTCCCCACCCCCCAAGGGAGGAGCAGTCCTGCTAGGCCACAGAGGAGGACATTACAGCCAGTCCTGAAGATACCTGATAAATCAGGGTCAGATGGAAGGGGAAGTGGGCCTCTCCTCTCCACTTGGAAAGGGGCAGGGAGGAGATGAGGGAGGGAGGGTGAGATTGGGAGGGAATAAGAGAGGGGCTACGGCTGGGATACAAAGTAAATAACCTGTGATTAATATAAAAAAATAAAAATTAGAAAAATTAAGATTATTTTATTCTGCTTGCCTAAAATGTGAGACACAATCTATGCCACCCATCTCCTGACACAAAATATAATGAGTAAGAATAACCCTCTCATCTCTCTAGTTACGATGCGGCTTAAATGACTTAGTGATTGCCAGCTCCTTTTAAGAAGCCAACGCTGAACAAAGGTGTCAAGAATATTTCCAAAACTCGCCAGTTGCTTTTTGTTTCCTCTTTATTAAATATGACTCTTCTTGAGTCCCTTCTACGTTTGACAAACTTATAAGAAAAAAAGAAATGGGAACTTCCGGTTTTCTGGACTGATAGGTACAAGTGTTGTAATTCAGGTTTTATATCCACTGGTTAGGCCACAATATTGAGTTATAAAAGCTGTTACTAGTGTCAATGTGATTGTAAAACACACAGAGATGTGGTTGTCATCCATAATCAGTCAGTTTTTAAGTAGAATAACCTTGATAGTGTCAGGGGTCCTCATTCAAGCCATTGAAAAACCTAAGAACGAACACTGGAGTTTACAGAGCAATAGAAGCGCAGCCTCAGTGCAACCTATTTAGTCCCCAGCCTGCTGCTCTGTCTACATGTAAATCTAATAGTTCCCAAAACCTCGGTATCCAATTCCTGACATCAAATCTCTTAAAGGGTGCTGACCAAGGTGGACATCATAATTATTAATTATGCATATCTAGATTCATTATGTACCTAGTATATAGCAAGATATTTAAGGCTTGAAAGGATGGAGTGTGCCGATGTGTTTGTGTGCATTTGTGTATTTGTTCAACTGTGCATTAATTGTGTATGTAGGTGAGGTTCAGCCCTGTTTCTCTGGTGATTCCTACCTGATACAGTGGTTCAATTTGTAGTAATGGGCAGCAAGCTACCCTGGGGAAGGAAGAATATGCTTTCATATTTGAGCAATACAAGGGAGCTATAACTCCTGCCAAGCCTCGACCCTAGACACACCCAAGTCCCACGGCTCCCTCTTCATTTTTTCCAATGCCAGAATGCAACTACCCTATGTGCTTGTCCCCTGGATTTTGTTTTTGATTAGAAAACATCTACCTCACCTATGATACTAGAATCAGTAAGTGTGCATGCTTTCATCTAGAGTTCCCTGCTGCTGTGCTCATAATAATTCATTTGTCACATAGACACATTAAGAATCTGATGAGTGCATATGGTGCTGACCCAGAAAGACTGGCACTAATGACAATGATCTCAACAGTTGAGCATGAAGAGGAGTGCCTCACTCACATCCTTAGAACAGCTTATGGTACCCAGTGTCTCTATTGCATTGTCTCATACAAGGTTCTGCCTTCTCTGCCTTGCAAATAGGGCAGAGACTGTCAGAAAAAGGATGGATTTAAAGGCCCTTCTGCCCATGTCCCATCCCATTCTTGGCTTTCCTCTACAGCACCATCAATCAGCTGGTGCTTGTCCAGTAGCTCCCTGAATGACCCAAATGACAGAAGACTCACTATGGACATCGGCCATTTACTCTCATACCAATTGTGATTAGCATCCCAAGATTCCTAACTTCTATGCTTTTTCTGCCTTCTAAATACTAACCAGACCAGACTCTTCTTTTAACTCTGAGATCAGATGATACCACACACACGCAGGGTGGTGATGTCTTCTCTGTTTCCACATCCTGGTATTCCACAGAGGAGGTGGAATGTCTCTTTCATCATAACCATAATTACAGTATGTATGATCCACAGCACTCCTACATCCTCAGTCCTTGTGTTTTCTACTGCAGATTCATATTTTCCAATTATGTTACTTTCGTTTTATTTCACACAAACTTTCTCTTCTTAACAAAGTTGTGTTTATCTACAGAAGTAGTGTATGTTTCATACTTTCAGGTGCTTCATATCAAATATGTAAGCAAATAAACTTTTACTGTTTGCCTTCTAGTTGTAGAATGTACTGCAACAAGTCAGAAAGGCGTCTCTGAGGTGAAACAGAGTGAGGAAAGAGCAAGGAGAAATGAGGGGTAAACAGGAGCACAGTGTTGCTTCCTACAGATTGTAGATATTTGTGTTTCCTTGTTCTTGGTACCAGCTTTCCACAGACCTGGAGGTAAAGCTGTGTGAGTGAGTGTATGGAAGAATCCTAAAACCTCGATTCTCATTCCAATCAATCAGACTCTACTCACACTAGACCAAAAGGCCACCTTCTGGTGACGTCAGTCTCTAACCTGACTTTAGAAAGGTTGATACACCCTAGCGCAACTTGAGAGTCCTCCTTTCCTAATCTTTCACCAAGTTGGACTGAAGCACTCTCACAGTTGCATAGTGTATGAAGCCTGTTTCCCAGCACAAAAGAATCCTCAGTCCACAAGAAGGACTCTTACCCAGGGTAAGATGATGAATCCTCACTTAGAAAGGCAAATGGGATGGACATTGGATGTAGGAGAAAACAAGAAACAGGACAGGAGCCTACCACAGAGGGCCTCTGAAAGACTCTACCTAGCAGTGTAACAAAGAGATACCAAGACTCATAACCAAATCTTTGGCAGAGTGCAGGGAATCATATAAAAGAAAGGGGAGTTAGTATGACCTGGAGAGGACAGGAGCTCCACAAGGACCAAATATATCTGGGCACAAGGGTCTTTTATGAGACTGTTTCTCCAACCAAGGACCATGTATAGATATAACCTAGAACCTCTGCTCAGATGTAGCCCATGGTAGCTCAGTATCCAAGTGGGTACCCTAGTAAGGGGAACAGGGACTATTTCTGACATGAACTAATGGCGAGCTCTTTGACTTTCCACCACCCCTGAAGGAGGAGCACCCCTACTGGGCCACAGAGGAAAACTTTGCAGCCAGTCCTGAAGATACCTGATAAACCAGAGTCAGATGAAAGAGGAGGAGAATCCTCCCCTATTGGAAAGGGGCAGGGAGGAGATGAGGGAGAGAGGGTGGGATTGGGAGGGAAAAAGGGAGTGGGATACAGCTGGGATACAAAGTTAATAAACTATAACTAATATTAAAAAAATTAAAAAAAAGAATCCTCAGTCCATACAATGTGCTATTCTATTTCATTGCTTACAGATTTTTTTTCCAGAATATCAATGCAAAAGGTTCTACAAAAGGAACCTAGTAGTAGATACGCTCTAGCTAGGGATTTCTTTCCAATTTAAATATTTTCAGTGTCGTAAATATAAAAATGAAAAAGAATCTCTCTGACTATAACCTACTCAGTCTGGATTCTCAATTTATCCAAATTCTTTTAGACTTGCCTTTTAGTTTTTCTTTTGTATGTATATTTAATATTGGTAACTGTGAGTGTGGTATTTACATATGTGATCTATGCACATGTGCACTTATGTATAAATGTCTGTGCTTATACATAAAGTCCAGAGGAGAATGTCAAATGCCTGACTCTCTAGTTCCCTACATTATTTCTTTTAGTCAGGGTCTCTCACTGGGCCTGGAGTTAATGCTTTCATTAGGTTGAAAGACAGATAGCTCTAGAGATCCCCATGCCTCTCCTCAGAGCTAAAATTATGAACATGACTAACACCATTCTTGACTTGTTCTCTAAGTGCTGGGCTCTGAACTCTGATCCTCCTATACTCATGTTTGCACTCTTCCTTGGTAAGCTGTATCTATAGCTCTTGGACTTACTTTTTACAAAAGAGGGAAAAGGCTCAGCAAAGTCTAATACTTCTATGTATGGGACTATGCAGTCATTAAAAAACCGATATACATGGGTCATTATTAAAATGAAAAAAGCTACATAATTTTTTGTTAAAATAAAAAATATCTATAATTATTATAGATTATTCATAGATATAAAAAGATCTATAAATATTAAAATATCTATATACATGTTCTGTTAAAAGTAGGTCTCAAACTCAAAACACTTCAGACGTTACTAATGATTCTATTATCAACAGCTAGAATAACTTTTATTCTCTTGGAGGATGTTAGAACAGGATGAAAGAGAATGGCTTGTGGCTCGCTTTTCTTCTGATGTTTCTTAGTTTGCCTACCTCAAAATACAGAGACCCTTCCCCTCTTTTTCCACATCACATAGATACTCAGTTCTGGATGAACAAGTAGATGAAGGAAGCACATTTACTTAGAATAATACCATATATAAACTGGAAAACAGGCCACTGTGTTAATATATGTTATAGCCATGAAAGCCATCCTTACAGTCTTGAAACAAATATTTGGTTTTCATCATGTGAAAGATAATTATAATAAAGAGGAAATGTTCCTTGAGAAACACAGGAAGAGAAGGCATTCTGGATAGAAACATGAAGCATAAGAAGAGATCACAGAAGGAGAGAAGAAAAAAACACTAAAAATTTTATGGAAGTTATTAAAAACAATTATATGTCCAATTTATCAAGCAAAATAAAAACTTAAAGAAGATTTTTGGTTCATTATTGTGATGGTACTTAGTGGCACAGAACAGTCATCTTCAGCAGGTTATGGGGACTGAAGCTATATCAAGGTTTGCTAAGAAATAGTAGACCTAGGAGAGGGTGTAGTGGGTGAAGTGAAATATGAGAACTTGGGTTTGGATCCTCAGCACACACATCAGAAAATGGGCAGAGCTGCACACGTCTGTTATGCCAGTGCTAGGGAAGCAGGGACAGGTGAATCCATAGAGCTCGCTGCCAAGCCAACTTAGCCAAATCAGTGAGCTGCAGGTTCAGTTTGAGACCTTGTCCCTCAAAAGTATGGCATTAAAGGACACGACCAGCTTCTGACCTTCACATGCATGTTGGCATATGAACATCTCTACCCCACTACACAAAGGCACATACAAACTCCACAAACGGAAAAAAATAATTCCTTAGAAAGAAGGAAGGATGGAAGAAAGGAAGGAAGGAAGACAGAAGAGAGGAGAGGCAAGGAGGTGAGAAGAGAAGACAAGAGAAGAGAAAACAAGATGAGAGAGAGAGAGAGAGAGAGAGAGAGAGAGAGAGAGAATGACATGGGAGAAGTAAACCTATAACCCCATCTACTTAGGAGGCTGAAGCAGGAGGATGACCAAGTTCAATCTGTACCTGGGCAACAGAGTGAGTTCCAGGCCAACCAGGGCAACTTAGGAAGAATCTGTTAAGCATATTTTCCTACTTCCTCCAGTTCATGTGTTGCCTTCCCTTCCACAATCAATCCGTTAACAAATATTTATTGAGTAGTTTCATTTCACAGAGCACAAGTTAGTCAATGTGGGAATATACCCAATACAGGATGAGGAGAACATTTTTTTTTAATGCTGTGTCAACAATGCCTATGAGTTTGCCTAACACATGCTTAATAAATGTGTTCATCAGCTAATTCGTTTGATGAACCCAATCCAGACTGCTCAGTCAGAATATGTTCACTGACAAAGACAGTATGTGTGTCTAGGGGCACCATGAGCTTTTCTTTCCAGGAAAGCATATCTGATTTCTTTTCTCTTGAGGATTCTGGCACTTTCTCTTTGTCAGATCTCCTGAATTATTTTGTCGTCTTCATGGGAACTCAGTTCTCTTGCTTATTGACTGCCATCTTGTATTTCTGGCCCATGATTGACAGAGCAACTGGAATCTATGAGCAGAAAATCAATAGCGCAAGGCCTTCAGACAGTCCACGGATGCTCTTGAAGAAACTGGCTTCCTGGTCTCAGTGGCAACCACTGATCAGAAAATGTAAAACTAGCCAGCCATGAATAGAAGCAATGTAAAGTCAGCCCCTCTGTTTCTTTGCATGAGAGGGTTTTTATATTGGCTTCCTGTGTTTAAATTCTGTGATGTTTTCAGAGAAGGTGATGAAAAAACGGGTGGGTGGAAGAAAAAGGAGAGCGAAGGAGGGTGAGAGCTGAGTGAAAATCCTGAATTTGTCGAGATTTTTACCTTTGTTTTCTCTTCTACACACTAACCTTCACTGGCCCTTAATTTTAAGGAACCCTAAATGTAAATTTGCTCTTTAACATAACATTTTCCTTGTTCAAGTGTAAGAGACACTCCAATAGACATGAAAGAGTCTGGACTTATTATCTGCAAGTTAGCATTTTCCCGCTAATGTATTCTGCCACCCCTTACCTCCTAGTTTTATGGTTGTTTAATTATAGCCTGCAGGCCTATGGTGGTCCTCTGCAACTTCAAGTAAAATCTGGCTCCCAGTGAAGGCGCCCCATTAGGACCTCCTGCTGAGTTATTGATTATTAAGGTAATGCACTCTTTGGGTTGCATCCTTTACATGGAAATGTAAAAATGAATGGCTTGAAACTGCTGGATTTAAGAAAAGAATCTTGTTTAACTGCAATGCCCTCTTGCTACTTAAATAACTGTTCATTTAAAGCACAGCAACAGAAAGTACAATATACCTGTCAGGGCGGCTCTCTGAACAGCATTGTTTTTTCCTCCCGACTCTAAAATAAGCATTTTTCTTGAGGAAAAAAAATGGCAATATTTACCTATGGAAAATGAAAGGAAAGGAGAATAGGGAAATGAGGAAAAGGTATGGGGGGGAGTAGGCAGGAAGGCAGAAAAGAGGAAAGGAGAGGGAGCCTGCTCCCTCTAATTGAACAGATTACTTCCCAAAGACATGGGCTACAAAGAGAGACCCAGATACAAGCAAAAACGGTTATCAGGTTTTCCATGAATAAAGCATTCTGATCATGGGCCTGCTACTGAGCAGGGAACAAAGGAGAGAAAGAGAGATCGTTGAGGCCTCTTCATTATTTAGATGGAAAAATATGAGTTTGGGTTCTAACAGGACAATCCTTTATGACAGTCCTCCCTGGGAGCCCACACACAAGATAAATACTGGCAAATGGCAAGCAGGAAATGGAGTCTGTTAGATAAATGGTCTGTAGGTGAGGCGTGGTGAGAGAGCTGCTTCTTTCCTCTGCACAGGGAAGACACTTCCATTTGTAGGGCGGGCTGTTCAGTGCCGATGCCCACCATTAAAGCTGCAGGCGCAGCCATGGCGGAAGACAACTGGGAGGCGAGCAATCAGGCACAGAGGATGAATTGGGCAGGTAGCCCGCCCAGAACAGGGGCCTTGTTTCAGGTAAGTGCAGCCACTGGAGGTTGATAAATTCACTTGACTCTCGGAGAGGAAACAGAACCATCGATCACCTTTTTAACCACAAAATCTATGGAAAATAGATCCAACAGTTATTCTCGGAGGCACGTATGATTAGTTTTTGAGGATGCAGGAATCCTACTGTCTTCGCATGCCTGAGAAAGATAAAATGTTGTTTGCATGAGAGTTATATGATATACACTCTGAAAGCATACTGAAAACTACAAAAAAAAAAACAAAAAAAAAACAAAAAAAAAAAACTACCCAGAGGTGGGAGCGCACATCACTGCTCCAATCTGCAAATTTCAAAACAAAAGCTAGAGCCAGTCCTCAGAGGCTGTCTGCCATTCACGTAATGATTTGGGTGGAGGCATTGGAATCCTGAATGATCCAAAGAGGGCCAATTATCATTTCATGAGTACATGATCATTAGTATTATTCATTAGCCAGGTTCATCTGTAGATCTTAACAGTCTTTGCCAAACATGTAGCAGGCTTTGTGGACGAGATCTCAGAAAGATATCCAAAGGTCCTGATGTGCAGTAAATTAAGGTCAGGTATGTGTTTCTGAGAAAGCTGGGGACCAACAAAATAAAGGATTTGGGTTTTGTCACATGCTGAGTACCCACGGGACTCCTGAAAGCAAATAAGGTGCTAACAAACATTAATTCACACAAGGGTGGGTCCTCCCATGAAATGGTGCTGATTTTTTTTTTTTTAGCAGAAGGACTATTTTTAATTGGATCTGATAATAACACCCTCTGAGCCATATAAACAACAGAACAGTTCTGAGACATAAATTTAAAAATCCAAACCTCTGAAGATACCTGATAAAACAGGATCAGATGAATGGGGAGGAGGTCCCCCCCATCAGTGGACTTGGAAAGGGGCACGGTGGAGAGGGAGGGAGGGACGGACTGGGAGGGAATGAGGGATCGGGACACGGCTGGGATACAGAGTTAATAAAATGTAACTGATAAAAAAAATAAAAATAAAAATAAAAAAAATCCAAACCTTAGTTACCATGAAGAAAGAACGATAAAATTGTTCTTCTCTAACAGAAAGACAGGCAAAAATCAAAGGGCTTCTCAAGGGGTGCTGCCTTAAAGCAGGTGGTTTGAGCACAGTGCTGGGGAGCATTTTCCTAAAAGCTCCTGGAAACTTCGCTAGCACCATCCTCTCCCACACATACTAGGGGTCAAGCACATACTTCTGAGGCATTGCAAGTGCTTCATAGGTTTTCTGTCTCCCCTCATAGATCGCTCCCCTCCCATCACACCCCCCACCACACACACACACACACACACACACACACACACACACACACACTCACACATATACCTCCTTTCTGTCTTTTGTCCTCTTTGTCTGGAAAAATTTCTGACTCCCTAAACCACCCTCTCCCCCCCCCCCCCACACACAAACACAATTTTATTTCTCTTTTAGGCAAACTGCTGTCCATATGGTGTAATTAAGTTTCTGTTCTTTCTATTTTTTTCCTCTGTCTCTTTTTTCATTGACTCTGCCGGATGGACAGTACCATAAATCTTGTGAACAAATGTTCAGGCTAAAGCCCTCTGTGTGAGCACCATAATTTAAGTATATTCATTCTCAGTTCATCTACTGGAGACATGATCTCATAGCATCTGCTCCGGACAAAGAAAGCCACCCTGATTACCTGGGAGAACACTTTATCCCAGATTATTGCAGATATGGCCTTTTCTTTTTAATGCAGTCGCTGTGAGACTTACTATTTTCATATTGTGAAAAAAAGCATGCATATGTATACTTATTCATGCTTGCATACATACACACACACATATGTATACACAAAGCACACCATAAAAGAAATCTTTTAAAAATCAAAAGTGTTTTGTTGGGCTGAAAAAGAAAAAAAAAACACCCCATGATCTTGTAATGCATGCTTAGTTGCCTGAGTAAGCTCCTCTTTCTGCAGTTTCTTAGCCCATCACTTACCTTGCCTGCAAGAGAAGCCAGGATGTTCTTTGCAACCCTCCTGTTGCTGGACAGAATTTCAAGGCAACAGCAGAAGTGTGACTCCACTTAGAAGGAGGTTAACTTGATTGATTGTCCCTGTTTTGATTGGCTAATTTCTTAAACATTTATTGACTGTGCATGTGTGCGTGTGTATATGTCCACAGGTGCCACTGCCTGTGTGTAGATGAGGGAATAATTTGCAGGAATGGGTTCTCTCTTCCTACCAAATGGACTGTGGGGACAAACTCAGGTGTCAACCTTAGAAACTAGTGTCTTTAGCCTTGAAGCCACCCTGTTGGTCCTGCTTAGCTGATGAAAGGAGCATTTCTTGAACAGATCACACTGTGCACAGCTGGCTGTGTCCAAAGCAGTAAGGCCCCTTAGATACTCAGAACAACTGTAGCACCATGGCTTTGTGGCACTGCTTTAGTCGCACAGCTGCTTGCTTTGTCCTGTTGGGTGAACAAGAAATGTGAGACAAAGCACTTGAACTACCTGCCTTTCTCCATAGACCCCTCTATTCTCTATCCTCCTGCTCCTTGACCCACAGAAGCTAAATTCCACTAGCTGTTCTCCTGATATGTAGGGTAATGATAGCAGTGTGTTCCCAAAGACAGGAGTAGTTCACCTAATTTCTGAGAGAACTAGTTAGGAGATGGAAATGCTGGCTAAAGATCGCCCAAAGTTGCTGCAATGTCAGGCTAACAAACACGGTGGATTTCAGCAGGGATAAATATAAATCAGCTCACTTGTGTTCCGCAGACCAGCTGCACAGACACAAAACACAGGGAGGGTGGTTTGAGCACAAACATATGGTGCCGGGGAGACATACAGAGGGTTAACATGTGCTTAGCTTGTGTGAGGCCTTGGGTGTGATCACAGGGATTCAGTCCCCAACACCACACAACCAAAAAGAAGTATGCATGTGAATAAGGAGGCATATGCGTTGTGAATGACATCCATCTCCACAGAGTCCATTGTGTATGACATGAATTGAAAAAGTATGAGTTTCGTCTCCTTCTCTTTCCTCTTTCTTTCTTTCTTTCTTTCTTTCTTTCTTTCTTTCTTTCTTTCCTTCCTTCCTTCCTTCCTTCCTTCGTTCCTTCCTTCTTTCTTTTTTTTTTTTCTTTCTTTCTTTCTTTCCTTCCTTCCTTCCTTCCTTCCTTCCTTCCTTCGTTCCTTCTTTCTTTCTTTCTTTCTTTCTTTCTTTCTTTCTTTCTTTCTTTCTTTCTTTCTGTTTGCCTGTAAAATGAGAATCTGAGGTGACAGCTCTAGAAGTGTAGGCTACCAATGAAGACAAGGGACTTGAAGCCCCTAATCAGCAGGAAGTAATCTAACAATACTGATGCCCCTTTCCCCTCTGCCCGGCTTTCTTCTACCTAGTGTTGGGGGTTTGGAAGGGATAGGGTTGGAGTAGGGATGTAAGAAAAAGAACCAAATAATTACCCAAAAGGCCCATCTATAGTTTCTTTATCTGTTACTGTGGTAAAAGTGCATGAACAAAAGCAACTTAAGAACTGGCTTACTGTAGCTCACAGTTTAGGGCATCACCTGCAACGGAGGCAAAGTCAAGGCTGGAGAGCCGGGGACAGCTGTTCAACTACATCTGCAGCCAGGAGAGAGAAACCTCTCACAAGCATGCCCAGAGGCCCAGATCCTCAGGTGATTCTAGACTCTGCCAGAGTGGCAGCACCAACCACTGCACCACCCTTGTTTTGGTGTTTTGCTACACTTTGTTTTGAGCCAGCCTTGTGCATCTTCTGCTGTGTCTCACCACCAAGCATCTCTGGATGGTGGTAGTGGTGAAAATTTAAGGCGTTTGTAGCAGGAACTTACACTGCATAGGTTATTATGACGACAATTGCTTCGGTTTTTATGATTCCTGATCCTGAAGTAATCCAGGGGGTGCTTAATAAGTCCCTTGGTGAAAACTGTTTACCCTGAAACACTCTCCTGAAGGCTGAGTGGCAATTAAGGTAATGGTGCTGGTGTAGGTAAAGGTAAATGACCTCGTTAAGGCCTTGGCCTAAATGGTGCCCTGGTGGCCCAGGACTGTCAGTCAGCAGTAGTTCACTCACACTGACTATTTCGTTCACCATATCTCAAGCCCTCTATCATGGCTGCTGCTTGTGGGGCAGACGTTCTTCATAGTGTAACATGGAAGGGCTGCAGTTGGGGTGGGATGGGGTGGGTTGCTTTGTACACCCAGGAAATCTGAACTACTGCCTGGAAGCCTGGACATCTGGCACTGAAAGTTCAGGCACTTGGTGACAGTCATCTCCTTTATTCTCAGGAATTAACAGCACTCATCTCGGCTTACCCACCCTCGGATCCTCTAATCACCCATCTATTGATTTGCTTCAGCCAGTGTCATGAATCCATCTAAATCCTTCACCTACAGAGAGAGTTCAAAATCCCTGAAAAGCATTATTCACTTGACCACCCTGCTGGTGCTGTCGTGAAATGCTGCTTAATTATTACTAACACCACAACTTTTAGTAGATCTCTATTATAGGGCTTCTAATCCCTTTCACTCTGTGTGTGGCAGGCTCTTTGAAGGGAACATGTCATCTTCTAACATGCTCAAGATTGCTATCCTGCAGGATCAGCAAAGTGGGCACTACCATACAGGGCCCAGAACATAGAGATTTGCTCTGGGCTGTCCACAGTGGCAAAATCCAAACCAGCACACACATAGCAGAGACTACTGCCAATCTTGATGCGTCAAAGAGAGGAATTGGTTACTGTGGTAGCTCTGGGTAGAGCTATGGGAGCAGAATGAAAAGAGTAAAGAAACAACACGTTTTTACATACATATTTCTACAAAAGCCCATGAGCCAAAGCTGTTAGCTGATACCCATGCATCTATGCATCTGGCCTTGCTTTCCTTTTTTGTGAGATTTGTATGGCAGCATCTTGTGGTTTTATTTCACTTGAGCTAATTTCCAATTTAATGGATGAAATGGGGAAAGGAGTACTCTGTTCCCTCTGTTGAACTGGAATCTTGAACAACACAATGTGGGCTAGAAATTAGAAGCTGAATAAATCCTAGTATGCAGTGACATAGCACACATAAGCCTACATACAACCCACTGCGTGTAAAACCTGGTAAATTTTCTGATGACACTTCTGCCACTGAGTCAAAGTGTGGGTTCAAGTCCTCACCACTCCCCTCCACAGTGTAGCCTGGCAGGCAAGGGTGCATGGGAAGGAGCTGTCAATGAACCTCAGTGCCACTCCTCACTTTCTACCTTATCTAAAATCTCAAAGAAGCTGATCCAAGAGCTTGTAGGGAGTTGCCTGTCTACACTTCCCCTCTTGCCTTAGGCACATGGGCATTACAGATGCGAGCCATTAGCTTAAAATAGGCTCTAGGGATTTGAACTCATGCATTTGCCTTGTGAGTGTTATACCCACTGAATAATCTTTCCAGCCATGTTCTTTTCATATGTGTCCAGACTGTCAAGTACTAGAGCTCATGAATCCTCTCTTCCACTAGGAGGTATAGACAAAGGTAATATTTGCTCTGAAGTCACATTCCAGCATTAGAACACATTGTTTCATCTTCCTTTATGTCACAGGACTTAAATCCATCATCTAATTTGGGAAACAATCTGGTGACCAAAGAGCATTTTTCTTGGAGACTCTACCCATAAGTCTCTGCAATGCCAACCATGACTCTTCAAAGCACCAGCAAATTGAAATGAGGAGAGCATACATTTCCAATTAAGATTCAGATTTGTCTGAGTCACTCTTCAGTCATCAAAATAGAAATAAGTAACCAAACCATTTCAATATCATAAGAAAGAGGAATGAAGGAGCAGGCCTTCCAGAAGTTTCTGGGTCTGCTCCAGATGGCAAAGACTGAGTCTGAAAAGTCATGGATGGCTTTTCAGGGTTAATGTGTGGATGAGTGGTGTTCGTGTGCATCTGTGCATGTGGGAATACATGCATGCACGAGCATGTGGGGGTGCATGCATTTGTGCATGCATGTGTGTGAGTGCACATGCATATGCTCACTTCCATTTTCTAATGCTCCCCAGAGGTTGCTTGATGCATCTATTCACAAGAGACTGCAACCAGTGAGGCAAGAAAAGATTTAGACACAACTCCATGTGTCTGCATGCCAGCTTCTCAGATTAAAGAGAGGCAGGTCATTGGTTGAAGGAAACTTGAAACTTAAGAGGTCCATTTGGGAGTGAGTTTATGTTGCCTCCTCTCTCTTTGGTTGCTGTGAGCCAGACTCCACACCCCAGAGCAGAGAAAACCAATATGATCTATTCTTCTCCCTACAGCATTCATGAATTCTGAATTTACCCTTTGGCACACCTATTCCACACTTGGCCACAGGTAAAGAATATCCACCCTCGCCTGCCCAGCGACAAAGGGAGAAAACAAAAGTAAAGTACCAGACAGAGCTCAAGATGGCTAGTGAAAATCAAAGACAACTGGGTCATATCGTGTGTGCCTGTGTGTGTGTCTGTGTGTGCATGTGTGAGCGTGCACACATGCAGAATAACCTATGTCCCTGTTATTTGACTAACTTCTAAAACTATATGTGGATATATGCTGCAAGGCATTTTTTCTTTTCTTTTTCATTTTTATTTTAGAGTAAGAAATGAAAACCATTCAGTGTTGCAGTGTGGCTGGTACAAATTGTGCTACTGAGAAAAATGTTGGAAGAGGTGTTTCCTGAATGGTTCATTTCACAAGCTCCAGCATACTCAGGTAGCAGCTGATGCCCTGGAACCTAGCACTAGAGCCAGAACATGGCAAGAAGCAGATGGTGTCATATTGCTTGGGTCTCACTGTCCAGTTAAGTTGATTGCCTGCCAAGTACAAAATAAAACATCTCTCCTTTCGCACGGTACCACACACATGGCAGCTGGGTTGGCTACTATGGCAGTGACAGCAAGTTCTGAAGAAAGAGGCACAGGTGTGTTCCTATGGAACAGAGGAGGGCACAGGGTAGAACCAGCAGCAGGAGGTCACTCTCTCTGCTCATATATTTAACAGACAGAGCAGAGTGGTTTGCAAGTCAGATGCTGAGAGGAACAATGGAAATTCAGTCACAGAAAAAAAAAAGAAAGAAAGAAAGAAAGAAAATCAACAGCCAGACAAATTCTGGAGCAGCCAGATGGGCAGTTGGGTCACAGGTCATCAAATCAGTCACACAGTGCCATATGAAGCAGCAGGCTGGCACTAACAGGGAAGACCCACTTGGCAGGCTGGCATACAGGCATGCAGGAAGTAGTCTAGCTACCTAGGAAGGGCCTGAGAGGTGAGGACAAAGAGAAACAGGATTCCACTCCAAACCCCATTGTCTTGGGTAAGCTCCTGATATAAGCCTCTCTCATTTGTGTTAAGCATGCTTCTAAAAAGAATAAGTGTAACCTCCCAAGGGGCCTCTTAAGTATCTACTAGGCATTCACTTCCTAAATACAGATGTTGGATCTTGGCTCATTGATATGCTACACTCAGAGAGAATCAGGCAGACAACCCCCAGCCATAAGCAAGATCCTGTTCTGCAATCCAGATGTGATGAAGGATATAGAGAAAGAGAAAATAACCACTGAAGTGGAAGTCTATGGTTTCTTTGGAAACTCATTTGTGTCATGTGACTATACTTTTCGTTTGGGTCCCAAGTGTGGGATATGGGAATGTTTTTTTTCCTTGCAGAAAACAGCCCTCTCAGAAAACAGTCCCCATGAAAAGGCACATGATGTTGGTCAGCTAAAACCTCCCTGGTGAGAGGGGCATGGGTTTTGTAAGCTGCAAAACATCCTTGTGGGGACTCTGAGAAGGAATATATAGAAACCCACAGATAGTGAGACAATGCTTTTGCATCTCTGCATTTTTGCACTGCTACTCTTTTCAACAGTTCAAATCCCTCACTGGTCTTCTCCGACAGAAACACTGCGGAGAACACTTAGGGCTGCTGTGGCAGTTTTTCTGCTTTGGCAGAGTTTGTCCACTGCTGCTGATTCACGCTGCAGCTCCTGCTTTGGTGCTTGACTAGACTTTTGGTATCCTGAAGACTGAGTTTGGTAATCCCCCGTATGACCTATCAGCCCTAATCAGCAGGAAGTAGATAAAAGAGGTCTACAACCCCCTTCCCTACTAATCTCCTACCTAAGGTCAGGACTTGGAAGGGGAGGTAAAGGCGTTTAAGAGCCCTAAATAAAGTAGGTGTTTGAAAACTCTAAGCCTACAGGTGGCACCCAGCCACGGCTTAGGCATTATGGGTAACTTAGTTTCTGGTGCTGTTGAAGAAACAGCATGGGTGTTATGATGGAGTAAAAATACTGTTTGAGGAGGTCAGCAAGATTTACTGCTGGTGGATTATCTCCCGCTTTGCTCCCAGAGGAAGATTTTGTTTTTGCTTTATCGTCTTTCTATACTCTGTTTTAAAAAGTTGGGAAAAAAAATTACTGAACAATTAGAAAAGTTATGAGTGGTTAGGAAGGGATCTGAGAAAGAAAAGTGGATGACACAAGAAAACCGGAAGTGTCACTCAATTTTCTCCTTTAAGAAATAAAATTGGACTTGGGGAGGGGCATGCGTGAAGAAGGGGGAGAGAGGGTGGGACTGGGAGGGGATGAGGGAGGGGCTTTTAGGGGGATACAAAGTGAATAAATTGTAATTAATAAAATAAAATAAAATTAAAAAAAGAAAAACATATAGAGATTTAGCTGTGCAACAGGACAGTTTGCATGTACAGGTTGCAATGCTTGCAAAACAAAAGTACCAGAGAGTGGAGTTAAGACCTGGTGTCTAGGAGTGGGAGTTTCCCACAGGCTGAAAGGCGGGTTGCCGCCCTGTTCTGCTCCACACGCTTTCGTTGTCAGGTGTCCAGAACACCCATGTAAGGCAAGGGACTGGGAAGAGCAGTATGCTGTTCAGGGCGCAAGGGTTAATGTGCACTGCCAGAGGAGTTGCTTGGGGCTATGCAGGCACCATCAGCTCTCCCAGTTTTTGTGCAGCATATGTCTGTTAATGATGGTCCTCAAGCTTATGATGAGATGGCATGTCATCTAATAGATGTGCTATATCTAAAGCATTTTAAAGAGTCTGCTATATGATATGGAATACATTCAGCTTTTGATAATCAAGAATTAATTAACTGGGCTGTAATACACAGCATAGAGTTATTCCCCAAGATTGGAAAGGGTTGGTATCAGTTGTGTTAGAAGCTGGTCAACAATTACAATGGTTATTGTGGTAGATGGGCAAAGCCATGAAAATGGAACAATGGAATTTAGCAAGGGGGATAAATATTGCTGCTTGGTGAAAGGCATTATGCTGATTTAAAAGAGCAAATCTGGTCTGATGATGTAATAATTGAACAATGCCATGATGCAGCCTTAAGAGCTTGGGATATGGTTGAAGAGCCTGGGGGTGGAGGGGTGGGGAGAAAAAAAAGCATCTCATGTACTGAGGCAATACAATGCTCTGGAGAAGCCAGATGTGATGGAAGATGTAGAGAAAAGAGAAAATAACAACAACAAGAAAAACAACAAATGCTTATGCAACTGTAGGAAGGAAAGTGAAAAGGAAAACTAATGCTGAATAAGATAGTGGATCCTTAGATAGGGAGTCAGAAAGACCTCTGGATAGATAGCACCATCTAAGGGCAACAGAACAGAGAGACAAACCAGAACAGGAGCAAATAATGTTCTCTGCTTAACTGGTCTGTCCCTGGGGAAGAGCCCCGAATATCCCAGTCCCACAGTTTTCCTTTAATATGAGAGGGATCTACACCTTGAAGAACCATGAGTGTGATGTGCCCAAGGACCAAAGTTACTGAGAGGATCAAAGTTACTACTTCTTTTTTTTTTAAGATTTATTTATTTATTATGTATACAGCATTCTGCCTGCATGTACACCTGCACACCAGAAGAGGGCACCAGATCTCATTATAGATGGTTGTGAGCCACCATGTGGTTGCTGGGATTTGAACTCAGGACCTCTGGAAGAACAGCCAGTGCTCTTAACCTCTGAGCCACTTCTCCAGCCCCCAAGTTACTACTTCTTGATAGTTTCTGGCTAGCCTACACAACCAGGACCAGTTAGTGCAGAATAGTCACTACTATGGATGCTACAAAATCACTCAAGCATCGTGGGGAAGGTAGTGACATTGCTGAGGAAGTTGAGAGCACAGTTGACTTCAGGTGAAGCTTGAAAATATTGAAAATCACCAATGCTGTCTCTTTCTCCTCCTCCTCCTCCTCCTCCTCCTCCTCCTCCTCCTCCTCCTCCTCCTCCTTCCTCCTCCTCCTCCTTCTCCTCCTCCTCCTCCTCCTTCTTCTTCTTCATCTTTTAATAATCCTTGGTCCAGGTGAAGCTTGAAAATATTGAAAATCACCAATGCTGTCTCTTTCTCCTCCTCCTCCTCCTCCCCCCCCTCCTCCTCCTCCTCCTTCTCCTCCTCCTCCTCCTTCTTCTTCTTCTTTTAATAATCCTTGCTCCAGGTGAAGCTTGAAAATATTGAAAATCACCAATGCTGTCTCTTTCTCCTTCTTCTTCTTCTTCTTCTTCTTCTTCTTCTTCTTCTTCTTCTTCTTCTTCTTCTTCTTCTTCTTTTTTGGCTCTGGTCTTCCTTAAGTATCATTATATTTCTGACCCTAATGTTTAGCTTCATTCTTAGACCAAGGATAAGAAGAAGAAGAAGAAGAAGAAGAAGAAGAAGAAGAAGAAGAAGAAGAAGAAGAAGAAGAAAAGGAGGAGGAGGAGGAGGAGGAGGAGGACGAGGAGGACGAGGAGGAGGAGGAGGAGGAGGAGGAGGAGGAGGAGGAGGAGGAGGAAGAAGAAGAAGAAGAAGAAGAAGAAGAAGAAGAAGAAGAAGAAGAAGAAGAAGAAGAAGAAGAAGAGGAAGTCTACAGCTTGACCTGGTCTTACAGCATCTTGCATGGGCCATTCCTGACCACTGAAGCCTACTTACAGAATAAGCTGGGAGGGCAGACCAGTAGACTTACATATACATACCCTTCAAATGTGGCTCTTCGCCATTCACCCCCTCCGTGCCTTTCTCCTTGGCCTTGTGTGTTAGCCCAATCATTCAAATCACTGTTTGATTGCTTTGCCCCAAATCTTCCATGTGAGCAAAGTACTAGTATGCTGGTTTTCTCTTGTTAGTCCTATTTAGGGATTTCATGTGTCAGAGGATCCCCACTCCTGATCCTAAACACTGTAAGATGACTTACAAACCTGCAGTTCTGTATCTCAGCTTGTCCATTTCCTGCCTTTTCTTCCTCTCATGTTCACATTTCTCTTTCCTGCCAGTATATGTTAACCATCACTGTCACCTTAATAAGATTTTAAATTTCCTAGGAGAAACAGCTTTAGATGTGTATATAAAAGTATTTCCAGAAAAGTTTAACTGAGGAGGAAGACCCACCCTGAGTATGGGTGGCACCTGAGTGTGATGTCACCTGAGCGTGAATGGCCCTGTTACAGGCTGGGGTTTCCCATGCTGGGGTCCCCTCAACTGAATGAAAAGGGACATCAGGATAGGGCTGTCTGCTTCCTTTCCATCAACATGTGAGGAGAAGCATCGCAGCTACCAGCACTTCTGCCATCATGTTGGATTGTACTTTCAAATTCTGTACCTCATAAACACCTCTTTCAAGTTACTTACTGTCTGACATTTGTTCAAAGAAGCAATGGAAGTGACTGATACACTTCCTAAAGACCCCCAATCCTAGGACACTAAAATTCACATTTCTTTTCTCTCTGCCCATACTTTGTTGGCCAAAGCCTCTCCCTCTTATTTTTTCCCAGCACGTATCTGTAGGTACTGACAATATTAAATGTAGGAGAAAATGTAGGCATGACAAAACCCAGGAGAGCTAAAATAATCTTGAACAACTAAAAAAAATGGAGGTATCACCATCCACCATCCTGGTTTTAAGCTGTACTACATGTACTACAGAGATACAGTAATAAAAATATCATGGTATTCATGGTATTGGCATAAAAACAAACAGGTTGATCAATATAATTAAATTAAAGACACAGACACAGAGATAACTCCACACGATTTTTTTATAATGAAGCCAGAAATACATACTGAAAAAAAAAAAAGCATCTTCAATAATACAAGTGACAGCTCATACTGGAGAGGATGTGAGACAACGGGAACACTCTTCCATTGCTAGGAAAAGTGCAAACTTGTAGAGCTGCTGTGGAAATCAATGTGGTGGTTTCTCAGAAAACTTGGAATTGCTCTACCTCAAGAGAGAGCTATACCATTCTTGGGCATGTGCTCAAAGGAGGATCCATCCTAGCACAATGGCACTTCCTGAACTATGTTTGTTGTGGCTATATTCATAAAGCTACCATCCACAGACCCCGAGAGATTAGGCAAAGAGGAGGCCTATAAGGTAGAAGCATGGATCTCCTGGGAAGGAAAAAAAGAATAGACTTGCAGATTGACTGGAGGCAGGATGGAAGTGAGAAGGGAAAGATGGGGGTGGAGAGAGTGCAGGGAGAGAAAAAAATTAAAAGAAAAAGAAAATAAAACAAAAATGGTGATGCAAAAAATAAAAAATAAAAATAAATAAAAAACAAAAAATTAAAAGATAAGTGGTTGCTCACGTGCAATCAAGCAGACACTGTTCCCTAAAATCATGTCCAGAGTGGCTTATCTCTGAGCACTTTATTGACCCACAGGTAGTGATGATTTCTGAAGGACACCCCGGTAGTGTTGGCACACTGCCTCAACAGCTTTGGCAGACAAAGCATTTGGGGTTTGTACTCATGAGGGGGGACGATGAGACACCATGTAGGGTGATTTTCCTATCACTCTAGCAGGAAAGAAGAGCTAGAGGAAACTCTGGCTCCACCTTTTGAAGTTTCTCCCTTCCACAGGACCCAGAGAAATGAAACTGATGATAAAAATACATGTGGGACCATGTTCAGAAAGAGGGAGGCATTCTAGCCAAGTCTGGTGGCCTTCTTCAAATTCTAATTTTTACTCCTGCCCCAGCTTTGCTCTGTGCAAGGCAGAAAAAGACAGAGATGAGTTCATGCTGGACAAGTGGAATGACTGATTGTCCACTAATGAGCCCCCCTTAGGCTCTGTGAAGAAGGTTTCCATTGTAAATGCAGTATTTTGCAGAGGCTTGAAGGCTTCTAATGGCACTTCATGAATATGCTTTTAGCCATTAAAAGTTAAAATAGCAGAAACTCCATTTGGCTTTTTGGAAACTAGTTTCTACATTTCTAAAGCTTAGAGGGTCCTTGTGGGTAAAAACTAGAGCCAGGACTTGAGACTACCCATATAGTCTATACCATGGTTCAGGGTTGATCTTGCTACGCATCCCTTGAGAACATGAGTAAAGGCAGAGCTCATGTAATGTGATAACCTGAGAGAGAACACATCGGACCTTGTTTTAGCACTTCTACCAGAAGTTCAAGGGACTTGGGCAAATCATACACTTCCACAAAGTACCAATTTCTCTTGCTTATTATAAGATGTTGAAATGTACCACAACTGCAATCATCTAATGTTACAGTTATAGACATAGGCGAGTATACTAACATATATAATAAAGGTTTGGACAGGAAGATACATCTACCCTACATGTCATAATAATAAGAGTGACTCTCAGATACTAGAATACAGAACCATGCAAGTCTTCTTTATGTCTGGCCCCAATACATACAACACAGTGCAGGGCACAGACCCACAGATATGAAATGGATGGTAGACGCACACAGGGAGATGTGGAGATAGATAGATAGATAGATAGATAGATAGATAGATAGATAGATAGATAGATAGATAGATGGATGGATGGATGGATGGATAGATAGATAGATAGACAGATAGATGCACAAAACACTGAGGGAGCTGAGAGGGCAATGGATGAGGTTTGAAAGGTGAATGGATGGGCATGACTAAGAAACAATATCTAGGGAACTGAGGACAATTAAAGAATACACTGACAAAGGACAACCTGAAAAAAGGCCTTCACTGTCCCAAGAATCATGTGTCACCAACATGACACCTTCCTCCCTTCCTGCTGCAACCAATCTGCACAAATTATTTAAATCAGTATCAAACTTTTGTTCTAGAAAATGTGCGAGTATGACCACTTTATAGTGAAAATTTTCATGCAAATATCTCCTTTATGTTGTCTTTAGGGAGAAGTTCATATTTATTCTTTTGTCTTGCCACCACAGTCTTCTCCAAACATTCTGAAAATGTGAGATGAGCACATTCAAAGTCATCCAGTCAATGTGGGTTTAAGGAGGTCTACTCAGATCTTTTTATGCAGTTCATGTTTAAATAAAGTCCACTTCACAGGGTAGGTATGAGAAGAGATTGGACTTTGATTCAAGATGCCTGACCTCATTCATCCAGTCTCTCATTTACCAGTTCATTTACAGCCTCTGCTGTGTTCTCAGCCTGTGGGAAGGGAGAGGAGGATGCGGCAGTGGGTGACACATTGCAGTGATGCCCATCTTTCCTTCCCTTAGCTTTGCCCAGAGAGAGAAGGCAATCTCAGTTTTCTTTCCTTACATCTGGGATACACTTTCCTTCCATGTGCTTTTTAAAAGCACTAATACATAAACACAAAAGTTGGCTTTTTCTACTCTCACATTCTCACTCCTTCCTCTCCTTCTATAGTCATGAAAGCTCTAAACACACACACACACACACACACACACACACACACACACACGATCACACCACCTCAGTCCAGTACTGAACAAGTTAGTGTTCACAGGCAATGCTACCTTGCCTTCCACTCCTTGCCCAGTGATTTTCTTTCCAGATGAATGTAGCACACTGGCCCTTGATGCAGTTTGCCAAAAATCACACATACAAGAGAGTCTGTATCCTGTCACATGGTAGTAACTATGCTCAAAACATAAGTTTTAAAAATCCAGACTCTAATGATGAGCAAGGCTATCTGATCCTTAGGAATTTAGCCAAGACTAAGCTGTAACAAAAATAGAGTAGAAGTTGAGAATATCTTAATATCCAAAAGCTCATAGGATTTCTTCTAAAGCTATGCTGTTTACCCACTTAATACCATTGGTGATTCAAAATCAATGTAATACAAGCATTCACCAGAAACATGCCAAATGCCCAACAGGAGATGTCGGGCCTGTGACACCTTCACTAATAAGAGATGACAATGAACAAGGAGTAAAACAGGCTTTAGGATCTGCAAACACTGTCACCCGAAGCGTGTGGCCTTTGCTCTGTGGAGATGGTGCAGCTTTATCAGCAGAGGGAAATCAAAGGACAATAAGAATAATGCCAAGGCATTCTTCCAGATGAGTAACCTAGAATAACACCGCTCAGCTGAGAATTGAAGCAGAGAGTTGGCAATGTCTTCTAGGGCTGCTTGGCCCACGATTGTAATCACTGATAACTGCCAGCAAGATTAGCCTCAAGAATAAGAAGTGGCCATGCTCCGAGGGAGAGCCAAGCCATCTTCTCATTTGCATGTTGCCCTCTCTGACCCTCTCCCTCTCTTTGAATTAATAAGAATGCACACTGAAAACCAAACACCACAGGACTCCAGGCACTTGCACTGGACATTCAATTGGTCTGGAATGTTTTACTTCTAGAATTCCCAAGCCTGGCTCATTTCTTCAAATAATGCTTCATTGTTAGACAGACCTTCCCTTCTGCCTTCTGTAGCTGAACAGCCTCACTCACCTTTTCTCTACTTTTCTTTCTGATTATAGATTCTTATCTGTGATCCGAGCTGGTGGAAATTTTGCAGGAAACAGAACGTTCTCTACATAACCAGGTACTTTACCTAGAGAACAATGACGATTCTCTTGAGCGCTATTTGAATGAATGATTAAGCTTTGTAACATGAATTATCCCAAAGTAGGTAAAAATGCAAGAACAGATACAAAAAAATAGCAAGCTGTGTATAACTCTGGCAATGTAGGAGATCTTGGCCTGGGTTTTATCATCCACAAAATACAATAACAATTAAAAGAGGTTTTGCCATTTACCTGATTCCATGAGGAGAGGCTCCGTCTCATTCTCCTATCCTGTCACAGTGGTCATGGTGACACAGTAAAGTGGATAACGTAGGACCCAGCTCTCTGCTTCAGTGTTGACTGGACTAAATTTTTTTTCAGCTCTTTTTCGGGCCATATAGTAGCATCTGTGATTCAACCTGTGCCTCTCTTGAAGGATACGGGTTTGCGGTATCTGACTGTTGCCCATTACTCTTGACGGAGTAGGTTTTATTACATGTTCTACCTGTAAAAATACCTGTGGCGGGCTGGGTCACATAATCCAACCTATTAAGGGCCTATAATCCAAGCTATTAGGAATGCTGAGTCATGAAGATTACAAATTACAGGGCTACCTGGGCTACAGAGCGATTTAAAGGTCAGCCTGAGTAATTTAGAGACACCATCTCAAAAACTTTGGCAAACAGGACAGAGACGAAGCTTGGTGGTAGAGAATTTGCCCAGCATGTGTGAGGCCCTAAGCTCAACCCTGAGAAATGCAAAAAAGAGGGAGCCAGGGCTCTGCTTTTGCTTCTTCTCTATACACCAACCAACTTTTATGAGACATAAAACGATGCCTTGGTTGCCATCTGCATATTCTTTTATCTCTACTGGTTCAGAGCTCTGATGGGAAAAAGAGGGGAATTCTTACTGATTTACTCACATGACCAAAAAGAGATATGACTACAGTCTTTTCCAGAGGGCCAAGTATTAAATAAATATGTACCACCTGGTCTTTCATAAAGTATGGCTGTATGTTCTCAGCGGAAATATAAATGAATGTGCTCTTTCCTCGCAGAAGTATAAAGTAGATAGTATAGCATTTATATGGGCCCAGAGGAAATTTTACCTTCTCTATGCTCCATGCAGCAGTAGGAAGAATCCCTCAGTGAAAGAGGAAATCTGAGAAAAATACTGTGGAGGAACCCATGGTGTCAATAAAGGTTCTTAAGGCACCCTGCAAGGCAGAACTTCCTGGGAGTGGAACATGACATAGGGGGGTTCAGCGTAGGGAAATGGTGGTTATTAAAAGACTGTGTTAAATAAGTAGATAGATAATACAGAATTTCATGAATTCATCTATAGAAAATCATTATATAGGAAAACCAAGATGGCTCCTCACTGCAACAGCAACGGGGAAAATTAGAGAAGCCAAAGCAACACCAATGATAGTATTATGCACAGCCAACCTAGCCAATATTCCAGCTCCCTCCCCCACAAAAAAGTGCCTTAGAAATTCATAGTACTGGAATGTTGCTCCATTATGGCTTGAGTGCGTGAAGTTCTCCAGGGACTCAGGCTCTGAATGCTGGCTTCCTATTTTGGAAGGCTGCAGAACCTTTGGGAGACAGGGCCCAGTGGAGTAAAGAGGCCACTGGTTCCTGGAGCTGTCTGCATCCTGATCTGCAGGGACATGAAAAACATTCAGTGTGTTCTACAAGTGACATGAGCTCAGCTGCTCTGCTAGGCGTTCCTAGCATGATGAACTGAAGCCCTCTCTAACCAAGAGCCCAGAGAACTCATTCTCCATTCAGGTGTTCCTTCTGGGCACAGTGGGCACAGGAAGGTGCTCCTGCTGGGCATGGTAAGGTGCTCCTGCTGGGTGCAGTAGGAACAGTAAGGTGTTTCTGATGGGTACAAGAGGTACAGCAAAGTGTTTTTGATGGGTACAGGTACAGTAGGTAGAGTAGGGTGTTTCTGATGGGTACAGTAAGTACAGTAACATGGCTCTGCTGGGTACAGCATCTATACTATGGTGGTGCCGATGACTGTAGTGGGTATAGTACTGTGGTCCTGATGGGAACAGTGGGTATACTAAGATGGTCCTGATGAGTGCTCTGGGTATACTGATTTCTGAGTAGTTAATAGTACAACCATTTTCCAGCCCTGCCTCTTTAAAAACAAAATGGTTTATTCTACTTTAAGTATATGTATACAAGGGCTAAGGATGGTGTGTGCATGTGTGAGGGCAGGCTCCTGTGTAATCCATAAGAAAGTGCTCAATCCCCTGGAGCTGGAGTTGCAAACAGTAGGTGCAAGGAACTGAGTCTGGTCCTCTGGAAGAGCAGCTAACACTCTACTGCTAAGCCACCTCTCAAGCCCCAAGCTGTGCCTCTTCCATATATGATTTGCAGATATATCTTTAAAAAGATTTGTTTCGTTTTCTAATTGGATGTGTGTGTGTAAAGGGGTGGTGTATGCACATAAGAAGAGGAACCCATGGAGGCCAGAAACAGTCCTCAGATTGCCTGGAGCTGGAGTCACACGCATTTCCCGACATGAGTGCTGGGAACTGAACTCAGTCCCCTGCAAGAAGAGTGTGCACCATTAACTAATGCTGAGCCATTTCTCCAAAATACAGTTGTATATTTCCTTTGTTCTTACACAGTATAATCGCCAATGACTGAGAAGAACCTATAGCAGGTAAATTAGAAAAGGTAGAGAAGAGGACCTCCACACCTGTGTATTAGATGGTGCTAAAGAAACTCCAGAGTTACAGAACAATGGACTTTGTCACCCACTACAAGCAAAACAGGGACAGAGGAGACACTTTCATAAGAAAAACTTAAAAACACTTCTAGCATTCAAACAGAAGTTGACCTGATCAAAGAAAGAAGGGAAAGTTAGAATTTGAATAACACAATACATTCTTTTCATCCACCTTTCTACACAAAGCACTCCATAATCCTGTGAGCTTCATTTAACTTATGAGAAAAAAAATTTTTTTTCTTTGTTGCTTGATTTTTCAGTTGTACGAATTGAACACAGGGACTCATACATGTTAAAAAAGCACTCTTCCACTGAGCTACATCTCTAGCCTGGAGCCTAGAGTTCCCCCCCACCCCAGTGTCTGTCTGTCTGTCTGTCTCTCTCTCTCTCTGTCTCTCTCCCTCTCTGTCTCTCTCTCTCTCTTCTCTCTTTCCCTTCACCTCTCCTTCACCCTCCCTCTTCTCCTTCTCTTTCCTCTCCTTCCCATTTAAAGACTAGAAGCTGAAGTTCTTGTATGCTAACTGACTTTCTGGAGGACACATGGATTTAAAATAGCTGTGCTTACGTAGTTCTGTAGCTCTTTTTTTTTTTCTCTCAATCTTGTGTACATTAGGGAAAATGCTACCTTCACAGACCAGTTCCTCTTCCATAGGTGTTCCTTCCTCTGTGAGTGTTTCTCTAACCAAGGCTAGCAGACAGTTTTTAACATTCTCTGTTGAGCCTTAATACAAATGAGCAATGATACAGAAAGAAAGTGAAAATCAATGCCACTGATTAAGAAACTGTCCTCTAATTTGCTGCTTGACACTCAGCCTTAAAGATTCATGACAGGAAAATCTGTATCTAACTTGATTGCTTACAAAGAAAATCCTTTTGTGGGTGGACAATCTTTGAAGCTGTGAAGATAACAATAATACTTGGTTTTATGACACTTTATTGTGCTTGGCATGGAAATTCTCTTTAAAATTTTTATTGACATGTTATATTTGTGTGGAAAATAGAATTGTTTAATTCATGTAAAAACTCTTTTTTGTTCATATTAATTCAACATAAGATGAGTAGGATCTCTATATCCATTTCACAAAGAACCGGGGCACAGAGGATTCATCAGCTTACTCTAAGACATCATGACTATCAAAACTGTTGACTCTAGGTACAACTAGCTGGACTTAGCTCATGTCCATCTGTGTTTCAGCATTTTATATGGAATAGTTATCAATAAATTCTCTTTACATTCCTAGAAAAAGGAAAAATGCCCAAACTAAAAGAAAGTTATAATTTTTAAAGTGTTATGACTTCAAAAACTGGTGGAAGTCACACATATAGAAAGTTGGGAGACAGCTTCCCATTAGCTCTCTATTGGTCTATAATTCAGACTACTGAAATAAATTGACAATGCAGAGATTAACTAAGAAAAAGGCTTATAAATTTATCGTGTACACAGACACATCACAAAAAAATCAAAAGTAAAAACCTCACAAGCCAATGGGAGAAAAATATGCACCTTCCTTACTGGGGAGAGAAAAGGGGAAGACACAACAATCTCGAGGGGGGGGAGCAATGGTTTTAGAGGAGACGAATCTCTGATGAATAGAGCGTGGCATTCACTCTTCCTTCTGAAGGGTCAGTGTGTACTGGAATCACCTGCACAGATAAGGGAACCTCAGGGGAAGCTCTGTCCATCCCCGTGTTTATGGGGGAACAGAGAGTGAGGTCACAGAGACCTTCTTTCCAAAGCTACTTGCTTAGCTTGAAATACTCAACACATTGCAGTGGAGAATGCATTGGCGTTTCTCTTTCTGAGCGTCAAGAGGGCTTCCTCTGATCATCTCAGTACAGGTCTGGAGGACACCCTGCCCTTGCAGCCTTGGCTACTGCCCTATGGTGACTTCATTCTTTTCCTACATTGCCTTGGGCTGTACTTGGCAACCTCTTGCCTGCAGCTCTAAAGGTCCATTTAAACTATACATATTTATTTATTTAATGTGTGTTTGCATGTGTTGCGTCTGTGTGTATCTATACCACACAGATGCGGATACCAACAAAGGCCAGAAGAGGCTGTCAGATTCTGATGAACTAGTGTCACAGGCAGCTATGACCCACCAGTGTGGGTGCTAGGAACTAAACCAACACTTCTTTGGGACCCATTGAACCAGCCCAACTTCAAACTGCTTAGATGAATGAAAACGACTTTTCCTACTTCTGCTCCAACATTTCTTTGAGTGTACTTACATAGGAAGAATTAAATTCCAAATCAAAAGTTGGGCTCAGAAGCCAAATAGCAAGGAGTAAGTTGAAGGTTATGAACACAATTCTACAATCAAATTCTTCTCATGACAAGACAATAAAAAGTAGTAAAATTATTGGGCTGGAGAACTTTGTAATTAATCAGAAACAGCTAACTGACAAACAGGGGGAAAGATTATAAAAAAGTCATTCTACTAATAACTTTAATTTGAGGTAATTATCTGAAGAGGAAACAAAAAAAATATCATGGACACTTGAGCTAATCAAGTTTTTAGATTATTTCCTTCTAATGTTAATTCAAGTTTAGTGTTTCATCCTCCATTATACTTTGAAAAGAAAGCCAACTCTGTGGGGTATATGAAATTTTCTATTGCTTTTAAATTTATTAACCAAAGTGTTGTCAGTTGTTTTTCTTATTGCAGAGAATAAATATCTAACTACAGCAACCTAATGAGTGAGTTCGACAGTGTAGGTTACCATGGCAGGAGACACGGTGTTAGGAATTTGAGGAGGTTGGTCACAATATACCTGAAAGACCAGAAGCAGAGACAAGAATAGATATTCAGTCCAGGACCCAAGCCCGTGGAATACTGTTGTCTGCAGTTAGGGTACTTCTTTGTAAGCATGCTAATGTAATTGAGAATGCCTCTCCCCTCCCTAAATGATTCCAGATTCTCTCAAGTTGATAATATTTATCATCAGACATGGATAACAGTTTTTTAGTCAACCTATTAAATTAAATAACATATATAATGATGGAGAAAGGGGAGACAAAGGAAGAGAGAAAGGGAAAGGGAGGAGAGAGACCAAGAATAAACTAGGCAAGGAATAAAAAGCAAAATTTGAAGAAACTAGAAAATAGGAATAACAAAGAACAACACAAGAAAATTTGCAGGAGAAAATGCCAGGTCAAGGGAAGAGAAGAATAAATCTTAAGAATCCCACTTCTGGGAAATAGTAAGATCTGGAGAGGACAGGAGGTCCACAAGGAGACCAACTGAACCAAAAAACTTGAACACAGGGGTCTTTCCTGAGACTCATACTCCAGCATGGAGATAACCTAGAACCCCTGCACAGATGTAACCCATGTCAGTTCAGTGTCTAAGTGGGTTCCATAGTAATGGGAACAGGGACTGCTTCTGACATGAACTGATTGGCCTGCTCTTTGATCACCTCCCCCTGAGCGGGGAGCAGCCTTACCAGGCCACAGAGGAAGACAATGTTAGGTCTCTTGATGAGACCTAACAGACTAGAATCAGAAGGAAGAAAAAGAAACCCTCCCCTACCAGTGGACTTGGGGAGGGGCATGCGTGGAGAGGGCGAGGAAGGGAGGGATTGGGAGGGGAGGAGGAAGGGAACTAGAGGGGGGATACAAAGTAAATAAAGTATAATTTAAAATAAAATAAAGTGCTACTGAATGAGTACATTAAAAAAAAGAACCCCACTTCTGAGAACTGCTCCCTAGAAATCTAGGTTCAAAGCCATATAAAATTTCTTCTACTCTCTAGCTTGATTGGTAGGCATGTCTAGACTTAATGTACAAAAATATACTCACTTCTTCCTTATATTTTGAAAGTTTTAGACACCACCTCCAAGCCTAGGAGCATGGAGCTCTCTAGAAATCATTTATAACTATTTACAAACAGAATTTTCTCTCTTCTCTTGTGCTACTCACTTTCTCCTTTATTACTTAGTAAAGTGAGGCTTTTGTTGTTGTCGCTGCTGCTGCTGCTGCTGGTTTTTTTTTTTTTTGTCATTTGGTTGGTTGTTTTTTTTTTTTTCTTTTTTATAAATTATGAGCCTAAGACATGCTGTACTATGAGAACCTTTCCTATCTGCATTACTCATTTTTTTTTTCTTTTAAAAGAGATGTGGTCTAAAGTCCCTGGATTTCAGAATACTTTGTGAGCAAGAGGTGTCATTTAATGAAAGGCAGATCTGGCCTCTAGGAAAGAGGTTACACTCCAGATATAAGTGAAAGGAACAAGAATGTGTTGCATGTTGGCTAGGAGAGTCAAGACCACCTTCTACCTGATTTGCCATAAAACTGCAAGGCCTTTGTTTAAAATGGGGTGATGGCAGGGAACTAAGCCAATCATGGACTACTTCCAGGAACTGATCTCCTGAAGGCTTTATCTGCTGAAGCAGGTGGAAGTAACAGTGAACAATGCAGAGGGAGACAATGAATGGGGAGGGATGAATGGCTGGCTCCAGGTAGGCACAAATCTCCAGAAGCTGGTGGTGACTCAGCAGAATTGTTGTAGGAACTGGAAGAGAGGAGAGAAGGAGGATGAAGGAAAGAAGGTGCAGATTAAAGATGCTAATTTACATTTGTTAGGCAATTCGTACCAGGAGCCATTCTGACTCCTTCTTTGTCTTTTAATCAAAGCTGATTACAAATTTCACTGAGTGATGAGAGCATCAAAAGTATTATGTGCACATAAATGTTAATATGGAAAAGCATTATATTTTCATGTGTAAAATACCATATCATGAGTAACAAAAAGATATCTTCAATATTCAAATATATATATATATATATATATATATATATATATATATATATATATTCAAGTTTAGTCTATTAGTTGATTAGGAGGAAGCATATCATGCTTGTCTATCCTATCTTAGAAGGCCATTGAGAGAATGACTAAAAAGAAGAGAAACAATACGTTGACATAAATGGGCTCCACTCTGAGAAGAATACAGAAAGAGGTATGGTCTCATAGAGAAAGCTCCAGAGGAGAAGATGATACTGCAGACTCTGGACTATAATATCTATGACCTTGATGTAACTCTGATCCTCCTAACCTTCAGTGTTCTCGCCTGTAAAATACAGGCGACACTCTCCTTTTAACACACAGTGAGATAACGATGGTCAACACTTTATTAAACTATCAAGGATTAAACAGAATTAGAGATCGTAAGAAGAACTTGACACTAAGGTCATCTCTGATGTTGGCAATAAAAGATGAATATATTGTATATTGCAATTCTATGACAGGAAAGTTCTGGGTTTTTGCTTGCAGAGGGAAAACACATTTAAGGAACATGTTTCTTACCCTTTAGGTCTGTGTTTGATAATCTATATTCCATCAACAATACTATAAGCAAAATAAGGAATAGTCCACACCCAGCTAGAGTTTTCCCCATGCTACCTTATGGAGGCTTTTCAGGATTGTTTTCGTCTGTTCAATATGAAACAAAGCAGAAAACCAACCCCAGAGATGTTTGGATACAAAATATTTATCCTTAGGAAAATTTTAAAGCCTTTTTACCTCCCCATCTTCTTCCCGTCACACAGCCCCTCTTCCCTGCCTCATCCATTAGCACTGCCCCACCACCCCCAATTCTCACATACCATTCATTAAGAAGGACCAGCTTTGCTATGGATTGAGAATTAAATGGACCACAGTGTAAGTAGCTGGAAGTTTAGTGGGAGAGATGAAAAACCTGGAAATCAATACAAGTGTATGATAAGGCATGCATGAAACAGATTCATCTTTCCCCCCTGAAGAATTCACTATAGTGATGATGAGATTGCCTGCTTTTCTGCTTTGGGCTTTATATAAGAAATGTCAAACCACTCAAAGCACTGTGTGAGAAATGAGAGCCTAATCACCCGATAGGATCTGTGTGTAAGTATGCAACTCTTTCCTCCAATAGCACATGAATGTGTGCACTGAAGAATGTGATCAAGCAAGTGGCCTTAGACCCTGAGCATCACCCTATAGAGAACAATCTATTGGCAGGCTACCGGGTCCACTAGAAAGGTCATTTTATACCAAGTCCAAGTTCTAGACCTTTCAGCAAAAGTAACCATAATGGTTATGTATCGGTAGCAATCCTGACTCCCTGGCAGTCAGAGAGAGTAGAGTTAATATCCTGTAGTCATGGAGAAGGCAACCCTGAAATTCTTTGAACAATGAACAGTCTGTCATTCCATGGCTTCACAGTTACAGTTGTAATCTGCTATCAGCAAGAAAGGCCCAGCAGAACAACCATTAAGTGTTTGCTCTACCCCACCATCTGCAGCCCCTCACAAAACTGATCATTCTGACTCCTGCCCTGTATGCATTGCCATCGTGTGTCCATGCCTCACTGTAGGGGTGCTTCTATGACTACATGGTCTCTATGGGTTCTTGAAGTAAAGGACTAGATGTTTTTGGCTACTGCATCTCTAGTGCCAGGACATGTCTGACACATGGTACATCTCCAGAAATGGCAAGAAGAGCAGCAAAGCTACACAATAGGCTTTTAAAAAAGAAGTTTGGATACAGAACTACAGCTCATGTAGCATCCCTACATCGGTTGGAGAAGTTTGGAGTATTGTGTTCATTCTTGGATATCATATTTTAGAGCTTTGAGAAGTTCAAACACATTCACCACAGAAGATCAAGATGGGCAGCAGAAGGGAAATGCTTGGCAGGACCAGGAAACCATGGCAAATGAGCAACAAATGAGAGAACTGGGAATGATTAACTCTACCAAAAGAAGGCAGAGGAAAGACATGCCCACTCTCCTCAGATATTCAAAACTCTGTGGAGTAGAAAGGGTAGCTAAATTTGCTCTGTGGTACCCCCAGAAGGCAAACGAGGGTCAATTATTAAAAAGTAGAGTGAAAGGAGAGTAGCTCCCCCAAAGAAATTTCCAGAACCCATCAGAAACTGTGGGAGGCAAGGGAACCCATTTTGGTGAAAGCAAGATGGTCTCAGCTCCTAGCATTCCTCCCAGTTGAAGACTTTCTGGTTCTCTGAATCTTCAGGGCAAATGCCCCTGGAACCACAGGGATGACTCTTATGAGGAACCCAGTAACAAGCCACTCAATTCTCAGGCATGGCTTTATTAAAAGAGAGGGCAGAGGGGACACGTGGAAATCCTGCAGAGTAAAAGAAAAAGAGAAAGTGTCTAAAAGGCAAGAGAAGACACACTTTATGGCCGGTTTTGACTGCTTACTGCCTCTGCTAGTCAATGAAAACAACTAACTGGAACAAGAAGGGTAATTTTATCAAAATAATAATTATCAAAAGTATTTGGAATCCTAGAAAAAGACAGATCTTTTGAGAGCTGATAGTTCAAAAGAGCTGCAATCACGCATCTGTTTTCTTGTTTGGCTCACAATTGAGGCAATGGAAACAGAGGACTCCGTGAAATTGAATGACACTTCACATTGATAAGCATTTCTGAAACAATATGGTAGCAATTTGAGGAACACATTATACTCTCGAGCTGTGGAAAGAACGAGCAAAGAATATACCCTTTAATGCTTAATTTTTATAATAATCTTACTTGTTACAAATACAGCATTTCACAATGAAAGCCTAACTGTGTTTCGGTTCAGTAATAGGATAAGACACAGCTTGTAAAAATGAGAATTGAGTTTTACTCTGTTCTTGTATTTTATTTTCCATTTATCATGTGAATTGCTTCTAAATAAGATTGTGTTACATTATTAATTTGCATAATTGCTGAAATATAGCATGTGATTCCAAATAACAAGCTCCTGATCATATCGTTTCAGATTCATTTTGACATTATTTTGAAACTGACAAAAATGGTGCACAATGAAGTTAAAAATACATGTGCATATTTTGTTTGCTTCTAGTTTTCAAAATGTAAGAGCAGGGAGAGAGAGAAACAGAAAGAGAGACAGAGAGAGGGAAGGAGTTTATGTGTGTCAAACAATGATTTTAAGTGCTGAACAGCTTGGAAGCTAAAAAATAACCAATACATACTATAATATTTAGAGTAACAATAAGTCTGTTTTGACAGACTAAGAGCCAGGTGGAGGTTTTCTTTCTTTTTTTTCTTTCTTTCTTCTTTCTTTTCTTTTCTTTCTTTCTTTCTTTCTTTTTTTGTTTTGTTAATTGAAAGAGAGATGTGAGAAGTCTCCAATGAAGATCTAAAAATACTTGCTCAATAACATTTCCATTTTTTTAAATAGCACCCTATCAAATGAAGTTCACATTCCCTAGCCTCCACCAGGAGGTCCTGACATCCTGTTGGAGTTTAGATCTTCAACAAGAGCAAACATTTTACTCAACTCATTCTTCCAAAATGTGGGTGAGGCAGAAAACATGGATGTGTTATAAAATGTGGATGTGGATAAAAAGCTGTAAGCTATCAGTTAGCTATCAAACACTGGGCCAAAAGGTAAATGCTCCTCTGAAATGGAGGCTGCTGAAGCACAAGGGTCCCTGGGAAAATTAAGTTTATGGTCTGTCTCAGGTGCCTGATAAATAAGCCAACTCATGAAGAGTATTTCTCAGTGTGTGTGTATGTGTGTGTGTGTGTGTGTGTGTGTGTGTTGTGTGTGTGTGCACTTGCATGCATGCATATGTGTCCTGATGCATGCATGGCTTATGGGTATATGTAGGTAGAGAACAGAGTTGTCTCTTTCTTACACACACACACCCTCGGCATTGTAATTAAAAATACATGCCACCATGCCTGGATCTTTTTATATGGGCTCTGAGGATTGAACTCAGAACCCAATGTTTGCAGCACAGATGTTCTAGTGAGTGTGTTGTCTCCCAGCCCTGAACAAAGGGCACAAAGACAGCAACAGACCAGTGAAGACAAAAACTGTATTTCTTCCTCCTGCCTTCCACCTTATCTACATTTCAAACTGAAAACTTCATAACAGCAATCCAACTGAAAATATTTCTTCTTTACCCAAAGTGACATTCTGGACGCTGGGAAGTGCTGCCTGACAGTCCTACCCCCTTCCTTCCAGTCACCATCTGAGTACATTAGTGATTTTCACGACAAAGGAGTGTCATGACTGAGGGTTGCTGCATCGAATAAAAATGTTTGTATCTTATGCAGAAACTCACGTTATTTTCTGGCAATCAAGTGGCATTGATTCCACAAAAATCTTAGTATTGTTTTACTCATCCTGGCCTGCAGACTCCAACAAGATGAAGAAACTTATTTGTCTGTTATTGGGTCAAAAGATGTTCCCCACAGCTGTTGGGAGTCTTATTGCCTGGGTAAAATAACAGGGCATATTTTACAGGAGCTATTAATATAGGCTGCAAGCTTGGTATAAGGCACAAGGCCAACAGCTGGATGGAAATGGTAGGTTCTGGGCCAGCTGAAACTGCTTTCAAGTTTTGCCTGTTGCACACACACACACATAAACACATACATACGCCCACCACCATCTTGGGAATGTTAAGCAGATCCAGATTTATTTTTTAATATGAACGAAAATGTTTAGTGTGGCCTGCGGATTTGGCAGAATCAAGCCATCCCACTTCTTCCCACTCCAGGCAACAGGCTTTGGGCCCAGGCCTGGAAATTGGCATACGTGGAGGGGGAAGCATAGAGCATGTCTTATTATCAGGCTGATGCAGGAAGAAAGAAAACAAAGCAACCTAGACCATTACTACAGAATGATTATGTAGTCATGCTCCTTGAAAGAAAAGGAAGATGAACCCAAATACATAGAGAACCAAGGTAAGATGAAGGCCTAATCCAGAACAGGATCAGGCCTTTGCAGATTCTAGTGAAGGACTGTAGTGACATCTTTAACTCATTACATGTATGTGCACATATGCATGCGCGCGCGCACACACACTCAGAGAGAGAGAGAGAAAGAGAAAGTGGACAAAATACAATGCAGTGCTACTACCGACATTCTGATTCCCCCCAAGAGGTTTCATCCATAATGTGTTTGTGGGAACATGTCACATCCAATAGTCTCAGAAGCATTTTCTGCTGCCTCTGTTTCATTGTACCCTGGGAATTCTTGGGGGTCTAAGCTCAGCATGGCTATTGAGAATGCAACTTTGCCCCTGGCCCCAGGGCTGAGTGCTTTCCATGCTGCTGGAAGCCTCTTCCATCTTCCCATGAGTAATAGTTCATGTGGGCTGGCTGGTTCCCTCCTCCAGGCTGTATCAGCGCACTGGCATCCATGTGCACTGGGAAAGGAATACATCCATGTTAGCTCTGACAGTTGGCCATGGGCCGCTGCTGAGAAACATCTCAAGAGCACCCAAGAACTGCTGAGGGTTGTTTTCTGATTCTAGGCAAGGACTTTGCTGAGTTAATTTGAAGCCTGTAGCTGGTGGTGGTGTGTACAAAAACCTTTATACAAAGGCTTCAAGCAACAAAGAAAATTGTTGATAATGTTTATCTTCTTTACCTCCAACTTTAATTTAGGCACCACAGACTTATAATGTTTCCAGATAAAATACTTGTGTAGTGACCATCAGCCTAGGGTATAACCTTTCACAACTCAGAAGCACATCCACGTCATATGTTCCAGTAATATGTTAAGAAGCTGTTACGGTGTAATCATCCCACTAGATAAGAGAAGTGACTTCACTAGCTTAGTGTCCAGTTCAGTACCTGTCCTACATAATCAGCCTTGGAGACAGTTATGAACCAAGGGAAGCTTTCTAGAGATGACCTGCTGGTTACCGGTGATCAGGGTTTTGTTCTCTACTAGAGTAATAAAATCGAAAACCTTAACAATCTACCTTACAAACTTTCAATTATTACTCACTTATCTCTAGAGTTCAGGAAATATATTCTTTTTTTATGCAGCTGTACCTTCCTTCATTTGCTTGTTCTTATTATTTGTTGTGTATATGGATTTGCCAACAGTTATTCAGCTATTTGATAAGTGAGGTTTGTCAGGATATTAAAATTTAATTCATCAAGTCAAGGGGTCAGATATGAGCTCATTTTGAATTGTCAGTACTGCTCACTCAGCAAATATTTCCAAAGACCACTGTGTGGTTTGCTGGCACTGGGGAAGGAAATAAAAAAAAAAATGTGACATGGTCTCTAACTCTAAATCACTTTTAGTAAAAAAGAAAAAGGAAATAATCCAGAAGCATGTGTCATGGACATATGTTGATGACCCTAGTCCAATCAAGGAATATTGGAGACATAGAAAATATCGAGTGCACAGAGAGGAGAATGTACTCCTGGCTGTGATGATGGCTAAAGACCCCAGAAGATAAGGTGTAGTCAAAAGCTTGGTGAGTGAACAGACAGTCACTACACCAAAGAGCAAGAGGATTTAAAGAGAAACAGAGAGTGAACAAAATCAGGAGTATGACCCGAGGGCAGGGACGAGGACACTCTGGAATGAAACTTGGTTTGAATCACTGAGGGACAAATGAAGGTAAATGAAGGACCTTGGCCACAGGAGACCCTCATTGCCATGGGAAAGAAGGTGAATTTTTCACCCTCTGAAGAACACAGGGTGGGCAGAGATGGCTGCTCTCTATCATGAAGAAGTAGGGTTTCCTACAGGGATTTTCCTGTCACCCAACACTTTATATGACAGTTGTCTTGGGGCCTCTCTGTTTTGTGTATCTGTGGACAATAAGGTTTAGAGCCGAGTCTCAGCACTTCAGCAATAATGCAAGCCCTCTCCAAACTCAGTACCTCAGTTGTTGTAGCACTACTTCAGCTGTGGTGAGCTTCTCAGTCCCTCTGTACCTCCAAAGCCATGGGAGTTAGTACAGAATAGGCCTGGCTCGTGTGGGCAGCTTTGAAACACTCACTACAGCAACAGAAAGAGAATTGTGTTTGTCTTCAAAGCTGCAACATGTATAGAAGCAGACACAACCTTAATACCCACCTTTTCACGGGGGTTGTTCTGTCGATAGATATTTAAACTATATATGATCTGTGTAAAGAACCATTGTACTTAGCACAAGGACAGGAGGTGGGGCAAATGATGGGGGAAGCCTTTTTAGGGAGTTTATGCAAGAGGAACAAAAGTATACAGTACTACTAGGAAAGGGCCTGTTGAAGTTATACTAGCTGTGTGGGGAGATTTTAACACCAGATGTAGATAGATTAGAGCCTGCTGGGTGAGATGGTTAATCATCATTGTCAATTTGACTGCATTTAGATCACCATGGAAACGTATCTCCAGGATGGATCTGAAATTGCTTCCTGAAAGGTTTAAATGAGTAGGGAAGACCTACCCTGCATGCGGACAGCACTGGTACCAACTCATGGATGGGAGCTCTAAGCTGAATCAAAAGAAGAAAGCCAGCCGAGCACCAGTGTCTATATCTCTCTGCTTTCCTGGCTGTAGACATGGACACAGCATGCCCAGCTGCCTCATTCTCCTGCTGCAGGTTTTTTAGGCTATGATGAATTGTATCCCCTCAGACTGTGAGCTAAAGGCAAAGCAAAGCAAAACAAACAAACAAAAACCCCTCTTTTCCCACCCAAGCTGCTTTTTGTCAGGTATTTGGTCACAACAATAAAAAAAAAAAATTACTAAACCAAGAGCTGAAGGTCAGGTATGGCAAAAAGAGCTGAGTTTTGAAGCCATGTTTACCATTTAAATTTTAAAAGGAAATCAAGTGACATTTCAGTCAGGGCTATTTTTGATTAGGAACTTAGAGGTACAATGACTTAGTCAAAAAGCAACAGAGTCTGGAAGAAAGACAACAGGATATAGGGTAAGGTGACCTGGGACTACATGCAGCCAGTCAGTGGCTTATCAACTGACTCATCCGTCACATTTGTCTGAAAATAAGAGGAAGAATTTGATGACCTTTCAAAATACAATGAGCTACAAAATTTTGTGGTTGAATTTTAGAAAAGCAAGGTAACTTGGAAAATGAGATGTTAACATCAAGTTTCGATGACTATGATGTCGAAGCGGGGGCTAATACAGCAGTAGAAGGTGAAGATGCTTGTATGGAACTTAAGGATCAATAGGAAACTACTTCTGGTCCTTGAGTGAAATGACAAGATGAACATATTTCTGAAATGAGATCAATGAAAACTGATCAAAAGAACTTTCAACTTACCCATGTTCGATCCCAGACTGATTCAAGGTTAAAATTTGATATACTCCAATGCAAATGGCAGGAATTAGCATCTGCTAAATTGTCCTTCAGGAACTGGTGGAAGATCATATGTGATTTTTACCCCGAGGATTTACAAGAAGTATTTGGAAAGCAAATCAAGGATGATTCCTTTGTTACTTAAGGTGATTTTTAATTCATTGGTTGTTTTTATTTCCAGTATTTCTTCTGTAGTGGTTTATATTGTCAACTTAATATGATCTAGAATCACCCAGGAGATAAACCTTAGGTCATGCCTGCAAGAAATGTTTACAATTGGATTGGAAAAACTACCTATCTTAATTGTGAGTTGAGCCAACCCTTAGGTTAGGTTTGCTTACTGAATAAAATGGAGACAGCAAAAGGAACACCTCTACTCATCTCGCTCTGCTTTCTTACCGCAGAAGCAGAGACCAGCTGCTTCTGCCACCACAATTTCCCCATCTTGAACTGCAAGTTAAAGCATGCCCTTCTGTTTCATTCATTTTTAAACTCTACTTTATTTGGATTTCCTTAAAGCCTCTTCTTTCTAACCCCTCAGCCCTAGGTAGGAGAGATTAGTGGAGAGATAGGGTGCAGACCCCTTTAATTCTCTTGGCTGTTGAGGCTTGATGGGTCCTTTTGGGACTAACCAATTCTTCATCAACAGCAATGCAGCAAGCAGTCTCCTTCAAGCCCCTGCGTTGACACCTAAGTCAGCTTGAGTGACTTAGATTCAAAATGGCAAATCATAATAGGTATCAAGTAAAAGATCAGCCTTTATATATTCTGGATATTAGCCCTCTGTCAGATATAGGGTTGGTGAAGAACTTTTCCCAGTCTGTAGATTGTCATTTTGTTCTGATGACAGTGTCTTTGCTTTACAGAAAATTTTCAGTTTCATGAGGTCCCATTTATTCAAGAAGTTAAACAACAACAAATCAAGAATTCCAATTAAAAATATGTGGTACAGGGAATTCTCAATAGAGAATATTGAATGAGAGAGAACTCAAGTGACAACACATGCTGGAGAAGATGCTGAGAAGGGATACCCTCCTCCATTGCTGGTGGGAATGTAAATTTGTACAACCACTTTGGAAATCAATTTGGTGCTTTCTCAGACAATTAGAAGTAGTGCTACCTCAAGATCCAGCTATGCCACTCCTAGGCATATATCGAAAAAATGCTTAAGTATACAACAAGGACATTTGCTCAACCATGTTCTAGCAGCTTTATTCATAATATCCAGAACCTGGAATCAACCCCAATGTCCCTCAGTTGAGGAATGGATACAGAAATTGTGGTACATTTACACAATGGAATACTACTCAGCAATTAAGAACAAGGAAATCGTGAAATTTGCAGGCAATTGGTGGGATCTAGAAAAGATCATCCTGAGTGAGGTATTCCAGAAGCAGAAAGACACACATGGTATATATTCACTTATAAGTGGATATTAGACATAATATAGGATAATCATACTAAAATCTGTAAACCCAAAGAAGCTAAGCAAGAAGGAGGACCCCGGATAAGATGCTCAATCTTTATTTAGAAAAGCAAGTAAGATAGGCATCAGAAGAAGGTGAAAATAAGGAACAATACAGGAGCCTACCACAGAGGGTCTCTGAAAGACTCTACTCAGCAGGATATTAAAGTGATGCTGAGACCCATAGCCAAACATTGGGCAGAGTGCAGGGAATCTTATGAAAGAAGAGGAAGATAGAAAGACCTAGAAGGGTTCGGAGCTCCACTAGGAGAACAACAGAAACAAAAGCTCTTTTCTGAGACTGATATTCCAACCAAGGACCATTCATGGAGATAATCTGGACCCCCTGCGCAGAGGTAGCCTGTGGCAGCTCAGTTTCCAAATGGGCTCCCTAATAAAGGGAGCATGGGCTGTCTCTGACATAAACTCAGTTGCTGGCTCTTTGATCACCTCCCCCTGAGGAGGGAGCAGCCTGACCAGGCCACAGAGGAAGACTATGAAAGACAATCCTGATGAGACCTGATAGGTTAGAATCAGATGGTAAGGGGAGGAGATCCTCCACTATCAGTGGACTGGGGAAGGAGCATGGGAAGAGATGAGGGAGGGGGAGCGGGATTGGGAGGGAACAAGGGTGAGGCTACAGCTGGGATACAAAGTGTATAAATTATAATAAATAAAAAATTACATTAAAAACATCAGCTTTTAGCAAACAGAACCAAGATGACAAAAGCAAGGTGAAAAAGGAAGAAGGAGAGGTTACATTTTGGCTGGTGGTTCCAGAGTATAGTCCATTTTAGCAGGAAATTGTTTGCTATAGAACTTGAGGTGGTTGGCCATATTGCATCCAAACTAAAATAAAGACGGAGATGAATGCTAGTGGGTAGCTGGCTTTCTTCTTTTTATTCAGTATAGCACTTCACTTATATTTCGAGTGATCTTCCTACCACAATTAACCCCAGTCAAATAGACATGTCTACGGCTGTGTTTCCATGGTGACTAAATCCCATCAAGTGGACAATCAAAATCAACCTCACAAAGACTCTCATCCAATTCAAACAATTTCCTGGAAGAATGCTGACGGCACTCTGGCCTCTCTCTTCTTGCCTCTATGCTTCTCCACCTCTTTTTTACCACCACTGGAACAGACTCAACCTCCAAATTATGTAGTTTTTTCTTCTCCTAGCATTCAGTTTGACAGGTCATACTCCTCTTCATCTTCCATCGTCCACTGAAATCTAGCCCCATTTCTGTTTCTACCCACATGTTCCATGATTTTCTCCTGGGTAGACTTGAATGGAGTTCTTCCCTAGTGTGGACAATGCACACCTGACCTAATGTCACATGCTGTGTGAAGAGCTGATGGGAGTAATTGAATATCATATTCTGGCTCCTGTTTGCATTAGACTGTAGCATGTTGATGTAATGCAATTTCTCTGGTCTCAGTTTCCTCAGCTAATAAGTAAAATCGTATGGTCAGCTCTGAAATTCTTCTAGTGTTCAAATATTTCCAGACCCAAAGCCTTAGATACATGAAGCTTCAAGAATCTGTGTTGCCTTTAGCTTTACACTTCATCCATGCCTTTATATCCAATGAGAATTTTTTTTAATTTCCTAAAATAATACAAAATCCAATCAAAATAGTAACAGACTTTTTATTTACCCAGAAGCTTTTCATAGTGCTTAGAAACCTTCAACCTAATCTCTTCCATTCCTACTTTAGTTCCTTCCTCCAAAAGCTGTTTGGTTTTTGTTTGTTTGTTTGTTTTGTTTTGTTTTGTTTTCTCACTGAACTGTAATTACTTTCCTCCTTTTCTTCACAGGTACTCACTTTTCATTCTTGGTTGTTCTTTGTAACTCATCCTGTACCCTCCTTACACAGTCACATTTTATAGTCACTCAGTTTCGCACCCATAACCATTCAAGTGACAGAAGTCTCCTCAAAGTCCTAGAGAGTATAGTGTTTGATCCTGTGGTGCTCCAAGGCCTTCATTTCAATGCGCTGGTTCACAACCTTTCTAATGCTGCAGCCCTTTAATACAGTTCCACTTATTGTGGTGAACTCCTTGGAAGCCTACCAAGGGCTTCTGCAAATATAGGTGAGGCAGCTGCAAAACACCCAATCCAAGCCTGTGGAATAGAATAAAATATCGCAGCCCATTGACTTGGCAGATGTCCTCAAGGTGGTGAAGAAGGACTTTCCTTCCTAAGTCTAAGTCTACTCTAGATAGAGCAGCGGCATCACAAATGTCCTTTGTGTCTTCTCTCTGTCCCTCTGTTCTTTCTCTCAGCAATCAATGATTGTTTTACTTATACTCTACCAATCAGCTTAGTCAATTTCTGCAATTCTATCCTTTTTGTTTTCCACCAGGCAAGGCTTTCCTGTGCCCGCTGAGCCTCAAAGGCTGCACATGTCTCTGTTTCTGGTGTTGTTCTCTCTATTGCACTAGTGATTCTTTCACTTGCTTGTGAAGACATACTGGTGAGTTCTTTTTTTTTTCTCCACAGCCCAGCACAGTTGTTAATAAACCATCTCCAAATGTTAAACAACAACAAAAAATTTAAGAATGAACATTTTTTTTTTTGGTCTTAGTATTTCTTAGCTACAGGCACACTCTAGCCAAGACTCCTAGTAGCAGGGGCCATGGAGACTGAAGAGGACATCCTTTTCTAGGCAATACTCCTGGTAGGCAGAGGAGATCACCAACTCACCCACAAAAACATCAACCCAAAACTTACCCTACCTACAAGACCTATATGGACAAAGATAGAACAGGTAGAGCAGAGATTGAGGGAATGTCCAGTGACTGCTGGGTTCAACTCTGAGACCTACCCTGTGGAAGAAAGCCAACCCCTATCACTATTCATGAAACACAAAATACCTATAGACAGGAGCCTATCAGAGTTGTCCTCTTAGAGGTTCTACCCAGCAATGGCTAGAAACAGATATTGAGACTCACAGCCAAACATTGGGCGAAGCATAGGAGATCTAATGGAAAAGAGGAGGGAAGGATAAATGGATCTAGAGGTGACAAAAGCTCCACAGGAAGACTATCAGAGCCAATCAACTAGGGTCCAGAGGGGCCAATGGAGTCTGAAGCACCAACAAAGGACAATGCATGGTATGGACCTAAGTCCTCTACATAGAAGTAGTTGATGGGCATCTTAGGTTTCATGTGAGCTCACTAGTTAGGGGAGTGGGGGATATCTCTATCATGGACTATGTTGCCAGCTTTTTGATCACTTCCCCCTAATGGGACTACCCTACCAAGCCACAGGGGAGGAAGATGAATTCAGTCCTCATGTGAATAGATGAGCTAGGGTGTCTGGGTGTGGGGGTTCTACCCTATTCTGAGATGGGGGGATTGGAAGGAAAGGTGAGACAGGGAGGAGAGGAGGGAGGGGCCTATGACTGAAATGTAAATTGAATTAATTAATAAAAATAATTTCTAAAAAAAAAAAGAATGAACTTTTTTGTTTTTGGTCTTCATATTTCCATTCCTAACTTTTTTTTAATTTCACTTGGTACCCTGTAGGATCTTAGTAGATTCAGAAACTACATAGAGTTTGTGCTGTTTTGCTGTTGCTGTTGCATTGTTTTATTTGGGATTTTGTCAACTTGACACAAATCTAGTCATTTATTGAAAAGAAGGAATCACAGCTGAGGAGTCGCCGCCAACAAGTTGGAGGCAATCCCCATAAGTAACTCTGTGGGGGCATTTGTCTGATTAATGATTAATATGGGAGGGCCTGGCTCTCTGTGTGTGGTGCCATCCTTGGCCAGGTGGCCCTGAGTTGTGAAAAAAAAAGCAGGCTGAGTAAGCCATGAGCAAGCCATTAAGCCAGTCATTCTCAAACTGCGGGTCATGACCCCCTGTGGGGTATGCATATCCTGCATATCAGATAGTTAAGTATGATTCATAACTTGCAAAATTACAGTTATGAAGCACCAATGAAATAATTTTATGGTTGGGGTCACCACAACATGAGGAACTGTGTTAAAGGGTCACAGCATTTGGAAGATTGAACCACTAAGCAGTGGTCATCCATGGCTTTTGCTTAAGTCTCTGCCTTGAATTTTTCCCCTAGTCTCTCTCAATCAAGAACTCTGATAAGGAAGTAAATAAAGTATGCCTTTCTTCCTCAAGTTTCTTCTGTCTATGGTCTTTGTCACAGCAATAGAAAGCAAACTGAGACAGACACAGAGATGGGAGAATGTGATTGCTGTCTTTCTTCACTTGTCATAAGGGTCATGGCTGACATTCTTAGAATAAAAGACAAATTAGCAAGAGAAAAATGTGGTACATTCATTTAATCAAAATGAATTTTCACTTTATATGAAGGAGGATACTTTAGATTGGCGATTCCAATGGGTCCTTTGGTTTGATGACGAACACTGTCCAGAAGTATGGTTATATAAAATGTGTGTTCCTATTCCTATTGAATAGTAATAGACCACAGAGGGCAAAGTCAGTAAGGCCAGTCTGTGCCAGTCATTCTTGGTCTCTCTATGTAGTTTTCCTTCCCCACAGATATGGGCAGAACCACTCCAGCAGGAGGATTCTCAAGAAAGAAAGAGTGACCTTTATGGGTTTTATCAACTACTTTGGAGAAGTGTAATTCTAGTACCTATGACTTGGCCTAGAGAAGGATAATGCTGGTTTCTGTGACTACTTTGGGGTGAGAATGAAAGGTAGAAGCCAGGAAGGGAGCAGAGAGTCAGAGAAATTGTCCTCCAAAGCTCTCTATGCTCCAGTTGACAGAAAGCATGTGGAAGTACCATCTTTAGGTAACCGTTTCAAAGCCCCGTCCCAGCCAGATACAGAGCAGCAAGGGCAGATTATTTGTTGCTGCACTACAGTGCGAAATGTCCTCCAGGAAATACGGGAGCTAAATGCTGGAAGGAGGCCCTCAAAGAGCTGTCATTACTGTTACTATAATTTGGCAGGATTTGGCAGAAGCCTTGAGTTGAAAGAGACAAGCCAAGGATGAGGGATGCTGTAGCAGTGGATCTTCTCTGCTTCTATGTACTGTTCATCCAGTTTGTGGAAAGCAGCACCGTGAAGACAGAACACAAACCTGAGGTTAATGAATTCTGAAGAAAAGACAAAAAGCTGATAAAAAGGGACTATCTGGAAATGCAGAGAGCAAACGATTCCTCTTTCCATCTGTCTTTTCCATGGAACACAGAACATTCTCCTATCTCCGAGTTTTTAGTTACTCTCCTTTTGTGCTTGCGGAACAATGACCTTACTCAGAAGGAATTTTCAACAATGTGTACACTTACATGTACCAGACCTCTCAGCAGCCAGTGTAATGGGAGGCCCCACGCTGGGTGGCTTCTGTGGCTGAACTGCATGTTGGAAACAGAAACAAAAGCAGGTACAAGAGCCAGGGCTGGTTCACACACATCACAAAACTATTTCACGTGGTCTGCAGATCTCTCTGATGCCCCAAGATGTTCAAAGGAATGTGAAAAATCATCTCGCGTCCCAAGGGTAAGGTAGCGTGGTAATATTACATTGTACAAAACACATGTAATGAAAGGGGAAAGTGGCATTAAAATGTACTTGAGGTTACAGAATGCAGCCTTTGCCTCTCAGTCTGTCAGAAGTCACTGGATTTGGGGGCAGAAGTCTCACACTGGCCTCTGTGGCTTCTCTCTCACACCGTGTTCCATCTCTACTAATTTTGCACTATTCTTCACTGAATATGCTTGGCCCATCCCAGAAGATCTTATGTCCATTGCTTGCCTTGTCCCCTCCCATTTTTTTCCTTCTAGTTTAAACGTTGGTCTTTGCTGACTCAGCATCTCCCTGAATTCCCAACACAATCAGCATTTACCATGTTTATTGAAATTGCATTCACTAGGCATGAAGATCTTAATTCAATGAGCATGGTGCCTCATTTCTGTGCCTTGGCCTTTGGCACCATATCTGAAACATGGTAGGCTCTCATTAAATGTGTGCTGGGTAACTGAATTCATTTAATTACGCCAGTGTTTCAAATGAAGGATGTAATGTCAACACCACCTGTCTCCAAGCCTTCTTCTAGTCCTGATACATTAGAATTCTACACGGTCCTCCCAAAGTTACGGAGAGAGAAACTTAACATTTGCAGATTGAAAAAAGACACAGATGTTGAGCACAGGAGTCTAAACTAATATCATTGAACCACTTTCTACTGCTGTTTCACGTCTCTTCCTTTCTGCTTCACTCCCAAGTCAGGATTTTCCCTAAGAATTCCTGACTTCAATAAGAAACACATCTTTCTCAAATGGGATTTCCAATGAAAACTAGCATTGACCTGGTAAAATGAGTCAGTGAGGACTTGCCTTCAAACCAAATGACCTAGGTTCGATCCCCAAGACCCACAAGGTGAATGGAGAAAATGAACTCCTTCAAGATATCCACTGATTTGCACATATTCTCCCCGGCATGTGTGCTTCCCCCCCCACAATAAATAGACAAATGCTTAAAAATTATTCTGTATCTGACTTTCCCCTCAGAAACCAGGTATGATGGTTACTATTACCTGTCAACTTGACAGGATCTAGAATCACTTAGAACAGCACCCAGTGAGAATATCTGTGAGGGTTGTCTAGGCTGACTGACGTGGTTGTAAAGCGGGTGGCTCCATTCTGTGAGCTCGGGTATTGGTTGAAAAGCAAAGTGGATAGAGGTGAACTTCAGCACTATCTCTCTCTGCTTTGGTTGACAAGATGTAACAAGATGTTTTATGGACCTGCCACTGTGCCTTACTGCCCAGTATAAACCCAAATAATGTCTCCTGTCTTGGGTTACAATTGTTAGAGCTTTTGTCATAGCAGCTAGAGAAGTAACAGTTATAGCAATAGTGACAAGGGTCAGGCCATGTTCTGTTCAGACTCGTGTGTGATATCTCCAAGCTAGAGATGTGTGCTGTGGAAAGAGGTGAGTCAGAGAGATGAATCAGTCAGATACGGCTCTCATTTGGGATCTACTACTATCTTACAGTGTGTCTTTGGTCTGCCCCTTGGCTAGGTCTAATTCTCCTTAGCAAAATGGGGCCATTGCTAGCTTCTTTCCTTTGCTTGTTTTTAATGAAGACATGAAATTGTAAGCCAGATCATTATTGTAGGAGACAGTTTTAGCATCTATGGACATTCAATAAATGGCACGTACATTTCAGCACAGAATCTTCAAGCCACTTCCTTTGTGTTAAACAGGTCCCATCTGAGTAGCACCAAGTCATGGAAATGTTCCTCAGCTCATATGGCTAATCATTGGCCGGGCACAGAGTCTCACAGCAGGCTTTTTCTGGTTCTGAAAGGTTCTAAGAACTTTTTGCTTGGCCAGGCCATGCATCTCAAGTCAGCTCCAAGCATCAGACTCTGCAATGTGTGTTGAGAGCATGCTGTCATGGACCACAAGGAGATGGGTCACACTACATCTATCCCTTGATAGATTCAGGCCCTTGATGGAAACTGGGAATTGCACAGCATTGCCAGTCCCTTGCCACCTCTAAACAAGCTCATTCTGATGTGGCACATTCCCTGAAACCCAACTCTCTCAACATGAACATGGTGATGTCCACCTGTTGTCATCACTCCCACAGGTTTTCCAAATAGTCTCTTGGGCTGTTAATGGCCAAAGACAAAAGGGTTTGTTTGTTGGAATCGTATATCTTATCGGAAGAAAAGTTCTTTGCAAACACCAGGTCCTGAAACACACAGCTCATTCCGGGTTCTCAGTGGATCCTTTCATTAATCATGCTTCTTGTTACTAGAACACAGTAACTGATAAAAGCAACTTAAAGAGCAGGGTTTGTTTGTCCCACTGTTCAAGTGTACAGTGCATCCTTCTGGGGAAGCTGAAGCAGCAGGAGGTTGAGGCATGAGGACCTGCAGCCCAGCACTGACACACTTGGAACTCCAATACTGTGGGGAGTAAGTAAAGAAAAATCCCTGGAGCTCACTGGCAACCAGCTTAGCTCAAGGTTCAGTGAAAAATCTGTGTTGCGGGAATAAGGTAACAGGGCGGGATATATATGTACTTCCAGCTGAGGCTAGAATGTGCAAACAGACCCATACACATTACACATATATACCACATTACATCTAACACTCTCAGGCGCGCGCACACACACACACACACACACACACACACACACACACACACACCTGCACACTGAGTCCATAATAGAGAACTCTATACACCTAGAAAATAGATCAGCAATTGTTTGGGGATGGAGATGGAATAGAGAGTGACAACTAAGTGTATGGCATTTCATTTAGAAGTGATGAAAATGTTCAATAATTCACCACAATGACGGTTTCACAAATCAGTAAATATAAGTCATTGAATTCCATACCTAAATCCTCTTGTAAAGGTTTGTCTACTGTAATTTTTATATATATAAGTGTTTTGCCAGATGCCCCTAGAGGCCAGAAGAGGGTGTCAAATCCTTTGGAATTGGAGTTACAGATGGTTGTGAGCTGCCATGTGGATGTGAGGAACTGAATCCAGGTCCACTGAAAAAATATCACGTGTTCTTAACACTGATCCATCTCTCAAGCCCTTAAATTTTATACCTTAACCTGTGGACTTACATCTTAAAAAGCTACCTTTAAAACAAACCCGACCCCATTCCCCAGGGAATTCACAGAATGAGTCTGTTCCTTGGTTTGTAGCCTCAATATATGGATAGCAGTGTAGAAGTGGAGGGTGGATGATAGCAACGCTGTGAACACATCTCAACCAGGGGCAGAGGGAGGGGGATAGAGCCACACTTACCTGTTTTATAGACACCCTCTTGCAGAAATACCAACAGATCACACAGAATGACTATAGATTCCCGAGTTCCTAGGTCTTCCTGCCAGGCAACCCTTTAAAGGTTCCACCATTATAGGGATTGATTCTTTATTACAAGACTCATTGGGGAAGACAACTAAACCAAGCAAAAACCATTGCCTCTATTCCAGTTATTCCTCAAGGAAATGCTCCTGCTCTTGGGAAAATACTGCCACTTCAAAGCCAGTATGTCCAGAAATGAACTCAGCAGAAAGCCAGAAGCTGGCATCGTGTCGAATTCTGCCCCTCTCTCCACAACACTGACTGCAAACCATCACGGAGTCCTGCCAGCTACCTATCAGCATATGAATTTCTATTCATATTTTCTACCACCAAGATCTCCAAATAACACTGCCAGTCTAACCAGCCTAGATTATTTTAAGGTCCCTTCCATCTACTACCACCAGCAGCCAGATGGCCCTTTTCACAGTGTCAGTGGAATCAGATCACATTGTCCCTTCCAAGTACAGGACCACGGTTTTTCTAGCTTCTTCGGTGGTTATTTTAAAAACAGCCCCTGTATTTCCCGTTCTACTCACTCCTGTCTTCTTGACTGACTTGGAGCTTTTCAGGTCTCCCATGTTCTGCAGTCTGTAGAGGACTTTCCTTTGTCTTAAAATGTGGGACTCCTCTTATCACCTATCTTCCCAAGCCTCTAGTCTGGTTTCTGTCTAGCGTCTGCCTGACTAACTTGTCCTTGCATCAGTTTAATTTCACTTTACTTCACTATTTTTCTGAGCAATCCATTTTCATTACTGCCCCAGATCAATTGATGGCTCTGTTACAATCCTCTAAAAGCATCAGAGTACTAATATACAGTATCATAATTGACTGTCCATCTTTCTGTGTTTTCTAGCAACATATAACCCATGGCAAAGAAGTAATTTCTCTTATTCTTGCCTTTCTCAGTCTAATAAGAGCCCAAACTACAGTAAGCAATAAGCAATAATAATATAGAGTCCCTTTTTTAATTGAAAATAGATTCTTCTCTCATACAATACATCCTGACCACAGTTTTGCCTCCCTTCACTTCTCCCAGCTCCTCCCCATCTCCCCTTTTCTCAGTGTTGGCATTCCTGCTCGGAAGGAAAGGTATCCTGGGACTCAGCAGCCCAAGAACCACACAGCTCTGAGAGGAAGCATCCTTAGCAGAGGTTTTGCAGCCATGATGAAGGATATCCTCAGCTGAGCTCCAGTGCTGCAGTGTAAGGGCTCCATCGGCTCCATTTCCTCAGTGCTGCAGCTCCCAGCGGAGGGTATCCCCAAGCTGAGCTGAGGCGCTCAAGAGCTTGCTCTTAGCTGCTTCTAACGGTAATCAGACCAGGCAGCAAATCTCATATAAGAAATTTAATGGGAGGAACAAGTCCAGGTTTTGGAGGGATGAACCCAAGGGTGTCCGCCTCTGTTTCTGGGAGAGGACAACAGGGAACTGAGGAGTAGACAGGGATTATATAGGATTTCTTAAGGGGAGGAGATTTCCAGGGCAGAGATTTCCAGCGTGAGGATTGGTGGGATTTCAAGTACTGAGCTTGAGGGAGCTGGGGATTGGTGGGTTTCTCTGTTCAGAGATTGGTGGAGTTTTTCTTGTAAGGAAGTCTGGGCACTCTCCCACCTGATGACAGGGAATGACAGTTAGAGCCACGACTATAGGAAAGATGGGGGTGGGGGTGCCTGGCTGCTGGAGCTCCTCAGGCAGAGGCCTGGCCTCTTTCCTGCCTTGAGGGTTTACAAAATTTAGAAAGAGAGTCCATGGCAGGGAAGGTTTTCCCTGCTGCCTGAGTCAGTGCGAATAGACAACACTTGGGATCCACCCTGCCTCTGTCTCTCTTCAGAAAAGAGCTGGCTTCCAAGAGATAACAACCAAATGGAACAAAATGTTATACAGTAAGACAAGGCAAAAACCCTCACACTGAGGCTAGTCAAAGGAACACAACACAAGGAAAAGATTTCCACGAGCAGGCAAACTAGTCAAAGACACGCCTCTTCTCACTGTCAGGAGTCCCACAAAAGCACCAAGCTAACAGCCACAACGTATATACTCAGAGAACCTGGTGAGGACCCGTGCAGGGCCTGTGCTTGCTGCCTCAGTCTCTGTGAGCTCGTGTGAGCCCTGCTTAGTTGATTTAGTGCGCCATGTTCTCCAGGTGTCCTCCAACCCCTCTGACTCCTATAACCTTTCCTCCCCCTCTTCTATGGGAGTCCCTGAGCTTCGGGGAGAGCGACCCAATGGAGATGTCCAATTTAGACTCTCTCTCTCTCTGCATAATGTCTGACTTCGGGTTTCTGCATCCATCCCATCCGTTGCCAGGGAAAGCCTTTCTGTTGATAACTGGACAAGGTGCTAGTCTATGAGTATAGCAGAATATCATTAGGAATCATTTCATTGATTTTTTAAGAACAGCTATCCTAAGTTTCGAGGCTGTGTAGACACCAGTTCCTGGCTAGCCAAGCGGTGTAGGGCATGGGCCGTCTGCTGAGGCAAGAACTTGAAGTTACATTGGACATTGGTTGAGCACGCCCACAAGTTCTGTACCGTCATTGCCCCAGCACACCTTGAAGGCTGTCGAATTGTTGATCAAAGTTTCTGGTACCTATCTGTACAGAGCAACAAAGGGAAAATAATATGGAAAGCCTCGCCTCATTAATGGAGTTCATAAACCCCACTAATATGGTAACTGGAGGGGAGAGAAAGCAGGCTTCATGAAGAGAACTAGTCCATTTAAATTTAATTTTAATTATATATATAATTACAAGCCTCATACAAAATGCACACTCTAAGTGTACTCAATTTAATTTCAATTTCACAACAAAGGCATCCAGTGTAGTTAAATAATCGCATAGCATTTTTCCTTGATACTATCTCAGAGACTGTGTAGCAAACTTCAAGGAGGGAAAAAAAAATCCCCTTATTGATTTCTGTCATGTGTGTGTTTTCAGAGAAAGGAGGGACTGACACCAAGGGCCGGTGCGTTAACATTCGGGGAGGACAATGAGGGATCTTTCATGGACAGAGTACTGAGTTACTTATCACAGAATTGAATTTCTAAGCACATCGCTCCTTGGTGGTTTCTGGCTTTTAATGTATTGACTTTCTGTTTGGGCCGGAGCTGGAAGAATTCCACTTCACCTAACACCATACCAAGTTACCCCTACTTTATACAATGCTACGCTGCAGTGCTTCCAATGAGAGGACTAAAAGGGCAGTGAGCACCTGCTTCTCAGATACGTCTGCTAGAAATGGATTCTCCAAATGGAAAAGAGACCATGACAGCATTCTTCAATCACAAAATATAGCTTAATGAAGATGGTAGAACATGCTTTGTGAAAACTAAGCTACTGTGCTTGCAGATGAGGCTAGCTGGCAGGATATATGGTGGGGACAGGAAGGTTTGTGAGTTGAACAGATGTCTGAGTGGAAATTTTGGCTCTGACCTTGCTGTTCAAATTTGTAGAGGTCAAGCCTCGGGTCCTCAGTTTCCTTGGCTCCAAAGTGGTTATGATAAGAGTTACCAAATGTGGTTCTGTGAGGATGTAACTCCAGAATACTTACTAAACGTTGTGTCTTCTGGCCACACAGATTATACTTGAAAATGTGTGTGCAACAGTCGTAGGATTTCAGAGGAGCTAGAGACCGTTTCTCTGTGGCCCTCCTTCCCACATCCCACATCATGCAGCTCGAGGGCGAACAAGCCGAGTTCTCTAACGCCACAGATGCAAAGGCCAGTGTTTCACATATTAAGCAGCAATAGGAAGTGCCTCCCACACCTGATAAAGTACAGGTGGGAAGAGGAGCAGTCGGTGAAAGTTACTTTGAGCAAACCTTCACCAAAGCAGACATTATAAGCAGCTGTCATGGCCAAAGGAAGGTCTAACAAGATGAAGACAATGAACACTGGAAAGTCACTCTTAAGTATTAAATGTTCATGGAGAACAGTTATCAAAATCACTCAGAAAAGTGATTTCCGTGTGACCCGTATCAACATTACACACTCTGACATTGTCATTTATGCATGTTAGAATCAATCAACATCTCCCACTAAACAAGCAAGAGATGATAGACACACCATATCACCACACAGTGAAATATCAAAAAAAAAAAATCTCAGACACAATTATTGACAGTTACTACATGGAAACATTATGAAGGCAGACAAGCTTGACAACACATAAACCCACAGATCAGAGTTAACACTAACTGAAGAGGGGTGGAGAGACCACAGGTGCCTACTGATGTGAGAGACAAGAATGTGCCATACAACCTAAGGAGTGCTTCTGCCAAAGCAGGGAACCTGAAGCTCATCACGTCTCAAGAGCTCCAGTTGCCAAAAATATGGAGGGAGGGAAGAAGAGGATGAAGCTGCAATGACACAGGATGTGATGGCTTAGGATTTTATCAGCAGTCATGAAGAATGTTTCATTAAGGAAATGAATCACCCTGTGGTCTGAAAGCTCCCTCCAAAATCTCTTGTTGAAATGTAATTCCCATTTTGAAAGTATTAAGAGGAGAAACCGAGTTAGATCTCTAAAAGATAGCTGAGGTTCAAAAATGTGTGAACATTAGGGTCCTTTGATTGCATGAACAACTTCATTAAAAAATGGAAAGAAAAACCTAAACTGGCAGTTTCTAACTTTTCATGTGATGGTGCACCCTGGATGGCTACTCTATGGAGCCCCCACCAGCATGAAGAGGCATTAGTCTACAGCCTTTTGACTGTAAACTTCTTAGCCCACAGAACTGTGAGCCAAATAAACCTTTATTCTTCACCAAAGACAGTCTTGGCATTCAACCACAGCAACAAAGAGTAAGTTAAGTCAGTACTGTTTTTCCAACTGGGAAGTTTAAACGTGGACTGGGAGTGGACTTAAAGATACTCGTGTAACCTCAGGGGGCAGAATGATGCCTCAGCTGGTACAGACACTTACTGCACCAGACACTTAATGTACAAACTCTTGTAGTACAGACACTCAGCATGACAACCAGGGTTTAAGCCGAGGACCCACCTGGTAGAAGGAGAGAACTGACTTCCATAGGCTGGCTTCTTACCTCCATGCACCATAACAACAAATAAAGGTAACTTTTAAAAGTTTCAACCACATGCAACATGTGTGCTTTGTCTCAGTTCTGGTTTGAATGATACCATCTATCCAGGAAGTTGGAGTAACAACTGAAAATATAATCAGATTAAAGTAATGTGGTTTAGGTTTGATAATATGTTATGTGAAGAAAAGGACTTCTTATCGTTTTATGAGTAGTTTCATATGAATTTCTTCAAAAGGTAAAAGAGACCAGGGCCTGGAACTGCAGGTCAGTGTTCTCAGTTCCTTAAAAGGCAAAGCAAGAAGATAAAAGTTTCAGTGGCTTCTCACTACTGAATGAGTTCAAGGCCAGCCTGGAAAACTTAGCGAGATCCTGTCTCAAAAGAAACAAGTAAAGGGGTATTGGGGTCCTAGCCCTTGTCTAGCATACAGGAGGTTCAATTTCTAGTGCTGGGGGAGGGTGCTTAAGAAAGTACAGACAAACAATCTTGTTCCTGTATTGAATCTGTATGTTGGAAATTTGGAAACATTTCATAATAAAAATAAACCAAAGACTGAAAAGAAACAAGTACCTGGGACCCGTGTTCCCTCTTACCCTGCCCCTCCCACATGCCATAGCTCCTCAGAGCTAAAGAATTCCTCTAGTTATACCATAGGCATATTTTTGACATATATTAGATATATATGTGTGAAAACATATTCAGTATGCACGGTCATGGAGATGAAAGAGAAGTCTTATACACTCTTGAAAATATTTTTGGCTCTCCAGTTTGCCCCTCCAATACTTCCCTGTGTTCCACAGGGAGATAAATGGCTCATCCACAAGATGTCAAAAAAAATTGCTTTCTTTTGCAGTCACTTCCAACTTCCACTCAGAACAAAAATCTAAATGAGTGCTAAAAAGGAAATGTCTTGTGACAAGGTCAGACAAGACAGATGAGAACTATGGCTTGTGATGAAAAACTAACAGGTGCATGCTTTATTGGCATGATAAATGTAGAAAAACCAGATGTGGAATCCCGTATAACACCATGTTAAATGTTTTAACGTATATCTTTCCCCAAAGAAGCTTCATGGTTTTCCCTTTTTTATTTTTTTTTCCTTAGCTCTTATTCTTGTCATTCTGACTGTAACTTTGGCAAGCCTCTTAGGGACCAGAACAAAAGAGTTTATGAAAATTCTATTTTTACATGAAAAGAAGAAAATCCTGTAGTAGGACCCATGTTTAAGCCAGAAAGCCTCTTTATTTTAGAGGTTTGCAGAAGCAAAATTCTGACAAATGCCACTCAGGGCTTCTCTGTGGGCCATGAGCATGTGTGGGTCATCTAACAAGTGTCATGCTACAGAAAGACAAATGCTTTTACCCTCCCTTAACTGAAGAAAAGCAGTGGAGAAACTGTGGTTGAGATGGGAGGCCTTTGTTGGTTTTCATACTTGTCCTCAGCTCCTAGAAAACCATAGTAACATGAAAAATCATGTTAGAATTCATTCCACAAACAGATGCACACATTCTAACAGCATGTTATACAAGAGAAATGTAAAAGATTTTATTAGTAAAGTAAAAATGAGCTTTAATAGTAAAATCTATACGCCTAAAGGAGCTAAACAACAAGGAAGACTTTAGTGAAGATGAGGCTGAGATTCATAGCCAAACTTTGGGGAGAGTTCAGGTAATCTTATGATAGAAGAGGGAGATTGAAAGACCTGGAGGGGACAAGAGTTCCAAAAGGAGACTGACAAACCCCCAAAATAACTGAGTCCTGGGGTCCCTGCAGAGACTGATACTCCAACCACGGATAATGCATGGAGAGTACCTAAAACCCCAGCTCAGATGTAGCCCATAGACTTAATCTCCAAGTGGGTTCCCTAATGAAAGGAGCAGGGGATTTTCTGGCATCAACTCAGTGACAAACTCTCTGATCACCTCCCCCCTTGGGGGAGGTGCAGCCTTGCCAAACCACAGAGAAGACAATGCAACCAGTCCTGAGGAGACCTGATAGTCTAGGGTCAAACAGAAGGGGAGGAGGACCTCCCCTATCAGTGGACTAGGGGAGGGGCAAAGGGGGAGAAGAGGAAAGGAGAGTGGGATTGGGAGGAGAGGAGAGAGGGGGCTACAGCCTGGATACAAACTGAATACATTGTAATAAATGATAATAATAATAAGAAGAAGAAGAACCAACAAAATGTGTCATGGGACCTCATTATCTCCTTATGAAGTTCCAAGGTCAGAATCATGAGGTGTGAGATCCTCTCAGGCAAAACACTGATTTTAGGCACATGTTTGCCTCCTGTTCCCTGAAGAGAACACTTCCCATTGCTCCTCAACACAGGTTAAAGTAAATGATTTGACCAAGAATAAGAAAGAGCTACTAAGTCCTTCCCCATAGATGGATTGCAGGAAATGACATCACAGGCTTCCCTGCTGCCCATGCTCCACCTTGGTGCTCTCTAGGCCTTCATCCAGTCTCCTCAACAAGTCTACCCAGTGGCATACTTCCAAGATATTTCTTCTTCCACTGGTTCATTTTATATATCAAAAACTGAGTAGGCGAAGGCTCCCCTTGTTTTAGTTGAAGGACCAGCTGTGCTGTGGTTGCAAAGAAACTAACTAAAAGAACATTAGCCTTCAGTTAAACAGATTACTCTCTATCATGTCATAGATCCAGCTGATGTGATGGTGACTTTAAGAGAAAAAGCGACCATGACTGCGGAATCTGCTCCCGAGCTGTCTTTGAACTCAGCATCAACACCGGATCCTCCCTGAATCCATCTTGCTGGTCCCTCCTATAGATTTAAACTTGCCACCTCTCATCATGATGCAGTTCTTTAAAGTAAGCATATCAACCAGTCTGCTCCCCCTACCTCTCTCAGAGCCGGACCTATTTTTCTGGAGAACTCTGACCGAAGCATATCTATCATTGTAGACTACCACTAATGTCTGTCATTCCATCATTTCTCCCAAGCCAGAGGGAGCGTGCATTGAAACACCACCTCCAACCTCTTCCTGTAACACTTGTGGTCTTCCAACACCACTGACGATTTCACTGCAGCCCTTACCCATGTGAAATAACCCTCACCCCTTATCTGAAACCTTTCTATAGGCCCTATGTGATTCAAACTCAAGCTTATCCTTGGGATAGTAGCACTGCAATTGCTCACTTCGATATCCTTCTCCTCACCACATCTCCATATGGTCTAAATGATCTCTGCTGACTGAGGCTTACCAAAAAAAAAAAAAAAAATCTAGAACAGATTACTTCAATATATGCTCATATGTTTCTCTAACAAATGAGCAAGAGCATCGCAGATGCCTCCGGAGCCTCTGGATATTAGATTGCTGTCTTTAAGGGGGCAAAATTAAGCTGACTGTAGTAATATTGGGGAAATCCTGCAATATTAAATTTTTAAAAGATCCTGCTAGGATTCATTTACATCAAGACCCACCAAACATGTGCTTGAGTTTGTGCATGCCATATTTGTCAGTACCGATAGACTGAGAGTCTATCAGCGAGTAAATTAGCCTGGCAGTCCTGAGTAGCTTCACTCGACCCCGAGAGGAGAAGCTGCCTTGGCATTTGCAGGGAGTGGGCCACACATGCCTGTTAGGCAGACATGATCGCCCCGGTTTGCTGCCCTGGAACGGAAACAGTCACCAGGGTGGAGGCCCAGCCACAGCCTCTCATTGTGAAGGGGCAAGAGCAGCAGACAGAGCCGGCCTCACAAGCTCTCGACTGTGAATAGAAGAGGACAAACGCAGCAAACAGCCTGTACAATGTTGCCCCTGTTCTCCAAAATGAGACTACTTGAAACCTGCAGAATCTCCTTACTTTAATCCTCCCCACAAATTGCCCACAGTGAAACTGCTTATTGTAGCAAGCTACTTAACGGCTCCAATGCTCCTCCTAATGACAGAATAAAGCCCCATGCTTCTTGGGCTGATAGTCAAGACTTTGCTTTCTTCCCTGACAGAACAGTGCATTTTCTTTCCTTGCGCTGATTATATCCCTTATTCAAGACTTCCTTCTTCTCCACGAAGCTCTCCAGTTATTCAGGTCAATGCTGTTGCCTTGTCTCCGGCAATCTGCGGCGTCTATATCATAGCGATCACATAATTGCACAATTGTCACACTATATTTAACTGACTAATGGGGACATGCATGTCTTAATAACATCTAAGTCATAAACTCCTCGAGGGCGAGGGTCTCTACTCAAAAGAATACCATACTAAGAATCAGCGTAGCCCAGCTCTCCACTTACTTATGCAGAACCCTTGGGCAGTTTACTTGAAACATCTTTTAGTTATGTAAAAATATCATATATATCCTGAAGACCTCTGAGAGTTTCTGAGGACCCAGCTACTTTTTTAACGTGTTGAAATACTTTACTAATCAAAAAGTTATGCATTTTTGTGATATATCAGTGTTAAAGGGTATTTAGAGAGAAGACAGAATACTTTCTACCTCATAGATACAAGGCCACGTAAACATATAATCATATACACACACTTAACATGTGTACTTACTGAGATATATAAAATATAGAAATTCTGATTGGAGCCTGGCGTTAAAAGAGTCAGGTGGAGGCTGGAGAGATGGCTCAGTGGTGAGGGGCACATTGTTACTTTTTCAGAAGCCCTGAGTTTGTCTCCAGCACCTGAATCAGGCAGCTCACAAATGCCTGTAACTCCAGCTCTAAGGCAACAACACCCTCTCTGGGTTACTACAGGTGCTGCGTGCACATACACAATGCTACACACAGAAACAAACAAATAATTAATCTTTAAACTTAGCCACATGTTGTCCTACTTTTCTGCCTTAGTAGCTTGAAAACATCTTGGACATCATCAGCTAATTTTTGAAAGGCTAAGCTAATACTTTACAGGGGGGATCCCTGATAAATATTCAATGAGTAAACAAACGGAAGAATTCAGATGGAAAAATAACGTATTGCAGTTATCTACAATGCTATAAAACCGTAAAAATGACAGGTAGGCTAAAAAAAAAATAATTCTAAGCTATCCTGCAGAATGTAAAGCACCAAAGTCAAATTATGGAAGAAGCTAACCTAATATGCATTTGGTACCAAGGAAACCAATATCATTGCTAGAAATAGAGAATTAAATTGTCACCACTCTCACTTCCAAGGGAGAGCAATGGAAGATTATGTGTTACATTCAAAATAGAAAATTGTATCAGTAGCGCAGGATGCCCTTTGGGGGAAAGGCTGACAAAGCTTAGTGTCAATGTGGCTTTCATCTCCAGACTCAGTTAAAGGTCACGAACATACACGTTGTGTTCAACATGGATTCTGACAATGGGACTGGATGCTCCCACAGACGGAGCATCCACCTCCTTCAACAGTCTCATCGGGAATCCCACTTGGGCCATTGCTCACATCAAATACCAAGTTGAAAATGGCAGCCACACAGCCCTCCAGTATGAGTCTGATCCCAGTCAATTAAGGGGAAATAGAAATGAGCACCTCTGCCTGAAACAAGTGCAGAAAGATGGATGCAGAAAAAGACCTCAGAAAGCCCTGGAGAACCAAGCACACAAAGACAGACGTCCAAAAGCACCTGTATGAGAAAAGTTGCCAGTAAAACAAATACTGTTGATGGACAAAAGACCAAATACTGCAAATAAAAATGATTCCAATATAGTCAATTGATTAGAAAAGATCTGTCTGTAAACAAACACAAAATAATAGTCAAATCTCTTTTATTAAAAATATCAGTTATGGGCTGGACAGATGAATCAGCAACCAAGAGTGCTTGGTACTCTTTCAGAATACCTCAATTCAGTTCCTACCACCCAAGTGTCCCAGAACTGCCTGTAACTCCAACTCCATAAACCTTCTCCTTGCCTCTAAAAGCACCCATAGATACATGGCAAATACATACAGAGACATGTAGATACAGAGGCACACAAAGGCATGCATGCATGTGAACATAACTCATTTGTAAGTGCTAGCTGCCAAATAGAGATAAAGGTTGCGAGCCTGGCAGGAGGTTAAGATTCCTAGCGGGGATGACACAAGGACGATGTCTCAGACTGACCGTAGAAAAACCAGAAACATAGATTTTTAGTCTTGCGAAGGATGCTGCTGCCAAGATCTCCATGAGCTTCCCTGTGGGGACCACCAGCAGAAAGCCATAGATTTTTATAGCCATCTGGTTACATACCGGCTTTATATTTGAATTTAGTGGGCACATGCTGAGTGCCAAGTACCACGCTGGCCATAGCCATTAGTACTTATTTATCTTTTCTAGCTCGCAGACTCAACAACCAAGATTATAGATTAGCTGAGGGAACCAATTGCGAATAAATAAGTCGCATGTTACAGGTAATTGTAGCATAGTATAACTTGTTTGATACACCAAGACTCAGGAAATAGCACTTGTTCCATTCTACAGAGCAGGAAATTGTAGCCCCGATAACTGTCCAAAAAAAAAAAAAAAACAGCGAGGTCAATAGCAGAGCCAGAACTTCACTTAGTAGGTCCCTTGACTCTACTTCATAACGTTCTCATTGAAAGAACTCTATTCCACAGCAAATATCAACTTTTCTACAGCTTCTCTCTGGGCTTATTTTTGGTGCCTTCATTACCTTTAGTTGCCAAAGCAAAGAGCACAGAATGAATATTAGACACTAGGAGTTCATTGTCTTGTCATTTTGGAAGCTGTGAAGACCAAACGGCCATCTGACTTAGTCATCTGACTTAGTGAGAGAACTCCTGCTGGCTGGCAGCCTTGGATCATCACAGGTAGACAGGAACAGAGCGTTCTGCTTAGATGGTCATCGTCCTGCTAAAGCAGAGCTTCGTCCCTGTAACCTCATTTCACCTTAAGTGGTTTCTAAAGACCCTGTTTCCAGATGCAGTCATGCTGCATTGTTTTCCTAGGGAGTCCACCTCTAGTCACTCAAGGTAGGGAGAGTGCAAACTAAATGACTGGTTTCATCCAAGTCCTTCATGGTGAACCAGTGAGTGTATTGGAAGTTAGTTGCAGGAGCATGAGCAGTTCAGCAACCTTGTAATTGTAAAAAGAACCTGCCAGCATGGTGGTACCCCTGCCCTCAATTCCAGCCCTCAGGAAGGTGAAATAGGTACATCTGTGAGTCTGAGACCTCGTCTGCCACCCAGAGCTACAGACTGAGACCTTGTCTCAAAAACTAAATAGATAAACAGGTAGATATAGATATAGCTAGACAAACAGAGGATAGATAGATACATACATACATACATACATACACACACATATACATGCATACATACATACATACATACATACATACAAACAAACATATGAATAGAAACATAGATGGGTGTTAAAACTACCAGCATGGATGCCAAGCCACAGAACTGCGAACCTCTTAAAGCCAGCTCACTCTGTCCAGAGACATTTTTTTCCTTTGGCTCTGGCTTTTTGTCCTTTACCCACCTAAATTACTTGCCTCTGACTATTCCCTCCTGTTTCTATACTCAGAAAAAGCAATCCATATAACACTATTTTCTAAGTATTTATAGAAATGTAATGAAGAGGAGGGACTTTTTATGCGGACACTAATTCCACCAGATGGACCTCACCCTCATCACCAAATTACTTCCCTATGGTCCCATCTCCTCATACCATCATATTAAGTTTTCATGCTTCAACACATACATGTATGGGGTAAGGATACAAATTCAGTACATGCAAGCTCAGTACATGCCAATAGCATTCAAAAACATGGATTATTCATAAAATGAAGCTAGTGTTGGGACAAAAGAAACAAGAAGGAGCTTTGGAAAACTAAAATGGTGATTGCTAAGATAAAACCTATCACAAATTAATGGATAGTATATCTATCTGTCTATCTATCTATGTGTGTATGTATGTATGTATGTGTATATATATGTATGTATATATATGTGTGTATGTATATATATATATGTTTATTATTCATTGGCAGAACACTTGTGGTAAAAAGCATCACCAAATTCCATACTTTTGTTCTTTGGATAACTACCTCCTGCTGCATCACATAATTTACTGCTGATTCCTGTGTCTTTCACTACTATACAAGTTGCTCGATACAAACGTCTGCAGTTGAAATAAATTAAAGTGCAAGGAGTCAGAGTGATGAAAGATGAGGCATAAAGTTATAGAATATTGGATATTTAATCAGTAAAACTCTCAGGAAGAGATATGAAAGAAAACAAAAGGTAAGAAGTATTATTCACTGGAAAGATTAGAGAATTATTTCCCAGAGTTATATGTTTACATGTATCCCCTAATTCAAAGGACTTAGTCAATAAGGACCAGTAAATGAAAAAGAAATTAATTATTTTGACATTTCAGAACACTACCAATAAAGATGCTATGCTAAATAACTGTGGAATGGAAGTAAAGAAAAACACATTTATAAAGAACAGCAATCAGACTTCAGGTACAACACCAGGGTCCAAGCAAGGCTCAAAGTAAAGGCAATTCAACCACTGAGCAATAGCACAACAGGCTGGTAAAATGAGCCCTGACTCTGGGTCCAGATGTTGGAATTCTAGTCCCATCTTGGGAAAGTCATTTAACTTCAGTGTGCCTTGATTTCCTTCTCTGTAAAAGGAAGAGTATAAGTATCTCCCTAGTCCCATATTTGTGTTAGGACTAACTGAATCATCATAAGAGGATTTACCATAGAATTCATTGCAATATATATTCAAAGTCTCAGCACATAAAAGTTGCCTCATTTGAGCCCTTTCCTAGAAAATTTCCCAAGTCTTTATATAAGTCAGGTTGGTGACTTTGTTAGAATGCTTTCAATAAAGGGATAGAAAACCAGTGACAAATTAGCATAGAAGTGATAAAGCTGGCTCATGACTTCATGTGACTGAAAAGGTCAGAAGAGGCCTGAAAGTCACAAGGATTGAGCTGTGATGCAGAGCTTGAACTGTGATTCCCCTTGTCTTTCACGCTGTCATTCCTGGTAGGCTTCCCCACAGTTTCAAGGTGCCTGCACTAAGTTCGTACAGCCAGGTGACACACCAGAAGCATTCAGGGGAGAAGGAATGTGACCTGCACCAAATGCTGCATTAACATCACAGACATGACACCGCCCACAGCACACCTGCTCAGCAGAAAGCGTGCTCTGGTGGGGTTCACCTTTGGGATATCTGAGATAGCCTTCGAAAGCCACTATCTCTTCTGACCCCAATGGCAAGTCTAGGGATTTCTTCAAGCCACTGTCGCTTATGATAAGCCACAATAAAGAACGAACACAAAGCTACTCAGCTTATCTCTTCACTGACCCTTTTCATTGAAGAAGGAGGATACAGGTAAGAAATGAGCCCTGGGAAGACTGCCACAGAGCTTCAAGCTCAGAACTTGCAGCAAATGTTTTCCCATGGAGTCATGACCAGTACTAACTCTTTCCAGCCATATGTGACAATATACATAGAACACTGACAATCAGGAGAGCTCACTCAAGTCTTTGCATTCCAGAGATTCCAAGAGGTACAATCACTCTTGATTTGAACTACGGGTCACAACTCTCAGTCTTCACAGGGACACATTCTCCTGCCCCATTAAAAGTTGGAATTCATTTTAGTATCCCAAATTCTGCTACACACAGAGTGTAAGTACATGCTGGTGAAGGAGAGGATGATGGTTCAATAAGACACTATTCTGGCGAAAGGCATGGCTTCAGGGAATCCATGGTAAAGGAGAGCTTGCAAAAGGGAAAATTATGAAGTGACAAAAACAATTGCATAACCGGACACTGAAACTGAAGCACACTGCTGCTGTTTTTTGTTTGTTTTGTTTTGTTTTGTTGCAGGGGTGGGAGTGGGGGTATAAATAAATAACTCGGCACAATAGCAAAGGCTACAAAGAGACATTCAATACTAAGCCTTTCAATCAGTTAAATAAGATTTTTTGGCTGCAATACCATATTGAAATGTTGTCACGTTGGACAATGAAAGAGTGAAGAATTCAGGTGAAGAGGGGAAGACAGTTGCAAAAAAAAATGTAGACACCGATGACATCATAATGTCCTGAACTAGCAAGTCAAGAATATTACTTATAATGAAAGAAGCAATAAATGGATTTATGAAAGCAATCAACAGAGGAACTAAAGGGTAATATATTTTTTAGAGGCAGTAGGGACTATATTTGAGCCAAATATTTAGCTATTGTTGTAGGAAGTCAATAAGAAATGTTTAAGTGGGACAGTGTATCAGGAAACAAGGGTATCTCCATGGATTTGAAGATACAGAGGTTACTGTGAGAAACACTCAGGTGTCAACAGCAGCACATCCTGATAGGGCAGACAATAACAACATTTCCACAAAGGCATCTTAAAGAAAAGTAGCAGCTGCCCCCTTGGTAGCTGTAGCATAGCAACATCAACAGTAGTAACAAAAGGACAGCTAAAGGTTCCAGAGGGCAGCCCGGGATAGAAGGTGCTAAAAGCAAAGGGGCCAGAAACTAAAAGGATATTGGGAATACAGAGAAGACAGAGGCCCAAGGTTGCAGAGCTAGAAGACGATAGAGAGCCAAGGATAAGAGATATCGGCCCAGGTTGTTGGGAAAGTTCATGGAAGCTGCCAATTCTTGAAGGCCTAAGTTCCAAACACCAAGGCTCATGACCTGTAGGAGTGGCTGTACCAATTACCAGAGACGTCTACTCCTGTTGGCTGCTGCCTAGAACTATGGATGTTACTAGCTGTCCAGTGCCAGGCCACAGACAAAGCCATAAGCTCCTCCACTCATTGCACGGTTTATAGCTATAAGCCTTAGCTTCTAAGGCCTCAAGTCTGTAATTTTCAAGGCTTGGAGATACATACCACTTTCTGTGTCTTTCAGCGCAGCTTATGAGCCGCTGCACAGCACCACCAGGACTACTAACACAAGGAAATCAACGCTTTACCTAATCATGATTTCTACCTGATCAAAGTAAATGGAGTCCAGCCAGCTCACTTGTCACAGCACTATCATGTGTTCATCTATTTTTAAGAATTTTGTTTTAAGGTAGCCACAATTTCAGGAACTGTTTCAAACGGGAATCACATTTAGATCACTAGATTTTTGTTGTTGCTTGCAGTTCTGCCGGTGGTATGCTCAATAGATAAAATTCTACAGTTTGGAGGAGTTCAATGAGATGCATAGATGCTGTGAAATGATTGCCACAGTCGGGTTAATTAGCCTGTCATGTCACATCATTCCTGTTTCTCGGATCATGAGAACATTGAAGATCGACTCTCTTTGTAAATTTCAAATGTCCAGGACATGTTAGTTTCTGTAGGCACCATGTTCCTCAGAATTTATCAACCAACCCCAAGTTCATATCCCTTGACAGGCATCTTCCAAATGAGCCTTGTATATCACCTCCCAGCTCCTGTCAGTTGTCATTATATTTTTGTCTTTAAGTACAACGTTTTAAGATTCCACATATAAATGAGGTCACATAGTATTTAGCCTTTTCTGGTTTCACTTATTTCATTTAGCATAATGCCTTTAGGGTTTACTCCTGTTGTTTCAAATAGTAAGATTCCCCGCTTTTCATGGATGAATAATATCTCAGTGTGTGTGTGTGTGTGTGTGTGTGTGTGTGTGTGTGTGTGTGTGTTTATCCACTCATCTTCTTATGGACACATGGGCCATCTAAATTGTAATGCTTCTATTGCAAATAACACTGCAGTCAACATGAAATGGAAATTGGAAATAATGACTTCGTTTCATTCCGATATATTCCCCGAGGTAGAGTTGCTAGATCACATGGTCGTTGGATGGTTCATTTTCCTGAGGAACCTCCACACTGCTTTCCACATCAGCAGTGCTAATTCACATTCCCCCCTACAGTGTGCAAAGGGTTCCCTGTACTCTGCATCCTCACTCATACTGCCTTTTTAAATCGTAGCCATCCTAGCACATGTGAGTGACCTCTCTCTGGGGTTTGATTTGCATTTCACTGATGACTTGTGGTATGAGCACATTTTTATGTACTTGTTAGCCATTTGTATATCTGTTCAAGTCTTTGTCTCATTTTTTTTTTCCTCAGGGTGAATTCCTGAGTTTTTACATTGTGTGAGTTCCTGATAAAATTTTTAAGTTAATCCTCTCTAATGTCTATGATTCGTGAATAATTTCCCCTGCATTTTCATATTGTTGGTTATTTGGCGGCAGTTTTTTGTTTGTCTGTTTTTACTTTGCTGTGGTCTCCTTGGTTTAATTTTACTGAGGTTGTCTGTGTTTTTACTGCATTATTGGGAAGGCTACTGCTAAATGGGAAATTTCCTAAAGAAAGGCACAATCTACATGAAAATGGAGAACAAGCGACTGCTGAAGACAAACGTTCATTCTAGAGAGGTTAAGCCACTGTGAATGTCCCATCTTGAAGACAGGTGTCTACCATTAGCCAGTTCAGGATCTGAAGCCAGCTGACACACATCTTTCAACATTTCCTAGAGAATGACACAAAACCCATGATTAGGTAAAATAATTCATCATATTTTTGATAACTCTTTTATTAAGATTTATTTTATTTTTCAGTTATGTGTATGTGATGGGGTATTGTATGTGAATATGCGTGTTCAGGGAAGGCAGTGTCAGACCTTGTGTAGTTAGAGTTAACAGGCAGTTGTGAGCCTCCCAGCATGGGTACTTGTAACTAAACCTGGGCCCTCTGCAAGAGCAGTCCAGGCTCTAAACAGCTGAGTCGTCTCTTCAGACTCGTATAATTCTTAAAGTTTGCAAATCCCATCTTGATGGTCAGGGAGAAGAGATTTGGAGCTCTTTCAGTAGTGATTGATCTGAGAGCTTTGTTTCCTAGGCACTCCATACGGTTCATATAGCCACTACTGTAGAGTCCTGTGACCTTGAGCAGGTTTCTTCATTTCTTTGAGACAGCACAGTTTTCTCAACCCTAGACTGTTGTGAAGACAAACAGCTGTTAGGACAAGCACTCATCTTAGTGTACAACAAACAGCTACCAGTACCTTAGTTAATTTTAGTCATGCTATACTAAGATGATAAACACCACTCTGGGATTTATAAGAACTAAGCTACATTGTGACTTCTGCAGTGAGAAAGAATGCAACTACATTTTCTGTGTAGTCACCCTTCAAAGCTGTGAAACCAGCCTTCTCTATTCATTACATCTGGCAGATGTGGGATAATGTAGGCATCGGGGGAATATCTCTTGTCCAGAGAACTGAGGCCTTATATTCAATCAGCCTTTTATCAGCTGTGCATCTTCAGAGGAGTGCCACATTTCTCTGAATTTTAGGTTAATTATCTGAGTTCTAAAAATAATTCTACGCACCTTATAAGGCTATTGTAAAAAATAAAATAAAATAAAGTGAGATGGTATCAGCCTGTTGCATTATTGCAGTTAGCCCTTTATCAGCAACATCATTTGTTCTGCGCTTGCCATGAGCAAAAGTGGCATGATTGGGCATCGGGTTGTGGCACTTAGTAATCAGTGGGTATGTTATGAGTCTGATGGAGACATAACAGGGAACATTCATATTTTCTTATTATCTGTAAAATTTACTCATCTTTATGTACTCATTTGCAGCCTTGTTCTCAGCTAAGGACATTCTTATGATGTCTGTCCTTCCAACAGACACTGCTGCCGTTTAACAGTATACATCATGGAACTAGAGCTGGGGACAGAATAGGAACTGTAAGGAACAACAGTCCACCTATAGCTTACACTTCAGTGGTTTTCAAACCTAACATTATTTAATTATTTATTATTTCATTTATCACCTGATTCAGTAGATCTGGGTAGGATCATCCCCACGTAATTATAATGTAAATGAAAATGTAGTTGTTGTTACTGTGGATCAGCTATCTGCTGAAGTCATCTATGGAGTTTTAAAACACTGAAGTGTAGCAGTCGGTCTTAAGTAGTTTATTTTAAAGTTCCTCCAGAGATTCTAATGTTCAATTAAAGATAAATTTAACCAATGGTTATTTCTCTGTATCTGTTTTTTGCAGTCTGGAGAATCATTTAAAATACTCTTATGTTTGGTTTTAAATAAGTGACTGTAATAACTATATGACAATAAAAGGTAGAAGAATAAAATAAATAGTACATAGAAATAATAGATGGTAGATAGATGATATATTTAGAAGATAGATAGATAAATAGATAGTAGATAGATAGATAGATAGATAGATAGATAGATAGATAGCAAAATAGACATATACCAGATAGAGAGATGATAGAAAGAGAGAAATGAATAGATGGGTGGGTGGGTAGATGATACAGAGATAAATAGATACCTAGATAAAGAATAGGTAGAAAAAAAACATTAAATTGGCTGTTAAAAATTCCTCAAAGAATCAACTTTGAGACTATGAGCTGTAGAAGCCCCACTGAGGCAAGGAGCTAACGTTCTTGATAAATACCTGGGCAGAGCATTTCTTCAGGAGAGGATGCTAAGGAAAAAACAAACAAAACCAGAAACAGTAGAAAGAGAACACTTAGAAGACTTGGCAAAGTTGCCGCATGGATGTACCGAGCCTTCTCACCGAAGATGAACTTCCCGCGGCTGATGCACTTTTCTTTCCTACTGTAGACACTTCTAAACTCTGTCAGAAGTAGTTTGTCTTTTAGCTGCTTTTACAGACATCATGTTTTCATTTTGTTTTGCTCTTTTCTCTCCTCTCAGAGTTAGGGGACAGCCCAGACCCCCAGAAATGGGCCTTGGGGGACATTGTGAGGCCAACATGCTTAGGAGTGAAGTGAGGGCAGGGAAGGCCCACTTTTAGGGCCGGGTATGTAGTGAGCTCAAATAGCACATGGTGATTTATCAATACAAAGCACATTAAGGCATCCATTCAGGCTATGAGGAGTGACAGGTAGGAAGGAAGAAAAGTGCAACTCCTTAAAGTCCCCAATCCTTGGACCCACTCGTCAAACTGGAAATCTTTTCAAGAGTGTGCCCCCTCCCCAGGGAAAGTGGCATATTACGGCAGTGCTGCTTGTCATCAGACTTGAGGCATCACTGAGTACTGTGAAACAGCTGGTAAGCTCTCTCCAGGTGGCTAAAGGAATTCTCAAATAGAATTTTCAGAATACAATAAAGCAGAATATATTATATACGTATAAATTAGCAGTAGTCATAATAATAATGAGGCTTCAGAAGGCACTTACCAAAATGATTTGACTTTCAAAAAGGCCCAAATAGTTTAATTTTAGGGTATATTATCACTAGTATAGAGACCTGCCCAGGTGCCTTCTATTGATGCTAATTGTAGTTGTCATTCAGTGGGCGTGGCAATCGAATGCTACATTTAAAGAATGACTTAAATAGTGGCCCTTGTATCAGTTGCACATTCTCTTCCCAAGGATTATTCATCTGCATTTAATACTAAAGAACAAAAGCTGAATCATTTCAATTTTTTTAAGTCCTAGTAAAGGCATTTCTTCATCTTTTCCACTTCTGAAAATTCTGAAATTTTCAGTAGAGAAAAGTAAATGAATGTTTCACGATGCCTTATTTTGTTTTTAACTATGTGCACTTGTGTGGGTTTATGCTGTATCAGATATCCCAGGGGCTGGAGTTAAAGCTTGGAATCTGAGAACCAAATTTGAGTCTGCTCCAAGAGCACTGTGAGCTCTTAACTGTTGAATTATTTCTCCAGCCCCAAAGATGACTTTTGCAAAGATAAAAGAAACAGGATACATGTACGATGTTTCCTGAGCATTCTGTATACAGTAAGCAAATGTCTTAAGTGCTGTGGACCGGCTGGGAGTAGAAGTTTGAGTGTTTTCATGATAACATGGCCAAGAAGCTGGGCAGCCGGGTCTCATATGAAGCATGAAAAATAGATCTCAATAAATGGGAAAACAGGAGGTGGTCCTAATGAGCCAGGCATGTCTGGAGTTGGATGGTCACTCAGGATCCAAGGACACTCCCGAAATCTGTCATCCCAGGCATTCTGATTATATCAATATTCTCAGGAGCTTCACTAGACTAAAGCAGGCCTTCTCTTACCATCTTCAGTGAACAAAGACTGCCCTGTCTGTCCTGAAGATACTCAGCAATGTGGTGGAGAAGACATGCTAACATGAGGCTGCTTTAGACATCAATGTGGCTCACATCTTTCTTCCTGTATATCTCTGGTTTTCTTTGTGTCTGCCTCAGTCTCCTTTCACTACTGACAAGTCATCCTAACCAAAAATCAACTGCTGTATTTGACATGGGTGACATTACTAGTAGTTATTGATCTGAGACCTTCATATCAACGGTCCTGCCAATCTAAAGATGGTATCACTGGTCAGTTTGGAAGTTGTCTGCAAAATAGGCCACAATGATTCTGGAAAACAGGGGACTATGAATGAGAGAGAGTCTTCTAGACACTGCTTTTAACATGCTGGTAAGACCACCAATGCCAATCTTCTTAAACCATCTGCAATTGTTTTAGATGAGGATAGCGTGAATACAGTCAAAGTTTCTCATTAGGTGATTGTTATATAAGCATTGTAAAGAATACTTGCCCAAACCTGGATATTATAGCATCTGGCATGTGTGTGTGAAAGAGAGTGTCTATGTTTGTCTGCGTGTGTCAACTGTGTGTGTCTTTGTGTGCAGTATCGAACATAGAGCCTTGGGCCATGATGAACAAGTCAACCCAAGATCAAATCAAGAAAAGAAAATAAGCCCTAAATATAACACTTTCAAGGTGACTGCTCAACCAAGATGCTGCACTATTTCATAGCAAACATTTGTGTTTCATTAGTATCTCAGAGCACTGCTGAAATAATCATTTCAAAACTGTAGTGTGATAAACACACACTCAAGATCTATCACTCACTGTCATCACTCTGCACAGTGAACACAAACTGCATGATCTCTACTTTTCTATACTTGGCAACACAGAATCTCTGCCTACGCCAGCACCTCGGCAAACACATTAGTTCTGCAATTGCAGAACTAATAGTGTAATGGCTGTGCTATCCCTAAGTGACGTTAACATCCTTGTAATATGATGGGGCCAGCATCATGGAATATGTATGGCTTACCTTCGACTGTGAGAGAAGCAAGCAACTGTGCCAACGAAAAAGTAGGTATTCCACATGCACTCAGTTTCTTTTCAGACATGGCTACCATTGCCTTTATCCAGTTGACTCTCAACCTTGTTTCTTCTGGTCTTATTTCATTTCTTTCTGTTAGCTTTTCCCATGGCTATAGTACAAAAAAAAAAAAAAAATTATTGACCAAAAAGCAAAATCAGTGTGTTACTATTGGCAAAGTCTCTTTCCAGGTCATAACTTACACTACTTGTCAGCAGAGCAATGTACTATCCCTTGATCTAACCTGTATTGTCCAGTTAGGGAAAGATCCTTGTATGGCCGCTCATGAGATGGAGTCCTGTAGTGGATATATTCAAAGAAATCAGAGGTAGTTAATATTCTTATTTATGAACAAGATCTACTGAATTAAAGTTTAGGAAAAAAAGTTTTAGTGAAAAATTATTAGTTTCTAAAATCTAAGGGGAAAGGGTTATAGATAATATGCTGTTAGAAAGAATCTGTCCTGTTACTTGTTTTCTCCTACTTCCAATGTCCATCCCATTTGTCTTTCTAAGTGAGGGTTGATCATCTTACCCAGGGTCCTCTTTCTTGTTTATCTTCTTTAGGTGTACAGATTTCAGTAGGTTTATCCTATTGTATAAGTCTAGAATCCACTTATAAGTGAGTATATACCGTGTGTGTCTTTCTCCTTCTTGGATACCTCACTCAGAATGATCTTTTCTAGGTCCCACCATTTGCTTGCAAATTTCATGATTTCCTTGTTTTTAATTGCTGAGTAGTATTCCATTGTGTAAAAGTACCACAATTTCTGTATCCATTCTTCCATTGATGGACATCTGGGTTATTTCCATGTTCTGACTATTACAAATAAAGCTGCTACAAATATGGTTGAGGAAATGTCCTTCTTGCGTACTTGAGCATCTTTTGGATACATGCCTAGGAATGGTATAGCTGGATCTTGAGGAAGCACTATTCTTAATTGTCTGAGATAATGCCAGGTTGATTTCCAAAGTGGTTGTACAAGTTCACATTCCCACCAGCAATGGAGCCTACCATTGAGGGTCTCTGAAAGTCTCTACCTAGCAGTGTATCAAAGCAGATACTGAGACTCATAACCAAACCTTAGGCAGAGTACAGGGAATCATATGAAAGAAGGGGGAGTTAGTATGACCTGGAGAGGACAGGAGCTCCACAAAGACCAAATATATCAGGGCACAGGGGTCTTTTCTGAGACTGTGTCTCCAACCAAGAACCATATATGGATATAACCTAGAACCCCTGCTCGATGTAGCCCATGGTAGCTTAGTATCCAAATGGGGGAGGGAGGGGACAAGGACTACTTCTGACATGAACTCAATGGCTGGCTCTTTGACCTCTCCCCCTGCCACCGAAGGAGCAGCCCTGCTAGGCCACAGAGGAGGACTTTGCAGCCAGGCCTGAAGATACCTGATAGGCTAGGGTCAGATGTCCTCCACTATCAGTAGACTTGGAAAGGGGTAGGGAGAAGATGAGGGAGGGAAGGTGGGATTGGGAGGGGATGAGGAAGCAGGATACAGCTGGGATACAAAGTTAATAAACTGTAACTAATATTTAAAAAAAATAAAAATTTAATTAAAAGAAAGAAAAGAAAAGAAAGATAGTTTAGCACACCTTATCTGGGAGGAGGCAAGATATAAAAAATGGCCCAATCTACAATCAAGAAGCAGTGTCATTTCCTTCTCTCAACCACATTAAAAAATATAATGTTATTGTTTAAAAAAAAAAGAATCTGAAAAATTTTACCCAATGATTTGAGAATGTCCTAGGGAAACTCCTTCCTTCCAAAACCAGTTCCTGGGTGCCCAAGTGCTTCACACTCAGTCCTGAGTGTGGCCTCAGTTCCACGAAAGGAACAGTTGCTTCCATTCTTGGCTTGCATGGCATTTACTCTCACCTCCTATCATCTGCTTCCTCCAAAGCAGCACTTGGATTTCTAAGTCTCTCAAGAGAGTGAGTGTGTACAAGTAATTGAATATTTCTGCCCAGCCCCCAAAATTCCTGTGTTGGAACACTAATCCCAGTAGGGTGGCTTCTAGAGGTAAAGTCCGTAGGGAGGTAATTGAGATATAAATGCAGAATCCTCAGTGAATGGGATTAGTGCCCAGAAAACCAAAACTCAGCTATCTGATTAGCTTTCTTTCTGCCACTTAAAGATAAAAGGAACAAAGCTTGAGTACAAACCAGGAAGGGGACCCTCTTGCACCAGCCAGCTGACATCAGATTTCAACGCCTAACCTGTAGGAAGGTGAGAAGCAGGCATGTGTTTGCTGTTTACATCACTCTGCCTGAGTTTTCCTATTAGAGCAGCCTGAACTGATTAAGCAGCATCTATTGGAAGAAATTAGATGATGTGTAAAACGTTAGCTGCAAAGGCTTTGAGATAATGTATTCCGTGTGTTTCCTAGCCTCTGTGCTTGAAGAATCGAGTTAGGCAATGGTTCAAATGGGTGCTGAAAGAGCGAAACAGGGGAATGCTGGGATTTCAGCGTTCCCATGGCTCTCATTCAGCCCTTGGAGACACAGTGAGGAAGGTCCTGATAGCTAAACAGTATCCTTATTTGGGTAATATTCAGAAGTTCTTTCTTGCTGATTTCCTTCTTAGAAAATGTGGTCTATTTTCACCAGCCAAGTCAAACTTCTGGTTCATGACACCCTCCCCGTGAGCCTCCACTGCAATCTTTCTTTATTGTTGGGAAACTCCCCAATCTTTACCACAAATATGTGTGTAACCTCCAGACTTGAAGAGCTGGCTCACCCTTCCTGGCTGCACTTAGTTGCCTACCCTAAGGAATGTAACCACGTGCAAGCACCCCTTCCATCCCAGGCTGCTCACTGTTCCTTTTCCGTGTCACACAGTGGCCTCCTGCCCACTCTCATGATGGAAGCATGTTGCATCACCCATAAAGTACAGGCTTACCAAATAAATGCTGATGATGTCAAACCCAATAAAGAGGACATTTGCTGTTAGGGCACATTGGGAAATTAGAACCACTTAACAGGAAATCAAATTATCACTCTAGACTGATATCTCCCATGTGCCTTAGATTTGGAGAATTAGGCAAGCCATCTATACATTTGAAATAATTGACAAATACAAACTGACCTTTTCATCAAGTTCATGATAATATTTAGAAATTTGTTTATGAAAGGGAAGAACTATGTCTAGGGAAAAGAATTGATTGTAGAGGAAATGGTAGAATTCAAAGTTGTTTTTATGGGGCTTGAAGTTTTTGTTTTGTTTTGGCCAAGGAAGATTTGGAAAACAGTCTGATGCAAGAGAACAAAACAAAACATTAACAAAACAATTGCGTTATTGATTAAAATATGAATTGAGAATTTTTGGTATGTTCAATTCTCTTGTTAAATCTATATCAGGATCTTTCATTTATATGTATATATGCATATGTGTGTGTCGCGCTCTCTCTCTCTATATATATATGTAAAGAGAGAGAGTACAAGGTGGCTAAATTAAACAAAAATATATGTCGAGGGCTTGGACAGCATCAATTAATGTATAGCAAAGAGATATGTGTTAGCTGATCAGTACATATAGATTAGGCCAAGAACACAAAATTTGTTTTTCCATTCAGATTTCTGAAAATGCTCTTCCTAAGCCTGGTTCAGCCATGGAAAGTTTTCCAATACTATCCCACTCACGCGTCTCTCATGTATATCCTCACATAACTATTCATGCTGTCACTGCTACCCAAGTCTCCCCACTCCCATTCCACCTTCTCCAAGCCAGACGCACCTGCTACCCTGGGCACTGACTGCTGCTGCCATGTCTTGCTGGGTAATGCCATTGTCAACTTCCCTGCCTGGCATGCGTGCCATTCTCCTTTACTGGAGAAAGGAATGTTTAATTATTTTTAATCAGTGGACATGGCATCTTGCTAGACAGCGACACTTGGGGGATCCAACACCATCTGCCTTCCACCAGGCGCCAGCTGCTCTAGTAGATGTCTGTAGAACACCTTAGGACATAGCCTTCCGCTGCCAGGTGCCTCTGCGCGGTTGCCTCTGGGCACCATCCCCAGTGTGAGGCTGATGCTTGGCCTCCTTGCCTGTCGTGGTTCGCCCCTCACCCCTGCCATCCTTTCAGGGAAGTACTCTTCAGCCCTGCTCCCAGAACATCGTCCACAAAACCCAGGGGCCTGCCAGTAATAACAAGGTGTCCAAATATAAATGTCACCCTAACCCAAATGGCCACTGAGCTTTCCATCACCGTGAGTCAACCTAATGGATCCGCTGACTGCAGTCCCACAGAGAGCGGCCACGGGCCTCGCAGCAGGTTTGACCCACGGAGAACAAGGGTCAGCCGGCTACTGAATGTTTAAAACAGTGGGAAGGAAGAAGGGACAGAAATGCCTCTCAGATAAATCGCAGAGCTGTCCAGGGTGAATGGTGCAAGTTGCTGTGACAGACCTGTCCCTTCCGAATCCTACCCTCCAGGTGGCCCCCGCAGCTCTCACAGCTGTGCCAATACTTTGTTTGCTGCGAGCTAGGTTCCTTTGCAGCAGTCGCTTTAGCAGCTCAGCGCGGCCCCTGTCCGGGAGCACTTGTCACCTCCTTCCCCAGAGCTGCGCTGAATAGCCCAGTCCAGCTTCCCAAGGTTCCCATCACCTCCACCCGTGCCCTTTGAGCACCAGAAGAGCGGAATGTAGTCGCTCTCTTCCTGTCTTTATTTTCATGCAAAGTGAAAGAGAGGAGCCCGGAGTGGTGGCTGAAGGGCCGAGAGAGCCCCACCTGCGTCTTCTCCTCAGTCAGCTTCACCTCCAGCAGGAAAGCAAACTGTTTTTGTGCCTGAGGGAAATTTGCAGAGCCTCACACTTTCATCTGGAGACAGACAAAGGGGAGGTCAGGTGCTGCTTCTGCCAGAAATAGGGATGTGAAATGTGATTAACTCGGGAAGGAGCCTTGGAGAGATGGCTGGGGCTTTCTCCAGTCCTCCGTGTTTCTCTGGGTCAGGAGCAGGAGGGAGAGTAAACAAAAGCTTTAAATAAATATTTTTCCATTTAACCCACGTGTTAATAAATACTATCACATCCTCAGTAGCACCAACCAAATCAATAGCACAAGCATTAGCCCGAGTAATGAAAGATGTGCTTGGATGAGCTGAATTCTCTGCATTTGTGAAAAGTGAGGGATAGAAAGGGACAAGTTCCAAAAGAAATGTCCTTTTTATGGACTCCACCCACTGCACAGGCAAACACACTGAGCCCATCAGAGAGGCCCACTTAATGCTATTTCTCAGGCTGAGTGCAAATGGCCTGTGCCTGTAGAATTAAAGTCACCAATAGGTGGGCTCTGCACTTACAGGAAGACACAGATAAAGTCCCTACTGATGTGCTGGGCAGAGTAGGAAGCTCTAAGTCCATTTTCAGGCGCTCTCTTTGTGAGAGCTTTGTATGGTGAATGAAGCTACAAGGACTTTTTTTCTGTGTCTATGTAAGGAATATCAATTTCATTTTCCAAGAGCAGATGAGCTATGCCCATTTTTAGATTGGGGTTTTGTTTCCACCAAACCAGCCCTCCACAGCTCTTCTGCTCGGACACCTTGTCTCTGGTTCAAGGGATGCACTGAAACTGCTTTGAATTGACTGGCGATGTATTTGATAACCTGCAGAGAAATTCCAGTAAAAACACAGTCAATTATCAAAAAATTAACACTGTTCTTTGTTCTCTTCTACAGAGGAGAGGAGCAGAAGGCCAAAGTGTATGGTTTCGAAAACTATACACTAGGAAGTGCACTGAAAGCATGCATGTTAGCAGGGCTGCCAGGTGGTGGGTGCCTGTACCCATATAAGGAGAACACTGTGGATATTTTCTGGAATATCCTAAAGGATTAACGTAATCAGCTGTCTACTGTAACTGCAGCACTTTACAGAGATGGAGTTAAGATGTCACTTATCTCAGTGGGAAATTCAGGTCTGAGAGAAGGCACTTCATATATCAAGACCTGAAATAATTTTCCGGGGCCCCTCTTCACTAAGTAAGAGCTTCTCTGGAGGCTGAGATGGTGGGTCTCCAGCCTCAGAGCTACTTAGCTCTGAGCCTGCAGAACAAGTAACCCAGGCACAGGAGGGTCTCCTTGGACTGCACCAGAGGTAACAGTGAGGGCTGATCATTGGTTCCATACTTCCAATGCCAAGTACACTCCTACTTGATTCCTCAAGGGGCATCAAGACATTGAAAAGTACACAAGAGGACTTCCGGGAAAGCCAGCTCAAATGGGATTCGCTTTTTTAAAGGACTACTGAGAGTCACTAATATTGACCTTTTAAAGTCAAGAAGTGCCTATATCCCCAGGAAAACATGACTGGGAGAATGAAGCCGGATTGTTTTTGATCAATACTGCTTTTTTTTTCTTCGTGACTCAATTCCAGCCACAAAAGGCCCTAAGGGGGACTTCCCACTAAGCATGGCTCTCTGTGATAGGGCAAAGAGTCAATTTGTCCTCACAGAAAGGACTGGAAAGGGCTAGTCACTACAAAAAGGGCAATTTAGGCTCTTGGAGCAGCAGATCCTGAAGGAGCGCTGCTCTGTCTGACGCTTGGAGAGAGTTCCTCTCAACAACATAGGTTTGTACTTGAACCAGCTTTCAAAGTTTGACTGCTTCTGCACCACTCATTTTGTGAATAGTATATATTCTGAGCAATCACCATACATATTCTGTAATTTTTCACTTAGAAAAATAGCGTTCGTATTTCATACAGCTTCTAATTCCAAAATTAGTTCAACATCTAGCAGCAAATGTAGAAATATGTACTCCTTCCAGAGACATACTTAGGGCTGGTATTGATTTATGCTATATCATGATTTTAGTCTTATGGGATAATCGCCTTGTCAAGGCTATATTTATTGTTGTGGCTACTAAATCACATTAATTCCTTGGCGATTATACCACAGTAAAGCATTCACAAACTGCAACGGTGACAGAATTCAGTTTTCTTCCTTAAATAAATTCAACACAAAAGATAGCCATGTCCTAGTTTTTCAATGGCATTCCAACTTTGTTTTTTTTTCCTTCTGCATATTTTATCGCGCATTAGAGTTGCAGCCCATGCTTTGTCATGGATTTGAACTCTAGTGGAAAAGCCCCTTGAGGGAGAAGAAGCTATGCGGGGACAAGTGCTAATGGCAACACGGTGCGAAAGCAAATCACCCATCAAATGGGACAACTTAGTATTACAGAAGCTTTGCAAGACAGAGAAGAGAGAGGAAGCAGAAATGACCTGATATTTAGGTTGCTCTCAGTAGCAGTATGCTTTCTCCCCAGTACCCAGAGAGTACATAGCAGGAGGCCTAAACTCGGCTGGCCGTGACACTCTGGACACTCTCATGGTGTTTAGCAACGTGAAAGTGAGACAATGAGGACTACAGGGAGCCAGGAATGACTAAGTAGTTAAAAGCACTTTGCACCACAAACTTGGAGACCACTCCCATCTCAGCACCCATGTGATGTGGTTCCACACATACCTGTAACCCTGGCACTGAGAGGAACAGGGACGAGGGGATGGCTGGAACCTGCTAGCTGCCAGCCTACCTGAAAAAACAGGGATTACAGGTTCAGCCTCAAAGGCATAATGTGGAGAATGGTAGAGGAAGACACATGACATTTTCCTCTGCACATGCACACGAGCCCACACGCCACACATATAAACACTTACACATTTGGCACACACATACAAATGATAAGAAGGCTCTGGGAAAGGCTTTCTTTCAATGGAATATGAATGATAAGATGTTTTTCTTTATGCATATAAACAAAGACTGCTCAAGACAAATTCTGAACACAAAAACTGACAGTTCTGTTGTGGATCCAGCATGGGCCAGCAGGTAGTTCTCTATCCTTTTGATGCATGGTACCTTGAAAAGGAATCTCTGGAAGTAAGCATTTTCCTGTTTATACTAAGAGCCAGAAGGCACCATTTCCTAGGAATTCTGGCCTCCAACAAGAAATATGATTATGAGGCCTGCTGATTCTCCTGTAATTTTTGCAAAGATCTGCTTGCTTTGTATTTTTAATGAAGGGTCAGATGGGATTTCATCTAAACTGGCTCATCCTCCTTTCTGTCTTGGATATTGATTATAGTCATTAATTTGGGACAAGCTTTTAAACTTGATTGAAATGATGTCCATGACCAAAAGACTCCTTTAAGTGCCTTGCATGTGCTTCATTTTTACGAATGCCAAATACTTTTCTTCTATGGCCCAATTTTTAGTAGAAGCCCCCAGGCCAATGAGGGGAAGAGAAGATAATGAGGAACAGGAATGATGCTCAAAGCCTTCACTGGACTCTGTTATTGACTCATTTTGGACCAGTGAACTAGACCACACTGTATGAAGTGTTGACTCATGTTGAAATAATAATGAGTTTTCACATGTATAAGGTTCCTCTACAACTTGTTCAGATATCCTCAGAGTCGAGTGTGGTGGTCTACACCTGCACCAAAGGATTTGAACGAGGATGACTCCATGTTCAAAATCAGCCATTACTCCTGTCTAGGTAGAGTTTCTACTGCTGTGATGAAACACTGTGACCAACTTTGGGAGAAAGGATTCATTTGGCTTAAATTTTCATATCACTATACTTCATGAAAGAATTCAGGGAACATCCCAAACAAACACAGAATCCCAGAGGCAGGAACTGCTGTAAAAGCCATGGAAGAGTACTGCTTATTGCCTTGCTCACATGGCTTGCCCAGTCTCCTTTCTTATAATCCCCAGCTCAGAGTGGTAGCACTCACAGCGGCTGGGCTCTCCCACAGCCGGGTCTTATAGGAGCATTTTCTCATTTGTGGTCCTCTCCTCTCAGATGACCTCAGCTTGTGTTAAGTTGACTCAAAACTAGTAGATACCACAGCTACGTAGCAAGTTTGAAGCCAGTCTAGACTACACAAACCCATGATAGATCTTACAAGAAAAAAAAAAAAATGCAAGGTTGGTACCTCATGGAGTCAGGTATATGTTAAGTTGTTTCTACCTGGTTGCTTGTTTTCTGTGTTTGTTTGTTTGGTTGGTTGGCTAGTTATTTTTTTATTTGTTAGGTCATTTTGCAACAGGGTCTCATTCTGCAGCCTGGGCTGGTCTTCAAGGACTATGTTATTCTCCCAGCACTGAAATCTTTCTTGCAGAAATCACAGGTGTGTACCAGAAAGCCTGATTTCTTTGCATTTTAAAAAGAAATCTAGGCACGATGGTTGTGGCTCTGTGGAAGTGCACTTGCATAGCGTTCTGGAGGGACTGGATTGTACTCCAGGTACCATAAAATGCAACGGAAGAGAAACCCCCATAGAAATCAAAGCAAGCAAACACTAAATGAACTGGGGAACCCATGCCTTTGTTCTGCCTTCTGAAATATCTCAAGAAGTAAAAATTACCTTTCATTTTCCAGGCGCACCTGTTCTAACAGCTCATTGCTTTTCACGCCACCCAATATATCAAATTCCCTTAGCCCAGACTCATCCTCCTGGTCTCCTTTCCACTTCTCACCCGGTCAGGCTTTCAATATATGTTTCACAATGTCTTAGCATGGAGGGCTTCTCTTCTTGCTTCAGTTTTACAATAAATGCATTACCGAGTGAACTGAACCAAAGACGGGCAAACAGACTCCCGTGCCACCCGTCTCCTGGAGCCAGCAGAACTTTTCCTCACCTACATCAGCACATGAGAGAACAGCCTAGAATCCACTTCCGCATGTGTCACCTCATCTGCCTCAAGCTCTTAAGTCTTTGACTTTAGAAGTGACAGAAGAGGCCGTTTGCCAGTGGTCCCTCCTTCCCTCCCTACCATGAGTCCCTGTGTGAAAACCGACCCCCTTGCTTCTTCATTACTGCTCTCCCCCGGTTTCCTAGCGGTGATGCAACGCTTCCTCTACTTCAAAATCCTTTCCTCGCCATGCCACAAGCAGTCTGGAACACACTGCTCTAGTCTCTTCATCGCTCCCTCGCCTAGTTTTACATTTTCCCCACCTGTTTTCTCTTGGTTCTCAAGTTCAGGAATTTCATGAAACTTTCTGTCAAGCTGTTCAAGTATATATTCCTTCAGTCTGCCAAAAGGCTCTCTCTAGCTATTTTTTTTTTCTCAATCCCCAGGTACTTCTGCTAACGAAACTGCTGAACAGGAGCTAATTTATCACGGCATTATCACTATATCAGGGCATGAGAGAGCCATACGTAGGATGAATTATGGATCTATCCCTTGTCCCACGCATCCCGTGCGTCAAGGTAAGCAAATGCTGCCTAGCGTTAGCTGTCAGCCTCTGAAACAGCTGACATTTGTTATTTTAATTAATAGTTGACTTTGCTGAAATAAGCTGCTGGGAGAACCTACGACTTTTTATTAAATCTTCGCTGCAGCATTGTTTTCCCCATATTGGGAGACAAAAGCTCATTTTCAAAACTGCTTTCTCCTGCAAGGTCACAGTTAACAGCTTGTGTGCACATGTCAGGGAAACATCTGCTTCTGTGCCACCGATATCAGTAAAATTTGCTTTATTTTGAAATTTAAATTTACTTTGACTAGGAGAAAAATGATGAGTCAGTCATTAAGGAGCCATTAAGTGATGTTGATGAGGGGAGACTTTTTTTTCTCCAATCATTTTGTCACACGACTGATGGTGAAATTCCTCCTAACTCAGCAATCCACTTCAACGTCGCAGAGAACTGTGGTCACAGGCACATCTGGGCTTGGACCAACTTGTCCTTTCATTAATGCAAATCATTATGATGTAATTACTCAGCCTGCAATGTAGAGATCATTGATTTCTTTTGCCCGGTAGCAGTATTTTTTAAGTCACTGATGACAAAGGGAAATTTCAGGATGATTCCAAACTATACAAATTAGATCCAGTTCAAGAAAGGCAAACTGACTTAAAATGTTCCAACGCTAAACTTTCTTCCAAGACCTTTTTGTCTTTGCTTGGAATAAATTAAGCAAGGGAGTGAGTGCCTCCATGTTGTTTTAATTACCTTTGATAATGCTTTTTATTCTTCTCATTTCTGAGACAATAATAGTTTAGCTCTCCCTGACTGGAGTTGTGTTCTGCCCTTTCATGTATTCTCACACCACACCCACACTCTCACCTCACTGGAGAGATATAAGCCTAACAAAAGTAGTCTCACTTACATATCAGGAGAAGCCTCTCTTCTTGAAGGCCAGGGATGTCCTGAAACAGCATTCCAGGAACAAAAAGTATGGTCTGGGGTTCTGGGGGTCTATGGGTGGTAACATCCATATATCTCTAAGCCTTCAAGGCTATCAGTCTTTTGCATTTTGTAGTGAATTAACTGAGGGTCTCAGCTCCTCAGATCCTCCCCAGATCCACATCCTTAGCATCCTCTGGGAGAGAGAGCATTGACCTTCTCTGACTTTAGGCTCAGCCTTTGGACTGGTTGTCAACAAATGATATGAATATGGAAGTGCCATGCTGAGACTGCCAAGACTGTAAATGTTCTACTACATGTCTCTTCATGACCTTGCATCTCTGTCAAGACTTTGGTAAGTGTTTTGTTTTGTTTCATTTTATGTCCAGTCATACTATGAGTATAAGAACAATGAAAGAAGCTAGAGAAGAAATATCCCAACTATGTACTATTGTCTTGATCAACCAATCTCTAGCCAACGTGGATAGGTATGGGCTATAAAAAAATGAGAAAGGAAAGAAACAATAAAAGATTGTCATTGTAAGCCACTGATATTTGAATCAACTTTTTAGGCCACAATAGCAGACATGTATGTAAATATGTATCTTAACTTTTACAAGTAGAGAGAAAACAGAACATTAATAAATTTTGACAGATGAATAAGCCCATGAAATCAGCTTCACCATTAGTATAAGGAATATAGCAATCACTGTAAAAAAAAAAAAAACACTTCTTAATCTTTGGCTGTGCTGTGAATGATTTATACCCAAAGGCCCATGGGTGCAAAATTTAGTGCCCAGTGTGATTTTAGGAGGGAGTGGTAGAAATTTCCAAAAGTAGGACTTAATATAAAATAATTGAGTCAGTGGGATAAGCTAGTTCTTTTGGGAGTAGAATAAAAGAGAAAGACTGAACCCTAAATTTCTCTGGTTTCTTGTTTTGCATGTGGTCATTTTCATATATTTCTACCATGTCGTTTTCTAAGATGGCTTCACCAGTGCCAAATAGAAATTGGCACCTAACCACTTAACCTCCAAAACTATGATAGAAATAAGGCTCTCTCTCCGTCTCTCTCCAAGCACCCAGCTACAAGCAGAAAAATGTCACAGTGTCAATTTATCCCTTGTAACTCTCCCCATCCTATCATTTTTCCCTCCTGTTAGCCTGATCAATTCTCATGCAACATATTCTCTTGAACATATTTAGCATGTGTTTATTGTTGCTAGCAGTTTTCATGGAAACTATTCTCTGTTATTTCTGGTTCATATGTGATGGCTTAAATTTACATACAGTCTACCTAGAATGTCCATGGAGGTAACTATGCAGAAGATTCATGGTAAGATGATTCAGAATTTAGCCAGTAGACACAATTCTAAACGTATTCTTATGGGAAATTCCGGGTATAGAAAAGGTCATAAGTAAAAGTTCTTAGCACATAAACTGGCACGTTGCATGTTCTCACTAATAGCTTCTGATGCTTTTAGGTTGATGTCACAAAAATAGTTGCTGGTTAGGCACATAGGAAAGAGATGGAGGCAACTTGACTATACCTAGCATATAGTTATCACTCAGTGAATATTGATTGAGTAACTATAAGTGAAAATTTTATGTCAAACATTTACTTTTTGGAAGTAATCAAGATACTCAACCTGTGGGAGACATAGCATATACAGTCAACATTATTCTTTTTCAAACAATTTATTCCAAAATTTTATATATAAAATTTCCAACAACCCCAAGGCCATGGGTGAAGAGTTTGTACAGAAGCAATAATGAAGAGTATTGGTGAAAGGATCCCATGTACCAGCTTGATACATCCTCTTTGGGTTTTCATGGTATCCTAAAACCAGGCTTCTTCAGACTTTTCAAAAGTCTGGTTATCTTAAGCTTTCTTCACCCTCCTACAGTTTCTCCTTAGCCAAAAACAAAAGATTCAATCATTAGTATGGAGAAGAAGAAGAAGAAGAAGAAGAAGAAGAAGAAGAAGAAGAAGAAGAAGAAGAAGAAGAAGAAGAAGAAGGAGAAAAAGAAAAGAAGAAGAAGGCAGAAAGCGAGTTGGGCAAACATGAGTTTGGACTATATTCCTCCTTAAGTCTGTCTCTATCCACTCTCCATCTCTACAGGGCACTTACCAGATTCGCATGTGTGTCTTTAGTATCCTGACCTTCCACATTAATCCTGGATCATTTTGGAGACTACTGCTTCCCATCTGGGACCTTGCTGCTGTGTATTGTGGTAAGCTCAGATCTCAATGTCTTGCCATGATATTCCTCACCAGAACCTCAAAATTTTCTTCAGCAGTTTTTGCCTCTGCTAACCACATGGAATGAACAAATACTTCTATGTCTACATCCTACCTCAGACTTACACCTTGCCAGAAAATAGAGCCTGCCTACCTCAGAGAGAAGGTATATATGTGAGAGACACAGCAGCAGCTATGTGTACACCACACTGTGCCTACAGCCACACTGTGCCTACAGTCACACTATGCCTACAGCCACACTATGCCTATAGCCACACCATGCCTACAGCCATACTATACTTATGGCCACGCTATGCCTACAGTCACATTTGGCATGCGGGTTTACCACACACTCAGATCCCACTGGAAGTCTGCAAAGCTGCATGTCCACTTCTTCCTCCAAAGCCATGTTCTTTGACAGAAATTTACTCATTGTCATCCTTCTCGTCAGCCACTTAAGTTCTGGATAAAAATTTCTAATTCTGCTTTTGTATCATGGATAGGATACTAAAGCTCTGTCTCTCTGTGCTAGCTGGTGTGCTGCTAGGCTCTACCAACAGGCATTTCTAGAGAAATGATGCAGTTGAAATGCATGATTCCAAATTCCATGTGGAGAATCCCTAACTTCTAGAGCCTCAGAATAAGACTGGATTTGGAGCTACTGCCTTCAAAGAAGCAGTGCACTTAAGCTGGATCCACTATGATAGTTCTTAATCCACTTTTACTGTAATCCTTGCAAGAGGGAACCTTTGTACACAAAGAGACTCCAGAGCCGAATTCATGCTAACATTCATGTGCAAGTACACAGGCTTAATTAGGGTTAATTTTTCTGTGATGAAACATCATGACCAAAGCAACTTAGGTAGGAAAGGATTTATCTGGCTTAAACTTTCACATTTCTATTCAGTCAGGACAGGGACTCAAACAGGGCAGGAACCTGGAGGCAGGAGCTGATGCAGAGGTTATGAAGGGGGCTGCTTACTGGCACCCCCCATGGCTTTGCTAAACCTGCCTTTTTGTAGAACCCAGGATCACCAGCCCAGGGATGGAACCATGCACAATGGACTGAGCCCTCCCCCATTGATCACTAATTATGAAAAAATGCCCTACAGACTTGCACACAATCTGAGCTTATGAAGGCATCTTCTCAACGGAGGCTCCTGCCTCTCTGATGACTATAACTTGTGCCAAGTTGTCATAAAACTAGACAGCACACACATTGAGAAGCTGATCATATATGAGCAAAATTAATTATCTCTGGAAACTACACCTGTCTCTACCTGGGTGATTTTTCTAAGTTTTCCTCCATACACATTTTATCTCCAACCGTCTGGAGTAACAAATTGTCTGAGACATTTGGTGAGAGCAGTTCAGAAGGACATTGGTGTGACTACACATTGTTGGATTTCCTGAGAGGAAAGCAAGTTGCTGCAGCTCTCAGAAGCCTCTCACAGCTGCCGAAAGGTACCTCAGCATAAGTTAGACTTCCTTTGTCACACTGTGTGCCTCTGTCTCTTGAGTGTGTGAGGACATAGAAACATTAGTATTGGGAGAGAAAGAAACACTGATCTGTGATGGGTTCTGCACGTATACTTTGTTGTTGTTGTTTTAATGTCAGGTTTCACTTTAGAAGGCAGAGGGTTGGGCTCTGTGATGATTTATTTGTGTTGAAAGGGAAGTTATTGGTATTTCCTCATTTATATGTAGGGTCCCCCTCACGGGGAGATATTTTTAGGAACATTTTTATATCTCTCCATATTTTCTCCAGTTGTGGTATGTTTTCTTGCTTTGGGAGGTCGACTGCTTGTGTCCCTTCAGAGTGAAAGTTAGGAAAGAAATATTTAAACAACAGGCAATGCTGTGCGTCTATGAAGACAGGTATATACAGGCAACATCTCATTAATAATGGAGGAGCCCCAAGCTTGTTCTGGGACTGGTGTGGCTAGCATGGGTGGTTGAAGATGAAGAACAGTGCAGACAAGGCAGGGCTTTCTGCAGGACCCCACTGTATACATTCATGGATGAACTGTGCTCTTGACAGATCTGATTTCCTTCCTGCAGCCGTCAGCTCTATTATCCTGCCTCGGGCTTGAACCTGCAGCCACTGAATCTTGTATTTGCTCTGCCTCAGGCCTTAACCTGCTGCTCTCTCCTTCATCTTTATTTGTTTCTTCCTTGTGCCACCTGTTTGTCTCATCTAGCACTATGAGGAGGCATTCCTCTATCTCCTTTTTTCTACTTCTGGTATTAAAAAACATCCCAGGAGGCCTCCTTTCACCTGTGTGTGCTTGAATCTGCCCCTGCAGCTGTCAAGATGAGTTTTCTTCAGGCACATGAATTCCAAAGCCAATTTCCATTTGTTCTGACAGAACAGACCCCATGACAAAAGCATCAGAAAGGCACACAGTTTCTCAAGCACACTTAAGAGAAAAATTAACAAACAGGAATGGTGATGCATCTACTACCTATGACCAAGAAGTCAAAGGCCCTAGTAAAACCTCTTTTGAAGTAGAGGCTCAAAGCCCAGCTCCTTAGCGAGGCCAATAGATACTGCCCTGCCGACTTTCCACAGCTCCCCACATATCTCATTCTGGAACTATATGGAGACTCCCATATCTACTCACCACATGAGGTTATGAAACATTTTAAATGTAGCCAATCCACACTGAAAGGCACTGTAATTGCAAAATGCATACTAGGTTCCAAAGACTTAGCACAGAAAAAATAATAAATGTGAAGTATTTCCTTGATAGCTTTTTATATAGATTACATGCAAAATGAAAACATTATGGATATATTGGTAAAATAGAATGTTATTTAAAATTAATGTCACCTGTTTCTTTTTACCCTCATCATTCAGCTAACAGAAGCATTTAAATTGTACAGATTGAGCTGGGCATGGTGGCTATTGCACTTGGGAAGTGAAGGCAGAAGGATGGCTGAGAGTTCAAGGTCAGGCTGAACTAAATAAGTTCCAGGACAGCCTGGGTTACAGAGTAAAATCCTGTTAAAAAAAAAAAGACAAAATTAGCTGTAGAAATCAGTAAAGAGTAACATGGGGCTTTTGCTTCTTTCTTATACTGGAATATAGTTTAAAAACTTCTCGTCACATTTTTACATTTACCTTAGTTTGTCTTTGATTTGTCTGTCTGGTTGCTCACTGGCTTTTTGGGCTTTCTTTGTTTTGTTTGTGACATATTTTAAATGATTTGGGTGACTAGAAGCAGAATTTTAATAAAATTTACACATGTGTTTATTTTTTTCAAACAGAAATTTAGTTGGCATATGTTAAGAAGCCTGTTTTTCATTTTTACGTAGTGAATTGTCTTTAATAAAGGCTGGCTTCTCTCCTTTATATACTTTATATACTCTTTTTTATCCCATAAATTCAATCTGTCTTAAGATTGTTTTAACATTTATGAGGTGCCCCTCATTTGTCTATGAACTTATAAAATAATCTCTTCCCCACCCTCAAGGAGAACATATTCCAAATGAACACAAACCGACAAAGCCAAACCTCTTTTTACTGAATTTTAGTACAGCAAGCTCTGCTTGAGACAAGAGAGGGGTGTGCTATAGATTACTTTTTCATCATGTTTTGTATGTGTTTTTAAGAGTGATTTTTCTAATAAAGTTTAACCAAAAGGAACAGAATGCCTTCACTGCGGAGCATAAAACCTTGCCTTTGGCATAAATCACAAATGAGTGAGATCCTGAAAGAATTTTCCAGAACTGGAAAAACACTAACAGTGAGCACTCATGTGCCAGATAGCCCTAGATTCTTTGCATATGAGAACTCAAAAGACACAGTGTTCTGTCCCCAGCTGGCTTGGAATGTCTGCCTCAGACTCTTCTTTCCCCGTCATGGCTCAGGTGACTCAGGACAGCTTAACTGTGTCTAGGGCACTTTAGGGCCACCTAAACCTTGAAGGACTAAGCCTCTCCACGATGCCAGCCTCACCTTGATTTTCGCCCACCACATCTTTTGCAGGAAATGAACGCAGAGCGGAACCATCCTCTTCAGTTCACCTGTTTTCCTTGTACTAACTGTTCCTAGGAAAGCAGAGCTATAAGAAGGAATTGGTACAATGACATGCCTTAGGTAATACATGAGGCGTGGAGACTTTTTCATGTATGCTTACTTTCTTTGCAGCAGTTTAAGGAACACAACCCAAATTTTATCCCTTGTTCATGGATTTCTATAGACAACCCATTTGCATATCTGAAGAAGGAATTTGGCTTTTAATGAGCTTAATGGAAACCAGGAATGTATCATTTTCCTGATAAGTTGTCATTATGCACGTTCATCTTCCTGACACCAGAATACAAGCATGTAAATCTAGGAACTGCTGGCTGTCACCAAAGACACTGAAGTGACATTCCCAGTTTGCAGTCTGTTCCCACACCAGATTTCTGTACTGCATTCCAATGTGATTTCATCTCCGCCCACCTTTGGATTTTTGTTCTTAAAAGCTAATTTCCAATGTCAGTCTATAATAGGTCTCGAAACTCTCAGCACAAAAGCTTATTATTTGGAGATTATACTCCCTGGTTGATCTGGACATTCTTTCCAAACAAGCCTCAGAAATACCTTGTGAAATCTTTAGTAATGTTCTTGGAACCTTCTGACATTATGCTTAATTAAGGTTTACATGTTAATACCGAACAATAAAATGAGGACGGCACAGTAACATTGAAAAAATAGAACCAAAGTAATTAGCAGCGATGATACTTGTTCACTGAATTGTATCATTGCACATATGTGTCCTTGCCAATTTATAATTTTTTCAAGTTATTAATTACAGCTTCTGAGGCAGAATATTTAAGATACCTCAGGAACCCTCTCCTAAGCATTCCCAGATGTAATGAAAAGCCGGTGATTACTGCCTTAAATAGCAGCAGAGATACCTTCCAACATTAGAGGAATCGGCTCGTGCCTAATTTCTCTTATCTGTGAACAAGCAACTATTATTTCTCACACTTTTCCTGGAGTTCATTGTCAGGAATAGAGATTCACATTGTTTGCGCGCTGCTTACAATGCAGATGGGACTTCCCTGTGTCTAGATTACTTTGCCTTCTTTGAAGAACAAAACAATACCGATAAGTTTTATGATTTTAAACTATTAGAATAAAATGCAGCAGATGCACTAAAAAAAAATAGGAAATTTGTTTTAAAATGTGCTACTAAGTAGGGAGGAAAAGGGGAAGGTATGTGCGAGACATAAAAATTACTTTACACATGTCCTTCAAAAAAGTTTAATACATAGTCAGGTCACATTACTGCACATCAAATTCTCTAGGTCTCTGGCTGCCAGTAGCAATTATCTGTAAAAGAACATGTTTTCCCTGGTGATTCACTATCGGGAATTTTCAAGTATACCTAAGCATAGCCTTGAGCAAAACTCCTGCGGGGCATATTTGGAATATAGGATTTCATTTGGATGCAATATCAAGGCTTCCGTGCAAGACGTCTATCTATGTATTTTTACATCTGTTTTATCATATTGATGTGTTTATCTGTTGGCTTTAATTACATGATATAAGTGTATATAAATGTAAATAGTAGTCCCAAGTTTCCTTTCAATGTTTGTCATGAGGCATACAAATATATTTCCCTGGGTGTCCGCATGATTTGATATTATAATGGTGCTTCCCGAGTTTTCATCGTGACTTTGTGAGGGAAGGTATTGAATATTTGCAGGCTGCTGAGGCACCTGGTCTCATTCTGTTCTATCAGGTCACACTACCACTAGTTTGCAGTGATCTGGGGGGAGGAATCACAGCTGGTGTCATCCTTCGAGGCCACATCAAGCCTGTAACAATTAATGATGAGTCATGTTTTAAAAAGCAGAGCCTGAACTCAGACGATTCAAACACAGTACTGCCAAATAATAATTGCTTTCATGATCCTTGATAAGGATTCAGAATATAACTTTCAAACCCTCAAAAGTTCAAATCCAACCCTGTTTCCCTGGGAATTTCAGATGTTGACTGTGCATACACTGGCTTGATGGAGAAGCATTTACCAGAAAACTCTTTCACTGATTTATAGAAGTCAAGCCTCACCCATGCATATCAGATTCATGTGTCATGACCTCTATAAAGGGGCAGGCAAAAAAAAAAAAAGCAAAGCAAAGCAATCAACAGCAATGGCCGGTACAGTTAAGAGTTTTTGAGCAATGCATACCAAGTCCTTCCCCTCCCAAGAACTGAAGTGGCCCCAACAAAATACTTCACTTTTATACTTGCTTTCTCCAAGAGAATTGGCGGCTTTCTCTTTCAAATCTTGCCATTGTCTCAGTGCCTCAAGATCCATAAGCAATGTGTCCTAGATGGGTAAGCCACTTACTTTGTGAATGAATCACCTAAGACTAGCTCAAGTGAGCAGAGCAAGGAGCACAGTATCTCTATAATATTTGGTACTGGGACAAGCACCCACCCAGCATAGATGATGGGATATTTAAGATGGATCTGTCTTATCTATCATCCAACCTGGACTCTTGAGAAGTCAATAAAGGGCAAGAGTCTAGCAGGCCTTATTTACTGGCGGCCTGGGTTTTAACAAATGAAAATCACTGAAGGGCTCATGGTGATTCTTCTTCCAAGAACATCCAGAACCCAAGTGTTCCCTTCAACTCCACATTAGCTGAGGAGACCTGGCTGGCATCACCTAGTACCCTAATATGTGAGGTTTGGTGTTTGCAAAGGCCTTGTGAACCATATAGGACTTTTATAGAGCCAGGTGTAGTTTTATTACTGCAAAGTACAATGCCATTAGAGTCATGATGGATACAGTGATTTGCAGGCTTTTGTAGCTTGGGTGATCTAGGAACAGTTTTAACTCCTGTGGCCACAAAACGTAAGCAGAGTTGAAAAAGTCAAAATCTTTATTTTCGCTCTTTGTCATAACTCTACCAGAATCATGAATGCCTTTCCGCCTCCTTCCTGGATCTCTCCAAATAGATCCCATTTATCTGATTGGATTTCTGTCCCATCTTTCTACATATTACAGCTAATTAGTACCCCCTGATGAGAAGCAGCCCACTGATGGAGAAAGCAGTTAGATAAGATCTGCATTAACAAATGTAGTTCATTTAATATCATTTGTGCTGCTGCATTATTAATAATACATAATTATCCTGTGCAGGCTGGAAGGGGAAAAGAAACCTCTTCTCTAATTTCTTGGCCTTTACAGAGAAACAGTGTATGAGAGAGAATAAAACAGTGTTGGGCTATCCATTGCCATCCATCATAGAGCTTCCTGTGTCAAGCTATTTTATTAACTTTGGGGATAGCTAGAATTTCTAGATTTCAACAGTTACATACTATGCGGAGACAACCATTTTGTGAAGGCTTTTTCAACCATTTTTGAAAAGGCCAACTTCTCATTTCAGAATGCTTATAAGGAAGCCCAGCCAATGGCTGTCGGCAAGCTATGGCTTGAGTTTTTTTCTTCAGGGTGTTATTGAAAAGACGCACTGCTATGGGTAACAAATGATCCTGGGCTTGACAACTAATGCTCACAAATTTTGATGCAACACAAGGTATGGACCTGTCATTATTTTCCCGTCCTCCAGAATGTGACTAGAAAGGGTCCTGGCACACAGCCTGCATCATAATGAAATGACAGGCACAGTGAAGGCTTAGAAAGACTGGCCAGTCTTGATGGAGTACCTACTCAGTGCCAAGTCTTATGTTAAATGCTTTACATGTATTCATTCGCTGGAGCTTTCTATGCTGGAAGTTACTATTTTTATGCTAGAGGTCATCCAAATCTGGCAACTCCTCACAGACTGTCATGAAAGAAAAATCTCCTGAAAATAGGCCATGCTCCTTGCATTTTTCTCTACTGGCCCTCTCCTTAGCAATGCCAAGCCTCCTGAACATCATTTGCCAGGAAGGGCAGTACAAATGTGTGCAGAGACTTTGGAAGTGTGTCTGCTCGCGTAGACGAGGCAGTCATGCATGCAGGCTTAGGCAGTAAGATCAGGAAACTGTGGGTCTCCAGATCCAAGGTCTGGTACCCAAAGGAAAGAGGAAGTCAGCAAAGAATAGGAGAGGCACTGAACACTTGACAATGCATCTTTTCTCCAATTAACAGCAGATATGAGCTATTGGTTTTCAGTCATCAACCCATTCGTTCATTTATTCAGCAAATACTTGCTGAGTTTGAAAAGAGAAAGGAAGAACTTGAAAGAGGTATTAAAAAATAGTAAATGAGGAACAAGGACGTTTTCACTGTCATCAGAGAGTAAAGATGGATATAAAAATATATTATTACAATTGGATACTTTCCAGGGACAATGTGGATACAAAGGAAGGAATGTTCAACTCTGGACAAGTGGGTCAGAAAAGGGTCAACCAAGAGAGTGTGAGTACCAGTGGATTCCTACAAAATGAGTATCTTTTGTCCAAGGATATGAGCAGGAATATATTTTCTCTCTTTCTAGTAGTATTGTCACTATTTTACACAATAAACCACAAGGTTCGCCCCACCTGATAGTTGAGTATTTGAAAATTCTGTTTGTCAGCAGATGACACCATTTTCTCCAGGTCACCAGTGGTAACACCTCTTTATCTCTCAGAGATAGTTTGTAAGCCAGAGACTAGGAGGATAGTTAGGATACAGGCCAGCATTCAGCATGAGAGAAAAGAAAGGTATCATGTACAGATTCATAAAAGAACTTACATATAACTATAATAATGCTAGCACAGACCTTTGTCTGTACTGGAGTTTCTTCCCATCTGGTTCACAGTATATCACAGTTTTGAAATATAAATGATTGTGGGATTTTTCTCTCAATGATTTTCAGTGTTTATAAGATACAGAACAGAATGAAAATTCGCTGAAATTTAAGACATCTGTACTGTCATAGCAATTAGTTCACATCTTAGTGCAAAAGAAGTTACTCTATCCATCTGCAATATCTTGTGTCATCCAACTCCCTTTCTTAAAAAAAAAAACAAAAAACAAAAAAAAAAAATGTAGCTAGCTCCCTATGTCAAACCCAAGGCACTGCTGTGATCCCCTTTGGGTATTGCAAAAGGACAGCCTCGTGTGGTAGGGACTGCCAAGTGTTCTCCAGGATGCATTCTTTCTTCCTTCTCAGCAGACAGCTAGACTGTTTCCCACTCTTCCTTGAAGTCAGACAGGCATGTGCCTGAATATGTGAGCAGCCAGCAACCATGTGACTTGCCAGCCCCAGGCCCAGTCTAAAACTCCACTTCTGAGTCTGATCCCTTGTTCAGAGAGCAAACAAAGAACTCCAAGGCCCTGTGCTATAGCAGAGACTCATCTCAGAAAAGAATTCCAACAATGCACCAACCTGAGAATGTTTTCTTATTGTTAGCAGATCAAAAGTTTCTGGGGTAAAATGTTATCCATCTTTGTTCTGGCCATTGGTTTATCATAAAACACAAACATTTATTTAGACTACCAGAATACGTTTTATGAGAAGGGCTAGCCTGAAGAAGATATCACACAGAAGCTGCAACTGTGTAGTTTGGTGAGGTGCCCTGGAACCCCACTGCAGGGGGAAGTGGGGTCGTTAAACACCTCCCTTGGGCAAGGTGGGAGACTGAACCAGAATCCACTCCCCTGTGCAGTGGGAGGCAGTGCTGAGCACTGTTCACAGATGTGGGCAGCACCAAACAGCACTGTTGTACAAGGTGACCAGCGCTCTCTCTTCAACTGCCACTTCCTGCTCCAACCGCCCCTCCTCCTACAATCCGTCCTGGCTGTCCTGTTCTATGCTTCCCATGAATCCTGAATTTTTTTTTCTCCACACAACTTAACAAAGTTAAAACAGTGTAGATCGAACTGTTGTCTTTGTCCCACACCAAGCCTTCCTGAGGACAAAGTCTTCCCAGGAAAGGGAATGCCTTATCCACCATTACTCCACTGGGTCTAGAATTGTGCCAGGTGTCTGGTGGCAACTTATCAAATCCTGCTTTACCAAGGAACTCTCATTTTTGCTATGTATTCCAGCTTAGTCTTTTATTCTCCCAACAGTCAGGAGATTATGAATATAGGAGGTGACAATCAATGACCTGTAAAGGCCTTTCTAATTAGAAGAGATTATGATTTTTAAATCCTCATTCCCAGTAAACAGCCACTCATACACCCCAGAAAACAAATATATACACAAGAAATGCCACTGCCATAGATATCCTAGAAACAGTTCACCAGACATCCCCAGAGGCCCCTGCACTGTCGCCCGGACACCCGACACGTGGATTTGAAGTCAGAAAACAGACACAAACACCCAGAGCATGACTATCCTCTGAAGAGAAACTCCTTCCCTGCACCAACTAACACAATCTCAGATAAGCACTCGCACATATGCGAAAGTCACTAGCACCTGTCACTTGGGTGACATTTATTCTATGCTTTCCTACCCAATAAAATAGGAATGCATTAATCCAAAATTAAAATAACATTCTCACCTCTATTATCTATTCTGTTTGGATCTACTTTCATCAAATCAGTGTCCTCTGTAAAAAGTACATGGAGCACAGAAGGGAACAAATGCTTCTCCCAAAGTCTTCCATTATTCTGCCATTTACATTGCAAATGTTATCAAAAATGCAAATATATGTGACATCTCTAATTGTTTCTCCAGCTTATGCTACGCTAAACATGGGCTTGGTTAAATCACATTTCCCAGAATAAAAGAGCTGGAGGCATTGTTGTTGCTTTCTGTATTTAAAGATGCTTAGCAAAAGAACAGTAATATTGTCTTTGAAAGTTACTCATCCAGGCTAACATATTCTGCACTGAAGGAATAAGATATTTTGGATTAGAGAATATGATAGACAATGTCACAAACCAGTCACCCAGATCTGTAAGAGTTACGTGCAACTGTGTCAGAGCAGGGAGGAAATGGGAAAATAGTCAGGAACAACAGTAATACACAAGTCACAGTGAGTTTCCCCAGGATGACACTCACTCCTCAGCCCATCTGGAAGTTTACAGACATGGTCTCCTCACCTCTGAGTAGCAGTCATTGCTCCCCCGCTGCTTCCGATTGGCCACCCTATGCCAAGTCCACAGACAGAATCACATTTAGCTGAGAACAGCCAATTACCTTAGGATGCTGAGGAGGCCACTGGCAGCAGGAGCGAGGCCGGAAGCCAACTCTACCTAAGTCTTTGCCCCAGACGTGGCTTCTGCTTCTCTTGCAATGAGTGTCCTCCACGCTAGGACAAGGGCCACAGCCAATCTGAGCAAGACATGAAGCTAATTGCACCATTTTCTGTTCACCATTAGTGAAACAAAACACACCCCTACACGTCCACTTTTTCACTCAGAAAGACCAACCTGTGTGGGCATTTGGGACAGCATTCAAGCATTAACCATGCAGGAAGCAGATGGCAGCCCTACGTTTTTGACAATGTAGTATTAACTATATGAAATACTATATTTCTTTTGAGTGCCACTCTCCCTATCTTCAGTCTTCTCACACTGATGCCCAGCAACCTGGGCTGCCTAGCATGTTCCCTCCCAAGGACTTGCGAAAACAAATGCGAACAGCCATGGTCATGATAAGATGTACTTCCCCATAGCACTCAAGGACTTACCCAAAGCACCAGCTCTTTGTAGACATACTTTCAATGAGAATCTAACAAAAACGATAGGCTCTCTTCTCAGATTAAAAAGAAAAAAAAAAAAAAAAACACTCATTAGCACACCAACATGTGTTAGGGAATTTCAACACTATTTTTATTCTTTGTAGACCTTTCACTAGATTCCAGAATACAAGTCCCTGGAGTTTCTGCCACTTGCTTGCATAGTGACTCTGGAAATTCTGTCACATCAAAAGAACACGGGTCTTGAGGTCAGAGTTCTAGACTTACTGCCTGCTGGCTCTGTGAAGGTAATTTGCCAGGCTGCCATTTGCCTGGCTTCTCTGATACTTTCATCCCTTCGTTATGCAAAGGCAGATGGTGATATCCACACCATGTAGCAGATGCTGGGAGCCATGTCTGTCCTAACCCTTCATCTGACTACCCCATAGGCTCTCCGAGATGTAAGAGAGGCTCAATGAATAGTTCCCAGTGATGAAACACCTGGATATTTCCTGCTGTAGTATCAGATGCTCACTTAACATTTTTTACATTCTTATTTCTTATCACAGTAGTAGGAAATAAATCCTGATGCTCACACATTTCAACCTCTCCTTGAAAGTTGTTCTAGGCCACTTTTTTTTTTTTTTTACATTAGTGAGTAGAAATAAGACCTCTGAAGGTTTTCTCTACTTTATTATATACATGTTATATTCTGAAAATTAAAAGTCCTGGTAGGCTCATGTGTTCTAATGATTGACTGGTTCAGCTAGTTGCGCTATTAGGGAAGTTTGTGAAACATTTAGGAAGTCATGTTTTGCTGGAGGAAGTAGGTCGCTGGGGTAAGATCTTGAGATTTTATGGCCTGGCACCACTTACTGTTTGTTTTTGTTTTGTTTTGTTTTGTTTTCCTGCTTCCTAAGTGTGGATGCAATGTGACCAGTCCCCCACCTGCTCCAGCCCCCCACCTGCTCCAGCCCCCCACCTGCTCCAGCCCCCCACCTGCTCCAGCCCCTCACCTGCTCCAGCCCCTCACCTGCTCCAGTCACCACCTGCTCCAGTCACCACCTGCTCCAGCCCCCACCTGCTCCAGCCCCCCACCTGCTCCAGCCCCCCACTTGCTCCAGTCACCACCTGCTCCAGCCCCCACCTGCTCCAGCCCCCCACCTGCTCCAGCCCCCCACCTGCTCCAGTCACCATGGTGTCCGAATCTGCTGCCATGGCTTCCTTGTCATGATGACTACATTCCAGGAAACATAAACCAAGATTAGCCCTTTTCCCCTTCAGTTGCTTTTGTCAGGGTATTTGATTACAGCTGAAAGAAAGCAATCAATACAACAATTACATAAGGCCATTTTCATGCACGTATATATAATGTAACTGAGCATACTCCATTCAAGACACCATTATTCCCTCCTCCCCCATCTCCTTCCGCCTTTATTTCCTTAGGGGGGCTCACTTTTACTTGCACACTGTCTCCATTTAGATGGCACCATTGCCATTGGTAGTATAGGGACAGTGCTAGCAATACTTAAAGAAGAAAGATCAGAAAGACTGTAAGACCAGGAAATAGGGGAAAGGGTTGCAAAATACCACCTCTTTGGCATGGCACAGCCATGAGAAATCATAAATTCACAGTGGCTAAGGCCCCTGGGAGCCCTAAGCCTACATAGTCCAGGCCTACCCAACAGTCAACTGTAGACAGTCAAGGATCTCGTGGGCACCTTACTAACTATTGCTGAGTTAAAAGACTCTAGGAACAAGTGAGGAATAACATTTAGTTGTGTACTCACTGGTGAGCCCTCCAGGCTCTAATGGTTAGTTCCAAATCTGTTCATAGAGCAGGCACCATAAAACTGGCGGGGCACAAACCAAAACCCAAAATTCTGAATATGGGAGAAAAACTACAATGAATAAAGGGATGACAGAGGTTAGAGGGAGATAAAAGAGGGTGGTAGGGACAGAATAACCAGAAAGCATTATACATATGTATGAAATTGTCAAAGAACAAATTTTATTAATGGTAAATGCTTAAATATATAAACTCTTAGTCTCGGTATGTCCGGTTGTCTCGTAAATTCCCCTCAATGAATCAATGCTGTTTATCCACTTTGAGGATCATCATTCTGCATCATTTCAAAGCTGAGCTCTGTTTCAAGTTGACAGGCTGGAAATAGACTTGAGAATCAAATTTCTGTGGGTAGATAAAAGAATTATAATGTTATTAAGTTTCCATTAACAAACAAACAGACTCAGACATGAGGCACTAGATAACAGTTTTTTGGGGTGAGGGGGAGGAGAGGAGCCTGCTTTCCAGAAATATAGAAGAGGAAAGGTTGGCCCATCTGGTATCTGCAGAAGAGCAAGGCAGGAGACTATGAAAAGCAGTCCTGATTAAAATGGGACTGGAGGCTGACATCTGGAAGGGGAATGGCACAATAGTAGACGGTGCCGGGCTGAAGACTCCCAGAAATGTAGCTTTTACCCTTCCCAAGGACTGTCACAGGCAACACTCTGGACAGCCTGGGCACGGGTGAGCAAAGGGAGACAGCAGCCCTGCTGGGGTCACTCAGCTGGTAGATGGCAAAATTGGTTTTCAAAGCTATACAGCTGAACTGTCCATGCAGTTCAGCATCTTGCTGTCTTCTCGGTAGGCATTCTGTAAGAGGTCCACAAGGGCCCTGTCCCCAAAGGCTACAGCCTAGACCTCCAGAGCATCAGAGCCAGTCCTTGGAGGACCTACAAGGCCAAGATGGTAAATGTGTGTTCATGTGCACAAAGGAAACAGCTGAGTTCTCTAACGGTCTTAACTGTACAAGAGAGCAAATGCTGACTTGCATCTGCCAAAACCTTCAGCCTGGACGGTAGCAGAGGGTGTGACCAGAGGAGTCCTATGCATCTACTGAAATGCAGTAAAGACTAGTGCAAATTTCATCCCAAGATTAGCAGCATCAACCCCAAATTTCTAACCTAACTGCCTAAACTAGTTCTAAGGTAGTCATGTGCCGTTTTGAAGAAAGTCCAAAACCCAGATTCATTTCCTTTAAGTAGAGTCCAACTAAAAGTTTCAACCAAAAGTATGAAAAAGTGAAATGTTGGAAAGTTTAAAATAAAGTGTCTTTGGGCGGGGAGGCTGGCAAGATGGGTCGGTCAGTAAATGGCTTGCTGTGCAAATATGAAGACCCAAGACTGATTCCCTTCAGCCCACATGAAAAGCCAGGAGTGCTGGTGTGCATCCATAATCCCAGCACTGCTGAGCCAGAGACAGATGGATCCCTGAAGCTCTCTGGCAAGCCCGCTTAACTGTATTAGAGAGCACCAAGCCAGTAAGAGACTCTATCTCAAAATAATAGGGATGGCTCCAAAGGAAGAACAACTGATGTCACTCATATGAACACAAGAAAAAATAAAGTTATTTTTACCTGCAACACATTACGGTGGGCAGCTCATGAGGAAGAGTAGATCTCTTCTTGCAAAAGAAAAAAAAATTACCCAGTCTTTGAACATTTGAGTCGTGTGATATATATGTGAGCTTAAACTCCAAAGGACCCTGAGAGCTTGTCTAATGAAACACCTGCAGTATATTTATTAGCAATTAAGATGAGGAAATGGACAACATACTGATCAAATTTGTGGTTGATGCAAAGCTGAGTGTTATAGTAAACACATTAGGTGATAGAATTAGGCTCTGAAAAGGCAGCCACGGGACAGCCAGGGAGTCACATCCAGCCAGAGAAAATTTAATGCACAAAGAGCCAACTGCACAGTGGCTGAATGAGGCTATAAAAATATTCGCAAGTTTGCTCCATGGAAAGTGGATTCGAATATGGAGCTGAAGGACTGGAGTATAGTAAACATTTCTTGACCCCTAACTGCGTTCCAGGCACAGATACCATCTCATTTATCCCTAAGAAATGAGGAGTACTGTTTGTATTCCATCAGATAGCTTAATGGGGGTTGGTTGAAGACCCAAGGTCACACGACTAGTAAGTGGCAGAGCCAGGTTTCAAACGCATGTCTGTCAGACTTCAAAGCTCCACTTCCTTGTGTCATACTAAATTGCCTTCCTGACATAAGGTGGTCTGCTTTGTCAGGATCTTCCTCTGAACCTTTAATCACCTCTTGGTATTTGTGACGGAAGCGTAGCCCACCTCAATACAGCAGAGACTCAGAATATCGTATATCAACCTCAAGATGCTCCACTAATTCTGGGGTTTTGTGATAACTGCTTATGGAGTTTACAGAAGCCTCCTTGAAGGAGAAAACAATCCAATCACAAGGCCCTGTAACAATCCACTAGCCCCTACAGGTCAGAGGGCTGATGGAGGCCCAGCTGCAATCAGTTCCTGTTTGGTCTCCGCCTGGCACAACTTTCATTCTCACTCTAGTTCATGAGTTCATGGAGAAGCTGCTACATACACACCCTACTCTCAGAGGAAGGCAAGAAGTCCAGAAACACACTCCCAGCTTTGGTTCAGAATGCTGCAGCCCTGAGCTGCCTGATTCTCCCTCCCTGGCTTTGCATCATGCAGTAGCTTACTTGTGAATGCAGCAATGCTGACTTTTTTTCTACAGAAGAAAGAGTTCTGAAACTTTCCCTCTGCCCCATGGATGCTCACTCTACTGTCAGTTTTGTTCCATTGGATGATTTGTTTGTTTGTTTTGCTTTCACATTTGATCTTAACCAAAAGGCCAAAAGCAATTGTCTTCCTCCCAATGAAACAACCAGAAACAATAGAGGCTACCCACCAACCTGAAATAAGGAGTGAAAACAATGAAGCCTTGCCAATCCATTTGTAATAGATACCAGGAACCAAGAAAGGGGGTCTAAATAATGAGATGGTTGAATCTTCAGCAATGGATGCTCATTGTTTATTTCTTTAAACTTGGGATGTACCCTTCATTTTCACACTTAAGGGCACACTTAGAAGCAGTGTTCAAAAACACCTGAAAAAGCCGTGTTATCTGATTATTTCAGGGGAGACATACTTCACCTATTTATTTGTTTGTTTATTTATTTATTTATTTGATTTATGCAACTGGGTCCAACACAAACCCCTGGGCATGCTTACATCAATTAAAACCACAGATAGAAGCAGAATGCTGAATACAAACAAAATCAACAATTAATGGACTATCCCCAACTGTAAAATGCTTCGACAGAACCTTCAAATCATTCTTCCCTAGGAACTCCCTTGGGCAGAGGGCTGGGTTAACAGATGGTTAAGCAATGTTCAGAGAGGAGAACACAGCACTAGTACTGTGGATGGAGAATGGAAGAAAGTGTGCAAAGGCCACTGAATAATTTATCAATAAAGCCATAGGTTGAAGGTATGAACTTAGTCCTCTGGTTGGATGTAGCAGTGGAAGAGGGAAGAGAAACATACAATTCAAATGGTGGAGCAAGGAGTGGCTGAGGACAGTTAAAGGCAGGTAGGACATTATGTAAAGTTATGTATGGTGTAATGCTCCACCCTGTGGATGGGCTGGGAGTCTGGCCAAAGTGAGTGATCTGGTATACATTATTCTTTCATTACAGGCACAATAAAGTTCTTGGACCAGCCATAGACTGGCTGGCTTTGAATTGCATGCCACATACTAGAAAACTCAGGAAGCTGCCATAGACTGGTATAATATATTTACATGAGAGTTGGGATACAAGAGTTAATATTAACACTTGACTTGCATATGAGTGCAAATATTAATCCTTGACTTGTAATACGTGATTTTGAAAATTCCAGCTACCTTTGCTGGCTGTTTGGGTATCAGACACTTACAGTATATGCAGACATCTTAGCAACTGGTCAGTGGATACTCATGTTTACCCCATGTGAACACTACCAAAGTCAAGATGCAAGACAAAACCTCCCTAACGCCCTTTCAGATTCAACATTTTACCCCAGAGATGATGGGCATTTTTATTTCTGTCACAATACGTTATTTTGGCCTCTTCTTGAACTGCATTTAACGACATCCAGCAACTACTCTCTCAACATCTGGATTGTTTTCAGCTGGCATTTTATCTGTGCTGCTCACTCACATTTTTGCAGATAGCAACAGTTTATATTTTCATTTCTGCACAGTGATACAATGTATCTGTACACAGCAGTTTGTCCACTCAATCGTTGAAGACTGTGGACTGTTTCCTCCTGCTTTTGAGTCATAACTTTATTAGCATATATTAATTACAATGTAATGAGAATGGTTATGAGATTGTCATATGTACACAATAAATGATGAACATACTAGTTAACCACCATTGATTAATTAGCCACACTCTCTCTTGTCCCTTCCGTCCTTTTCAAAATTCCTTTTACATTTTCATATGTCACACACACGTACACATTTTAAATCTAGATTGTGAAATCTAGAGAAAGCATAATATTTGTCTAATTCTGGCATATTTCATGTAACATAATAATCTCCAGTACCATCCATTTTTCTAAAAAAAGATATAATTTTATTCTTTTGGACTAAATAAAACTCAATTGTGTACATGTGTGTGTGCAAATGTATTATTAATGTCAGTAATTATGCAATTGGTATATACCATATGTATGTATGTAGACATTACATGGTCTTTATATACGTGTATATGTATGCATGTGAGTGTATATGTATCACATTTTCTTTATCCATTCATCTGCTGCAGGTTATCTAGGTTGATTCCAGAACCTGGCTATTAGGAATAATATCATGGAACAAGGATGCACAGGTGCCTGCTACAGATTGACTTAGATTTCTCCAGGTCCAGGAGTGGTCCGTAGCTCTTGTCTAGCCTCTTGAGAAACCTCCATAATAATTTCTATTTATATCCCCACCAACAATAGTATGTAAGAGTTCCCTTTTCTATATTCTTTCTTCTTTCTTTCTCTCTCTCTGTGCCAATGAATAGAAATATTCATTGTTAAATATTCAAGTTAAATATTGGTTTGCAATATTTAACTTGGGATATAATTGTCCAATAAAAAATAGTAGTACACTTGAAAATATTTTTTAGATTTTTACTTTATGAATATGGGTACTTCCCTCATGTGTATAGATGCTCACCATGTGTGTGCCTGCAGAGGTTACCAGGGCAGCCGATGTCCTGGAACTGGAGTTACATATGGTTGTCAGCCAACTCGTGAGTGCTGGGACCTGAACCTGTATAGAAGTGGCCAAAGAGCCACCTTTCCAGCCCCCAGATAATAGCATTTGACTTCAACATCTATTGCCAAACACTTTTTCTAAGTAATTGTAGCAATTATTACTCCCGTGAGAAACAGAATTCTAACCATGTTGTATTCTTGTCAACACATGATTTGTTTAATGTAGCGACTGTAGTCTGTTGAACATCTTTGTGTGCTTATGATTCTACTTTGTAGATGATTTTGTCACATATCACCCCATTGTTCTTTCTGCTTTTCTCTTTTCCTGTGTGCTTATTGAAGTATTTTACTAATTATATTTTTGGTTTAGATATCCTTTTGTAATGAATTTTTTGAGTTTATAGTATGTTATATTTATGTATGGCTCAGCATATTTATTGCCAATTCATTCTTGTGTCTTTTTGTTTTATTGTCTTAATGTTTTGGTTTTTAAATTTTCTTTAAAGTATGATATAGTTTGTCAATCCTCATGTTTCTCATTATTGCAATTTGTTTTCTTTTTAAACAAACCACAACCTTTTCTAAGGTTGTGACATGCAGTTGTGTTTTCTTATAGACATAGTTTATATGTAGGTCTACCCATCTCAAATCAGTTTTCATGTTTATATCATATTATGCTCATTACTGAAAAGACTATTCCAAGCGCATACTGATCTGCAGTGGCCCCTTGTTATTGAGTATGTGAAGATTTCACACACACATACATACATATATATATATATCAAACATATATTATAAACATACATATAAATATATAATACATGAATTGTTTTCTAGATTTTTTTAATCCAGTTTTTGTTGGTACACCTATTGTCATAGTCTAATATGTTCTGTTGGTATACATATTCAGCATATTCTAATATGATGAGTTATAAGGGTACTTTCGGCACTTTATTTATTTATTTATTTATTTTATGGGCATTGGCGTTTGGCCTACGTGCATGTCTGTGGGATGGCATCGGATCCTGTGGAGCTTGAGTTGCCAGCTGTTGTGAGCGGCCACATGGTTGCTGGGAAATCAGCTTGTGTCTTCCGGAAGAGCCGCCAGTGCTCCTAACTGCTGAGTTCTCTCTACAGCCCTGATTCGGGTTTTCATTGTTTTTCTTTTTTTCTTTTTAATGCTCTATCTTACTGGGTTCCCAAATGCAATTTCTGAGGTTTAGTTTTTTTCCCTTCCATGACATTATATTTTTAAGTATGTACAGGAGTTCATTATTTCACATCATATAAACAAACAGGATTTATTTGGGGAAAATCTTTGAAGTCTAAAATAGCAGAGTGTATGTTGTCCCATAATCTCTTTATTGCAATTTCTATAACCTGGGCATAGTAGCTTGATAGCTATCACAGCCAAAGTTTCAGTGAAGAAAGGCCAGACGAGTGGATGTGTTCCCAGGGGTCCCGCCAGAAACAATAGTCTCACCCTATCCTGTGGTCCTCAGTTATATGTTCATTTACTTTAAAAAAAAAAAATCAAAACCACATGACTTCTCTAAGCCATGCCTGTAAGAAGAATAGAAAAGGGTCTCTCAGCTTGGAAGCAGGGAGGAGTCTTTCTAAGAGCAAAGACATCAGCAAAGGCATTTGTTTCTGCACAAGCTGAGCCAGTTCTCTGTGAAGGCTCCACAAAAGAGAACCGGGGTGTCCATCAGCACACATCCATCTTGTTAAACTCTATTGCTACACCAACAGTTTTTAAATGGCCACTATGTGATTCACACTCCAAGCCTCCAGATACAGACTTATGCCATGTGGTACCTGCTGTGAAGCTCACAGATGCCTCAGCACTCATAGTACAGAGTGAAATGTGTTAAGCAGGAGCACTGAAAAGGACATCAGACTTCACTCCCCTTTCAGAGTAGAGTTAAGGGTCCATTCCTCACAGTTTACTGAAAACAGAAAAAGTGTTAGAAACTTTAAAAATAACTTTTCTCATTTTCTTTGTTATTTAATGTATCTGACAATTAAAAAAAATGAAAATATTTTAAATACTGGTTAAAAAAAGAGCTAAATAAATACAGTAAATAAATGAGAAGGAATACTAATACAGCATCAAAAATGCCCATTAGAAAAAAAATAAAATTAAAAAAAAATTTCCATTAGTAAAAGAGAAAGTTATGGGGTTTAGGGTGTCCTGAGTTTAATTCCCAGAATCCCCTTTAATACTAATATTTATGGAATATTCATGGTTGATAATACAAAGAATGCTGCAGTGATAAAACATTAAAAAACAGATTTTATGTTCTCTTAAACTCTCTTTTGATGCATTTACTTTTATAAAAAATTCTATAGGAAGAAGAGAATTGTCTCTTGTTTTACTTTCTTCATATTTCTGTATATTTATAAATTAGCATATGAACTAAAAAAGGGTAGTGTAAGTAAGTGTGTCAGCTCTCCATTGGAACAGTTTCTGTGGACATGTCTGAGCAGTCTGGCATAGAGCAAATATCAAAGGAATTTTTCCTGAAGCCTTAGACAAGGGCACTAAAAATTCTCTCTGTTTTTCTGCTTTTCATTCCTAAGAGAACAGTTGGTAATTCAACCAAGTCTTTCCAATATATCCACATCAGAGGCAATTGCAGAGTGCACCTCAGCTGTCTTACAGAGAGGGCCTCCCAGCCCAGTCACAGCTCTTGGCATTGTAGCTCCTGCAAGCAGAGGCTGCAGGAGGCTGAGTTTTGTGGCTGTGCTGTGGCTAGAGAGGAGAGAAGGAGGCTGCTGCTTGCAAGTAAAACTCCTTCTGAATGGAGGACGCTAGATCAGGCAGCCAAACTGATTCCTCTGCCTCCATGTCTCTGTCTGAATCTCACCCTCACAATTCTCTCAGGGACTCTAAGGACTGGACATGTCTTGCTCTCCTATTCCTTGACTATAACATATCTTGCTAGGTGACATCATGATGGCAAGCGAGTGATAATAAAAAAAATTCCAGAATCCAGAACGAATGGAGAGGTAGCATTCTTTTTTCATAGCAATTCACTCTCACAGAAATTAAGGGAGATCTCAGAGAAATTAATCAACCTTTCAGTGGCATGTGTATGTATCTACATGGGTTATATATGTATCCATGATTGCAGGTGCCCAGAGAGGCCGGAAGAAGACATTGAATGCTCTGGATCTAGAGGTACAGGGGAGCTGTGAGTTTCCCCGCATGGGTGCTGGGTCCTCTGCAAGAGCAATGTGCTCTCTTAACTGCTGAGCCATCTCCCCAGGCCCTAAACTCCACCTCTTAAACATCGTGTCACATCTGAACTTCATGCCAGGACCAAACTTCCATCACATAGATGGTTGGAAGACAGACATCCAAATCCCAGTATTCAAATACTTTTTCTCATTTTATTGTAGGCTGAGATCTCATACAGAAAAGGATGCTACTTATTAGACCACCTAAGACCTCCTTTCACGTCACCTTTGAGAAACCAACTTTTCTGAAGGCCATAAAGTGGTAGAAACATGAGGGAATCCTGTTGGAGATTCACCATGGTGGGAGAGAAGGGAGAGGGTAGTTCTCTTCAGTTAAAAATACTTCACAGAGATCCTGACATGAGAGGACTTTGATCACCAACAAAGGATAGAGACACCCCATAAGATTTCATGACTAGAGCTTCTTTCAATGCACCTAGAATCAGGCAAATTGCTTTAGTTGGTGGGTTGGGAAGGTAAAGTTAAAAAGATTTTCAAGATCATGTGTTATGTGTACATTCATTAAATTCAAAAGCCAATATTGTAGAACCCCGAAGCTTTTGTGATGAGTTTTCAGAAATTAAATTCTAACAAGGTTCTCAAGTTACCTGTGTCAGAGTCTACATCACTTAGTCACACATTTACCCTATGAGCTTTAGTTGAGTGACTATTATTCCAAGTGCTTTGGGATACACAAGCATATATATTATTACTACCTCCATGAACCCTTCAGGCTCTTAGCTCAAGATTTGCCCTCAATGAAGTTTCTCAATCCCAAATCCCATTCTTTAGCTGCTGTGTTCCCATGTGTGACACATTCTTTATTTTGATATAATGGATTTTTTTCAGCTTTTGTTTCTTTAATCATTGCCACTGCAAACCAAATCTGCTTTACTTGCCACCATACCCCCAGAGCCTACAGGCTAAGGGAATAACAGTGGGCAGTTCATCTCATTTACCTGACATAATTGTCAATTAACAAAGTAAAGAAAGTATTTGGCATTGCATTGGGTAAAAGTCTTAGAAGAGCTGCCTGAAAGACGAGGGAAGGCTTCAAGACAGGGAGGCATGGACAGACTCCTGGCAGCAATGTAAGTGACTGCTTAGAAAAGAAAAGCTTTGCAGGCTGGAGGAGGTCACTCAGAAGGATTCAGTTATGGCAAGGTCTAGTATGTTTAGCAATCTGATTAAGTCAGGGTGTTTGGAGCACAGCAGGATGCAGCTGAAGATACAGATTATAATCATGACCTACATAAAGCAAGCATTTCATGGGAGGAAGGTATGATTCACGTGTATAAAGCCAAGCTCAGAGTCAGAGCCAGGACCCCAGGATAGAGATGCATAGGGGGTGTGGCTTGAGGCTTGCTTGATGTCCCACAAGGCAAGCCTCAGAATGTAGTGGACCCTGTCTTTTAGAGAAACTAGAAAAATGGCAAGTTTCAATATTAAACACTTCAGTGTTCTTAAAGTTAATTCTGGAATCGAGTCTAGTGAAATGGCCTGTGGTGGTGCAAGCTTGCAAACAATTCAGGAGAACATATTTAAAATTCCAGCTGCAACTTTCATGCCCCGTGACTCCCAAGCTTTGCAAAAGCACGACCACTGCCTAAGAGCACATCAACCATATTCCTCATGAGTAGTCCTCTTTTGTGTGTAATAAAGACCACATTTTTTCTTCTTAGGTGGCTCCTACATTGTTTTCCAAATAAAAGTTATCAAACCCTAAAGGTGGACTTGACACACAGCAGAAAAATCAGCAAGGAGCAAGAAGTAGATCAACAGGTCCTATGGCATCCTGGAAAGTCCTCTGCAAAGGGACCAGCAGAAAATCAGAAGGCTGTGTTTAACTGTTATGGAGGGCTCAGCAAACCAAACTCTGAGAGATGAGAGGTCACCGCTAACACCATCAGTGGTGTACAAAGACATCTCCGGGAATGTGAAGAAGTGAAGGAGAGAAAACGCCTAACAAAATGTAAAAACATCATCAGTTTCAGACCAGGGTTGAGCACAGCTACGGGAAGTTGAATCTTACTCACTAAAAGAGTTTCGCTGAGTAAATGCCACATTGCAATCTATCTGGCTCGTTAAGGAGTATAATTAGAAAATTGTGTATGGTAGCTCCTGTCCAGAATCTTATCACTGAAGCAGGAGGATCACTCTGAGTTCCTGGTCAGCCAAAGATAACAAGTGAGACTCTGTCTCAAAAAGAAACAATTTTTAAAGATTTTAAAGGATTAATATTATAATTAGACACTTGGTTATATGATAAAATATCCAGAAGTAATTAACATCAGTGATTAAAATTTAGCAAAAGAATATGACAGAGATGAAGAAGACAAAGAAGACGAAGAAGAAGACTAGAGAAGAAGAAGATGCAAACACACAAAAACCACCTTATCAATATTGGAATCCAGGACCAAGATTTTCCACAAATAATTTTTTAAATATGTTTTTCAAAACTTCAGTCAGTTCTAGGCTCTCTGAGTTCACGTTCTCTGGACTCTCCTTGTTCGTACACTCTAAGTTGTCTGTAAACGCTATTTTCGTGTAACCATTTTTTAAAGTGCAAATTCAGTCCTCACTTGAATCATTTTCCCTTAACCATACACACTACAGCTTGGTATTCTTGAGGTTTATTTTCAAATCGTACTCCATAGGATGATGTGAGGTGCTTCTGGTTGTCAAACCTTTTAGTAGAATCAGCTTTAGAAGTTAAAAGATGTGTTGTCACCATGTTTATAAAACAGTTTTCCTCTTCTTAGCTGGAAGTAGGGCTCTATGAACAAGAGTGGGGTGTACGAAGTACCCACTCAGAAAACTCAGATCAATGCTTAGAATATTCTGATTGCAGAAAAACACCAAGTGTTCAAAATTGAGTGTATTGGTGCTGGTGTGAGTTGCTGTAACATTTAACCCTCCACTTAGCACTCTGAGTCTCAATCTTCATTCTGTAAAATAATAGAAGTAGAATAAACAATGCTGTGCCTAAACAAATGGAGCAAAGGTTTATTTGGCTAAATTAGGCCTCCTTTATTGAAAGGCTGTACATGCCCTTTTAAAATCAGAGCTTGTCTGAAGTTCTGTTCTCCGATTTACCGCGAGTACCATTTAATCATTCTCTCACTCTCTCAAATAATTTAAAACCATGTAGTTGAAATGCAATTCTTTATTGTTCTTCAGTTTCCCTAAACTAAACCGTTCCCCTTCAGAATTCAGCTGTAGGATTATGTCAATCTCTTCTCCATCCCCTTTGAACTTCAGTCCTCCTAGGGACATTGCTGCCATGGTCCAGTCTTCTCATTCCTGCTTGATGCTGGAAGATGACATGGCAGGGACACTTTCCTCCCAGGATTCAATCACTCTGCATCATCAACCAATTTTCCCTTGTGGTTCAGAATTAGGACCAGACTGACTGCTTCCCGGTTCCTTCTCTCTACCCCTGATGGGTAAGATTATCAGAAATTGTGGCCTCATTGAGTCATGTAGGCATGGAGGCACAGACCCGTAATCATCTGGGGTAGAGAGTGTGTCACCGGCCGCCCCTCAGCACTTGAAAGGGGATGGAAATGAGCAATTTGTCTCCCCTGAATTCTCATCAGAGCAAACCCACTAAAATCATTAGCATAGTGAGGAGGGCTGGCTGGACTCTCTGCTGTCTCCTTCATCCCACCCCTAAAGGACGTCCTGCAGGGTGATCATGCTGCAGTCCAGAGGCTGGCTCTGGCCTGACCTCTCTCTTCCTAGTATAGCCTTTCTCATAACAGCAGTTGAACAGGGATTAGTAAATCTACAACAGGAAAAGTCCTCAGGCATGCACACATGTATGTGCAAACACACACATATACCTTCACAGACACATATACATTCACACTCACACACACACACATATACATACACATGCACACATACACTGTCCTGAATAAAATGAAAGATTGGAAAGTCTGAGGGAAATGTGCGTATTAACTTCTCATGAGTTCAAGCAACAGTCTGGGGGTTAAAAATTTTAATTACAAAAGCTGAATGATAGGATAAATTTTCAAAGACACATTGTTGGTGTTCACTCGTTAATTGGTTTTTCTTTCTACGCTAAATGCATTGAGAGTTTGTCCTATTTAAAATAAAATGAGGTATAAATTCAAGAGAAAAGTAGACTTTTGGAAGTTTGGACTTCTATTTTATTAGTAACTACTATTAGTAATTGTAATTCTCTAAGTATATATCAATGGCACCCTGTGCAAAGCCATGGGGACAGCGTAGCATCTGGCCTGACTGGGGGCTAATCACGCAACAGCATCCGAGCCGGGTCCAGGCTCAGCTTCATGGTTCTCAAGTACATCGGTGGAAGCCCTGCCAAATCTTTCTTATGAACTGCTGCACTAGTCCAGATTTCACATCATGAGGGGTATAACGAATAAGGAAGATAAGACACCAAATCCAAATGCAGGTAAAGGTGACTGACCACAGAGGTGGGAACCACATTTCCCTGCTGTCTGGCATCCCCAGGCAAAGCTTTCCTAAGCATAAAACCTGCAATTGGTTCCTGCTAAGTCGAAATTCAAATGGAGAACATGGGCTTCCAGGGAGGAAGCGCTCATTTACTGGATTAAACAGAGGGGCCAGGGACAGAGGAAGCTGTGAGTCTGCTTTGGGGAGATGATAGGAAGGAGCATGCAGGCCTGGAGCTGTGGTAGAGCAGGTAGAACACCAGTGGAACTTGTTGAGTTCAAGCTGCAGTTGGAATCAGCAAGATAACTGGACAAATCCAAAGGGAGGGTGTCTTTAGGATCTATTAAAGTCAGACCCATTTTGTTTTTAAGATTTTTAGATTGTGTTTTAAGCTCAGAACTGTGTCTCTGCACTAAGCAGACATGCATAGATGAGGTCCTGATATGAATCTACTGCCTTTTGATGTGATCTACAGGGAAAATCATTAGAAAGGCTTTAGGGGTTTGTGTGTGTGTGTGTGTGTGTGTGTGTGTGTGTGTGTGTGTGTGTGTTGGGAGATTACTTCTTGAGATGGATGCTTTCCTCATTTACTGGGGCTATTTTGAGGCACGATGGGATACTGCAGTATTTATTTTTAAAATCTTAGAAGTGATCTCATATCCAATGACCTGTGGAACATTTTTCTCAGCAATAACAGCATTCTTATGAGGTAGCAAAGCAGGCCATTAGAAGAAAGGAATCATTTATTGGTACATTAAATCTGCCTTGCTTAGAACAGAGGCCAGCGTACACACTAGTTTGGGGAGGGCTTTGTTGGAATAATGTGAGAAAATTTATGAACTAACAGAGGTCAGATTTTTATTGGAAAAGAACAATCAGTTCTTCAGATCTGGTTGTTGTTGTTATTGTTGTTGTCTTCACTGTCCAGACAGAAGAGAGAATAGAGAAGTTGGAGTAGACACTATTGGTGTTCTGCCCAGGTCACATTCCCTTTGCCAAAGGAGCATGCCATCCGAACATCCCAAGCTTGTCTAAGCATCTTAATAACGACCCAAAGCCATCTGGATTCAGATGCTACACAACTCTGTAGCAGGTCATACAGGATGACTTGCCATGGAAAAGGAGTTGGAAGGGGTAGACAATTCACAAACTATGTATAACAAGTCAGGTCAAGGTCAGACTCGGCTCTGCTAAGGTTCTCCCTAGATCCTTCACAATTGTGCCCCCACCCCCACGCCAGAGCACTGTCTCAGAGAATCAAGAGCACATGAATTATGCCACAGAATAGTCTTGACAGCAGAAATAAAGGCAAGGGCTAGTTTTTCTCCTGTATTGCCATAATTTGCATAAACTCTATAATGCAAGCAAACCATTTTCATGACAATGAGGGCCCCAAACTCAGGTGACTAAGGACTAACAAGCTTCCTGGTCATCAGAAATTAAGTTCACCAGAAATCTGAGGGAGAGATGGAAAAACATTCATGACAAGGGCATGTAACTTGGACTACAACACATTCTTGTTGGCATGAAAAGGGTGGCATTTAGGCTTTCTTCTTGTTCTGTAGCTGTCCACCATTTCTACAGCATGAAGAGGGTCTGTCTGAAGCTATTTAAACTACTTTTAGTTCAGTGATCTGGAAAACATGAAGGCCAATTATACTAAGAGGCCTTTGTGTATGTGTCCCTCCATCAAGAACATAGTCCCCTTCTCAAGACCCTGCAAGTATGATTTCCCTCATGGACCACCCCTCCACACACCGACAAGATGAGCTTTTTGCTTCATTTGAGGCACCTCCCTTGCTTGATGACTATAGCTGCATGATATAACTTAGCACTGCTCTATAGTAACCAATTCATTGATCCTCCATCCATGCATTCCTTAAAGATAAGGGCTTGTTCTTCGTCACACTGTCTGAGTTGCCATTTCTCCCACTTCTCCTATCTCACCCATACATCACTTTTCATACAGTTCGCTGAATCCTCATACACAGCATAAGTCATTATGATGTCATGGCTTGCCCTCATGGGATTCTTTCTCCTCTAAGATCTTTTATTTTTCTCATTTCTAAACTTTGTTTAATCTCTTTTTAAAAATTTCTTTTTATTGAAAATAGGTTGTTTTCTTATATAATACATCCTGTTTACAGTTTCTGATCCTTCTGCTCCCTCCAGTTCCTTCCCACTCCCCTCCCATCCAGAGCTACGCTTTCTGTCTCTCATTAAAAAACAAACATGCTTTGAAGGGATAATAATAAAATAAAATGTAATAAGATTTAAAAATGAACCTAACACATCTGAATTGGACAAAACAAACAAAAAACAAATTTACAGAAGGAAAAAGAGCCCAAGAGAAGGCACAGGAATCAGAGATCCACTTAAATACTCAGTAATCCCATAAAAACACAAAATTGGAAACCATAATATATATTCAAAGGACCGTTGGGTTAAAAGAGAGGAGAGAAAGTATAAATAAAAGAGAAATTTTAAAAAAAAAAGGAAAGAAATAAAAGGCTCTGGTAAACAGTGTGAGACACGGACTACCAAAGATATCATTGAATTAATTTTCTGTTGGTCATCTACTACTGGGCATGTAACCAATCCTCTAGAGGAGTTTGTCTCCTTAGTGAGACTCCCATGGAGGAAACTGTATTTCATTTGCAAGTGATTATTCTTTAGAGTTAGCTTCTGGGTTAGGAATGGCAGCATGAGTCCACTACTTTCAGCTCTAGGACACATCTGAGCAGACCGGTGCGTGGCCTTTGCATGCTGCTTCAGTCCCTGTGGGTTCATGGGGCACAGATCAGGATGGTGTGGAAGACAGTGTTTCCTTGGTGTCCTCCATATCCTCTGGCCCTTACACTCTTTCTGCTTCCCCTTCCACAGGGTTTCCTGATCCCCAAGGGATGAGATTTTATGGAGACATTCACTTTAGGTCTGAGTGTTCTAAGGACTATCTCACTGTCTGCATATTGTCTGGCTGTGTTTGTTCCTATCTGCTACATGAGGAACCTTCTTTGATGATGGCTGAGCAAGGCTCAGATTTGTCGCCTGGCAGTAGTGGCCTTCCTCCACAAAAGTCTTTAAACTTGTATTTAATGATGGCATTGCTATAAAGATGAATATAGTAATGACATTTTACAAAAGCATTTTATTTGATCTAAAAGCTCACTTTATATTGGAGTTTTAAAAATAAATCCTTCTTATATGTTCCTGAAAATATTGTGGCCTATCATTGGGCCTGCTGAGGGGACTGGGCAAGTCAAGTCTTGAATGATGAACAGCCCAAGCATTGAGCAATGGAACTTTTCTGGTAGATATTTACTTTTAATTATGTAAAATGAGTTATTTTTCTTTCACCTGTTTGAGTAAGAAATAAATTTTTGATTATATGTTCCTTTGAGTTTTTTTTTTTACCTCATTAGTTATCTTTTAATCCACAAATGATATCACAGGAAATTTAATAGAAATGATCATGAAAACACCATCCGGTCCATTTTGAATAGCAATTTACAGAAGATGGTTAAAATTATCACTGGCAAGGCACCCTACTGTTCGTTGAATAGAATAAAAGAAATACATTAGAAATCAAAAGGAAAGATTAATTTTATAGTATAGCATGAGGAATGATGATTTCAAACAGCACTGTATATTATTAGTTCACAACTGCTATCTACAAAATGTCAAGGAAATTAGATTTCAGATGGTAGATGAGGTCTGCTTCACTGAAAAACAGGGTTTTAATAAATATTAAGCATAAAAGTATTGAGGGATGATGAAGACTTGGTAATTAAGCATTGAACATGCAGGCAGGGATCCATCAGACAGCTCAGAATTAAAGACACACACACAAAAATGGCCAAGTGCTACAGAGAAGAGGGCTGAATTCACTGCTGTTGTGCTTTAAGGACGGAAACACATCTACTGGAAAAATCTCTCTTCACATTTAAACCTCGCCAGAAGGGCGGCCTATAAGGGTGTGTCTGATTCTGGAGACAACTGGGGTTTTAGAAACAAAGCAGGTTCTTAGCAGCCCACTCTATTTTATATGCAAGCATAATGCTTTCAAAATCCCTGGAAATCACTAGGTAGCAATGGCTGTGATACTCTCAAGAGAGGAGAAACTAACAATGCAAAAGCACCCCATTCCATTGCATCTCACCCCAACTGCTTTGCAGTGTCCTTTGTGTCAAGCAGAAAACGTATCACTCTCCCACCAGAACTTAAACAGGGATGAAAATCCATGTGTACAGTATTTGGAGGGATGATGGGTTGAACAAGATCGATTCAGCTTACAGATAACTAGGACATTTTGCTTTGTTTGTTTGTTTGTTTTCTTTTGTTTTTTATTCGTTTGTTTGTGTGGTTGTTGGTTTTGTTTCCACCTAAATTATTTCTAACAGCCATATCTCAAGTGGTCCAGATACTGGGCTGCATGGAGAGTTTTTCATCAGGGAAGCATGAGTTTGGATCCTGGCTCACATGTTTCTTAGTGTCTGTTTAAGCTCAGAGAAGCTTAAACCTTCAAAGTCTCATTTCTCAGTTCCAAACCCTTGACCCATGAACAGATTAGAAGTAATGTACATAAAACACCTTGCAGAGTTTTGGCCACAAAGTAGATATTCAATATATGCCAGGTATGGTAAATGTGTCCCCCTCCGTGGGCTGACCTTATTCTAACATTTTAATGATCCTGAGATGATAATAGTGAACATTAGTTATTATGTAAGCACTTTGAAACAGGTCACAATGTTTATCACTACCTTGAAAATGTTCAGAACAGGCTTCCTCTACTTCTATGGCTGCTTTTTAACTGTTTCTGCTTCTGTATTATTACTGATAAATGATGATAGTCACTATCAGACTTTCATAACCATTTATTCATCTTTCTTTATTTAGATAACTCTGGTTTGGGCAACAAAATAGTTATGTACATGTTTAATTAAAATAAGCATCCATTAGAAGAGTTGAGATCACCTTTATTTAGCATTTCTATTTCAAAGCCTATGGAACAAAGCCTCCACTCTCTGGAGGTTGTTATGACCAGTGCTACCAAAGAATTGAGATTGTCAGGAACTTGAAGGAAAAGATAGATGGGGAAGAAATAAGTGGGCAGAGGCATGCATAGAGGAGGACAAAGCTATGTCAGGAGGAAGAAAGGTAGGCAGGAAGGCAGACTGGGATGTATGGGGGCAGGCAGGAAGGCAGGTAGGTGAGTAGACAGAAGAATACATAAGTGTATAGGTGAGTAGATAAATAGATGTGCATATTTTCTGCATGATGAGCTAAAATTTTCATGCTTTTGCAAAGAAAGATAGCTCAGTCAATCTATATCCCTTAGGTAATAGAATCAACTCCATAAAATGAAACAAAATCATTTAATCTGACCATTTCATCATTGCGCGAGTAAATTGATAGAATTGACAACACATAAAAACATGAAAAATAGACACACACTTGGTGTACAAATCTGATTGATCAATGCTGGCGTGTATGCGGATGATGAACACATTTGCAGATTTATTTAGTAAGACAATACTTAAAGGTTTGCCTGCAGGTTGGTGCTTCCTTTTCCCTGGGTCCCCATTATCATGCTTTCTCTGATGCCTTTGAAGATCTGGACCTCCGTGCACAGATCTCATTTGTGAGCTTTGATCCCAAATTGTCTTGTGATTTATTGCTGTGATACTCAAAGTGTTTTCTCAACAACGCCTTGCCTGGTTCTTTATGACTGGGCAAAAATAAAATAACTTTGCTTATATTTTATTGTGGCAAGTCTACAACATTTCACTTACTGATATTCCTAAGAGAAAAAAAAAGAAAAAGAAAAAAAAAAGAATCTATGTAAAGCCACTCCATGGCTGCCTAGGCTATTTGGATTCTTTGTTGGTTTGTTTAGCTACAGTCCTAGTTCATAAATAGTTATAAGATTAAAACAGAACCTCAAATTTGCAGCATAACATTGAAATATTCAAGATAAAATTACTTTCATTACTGTATCTGAACAAAAACAAAGAAACAAACAAACAATAGATTTGGTACACATTGGGTGAAGTTGCTTCATAACAAACTGTAACTGAATCTCACAGCTTAACCGAGTAGCTTCAAAGCTGAGCAGATGGCCAGTGGTTAGCACACTCGCTAGGCAAGTGTGAGCATCAAGGTTGGGATCCCATAACATATCCTGGCTCAGCATGGTTGCTCCCATGTAATCTCACTGGACATGAGGCTGAGACAGGGAACCCAGCAGTAAACAGGTCAGGTTAGCTGAAGTCGTCATCTCCAGGTTTAATCCAATGACACTGACTCAGCAATAAAGTAGAGAGTCACTGAGGAAGTTTGATGTGTACCTTGAGCCTCCAGGTGGCTGTAACAAATACATATATGCACCCTCACACAAATAGGCCCACTCATGCACACACCACACACACATATACATGAGAGAAAAGGAGAAAACCAAACATGTATTGTCTCAGAGATTTGGAGGTGAGGAATTTGTGTGGTAAACTTGTGCTTTAGGCTCAAGTACAGTCAAGCTACTATTGGAGTTGAGGAAACCCCTTCTACTACCTTTGGCAGACTGTTGTCAAGACTGGAAAAATACAGTTCTATGATCAACTCACTTGCGTGAGTCTCACCATGAAGAGTTCCTGGGTCTCCACAAAACCCACCAGCAGGTGTTGAGAGGCAAAAGATGTAACTAAGGTTGGTGAGCAACTCGCAGACTGAGAGGACACAGAGGGTAAAGGCCATGGAATTATGTCTCTGCTTCATAACAAACTGTAACTGAATCTCACAGCTTAACCGAGTAACTTCAAAGCTGAGCAGATGGCCAGTGGTTAGCACACTCGCTAGGCAAGTGTAAGCATCAAAGTTGGGATCCCATAACATATCCTGGCTCAGCAACTGTCTCTCAGAGGTACATCACATTACTCTTTCCTTTTTGGCTCTTTGAAGGGCATCAATGTTCCAGCTCAGCTCAGGAAAGGGTAGGCTGTAATAAGAATGTGAGTAAAGGGCGGCAGAGATGCCTGCAGACCTTTCAGGGGTGCCTCAAAGGAAAAGACAACTGGGCTCGTACTTACTCAGATTTTCCCCATCTTCATGGTTTCACCATGCTATGTCTCTGACTTTAAAACTTCACTGGTGATGTTACCACGGCAACAGGAACTAGATACCTATTACATTCTTTGTGTTGACCACAGAAAGATCTTGGTGAAGCTAAAGCCCATAGAACACTCAACCAAACAACCTTTTGTTTCCTGGAGCCCTGCCAAGCTGCCATGATGGGCAGTCTGCCATGATGGGCAGACTCTGGGCAAGATATAGTTACATAGATTGTTGGTAATTTCCTCACACACCTGACATAAAGCCCTGGTACTTCACATCACAGACGAAGATGAAATCCAGGAATCAACACACCACCTTGCTTGTGGAGAATGGAATCAAGATTAAAAGTAAGACAGTACCATGCCAACAGGGAGCTAGAACATGCCTGTGTCTCTATGTATTTCCCCATGAAATGGTGAGTTAACAGCTCCACCGTTTTGAAACATTAGCAGACATTACATATACTACTGATTTTCAAACAGCAGTAACAGTACACATTCTACTCTTGTCTACAAAAATAATCAGAAAATAAATGTGTGTGGATATATGTGTGTGAGCGTGTACATATGTGTGAGAAAGATAGAGGGGATGAGTTGAAGTGAATCTGACACAATTTATGGGTTGAAACTTCCCCCCCAGCACCTCAGAATATGACTGCATTTGGAAACACCATTTATAAAGACATGAGTCAGCTGAAAAGATGCCCTCAGAGTGGAACCTAATTTATTCTTCCATACAAAGATGAAATTGAATGTTCAGAGACACCAAACATACCAACACAAAGAGTCATAGAGACCAATAGAGGATATAATGAGAAAGCAGCCATCTGAAAGCCCAAACCAGAGACCTCAGGAGACATTAAACTCAACAGCACTTTGGTCTTGGGCATCATCCTTCAGAATTTATCCATTTCTGTTGTAAGAAACTCATTTCAGCTATTGCCTAGCAAACTAATCACCTAATCTCTCTCTCTCTCTCTCTCCCTCTCTCTCTTTCACACACACACACACCATGGAAAGCATGTGTATAGTATAGGCATATCCATACTGTTAGCCCCTCCTGCATCATGGTTACAGGTTACAGAAGCAGCTTTAGGGAGCAAAGCTATATTTTAGATCATGGTTTCCGGCTAGAGCCAGATTTGGCTATAACCTATGAATACCTACTTCACTGGCTAGTCACCACTTCCTATCCTAAATGTCCCACAGGCTCTCAAATACTATCACCAGGTGGGGAGCAAGAGCTCAAAGCATGTATAGTAAACACATACACACACATATAAATATATACACATATATGTACATATATACATATATATATATAGTTTGAATATGTATGTGTCAGAAGCTCACAAGATAAAAATAAACTGTCTACTAATTACTAAGTTATATTTAATATTTTCCACCCAAGGAGTTGTATCAGGTTAACAAATAAGCATTATGCTTAATTTCTTCATCTGCCTTTTTTTTTTTTTTCTGCAGAGCATCTGAGGCATTTTCTGTGAGGGCATAAGCAAAGAGAATTAGACCGAGACGCAGACAAGCTGGCTTCAGTCCTGGCTCTGGCACTTATTTCCGGCACCATGACCTTGGGCGATGCGCTTAGGCTTTCTAAGCCGGCGCTTCTTATTTTTCTACTTCAGCTGAGATTTCTTGAGTATCTTCTACAGGCCAGACTGCACTGATCCCCTTTGCATAAATCATCTCAATTTGTAAAATGTGATAACAATGCCACCTAGCAGGGTTGCTGTGACGACCACAGGGGTAATACATATGCAAGGGCTTAGGAGAATACACAGACTTATACAAATACGAGGGTGTGCCATTTCTCTGTTTTCCACATCAGTGCTTCCAAATGATAAAACTGTAATTTTGACCTTAGAAGCAACTGCTCATCTAGTTTTATTCTCTAGCTAAATGATCCAGAGGTAATTTCAGACTTATACTGATCTTCTCCAAGCTTGACTTTAAACCTATTGCCTCCCTGCTACATAAACAAACAAACTTCAAAACCTGAATAATATCCAGCACACTCACAGGATGCATAAATTTTAGGTCTTCTGTAATCTAGCCTGAAACTATCTTTCAGATTTGTTTCCCGTTATGTATTCTGCATCAGGTTTACACCAAAGCCCACAACTAGGCCTCCTTCTACTCAGCTCCAGGATGCCAGGTAGGCAGAGCTCAGGAACCACAGTGTTTGCCACATAAGCATAAATACCTGAGTCCAGATCTCCAGTACCCATAATGTAAAGCCAGGCATAGGCAGAATCCCAGCACTGGGAAGGTGGGAAGGATTTTGGGTTCCAGGGGCTAGCCAATCTAGACCAAGTGGCAAAGTCAACTTCAATGACAAAACTTGTCTCAAAACAACAACAACAAACAAACATGAAGAACAGTTGAGGCAGACATTCGACACGAACCTCTGGCTTCTATATGCATGCACACCCACATGCAAGTACATACATGTAAATGTGTATGCACACACACACACACACACACACACACACACACACACACAGTAGAATAATATCTTGTCCAAGCCAGTGATTCCTTATGTTTTGGGCTGACTTGAACTTCCCCTCTCTTGCATTTTCAATTCATGATACTCATTAAACAGAGAGTACCAAGTATGGACTAGGCTCTGTCCCAAACCTTGTAAGTTGTAATGTTTCTCTTCCTTATATGTTAATCACCCAAATGCAGACTTCTTGCAGGAACCTCATCCATTGTCTGTGATATGATATACGTACATCCCCAAGTATTCAAGGCGCATTTCTTGAGGTCCTAGGTTATGGTAGAACCTGTGATAGACCCTAGGTTATGGTAGAACCTGTGATAGAAAGTGGTAGAACCTGTGATAGAAAGGACAGTCCAGGCAAGATACGCCTTCCTTTTTGGGAGTTCACAGTGTGCCGAGGACAGACTACACACCAAGCACCGTTATGTTTCAGCTGCATTATGCAAAAATCCTCCATGTGGATATCTCTGCTTCTACCCTTGTACCAAAGCATCAGCAGTGTATGCATTTGTGAATGTGTGTCTCTGTGTGTTTCTGTGTGTCTGCGTAAAACCTTTCAGTACTTTGGGTATTAGTTTGTAAACATTTGATGTTTTCAGGAAGATCTTTGCTTTTAACTTTTACAAAAGTCACCTAAGTGTACACTAACTTCATGTTCTTCGGGCCTCTTTTTTGTACTTAAGGCATTGACAGATACCGTGGGTATTTGTTGTTGGCAAAACAATACACTTAAAAATATATTAAGGAGGTAAAAATCAATGCAACTCAGCAAATAATAAATGGGCACCTACCATCTGAAAATGTTTACAGGTTTTACAAAGATGGAAAAAATACTTCTGCTCTAAAATTGCTTATAACCTCTTGGGTGAGAGAAACTTATAGACAGCTCACTGTAAAATAAGACAAATGAAAGCAGCAGCAGAGAGCTATAAAGCGGGATGGAGGAATCACTGAATTGTGACCATCTAGAAAGAAATATTCATCTTTCTGTGCTCTTTACCAAACCCTGCCCTGCACATGCTACCTCAATAAACAGGTGAGTATTCAATTAAACAGAAAGTCAGTTTATCAGCTGCCTTGCTCCTAACTCCCTTCATCAAGCAGAGTCTGGCGTTCTCCATTCTTTTGTGCATTTTGCACTCTTTGTGTGGCATGAAGGCAGTATGTGTAATAATTGAAGCTACACTTTCAAGCCTATCACAGTTATTTACTTCCTTGACCTTCTGTTCCCAATCCTCTCCCAACCTTGATGGATTAAGACAGGGGCTACTCCAAGTTCCTTTGTGAGAAGTTATGCCCAGGATGACTGATTGACAAGTGGAGCTTTTTCTTTTTCTGGGGGAAAAATATTTCCAGGGTCACGCTCCTTGTATTTGCAAAGAGCCCTGAAAGCTCCAGAGAGTGAAGAGTCAAAATTGACTTCTTGCTGATGATGGCAAACTTCCTGACAGGACAAAGAAGAAGAAAAGGGAGATGGAGGCTGAGATGTAGTGTCAGGAGAATGACCAAGGAGGGGAGTTTCAAAATGGGAAGTTAGATACTCCGCTGGAAATGGTAGTCATTAGCTAGAGGCTACAGAGACTGACAGACCTCAACCCCAGACAAAACAGAGGCTGGAATAACAGATGCCAAGGGGGTGTGGTCACATTTCACTGGGAATACAGCTTTCTTATAAAATAAGACCCAAAAGCCGATCGGGGTTGCTATCAACCTGCCACCTCTCTAGCATTACACATGTCTGGGCCCATGTTTCAATTCCGGGGTGTGGGGAGGGGGCAGGGGAAACATATTTCTAATACTTGTATTCATATGCCGACAAACTATATCTGTATTCTAATACCCATCTTGATTTATTCATAAGGCCTGCAAAATTTATGCTTCCATGAGGAAATGTTTTAGCTCGTCATATCTCTTTTGTGGTCATTTTTAAAAACTGCATGACTAAAAGGTAGAAATTTTATCTTGCATTCCCTCATGGAACAAGAATGAGTTCTAGACACTTTAGGTCTTCATTTCTAACAAGAAAGTCTTGGATTTTGAATAGGGGCATTTTTATCCCTGGGAAATAATCTTCTTTAGAAAAAAAATAGCTGGGAAAAAAAAACCTAGTTATATTGGTATGTGTTTAAGCCTTTCTATTGAGAAGGGAGATTATTAGCATACTGGTTTGAGAAAATAAGTAGGATTCCTGTTTAATGAAACCCATTTTCATTACTGCCTCACTCCGTGACTAGATAGCCAAAGGCAGGAAGGGAAACAGAAGCCGGAGCTGAGTGGGGCTGTCTGAGAGGCTGAAAGAAATGAGCTGATTACTCCAAAATCACCAGGAGGCAAAGTAGAAGGTGCTGGATTATGTGGACACAGGAAAGTGATGAAAAAGGTCTCTGATAAGGTGCCATGAAAAGGGTCAACTCCAACAGGACTCAGCCACACATCTGACTGAGAATGTTTTTCTAGCCCAAACTGTCTGTTACACTGTGGAGACCTGTCCTTACCATAATTTTATTACCAACAAGCATGACTTGTACATCAGCCAGAAAGAAAACAGTTAGATTTAACACTGTGTGATTCGCGGGAATTCGTGTCACCTTGAATAAACTCTAGTTTATCACCAGAGTTAGACACAAGGAAACGATGTGTTTAGCTTTAAAAAAAAGAAAGTAACAAACACACGGGCACCATGACTTGTTCATAAGGATATTCATGGGCCTTTAAAGGGGAAAATTCCATTCATTAGTGTACATTTAGGAAGTAGTCTTTAAACTTAGACGCAGACCAACGAAGGGTCTAAGATATGGCCTGCCCCTCAAAAAGACGGTTTCCAGCATGGTATCCCTGCCTGGCCAACTCTAGATTAAAAGGTATATGTGATTCACATTTGACAGAGGGATATTAACAAGTGTGTTTCAATAGTTTATGTAAAGGGCACTGAGTTACAAAACAAATGAAGTTATAGAAATGGAGAGCATCATAAAATTGTACATCCATATATCCTTCAAGATGCCCCAGTTGTCAAGCAAGATTTGTACGGAAGTATTTTGCCCATAAATCATTTTCCAAACATAAAGTTAAAAATCTCTGTGCCCTGAAAAAACATCAGGAAGAGCCACAGTATGTAATTAGTTGAGAATGGAGCTGTGCTCGTCACTCCTCTAATACCAACACTGTCATCCAAGCCTCCAAAAACATTCAATCAAGCCGCTCCATTGTTTACAAATCAGATGCAGACCCACATAGTGCAAGATTAGGCTGTTCTTCAGAGGGCCCCACTTTTGGCATACTGTCAACAGCAAGCTGGAAATGGAGAGATTCAACAGCCCTCTCTGTTGCTGTTAATCTTTCTTCTCCAAATTATGCTTGCTGCTCCTAGATTTTCTGCTACATTTGCTCTTTTTCGGGTGGAGCTGACAATGGTGAGGTCACACCAGGTCTTCAGTGGCAAGCTGACAGTAGGACATGGCTGTTTGAGCTAACTTACTAATAAGAGAACCTGTGGAGCGCCATTTCATTAGTGACTGTATCATTAAAAGCCTCACCTCTGAGGTGCACTCATTGTTCTTTGCCCAGCCTGGCCCCTGCCTCGAAGCCCTAAAAATAAAGAAACCGTGCTAGCCTCATGAAGCTCTGGGACCAGCTAATTAGTGGCCCCCTTCCTGCAGTTCCTTCCTCTCTGTGGCACAGGCGCGAGCTCCTCCCTGCAACCCACAACTGTAATTATGAATGGACTTGTTTCCAAGAAAGGAAAAGAAGATAGGAGATCATTAATGAACCAGACCGGGAAGCAAAGTTGTGCATCAAGGTCCATAAAGTTGGGGGTTTTGTTTTGTTTTGCTGTTGGGTTCCTCAGCCCTCAATTAAAAAAAAAAAATCTACCTTTTACCACTTACTGATTCCCAACCTCACTTTGCCTTTGTGAAATGTATATCATCATGTTGTAGAATGGATACAGTCAGAACATCTATTTCATGCCGGTAACTCACGTTAATCACTTAACACAAACGCCTACCACTACTATTTGCTTTAAGCATTTGCATCGATGTCCTTAAAAAAAAGATGAAAAATTTCTTTTCTAGGAGATCTACCAGAATACTCTACACCACCAATGCTCTTGTGGCTCCAGACTGAGTTTGTCTCTAAGACTCTGTGAATACAGACTATTCTTTTTGTAGCACATACTGATCCATGCCAACTCCTCTTCAGATCAGAAAGCCCTCGAAGACAGACAGCACTGCAAACAATGTCACAGGCCCTCAAGAAGGCTGCCGTCCACCCAAAGAACTGATACAAGCAAATTGAACATGGCTGGGATGGACAGAAGCTCTACCTGTTCCTTCATCATTCACCCCGCACCTTTTAGAATCTTAACTATATATACCATGCCATAGAGATGGAGTGGTGAATAAAGCATGAATTGATTACAGTTGTGGTTAATCCTAGTCTTGGTGGAGTCTTTCTTTGGGAATTCTCCTTAGGAAATGAGTGCTGCTTCAACATTAATATATGTATGTAAGTATTTATGTATTTAAATACCTATATACACACAATTGAGCAACAAACACAGACTCTGTGCGATCATCAGGATAGTTTTGCTTCAGATTCTTAGACTATGCTAGGCTGCCAGCTTCAGGTCGGGTTTAGATCACTGATACACGCCTTTCTTTGATGTCCAGATGAAGCTGCAACTGGTAGCTAGAACATGCTAAGAAGAGGAGTCTAAGTGCTCAAACCCAAACTCTAAGTGTGTAGCCCTTCTGTTCAGGTCCTATCCCCTAACATCCAGTAGATTAAAGGAAGTCACATGACCAAGTCAAACATTAACAGGATGGGAAACTTCATCTTCTCTAACTCTTTGCAAAGTCATGGGACAGAGGCAATACAAAAAAAAAAAAAGGAGGAACCCCATATACCTCAGGTGAAAATCATGCTCAAACTTGAAAAACTAACTGGAATTAGCCACATAGAAGAGGGTTGAAGACCAAGACATAGACAACTATTCTCAGATATGACTTTCTGTGCTACCTTACTAAGACATAGGTGCTAGCCAGTCACATTCTTTAGCCTCCCTGCTGTTTTCTCTGAAGTGTCTGAAGTGGGAGGACACACTTCCAATGACTGTATGCAACAGTGGTCACACTCTGTTTCTAAAAAGAATCCTTTATGCCCCAAGGAAGTACAGAAGAACTCTGGATGTATTACAAATGGCAGCACTTATTCTCCTTAATTGAAATGTATGAGCACTGAGGAACAAGGGTAAAAGTAGGATTTGTCTATCTATCATTGTGACAAATGGGCAGTTTATCGCTTATCATTTGCTCAGCACTGCAGGAAAAGGGTGTAAGTTCAGAAAAATCTATTTCCCACTGAGCAATTATCAATTTTAATATTAAATTTTAAAATGATTTTTAATTTATCAACTGGTCCCCGAATTCAGGATTGGAACTGTCAGATCTCTGCTGTAGATAATAGGGCTGACAGCAGGTCATATCCAAAGTCCATAGATAATGAACATTTTGTAAATCTGTACTGCAGCTTTTTCTTTTTCCTCGTTGTAAATTAATTGATCTTCTTGCTATTAAGGAAACCATCAACTGCCCGGCATTTCTTTCCAGCTCCTTCTCTTTTTGGTTCCAATGCAAAGCCAAACACTTCTAAATAAAGCCCAATTTTAATTAAAGAAGCTCTGGTCCCTAGAAAAGTGACATCTTCCTGCCTCACTGAGATGGGAAGCTTTTGACTTTGATGCACTGCAGGAAAAAAGCAATAAAACAGGGGTAAGTGACCCGAACGCTCTCAGAGGTCAAAAAAGTATTGGTCTCCTTGTGCCCTTCATCCTCATGAGAGCGAGGCTTTCTTCTGCTTTGTCATTCAGGATCCATAAGAAAATTCTGCGCTCAGTAAACCCACACATCTAAATTCTCCCAAGGCCCCCAAATCTCATACATGGGAAAGCAAGGGTTTCACGAAGACCACAGTATACTGCTTGGCCCTGACCTCTACAAGGCACCCAAAAATGTTTGCGCACGCCAGACAGTGGGGCATCTTACTGTGTTCTAGAAGAACTTCATCTTCCCCTGGTATACAACAGTAGAAGTTCCATCCAATATACGATGATACAGCACCAGTCATGTCTAAAATGGCACCTTCTACAGGGCCTAGTTTAGCTTCTTACCCAGTTTTAAAATGGTTCTCTCTAGCCAGCTTTAAGAGAATCTTTTCAGTGGAATGATTGAATCTCACTTCACTTATCAGATGATCTAGTTGAGAAATTAATAATCTGTGTGAACTTAGAGCTAGCCACATAAATTCTGAAACTCAAATTTGCACCATGTCTTTTTGCCACCTTTCAAGATTACTCTGACATTGGTGAAAGTTTGTCACATGTGCAAGAACAGAGTAAATTGACTAGGAGATTATTGTCAAGATCCATGACTACCAAAGAAAGTTCCTTATATCAGCCATTTTCTTTGGGGGAAAAAATCTTATCATTTTATCTGTAAGTATAAATACCCACCTACAATGAACAGTAAATACCATTTTTTTCCCTAAACTGATGGAACTTGCTAGAAATAAAGCTCTCAAAGATGCATGCATCAACTGTTATAAGTCATCACCTCAAGCATTTTACACAACGACTTGCATAGGAGACATAAAAATATATCCTGGAAGAATAGATAAATGATTTAAGTGTACAAGTCATGACTAGCCAGCTATATACAGGACTACAAAGCCAACCCAAATGCTTAATAACACAAAATAATGTAAGTCTGTGAGGAGAAGAGAGAGCCCAGCCATCTTGTAAAAGTTGTGATATTTTCCCCAAAGAGTAAAATTGAAGAGCAGTTTCTCCCCACCCCAGGAGAAGAAAGATCAATGCCAGCTGCCCAGCAGTTCCTAGAAGTCCCACAGTGTGACACAGACCTGGTAGAGGAGGGAAAATTGAGGTGAGGAAATAGATTTCACTTGCGAGCTTAAAGTAGTGATTATAAGCAATAGGGAAGAAGTAATTATTTTTTAAACGGTGAGCACTACCCAGACAATGTGCCAATCTTCTATTTAAATGTAGCTGTGTTGAAAGGTAACTGTTTGCTGGGCATGTGGCTTTACCACTGTGAATGTCTTGAGTCCGTTGGAGTGAAAAGGAAATATTTTAAGAGTCAGGTGAAAACGGGCAATATGTTACTGGTTGCTGCTGTTATCTGTGGAAGGAGCATAATGGAAAGACCTCTTTGCTCTCCTCAGACAACACCTTTCTAAGAGCTCTGATATGGTCAGATTTCAAGACTCTTTGTGCAAAATTGAAGAGTAAAGCCTTTACTACATCAAGACTTTTAGTGACATTTTTCAGTTTAAGATTTTTTTTTCTTTTTGACAACTTGCAACCTCTTCTGCTACAGAAAGAAAAATAACCAGGAGATAAAAGTTGCAAGTAGGACTCTAGTTGCCCTAGGAAATGAAATCTGGCCTCCTCTTTTTCAATATCCAACTCAGCTCTCAGGGACCATCTTTTATGAAGCTCTTGTGAGTCTACCCTTCCTCATCCTCATCCTTCCCAAACCTTCCTTTTATTTCAGGACATAGTTGTCACAGAACCCATTAAAGAAGAGGAAAAAACATCATTCTGTTCCTTTTTCCAGCTTGGCCACACTGGTTTCAGGTATGGAAACTGTTTCAGAGACTGGCATTCTTGGCAGTCAGGTTTCTCTGAGCAGCACGGCCTGCCTCACCCCAGAGCAGTCAGAAAGGAGACCCTACCAAGGAGCTGCCTTGCTAAACTTCTGGAGGGACTAAGCTACCAGAACCTGAGTCTAGAATAAAGACTTCAGCGCCTGAGAAATTTTGTTTTGTTTTGAACCAGTGAAACTTTTGCCTCATAAGGCAAAAAAATCATAAGGACCCGAATGAATGCAACCTCCAGGAATGGCATAGAACCTTTAAAGCATGGTGACATACAGTTGTAATCCCAGCACTATGGAGGTGAAGACAGGAGGACCCCAGTGCTTTCTGGCCAGCCACTCTAGCCTAGTTGGTAACCTCCAGGTTGAGCTAGAAAGCTTATTTGAGAGGAAGTGAAGAGTGTTTCTGCAGATGACCCACACAGTTGTCCTCGAGTCTCCACATGCTGCACATTAGGCTTTGAATGCATAACGATCAGTAAGTGCCATGTAACCTGGATTATTGGACATGGAGATTGTCTTTAAAGAGCCACAGGGGAGCTGCTACAGTGTTTCAGCACCTTCTTTACAGCTGAGGAGCCACAAAAGAACCTTAATTTCACAAAGCTTGTGTAAGCAGTTAAAAGTGGCCTTGGAAGTGCATCCTAGGTCTCAGTGAATAATGTCTAGTTCAACTGGGACAAGGGAACGGAAGGCTGGTAGGAGACTCTGCGTGTCATGTCGCAGGCCAAGGGTCCTGTGTATCCCAATAAATAAACACACACACACACACACACACACACACATACATGCATGCATATACATGCACACACACACACCCTAACCCTAACAGTAACCCTAACCCCTAAACCTCACCCTAACTCTAACCCTAACCTCTAACCCTATATGTATATATGTATGTGCATACGTATATATACATATATATGTATACACACATATCCACTTCTCTCTGAATCTGTGTTTTATGGCCTTGAGGTTAACAAACATCAGATTTCAGATCTTTTTGGAAAGCAAAATCATTTCTGTACTAAATGAACATGGATAAACTTTAATTTTTGCCAGCCACACCTTAAGCAATATAGTACAACTATATGCATATTATTAGACATTAATTAAATGTAATATATTCACATTATATTACAAGCAATACAGACATAATTCAGAGTGCACAGAATGAAATGTATAGGTTCTATGCAAAGGCTGTACTGTATTTCTATAAGGAACTTGAGTTTGTAAGGACCTGGAGATGCACAGGGTCCTGGCACCAAACCCTACAGGTAAGGGCAGACAGTGGATCGATATGTATACTTATATCTTTCCTATTTTCACTCCTAGGTCTTTCATTCTTAAGAAGTTTGCCCAGATACAAGACTAAGTTTATTTTCTTCCCTTTTACCTGCATCATGTAAGTTCATAAAAGTATAAAACAGGCAATGTCCAAACAGCACTTCTTCAGTCTTACTTGGTGCTTAAAATTTTATCCCTCTTATATTTGTTTTAATGCCTAGCAGCATAAATATGCATGTACAGCTATATATGCTCACGCACCTTTATAGAGACTAACAACAGGAGACTTTTGACCTTGGTCTGAAGAGGAAGAAGCTACTGCAATAACTACTGACAGAATCGACAGTCTCGTACTTTGAATTAAAGAGGAAAGGGAAGGAACTCATTCCCAAGAGAGAATTCCTTAACAACAATTTAGGCTTCTGCCTAAGACGTATGCTTTGTAAATTACATTTGAAAACAAATGACTTTTTTTTGTACAAGGTTTAACAAGAATCATGCAAATCTTTTTGCCAGAAACCTTACAGAAATATGAAAGGTAGAAACAGAAGGTGTATGGAGCCTCAGAGTTATGGAGAACAATTATGCTAATAAGTGCAACAGTTTCATATTAACTCTGGTGAATAAACAGGTGGGGACAGGTGAGCCACAAATAACAGTGAGATGTGGGTGAAACCTACTTACTCCCAGCCCAATATTCGCTGATTCGTTTAATGACTTACGTAAGTTTGTCAAGACGGGGTTAGTTATATGTTGTGGCAGGGCTGTGTATTTGAAGGTTTGTTTCCCCCATTGGGAGAGCAATTTGGAGAGATGTAGGAGATTTGACCTCCTTGGAGGTTAGGCTTTGAGAGTTTGAAGACTCAAGTCCCTTCCAATTTGCTCTCTGTTTGGTGCTTATAGTTGAAAATGTGGACTCTGAGTTTTTGGTCCTGCTGCCTTCCCTGCTTTTTGATGCCATGCCTGCCCACCAGAATGGTCTCTTATCCCTCCAGCTACATACACCCAAATAAATCTTCTAGAAGTTGCCTTGGCCATGGCATTTTATCACAGGGACAGAAAAGTAATTAACACAATATATAATATTCCATTTTCTCATTGTTTAGGGGTTCTGTAACATGCTGGTTAATCAAAGGGATTAACAAGGACCTGGGCAGGGTTCAAAGGCTGTTGGCTTAACTCCTGTGATCAGAAAATAGTAAAGACACAAAGACTTCCTCTTTACTTGTTCTGAATCATGTGCTGCATCACAGAGGGATTTTTCTAGATGTTTCAGCCCACCTTCTGGATGGGTTTGGAAACTGTTCTGATTTCTGAGTGAAATCCTAGCATCCGTGTTGACTTGAATCCCATCGTCTGTCTTTCCCATTTTTGTGTAAAGCCTTCATCTGCTCTGTCAGCAGGAAAAAGAGGAGGCAATATGTTTAGAGCCTCAATTGAAGGTGTAATATTGTGAGAACCAGATAGAGATTTATGTACCAGCATCTCATGAGACCACTGAGCTCTTCAGCTGCATTGGAATACTTGGGCCAAGATGCATTTTTCATTTTCAGAACATGCACCAACCAAACCTGGGAGGCTGCTGCTGTTCAAAAAGAGAGACGTGAGGTTGCATTGACAGTTCTACTTAATGGTGCTTTTCCTGAATCCAGAGAATGACAGGCCCTTGAAAGTGGCATTTGTCCCAGCAGGGTCTCTAAAATAGTGATGCAGGTGTAACTTATGTTGGGAGGGCTGCAATTAACACACCAGATGTGCAGAGAAAAGGGACCTTCTTTATTTTCAATAAATGGTAGAATCTTTGTCACAAGCCTCCACCCTGCTGGGTGGCCCCTGGGGTTAGGACATAGGGAGGAGTGGGCTATTAATGTTCAGCCACTTGGAGTAAAATATCCTTTTTGGGGTATTTTTTAGCAAATTTTGCTAAAGGACCTGCTTCTCTCTTCTCATTCTTCTTGCAACAAATGATGTTTCAGTAGAACAGATAAACATAGACGTCATGATTTGGTGTTGGGGACAAGCTGAATCTCATGCCAGCACCTAGTCAGCTGTCCACAGTAGACAACTGGCCTGGTTTGTAACATTTCCTCCCTCTGAATGCACTGTTGTATTCATCTTTGAAATGAGCACATATACTTGTCATAGTTCTTGGAGGGCCAGCTCATCTCCCAAATGACTTAACTCTAACCTTGTATATCACTAATTTTCCTGAAGTCTACAGCCTTAGTTTGGAAGTCTCCCAATGTTTTGTTTTGCTTAGACCAGAGCTCAGAGCATGTCTTCCAACCTTCTACCCTAATGTCAACTTTTCTCCTTCTTACCATCCTGTGGAACAGAAGGTATGTTTGTCTTTGTCTCCTCAATCAGTAGGCTATTCCTTTCATAGAATTGCCATAGACCAGAATAATGTATTTTTTTTTTAGTCCGAAAAGCTGAGAAGTCTAAAATCGAGTCAATGCTGTTCCTGATGAAGACTTTCTCTCTTGTGTTTTCTTATACCTATATTCTCATTGCATTTTCTTATGGGAGAGAGAAGAAACTGAAGAAGGAAAGAAACCAGAGAGGGAGAGAGGAATAGAGACAGAGAGGGCAAAAAAGAAAAAGAGAGAGAAAGGATGCAGCATTCCTCTTATACTTTTTTACAAGACAATAAGTCTATCACAATAACTCTACCCCCATGACATACTTGATTTTCAAGGACCACATTTCAGAATCCCATGTTAGAAGTTAAATTGTCAACACATGAGTTCTGGGGAAAACAGTCAGTAAGTAATAATGATAATTTTTTTTCTTTGTTCTGAAAGCACATCCTCCAATGCATACTTTCTCAGATGTCATATGTTAAAATGGTACCTCATGCTTAGTAGTGGAGGTAGACGGCTTGAGAGGAGTAAGATTACTGGGACAGTAAAATACCCTTTTCATTGTTTTATAAATATTATCCTTTTTATCAGTCACTAAAATTGAAAGACTTCTCTAGTTTTTGTTTTGTTTTTGTTTTCAGAAATAGGGTTTTTCTGTGCTAACAGCCTTGGTTGTCCTGGAACTAGTTTTGTAGACCAGGCTAGCCTTATACTCAGAGATCCACTTGCCTCTGCTTCCTGCGTGCTGGGATTAAAAGCATGCACTACCATGCTTGGCTGAAAAGACTCTTTTTAAGGTGCAAAGTTAAGATGTCAACACCCGTGAGCGGTGGCAGTGCACGCCTTTAATCCCACCACTTGGGAGGCAGAAACTGGTGAATCTCTGAGTTCAAGGCCAGTTTAGTGAACAGAATGAGTTTTGGGACAGCCAGGGCTGCACAGAGAAAGCCCCTCTAAATTAAAAACCAGGACATGTAAATGGCTGTGACATGAGTGTATGTGCACCTGAGCACACGTGTGTGCAGTCATGACTGTGATTGTGTCAGGATTCATTAGGTGAGGATCTGGAAGGGCGTTCTGAGAGTGCAGCTGTAGAATTCTCAGCCCACGAGAGTAAGACCCTTTTGAGTAATTTCAACTTTTGGTCGTGTCAAAACGTACAGTGTTTCATCACTTGGTAAGGGCAATGGTGCCTTGAAAATAGACGTAAGCTGTCAACCTGGAGCTCACTCCCCTCTCAGACTGTACGCATTTCCTCCAGGTTCAGGGAGATGGCTAGTCGCTGGAGACTGACTTTTCCACCTCAGCTGGCCTTGGCCTGGGATAAAATACGTGTTTCCTGAGAACACCTCATAATTCAGACTTTACAACAGAGGTCCCTTCTGGAGTTGCCACACTGAATATTTATTCTGCTCCCCCGGATTTCCTTGTGGAGGACAGACATAGCCCCCCTCACCCCTGCTACATTGAATGAATTAAGCTGATGTTTAGACAATATTCTGTTTTCCCTCTAGAATAAAGTAAGTCTGTGTTTCCCTCTCAAATAGTATCCCAAAAGTTATTTTCAAGTACAAGCAACCTTATAGAAGCCAAGTAAATGAAATCTCCTACAGAAAATTCCATCTGCTAAATAATTATTTGCCATAAACTTAGAAGAGTAAATTGACCTAACATGATACTCATCACATCGTGCTTATAAACAGTCCCTTTTATAGCTGGTGTGGGGGAAGGGCTGGATGGCAGCTTTGAGTTATTCACATATTATTGATGAGTTTTAGCCACATAAAATTTGCTAGTAACCTGCTCTCCTCACAAAAATTTTATTGCTGATGATTGAGAGATGATTGTAATTGAGTTCATTTGGTAACACATTGCTTTCAGTCAAGGGCTATGTAACTCTGAATAGATTGCTTTGTCATCTCCTGGAAATAACTCGTAGGCCAACGTGACTTTTCTAAACACACTTTCTAAGAAGCCATGATTTGGGAAGAGAAGGAGAATCGTGTCCAACCTCCCTCAGAGAAAGCTTTCTACCCAAGAGGTTGCTTGGGGCCTTATTTGATCAAGTGTGGAGTGGCAACAATCTTCCTAAGGCAGTTAGGAGGATGAGCTGAATCGGAGCCTTTAGTGCCTGGCCACTTTGTACAGTGTGGACCTGAGAACAAACAAGACACTCCTTTATGCTCAAAATATCCACCCTGTAGTTAGGCACTACAGGGATGTGGTTAGGGATGAAATACTACCATTCCAGTGTGATGCAGTCAATGTGTGAGGATGAAGCACCAGGTGCTGTGAAGGAGGGTTTCTCAGAAGAAATGGAAATCCTCCACGCTGTGGATGAAAATCAACCACATTGTTCTCTCTATAAGTTGATCCTAAAATGTTGCTTTCTTGCCCTTCCCAACCCTCTCTTTCTTCCTCACCCTACTACCTATTAATATTGTCTCAAAATGTAATCCTTTTTAAATTTTTATATTAATTAGTTTATTCACTTTGTATCCCAGCGATAGCCCCCTCCTTTCCCAAGCCCACCCTCCTTCCCTCATCTTTTCCCTGTCCCTCTCCAAGTCCACAGATAGGGAAGGTCCTCCTCCCCTTCCACTGATCCTAGCTTATCCGGTCTCATCCTCATAATATACTCTTAATTTTAGTTCAAAGCCAATTTTTCACTGTCCCAATCCTTCTTAATTGCTTTTACTATTAACCACGATTTAGTAGAATGGCCTAACTCACTGGATGTCAACTGAGATGTTCCTTTCATCAGAGGCTGACCGTTCTGGTCAGGTAGTGCACACTTCATAGCACAGAGCACGTACTAGTCTTTCATTGCTCTTCTTTTAGTTTATTCAGAATTAATATTTAACATTGCCCAGTTCAATGAATTTTGATTGCTGGCTTCAAAATGCAATTTTGAAATGACTAAAAATATACATCTTTATCTTATAGAGTATAAACAAACTGGGGACACGCTTGTTTGTTTAGTTACAAACAAGTTTACAGAAACCAATTCGAATTAGTTTGAACGAAATAACAATTATCCAGTTTTCAGAATCTGCTGGACCCGGGTCCTTGCACGCTATCATCCAAGTTCTCTCCTGTCCTCAGCCTCCTTCCCTTTGCCCATCAGTATCTTGGTTCAGCATTCACACTGCCCATACAACAAAAAATAGTCCCCAGGATTCAAAGCTTGTCGTCTTTATAGCAATTCATGGCACAGAGATGAGAGGGGCATTTTCCAAATATATTCTGCAAAGTTCCTGAGGATGACTCTGGCTAAATCATGTATGTTCTTTGAAGAGCAGAGATAGTTTACCTGATTAGCCAAAAACGAATTACATGCTCACCATCATGGCAAGAGAGACACCTGTTTTCAAACAGCATCTCTATCAGTTTGGAAGTAACAATTTCTGAAAGAAAAAAGGCTTAATAAACAGCACAAGAGATACTTAGTTTAATGAGAAAAGGTCAGATATGATGTGCATTTCTGCAATGTGAGCTGGGGCAGGAGAATGTGTTGAGTGTGACCATCCTTACTGCCCGTTATTCCCTATCAGCAAGAGTCAAGTGAGGATTATCCATTGTGTCTTCCTGTATTTCCAATCTTAATTCAGCTCAAAGGGAACAGATCAAACCAAAGGCAAAGAGAAGCACAGGCTCAGATTGAAACAAGGGCTTTCAACACTGTAAAGAAATGACACAAGGAATTTAGAGAAAACTTACCTGGGAAGGAGTCTCTGTAGGCACACTTGGACCTCCACAGGAGGTTATAAGTGAGTTATGCCTAAGTCCCATGTACAAGGCCAAGCCAGGTACACTCCAACTAGAAGAACGTCTTCCCCAGTCGGGTAAACATCCACATACCAACCCTTCAGCTACAGCTTTACTTTTTGTTCACGTTTTTCAAATTTTTGTAGTTAATTATTTATTACAATTTATTCACTTTGTATCCCAGCTGTGCTTTTTTAAGGGACTTGTGAGGTCATGCCAACAGGTACACAAGGAGCACACTTATATGCTCAGAGATCTGGTTTACAGCTTATAAAGCCTGAAAAAGATCAGAAAAGTACAGAGAATTTAGTGGACAGAAAAGTGAAAGTTACAGCTTCCTTTTCTTTCTTTTTCCTTTATCCCCCCTCCCAGAAGTCGATGTACCAGTATCATTGTTAAAAATAATTAAAAATATATCAAAGAAACAACAACAAAACCATAATAAGCAGCTCTGCAACAGGAATTTTACTAGGATCTGAGAACCAAGTAATAAGTAAGGTTAAGGTCTTCTCAAAGAACACTGCCCTGTAGGGAAGACAGCCCTTTCAACGGACAATTAGGTATGCTACATTAAAGGTCTGCAGAGGTGTGATCGGAACCTGTATGGTAAAGGTTCGGCAATCTAACAATAACTATATGTCTCTGTTGCCAGCAATTATGCTGTTACAGATTGATTCATCTGGGATCTACAGTGTCTTCCGTTACATGTTAAATAACCCTGGTAAGAGCATCACTTTAATCAGGATTGACAGGGGTTCCTAGATGGTGCAAATTAATCAACCTGATCATCATTCCAAGAACAAGCACATGAAAAGAACCGTTATCTCAGAGCTTGAAGAGCAAGGAAAAGGGAAGAGAGAATATGAAATCTTTTGGAATTTGGAAACAAAGTCTGACTTTCTCTAAGAGACCGTTTGGGGCTTGGGCTAGCTCCAAACCTCCATGTTTCCTCCTGGAATTCCCAGATGTGTTCTGTCAGGACACTGAAGAACACTTGATACTGTAGGATAGACAAATGGACAATTTACTAACTTTGGCTGTATCTGGGTTCACTAGGAAGAACTGAATGAACTTTACACTATATATTTTCTGTCTCCCTAGACAGTAAGATCAGACATATGGATTCTCAAGGTCTGGGAAAAGGGTGAAGTTCAGACATACCCAGAAAGGTTATCATTAAATAAAGGGACACATACTCATTTCATCATTAATCTTACTGTAATTATAATAAAACATTGAGATAACAAACTTGCAAGAGCAAAGGCTTGTTTGCACTTATGTTTTTGGATGTTCCAGCCCCTGATGAGGTAGATCTTTTGTTTTGGTTCCTGATGAGAGTGATGGATAACAATGGAAGGAATATTGTATTCAAAACTGACTTATGTGCCCAGAAATCTGGTTGCAATCTGGATGTGGGCATTGTCATTTCTAACAAAGGAACATTATAAAAGGAAAGAAAAAAAGATAATCCTCCCCATCTTTCTCTGGGTCCTGAGTGCCTGGGTGGAATTACTAGAATCGCCACAGTAGCCTATAGATTAATTTAACACAGAGAAGAGGAATAGCTGCGATATTAGCTGAGACATGGAGTTGGATCCCTGATTGACCCTATTACCTCTGTGATAAATGTCTAAATGAACAATTGGAGTGGAGAAAGGATTTTTCTTTCGTGGTTCATGGGTTCATAGGGTCTGGTGCATAGTCAGCTGGTTGCCCTGATTTGCAACTGAGGCAAAGTCAAACATCATGCAGGGGATCAGGTGGCTGAGCAAAGCAGCTCACTTCATAGCAAGAAGCAGACAAGACACATCTTCCCTGACACTCTCCCAGTGACTTTCTTGGTCCATCTAAGCTCTACCTCCCAATAATGGCATCATACAATGAACAAATAATTACACCTTTGATTAGATCAAAGCCTTGGAATCCAGCCAATTTCCTGAAGCCCATTGGCTGGTGAACAGTTCCTCAACAAATGAACCTGTGGGGGACAACTCATCTTCAAAATAAACTTCATAGAAGTCCAGTATTGCTTAGGCCAGTTTTCTGCTGTTTGCTTTCAGAAGCGCTTGAAAACAAAGACAGAGCTGTTGAGTTGTGATTACTCCACTACTTATGACAGCTGGCGTACTAAGGCTCAGTTGAGTCACTGAACTCCTACCTATTATCTACCCCATACTAAAGCACTACCATTCCCGAATAAGCCTGTTAGACTATCCCTCTGCTTAAACACCTCCACAAGCTTCCTAGTTTTTGTGGAGGACTATCTCTTCTATGATAGGGAAGAGCCTTATGAAATCTTGTGTGTCTTACAATCCCATCAGCCTCCCTCATCCCTATCCCATGCATCTGGGACATGAAGCATTGTTTCCTTCATTGTCACAGTACATCAGCCTTCTTTGTATCCCTTAGACTACACATGGGAAGGTTGCTTTGCCTGTAATTCCTACGTTATTTTCTCACTGATGTGATAAAATGACTGATAAAAACAGCTGAGGAAAGGAAGGAATAATTTGGGCCCCTAGTTTCAGGGGACTGTCCATCTTAGCAGAGAAGGCATGCCAGGAGGAGCAGGGGCATCTCCACATTGCCTCTGCAATCAGAAAGTAGAGAGGTAAATGCGGGTATGTTCCTGCTTTCTCCATGATATTCAGTTCAGGACCACAATTTACACAATGCTGCAGCCCTGTTTAGAGTAGGTCTTTCATCTTGATTAACCCAAACCAGAAAATCTCTCACAGACATGACCGCAGTTTTTCTCCTAAGTGACTCTGGATCTCAGAAAGCTGACAAGTAGCATTAACTCCCACAAGGGCTTTCCCTTCAATCTATCAGAAATACCTGTTTTCTACCCATCTTTACCTCTTACTTCCTTTCCTTCTGAGTTTCCTAGCATCTGTGTTGTACCTATGAGAAGATTTTTATTTATTTCCGTATATGCCTCAGTCTTCCTCAGTAGCCTATGTACCTGTGATAGCCAATATTGTCAGTGAACTTTGATCAAAGAATGATAAAGTAACTGGTGGGTCATTATTCCTGATTATTTCATGAAGTTGTTTCCTACAGTGATTAGCCTTGAGGTCACTAGACTAAGCAGCATTTGCTGTCATCAGTGGGCTCCATCCAATCTGTTGGGAACCCACATGGAACAGAGACCTCCGTCTTCTCCTGCCCTCAGACATGTGAATCTGGTTCCTGAACCTTGTTTCTCAGCGAGGCTGACGAACAAGGTACCCCTGAAATCTATCTCTGTAACTTCAATAATGTGATAGATATTAATTGTCGTTTGCAGAATCACAAAATAAATGAAGAAATTAGTCAAATCCTCTAGGATTTGAAAAGTTAGAAATAAATCCTGTAATATCTAGACTCCTTCTGCCGAGGACTGCCTCCCACATGTCTTCAGGCTATCACAGCTCACCAGTCTGCTAATGCTGCCGCCCAGACAGTGGTCACCTTCGTCACCTCAAGCGATTTTCCTGATTACCGCTTATCCACAGGGCCAGATCATTCTGCTGGGCATGACATTTTTCTACTGTATTTGAAGTGTGAATGGGAAAGTCTGGTGTATAGCCACGACGGGGTTGTTTGTGACAGTCATTTAACACATGCATGACACTGCAGGAGAAATCTAAATTAGAAGCATTTAGTAATGTACAGCCTAAGATAAATACCATGTAGTCTTTACTGAATTGCTACATATACATATATATGTCATTTCTTGATCACATACAAAGCATACATGTATATTTTCATTCATGAAACATTAGCAAAGAAGACTGATAAGGGTTAAAATTAAGGATTGTTGTTGGACTTTCCATCAAGTGGCATAATTAGTGACATTTATGAATTGATGAGTATTCAAGAATACATATTAAAAGAGATAATAAGTGTGTTCATGAAAAGGTAAAATAAGATCACCCGATAGAGTATCTTGGCATTCTATTTATGCAATTTTCTCAATGAGTCTAGTTCAGTGGCTTCCCAAGGGACACAAACCATGGTTTTCTGGGGTCTGAAAAAAACCAAAATAGTCTCTGATGGCTAGGAAAGTTGTCTGCAAAGCCATGCTGGTAGCTTCCAAGCCTGGGAAACACCAGTACCAAAATGCCTCCTCGATTTCATTTTCTAAGCTTCATAGTTGGGTAGCAGTCAGGCTGCAGGCATTGTGTTTTGAAAGGATTATTGCACTTCCTGAGATGTTAAAGCCACTCCAGCTTCTGCCCCCACGGCTTGGGACACCAACCGAGACATACTGCCATCACGTAGCTGCAATGGACTGTCTCTCGTGGCTTCCTGCTTAATGACATTCCAAAGCTCTGCTCCTTCTATTACGAAGCCTCCTTGTCACCGACTCCCTCTCTGCTCCTTTAAAAGCCTTTTTCTATTTCTTTTGCATTTACCTCATTTATCTTACCTTCACACTTCCCTGACCTGATTACCCTTAGACATCATCACTCCTGTTTCCCTTTATGTATCAGTGGCTGCTACTTGATATTACACTGATATTTTAATATCATAACGGAAAATGATAAAGGCCAATCAATTACATTGTATTATCCATTGTGTTCCATTGGGATTGATTTTCCTCTATGTAATCATGTTTGCAGCCATAAAAACAAAGATTAAAAAGGAAGTTCTCTCTGTTTTTCATATGCAAAGGAGTCATACTGTAAGCTAGCCTAATAATGCTGCTGCTAAGGGAGTTTAATCCCAGCTCCAGAAGCAGCGTCCTCAGGAGTTGGCTGCAGCCATGGACAGCACCCAAGGCTGGAGGAGTTTTCCCTGATGCTGCTCTTCCAGAAAACCTGGCATCATATTTACTTTCTAATAATTGGCAATCCTATGTTGACTGCACATTTTTGTATTTCATGAGAGGCTCTTACATTGTCACTTTGCTTTCTCCTTACAATATATACCGCACCAAATCCCCCACATTAAATAACTTAGCAACGTACCGATCATGAACCTTCCCTAGTGCTGCCCTGTCATTCACCTCCTTAAACTTCAGTGACTTGCTGAGGCTCCTGGTCCTGGAGAATAAAGATATATTAACTGCAACCTGGGCACATTCAAATGCCATGGAGGTAATACAAAGCAGAGTAAATAGCTATCAGGAGTAGCTGAAGAAACCTCCCACTCTCTCTTCAGTAGGAAGCATCTGAGAGCCAGGAATAGGCTTCTAAGAGAAGAGTCGTGGAAGCTAAGTCCTCTAATTATAAGCTCCCCATGCTTGGAAACAGGCGGCATCCCCAATTGGCAGCTCCAGGCATGGTGAAGAGCATAGATCCTTCCCAACTTGTCTCAGCAGCCAGATCGAGATTCTGCAATCCTCAGGACCCCACTTGTAGACCACACTGTCTTTTGTTTGGTATAGAGGCATGAAGGAACACTTGCTGAGCAGAAGCTTTGCAAAGCTGGGATAATCAACCTATTGTCTTAGAGTCAGGACTTCTGTGGCTCTCCTCACCACCCCTTCTCCTCTGTTGATTCTTCCCCCAGAAAGAGGCAAATGGCATTCACTAAGCATCCTTCAAGGGGCTGGGGAGATAGTTCCGGTGGCAATGTATTTGCCAAACAAGCATGAGGACCTGAGCTTGATTTCCCCCAGAACTCATGTAAAAAGTAGGCTGTGGTTTGAAGTACTTGTATTCCCAGTACTTGGGGGGCAGAGACAGGAGGATCCCGGGGTTTCTGACTAGCCAGTCTTACTCAATCTGCCAATTCCTGGACAATGAGAGATCCTGAATCAAAACTAAAGGTGGATGGCTCTTGAGGAATACACTCATGAACACACACACACACACACACACACCTACATGCATATGAACAAACACGCACACACACAGAGGGCAGAGTTCAAGGTTTGTGACCTCAAAATTCCCCAGCATACACATGTATATAGACATACCCAGATACTGGTGTTTTCTTGGAGTCCCATCTCTGCTGCTGCACAGATCTGGAGAATCCTGAGAGTACAGTCTAGGTGAGGCATCTGCAGCTACCAGCTGGTGGGTTCTTCCCTAATGAAGCCCCGAGATGCTTCTCCAGAGGATCTCACACTCTGGAAATCCCTCTTGTCACCTGACGCAGTTCAGTGAGAGTCATATCGACTTCCATTTTATGAGAATACATATAGTGTAAAAGAGAAAGTCAAGTACACTGTAATGTACTTCGCAAACCTGTGCCCTGCTCATCCCTCCCTGATGCTTCTGGGTTCTGTCAACCCATTCCAAAACCTGCCTACTCAGTGGCAGTGGTGGCCTCAGGAGCAGGCAGGAGTTCCTCTGGGGTAATCTGACAAGCAAATGAGGCCAAGAGGGAAGAGGGAAGGCTGCAAAGCTGCCTCTTCTCACAACAAAGCCCTGAGCTCCTGTTTGCGCTCGTTTGGTTAAAAAAAAAGTCTCCAAACGCTTCCAGCAGCACCCTCCCTGGGAGAGTTCATGCTCAGAGCCACTGAGTCATTTTTATTATATAACAAACAGTTGCTCCAATAGGATATCTCTGAATGGTCATTATCTCCCCCTCCAACTCCAATGGCCACAAATCTCCAGGAGCACAGGGCAGACCTGCAGCTGTCTCCTTCTTCAACGCCCCCACCCCTGTACTCGTAAATAAATAAGCTGAAGGACCAGCAGGGCCTGGTGAGCTAGCCTTGCAGCCACAAGAATAGAAGAATGATCTGGAACTTTAAAGGAAGCCGTCCAAATGTTTTGTGGCACACCTAGCGCTTTGAGAGTGGGATAGCTATGGGGCTGGGGTCAGATTTTCTCCTCAGGGGAAATTACTCAAGTAGGTTTTTAAAATTTATAGTGTGTGTTGTGATAATAAATAAAAATAAAATGTACCGCCCCAACTCAGAGTCACTTAGGCTGAAGATATCCTTTGGGGTTAGTCCCCTTGACTGCTGTTTTCACAAAAGCTGGGGAGGGGTTTCCACAAAGCTGTTACAAAACGGTGTGTCTCTCTTGCCCCACTCTCTCCTCAGTTGCTTCTGCTGCTCCCAGTTGCAAGGCTCATTTGTCAGCCTTCACTCACACCCAGTCCCCCCTTACCTTGTCTGCTCCCAACAGGCACCGTTCTTCCTTTGCTTTTCCCAGCTCAGGCACAGAAGTTCTTCCCAAATCAAGACCGTTTTGCTAAGCCATCCGCAGCCTTGGCGTCTAATGTCCCAGCATCCTTCAGTGCTCTTCATCTTAATCCCCTGCTGGTCTCCAGCCCAGCCACACACACCTTGCAACACCCCATTTCAGTTCAATAGCAAGGTAGCCCATGCAATTAAAGATAAATGTTTAAAATCAAGGACTCAAATTTCGGATGCAATTGTGTAACTGATATTTTCCTGCGTTGCAGAATAGCACAGTTTTGAGGTGAGATTTCTAAAGTCTCTCTGATGGATGTTTGTTGTTGTTGTTTTTTTTTTTCCGCTATCTGAAAACATTCTTGAAGTATCGAAAGCAACTCAAGATCAGTATACTGAGGTCTTCTCAGCGCCTCTCAGACATTGTGTGCAAATGCAAGCAAAGCTGCCCAGCCTGGAGGTGCCAACATTTGCACTGATCTTGCTTCTGCATCGTGCTTCTAATTGTGCTCCATAGAACCTACTGTTATCAGATCCCCTGGGGTCTCAGAAAATCTAGCAAAAACAATGTGGAATGGATTCCATGTGTGAAATCCACAGTCTTTATTCCCCTCTTTGCCTCATATTAAATCAGAATTTATAACACTCCATAGTCCATATGAAAAGCATTTTAAGAGATATGGATGAAATTATCTCCTGAAACTAATTTCTCACATAAAGCTTGAAGAGGGAAAACCTTTCCACAAGCAGCCAGCAGGTGAGAAAACTTCATTTGGTGAATATTTTTATATTTGTCAAATAATGCAAATCTATTCAATTTCATGCAGTCTAAATCAATGATACTTGTGGTACTCCTTGCTAGGGTATAACATCATAAAATGCTGGGCCATCCTCCACCATTTAGAAAATAAAAATAAGTAATTGTTACAAAAATAAATGAATTAAACTGGGATCTCACTATGCATTAAAAAAAAGGATGTTTGTCTCTCAAACACTGGACGGGAAAAAAATGTACAATTATCCCTTTTAATAGCAGCCGTTGTCTGTGGTGCTTCAAGTGAGCGAGGAAGCGTAATTGGCACTGTGCATGCAGTTTCTCTTCTGACTCTCCTACAGTCATTTAGGTCTTCCCCACGTTTTACAGATAAAGAGTACAGATGTTTACCACACACTCTCAGCCAGCCAGCAAGCGGCAGAGGCGGGATTCAAGACAAGTCAGGACTGTACATCACAGATGCCTATTGAAATAGGATGACTGAAAATCGGTTTGGCTTGTTGATGACCGCTTGCATGCAGGCAGGATTTAGTGACTGCAGGAGAGCTGATGTTTGGATATTGTTTGGGAAGATCCCAGTGGAGAACGTTGGTTCTACAAGGAAAGTAAACTTTTACGGCTGTGTTGTTTCCGAAGACTTGGCAGTCCTAGTTATCCTCACAATTCGCTTGTATTGCTCTGTTACTTAATCAGTATTACACAGCGCCACTTAATCCTTTTTATGGCTTAGCTTGTCTTGTAATGTTGTTGTACTGCTGATAAACCCATTCATAGCAATACTGCACCTTTAGCATTATTTTAGTCTCCGCCATGCTGTGCTTTTAAAGCAAGGATGCTTCGATGCGCAAGTTTCTCCACTGCTACAGCAAGTTTTACCGTGCACTGATGATAAACACAGCTACTTGGAAAAGGCTGGGGGAGGGGGAGGTTAGAACCACTTTCAAACAGGTTCTAACATCTAAGATCCCTCTAAGATTTTTATTCCAGGGCACTGGTCCCCTTAAATCACAAGTTTAAACCCTCTAGCTTTCATTTTTATCATGCAATATGTCAATTGCATCAACAGTCAAGAGTAGGGTAAAAAATTTAAAATATGAAAGTGCTTCTAAATATTAAAAACTAGCAGTTCCCTTTCCCGACTCCTGAAGACAGTAGTTGTTACAACTTTTTCTTTAAAAACTCTATTTCCGGTCCAGTATCCATTCTGCCAGAACTTTCAATTTCCTTGAAATAAGCACGCCTAAGTGGAAGAATTCTTAACCTAGTATTGTGGTGAGAGCAGCAGCCAGCTTCCTTTGAGAATCAATTAGCAGCCAAATAACTCCGCAGACTCCTGGAATGATACAAGTCCGCTGTATTTCCCCAGGTTACCTGCAGCAAGGTAAATGGCCAAGACAGCTTTGCTTGGGGAGAGCATGAAAGGATATGCCACACTGGTGGGATGTTGTTCGGGAACAATCTGGGGGAGGAACGATGGGGGACACGTGTCTGAAGCCACACGGCAGCTGTTACAAATAATAAAATATCATTCGCATCTGTGGGTTCCTCAGCAGGGTTGTACCCCACACATGCTGCCTGACCTTGCCACTTATTCTATTTTTAGCTTGACCAGTTACCGTTAAACCATCAAATGAGGAGACTTGTTTGTTCCCCACCTCGGCGAGATGGTGCGGCCTCGACACTGTTCGCGGCCCCTCTCGAAGAGAGATGCCTACGAGGAAAGGGATTAGCGACTGCCACGCAAAGCCTGCCAAAGCGGACAAGCTCTTCCAGCTGGAGTGGAGCAAGGCGGCTGGCGGGCTGGCGCGGGGAGGGAAGGATGTTAGCACCTACACGGTGCGCAGTGGCGGGGGCAGGGGATGCAGGGAGGGGTTATTTTTAGAAGTCTCTGCTAAGCGCTTTTATCAGCATCTCCATCTCTGTTAAAAAGAACAGCAGATATCTGCATGTTCCTTAGGGTGAGCACATTGGTGTGTTTCCATATAAAATTTTAGTGCTGGCTGCCTAGAGTGAGGCTTTTCGTAAGAGAATATACAAATTGCTCTTTTTATGGTTCCTTATTTATAGTGAAACAACCATTTTAATAAAATGATTCACTTAGATTATTTTACTGCCCTTCATTATGGGTTTTGTATGCTTTCATTTGTTCTCGCCTTTCCCCTGGGTTGAAATTAAAACGTTTGACTCTGCAATTAATCACACACAGATTTGGCTTTTGAAGTACTTTATTCTTTTACAAACTTGCTAAAATATTATTACATGTATCTAAAGATCAGAATCAATGCAAACCATTTGTTGGCTCACATAGGTCCTTCCTAAGCTAGGTAAAAGGCGCTCAGAGCATATATCCAGCATTTGTTTGTTGGGAGGGAAGGAGAGTGAGGTAACTCAGCTCGAGAATTAACTATGTGTCCTTTCCAAATCCTAGGTACAATACTGATGCCTGCCGAGTGCATTTCGGTCACAGTGGCAAGGCATTTGGAGTAAGCAAAGGTGACTGTCTTGTATTTAAAATGTCATATCTAAAGTCCATTGTTTAAAAGGCTTTTCAATGGGATATGAGGCACGCTTGCCTTAAAGCATGAAGGAAAGATATTGAATTTAAGATTGTAACTAAAAATAAATAAATAAATAAATTTTAAAAAATAAAAATAAAAAGATTGTAACTGATAGAAAATTCTCAGGATTATGTATCCAGCTGCCAGTAAATCCAGTTAAAAGTAATAAGACTTAAATTTGGAGATGCAGCCGAATAAATAAATAAATAAATTTTAAAAAATAAAAATAAAAAGATTGTAACTGATAGAAAATTCTCAGGATTATGTATCCAGCTGCCAGTAAATCCAGTTAAAAGTAATAAGACTTAAATTTGGAGATGCAGCCGGTTAACTGTTCGGTGTTATCTGAATGACTGTTAGCAACCCCAGGGCATTTCGACAGTCAATGGAGCATTTATGTATGAACAGAAATGAAAACTGAGTCAATTAAAAGTAATTATTTCTCATTTTATTTAAAAGTTATGTCCAAGTTAATGCTAAACAACTGATACCATGACAAAATTTATTCATTAAATTATATTTCCAATTTTGGATTTTTAATCACTGAAAGATTTGAGCGCACAGTCTCTTTGTTTTTAATGAATCTCTTTGCCCAAATATCTTCTGCTTGCTGTGACAACACCCAGCACACCTAATGACTTATAAATAAAATCTAATCTTTAAGTCAGGAAAATCTATGTAAAAATAAATGCTGCCTTTATTTTATAAATAAACATTCTCAGGTATTGTGTTGTGACTTAAATTGTGAAAATAAATCCATGCAGACAGACAGAAGTGCAGTCAGATATACAAACACACACACATACTCGCACATGCATGAGTGCTCATACACATGCATGCACACACACACACATAAACACACACCCTCCCCTCCTAATTTACTAAGTTAATGTCCCTCCTCAGAAAATAGATGCTGTGACTAAGATGGATTAAATATGCTAGTCGAATCTAGAACAGAATAAAAAGATTACATTAAAGTATCCATATTTTAGAGAAAAACAGATATGTTTGGCTAATTTATTATTATTATTATTATTATTATTAATTGCTTTTAAGGAAATTTGGACAAGCGATCAAAGTGCATTTTGATTTGTTTGAAAACTTGAAGTGACCTGTTGCCAGTTTTCCATCCAACCCCCCATAAAGTCAGAATGCAGTGTACTAGTGCTCTCTCTTCTAGCCAGGAAGGAAGGACTTTAGCTTCAGATGCCAATGCCATAAACATGTTCAGTCTGGAGGGCATTCTCTAAGCAACCATGTGTAACATTTACCGAACTTGTGAAAGGGGCCGCAGCTGCAACACGAACACATCTCACTTCCTTGAGGTCTCCAGATGTTGGAGGGGGAGGTGGGGCTCTGCTCACAGCTCCTCTGCTATTGCTCCTCAGATCCTTGCCGTCGCCACCTCACGCAGTGTTACTCCAGGTAAGGACTCAGGGACACGAACAGGAGAGAAAAGTGCGTCCTCCCTGAAGAAGGTGCTCCACAGAATTCACATCCACGCTGCAAACCCAAACATCCAACCAGAGAATAAGAGGGGTAATCTCTCTAGCCGCCCACCTAAATTGTGTTGGTTTAGCAGAAGCTTCCAAAATGTAGAAAAAAAAAATAATCAGCTGGTTATGAAACTAAGCAGTCGTTACATGCTGCACTGCCAAAGAGGATCCCCATTGCATTACACTTTAGGACTATCTTATGAAAACTTTTAAGAAATCATGTTTGGTGGTTATAACTAAAAACATCTTGGGATAAATTTAAAACTTTACTGCAGAAATATGAAATGTGCCAGATATCATCATAGACAATGACAATTTGATGAATTTTTAAGAATTACTGAGTCTACTTTAATGACACTAGATGACATGTGATATTTACAGTATGAAACCTTCTCTTTATAATGTAAAGTGTTTTTAAAATGAAATCTGCACTTAGTTGCCAATCTCTTCTCCTGGCTTCTCACTTTATGACACTAACATAGGATCTCATTCACCAAGCCAATTGAAATTTTAATAAAAGAAAGCAGGAGTTTCTAATAAACTCCTGCAGTGAGCTGATAATACTAAACATCTTTAGCAGCATGGTGTTTTTTTATTATTATTTTAGCTGTATATTAATATGCTAGTATTTGTAAACTCCCCAGTGCCACTAGATTTATTTCGGAAGCCTTTTCCATGGTGAAAAGTTTATGTGACAAAGAAAAATACTTTCTTTGCTGGTTTTCTATCCAACAACTACTTGACAGGAAAATATATAACCAACAAATGTGTTGTGACTGTGTGTTTAGTCCTGGATGGAGCAGCAACCGATTTCACTTATTTCAGCTCCCGTCCTGGGCTAACCACGAGAGCAAGTAGAACACACGACTTCCAAAGTCAGAGATTCAACATCATGTGCTGAGGTAGGCTTCTCACAGCAACAGTGCCTGCTGACGTTTTCTATCACTTCAGTGCTATCCCAGAACAACACACACAGACACAACAACAACAACTTCCCATCTGAATGAATGGCTCACTGCCACTCTCCAATCTTATTGTGGCTGCAGAGTTTTTTCTCTGAATATAGCACATGGTAATCAGTGTTTTCAATGTTGATGGGGGTGCAACCAAAATAAAATCGTGTGGGTAGATTTAGAGTGTAAGGGGTAACGTGTGGAATTGTTATCAATAAGTCAACCTACGTAGCAAGCAATGAGTCAACACTGAAGCAACGTTTGACAGCACTCAGGTATACTTCTAGTCACTTCTATATGTGAACCAACTTAACAATTTGATACTTTTTCCAACTGCACATGCCAGATGCTGTTGTCATAGCTACTTCACACGTAAGAACTCCATGTTACAGGGAAGTAACTGGCCCAATCGTATGATGAGGTTTCCAGGGAGGGTAGCACCAATTATTGAACCGTAGTTTGGATGTGCTGGCACTAGAACAATGATCCATCTAACCCTTTGATTAGATTTGGTTTTGCTCCAACCCACCCACAAAAACTTCGACCCCAAATTACCATGCCTACAAGATGTGCAGGGATAAAGATGGAGCAGAGATTGAGGATATGCCCAGCCAAGACTCACCCTATGAGGGAGAACCAACCACTGACACGGTTAACAGTATTCTGCTATTCTCACAGACAGGAGCCTAGCTTAACTGTCCTCTGAGAGGCTCCAACCAGCGGTGTATTGAAACAGATGCTGATACTCACAGTCAAACATTGGGCTAAGTGCAGGGAATCTTGTGAAAAAGTGTGGAGAAGGATAGAATGACCTGGACATGACAGGAGCGCCACGAGAAGATCAACAGAGCCAAGTAACCAGGGCCCAGAGGGGCTTTTGGAGGCTGCAGCACCAACCAAGGACCATGCATGGACTGGACTGAGGCCCACTACACAGATTTAGCCAATGAGCAGCTCAGGGTTCATGTGGGAAGGGGAGCGGGGGGCTGCCTCTGACATGGACTCTTTGCCTGCTTTTTGATCACTTCCTCCCCTGTCAGAGCTGCCTCTGCAGGCCACAGGAGAAGAGGAAAAGCTCAATCCTGATTGACTTTCTGAGTTGGGGTGGGTAGGTAAGACCAGCATAAAAGGAGAGAGGGGCTATGGTCAGGATGTAAAAGTGAATAAATAAATAAATAAATAAATAAATAAATAAAATTAGAAAAAAAAAAAGACTGAGTCTCATGTTTCCCATTTTGGCTTCTAACTCATTATGTAGTCGAGGAGGACCTTGAATTTCTGAGATCAAATCCCAGTCTTCACAAATACTAGGCAAGCACTTCACCAACTGAGCTTCATTCCTAGAAATTTGGCTCATAATCTTTGATAACATGCCCAGTGGGTGTTCTGGACCTGGTTTTCAAGGCAGACCACTAGACTCTACAGGCATGTGTAGCAGAGGTAGCATTTGGTGATAGAAATACCATATATCTTTGTTTAGAAGTAGTGGCTTCTATTAAATTTAATTACTTCCCCTGTGGCTTTAAATCAAGGGCAGCTTCTGTTAAATTTAATTACTTTCCCCTGCGGTTTACATGGCAAAGGTGTCGTTGCTACTCGTGGAGCGCTTCTGGCCAAAGGGAAAGCATGGCTGTGATTTGCTCCACTACCCCAACGCCTTCCCTTGTAATTTTACTTCTTTGCTCTATCCAATAGCATGTTTCGTGGACATTTTGTTCACAAAATCTGCTCTTGGTATCGCGCAAATTATTCAATTAAGGGCATGTGATTGACAGTTGCAGTCTGAAGGGAAGGCAAACAAAGCAATTTTTGATGAATTTCAACACAAAGCCAGACTGGGTTTATTTGACAATTTCATCTCAAGAATGTCTAGCTTCAAAATCTACACAAAGATGCAGTTCCCTAAATTTTTGACTTTCATTTGATTAAACACCCAGGCTAACCATTTTCATTGCTAATTACAGTCCACGCCAATTCCAATCGCTCTTCTGCCCCCTAATTGTGAGAGCAGGCATTGGACTGTAGCTAACACAGGCTATTGACTTGCCACTCAGGGCATCTGCGGAAGACAATTCCTGAAAGTTTGCGTCTCTGGATATGAAGTGGATCTTCATTAACATTCTGAAAACGAAATGCAGCTTCATAAAAAAATAATAATCAAATAAAATAAGGCAGCTTTCAGACCATTTTAGAATTTCAGAGAAATTTTGCATTATCTTTGCCATGATTCTATGCAGATGTCAGGCTGTATTTCAACTGAAATGACAATGAAATCATTTCGATTCCATGCAATGTGCAAAAAACAGTCAATTTTTCACTTGGCAAGCTAAAGTCTAAAGTAATTAAGCACTGCTGTGTGGGAGGCAGCTTCCTGCTCTGAAGTCAGCCTGAGATAATTACCATATTAAAGTCAAAACATCATGTACCGCACTGATAGATGGATGGATGGAGAGATTGGGCATCTATTAAATGATCCATTTTGTTATGCTTCCTGGGAAATGTGCCACTGATGCCAATTAAGAAATATATATTCCAAGTGAGTGTTTCTAAGTGACAAAACTTCTATCTGGTAAATTGAATTTATTATTTACTGATCATGAAGTACTTAAAGTCATAAAAATCTAGCTGGAGAGCAACCTAGGAAGAGAATTACATGCTCTGACTCCATTTACAGGCCCCTCATTACCCAATTGCCATGTAAGCATCAAGCTCCTCATGGAAACATCCCCCGCCAAGATACCGAGTCATTCTGGTCAGGAAAACTCTAGTTGGAATAATAATGTAATGTTGCAGATAAAGTGTAAACATTCAGAGATTTCAAAGTCAAAAGCAAGTTGAGTGGAAAATTCATTCTGTGTGTGTTTAAAGGAAAGGTAAACGAACCCTACTTCAAAGAATAGTCATCATTACATGTCTTTATATCTGTCTATGGCTTTGAGAAAGGAAATGACCACCCAAATATCAGAGTCAGATAGATATGTGATTTATTAACATAATTCAGCTGAATGAAGGATAGAAAAAACTACCCTTAAAACGTTCCTGGCAGCCTCCCTTATTAAACATTAATCAGTTCTTAATATTCTTCTTCAAGTTTACTATCAAGTGTTGTTTATAATTCTATAATGCTACCTGGCAAAAACTCAGCTAATGAAACATCTTTGTGTGATTTAAGTAGGACAGTTTATTTTTGTGTAAATATTGGGGCAAAGGGAAAAAAAAAAACATATTGACTGTCAGACAGGGCATCTTCACATCAGAATCGGTTTCTGAGTGACGAAAGGGCACCCCTGTGTCAGCAGGGAAGGTTGTGTTTGATCCTTTCTAACTACTTTCTCTGGGATTTATTTGCTACCATGTCTACTAGTTTATTGACACCATAAAGAAAAAACTGGACCCATACTCCTTTAAAAAAAAATCACAGAAAAGAATTTTTGATAACCAAAACTAGTATATTTTTCTTATTGACCAAAAAAAAAATCTAATAAAAAAAATCCAAAGCTGGGTGTGGTAGCAAATATCTATAGTCTTAGAACAAGGGAGGTAAAGGCAGGAGAATCAGGAGTTTAAAGCCATCTTGAGCTATATAGTTAGTTGCAACCTAGCCCAGGCTACCAGGAACCCTGCCTCAAATTAAATAAAATAACAGTCCAGACATTTGTGAGTTAAATGTTTCTTTTGCTCCCAAGGACAGATCTGAAGAATTGGCACCTAGCTCCTAACTTCAGATCTGATTCCACCCCTCCTTGCTGGCCAGCACTTGATCAGCTCCTGAGCCAGGCAATCAGTTGAGCAAGGCTCATTGCTAAATTCCAGACTATACTAAAAGACAGTTGCGTTCTTTTGGGGGATGGAGGGACAAATTCTTAAATGAATGCAAATTTGAATTATCTTGTGTGCAAAGAAGAAAAAATGATTTTTTTTTTCTTATAAGGCCTGTGTCTCTGCCATGAGATTTAACAGAGAAGTTTGTTGTTATTGTCATTGAAACAGTGTCTCATGTAGCCGAGGCTGGCCTCAAACCCCTTTATATAGACTAAGATGACATTGCAGACCTGACCCATCTGTCCTTACCTCCTGAGGGGATTACAGATATAAGCCACCAAACACAGCTATGAAAAGTCATCAAAATGGAAAGCAAAAACCAAATATTTCCATTGACTTTCTATATAAAGGTAGATAATAAAGACTGATACACAAAGACACACAAATACAAATATACAATAAAACACTCCACACCCTCATAGCCAAGGAAGAAAGCTGCCTGCACTCATTAAAAGAGAGAATAAAACGTGTGTTCAGCTCTTCACAGGGATTAATACTCTCCGGCAAACTTTGGGATTTTTTTTCCTGAATATTTCCATATTTCTCTACAACAGAGTCCTACTGCTTTCAAAGTTGGCAACAATAAATTCCAATTTAGAAGTTTCTTTTAAATTTAATTGTAAAGACTGGACCATTTTGTAAAATGCTCTCAAATGAACGCTGAGTGTAAAACCTCTGGGCAGGCTGTCTTGTGTGGAGAGATCTGACAAGCAAGCAGGCAGTGGCAGAGTAACACCCACGGAAGCTGAAGTCAGCGCTTGCTGCACTTGATGCTAACACAGACCAATCTGAGGAGAGGCAGTAAAGGACACTGCAGATACTGTGGCTTCATTATGTAGATGAAATCAAATGAGAATGGAGCTGAGAGCCGAGGAGGAGCTGGGATTAGGGTTCCGGTCAGGAAACGAGAAGATCCAGGTATCCATTTCTGGGTGCAGTGAGGCCTCACTTCCTGAGCCAGTGCCATTTAGAGCCTTCCCTTTCCCTTAGCCTTCATCTACAAAATGAAATAACATGCCACGATGGCCGCTCGGCAAAGCAGAAGACCAGCTAACAATCAAAGAGGATGCTGAGCACGCCTGGAGCGTGATTCCTTCTGGGAGAGATTCCGTTCTGCATAGTGGATTTTAGGATCACTTTTGACTGCCCAACTACAGGTGCTATTTAGAGAACCCAACCTCAAACATTGCACGATTTTTCTGCCCTTTAAACATTCGTGGTTTTGAGGTTTTTCTCACCATATTAACTGCAAGAGTGAAATTAGATTGTTCAGCTTCAGTTCATAGTCCATTTCATTCTTTAATTTCTGTGCTTAGAGATGATGGATTCTGTTCTCATCCGTAGTGTTTCAGGAAAAAGAAAGGGGGGGGGAGGTTTTGTTCCCTGAAAACATTTAAACTCCAGGAAAAATATCTCACTTTACCTATCAACACTGGAACGTTAGAAATGTTAATAGAATAATATTTGTGAATACAGTATAAGCTCCCCTACAAGACTCTGCAGTACCCATCTTCACTCTCAGCATATACTTACCTAACTAAAACTCACTTTAAGTTACCTGTCAAAACCTAATTTGATAGATTTTGATTTTGTACTGGGTGATTATTTTTAAGATGTTTCTTCTACTGTACTAAAATATGAAATGGATGAATTCTATCTCAAACTCCTAAATCAAATAAACAAGACTTCAATGTATGTAACCTCTCATTCACACTTCACCCACCACCTCGTTCTTACTCTCTTGCAGTTCACCCATGATAATCTTCCATCTCGCAACAAATGTCATTTTCAGTAACTCAATCATACGTCTTAATCAAAAGCAGTAAGTGTAGCGCCCGACATGAAAGAACACCTACATAAACATAGTCTTTTGTGCCTTCAAGTTTTCCTCACACTGACACAGTTAACACAAGACAGCTCTTCTCATCACTGGGAACACCCCTTGAATTCATTAAATGCTCAGCACTTCCTCTCCCATCATGGGATGACAGGCAGCAGCAGTGTCATCCAGTTTGAAAGCAGCCTGGCACCACAGAAGTTTAGACCTCAGAATCAAGAGGAGAGAGGAGACGTTTCTTCTGTTAGGAGTTAGTTCCCCCAAGTTGCAAGGATAATTACCTGACCCTTAAATAGTATTTTTGTGTGTAATTTGTGCAATAGCTCCTGGCTACTAATGTGATAAAAAGGAGTCTTTTCTGTCTTTAGATTTCATGACAAGGCAGAGCAACAGAATTTTCTAGTAGGATGTGCCAACAGGAGTTCATCGTTTGGAGGTCCTGCCATTTTCCTCAGTGTCCACCCACTGAACAGTGTTGAGGCAGCAGGACCCTGACTGAAGCCTTATTAAGAAGGTATGACAAAAGAGATGAGACCAGCAACATGGTGTCTAGTAGAAAGTGAGCTCATTCTTGCACATAGCATCTGTCTCCAACCATTTTGTTACACTAGTGCTGTTTCTCTTCATTTTCCCAATGATGAAGTGAATCAGAGTTAAGCAAATGAGGTCACAAACTAAAAGATGGGAGTTCCAGGTGGGCTATACAAAAAGTTGGCCACAAATCTTCGTAATGAGTGTATGTGTCCATCTCTAAAGCGATTTTCAAAGGCATGTCTACATGTGCCCAGAAAAGGTAGAAATGTGGTCATGAGTGTCCTTAAAACATGGCAATTGGGTATCTGACTCAGTCGTTCAGTTCTCAAGCATGAACTTTGAGGATGCTATATGTTGAGGGTATCAAATAATCAGACATGCTTGGTGACGCCGGATGAAGATTCTCTAAGCATGGGGTTTAGAGAAGTCCTATAAGACTAAGTTGGTTTTTTGTTTTGTTTGTTTGTTTGTTTGTTTTAGGATTCTGGCTTTTGTTGTTGTTATTATTACTATTGTTGTTTTGGCATATCCAATTGCCATTCATAAGCTAAAGGTTACATACTATTTGTCCCCACTTTAAAGATGAAAAAAATCAAAGTTGGAAAAGACTGTTTCCACAAAGCTTGCAAATGTCACTACCAAGTCCTATTAAAATTTCCCTCTAACTAATATTATATGTGAAAACATATGGGGTGAAATAGATTATCACAATTATAAGCATACAATTAGAGAAGTATAATTATTTTCTAGCCTGTGTTTCCCATACCAATGACCCATTTGTGTACACTAGACATCAATCCGGAATGTGTGTGCCCTGCTCACCATGACTGTGCCACTTACTCTGAACATTCAGTTTGATATAGGGAACAAACATCTAAATATCTACTTCCAGTCTAGCTTACCAACGAATCCCCTGCATGAACTCCTGAAAGATAGCAAGTCCTCAGCAAATATTTGTTGAATAAATAAATGAAATCAGTATCTCTTGGACGATTGTATAAATAGCACTTGTTAAGTATGAAGTTCTACATCAATTGGAAGAATGATAATTGCAGTTCTCTTAGCACCGATATATTTCTCCTCACTGAAAGAGGAAGTTCTCATATAATTATTTTTAGGAAGGGGCTACTTCTAGAATCACTGCCCCCTATACATTTGAGACATGAGTCCATTATCAGTTTATCAGGGCTGATTCTCATTGAATTGTGGCTGTCCCTTGGTTAGGTGATTGGCTTCTTGTTGTGACCCATTATAAAAATTAGGTCAAAGGTCAGATGGCTTTTTGTCTAAAGGTCCATATAGTAAAGAAATTTGTTCCTGTGAGTCATAGGATCTCTGCCCAAACTACTATATTCTAAACTTATAACACAATGTCAGACAGATAATATGTACATGAATGATCTTAACTGTGTAATCAGTAAGACTTTATTTACAAAAGTAGATGGCAGGCTGACTTAGGCCCAAAGTCTGTCTATTTTACCAACCCTTGAGCATGAACCAGTAGATACTAGATCTTTATAGACATCATATTTCTTTAGAAGAGTTGCATAATTATATTACTTGTAGTGTCTTGTGCATAATTAACACACAATACCACTTTGCTGAAGTGCAAAAACTTAACTGAGTTGTATACTAGATACTGTGTTATGTACCCTGGAGAACAGAAAGAAAAATGGTACCCTGAAGAGCATACCCATACAATAAAGGGCCCTACCACATCCAAAAGGGCTAATTGTCCACTGCAACCCATTCATAGGCACTGTTCTCTCTGATAACAGGAACTATTCCAGGATATTCCTTAGAGGTTGGTGGGCACATTTGATAATGCATGATCTATTCAAGTTTCTGCAATAATGACCATTTTGTCAAAAGGGAGTGTAAAGCAACACTCTTGAAAATATCTTGCTAAGTTGATAATAATTGAAAGCTACAGAGCAAGGAGCCTCTTTTGCAAGTGGAATAAAACAGAGTAGAGCAGTTAGAGGTAGAGACAGAGGGAAAAAAAAAACACATCCATTTAGGACAGAAATCATGCACAAAACCATAGGACAGAGCCAACGAAAGATACATTTACCAGCTTATAAGGAATAGCTCTGAAAAAAACGTTAAAAAAGAAACAGTTCTGTTAGTAAATACCAACAATAAATATATATAAGAAATTGCACGAGGCCTTGCTTACTCTAGGTTATTCCTTTGGTTGTTCACATTATGAAACCTGACAACGAAAAATAGAGCAAGACAAAGAAAGTTCTCAAATGCTATTCCTATAGAAAGACGATTTGAGGAAATAAATTCGACCATGTGCCTCTGCCAGGGAGAAATTTTATTATGTGACAGGTCATACATTAAAAACCAATTCAAAAGAAAGTTTGTGTTGTTGAACAACAGCTTTAACCAACCAAACTCCATGAAGTAACACTCTACACACAAGCACAGGACTATCTCGTGTATAAGAACCCAAGCCCAAGAATTTCTGGACCTGCCAGTGATGCTAAATGACTTTCATTCTACAGTACATACTGGCTAGTCACATGGCTGCCTCTCGCACAGTCTTGAACTGACAGTCCTGGCAATGGCAACATCTATCAAAACGCAGCTGGCTTTAGCGGGCAGGTAAAGTTCCGGAGCCAAATCTTTTTTTTTTTTTTCTTATTTTCTCTTTTATAGAAAGGAAAGTTAGTTTTAAGGCATTTGGAGAAAGAGCTTCCTCCTTGGAAAAGCTTCCTGTTTACCCTGGGGTTAGAGTATCGCCCTTTCTTCATGAAAAGCTATTCTCACTGCTGGGAATATTCAAATATCTTCCAGGTCAGGGAAAACAGAAGGGCTCAGAGAGGGAGACTTTGTCTGCCATTCATCTTGAAAAATAAGTGTGTGTGGGGGGGAGCACGAGACCTTGATTCACAAATTCATTTAGGAATTTATTATTAAAAGAAAACTTTGGTTCCTAGGGATTACCTTGTAAAATACACATTTCATTCCCAAAGCCCCTCAACACGGGCATACTTCTACAATTACAAATGCTGTCTTTGGATAACAGCAGCAATAAAATAGAGAAAGCTTTATTAATAGAAATTTTAGGAAGGAAGGATGAAAGGAAGGAAAGAGGGAGGAAGAATGGAGGGAGAAAGAAAGAGAGAAAGAAAGAAAGAAAGAAAGAAAGAAAGAAAGAAAGAAAGAAAGAAAGAAAGAAAGCCAACTGAATCATTTTATATGGTAACACATTATCTCCCAGATTCTCTGCAGCTCCATCAGCTTTAAAACTCGAAAGAACCCATTACCTGGAATGCTTGAACAAGTAGATTGAAAACACTTCTCAGATTGACGTTAATTACAATTAGTAAATGCTTGGTCTCTTTGAAAACATACGAGCCTTTTACTGGAAGACTGTGATGGACTTTGCCTTATGGGAAATACAGAGGCAAGTGCTGCAACCCAGCAAGGGTGGGAACAAGATGCTCTGGGGCTCCTCTCACTTCTTGCTGGGGACTGCAGCTTGCATTCTTGAAGACAGAGTGACATCTAAAGGGATTTTGAAATAGCCGGGGCTTGCTGCATGGCAAAGTCAAGGGCATGTCATATTTTGGAAAACTGATGAGTTTTCAGGTTTCATGTGCCTGATTGTCCCAAGTAACCATGAAAAGAGGATCAAATTCCGATTTTAATGACATGCCTCGAGGTGCCCTCAGGACAACTGCCATTTTTATCTTAGATTCTGCAGGTCCTCGGTGAACAAAAGGGGGGAAAATCAGCTTTGAATAGATTCCTTACGCTCTTGTCAAAAGTGATACAACTCTGAATATCTATATCCCCAAAATATCACCACGCAGGCAGCTTTTATTAACCTGAAGAATTAATAGAGCAGAATATTTAAAATGGGGCTTCAGTTATTGATTCTCCAATTAGTCCTTGTGTTCCCTGGGTGCCTCGTAGAATAATGTTTTTCTTGGTCTCCCACACTTGCTGGCTTACTGCTTTACTTCCTCTCTCTCTCTCTCTCTCTCTCTCTCTCTCTCTCTCAGTGAGCACGCGCGTGTGTGTGTGTGTGTGTCTGCTGCTTCTGCTGCTCATAAGCACACATGCTTTGGAAATACATGTGGTGCATAACGGCTGGATCTGGGAGGCAAGGGCAGCATTTGCAGATTCTGAAATGCTTTTGAAAAATATCCCCCATTTCCAAATTCAGTCCTTCTCAATCTCATAATCCCCACTCTCCATTCTACTGCATAAAATCATTTTGTTATTTTTTTATTTATTTATTTTGGAGTCGACTACCGACGCAGCAGCTTAGTCAGAGAGGGGCCTGTGCGCTTGTTAACAGCACCCTAATGCTAGCAATGAACTAATTACTTTTACTACTGATGTGCTCCAGGGCATTATTTTCTTTCTGTGTGCTTTCCTGCCGAACCATTGTCATTACTCAATCAGAGGACTGAGGAAAGCAAAATAAATAAATAAATAAAATTAAAAGAAAAAAGAAAAGCAGAATGAATTTGCCTCTGCAGGGCTGGAGCCAAAGTTCCACTCGGCTCTCACGCTCTGCATTTTTTAATTGTGCACTCCTCAGGAAGTGCGAATGCCTTCGGATGCATTTTTACTTATTTATTAAAAATAGTAGAAAATCATGCCAGGCTCCTGGGATATTTCTCGCCCGTTTATAACCATGATGCCCCAGTGAACTGCTTGAGCATGAGCACGGATCAGCTGCAGACCGAAGGAGTTAACCCTTTCTTCTTTACAGAAGCTGAGTCCAAGTACTAAAACAGTCTGTGGTATATTCCCTTTCCCATGAAATCACCTCTGGAAAGGAGAACTGTGTGCCTTCCTCCATTTGCACAATAGCACTTCTAGTTTTATTGGAGTTGGGGGGCATGAAAGGGAGGGGAGCAATGAGAAAGGACCACATTAGCCCAGAGAAAGCTATGATAAGAGAACATTTACAGTGGGATAGCATTTGCAGCCAAAGCAGAATTTTGCCTGAAGATAGAATTTGCTCACACAACTGATTTTCTGTGATTGTTTTCATATAAAACACCCACCATAGACCCACTCGCACATCTAACCCAAACAACACTTCACTTTCATGTCAAAATAAGTTGGCAAAGAAAATTCAGAACAAAACGGAAAACCCGAGGTACCGAAATGGCAAATAATGACAAGACTTTCAGCTAGTCCTAATAAAGGAGATTAAAGCAACAAGGAACCTAAGACGTGCATTAATAAAACAAGCGGTGAAAAATAATAAACTTTCTATCCTTACAGGAGATGCACATCTTTACATTTCAACTAATCTCTGACTGATGGTGTCTTTTTATTTTTCAACACTTACCAATATATTGCCATAGTAGAAAGATGATGATTACCTAGCCAGATTGTTCTTGACAGTATGACTATTTGGGTGGTTGTTTTAAAATAAGTAATCCTTCTTATTCGGTCACTTTTCATTCAAGGCTATCTCAATTAAAGCAAGAATCAATCACCGTGTGTTCAGAGGCTGCCCAGCTTCCCAGGGCTGTCAGTGCCCACGCTTGGCCTCAGAGGATTGCAATTCTGATAAGAAATCCGAAATGTAAGGGCTAAGCATGGGAAATCTTAGAACTGGAGGCAGTAACAATTAGGATGCTGTTTATTAGTTCAGAGACCAGTGTTTAGGAGCAGAAACCAACCAGCTTCCTATTAATAATGCAGTTTGAACTTAGTTGCAAAAATATCGCTTCAGTATGAGTTGGAGAGCCTCGTCTTGATTCTTTTGTCTTCCAACAGTTATTTCACACTAAGATGCTGAGTGTTAAGCTGTTTTCCTGTCAAAGAGAGACTACGCTGATAGAATAGGTCTTTGTTCGCCTTTCTTTTCCGGAGTTGAGTGATAGCAATGTGAAAGAAACAATAAGGCAGGGGTAAGGAAGCAGAGTGGAGACTTCCTTCGGCTCTCATGCTTCCCTCTCTGCAGCACACAATTTGTAAGTCTGGCTTAGTTCTTGTTGTGATGTAAAAACTGTATTTTTATGTTGCAATATCAGAATTTTAGGAAGCTGTTAGGAAGCCAACATCTGGAAGGTAGGAATAATAATGAATAAAATAGCAATGAAAATGGTATCCAAAGAAATATTTCTGGAAAGGATTGGAGAAGGCTATAATACATACCCACATATTCCAATTGCTTGAGGTTGAATCATAAAAGCAAAATGTGGGCCAGGGCATAGGTCTAACTAAAGAACAAAAACTGTAAACCATCTTAAATTGTAAAATCAAAGCGTTGCTCAAAATCTGCTGACTTTGTGTTTTTAAGCAACCAGTGGACCTATGATTAGAAAACAGAAAGCCTAGGTTTCCACAGTGAGCTTTCGGTGTGAGAGAGGAGAGCTAAAGGGAAGCACAGCATCATTTAGGCGAGTGTCCATTCGCTGATCTCTGCACAGCAGCCTTATTATCCAGCCAGAGCTCTGTGGATTTTGCCTTCATCAACTACATCATGGACTTGATTAAGACATAAATTTTTATCTTGGTAAAAAGTAAATGAGGCTTGAGCAATGTGAAAATTTGCATAATGTTTTTTAAATAAGATTGTCTCAAGAATTTCCACACAAGGTTTGTGAATTATTCAGCTTCAAGTCTGGGCCTTCCACTTCTAATAGATGTGATTGGTTAGCATTAAAATTAGGATTCTAAAGTATCCCCTTGGATCATATGTAATTTTTAAAATTGTGTGTGATTCAGGAAAAATGGGTATAGAACCCCAAAAAGAAAAGAAAAGCTAAATGATTTTCTACACAGGATTAATTCTGTGATTCTTTTTTTTAACATAGTATTTTTATTGGTTCTCTGAGAATTTCACATCATGCACCTCAATCACAGTCACTTCCCAGCGCCCCCATGTCTGACCCATCAACCCCTGCAACATTTTTCTTTCTTAGGAACCTCCCCCCTAAGAAAGTAAAAATGAAAATAAGAATAAAGACATAGGAAAAAATTCCAATATGTGTTATCTAGATAATTGCTGGAGCATGCTCAAGCTCTTATTGCCATGCCCCTCCAAACTCCAATGTAGTCAAAAACAGGTTCATCCACTATTTTCTCATTAGACGAGGGTTATTAGTAGTGCTAAAGGCATGGATATAAAATGATTTTTTGAACTGTGCAACACCTGCCTAACTCCTCAGAAACTGAATGATGCACACACTGGCCAAGTCAGCTACACCACTCATTTGCACATACCCATTTGCTCCATGAGTGAAAATATAGGATATAATTATGACATTGGCGGAATTTAGCTTGGACTATTTTTAACCGGAATTACTAACAATCCACTCCTCGATGTATAAAACCCTACCCCTGCTAGATGGAGACTCTCTTTTCCTAGTCCTAATTTTAACTTGAAAAAATCACATCTCAGGAAACCCAATATTCTTCTTTTTTTTTAAGAGGAGGAACAATCAAAAAGATATATAATGTATTCAGTTCCTAGCAGAGTGAATCATTGAGGCAACTTGCAAGATATGAAATGTATCTCTTACAGCTTAGACTTGCTTCTGTCAGAAAAGCAGTATTAAAAATAGCAAGCTGATTGAACAACTGTGGGAGGGGAAAAAAGGCATTAGCAAGCACATGAGTGAAGGAAAAAATACTCTAAATACCATCTTCATGAATGCATGAGGAAATGGATTTTATCAGAACAAAAGTGTGAGTTTTTACTTAATGAATAATCTCAAAAAGAAAATCAATTAATTTTCTTTGGGATTAGTGAAGCTGACAATCCTCAGACAATGCTGGCACCTACCCAGAACCTTATTTCAAAACATCTTCCTGAAGTGTGTTATTTCTTTCTGTAACTATAAACTAAGAAAAGTGGGTCTTGTCCACTATACAGAACGACAAAACAGCAGCCCTGTATTTCATTCCCTGTTTTTCTTACATCAAGCCAGTGCTCTTGTCTTTTCCTCAAGGATCTGACTAACAAATAATCACAGTTGATGCTTGTAACTGTCTGTTAAATGATAAGATAATTTTATAAGTCAGTAAGTATGTATGAAAGATTGTTCTTAAATCTTAAATTCCACTCCTTACTATAGTTCTCAAGTTTAGATGCCATTAGCCATCAAAAGGATATTTTGGAATTGACAAATTGATAATTTATTCAACAAAAATTAAGTGGTGACTACACACATACAAAGATGAATATAACAGAATGTTCACCCTAAGGAAGCTTACAATTTACTGCAGAAGAAAACCACAGCTCTGTAAATGTAAAATAATGTGATGAATATTATAAAAGCGACTACTTCACTATATTATAATGGCTTCAAAAATAAAACTATTAAACACAGGAGGAAGTTGGTGAGGGGGATTAGAGGCTGCTTTCTGAAAATTTTTATTGGTGAAAAACGAAAGGAAGAGCTTTGGAGAAGATACCTGTAAGTGATACATGCTGGAGTCTCCAGGCTATCCCCAAGCTTGAAGTTTTACTATGTTTTACCAGACTCTACATGACCCACAGCTACACTTTATAATAGTAAGAATGCAAGGTAAAATCAGCCAAGGAAAAAACACATAGTAAGGCATTGTACTGTGTAGGGCTTGGCATGAATACCCTGAGGGAAGCCAAGCTTACCCACCTTTGTGAATGTGACTACATTATCTGAACTGGTATTCTTTGGAGAACAGACTAGATATTATGGTAGAAGAAGAAACATGAACTTGGATGTCCTGATGTGTACCTGTAGCTGTGGTGACAGGAGGCAGCAGCGCGGTATGGATGGCACTCGCTGTTGCATGAAATGGGCAAAGCTCAGAATTGGCTGAGACCTGAGATGGAGCTTTGACCTTATCTATTGGCAATAGAGAGCTGACAAAAGAAGTTCAGCAGGAGTGGGACAAGGCCAAAGGTCATCTGGAAGATCTAACACTAGATGATGAGACACTTAGAAGATAAACTGCTCCCATGTGCCCTCATGTACTAAGGGAACACAGTATGGCAGAAAGCACAGACTCGATTCAGATTCTTCTGTACCCTCTCCAGCTCTGTCATCGACAAGCTATGTGACATTTGACAACTTAACCTCCTGTGCGTCCATGTTTTCCTTTCTCAAAGTGAGCAATAACAGTTTGCAACTGCATGGTATCTGAGTGAGAATTAAAAGATGTGCTTGTATTTTGTGAAAGAGATGGCGCCGTCAACTGCAAGACACATCAGGAAACAGAAAACACTGCCAATAAAATTATGACTCAATGCTTTTTCATCACTTAAAGTTTTCAGCACGGCTGTGATTTAGAGAAAGTTTTGTTTCTATATTACTATTTATGTACACATAAAAACGAAATATAAATGAAATAAATTGGTGCTTGTTCTGAAAAAGGCATTAAATTATGACCCTTCCTCCTGTACCAGTTGCTCCACTGAGCAAGACTGTGCTCTTTTCTTGCCTTGATGAATATATACTATCATTTGGTTTCAGTGCTGAATCATCCGGTAGACATTTCACAATGTTTTTACACTTCAACATAGGTGCCAAAAAGTGTGCAGAACTCAGTAAATGATGACGATGTGAGCATCCACCACTGAGATGCACACATCTAAGCTATGACAAGGGTGGTCTGACCCTGCCTCTGCCTCTGGGGAAGTTGTTAGGACATGCCCCGCTTCAGGTGCATTAAAGTAAGAACCAAATATAAATGCAAGAAATTCAAGGGGCGGGTTTCTAGGAAATGTGATGAAGAGCTCTTCCCAGAGCCCTGAGAGGGGATCTGGACATATCCCCACAGTCAGACTATCATAAAGATTGTTATTAACATAGAAAAAAAAAAGGTTTTAAGTCAATGATCTAAGATTCCATCTAGGAAACAAACTACAAAACAATCAAAATAGAAAATCATTTCCTTTGAAAGAGTTCTATGATTAATCAACCACTGGTAAGGCTGACGAAGAAAAATATCACAAAGTATAAAAATCATTAATATCATTAATAAAAAATCGGCATCATCTAACAAACATTTTAAAAGAGACTAAAAGGAATCCTTTGAGTGATTATATAGCAATAAGTTACACAACTCAATGGAATATTTTGAGGAACACATCGGACCAAAATCGACAGAGAATAAGGAACACTAGCAGCACCATATTTAATCATTAAAAGTTCAGACTGAAATCAGGGTAAAAACATCTAACTTTGCTGATTTCTCACATTTCATTGGAAGTCGCAGCAAATGAAGATTAAATACTTAAAAGAAAAATATCGACTGTAGCAAACTTATAACTATTCGCTAACAAGATGATAAAATACATAGTAAATCATATGATATCCACCCAGAAAGGATACCTATAACTGCTAAATGATTTAGTCAGGTTACAAAACACAATTCATTATTCAAAAACAAGGTTTTTATTTCTGATTTTTAACTAGTATGATCCTTAGAATGTGAAATTTTTATTTAAAACAAATTTTAAATTTAAATAGATTTTAATCATATTCTTCCTTTCCCCCAAGTCCTAACAGATCCCCTCCCTGTTCTTGGAGGAGGATGGATTTGGGGAAGAGGGAAGGTAGAGGGAAGATAGGAAGGAGTGCAAGAAGGAAGAGCTGCCATTAGGAAGTAGTACATGGGAGAAGGATAAATAAAAATTTTAAAGAAAACTTAAGTTAAAAACAACAACTATAAAATTCCTGCAAACAAAAAAAAAAAACCCAAAAAAAAACAAAATAAAACAACATTCAAAAGAAAACAAAACAAAACCAAAGAACCCAAAAGAACAACAAAACCTCCACCAAACTCTAACCAAATAAAAGCACATAAAAAACCTGTGAAGTCCACAATATTTTGGTCAACTAGTCCTGAACATGAGGCCTGTCCCAGAGTGGTTGATTTAACTATTTTCTTTTTTTTTAATTTTAATTTTATTAATTACAGTTTATTCACTTTGTATCCCAGCTATAGCCCCCTCCCCATCACCTCCCAATTCCACCCTCCCTCCCTCCCTCTTCTTCTCCTATCCCCTCCTCCCCCCCCCACCAGCTCAATGATAGGGTAGGTCTTCCTCCCCTTCCATCTGACCCTAGTCTATCAGGTCTCATCAAGACTGGCTTCTTTGTCTTCCTCTGTGGACTGGTAAGGCTGCTCCCTCCTCAGGGAGAGGTGACCAAAGAGCCAGCCCATGAGTTCATGTCAGAGATAGTCCCTGTTCCTATTATTGGGGAACCCTCTTAGACACTGAGCTGCCAAGGGCTACTTCTGTGCAGGGCTTATAAGTTATCTCCATCAATGGTCCTTGGTTGGAGTATCAGTCTCAGAAAAGACCCCTGTGCCCAGAATTTTTTGGTTCTGTTGCTCTCCTGTGGAGCTCCAGTCCCCTCCAGTTCTATCTCCCCCTTCTTTCATAAGATTCCCTGCATTCTGCAAAAAGTTTGCTTATGCATCTCAGCATATGTTTTGATACCCTGCTGGGTAAAGTCTTTCAGAGGCCCTGATTTACCTATTTTCATTCCATTGCTTTATATAGAGTTTATAATGGTTTTTAAACCATCTAATATCTGGTTTAAAACTTGATAAAAATGTGGATGAACTCAAAATTAAATATTTCAAAAATATGTCTGAGAAAAATTAATAGATTTTTCCAGATGGAATGGCCTAGATGGTGACATAATCTTGTTACTATGACATAATCTTGTTACTATACAAAAAAAGTCATCAATAGCTAAAATGCAATCCCTTCGAAATTACAGCAGAGTTTTAAAAAATTCAAATCATTGCTAAGCTTTCAAATAAATAAAAAATATATAGAATTGCCTAAACAACTTGAAAAAGTTTTGGAGGAGTAACAGGACTTGAATTCAAGACTCCTAAAGCCCAATAAACAGGACAAAGTGGTACTGATGTAAAAGAAGGAAACAATGAGGATCTAAGAAACTGGCCCTGTTGTGTAAGGTCATTTAAAAAAAAAAAGAAAAAAAAAAAACTACGGTATGATGTTAATAAGGAGATGATGTCTTTTCAATTAACTGTGCATGAACAACTAGTTCTCTCTATGGAAACAAAGGAATAAACTTTAGTCCTGACTTCACATAGTTCGCAAAAGTTAAACTTACTTCCAAACTATACAAGTCCAGAGCCACAAAACATCTAAAAGAAAAATATAGGACACAAGAGAATAGATTTGCAACACTGGAGGAGGCAAAGATTCCTTGGACACAATACAAAGAAGTAACAACATTTTTTTAACATTTGCTTTTTTAAAATTCCAAGAAAAAACTGGAATTCATCACAAATTATATTTCCTGCTTTTCAAAACACACCCTTATGCCAGGGGCAGTGGCACGCCTTTAATCCAGCAATCTGGAGGCAGAGGCAGGCAAATCTCTGTGACTTCGAGGCCACTCTGGTTCCAGGGCAACCACGGCTTCACAGAGAAACCGTGTCTCAAAACAAACAAACAAACAAAACAAAACAAAACAAAAAAACAAAAACCACCATTATAAAAATGAATAAGCAAAACACAAAGTGGAAAAATATTTGGTTGTATAACCAGATCTCCACTCCCCCTCACACATACATACACAGAGAGAAAGAGAGAGAGACAGAGACACAGACAGAGAGAGAGAAAGAGGGAGTTCCAGGAGTCAAACTCAGACTGCCAGCCTTGGCAGCAAACACCCATCCTAACTGAGCCATCTCTGTGGGCCACAGCAATTTCTTGTAGTTAAATTTACCCTGCAAAGATACATGCTCTATAAACCTGTAATTCTGTTCTTGGAAATTATCCAAGATGAGTGTCACCCACAAAAACACGCTATCACATTGTTAATGGGCTCAGATCTGGAGATAACTGGGATGTCTATCAACAAAATAATGGCTAAACAAAAATTTCAAGTTCCATTCTAACAAACCTATCTTTAAGATTTACAACTTGGAAGTTACCATGTTACGCTGTGACGTGCTGTATTATTGAAATTGAAGGGAGGTATACAGGTGTTCTAAACCAGAGACCTCCTTTTCTTCCAGCAAGGCTTAAATATAAAAAACAACTGCATTTGGTGGTATAATAAAATCCCTAGCGATGGGGCTTGGGACGTGGGGGCAGTATGATCAACAGTTCAAGGTGATCCTCTATTACACAGAGAGTTGATGGCCAGAAAGGAGGACTACCTCAAATTAATAAATTAATGAATGAATGAATTGATAAATAAATGATCTTCCGTTCCCAGAGCATATACAATGAAACTTGTATTCTTGCTTTTCAAACTCATGGGAAAGAAAGCAGCAACAACCGTTAACTTTTGCCTCTAATTTCCTTGCAATGAGAAGTTCAGTGCATCAAAATAAGTAGACAGTCTCAGAAGGAAAAGCGTGCCAAGCCTGTCACTCACACAGAGACCCTTGCCGAGGCTGTCTGGTGATCTCTCCTCGCCACACTGTGGCTGGCTTTATCATTACTGTCACTCAATGCTCCCAGCAACAATTCCACCCTTAGAGCATGGGTCACTTAATCCACACCCGCTTTGCAAATAAAGTAGCAAAAAAATCATTTAACAAGCAAGCAGTAGTGGGTCACGAAGAAGACCAAGCTGAGCAAAGCCATTGAAGCTCCACTCTGCTGCGACAAAATGGAAAGCCCTTTCAGATTACCCTTGATAGAGCAGTCTCCATGTGTATGTGGGCGTGATGTATACGTTTGTGGGTTGTCACTGCTCCTAGTCAAACAAGATTCTGTTTTAAAACAGAGCCAGTTTAGATAAGTATTTAGAATAATCGTGGAATTGTCACCATCAAACTGTGCTTGCATTTGTTTAAACATCTCTGCCACCATTTACTTCTAGGTTTTCTAATACTGAAGAACATGCCTGGGAAAACATGGAGACATGTTACTTTTTACATGATATGTAGGTGTTAACAAATATGTATTGAATGACTGAGTGAAATAATGTTATGGGCACAAAGAGCCAACATTTCATAATCTCATCTTCTAAATTTGATCGACTATCGTGCTAAACAGTGCTGTTAGCATCACGGGTCTTATTGGTCATACCCAAAATCTATGTCTAAGGTCCCATTATCATTTTTGAGATTTGGACTAACTTTCCTAGGCTTTCTGAGTCTCAGTTCCAACCCATGAACAATGATAAACCTATTCACTTCTAATGTAATTATAGTAAAAAAAAAATGTGCACAAAACATTTTGCAATTGTTTTATGTGTCTTGCTGTTATTAAGAATAATAGCAAGAACTACTTGCTATTATTCTTAGTATTTTCCATAATCAAATCCTCTATTTCTATAATAATGTAATAGCTAACAGCACACACTGACTGGAGCTAGCCCTCTGGTCTCTGGATTTCACATCTATGACATGGCAACGGCACTAATAGCTGTTGCATAAGATTCTTACAAAGATAAGAAAGTTAACAGATGATTTGCTTTGCAATGCAAACAGGGGAGCAGAATTAATTTAACGGTTGTGGTGATATGTGAAGAGTTATATTTAGTGAGGGAAATTTAGCCTTAGGTTTACAGAAGTTTGACTTCCAGCATAACCCCTTACCCAGTGCTGATTTTAGTAAATCGATTAACAAGCATATGCCTGAGTTTACTCCTCCATAGAGAGAGAATAGAATGACAGAGTTGTAGTTAGGATGCAACGGAAGACTACATGCAAGCACTGACATCAGGGCCCTGCAGAGAGACAGCATGTTATGAACAACAGCTATTATTGTCAATGCTGTGTGGCTATCATCATTGTCATCATCTTTTTTAAAGGAACTCACACTTAGGGTCTCAAAATATTAACAGATAAAAGCCCTGGCTAGAATAAGCATGGGGAAGATTCTCAAATAACCCTACTTTTTACAAGCCCTACTTATTACAAACTTCATAATTCCCTGTTACGAACTCCTAATTCTCTGAGCTTTCCTTTATCCATTTAGGAAGTAATTCACAATCGCTCACCATCAAAACCAAATCCCGTTATTTAAGCCATTTACTCACCAAATCAGTTATTCCTTTAAAACTCAATATTATCATTGCAAATCTCCGATCAAGATCAACTTTTGTGACTTGTATTCCTAAAGTTGTCAATACAAAAACATATATCCTTGGATACCTCACTGTATCTTAGAAGTGTGCACATTCCTTCTTAATAAACATGTCTACAAACTAATGGCCTGACACATACCATCTAAATACAAAATGTAAACCAAAGACAATGAGCAAAAGTTATATATTAGGTTACAATTTCTGCCGTTAGAGTCCAGAGGAAATGAAACACAGTGGAATTTTATCCTAGCACCACTGACAACATCTAACCCTTGAGAATCTTTGTCCCTCAACTCTCTCTCCATATGTAAACAATCTCTTAGCATCTTGATAAAAAAATGAGATTTGATGACCCCGCAGATTTTCTAGAAGGGATATCAAAGAACAGCAGATTTACTATCTCATTTTAGAACAAAAATAATTTGAGACATTAACTCTCTCAGCCAAGACCATAAATTATTTAGGGTGTGCCAACAAATGGAAACAGTAACAACGCCTCCCATTCAAGAAGGCTTTCATCATGTAATGAGCAATCCGGGTGTATGATTTTATGTCATCCTCAGGCTAAGTCAGAAGATAGAGAGACAGCCTTATCTTCTACCATTTCCATATGAGGAGGGCTTAGACCTGTGAAACAGCTGGACCATGATAAGATCTTTCTGTGTGGGAGAGTAGAGCCTCCTCCACTTCCCATCCCTGCGGCTCCCACCTTCTCAGATGATGTTACTAAACCATCCACTAGGAGAGAACGGGGTTTTCAAGTGTGTAGCTTTATTTTCTTTGTGATAGGAAGAATATGGCTTCTTTCCAGGGCATTTTCCTAGTATTACAGAGACAAAAGGATCTTCCTGCCTTTATCTGTTCCATCCCCTGTATCAAACAAAGATTTCACATAAACCAGACAGGGAAGACCAGGCTTCTGTTTGAAAGCAAGCTGTTTCCAAACCTTTAAGAGCTGTGCTTTCAGCTGTATACATTTTTTTTTTCTCTTCCTTTTCCTCCTTCTCCCTTTCTTCTCTTCTTATCTCTCCTTGGGTTGGAGCTACATCCAGACCCACAACATATTTTTAATGTTTACCAGATTGGCAAACCTCACACCTTATCTAGTTCCTTGTTGAACTAATAGTATGCCAAGACTTCTTACACATTCTAGTTTACAGTAAAACTTCTCTTCCAGAAGTTGTGGTGCTGTTTAAACTTGGACTTGAATTTTATCAAAAATATCAGCAGTAATTGTTGATTTAAACATCTATAAAGGACCCTGATTAATTTAATCTTATCAGTGAAATTCATTTCCCAGGTTTAATATTCATTGGTTCAATAATAGGTATATAATCCAGTTTGAGCCAATGAGACAAAAGGGAGTGATGTCTAAGGCTTCTGAGAAAGGAAAGATGTTTTCACTTCCTGATCAGTGTGAATAAAAAGTGAGACACCCGAGGCACTGTTCAAAGCCATGTTAAGACTGCCAGCTTTGGGCTAAAACCAACATAGCAGTTGGGGGGGGGGGGTATTACAAAACAAAACAGATGTCTAGTAAAGTTGTTGATCTATTGTATGCAACATCTTTTAAATGGAGCCTACATGCTTCCTTATAATCTCAGTGGATCCATAAATGTCCCTAACAGCTTCGCTATGTTGACTTTGTTCTCTGTTCATGATGCAGAGAAAGGAAAGGGGACTTCTCTCTGGCCAAAGACCAGTGACACAGAGCATTACCAAACAATGAATCCCATGACCCGCCTACAAAGAGAGCTGATAATAGATATACCGACAAGACCCAAGAAAACGAGAAATCCTCCCCCACCTCTCATGTGAATTCTCTTTTTCTTGCCTCACAGAATATAAATATTAAAAAAAAAAATCACAGAAAACCCAAGTAAATCAATGTATTCTCAGGCTCATTTATAAGGAAGAAAAAAAAAAAAAAAACTGCTCCACAACATTCCAGATTCCAGTGCTCAGTGAAAGCCCTCCTCACATTGGGTCTCCAGCAGAGCAGAATATTATGGTGAGAACATAGGGTGGCACAAATCTCTAACTTCATTAGCCAAGAATCAGGATGAGGTAAGAAAGGAAGTTGTCAAGGTCCCATGGTCTTCTTTCAAAGCACACCCCCCAATGACCTAATGACTCATCGTTAGAATCCATCTCCTAAAAATACTCAGTGACATATGTCCCAGGAGCTCCTTTTGGGAGTTCAAGCTTTTAACATCTGAATGGTTGATGCACATTATCCTTATTCAAACCAGTGACCATATTCAAACGGACCACATCTCAGTCTACCCATGGGAATCCACTGCTGCTCAGACTTGTCAGCCACTGAAGCTGCAGGATGAGACAAGCTTGTGTGTCTGTTCATTCTCTTCTTTAGGAAGGCTACCAGCATCCCTAGATGACCTCTTCAGGGAAGCCCCACTCTCTTAACAGGAAGCCACTGTGTCCAATCTTCAGTGCACTGCAGTCTTTAGTCACATGTAGATATGATGTGATGACACACAGAATATTCAATGGACTGGTCATGCAACAGAGAAAGGTCAGAGTGTCAAGGTTCAAGAGTTCTGTAAGGAAATTTCAAAGACAATTCACCATCCTCCAACCCTATTCTAAGTCCATGTCTTCTTCCATGAGGTGACATTAACTTAAGAACCTCCTCTGATGGATCATAGCCTGACAAATAACCAGCCTTTTTCACCATCTTCTATCCACAATGCTCTTTATAGTTCATATTAGTCAGAGTTTCATTGTTGAAGACTTAGATGAATATTTTTCTTCTTCTTCTTCTTCTTCTTCTTCTTCTTCTTCTTCTTCTTCTTCTTCTTCTTCTTCTTCTTCTTCTTCTTCCTCTTCTTCTTCTCCTCCTCCTCCTCCTCTTCTTCTTCCCTCTTTCCTCCTCTGTGTGTGTGCATGTATGTGTGTGTACCTATGTGTGTGTGTACATGCATGTGTATTTGAGTCTGTTGTACCTCACACATATGCACATGGTATTAAGGTCAGAGTCCAAAATCCAGATATTTTGCACTCACTAGCCACTGTAATTTTTGAGACAGGGTCACTCACTGAACCTGAAGTTTGTCAACTCACCAGGGCAACCTGGCCAACAGGCCTAGGAACCCACCTGTCTCTATGTCCCCAGCACTTGGGTTAAAACATGTGCCATTGCACTCAGCTTTTCACAGGTCCTCGTGCTTGTACAGCAAGCAATTTATCTATTAACCAATTCATCTCTCTGTCCCCAGGCTTTATCTTGATCTCAGCTGTTCACAATATTTTCTAATTCTCCTCATGAACTTCAGTCGTCCCTGACCTAATGCCAGCTCTTGAAGTTTGCTCAGCAATAAATGTGAAGAGTTGCCCCGCATTATGAATACAATTATACAAGTAATATGAGTTTAATGGCTTTATCTATTTCCAAAGCCAAAATATTCCAAAAGTCCAAAAACAGCAGCTCACAGCAAGGAGTCATTAGACTCTAACTTCCTCTAGAGATCGCCTAGAGTAAGAACAGTGAACTTTATAGAAACCCATACCTAGCAATGTAAACATTACCTGATTGAAAATATCACTAGTTTCTACTTACCTACTAGTTCTATTTGGGTATATATTCACAAAATAGATTTGCAGAAGGCCTATAATGTCATCTGTATTTAGTGAAGCATAAAAGGCGACTTTCAAAGTTTCCCATTCCTGGTAAATAGCATCTCTTATGACAGTCAAACCAAGGATACATTGCTTTTCTGATGATGTATGGACATATGCTTAGCTGGAGTCAAATAAGATGAAATTCCCATCAGTTACCATCAAATCCTAAGAAATATCTGAACCATCCAAGGAACATACTTTTGGGCACTATTTTTAAAACTCTATTTCATTTGGGATCCCTTAAGACTCTACCTCCTTCCCAAGCTCCTGATCTTAGGTAGGACAGAAAGAAGGTTAGAATGGATAGGGGACATAGACTTTTTGACAGTTAGTCCCTTGGGGGCAATTCCAATCTTCTTAGTCAGGATGTCCAGCAGTCCAGCTAACCAACAGACGAGCAAACACAGCAAAAGCGGTAGCAGGTTGAGCAAGCAGCAGCCTTCTTTTCTCTCTGACCATCTCCTTGAAGTGCCACCCTTCCTCTCTTGGCTCTGTTATTTTTTATTATTATTATAATATTAGTCACAGTTTGTTAACTTTGTATCCCTGTTGTATCCCACTCCCTCTTTCCCTCCCAATCACACCCTCCCACCCTGATCTCCTCCCTGCCCTTTCCAAGTCCACTGATAAGGGAGAACCTCCTCCCCTTATATCTGATACTGGTTTATCAGGTGTCTTCAGGACGAGCTGCAAAGTCCTCCTCTGTGGCCTAGCAAGGCTGCTCCTCCCGGGGGGGGGGGTAGGTCAAAGAGCTGGCCATCGAGTTCATGTCAGAAACAGTCCCTGTTCCCCTTATTAGGGTACCCACTTGGATACTGAGCTACAAGGGCTACATCTGAGCAGGGGCTCTAGGTTGCATCCATACATGGTTCTTGTTTGGAGAAACAGTCTCATAAAAGACCCCTGTGCCCAGATATATTTGGTCCTTGAGGAACTCCTATCTTCTCCTGGTCATATTAACTCCCCCCCTTTTTTTTTTATTCCCTGCATTCTGCCGGGGGGTGTTGGTTATGAGTCTTAATATCTGCTTTGATACACTGCTAGGTAGTCTTTCAGCGGCCCTCTGTGGTAGGCTCCTGTCCTGTTACTTGTTTGCTCCTAATACAATGTCCATCCCATTTGTCTTTCTAAGTGCGGACTGATCATCGTACCCTGGGTCCTCTTTCTTGTTTATCTTCTTTAGGTGGATAGATTTCAGTATATTTATCCTGTCTTATAGATCTATATAAGTGAGTATATACCATGTGTGTCTTTCTGCTTTTGGGATACCTCACTCAGGATGATCATTTCTAGGTCCCACCATTTGCCTACAAATTTCATGATTTCCTCACTTTAATTCCTGAGTAGTATTCCATTGTGTAAAAGTACCACAATTTCTGTATCCATTCCTCAACTGAGGGACATCTGGGTTGTTTCCAGGTTCTGGCTATTACAAATAAAGCTGCTACAAACATGGTTGAGCAAATGTCCTTGTTGTGTCCTTGTTGTGTACTCTTTTGGATATATGCCTAGGAGTGGTATAGCTGGATCTTGAGGAAGCACTATTCCTTATTGTCTGAGAAAGCGCCAGATTGATTTCCAAAGTGGTTATACAAGTTTGCATTCCCACCAGCAATAGAAGAGGGTTCCCCTTTCTCCATAACCTCTCCAGCATGTGTTTTCACTTGAGTTTTTGTTCTTAGCCATTCTGGTGGGTGTCAGGTGAAATCTCAGGGTTGTTTTGATTTGCATCTCTGAATGCTAAGGACGTTGAGCATTTCTTTAAGTGTTTCTCTGCCATTCTGTATTCCTCTACTGAGAATTCTCTGTTTATCTCTGTACCCCATTTTTTAATCGGATTGATTGATTTGCTGCTTTTTAACTTCTTTAGTTCTTTATATATTCTGGATATCAGCCCTCTGTCAGATATAGGGTTGGTGAAGATCCTTTCCCAGTCTGTAGGCTATCATTTTGTTTTGGTGACTATGTCCTTTGCTTTACAGAAGCTTTTCAGCTTCATGAGGTCCCATTTATCGATTGTTGCTCTTTTGCTCTGTTATTTTAACCGCATCCTCAGAGTTAAACTACCTCCAACTGGCAAAGACCACACCCCTTTCTAACAATTATCAGCTGTGGACAAACTAAAAGCAGCTCCATATCCCACACTTGGGATTAAAACATAAACCTGTTTACATAACAGAACTGAGTTTTCATAGAAACCAAAATTTCTACTACACACACTGTCCATCCAAAAGTTTTAGGATGGGTTCTATCAAAATGTCACCACCTGTTGAGTAAGCGGTCTCAAACAACCAAGCTGACCACTCACTCTGTGGTTCTTGGGTACTGTCTTCTATCCATGCTACTCTTCTTGGTTTTGCAAGCTTCCTCCAACAGTGTTATGTCTACTGGTTGGCTGACAAATCACTTCAGCTTCGTAGAATCATTGCTTTGTCTTGACTCCAAATTTTATACATCTCCAGTTTGATGACATAGACCAGAGAACTATACTAGAAAGCACTGCAGCCAAACAAAGTTTTCTTTCTCTCTTTGGAAATAGAGCCCTGCAAATACCCTGTTGCTTCATAGCTTATTCATTGTAAGGGAGATTGTCCTGAAATGTTAGAGGAGAGGAAAACATTTGATTATGCTTTTCTTTTCTCAATTTATGAGGAATAGGCATCCTACAAATGAAGACAAAGACCCCATGTTTGGACAGCAGAATATGAAAGGGACTTCATGTACTTTTTCTCCAAAGACCTCCCATAGCAAGTCCTCTTCAATGACTATGTTTGTTTCCCTGAACTCTCGCACAGCACAATAATCAACTGCAGACCACAGAAGGGCGCTCACCTTAGCAGGGAACTGTCTGCAATGCCCCCATTACACATGCAGTTCTCTCCTTCCTCAATCAGAATATTAAAACCAAAAGGTCAGGGCCCAACTCTAATTGTATTAGTAGGTGAACAATAATTTTAATTGACTTATAAGGTCTCTTCATCACTTTTAAGGCACAGCAGTCTGTCACCAAACAAAAGTCAACCAATAATCAATCAGTCGGTTCTGTTTCTTTTCTTCTGACATTTTTTTTTAATAACACACTGGTTTTTGTAGGGGACTCAATGTTTAGGATAAATTCCAGAGAAGCAGAAGCCTGCACCACTAATGTACTCAGAGTCTTCACTCTGTTCCCTGCAGGAAATCAAATCTTATGATGAGAGAGAAAACTAGAATGGCAAATGGTTAATAAGAGTTAAAAAGCATTTAAAACCCAGAATGCTTTGGTATGTCAATTTAACAAAACTCGAATTATTAGTTGGTATTTATTGGATGGTCTGATGTGGGCTACGAAAGAACTCTGCTGCTCCTGTTGTGACAAGAATGTCTCATCTGATCGGGAAAACAGAAAAAAAAGTAAACATGGCAATTTTTTTTTTCAAAGAGGAGGTCAGATTGATTCAGCAACAAGGGGAGTTATGTTCCATTTAGTAAAACATGGTGAAAATCAAGGGTGTCAGAAGGAGTGAGAAGAAGGAATAGTGAGATATAGGTGGTCCTCAAGGACCCAGATTCAGAATCTCGAAGGTGGGAGCCAGAGGGTGGGGTCCAATTCCAAGACTTGGGCAGTGCCCCAACACCTCTGCCGCCTGCAGAGACACTCAAGCCTTTCCGTCTTGCCCAGATGGATCCATAACTTAACAAAAGAGAACAAGCCTGCCGGCTCTAAAGGGACTTCTAGACTACCGCCGAGAAGGACAATATGCCAAGGTGGCAGAGAGAGTAACTGTTGGAATTGAATACCCACCAGCATGTTAGGGGTGTTAGTACCTGAAAACCTGCTCCTACACGAGCAAACATACGTGTATAGCAAATAGCTCTAAGTGACACCATGAAACTATGCTTTCCGAATATCAGTGTCACTGGCCACCAAAAAGCAATGGACAACAAGTCATGATCAACTTAGTCAGACTCGAAATGTCTGAGATAACATGAGGAGACTGGTGCCATAGACCACACTAGAAAAAATTTTGACTTGACACAGAAGAAATATTCTGCATGGAAAACTAACAGTGTTTTTGAGGGGTGGAGAGAACACCTAGTGTGTAAAAATTAAGTTTATTTAAGTATGTGAGGAATGGATGAAGCCCTGAGTGCTATGTGTCCTTTGATATGGGTGCATCCATGACAAGGACTGATGCCTCAGACCCATGAGAATGTCAAAGCCTTTCCCATACAGGTCAGGCTTGGGGTTGGCAAAGCCTTCTTCTGTAAACATTGGCAGTGTGAGGCGAGTGTGAAAGTTCATGAATCCATGTGCGTAAAAATTCACAAATGCAGCTTCCTCTGAGGCTGCTCCCCTACAGGGACCTCCCACCTACACCAGCTAACTCCAGGCCCTGTGCTCTTTATAATACATGTGCTGAGGTGGTTTGTTGCATAGATCGTGCCATTCCATCGGAGCACACACAGCCCCCCTGACAACAGGTTCTCTGTATGCTGCATGATGTGTCTGTGTGTCTGTCCTTTCTTCAATCCCTTACTACCCCCGTCAGATTTCCAGGACCCACGCTGCAGGGGATGAGGTAGTATCTTGAGGCTGTCTGACAACGTAGACTGACAATACCACATGCACTACGGTGTTCCACATTGTAGGCTGCAACAGGCAGAATGTCCCAGCACACAGGCTGTACAGTAACAATCAGATCTGAGGAGAGGTTTGTGGAGGACACTGATAGAGAAGAAAAAGATGAGAGAAGCGTGCTAGGAGGCAGGCTATGCTGTCCCTTCAGTGCCCTTGGACTGTAATACACAGAAAAATCGTCTGGGTGTCTATCTAAGCATATTCTGATTTGTCCTGCGGTTCATCACATCCCTGAGTTTCTACCAGGAACCAGGCTATACTAAAGCTATGGAGCTCATTTTGAAGGGCCAGGGTCTGATTGGCTAGCTGAAGAAGCTCGTCTAGACAATGTAAAAAGGACAGAAGTCCAGGTTGGACAGCATCAAGTGGTACAAACGATAGGGCTCGGTGGCCAATCAGGGTAAGGTGAAACTGTCATGCTTTCTCCAAGGATCTCAGCAGCGAATAACTAAGAGGACTGTGGTGCCATTGGCTGAGTAGGTAAGAAAAGAACCTTACACACCTTTATTTCTGTAAAATTATAGGAATTGTCTTAGTGTGTGAGGTTGATTGCATGTGTGTAAGTGTGCGTGCGCACACACTCGCACACATTTCCTACCCATTCAGGCAGGATTTTGGTAGAACAGCTACTGCCTGTTTTTCTGCCCTTTGGTTTTGCTACTGCTGCTTCACACATGGGCTAGGCATCACAGGAAGCATCTTGGGACCAGGATCCATTTCTCTTTGCTTAGTGGGTTCTGGCTGCTTTGTTTTCACTGTACACTGTTAATGATTTGTCCCTGAACAAACTGAAAATACACCATTAGGGAGATTAACAGCCATGGAAATCCAGAGAATCTAAGAGTACTCAAGGGCAATATGAGAATTTCAACGTGCTTTCTTTACCCAAGTGAGGGGGAAATGATGGCAAAACGGGTTTTAACATGCCCAGGAAGTAGCCCAGAGAGGGCCAAGGAATCCAGCAACCTTCTCATTGCTATGAGAGTGCATTCAGAGTCTGCAAGAGAGAATGTGTGATATTGAGATACTGAGGTCTGCAGATCTGCTGGTCACCTAGAGTCATTACAAGTGAAAGGCAAGTCCGGAGAGGTGCAGACCACTGGCAATAAGGCATCAATGTGGATGAACAGCGGGAAATGGCAGGTCAGTTTCACTTTTCGTTGCAGATTCTTATTGAAGCAAAACCGGAATAGACTCCAGCCTCCGTGCGTGCGTGTGTGTGTGTGTGTGTGTGTGTTGGAAAAAGAGGTGTGAAGGAATGAAGAGAAGGGGGGGGACTTTGTACTTCTGTGAACTGGTTTCCGCAATTCATAGGGAGGTGGTGCTCAGAGCATCTCATGGCTTCTCCCAGGAAACCATTCTAAGTGGGCCACGTGCCCAGTGGGTTCTATCCCGGTTAAGTAAATAAATGAAATATGCTAATTAGCACCCTATTAGCTCACAGCAGGGAGTAATCCATGGCATTTTGATTGGAAAGAATTCTGTCATCCAAAAGGCTGGTCTGTAACAGAATGCAAAACTGGCCCAATTTCCTCCCTCCTTTCCTCAGGGCAGTTGTCCAAATGTCTGAGAAGCAGGCCCCACAACTGTGTACAATTCCAAGGGTGTCAGCGTGCCATGAAATCACCTCTCGGCCTCCACTGAGCCTGGCTCCATGCCACACACCAAGTGTGGATTTGTGCAGTTAAGAAATGCAGGCCTGAGCTCAAAGGCACAGGGCAGGTTAGGGAGGGGCAGCAATTACTTCTTCGTTAGGAGAAGTTTTCCGTTCTCCCTTTCTCGCCTTTTGAGAGCCTGATCTGGAACATGCCTCCTGAAGTCAGACACGCCTGCTGCCATGCTGTGCTGTTCACCTGGCACAGTGTTCTGATGCAATTGGTAGGCAGTGCCGTGGGTCTCGTCTGGGGAAACGCAAGCTCCTGTGAGTTTACCTGTTTTCACCGAGTGCCTGCTTTCCTATCATTGTTCCAGTGCCCAGATTTACATCTTGCCCATCCTTTTTCTGGGCCAGAAAGAAAAGATTGAGGAACTTCCCAGACATGGAAGGAAAAGGTTCAATACAAGAACCATTTGCTTTCCGGTCTGTTCTTTAAAAACATCTACTTTCCAGGAGCTGTGGAAGCTTAAAGGGATTAGGCACTATGACACATCTGTCAGGTTTTAACAGAATTTGTCAAAAATACCCCATTGCAGTGGGACTGATGCAATGGGGTTCCATTATACCATGGATAGGCTTACAGCCCAGGACCTATTCTTCGTGCCTAAGGTTGCAAGGATCACCTGTGTATTTACTAATAGCTGTCTAGTACAAGGAACTGAGCCAGAGAACACATCGTAAAATCTGAATGTCTTAGAGGGAAACTTCTAGTGGGCTTTTCTTTCTCAAACTTGATTATCCTTTTATGTGATGACCTTATAAAGCCAAACTGATACTGAATGACAACACGGTGCAATGTTGAAAACACACCCTTTTCTGCTCATTCTTCAGTGTACTCCCCAAGAAAAAGCCACTTAATATCAAATTGAAATGTGCTGCCAGGATGTATTGGCTATAAATACAGTCAGTCTTACTCTCTATCCTAAGGTCTCTTTTGCCTGGAAAGAAAAATCTGTTTTTCTTGATAAGATGAACATTCAAAACTAATGTTGGATACAAGCTATCGCATCCACAGCCCTTTAGGCTTCAATTTGAAATAGATCTTTAGGAAAACAAGTCCAAGTTAACCTCATTTGTTTCTCCATCACAACCGTGATTCAACTGCAAGCAGTTGCTGGACCTGAAGAATTCACTGGACACTATGTGGCACCAATGTCCTCTTACAGTGCTTTTTAACAGAATGAAAAATAAGAGATGACCTGAAAGGTTCAGATGGCAAGGGGGAAGTCATCTGCGAGTTAGCGTTTGGGCCTCCGGCATCCAATTCCAGGAACCACCAAGGAGGCTTCAGAAGCCCCCTCCTTCCACTGTCACCCCGAGTCCAGCTGGCACAGCGTGACCTCACTGCTTAGGAAAGGGCTGCCTAATCTTGCTTGGACTTAGAAAGGATGCCTGGGCTATACCAGCTGTTGTAAAGAATGCAAGCACATCACAGGATAAAGAAATGAGGCCTGTGTGTTTTTTCATGGTTTGTGGTGGCTAAAGTTCACAGGTTCTAAACAGCTATCATACTTTGAGACAAGATTTCTAAAGGGAAAATTTGCAGTCTGGCAGTGGGAGCAAAAGACAGAAATAAGCCCTATTGACACTTTAGATGTAGTTGCAAGGCCACTCAATATGAAAATTTCCCCCACTGCAGCTCCTATTGACAGATTACCAGCAAACGCCTCCTGCTACCTGCTAATTCTACCTGCTAATTACTTGGAAGGTCACTGGTACTCAACAACTGACCTGAACACTTTTATGAGTCTGAGGATCTGTTAATGGAGTGGATGAGGGAGGAACTTTTAAAAGCCACACAGTGAGGTTGACAGTCAGGAGCTGTTGAGATCACATCAAAAGTATTCTTGCAAATAATGAAGCTTTTCCAGTAGTCAATCTCCCTAGACACTCGCCTTTGCCAACAGTTACAGCAATAAGGAAAACTTTATTAGTTGTGTAGCAATTTTTTTTAATGCTGACTATAAAAATACCTACTGGGCTGTCTGAGACTCCACTATTAGCAAGTGCACGATGAATTGCAGATAAGAAAAGACTTTGGACTATAGCCCCAAGTTGATACTTGGAAGGTTTGCTTGTCTTTTTGGATGGAAGAAAGAAAGAAAGAAAGAAAGAAAAAGCTCTGAGGGAAGGATGGAAGATGCCATGAAACTAGGAGACACTCACATAAACTCAACCTTTTCCTTGGGTTTTCACTGTTCCAATAGGTGCCCCAAGCCCTCTCTCAGGATAACTGTGGACACTGGAGCGGACAGTAGTTCTTGCATGAAACAAAGGACTGCTGAGGCGTTTCTGTCAAATGTCTCTCCCTTACCCCTAATTGTCTATTATGCACCACTAGCCAGAACCTGAAGCTACATGGTACCCATAAAACACCGCTACCCTGACACTGCAATGACCTTAATTTAGGAGAAAAGAGATGCAACCAACAGGCTCACAGTCCTGCGGCTTCCAGTCCTGGGACTAGCTACCTTTACATTCTTGCTTTGTACTTGAACAGAAGCTGTTTCCTCTGTACCTGTATAAAGGAGAGAATCTCTAGCCTGCAACTTTCACTTTAGGAAAAGAGTCGCAGTCTAGTTCAAGGCCACACACAGCAGAGTTGAAGCTTGGGTGTGCTAATCCTTGGATATATGGGCCCACAGGCCCTGATACCTGTTAAATTCTGCAACAAATGTCACCCGATAATCAGCGGCATCTCCAAGTCCCCACTGAAGGACTCTACCCAGATGAGATGTCCAATGTTACTCAAAACTTCACAGAGAGACACATGATGTACATACGCTTGAAGCTTTAAAGCCATCCATTAACTCAAATGTAGACTGTGTGAAGTCCAATTTCAGAATTCTTGACAGCATGACTTTTCCAGTTTCAAGAGCATCGTTGAGCTAATTTGTGTCTACGTATCAGGGTTATTTAAAAATAATAGTTGGTCAATTATATTTCTCACTGTTTCGTTTTCAATGGGAAAATGTCAAGATAACCTGTATGAAGAATCGAAGGATGAATAAATGGCGCAGGTGTCAGCATTAGAAGTGAATGGAATTTTATGTAAGAAGTGGGAAATAGCAAGAGCTGGAGAGGACAGGAACTCCACAAGGAGAGCAACAGAACAAGAAAATTTGAACACAGGGAACTTCCCAGAGACTCATACTCCAACCAAGGACTATTCATGGAGATAACCTAGAACCCCTGCACAGATGTAGCCCATGGCAGTTCAGTGTCCAAGTGGGTTACATAGTAATGGGAAGAGGGACTGCCTCTGACATAATCTGATTGGCCTGCTCTTTGATCACCTCCCCCTGAGGGGGGAGCAGCCTTACCAGGTCACAGAAGAAGACAATGCAGCCATTCCTGATGTGATCTGATAGACTAAGATCAGAAGGAAGGAGAGGAGGACCTCCCCTATCAGTGGACCTGGGGAGGGGCATGCATGCAGAAAGGGGAGGAAGGGTGGGATTGGGAGGGGAAGAGAGAGGGGCTTATGGGGGATACAAAGTTAATAACGTGTAATTAATAATAATAATAATAAAAGAAAAAAAGAAGTGGCTGCATCAGTCTTGTAGCGTAGTGATTGGAATTTCTCTTCTGCAGAGCTTACTGTGAAGTGGACAGTCTGTTAATCCTCTTGTGTACAAATCCTCATTTAATCCTCACAGTAACCCATGTGATACCATCCTGTTCCCAGGACACAGGAGAAAAATTAAACACAGAGGAACTGGCATACTCTACATTGCCCGGAGAGGATTCAAAACCCGGATAATCCAGCTTCACGGTTTGCACTTTCAGTCTCTCCTACGTCATCTAGTATCTCCACATTAAGTGAAAACTGTTGGGAGCCACACTGATTTACTTTTCATCAGACCTATAGAGCAACAAAGTTGTCTCTGCAGCAGAGGAGAAAGGAAAGGAGTAAAGTTTAATAAACCAAAAAGACATCAATGTTGATTTTGGTAGCTACCTGTCACTGTGTCACTAAATTGCCTCCCAAAGTTTAGCTTGAAGTGGTAATCATTTTAACCTCAGTTTCTGCAGTCTGGGATGTGGGAGTGGATTACTGGATGAGGGTCCAGAGGCCATGCTGGAGCTGCCGAATTGAGCTCCATGCATGTGTGAGCCGGTTGGAACACAGGACTGGCTTCTGTTAGAGGCTCATGTCCACAGCTGTGGCAGAAGCCTCCCTTCCTTGTCTTGTGGTAGGAAGCACCACTGCCTTGACACATGGGCCACATGTTGCAAGATGGCAGCCGGATTGCATGAGTGTGGTCACGTCAGAACAAGGAGAAAGCCACAAATCTTCCTGGGACCAAAGAAGTCATGTATTTTCATTTCCAGAACATTCTACTGTTAAAATTGATTCCCCAAATATGGCTCTCACTCAAGAAAAGGAGAATTAGTTTCCAGAGGAGGATTTTATAAGAATTTATAGCCTGGCAGTGGTAGTGCATGACTTTAATTCCAGAACCCAGGAAACAGAAGAAATATCTCTGAATGTGAGGCCAGCCTGGTCTACAAAATGAGTTCCAGGATAACCAGAGCTACACAGAGAAACCCTTTCTTGAAAAACAAAAATAAACAAAGAGACAGAAAATTACAGACATTCTTTAAAGTCACCGATTAGCATTAGTAAGATCAAAAGGGCAAACATTATGGGTAAGTTTTATTTATTAAATTCTGATTTGTATTTATATTATTTTTATTTTAAAAATTAGGAAAAGTTGTCAGAGAGATGGCTCAACAGTTAAGAGTGCTTGCTGTTCTTCGAGAGGACCAAAGTCCAGTTCCCAGCATTAAGGTCTGGAAGCTCACAACTACCTAAAAATTTCAGCTTCTGTCAGATCCAGTGCCCTCTTCCAGCCTATGAAGGTACCTGCATGCATATGGCATTTATGCATGCACACATACACACATACACACACGTGAAAATAAATATTTAAATGTATATTTTAAAACTTGGAAAGACACTTTAGTATATTTAATTTGTGATTGTGGTAGGTTGAATAAAAATGCCCTCATAGGCTCATAGATTTTAATGCATGGCCACCAGAAAGCGACACTATGGAGAGGTATGGCCTCGTTGGAAGAAGTGTGTCACTGGGAGTGGGCTTTGGGGTCTCAAATGCCGAGCGGCTCTCTTCCTGCTGCCTGCTGATCTGGATGGAGAACTCTCAGTCGCCTCTCCAGCACCATGTCTGTCTGCATGCCTACATGCTTTCTGCCAGGGTGTCAATAGACTAAGCCTCTGAACTGTAAAGCAACTCCAATTGAATGTTTTCCTTTATAACAGTTTCCATGGCCATGGTGTATCTTCAAGAGTAAAATCCTAACTAAGATGGTGATACACATCTCTGTAATTGATAGAAGTAAAAAAAAAAATCCCTTTTTACTGAACATATTTCTAACTGTCACATTCAGCTCCCAGTTACTCCTCTGACCCTTATTCTGTCCTCTACATAACAGCAGATTACCATGTAACTTCTAACGGGAACAATACATAGGAAGCAGGCCCAAAGCCCAAGGACATTCTGACATCTGACAAAGATTCCTTTCAAGAAGACCCTGCCCTGCTTCAGTCCAGCTGCCTTTCCAATTACTCAAATTTGCCTTTCAGTTTCTCAGTTCTTAGAAGAAACGTGTTGATGAAATGTGTTGCTATCAATTCCCTCGGCCTGCTCTTCAGGACATTACCTACCCTCATGCCTCCCACAGCCTTCACAGAAGGTTCCACTGGGAAACAGCTGATAGAGGACACTGGCACACAGCCTTGCTCTTCTGAAGTGCCAGTGTGTCTAATCTCACACCTGGAATATAGTTCCTTTCTTTGTCCTGGATGCAAGGAGACTCCATTACAGACTGTCTTTTGTGGCTAAAGTAGCTCTTATCTTTTATATAATCCTGATTTTTTGCAATATCGTGATCTTTATCTCCACAAGTCCTTGATGAAACGTGATGGGATGTACATTTTTGGAGCAAAGCGAGTAGAAACATGGACTATTGTTTTAATATTTATCATAAAAGCAAACATTGGCAAGATATTTTTGTATAGTTAGTGTCCTGGGAACAAATTTTTTATTTTTCTATTTATTTGGGAGGGATTAACAATTTTCAGTTCTTTTTTAGCTCAAGACTTTGAGAACAAGAGGATTGATACTATTAATAGGAAATTTGGCTATTAGTGATATAAACCCAGTTCCAACTCATGCTTTTATTCGAGGGGGAAAAAACTGTGAAATCACACAAGTCTGCATGTCGTAGGTCAAGACTGTAAGTGTTTTGTATATTACTACAGCTAACTATGCCAGCATTTACAGATGTGGAGCTGTGCTTTCTCTGAAGTGGATTTAGCCTGGGTTTTGGAGCCCACACATGTTATTACTTAGGCTGCAACAGTGATTTCTGAGCAATGTTCTCTAAACTTTGCGATAGTCTTGTCAGGACAATCAAATTCAGACAGTACTCCAGGATGGGCAAAAAAAAAAAAAAAAAAAAAAAAAACCTCTTCCCAAAGGAAATAAAAGTTTCCACTGTTTATCATGCTTAGATAGGAAGACAGAGCCAGAGGGAAAACCCCCATCTCACATGCTGAGGACAGAAACAGCTGAGGGTCTGAAGTGAGAATCTGGGGTGCAGAGGCAGAGACATTCACACTAGGAGTGGAGCCTGCGCTGCTTGGGAGCCTGAGGGGAGGGAGGTGGGTCCTTTGAGTGAGAGGAAGAGCCTAGCAGCACCAGAAGCAACCACTGTTGGCAGAAGTGAGTAGCTTGTTTCTTTGGACTTCTGAGACACTATTATACTTGTTACCCAAATGGCCTGGAGCTCCTAGGATCAAGGCACAGTCCTGCACCAGCCTCCCAAGTAGCAGTGGGGGATTCAGGACTGTGCCATCTGCCAAGCTATATTATTTTTCTTATTTCTACACTGAAAACTTTCAATGAAACAGTAGGATTTATATCTGTATGTCTATCATATACAATATGTATATATTATATTTATTATGCAGGCTTCATCTGCCATAGTAACGACTGAGTGTGTTTCTCTCTGCTTCCTCAAAAGCTAAAAAGTAGAAAGAAACATTAATACATGTCCATGCTCTAGAGTTTATATAAGGCTGTGTGGATAAGCATGAGTACTAGCAGCTTGTCTGCACTGTTGACCTGTGACAGGTGAGCTTGGGATTCAGATGCAGCCCACAGCTGAGCGCCTTCTCTGGCCTTACTCCTCTGTGGGATTTTACTTCTGCCATTTGTTTCTGGCAGGTAGTTCTGATGGTAAGCAAACAAAATGTCCATGTTGACAGCAAGAATAAAAATCTTGCTCACGCAGTGGAGCAAGCCGCCAAGAATAAAGGTAAGAATTGGTTGGCCTTTGACATTAGGCAAAGGCATCATAGATGTCTTTGCAAAGCGAGGACAGGATGTTATTCTTGCAAAGGGCACCTACAAGAGACTAAAGGCCAAGCCTGTGTCAGACCCTGTGTGCTCTGGCTTGCTGTAGTGATGTGCAGGAACATGCCCGTCATGCATACAATGGCATATATGCATATCATCTCATTCAGTGTTTATGACAGCCCTGTGGTGGTGCAGACTGGGGAACACCTTTGAGAGGTTAGGGGAAAAGGGCTCCCAGGTCTTACGGCTCAGAAAATGATGACACGGGCGGTGATTAGGCCAGACAGTGTGGCATGGTACCGCAGCAATGTGCCACGATGCCTCCAGGGCACCGCAGTATTGCCTTCTTATCCTTGTCTGCATTCAGTTAAAATCTGACTGAGCCAGACTCTTGGCTTTTCTTGAGTCAAAGGAAGGAGTAGCCAAAGCAAGAAAATTTACTGGACACATGCTTAGATAAAAGTAGAACTGAGAATGAGAAGAGCCTTTCGAGAAACATGCTCATTTCCCAGGCTAGCATCCATTTCCTCTGATCCCCAGTCTCACACAGTACTATGGTCACATTGCCTTGTTTCCCCCACAGACAAGTGTGGTCACATAATCAATTGCTCGTCAGCAAGAGTTAAGCAAAACTCTCCGTATGTGCATGGGGAGTGTGTTTGTCTTTATCCTGCTCTTCTTCCCACCACTTAGCACTTCAGTCAAGATCGCATGAACTCTGCCACTGTTTTCATGAGTTGCACACTGAAGAGAGACAAAATAATGAAGCATCTTGGCAGGGTGGAACATGGCTGCAATCTCAGCTGCTTGGGAGGTGGAGGCAGGAGTTCTAGGCCAGTCTGAACAGTTTTGAATACTAAACTGTGCTTGTTAGTGATACTTTCACACAACCTAGAGTCATCTGGAAGAGGGATCTCAGCTGAGGAATAGTCTCCATCAAATTGGAACATGGGTTTGTCTGTGTGACATTTTCTTGATTGCTGATTCATGTAGGAGGACCCAGCCCTCTGTGAGCTGTGCTATCGCTGGGCAGGAAAGCCTGTGCTGCCAAGAAAGGTAACTGAGCCAGGCAGGGAAAGCAAGCTAGTGAGCAGTGTTTCTCTGTAGTCTTCGCTTCTGTTCTTTCCTTGAGTTCCTACCTTGGTTGCTCTTGATGATGGAGAGTAATGTGTGAGATGAAATAAGAACCTTCCATTCCTGTTCAAAGTATTGGAGAGATCAGGGATACAAGGCACATATCTAAACATAGTAAAGGCGATATACAGCAAGCCTATAGCCAACATCAAACTGAATGGAGAGAAACTTAAAGCAATCCCACTGAAATCAGGGACAAGACAAGGCTGCCCACTCTCTCCATATCTCTTCAACATAGTACTGGAAGTCCTTGCTAGAGCAATAAGACAGTTGAAGGAGATCAAAGGGATACAAATGGGAAAGGAAGAAGTCAAATTATCACTATTTGCAGATGATATGATAGTATACGTGAGTGACCCCAAAAACTCTACCAGGGAACTCCTACAGCTGATAAACACCTTCAGCAAAGTGGCCGGATACAAAATTAACTCAAAAAAATCAGTAGCCCTCCTGTATACAAAAGACAAAAGGGCTGAGAAAGAAATTAGGGAAACAACACCCTTCACAATAGCCACAAATGACATAAGGTACCTCGGAGTAACCCTAACCAAGGAAGTCAAAGACTTGTATGAAAAAAAAATTCAAATCTCTGAAGAAAGAATTAGAAGAAGATATGAGAAGATGGAAAGATCTCCCATGCTCATGGCTTGGCAAGATTAACATAGTAAAAATGGCCATCTTACCAAAAGCAATCTACAGATTCAGTGCAATGCCCATCAAATTACCAACACAATTCTTTACAGACCTGGAAAGAAAAATTCTCAACTTCATCTGGAATAACAAGAAACCCAGAATTGCTAAAACAATCCTCTACAATAAAAGATCTTCCGGAGGTATCTCCATCCCTGATCTTAAGTTGTACTATAGAGCAACAGTTTTAAAAACTGCATGGTACTGGCATAGAAACAGAATGGTGGATCAATGGAACCGAACAGAGGACCCAGAAATAAACCCACACACCTATGGACACCTGATCTTTGACAAAGACGCCAAAACCATACAATGGAAAAAAGATAGCATCTTCAACAAATGGTGCTGGTCTAACTGGATGTCTACATGTAGAAAAATGAAAATAGATCCATACTTATCACCCTGCACAAAACTGAAGTCCAAGTGGATCAAAGACCTCAACATAAAACCAGACACATTAAATCAGCTTGAAAAAAAAGTGGGAAATACCCTAGAACTCATTGGTACAGGGGAAAACTTCCCGAACAGAACACCAACAGCACAGGCTCTAAGAGCAACAGTCAATAAATGGGACCTCATGAAACTGAAAAGCTTCTGCAAAGCAAAGGACACCGTCATCAAAACAAAGCGACCACCTACAGATTGGGAAAGAATCTTCACCAACCCTTTATCTGACAGAGGACTCATATCCAGTATATATAAAGAACTAAAGAAGCTGAAAAGCAGCAAACCAAGTAATCCACTTAAAAAATGGGGAACAGAGCTAAACAGAGAATTCTCTGGAGAGGAATACCGAATGGCAGAGAAGCACTTAAAGAAATGCTCAACCTCACTAGCCATTAGGGAAATGCAAATCAAAACAACCCTGAGATTTCACCTTACACCCATGAGAATGGCCAAGTATCAAAAACTCAAGTGACAACACATGCTGGAGAGGTTGTGGAGAAAGGGGAACCCTTCTCCACTGCTGGTGGGAATGTAAACTTGTACAACCACTCTGGAAATCAATCTGGCGCTTTCTCAGACAACTAGGAATAGCGCTTCCTCAAGACCCAGCCATACCACTACTGGGCATATATCCAAAAGAGGCTCAAGTACACAAAAAGGACATTTGCTCAACCATGTTTGTAGCAGCTTTATTTGTAATAGCCAGAAGCTGGAAACAACCCAGATGCCCCTCAACTGAAGAATGGATGCAGAAATTGTGGTACATCTACACAATGGAATATTACTCAGCAATGAAAAATAAGGAAATCATGAAATTCGCAGGTAAATGGTGGGATCTGGAAAGGATCATCCTGAGTGAGTTGTCCCAGAAGCAAAAAGACACACATGGTATATACTCACTCATATAGACATACAACATAGGACAAACCCACTAAAACCTGTGCATCTAAAGAAACTAAGCAAGAGAGAGGACCCTAACTAAAATGTCAAATCCCCATCCAGAAAGGCAAAGAGGATGGACATCAGAAGAAGAAGAAAACAGGAAACAACCTAGGAACCTACCACAGAGGGCCTCTGAAAGCCTCTGCCCTTCAGACTATCAAAGCAGATGCTGAGCCTGATGGGCAACTGTTGGGCAGAGTGAATGGAATTTTATGTAAGAAGTGGGAAATAGTAAGAGCTGGAGAGGACAGGGTCTCCACAAGGAGAGCAACAGAACAGGAAAATTTGAACACAGGGAACTTCCCAGAGACTCATACTCCAACCAAGGACTATTCATGGAGATAACCCAGAACCCCTGCACAGATGTAGCCCAGGGCAGTTCAGAGTCCAATTGGGTTACATAGTAATGTGAAGAGGGACTGCCTCTGACATAATCTGATTGGCCTGCTCTTTGATCACCTCCCCCGGAGGGGGGAGCAGCCTTACCAGGCCATAGTAGAGGACAATGCAGCCACTTTTGATGTGAACTGACAGACTAAAATCAGAAAGGAGAGGAGAACCTCCCCTATTAGTGGACTTGGGGAGTGGCATGCAAGCAGAGGGAGGAGGGAGGGTGGGATTGGGAGGGGAGGAGGGAGGGGCTTATGGGGGGATGCAGAATGAATAAAGTGTAATTTATGAAAAATTTAGAAAAAAAGGGAAAAAAAATAATTTAAGAACCCTAAATGACTTTCAAAAGTGGAGGAAAACATGGAGTTAGTCAATTGGCATGGAGCACGTCTTGCCCCTGGGGGCAATGGTCTCCTGAACCTACTCAGACCTCGGACACCACCACTGCTAGTTCTAGAACTGATGCAGGAAGTTCCAACGAGGTTGTTAAGGCTTCTCATAATATTTCCTATAAGCCCACACCTGTTTGTCTATATCCCCCATTTTTATTCATTATTAGCCAGATAGAGCCAAGTAATTGTGGTGATGATACTTGCTTTTTTGCCCAATGCTGGAATGCTAGTAAATTTAGGTATGCCCTGGTTACTCGCATGCCTCACTGGGTGCCTGTGCCCATTGATGCCCCTCACGCTATGACTCTCTTCAGACAGAAAAGGGATCTTGGAACTACAGCCACCATTGTTACTACCATCTCATTGGCGGCTGTTGGAGCTACCACCGGGGCACTAGCCATGAGTCATACTGGGCAGACTGCTCAGACCCTGAACAATCATTTAGCCAATGTAGCTCATGCCTTAGTTGTCCATAAAGGAATTAATGCTCAACTAAAAGGAAGCTTGATGGTGTTCAATCAGAGGATTGACCTCGTGCAGGAGCAAATTGATACCCTATGGCAAATCGCTCAACTTGGCTGTCAATGAAAATATGCTGGACTTTGAGTCACTAGCATATAACATGAGAATTTTTCCTGTGCTTCAAATCTGTCTAAACAATTGTCGAGCTATATTTTAGGTAATTGGACTGGAGAATTCGATACTACGATGGAGCAGCTGAGAGTGGCCATTGTCACAGTAAATTCTACCAGAGTGGACGCAGGACTAGCCGCAGGATTATCATCATGGATTGCTGCAGCCATGAATCATCTGAAGGAATGGGCGGGCATGGGAGTGTTAGCAGGCCTTCTGGTGTTGGTCTCCTTGGTTTGCCTGTGGTATATATGCAAGATTAGAGTCTCACAACAGTGTGATGCAGCCTTGATCATTCAGGCCTTTACAGCCATTGAAGCAGGACATTCTCCCCAAGCATGGTTGGATACCATAAAAAGCTAAAATGTTACACTCAGGATGCGAGGCTAAGCACTGCACTCAGGGTCAGCCGCTTTGGACCCAGAGAAGAGCATGTCTGGTTGCATGCGGGTTGATGCCCCAGGTCCCACCTCTGAGAAAAAGGTATCAGACGGGTCTGATGCTCTTTGGGTGGATGACACCCAAACGAACATCAGTACAAAGTCCCAATTTATTTCTAATATCAGAGATCAGACCTCTACTCTTGCCTGATGCATCTAAAACAAAAAGGGGGAACTGTAGAGAGCTGCAGAATGCTATGCCTTAAAGATGGAGCTGGCTTCTGCCTTCCACCTTCCCGATGGTGAGTGCTCTCTGTCACAAACAATTCCACATTTGGCTAAGGCTGAGGATCTGGCTTGCTTCCATGTATGTGGACCTATCTGCATTGCCCACATGGCACGCTGGGGTTGGCTACCCAGAGGCTATTTAAGCTGTGGGCTGGCTTTCCCCAGGGTCCGAGGATTGTTCAAGGTTTCTGCATTGAAAAAAAAAAAAAAAAAAAAAAAAGAACCTTCTTCCCCAAGTAGCTTTTGGTCATGATGTCAATCACAGCAACAGAGAAGCAGACTAGAACACATGCACTTCAGACTGTGGGACAGAAAGACAATAACCTAGGGCTCTGATAACACTATGACGTGGTCAGATCAAGCCCAGAAAGCATGTTTTCTTGAATATGAGCTGGAAATAAATTCTAGTTTAGTTCATGTTACAGTTGCTATCGTGTGTTTTATGTTGTATACATTCGGGGAATATCTGGATTGTTGATCACAGTTGCACTGTTTTTACTGTTCAGAGCACATGGGTAAGGTAGATGGCTAAGTATGAAATGTAGCTTGCACTGGTTACTCTCAACAGGCGCTGAGTCTACCTGGAAAACAAAGACACCGTTTCCTAGTTACTCAAAGGCCGTCTCATCAAGGAGCAGTTCTCTCTAGAGGAACTGTGTAGGCTACCTGAGACTTCACTCTAATTCCAGGCCAGCACATTACTGTCTGATATCATGAGGCTTGACCATTCAGGAGGCTAGACATCATTCAGAGGAAAGACCACCAGGGTTAACATGAGGCACACAAAAGTATTTGCTCAGATCATACTAAAAATAACTGGAGAAGAAGAATCCAACAGAAAACCTGGCTTCTTACAATAGGTGAGGTGAGCTTTTTAAGTAATTTAAGCAGGACAGAAAAGATGAGTTTACTGTTAGTCATGGATTAGTGTCCACTTGCCTCATTTGACCTGAAAATTACATTAGAATTAGATGTCCTTCATCCTAGTTTCCAAAAGGAGGAAGGAGCCTTGGAGATGATTAAATACATGTTCGTGGTCACAGTTAATAAAGACGAGATTCTAGTCCAGGTTTGCCTGCCCACCGGAGCCTTGCACTTAATCACTCTTCTTCCTTTCTACCTGGCTCCACCTCCGTTTCTACATGTCTGAACTAATAAAGTCCTAAACCAGGGGAGGTTCCAGCAACTTGGGAAAGCTTTAGGGCCGACTTAGCTGATTGCTAGCCTGCCTTTGTGCCGTGTACGGATGGGGCCTTGCTTCTTCAGTTCTTTCAGTTCTGAAAGGAGCAGCATAGATGTCTAAAGCAGCCAAGATTCCCACTCAGCATGACACAGCCCTCCCAGCTTCAAGAAGTCAGCCCTGGAACCCTCCATGGGAAAGGGCAAGTCCTCACTAATGAAATTTCTCCTCTGGAGGTGCAGCCTCCCTCTGGGGCTGGACTCAAGTTCATCTTGGGATCACCCTCCCCTAGGTTATTTTAAGGCAGCATTAATGTTTTATGACTCATTTCCTAGTTTTCTGCTAGAGAAAAAGAATCACAGCCTAGGCACTCCACCTTCAACTCTGCAAACAGATGATGCGTAATTTAGAAAAGTACATTTTATTGTGAGTGGGGAGGATATTCAAGAAATAAGAAATTATTTCTTTTGGACCAGTATCCATTTCTTGATAGCTCACTCCCTTATACTCCTGCCCCTCCCGCTCCTTCATCACACACATGTATACCCATGGCAGTTGGAGAGCTCAGAAGTGACATTTCCCATAGGACTCTAAAATTTATTCTAGAGAGACAAAAGGTCAGTCATGAGGAATTTCTACCTCCAGTAGTAGATATGAGATTATGTCAGAGAGCCACTTGTGGATTCACTTACTCTTTTTGGAGCCTTTGAGGACCTTTCCCAGTTTCGAATGTGCGCTCCCTCACACATGTGGACATGGGCTAGAGCTGCCAAGATCAAGGCACACTACTGCACCAGACACCTGAGTAGTAGGCTGTGTCGCCTGCCAAGCTATGGTATTTTTCATATTTCTCCACTGAAAACTTCCAGTGAAATAGTAGGATTTGTGTATCTGTGTTTAAAACATTTGAATATGTATATATATTCACATACATATATGAAGGAATATAAATAAAATAAAATAAATAAAATCCAATACTCAGTAGATAAAAACAGTGCTAATGAGTTGCTCTTGTTCTTAGATAGGTCAGAGTGCACCTGATAGAGAGCATAAGAAAGAAGAAAGAAGAGTCAAGCTAAAAGAAAAAAAGAGTCAAGCTATAAAATGGCGAAGGTATAAGACAGGGACATGAGCGCTTAACATCTGCCCGTATGGGGCTTCCACAGAGGTTCAGCTCATATCCAACCTGACTATTCCCTAAGCAAGACCTAAGAGCACTCCTCTTATACTACTCAAGGGATATCAACAGCTGTTTTATTAAGCAGTCCGTGCAAACTGTTTTAAAATCTAAATCAAGGTAAAAGAAGAAAAATAATAACTGTATGTATTGGGGCTGTCTCTGATATGAACTCTGTGACTGGCTCTTTGATCACCTCCCACTGAGGGAGGAGCAACCTTACCAGGCCACAGAGGAAGACAATGCAGCCAGTCCTGATGAGACCTGATAAGCTAGGGTCAGAGGGAAGGGGAGGAGGGCCTCCCCTGTCAGTGGCCTTGGGAGGGGCTGAGGGAGGGGGCCTGGGATACAGCTGGGATACAAAGTGAATAAACTGTAATTAATAAAAAATAAATAAATTAGAAAATAATTGTATCACAAAGAAAATATTTATTTATTTATTTATTTCCTTTTTTTTAAGACAAGGTTTCTCTGTGTAGTAGCCCTGGCTATCCTAGCACTGTCTTTGTAGTCCAGGCTGGCCTCAAACTCATAGAGATCCACCTCCCTCTGCCTTCTGAGCACTGGGATGAAAGGCATGTGTGTCACATGCCTGGCTCACAAAGAAAATCTTAAAAACTCAATCAGAACCAGAGATGATGAAGGCAGGTAGCCACACATAGTAAAAGTTAAGAGAACAACAACGTCTTATATTTCTTAAAATAGCAAATCTAGATGTGACATCATTCAAATTTATATATTAGAAAATGATGCAAATATCCACAAACATATCATCTTTAATATACTTTGATTACTTTTTACTTTTGAGATTTATAACATAATTACTCTATTTCTTTCTTCCTTTTCATCAATCCAAGCCCTTACACATGCCCATTCTTGCTGTCTTTTAAAGTCGTGGCCTCTTTTTTCATTAATTGGAGAGAAAGAGAAATAATACATACATACATACATACATACATTCATAACTCCTAAACTCCTAAGTAAAAACTGCCCAGTGTAAATGATGTTACTTATATATTTTTGGGCCAGCCATTTGGTACTGGATAATCAGTTGGTGAGCTTCTCCTTAGGAAACACTCTTCTATCCCTCTCTCAGAATCGGTTGTTTATAGTTCTTTTTGTAAGATTAAGGCCTCATGGACTTTCCCCTACCCACTTTGGCATACCTGTTCTTGTTGTCCTTCTTCAGCTCATGTTTAGGCAGTCATGTTGTTGAGACTTTATGGGGTAGCTTCTGACATTCCTAGCAGACACAGTCTTAAGGGCAATAAAGCTGTGGATCTTGGAGAACTGCCACTTTACTAAACCATCATAATCCTTAACTATGTTCTTAATATTTGTCATTATACCCACATATAGGTGTAGTCTTTCCCTTCATCACAAAACTTCTCTTTGCAGCAGATGGGGACCATTACAGAAAACTACAACCAATCAAAGTTAAGGTTGGCCTATTAGAATGACTGTGGGGGGTTATCTTAAGTACATTAATTGATATGAGTCTGCCCACTATGGGTGGACCCATTCCCTAAGTAGAGGATCTAGGCTGTATATCATCTGTAGAGAGCAAACCTAGCATAGATGTTAGTTCTGTTTGCTTTTCTGTTGCTAAGAAATACACTCTGATAAAGCAATTTAAACAAAAAGGTGTTTGTTTAGGCTTATGGTTCCAGAGATAAAAGGTCAGTCATAGCGTGGAAGGCACAGCAACAGGCAGAGAAAGCATGGCAGCAGGAGTAGAAATCAGAGTAATTTCATTTTCATGCATATGCAGGAAGCAGAAAGGAAGAACAGGAAGTAGGACAAGGCTGCAAACACTCAAAATCCAAACCCAGTGGCATGCTTCCTCAACGAGAGTCTACCTCTTCTAGGTTCCCTAACCTCCGCAAACAGCACCAGCAACAAGGAAGGATGTCTCAAATGCATAAGCTTACAGGGACATTTCTCATTTGAGCCACAACAGAAGCATTCCACACTCTCTGCTTTCTATTGTGGATTCAGTGTAACCAACTGCTTAAAACCCCTGCTGTCCTGACTTTTTCACCATGATGGACCACCTTGAACTATGAGACAGAATAAGTCATTTTCCCCTATGTTGCTTTTGTCAGAGCATTTTTTTATAGCCAAGACATAATTTTTAGTGTGTGAGAGCTGCTTGCTCTCAAGTGCTTGATACCCAGACCCCCATTTTTATGTTAATAATTGTTGAGTGATGGCATTAATTACTCAGATCCCATATTCTATGGTGTAAGTACTATCATGATTCCCATTTAAAGAATGAGGACATTGGGGAAGACTTAAACAATTTTGAGGATAGTATAAAAATAAGCACACCAATCTTATATTATCCTTCAAGATCCTGAATCTCAATCCTATATTGTTGGAGGCTTTGTATCTGTTTGTTTACTGGGAGCTTGGGGCCATGGTAGAGTGTTGAAGCATGCTCCAGGAAAAGAACTGAAATTTGAATGTCTCTAGTGGGATCACAATTTATTTCTATCAGTACCTCCAAGTGTGATTTTCAGAGGGTACTATCATTGTAGAGTACTTTAAAAAAAACTGCACATTTTGTTTGTAATAGCCTTATATCAAAATATTACGCATTTTCCTATAAATGAATGTGGTAAAACGATCAGCTCCTGAATGATCACAAACAACTTGTAAATTACTACTGAGGCATCATAATCTTCAATAAATTGAAGCTATTACATTATTGTTCTTGTATTAGAGACATAACATCTTAACGTCTCCAGAAAAAAATGGTTTCCCAGCCCTTTCAACAAGAATCTTGATAGTATTCCTTTGTTAATGCATTTCTCCATTCAGTCACCATTTTCCGAAGGCTTTTCTAAGCAATTCCTTTTTCCAGTCACTGGAAATACTTTCAGGGAAGGGGCGGATGCCCCTCATTTCAGGAATCCTGTACTTGAAGATGCTGCTTATTCACAAACAACAACAAAATTGTTTCAAATGTGCTCTGTGTGCAGAAACACAAGACTGATTAAAAGACAGAAAGTGATGTTGCTGGTACTAATGTAGACAGACTTCTCGGGAAGGTGAAGTTTGAGGTCACCTGTGATAATGAGTCTCTCTTGGAGACCAGTTTTTCTGACAAAGCCAGCAGGAACAAAAATCCTGAAGTGTTACCTCAAGTTCTGCAAGGTGGAAAACATCTGGGAGGCCCATTGCCATTGAGCCTGAGTGGCTCAGCAGTCCCAACACGGTCCTGAAAACATGGGCAGTACCTAGAGAGCTATTGCTGCTCCTCAGTCAACAATGGAAGCCTGCAGCAAGGGGATAGAGTGGCATGGGATGAAAGGGAAGGCCAAGCCAGCAAAAGGCAAACCTTTTCATCTGGGCTGCCAGCAGAGCATGAGGTAGGTCTTCCCACAGCAGTTAAGATAATTAAGACAATTTTTCCTATTCAGATGATTCTAATTTGTGACAAGTTGACATTTAAAAGCAAGCTTACACATTAGACATGCTTCTACTGATGTCATCAGGAAACAAATGAAGACTTCTGTTCTGGCAGAAGGCAGCCTAGGGTTCCTCAACAAATCCTAAAATCTTGCCTTCCTTATATGATCAGCAAGGAAATGCTGACCTGTGGAAACAGTTTACCCACACAGGGAGCTGGTGTTTTGATTTCCTGGAGATTCAGGAGAGATGAGAAACCAGCAGAGGTGGGACAAACAAGAGCACCAAAGTGAATGAAAGTAAAAAGGCCCGCAGAAAATTAGCGAAGAGACAATTAACTTTCATGCTTACTAAGCAACAGAGAAATAGTATGACAAATATGTGCTTTTTAAAAGCTAAAACAAACACCATGACTGGAATAGGAGGTTCAGATGTGTTCAATAACTGTCCTAGGGCATGAGATTGATGAACGACAGAGTAGATATTGAAGGCTAGGCATTTTCTTCTCTTTCTCCAAAGCCGGTGCTTTTTATATGCCATGTCAAGTTGTGCTGGTGATGTTGGCACAGTGACAGTGAGGATATTGTCCTAAATAAATGTAAAAATAAATCTTGGGATATTCATTACCCAAGCTTTATAAGGAAGCCATCATTCCTGTGGCAGCATTGAGCTGCAGTGGAGAAATCTCAGTACACACATAAGGATGCATCGTTCCAATTTATGGTACTCTTAGCTGCTGGATTGGAGGAGTGGATATGAAGGAAGAATCTCTCTATCTCTCTTTCTCTCTCTCTCTCTCACACACACACAGATCGAGAGAGAGAGAGAGAGAGAGAGAGAGAGAGAGAGAGGCTCCTATCTTGCTTACAGCTAAAATAATAAAAAGAGAAACAGAATTCTAACAAGGGAAAAAAGATCTCTCAATGTGTGTTTTCTTTCACTTGAAATATTTACCATTAGGCTTAATAAATTCTTACTTGATCTCCATCTGGTTTAAAATTCTACAGAAAACCCAAATTTTACAATGTTTTCATTAAATAGCTGCCTAAATCTACCTCCATGAATATAATAGTCACAGGAGAATATATTTTTTCATGACTTCATTCTACAAGTGCTTATTGAGCATAAATTATGTGTCATGCTCTACGGTAATTGGGAAAAGGGACCCCTAATTACTATTGGTGTTTTTTCTAATCATATAATATCACTACTGATTCTTATAACAAACAACTGGCAAAAATGCCTCAATTAAATGATGCATAAAATCTGTTGCATTTGGTATTAAAAGCTAACACAATGTAAGATAAGAAATATGCTGGTCCCTGTCTTTATTTTTCAGTAGCCTTCCATCTTGTTTTCATTCTCTTATGTCTGGTTATTATTAAGTGGAGAGGTTTTTCAGCATACTATGTGAATAAATTTCCATTGGATAAATGTCAATTGCAATGACTGTTTTTATGTGTGGTTGGTCCGTATTTGCGTGGAGTTTGCTAATGTTTCTTGGGGTGTTCTAAAATTCAGACAGGGCTTAGCGTGGAGAGATGAGACCCCTGTGACTGTCCAGTCTTGCCCATCTGGCTCAGCCCCTCCTAGAACTGCCATCATCCTCATAATTAACATTTGGAGACCCTCCAAGAGAATGTTCTCTGTGGCAAGTTCCCAAGTGAGCATCAACTCATGCTGCTGGAATTATCCAGGACAGAAGAGAACATGGATTTATCTCTAACTGTTAAGCCAGGGTGTGCTCCCTTTCCAGAGCTAAGCGCATCAGAAACTCTGATCCTGACCGCCTGAGGAGAATTAAATGGAGCCACAGTGGCCTGGCTGCCAAACTACAGGACTTCATTAGTTAGAGACCTCCCTGGGGCAGATAGATGCAAAGGACTTTGTAACAACACCAACAACAACCCCTCAAAGCTGGGGGTGAGCTATAATAAACAAAGATGAAACTGCAAGGTTGAATTTTAGAGCAGGAAGAAAATTAATTCTGCTTACATTTGAAGATGAAGAAATGGCTACCTTGAGAAAGTAGGTGCTTCAACTGAGGGCATTTCAGCGCTAAAGTACAAAACCAGGCCTAGACCTCACATCTGAAATCCCGGCAGCAGCTGTTCACTGAAAGCTATTTTAGGCAACCCTCCGGTGTTGCATTTTCAACAACTACATTCCCAATCATGATTACAGATGATTTGTGTTAGTCTGGCTGGTTTGTGTTACTGTAAAGAACACCTCATGTAAATCAGCCTCAAACAAGGAGTAGCTGATGTGGGAGCACTGTTCCACGGTTTCACCTCATGGTTGTTTGGCCCTATGTATCAGGTCTATGTATATCAGCTCCGTGTATCATGGATGGGGCATGTGATGGCAGAGGGCTGTTTACACCGTGATGACTACAACAAGAGGGGAAGGAGAGAAGGGGGAGAGAAGAGAGTTCAATATCACCTTTAAAAGGATGCATGGTGCGCCCACTTTCTATGTTTGTCCATATATTTGACCAATGCCACAAGCTGGTTACAAAGACTTTAATGTGGTGGACTTTGGTATCATTCAATGCTTCTTTCATTACTTGTTCATTTTCTGTCTCTGTCTCTGTCTCTATCTCTGTCTCTTCTTCTTCTTCTTCTTCTTCTTCTTCTTCTTCTTCTTCTTCTTCTTCTTCATTTTCTCCTCCTCCTCTTCCTCCTCCTCTTCCTTTTTCTTCTTCTTGTCCTCCTCCTCCTCCACTTTCTTTTTCTTCTTCCTTTTTAGTACTGGGGATTGAACCTAGGGTTTCCCATATACTAAGCAAATGTTCTGCTACTGAGTTGCCTCCTTAGTCTTCTTAGTGCTGACACAGGCTCTCTCATTAAGTTGCCCAGGCTCTTTTGGAATTCAGTCTGAAACCCAGGCAGGTCTTGCACTTGCATCCTTCTTTTTTAGTCACAAGAGCTGCTGTATTATACACTTTGACAACCAAACCGTACTGCCTTTTATTTCTTAAGTAATCTCAAATGTATAAAGAAGTTGCATATACTTGTTTTCTACTATCAAAATATCTATGACTGGGCACTTCATTAAGAAAAGACATTTTCCTTAGATCATAGTTCTAGAAGCCCACAAGCATGGTGCTGGAATCTTTTAGAGCTCTGGGAAGCCTCTTTCTGTGTTCAGCCTGTAACAGAAAAACCGAAATGCTAAGTAAGATGCATGTGTAAGGTCAAGGGAAGCATGGAACTTGTTTAGCAAAACCGATTTCTGTAGAAACCAACCTGAGTCCCAGGAAAGAAAGACCTCAGTCTTTCAAAAGAAGCACCAATCCCTCTTAAATCACCAGTCCCTCTCAATACCAATACATTAGAAATCAAATATTTGCATAAGGAAAGAACCTCTCTAAGCCACTACAGTACCACACAAGGTGTTCTCCCTAAATCACTTGACAGCCTGTTACTACATATCTCACATCCTCAAACACTGTGCTATACATATTGCTCAAGGTTCTCTAAAAATACAGAATCAATAGAACACTCATAGGGGTCCTATATCAGATACCATGATATCAGACAAAAATATTTACATTATAATTCATAATAGCAGCAAAATTATAGTTATGAAATAGCAACAAAATAATTTTATGGTTGGGGATCACCACACATGAGGAACTGTATTAAAAGGCCATAGATTTATTCCTAAAGTTGAGAAATTATATATAGTATATAAATATTGATAAGTCAGCAATATATATGTCAATATATTATATATGACAGTGATATGTATTAATCATATATATGCATATATATGAATACTCAAAGGAGATTTGTTCGACAATAGGTCTGGGCAATCCAACAAGAGCCATATGCAATATCACTTTTTCACAGCTCATGAGTCTGGATACAGCAGACATCCTGATTCAGCACTGAAGACCTGGAAGATGCTAATACAGAGTCCTCTCTGAAAGGCTAAAGTCTGATGTCAGTGGAGGGTGGCAGCAGCAGTGACAGACACACTCATTTGGGGAAGAGTGAAGGTGATCAAGGACACTGCTTGTTCACAGAATCTTTACACTGGTGCCATCCTTTGATGGTGCCCATCTTGAGGTTGGGCCATCCTCCTTCACTTGTCTTTTCTGAAAACACTTTCATAAACATGTTAGATGTGTGTACTCTACCAAGTTTACAATCAAGATCAACCCTCACAGAGTATGTATCCCATAAATGAAGACAATGACACTATGTATTCCAAAAATATATTCCCCCATAATACCTGATACAACCTTTGACATTAGGAAATTGATAGTGATACAGTGTCCCTATCCAATTTATAAAACTCATTTATTTTATTGTTTTCACAAAGATTTCTTTTATAGTAGAAGGGCCAAATCCAAAATCGCACATGCTTTTTATTACCTCAGTACCATACAATGTGAATGGATCCTCTATGTTTTCTTGACTTTCATGAGTTCAGCAGTTTTGACGATCACAAGAAAGTTTTTATGTAGCATTACTAATTTTAGTTGTTTTTTTTTTCTGATGTTTCTCCATGCCCAGCATCATGTCCTTACATTTTCAACAAAATTTCAGAAATAACCACTGTGTGTAACTCATTACTCTCTTCATGCATACAGGGTTTGTGCCATTTCAAATAGTGGTAACATGACTACTTCATGAGGCAATTTCTGCCTAATATCTCCATTAGATGGCTATGTTTTTCTTTTTCAATTAATAAGTACATAGAGGGAAAACACTTCTTTTTATGGGGTTGCCATGGTTTAAGATTTTTTTTCTTTATGAAAATATGTGACTCCCAAGGCAAAGGTACTGAGAGACATTGGTACATTAAGAGCAATTAGTGGGCATTTTTGGTTTGGGTCTTGTTTTTGAAAGACTGATGTCTTACTCTTACGAGATTGAATTGATTTCTACATAAGTGGGTTTGGTTAAGCAAGCCTCCACTCCCTTTGCCCGTAGACACATATCTCACTTAACTTTAGGATTTCCTGTTGTGAGCTAAGCACAGCAAGAGGCTTACCAGAACTTAAATAACGCATTCAATGTCTATGGACTTACTTTCATCAGTGTGCAATTGACATGTCTTACTGAAGTATTGCAAAAGTAAAAATCTGTTGCTCTTCCTAATCACCCAACTGTCACAATTTGCTCCCAAATTGGCCAACTGGAGCTCCTTCCGGACGGAGCATGTGTGCTTGGCATGCTTTCAGCACTGAATACTTCACTGCCCTCTGGAACAAGATTGTTCAGGCTCACCTCCGAAATTCCCTGCCCCAGTGATTGAACAAAACAAAAGTTCTGGCTATCTGTTGGGTTTATTGCAACTGGCGCGTGTTACCACAACTAAGTATCACAGTCTGTGGAGCTTACAGAGAGAGAAAAGGGGGAATTCATGAGTTTACTTTAGTAACTTCAGTTCTAAAGCAATACAAAGTTTATTCTTATTTTCTCATTTCAATAAGTGGCATTACTTTTGCTAGCAGAAGGGAAAAAAACAAAAACGAAATCCACAGAAGTAATCTGCTTCACCTTTTTTTCCTCCTTTATATTTTATTTTTCCCACCTCCATGGCATAAGTACGGTCTCTCCCTGGATTCTAGACTCTAGATTCCTTCTTATCATCCTTGGGCTTTGATTCCCCTACTTGGCAATGCTTTCCTGTAAGACAGATTTTTTTTACCCCTCTTAGGGCCAAAAATGCCACACAGAACCCCAACTCACCTATAACAACTCCTCCTAGGAAGAACCATGGAGGTTCATGTTACTATGTCTTAAGGACAACCATCTGCTCCATCCTTCTGAAGCTTCCATGTAAAATCCAAGAAGAAATGAGAAGGATAAAGATAAGAAGGAAAAAAGAAGCCCCCACAGCATCCATGAATAACGTTGAAGCCACTGATCACTGGCTCTGACTTCAGATAGGGAGTATAGCCTATTGATCTTTTAGGCCCAGGATATAGCATAATGATTATCATGGAGGAGAGCCCAATATATATTTATTCAATAGAAAATCAAAGGGTTCCTAAATGAATGAACTATGCTATAGCTACCTATTCATCTAATAGATACATTTACCTCATACTTATTAAACATTAAATGCTTTCTAACATCAAGTTCATAATAGCTAATAGGAGTAAATAGAAAATGAGCCTGATGTTTTAAATACAGATTCAGGTTCTTTCTGGTCTTCTCGCGTAACCGACATCAGGAGGCTGTGTACTCCACTTCCTTAGGGATGGCTGTATAATAGAGAGTGTTTATGATGCTTGAAGTCCTTGACTGGAAGGAACTTTACATTAACTTTACATTTGCTCTTTGCCACTTATCCACAAAGTACCTGACATCAGAGGTCAAAGCCAGCCCTCGTGACATCATAAAACGTTTCCCAGTAACCGTATCCACACAGGTGGCTATTCTCTGAAATTTTACCAACCCTTAGTACCATAAATCCAGCCCTGAATCTTTATTAATTATCACTCAGAATAAACCATGATTTTCTTGAAGAAGAACAAGGCTTTTTATTGTCATGATATCAGCCATATATCTAAAAAAATATGACAAATCTAAGTATTTAGTTGATTTATTGATTGTTTAGCATCTGGTTAGTATTAGGGTATTACAGTAATAAAATTAGTATATGGTAATCCTCAATTTGTTACTCTAATAAATACTCACAAAAGCATACTTTAAATGAATTAAGATTGCTACACAAGGTCATCAGTTGTAAGAATACAGCGATGAAGCTCAGAGAACTAGACAGCAGTTTTTTTAGAAAAAGAAGACACATAAAAGACAAATTTGACATTTATCCAATTAATTTTTAAATTCAAAAAATATAAAAATTAACAAGACCATCAAAAATGAGCAAACTGTATGAACAGATACTCACCAAAATAACACAAAAATAGAAAGCAAGCACTAAAAAGATGCCCAAGGTCCCATCAGTTTTGAGTTGGAAATTTAAACAACAGAATAGCAGTGTATCAGTAACCTTTTCATTGCCACAAAAAAAACACTAATTTAAGACTGTTAACATGTAAAAGGAAAGGCATGTTTATCTCATGGTTGTGGAGGTAGAAACTGTATATGGCACAGAGCAAGCCCAGCAGGCATTGCTCCCTGGTTGTGCTACTCTGTGGGACATGGCAGATAACAAGTGCAGACACACCCACTAAGAGTAAATGTGTAATTGTATTCTAAACCAGGAACAAAAACAGAATGAGTGATCCGAACCTTGCTTTTCACAATTTTGGGGGTTCATGAACATGTATGGATGCAAACATGTGCATGCGTGAGCGTGTGTACGCCTCTGTCCTCTGTGTGTATGAGAGGGCGGGGCAGAGAGGAGAAGAGTGAAAGAGGAAGAGCACGTGCCCCTGCCCACACCATGGAGCAGTTGTGGATGTCAGACGGAAAATTGATGAAGTCAGTTCTCTCCCTCCACTTTGTGATATGGGGTCCAACACGGGTCAACAGGTTTGGCTTAATGTACCTCTTCCCACTGGGTCCAAGGTCAGGCTTTTGTAAAAATGTTCGTTAGAGAAATATCAAAGAGCCCCATAAGAACTATCTCCAGGACATATATTTAATGAGCTAAGAACCTCCCTTAGACTCCATCATGTAATGATTCTATCACCTCTTAGTGTGGGCACCTGGTAGCCACGCCTTGAGCAAGTGGGTCTTTGGGCCACTTATAACAACCAAACCCTGACAACCATGGCACATTTGTTTGAATAGCTAAATCCCAAACACTGACAGTAGCAAGTGCTGACAAGGTTGTAGGGGCAAATATGGTCTCTCATCCATTGCTAATGGCAATGGAAAATGCATGACAACATAAACTGTGTACATACAATGTGCTTTGCCTGTTGCCATGGGTGAGCTTTGCTGAATCCAGATATAGACTGACAGAGAAAGCAATGTTTTAATACTTGTGAATGAGTTATAATCAGAGTTCTCAGGGGAGAAATAACACACAATGTAGAGACAAGATAAACACTGAAGTCACTCACACGTCAGGAGAAAAGGGACTATGGCTATGTATCTATGCTTTCCAAAGGAAGGAGGAGACAAGATGGGGTTAGTATTGAATGGTTTAAATAATCCCAAAGGGTTCTGCTGCTGGGGCTATTTCTGGCCATCTGGCCTCCAACTGGGTTGATGTGCTTGGTCTATAATGGCCCAGTACATAGGCTCTAAAAACAGAGATGGGTGAGTTTCTAGGCCTTATTCTTTTAATCAAGAACAATTAACCTACCTCTAGCCAGGACTCAAAACTGGGTAAATGCAGTCTCGCAAACCAGATAAACAAATCTAAACTACACGATGGAACTTAATTATAAAAAAGTAATGAGCTATTAAACTACATTAAGCATGGAGAAATCTTACATGTATACTGGCAAGTAAAATAAGTTTATCTGAAAGACTGTATGTATGATTCGTGATGCTCTTGAAATGATAAAAATATGGGAAAAGAAAAACATCTGATTTCCTGGGGTTGAAAAGGGGATAAAAGTATGTAGCACACAAGGGTAGTGTAACTATTCTCTGTAGTATGATAAAGATGGATGCACGCCAGAGATTTGTTGAAATTCATATACTATATAACCCATAATATGTATAATGCACCGTAGAATTATACATTTGACAAAACTCACGGAGGATAAGACACTTAAGTAGTGTACGTAGAATAAACTATACATAGAGCATATGACTCTGCTATAAACCATGGCTTTGGTAGACAATGCCACCTTGTCAGTTGTAACAAATAGGACTTGACAGTGAGACCCTGTTGCCGAGATAGCACATACTTGAGTCATGAGACATGAAGAAATCAAACTGGTATTCACCTGGAAGCTTAATCCCTACTGGCAAGTTTTCATAGTGTGAGAAGATGGTAGGTACACTGCAGGTGAGAAATAGAACTACCATTTTTACCCAGCTGTGAGTTCTCTAGGCTACAATCACAACCAATCTGACTAGACATGCCTGCTGGTCTAACAGTGGCATGAATGCCACGAAAGTAACCAACCACTTTCTAATGGGATTAAGGCCTTTTTTCACAGTCTGAAAACAACCAACAACCAGGGGCTAGACAGCTCATGGGCCCTTGGGAAGAACCTCCTACTGTCATAAAGAGGCATAAGATGAAACTGACGCCTAACGACATATCTCTATGCCCAAAGGTCAATGTACCTGTCAGCCTTCATCTGAAAAGCCTCTCTTTGCAGAACATGTTGATTAACACGAAGACCCACAACTGGTCGAGGGGAACAAAATAAGAGCCCGCAGAATGCTTAGCTCTAAGTGGGGTATCTCTGTCATACCATATGCTCGCCTCATCTTTATCACAGCCCTTCCTATGAAGGCTCAGAGATGATTGCGGAGGAGAGGGAAGAAAGGTTTTTAAGAGCCAGGGGCTGCGGATGACTACAAGGAAGTGTTTTTAAGACCCAGAAGGTCATTCACACATATGAACTCAAAGTACTTGTAACAACATGCACAAGACATGTACAAGTTCAAACTGCACAAATTCCAATTCAGCCAAAGCAGAACAAGGGTCGTGGGAGGATTGTTGTACTTTGAGTAACAAGCAAGTTCAAAGTACCAGTTTGATGAAGTTGGGGAAATGTGCTTTTCTAACAACTGGACTCAGAGTAACTTTTATGTAAATGTTTGTGTAAATGTCACCTTCTCAATGAGTCATTGTGAATCACCCCATTTGTCATTTCAATCCCATGCCAGATACCTATCCCTTTGATCAAGATTTTTTTATGTATGTTTATCTACAAAATATACCTATCATAATCACTCACACTCTACAATGTATATTTATATGACTGTTTGCTTTCTGTCTTCCCTTCATGAGAATGTAAGCTTCATAAGAAAAGACATCTGCATTTGGTTTATTCGTTGATTATATTAAATGCCTGCAGCATTGCCTTCCACACAGTCAACACACAGCAGACACTGTTGAGAGAGCCAATAGACACATGCATACATTGGCATACTCCCAGGCATGCTTCCAAGAAGGTGGTACACATGGCATAAAACAGAGACACTCTCGAGTGCCTAGGGATAAAATATTATCAATTAAAACATCTACACATACACCTGCAGAGACATAATTAAGAAGGGTTTCCTTAACTAGTAAATAGCAGGCATTCTCAGGGAAGATTCACATAAAACCATCAACAGTAAAGAAAACACCTGTAGATTGGGCAAGACATGGGTGGCAAGAAAGGATGCTGTAGGTGTAAGGACTAAATCATGGCAAGGTTCATGACATGATCTTATGTACCACCATACCTTTATTGCATATGTTGTCCAAAGTAGTCATTATAATAACATGTCAGCACCATAGCATACTGTTATTTAAAACATTCTACTTATTGGATCAGCAATATTCTTCAAGCAAAAAGCTTACCCATCAACACAGCAATGCATCTGACTTCAAGACATTGTTCTACCATGAAAATGATCACATTACGACAGAAGAACAGACTAAGGATTTATCCCACACCTCCAGACACTGTGCTTTTCATAACACAAGAATACTATAAGAAGGTTAACATCAGTTCACCCATTTTCTAGACTGAGAAACCTAAGCAGAAATTGATGTAAATTATTCAAGACTGCATCTATCATGTTTTAAAACTCTGGAAGAAACAAATGTCCTGTAGACTCTAACTGCCCCCCGAATACACACAACCACAGTAGCACACAGCCTCTTGGGAAAGAATGCCCCTACCAGATGGAAGAGACTGGAGTTTTGCAGTAGCTTGCTGAAGTTTTAGGTAATGGGAATTAGCAAAAGATAGGTTTCCACAAGGCAACTGCAAAGACATAATCATTTAGCAAATTAATGCAGTAGTTTGAGCAGATGCCGTGTGGAAGTTACCAGAGAAAACATCAGTTCTTTAAGCCAAATGGTCTTTTGTGAGCATGAAGAGAATGTGATTATAAGATTTTTAACCATAAAAACAAAGCATTTTACATAAACACTTAGCTAGAAGGAGAAAAGGGCACATTGCTAGGAATATCATATCGAACATGTCTTTTGCTAATTAATAACATGTTGGACATCCTAAGATGACAAGTGACCAAATGCAGTGATTATATTGAGATTTAATGTATTATTTACTGCTGAGTGTGTTTTTATGGAAACAAAGTTTTTTTCACTTACTCTTTCAAGAAGGAGAAATCCTGGCATCCTGAAAGCAACAGGAAATTCTTCCTCTGTTATGGTCTGAGGATCCCAAACCTTAGAGACTAGAGCCCAAGAGCTGTGCAATAAATGGTACATCGGAATGGGGCTGAAGGTCAGTCTTCCAAACAAAATTTCCATTGCAAAAATCAAAAATTGCCTTAGGCCTGAAGAGATGACTTGGTCAGTAAAATATTTGAAGCATAAGCAAGAGGATATGAATTTGATCCCAATAGCCTACATAAAGAGCTGTGCATGATGGAGCATAATTGTCAGTCTCTAGTCAAGAATTCAAAGACAGTCAGCTCTATGATGCTCCCTGGCCGGCCATCCCAGATGAATTGGTAGTAAGATACCCTGCCTCAAACCTGAAAAAGGATGCCTGAGTTGACCTCTGGCCTGTATTTATGTGTGCACATATACACACATGTAAGCCCCCACATAAATACCTACCTAGCTGCACAATATACTTTGTGTTCAAATAAGCCATCTTGCCAACTTGCTTTTTTATCTACACACTGGGATGTATGGGATCTAAAGCTCGAATTACTAAAGAGCTCACAAAGAACTACAACTTACATGAATTATCTTACTGACCGTGAATAATTCAATGCCTGTTAAGCAGATCTAATCCATCTTTGTTACCCTAGGTTCCAGGGTAAGGCCTAACGAGTTGCTCAGCCAATATCTAGTGACCAGACAATGACTGGTCTCTTTGATCAACACAACTATGATGATTCTTTTACTTTGGGGTATAGCTCAGACACACCAATGGATAAAGACAAAAGAATATGATAATAAATTATCTTTAACTATCTCACAGAGCTAAGGAGGGTTTTTCCTCATATATTTGGAGTTGATTCTTAGAAGCAGTTCACTTGTCTAGCATAAAGATTGACCTTAGTGAATTAAGTTTTGGTTTCTTATACACCAAGTTGATCTGAATAGGTGTTTGTGCATGGTAATGTTTTCACATATGTGAACTAGAGGCACAGAGACAGGTAAAATCCCTCCAGGTGAACAGTAAAAGCAATCTTTGAGGAGCACTCAGTCCCTCACTCCACCCAGCCCACATAGTATGAGAAATGGGAGGAATAATATTCTTATTCTATTGCATCATTTCACCTGCAGTCAGCTCTACCTCTACCCTTCTGAATGACATGAACAGATGGAAATCAGCCTTCTTATAAAGATTTATTTTAAGTCTTTCAGTTAGAAACAGAATGAAACTAGTGTCAATGTTGACACTATAAAATTTTGGCAGCGCAGTCTCCAAGCGGGTTCCCTAGTAACGGGAACAGAGATTGTCTCTGACATGAACTCAATGGCTGGCTATTTGACCACCTCTCCCTGAGTGGGAAGCAACCTTGTCAGGCCACAGAGGAAGACAATGCAGCCAGTCCTGATAAGAATTGATAGGTTAGGGTCAAAGGGAAGGGAAGAGGACCTACCCTATCAGTGGGCTGTGGAGGGACATGGGAAGAGAAGAGGGAGAAAAAAGGTATTGGGAGAGTATGAGGGAGGGGGCTACAGCTGGGATACAAAGTGAATAAATTCTAATACGTAAAAAACATTTAAGTTTAAAAAAAAAAAAACCTCTAAGCTAGACATGCAAATGGACTGAAGACAATGCTGGTATAGAAATACTTGACTGACTAGAAGCCAAGAATCCTACTTTGCAGTTTGCTAGTCAATCTGCAAGTCAGCCCTGGCAAAGTTGTAAGCTAAAAACACTGTAATTTACTGTCTTGGTTACTTTTTTATTTCCTTGAAAAAATAGCCGAGAAAAGCAGCATAAGGAAGGAAGGGTTTATTCGGGCTCAGTGTGGAGGTGCTGCCCACTACTTCAGGGAAGCCACAGCTGCAGGAGCCTGAAAAATGGCCACACTTGACGCACAGCCTTGGATGCTGGTGCTCAGCTTTCTCCATTTAGACTGTCGGGGGTGCTAGCCCATCCAATAGTGCCACCTGCATTTAGGATCAATCTTCCAACCTCAATTAACCTAATCTAAAAAACACCTCACAGATATGCCCAGAGATTTGTTTCTGAGGTGATTCTAGACCCTGTGAACTTGACAATATATGCCATCACACTTATCAAGCACAAAAGTGATAGGTCCTTGCTATTTATTAAATGCTTATTGAAGAAGTAAATCCAGCACACTGCAGACATGAAGACTGACTATCGTTGGTAAAAGGCCTTCAACTCTTTGCTCAACTGCTATAGCTATACCACTATTTGCTGACCTCTTCTCTAGATATCTTCGCTCTCACTGCTATTCTCTTCCTCCAAGAGGCAGCATCCTCCAAAGGACTAAGGTAACATGTATAATCTGTCTTGAAGCAGTTATCCTCAAACACAAGCCTACATTGCAATAATAGGTGGCTCTCCATCTCTTGCCAGACTCCTGTCCTTGCACTTGAACGCAGAACATGACCTGGGTCCAAAAATGCTATTTATTGGTTTCCCGGGTTCTTGTCTGCTCTCTCCTGGACTGCCACGGTACTCATTGTCCTCTACCATCAGCTTTGCCTTTCTCAGGTCTTTTCTTCCCCGGCCACCAAATCCAAACTCAGTGGTCCCCATTGGAGACCTTTAATTTCTCTTTACCACCACCACTGCCTATATATTTGCCAGTCCTTTTCGGCACAACATGTAAACAGATCCTTATCAGTCTGCCTGTGTCTCATCTCTTTAAGTACCAGAAACTCAAATTGCCCATGTGTCCCATGTTCCATCATATTTCCCATATCTTCAGTTTTTCCCTATGTCTCATTTCCTCTTTAAGGCAAAGGCAGGCAGATCTCTGTGAGTTTGAGGCCATCCTGCTATACAGCATGAGCTCCAGAAGAGCCAAGGCTATGCAAAGAAACCCTGTCTCAAAAGAAAAAAATAAAAAAAAGAAAAGAAAGAAGAAAAGAAAGAAGGAAGGAAAAAAGAAGAAAAATAAAATTTCAATTCTAGTAGTGTCTCATATGATTGGGAAATTCCCAATGTCCTCCTGTAGACAGTCAGGTCCCCCTTATCCCATGCAGCCCTGTGTAATACATTTACATCACTCACTTCGCCATTATTTTCAGCAATATAGTCTCTTAAAAATTCCTTATCCAATAGAATCTGCTGTCAGAAAAATATTAGATCATGTACTTGTTGGTGTTTCTTTCAACTTGACACAAACCTAGACACAACTAGGAAGAATCAATTCTAATTGAGAAAATTCTAATTGAGAATAAATTCTAATTGAGCTCCTCTTTAAGATTAGCTGTGTAGACAAATCTGTGGTGAGTTTTCACGATCGCTGATCGATATGGGTGAGCCTATCCCACAGGAGGAGTTGCAACCCCTGCAGGTGCTCCTGAGTTGTATAAGAAAGTGGCCTGCTCTTTGATCGGGGGGGGGGGGGGGGAGCAGCCTTACCAGGCCACAGAAGAGGACATTGAAGCCACTTTTGATGAGAACTGATAGTCTAAGATCAGAAAGGAGAGGAGGACCTCCCTTAGCAGTGGACTTGGGGAGGGGCATGCATGCAGAAAACGGAGGGAGGGTGGGATTAGGAGGGTAGGAGGGAGGGGCTTATGGGGGGATATAAAATGAATAAAGTATAATTAATAAAAAAACATAAAAAAAAGAAAGTGCGCTGAAGGATCCCTGAGGTGCAAGCCAGTCATCAGCATTTTTTATGGCATTTTCCTGCATTCCTTCCCTGACTTCCCTCAGAGAAGACTGTGATCTGACAGTTATGAGTTGAAATAACCCTTTTCTCCCCAAGTTGCTTTTGGTCATGGTGGTTATTGAAGCAAGAGAACCCCTAACCAAGACAGACTATATGTCTCTTAGCTTTGAGTACTCAGCTGTAACATTGGTACCTGCCACAGAGGATAAACCAAATGGACACTGAATAAAACTGAGAGTTGATGTTTAGAGATGTGTGAATTAGTTAGCATCTTGTACATTCTCAGAGTACATAACTACTCATAGTACAATCAACTATTCTATTTCTTCAACTCCCCTGGGAAAGAAGCTTGACCCACTGAATACCATCCTGAGGCACAGTGGCTTCAAAGATATTGCCAGGCAATGTCACAATGAGAAGAGTTCCATATCCTTCAGCCATAAAGGCTTAAAGGTTCATAAAATGACATGGGACTCCCAGCCATTTACCCCAGAGCCTTTAGAATCACTGTATCTGTTATGAGTGCATTGCCCAATTAAGCAAGCATCCTTTGAATAATAGTATCACACCACAAGAACATGTTGGTCACTGGTACAATCCCATTAGCCTCACTAGAATTTCCATTTTTTCTGACTTCTCCCCTGTGCAGAAATAAAGTTGCCAATTTTGTTGATGTAAGCACATTTTCCAACAACTTGAAACTGCTCCAAATATCACCAGCCACATGAGAGGGAAAGAGATGAAATGCGGTTTAGGGAAGGTAAATTCTTGATTATGTTGGAATTAAAGTGTATATGCTTTGCTACACTTTCAAAAATTACAGATAAGAGGCACAGCAGTATTTGACTCCTATGTTAAACAGAGCCAGTAATTTATTGTGCAAAATAAACAGATGAAATAAAATAGGAAGGTGATATCTCCACTTTGTAACTCTATTCCTCAAGGGTCATCATGAAAAGAAAAGTAATAATTATTGCAAGAGAGCGAGCATTCTCTTGCCTCTTAGAAAGCTTTACAGGCCACTTGTTTACTACTAGCTTTTGGTAAAAGACCAGTTTAAGTATATCAAAGCTTTATGGCCTGGTTGGGAGTCATTACATATGAAAGCTGGCCCGATTGCTACTCATGAGAAAGCCAGAGATAGGTATTCAAAAAATAATGATGCTGTCATTGCAAAGGCATACACTAAAATTGTCCTAAGAGAGGACATGAATTCAATCTGGATTCAGATAATTGCTGCATTATGACCTTCGTGCTTTGCCAGCTTGTCAGATTTTCCTTCTTTATGAACTTCTAGCGGTCAGTACTCAGCCTCTGATTTGTATCTCCTCAGCCTCTCCTACTACTTTGACAAACACAAGAGAACAATGAATAATGGAACTACGTGGAGCAGACCTGACTATTAAGTATGAGCTGACTGAGGGTTGGGGGTTTGTAAGGTAACAGGTAGATCCCAAGCTTGGAGACTCTCTGTGTGGCCACAGGGCTAACTGCTCCCATTTTCAGCTGTGAAACAGGAATCACTCACTGGGAAGCATGTCCAGCAATCTCTTATTTCCTGAAGTGGGCACTGAAGTTCTGTCCAAATCATGAGACTTCCCCTTCTACCACAGCCAACCACTGTGGTTCATTGTCATATTCCTGAAAGTCCTTGCAGGTCTGGGTCATTGTTGTGTAAAATGCCCTGGCACTGGATACCTTACAATGGTCCTCAAATAGACCTTTCTACATAGCCAGGGCACCTAAGAAATAAAAAAGGGAATCCAAGCCACTCTCGCAAATTCTCTGATCAGGGGATTAAAACCATTATATAAATAGTCATTAATCCACTTCTACTCAAGCAAGATGTGTGCAGGAAAAAAAAATAATAGAGATTGTGAATTATGCAGGAGTCTGCATTGCTCCACTCAGATTTAAGGCATGTCATTTGGGGTTATCTGGGGTGATTTGCTGTAGTGGGTTTATTATTATTGTTATCATTTCTGCTGGGAGAGGATGCAGATGCTTACAGAGGGCCTTTCTGGTACTGTACCGCCTTTCCCTGAGGATGTTTTCTGCATCTGAATCCTCCCTTTATTTGAGCTCAGGTTACCTTCAGGAAGGAGGCCCTCCCACTTTCTGCCTTCCTTCAGCTCACTTAGGGATGCTGACTGAGTATCTCAAGCAGGGAGGGAAGTAGCCAGAATCCACAGGCAGAAAGAGAAAGAGACTTCCACTCTGGCTTGACCTCTGCCTGGCCCAGGAAGATTGAGTTTGCTCTCAGTGTGGGAACGAGCTCCCAGGGGTTAGCAGGTTCTCTTGTCCAAGGCTCCCCTTTCTCTCAGGGTAAAGAATTTATTAGTGAGAAATTTCAATTTCAGACCTTAAAATTGTCTTTCTTGACCTCTAGATCTTCAGTACCATGTATTGAAGCTCACCCTATCACGGTTTGAACATTGCTTCATCCCTGACAGGCCTCTCCACGTATTTCTGTAAAAGGCCTTTCTTCCTGGCAAAGGATTGCTGCTTTATTTGGGCCGTTTTACACAATGAAGTTCTTGGACAGTCCCAACTGTAACTCTGATGGGGTGCATCTATTTTGCCTGTCAACTCATACTCAGGAGTCTCTGTGTTGGTGAGCTAATGTTGCCATGACAATTCAGAGGCTAGAGCACAGGAATGGATTCTCACATTTATGGAAGCTGGAAATGCAACACCAATGTGATTCAGAGTCTGGATTCTTCAGAAGGGATGAGAAAGAATCTGTCCCATCTCTCTTCCAGCTGCAGCTGGGTACTGGCATGCTAACAATCTTCAGACACGTTCACCACTGCTGATTAACACATACCTTGGTCTAAAGAAGTGTTCTTCCTCTGTAACCATTTCTGTGTCCAATTTCCTTATAGAAGAAAAATTTCTTTTGGATTTGCAACCACACCAATGACTTCATGTTAACTACATTTACCTGCCACAACCCTACAGGAAGGGCATAGTTCTACCATTAAATCTCCAAGGAAGCACATGGCATCAAGGTTTTCTGTCATTCATAGTGAGACAATCTTGGTCATGAGACACTGGCATATATTTTAGTATCAAGTCAACACATGACTTAACATAGTAAATGTTTATCACTCATGTCTGAGGTGGTTGTCCTAGCCATTTGTTTGTTTGAGGGGGGAGCAACATCCGCCTTTCTGCACTCAGGGGTTTATGTCAGCCTCATCTGAATCTTGACTCTCTTAGAGTTCCCTTCTTGTCGTTTGCAGATGGGAGAGGAAACCTGGAGAAATTACATCTCTCAAGTCCTGTAGATGAACAACGGCACACATCCCTTACAGCTCATAGGTTGGAAGCAGTGAAGTGGCCTCAACTGTGAAGAAGGAAGCTAGGAAGTGCACAGAAGCCAGTGTTTGGAGATCATGAAATACTTCAGGTCTTTCTCTTCACAAATTGTTTGTTGGAGAAGCAAACTAGGAAAATGATGAGTTGAAGACAAAGACTTTCTGGTAGGAATACTAGCTCTTCCATTTTCTCCTTATGTATAGCTAGTGAGTCTTTCCAGTCTTATTGTCTTTCAGTCTTCTTCTTAAGTGGGGATAATGATTCTTTCCATCTTTGGAGCTTGTCCTACAAGCTAGATACAACAAACTGGGGTTTGTTGTGTTTATAGAGCAAAAAAGCAGAAAAGCTGTGTTATTCTCTCTTAATCACTTTATAAAGTGGGAAGGATGTAAATATGGGGATTGTCTGGGCTTTCCCCTCTTGGTCCTGAGTATCTTGTTTAATAAAAATTTCTGGTTATGGAAGAAAGGGTACTAGGGTTTGGATTGCACAAAAGATAATGGAAAGTCATCATTGATAGCATCATTGCCAATCATCTGATTTCTAAGAAGGACTTGGGCCAACTTGTTTCTATAGCAACATGACCTTACTGGAACAGAGCATCCTTATTCATCACTTTATTCACCACGTACTGAGTGAGAATATCTTTACACAGTGGTAGGATATGGCCACAAAAGAGGTGCTGGTATGAAATGTATTTAATTCTTTTTTTTAATTTTTACTTTTTATATATGTTCACTTTGCATCCCAGCTGTAGCCCCAACCCTCATTCCCTCCCAATCCCACCCTCCCTCCCTCATCTACTCCCATACCCTTCCCCAAGTCCACTGATAGGGGAGGTCCTCTTCACCTTCCATCTGACCCTAGCCTATCAGGTCTCATAAGGACTGGCTGCATTGTCTTTTTCTGTAGCCTGGTAAGGATGCTACCCTATCAGGGGGAAGTGATCAAAGAGCCAGAGGCTGAGTTCATGTTAGAGACAATCCCTATTCTCATTACTAGGGAACCCACTTGGAGACTAAGCTTTCATGGGCTACATCTGTGCAGGGGTTCTACCTTATCTCCATGAATGGTCCTTGGTTGTATCAGTCTCAGAAAAGACCCCTGGGCCCAGATTTCTTGGTTCTGTTGCTCTCCTTGTAGAGCTTCTGTCCCCTCTAGGTCTTGCTTTGAACTCATTGGCACAGGAGGCAAGTTCCTGAAGAGAGCACCACAGCACAGGCTCTAAGATCAACAATCAATAAATGGGACCTCATGAAATTGAAAAGCTTCTGTAAAATAAAGGACACTGCCATCAGAACATCAGCCTACTGACTGGGAAAGGATCTTCACCAACCCTATGTCTGACAGAGGGCTAATATCCATTATGTATAAAGAACTAAAGAAGTTAAAAAGCAACAAATCAAGTAACCCAATCAAAAAATGGGGTACAGAGCTAAACAGAGAATTCTCTATAGAGGAATATTGAATGGCAGAGAAACACTGAATATCCTTAGTCATCGGGGAATAATGAAAATCAAAATTACCCTGAGGCATTTAATTTTTAATACCACCCTCAGTAGAAGCAGAAGAAAAGAAAAAAAGAATACAAGATTTTCTGAAGAAGTCTTTCCCTTCTCAGTTAAAAAAAAAAAAAAGCTTTTTTTGAGATGATAGCACTCTGCATAAAACTTCAGAATTCCCTCACCTCTACTTCCCTAGTCATATTTGCAGAGACAGTGGGAGAAAAGCTGAAATGAGTGCATGCTGTGTTTATTAATGGAGAAGCTAGAGAGATCCTACAGATATTAAGAGCATTGGCTGCTCTTGAAAAGAATGTGAGTTCAGATTCTAACACCTACATGCTGGCCCAAAACCATCTGTAACTCCAGTCAAAAATCCCAACTCTCTATTAGTTTCCTTGGGTACAAGACACACACAGAGTGCACACACATTAATTCAGGAGGTAAACACTCATTCACATCAAATAAAAATAAATAAGTATTTTTTAATTGAGGGGGAACTCACATAATACCAATTAATTATTTTAAATTATATAATTCAGCTACATAAAATACAGTCAATTTTTTTTGTAAACATCATGTCAATCTTATCCCAAAGCATTTCAAGGTATAAAACAAAGTCCTGTGTCTATCCCATAGCAAATTTTTCATTCTTCCTCTCAAACTGCTGAAAAGCAAAACTTTTATAAGTGAGCCTGTACATGTACCTATTCTGTATATTTCATGTATAAGAATCGTACCATACATGGCCTTTTGTGTCTGAATTCCTTTTGTAGATTTTTGTCTGTGTGTGAGCACACAGCCCTCGAAGAAAACATCATCAGATTCATGGCTCTGGAGTCACAGGTGGTTGTGAGACGCACAACATGTATTGTAGGACCAGAGCTCAGGACCTCAGACAGAGCATCAAGCACTCGTAACAGATGAATCATCTGCCCAGTCCTAGTGTGTCTGGATTCTGTCACTTGACATATTGCTAAATTCATGCCATAGATTGGGTCATTCCTTTTGACAGCTGAATAATGCTCCAGTAAATGGGCATATTCTTTTTTTCTTTAATCTATTCATCAGTAGCGAGACAAAGTTGTTTCCTCTTCTTGTCTACTGTGAATAGTGCCGCCATGAATATTCATGAACAACATTTTGTTTGAACATCTGCTTTCAGTTCTTTGGGATGGCAGTTGAATGAGGGTCTTCGGATAATTATGAATTTAACTCTTTTGGTGGCCCTGCCCAGTTATTTCCATGGCAGCTACATCATTTTTTATTCCCACTGGCAATGTACTGATATTCTAATTTCTCTACATCCTTGCTAAGACCTGTTAATTTCCTTTGTTTAATAACCTAGTTGATGTGAGTTGTTAGCTCATTGGGATTTTAATTTCATATCTCCCCTGTGATTAGTAAAGCTGAGAAACTTTCTTGTTGGACATCAGCTTATGTCCTTTGGAGGACTATCTATTCAAATTCATTCTCCGTCTTTATTTCGATTTTTGTCTTTCTGTTGTGGAACTGTAAGAGATTATTATTAAAGCATATTTGGTATACTATGGTCTTGTCAGATAAACAATTTGCAAATATTTTTTCTATTCTTTAATTTTTTTTCTATTCTGTAATGTGTTTTAGTTCTTGGTAATGTTCTATAATTCACAAATTAATAACACAATGATAATGTACATGGGTATAGCATCCTACTTCAGTTGATGCAGAGATAAAACCAGAGTAGCTACCAAACATTTCTTTATCATTGTCTCATGGTTGAAGACTTCAGACTCCTCTTTTAGGGTTCTTGAAAGACAAACATGATATGTATTCACTTATAAGTGGATATTAGCCATTAAATAAATGATAACCAAATTATAATCCACAGACTCAAAACTGTGAGGTAAAGAAGGTGGCTGGGGGATGAGGGAGGTGGGTCTCCCTGGGAAGGGAAAATAAAATAGCTTTTACAGGTGGACTGGGGATTGGTGGGCATGGGAGCTGGAGGGATCTGATGAGGAGAATAGAGGAAGAGAAAGAGTTCTAGAATGGGGGACTTCTTGGAGATAGTAGTAGAAACTTCCTTGAATCTATGGAGGTGACTCTAGTGAGGACACCTGGCAATGGAGATACAGTCTGAACTGGCCATCTTTTGTAGCCAGGAAAGGCTTTCAGTGATGGGCCAGGGTTGCATTTGATGAAATTTTTGGCCTAGAGTGTCCTGTGGAGATCCTGAAACAACCCAGACTGGTGGTAGGATACAGGATTCCTCTCTGAAAAATTGCAGTAGGATCTCATTTTCAAGGACAACATCCACACAGCTCATTGAACGTAGAGAGGTAGAGCTGGTGCCTGCCTGCTGGAGCTTACTCTTACGTTCTAGTTTCTTTGGTGCACAAAGATAATCTGCAGGCTACTGACTGAGAAACCTGGACACCAACCCAGACAGAAACCTTTGACCTACAATCTGTCCTGCCTGCAAGATGTGCTCAAAAAATGGTGATGCAGAACTTGGGAAAGTGACTAACCAATGTCCGATTTAACTTGAGACCCAGGTCCCAATAGGGAGCCCAGGCCCACACTGCCTGGATGACCAGGAATCAGAGACTGGATAGCCAGAGAACCAAATGCAACTGGCAACAAACAAACAAACACGAAACAAAACAAAAACAATGAAATGATTCCTAACAATATTCCGCTATACTCATAAATCAGTGCCTTGTCCAGTTGTCATCAGAGAGGCTTCCTCTGGCACCAGATGGGAGCAGGTCCAGAGACTCTCAACCAGATATTGTGCAGAAAGAGAGCATAAGTTCAAGGTCTCCATTGGGTTCCTCCCTTCAGAGCTCAGGGAAGCCCACTGAAGAGGAAGAGGAAAGATTGTAGGAGTCACGAAGGGTAGAGGACACCAAGAGAATATGGCCTACTGATTCAACTAAGCAGGGCTCACAGAGACAGAACCAACAAGCACAAGGCTTGAATGGGTCTGTTCAGGGTCCTCTGCATCTATGTTATGGCTGTTAGCCTGGTGGTTTTTGTGAGACTCTTAACAGTAGGAATGGATGTGTCTCTGACTTCTATGCCTGCTCCTGGGACTCTTTTCCTCCCTGTTAGTTACCATGTCCAGCCTCAATTATGAGGACTTTTGCCTTGTGTTATTGTATCTTGTTTTGTCATGTTTGTTTTCTGCCTCTTGGAGTCCTACTCTGTTCTGAAGGGAAAGGTATCACTTACCTCTCTGTGATACTGAAACTTACATCTGCCTTTTATCAGACTTTATTTTTCACCTTTATGTAGCTACACCTTCCCACAGCCCTTACAGTTTCTAGCAATCAATACATACAAATTGATTCTCTGTTTGTTTGTTTGCTTGCTTGCTTGCTTGCTTGTTTCAACTTATGGGGTAGAGCATGCTAGATTTTTCCTGCAGTGTATGCCTCATTGCACGTAACAGACAGCCTTCATTAATGGACATATGATAGAGCTTTCTTATTCATTGGGACTGAATACTGTGTACATTACGCTTTATTTATCCACCCATGCATTTGGGGGACACCTAGGTTCATTGACTATATCAGTTTTTAAGGAAATACTATGTGAAGAACAGGACGGACGTAGGACATCTATTTGATGTGCTGATGTCCCCTCCTCCAGATGTATAGAAGAAGAAGGGCAGCTGGACCACACAATAGATCAGGCTGAGTGCTGAGATGCTGGTAGCGCCCTGCCTGCCACATAGCTCTACTCCCAAGATGGGGCCTTGCTGTAACAGCCAGAGTACTGGGGTTGGAAGACAATGTAAGGTTTTTTTCCTTTCTGTGAGGTTTTCTCCTGTGACAGACTACAAGTAGCTTCCTAAGGAAGCTCCAAACCTGTGATGACTGCGGAATTCTTTTAGTAGCAAACACCATAGTCATACATGATGATGGCCCTGGTGCACCCAATAATGCAGGATCCTCCCAGTTGCAGAGGGGAGGCCCTTGTGCCTGGGAAAGCAGGATTGCACCAGCCAACACACTGACCTCTCAATCCTGTGTGCTTGGAATGGTTCCCACCTCTCCCTTGCTAGGTTCCAGTGCTCTCCCCTGTACCTGAAAATGCTATTTTATATTTGTTGCTGTGATTCTTCCTTACTGAAAAGGAAGCAGGCCTTAAGCACCTGTGAACAGCTATTTTGCTAGTCTATCCACAAAGGGTTCCATTTTGATGAAGTCTAATGACCTACTTTTTCTTTGCTGCAGTTTTGGTTATCACATCATTAAAAAGTCATTTGAAAGATATTTGTGTGGACCCAGGCATGATGGCACATTCCTATAGTCCCAGCACTACAGAAGATTGATCTGAGAGTATTATTATTTTTAAGGCCAGCCTGGGTTACAAAGAGAGGCCTTACTTAAAAAGAGAGAGAGAGAGAGAGAGAGAGAGAGAGAAAGAATTTTGTTTCTTAACGTTTGACTATTTTAGTAATGAACTAATTGAAAAGAAAAAATGAAATTCTTAACGAATACACCAAAATTATAAGGAAGTCTTCCATAATCTCTTCTCAGCCTTGGTTGATTTATTTGTTAAACTGTGGGGCTTGAGAAAAGGCTCAGTGCTTAACATTTGTTGCTCCTGAAGAGGACCTACACGGAGGCTCACAACCATCTGTAACTCCAGTTAAAGAGGACCCAACACCCTCTTCTGACCACTGGGGACACTAGGTATGCATACATGATGCATGCACATATATGCCCACAAGCACACATACATATAAAATAATAAATAAATCTTTTAAAAACTTTTTTAAAGAATTTACTAAAATATCTTGTGATTTTTATAGCACAGTTTGTCTCATTGTATATTTATATATATTAGTATATATTATAATGAGAAATACAGCGAATCAAAAAATACGTCATTCAGATATCTGTATTATGGCCAGAAAGGGAAGAAGAATGTGAGAGATATTCACATTTACTTTGGAAATGCATAAATAGAAGCCGGTGTGTTAAGAATTAGGTGTAAACGGGTGGAGGCATCTCAGACTGGCTCCTCTCTGCCTCTGTCAGCTGAGGCGGTTACCAGTGGGAGGGATGATAAAACAAACCTCGGCAGAGGACAAAGCCAGGAGCCTTGTTAGCACAGCAGGTGTCCACAGTGAAGATAAAAAGAATCACTCTGCAATACAAAACCTCAGATTCCACATCTGAGACGATAAAATAATCCCTTAGCGAGTGTCTTTCCAAATCCAGGTGGTTTAGAATTAATTATAAAGATGATGAAGTATTAATACTTCTGTGTCAAGTTCAAGAATAGGTTTTTAATCATTGGGACAATCTGTGTATATTCCGTACTTAAAGTGTTTGTACTGATGTGGAATTGGCACATTAGAGTCGGACAGGTTAACCCTCGAATTCCAATTTAAAGTATGTAATTGACTTGTGATCTCAAGTCAAAGGTACAAGATTTTTGACTGAGTTTGTAAACAGAATTAGAACATTTCAGAGAAGTAGATTCACTACATTTGTAAGTTCAATAATTTATTAGAATTAGGAGGCTTATTTAAATTCTCAAGGCAGCTATGCTCATTAGAGACATGAACTTGTCTGGCCAAGTCCTTGAAGTGCTTAAAAGAAAACCGAATATACCACATCTAGAGTTTCCGCTTCAAATGCCCACATTTGTAAATGAGACTCATTGTTTAAGGAAAAAAAAATTAGTCTGCTAGGTTGAATAATCACCTAACTAATACCTCCTAAAAGATTTACTGGTCTTGATTATTAAAATTGTAAATTCAAGAGTAGGAGAGATTGTGTGGTGGGTGACGCACCTGCTGTCGAGCACGAGGACAGCACGAGGCATGGGCAGTCTCCTGTGGTTGTCGTATTCAGACAGGGTATGCCCAGAGTGATCTAGAGAGCCAGCTTTGTGTTCAGCTGAGAGAACACAGCCCCACAGAAAGCAATTGAGGGTACCCCTAACATCAGGGTCAGGCCTCCATGCTTCTGTGTGCGCACAGGCACATGCTCCCACACATATGCAATGAGGCACACACATGAGCAAAGAAAATGTACATTTTCTTTTTAGCATCAGCAAGAGCTGAACTTCAAAGTATGGAAAAAGCTATGTAGCCTTAAACTTAGAAATCTAGTATTAATTTAAATTATAGGTAACTGATCATATAAGCTGCTGAGATCTGTCTTGCATATGGAATGAATGCCATTTCTAACATGTAGAATATCTAATAATCAGACTAATGAATAGCAAAATAGCATTCCATTAATCTAGCTTTTGTTTTGACAGAAATTTTTTTTAAATTTTTCATCAATTACACTTTATTCATTCTGCATCCCCCTATAAGCCCCTCCCTCCTCCCCTCCCAATCCCACCCTCCCTCCTCCCTCTGCTTGCATGCCACTCCCCAAGTCCACTAATAGGGGAGGTTCTCCTCTCCTTTCTGATCTTAGTCTCTCAGTTCACATCAAAAGTGGCTGCATTGTCCTCTACTATGGCCTGGTAAGGCTGCTCCCCCCTCCGGGGGAGGTGATCAAAGAGCAGGCCAATCAGATTATGTCAGAGGCAGTCCCTCTTCCCATTACTATGTAACCCAATTGGACTCTGAACTGCCCTGGGCTACATCTGTGCAGGGGTTCTGGGTTATCTCCATGAATAGTCCTTGGTTGGAGTATGAGTCTCTGGGAAGTTCCCTGTGTTCAAATTTTCTGGTTCTGTTGCTCTCCTTGTGGAGACCCTGTCCTCTCCAGCTCTTACTATTTCCCAGTTCTTACCTAAAATTCCATTCACTCTGCCCAACAGTTGCCCATCAGGCTCAGCATCTGCTTTGATATTGACAGAAATTTTTGCCCAACAAACTACAGGTATAAAAGTAATTCTACCCCTTGTTTTTATTTGTTGGTGAATCAGAATTTATATGCCTTTTCAGTCATGAGAACACATAAAAGAAATGCCATAGGAAAAGAAATGGCAGACTCAATAGAAGGAATATATATATATTTATAATATATATATGGGATATTTACTTTATCATATATATGTACATATACACATATATGTATATATATACACATATCTATATATGTATGTATATGATAAAGTAATTATCCCATGCCCTGGTCATGTTCTATACACGTTGGAGTTATGTGTGGTCTCACTGCGTCACCATGACCGTTCAAGTTGCTCAATCTCTTGTCCAGATGAGACCGGATATTCTAGGGTCAGATGGAAGGGGAGGAGGACCTTCTCTATCAGTGGACTCGGGGAGAGGAATGGAAGAAGAAGAGGGAGGGAGGGGGAGATTGGGAGGGCATGAAGGAGGGGGCTACAGCTGGGATACAAAGTGAATACATTGTAACAAATAAATAAATAAAAGGAATTTTCAAAAAATTAAGTGAAAAAATATTAGGAAGACTATATATTAACAAATATTATTTTTATAAATAAGAAGTTTTTTCTAGTAAAAACAAAAGAGAGAAATGAAATGAGTGAGCAAAGGTCAACATAAGACAGGATATGAGTAGGCAATTCCACGTAAGTCAGGTAAAGACCTGATGCTATTTTCTAATAAGCAGAAAAGGCAGTCTCCCTCCAAGCAATTAAAAATGAAGAAGAAGAGAAAAATTGCTTTAGAAGAAGGGACTGCTCCCTGGGTTCTGCTAATGCATAAATGTAATTGCTGCAGCCAGTGTATACCCCTGAAACACTGGTGACCAGGCTAAATCTCCGAGGAAAGACAAGGTCTTGACATTCAGGATGCTGAGCTCAACATCCTTTCAAACTGCTTGCATATGACATTGTGGTTTTAAAATGGAAAACGTTTGAGAATTTTAAAGACCTTAAGAGGGAACAAATGACATATTTCTCTAGCGGAAAATAAAGCTATCAGGTGGCCTAGGCGCACAAGCTTAGTCAGGTAGCTTGAGTTCAAATCTCAGCTTGGCTGCCAAGAAAAGCAATGACCTCGGGCAAGTGAGCTGCCCTCTTGAAGGAAGTTCAGGTGTCTAGTGGGTCTGTGAGAGAAGGCTGTAAGAACTTCTGGAGGTTGTAAAGCATGAGGAGCTCAGTGTCATGACCCACACACAGGAGCCACCTACTAACTAACAACAATTAATTATGTTTGTTAAATGAGAAATTTCCGGAAAGAACATGAATCTTTGCTTAGCATAGCTGCATATTTTCCCCCGTCTTCAGTCACTGGCTAAGAAACACACATCCTGTTTTACATTAAGGTCTTGTTTTCATACTGCTTAAGGCAAGTTGTCTCTTTAAAAATCAAGAATGGTACAGTGCCATCTGTTAAAAATCTGAAGAAAGGACATGAAGGCTGGAGGCTTTTATTAAAATGTGTCTACATACGAAATAGCATTCTTCTCATTGAATGGTCATAAATTGAGAAGTATGAAGGAAGCCAGCTTCCCAGCTGTGAGCATCTTAACTGTGGCGAACACAAATTTGACTTTTAAAAATTCCACTCTCAGATGAAGCAACTGGGAAATTGTTCAAGATATATATATATATATATATATATATATATATATATATATATGGATGGATGGATATATACATATATATATTTGGGAAGATTTGACATGAATTTGTTGTTCTGATGGATTTTTTTTTCAGTACTTCACTGGTATTTAAATTACCTCTCCCCAATTGGGCATATCCAACCAGATCAAAGCATTAAGAAAATAACCATGGCCACACTCTGTATATTATTAGACATATTTAGGAGCCTCAGGTCTATACGGATCAAGGTCTTATAACACTTAAGAGGCCATTTTGAGATGCTAAGACTTTTGGGAAAATGCTGCATAGTTTGTGTCTAACTATTTAAGTTTCCAGGAAGACATTTCTTTTGTAAGCAAACTATTCCTCTAAATAAATGTTTGTTGGAAACAAGTGCTTGACATTTTACAGAGTAGCAATGATATTTCTCAAAACTGTGTGTTCCCTATGGATTAGCAAGACTAATCCAAACTCAAACTCCTTTTCCAAACTCAAAAGGAACTAAGATTTAGCAGTTTTAATTAATTAAGGAATATTTTAAATTAGACAGCAGTGTCTCATTTTTAATCAGAGCAAGGAGATAGGATTATCGTAAATAAAATAACTGTATACTAATATGGACCAGCTGTGTCTAACCACCACAGGGAAGGAAGAAAATTCCACCAGGAAAGGAAGCCCTCATGCAGACAGAGGACATTTCTAGATGGTGAGAATGATGGCAGAAGGTTATGCAACCTCTGAGCCTTGGGGTCTTTCAAAGGATAATCCAGACCTACCTGAGGTGATGAGGTCCTCCTCAGCTGGAAAAGATCACAGAGACCCCAATTAATATAAATATTCCAGTTTTGACAGGTATCCCTTTGGGATTTCTATGACAGGAAACTGACATTTACAGGTGAGGAATGCTCTCTGTTGTTAAGCACTAAAATATGTCTGCCTGAATTAACCAGACCCAGAAGGTGGCCTTTGATCTCAAAATAGTGAAATCTTGAAAATAATGTCAATGTCTTTAAAAAAAAAAAAATGAAGACACCTTTTAAATAGCATAATCAGTGTGACTACATCACTCACAGGTATCAATCATGGCATACTCCAATGGCTTTGCCTGGAAAGATTTCATCATACCCAGAAATGGGAGGGTTGATTTTGCATTAGTTTATACCATTGAGGAAATTTTTTAAGGCTCTCTTACGACTCAAAATTTGAAGTACTTAAGAGGATTTACTTAAATCTACAAAATAACAGCTTTAAGAAAATCTTATTAAATGCTCCATTTCCCTCTTCTTGTATTTTTTTAAATGGCCCTTTCTCTTTTTATAAAACTTGCTACTTTTTCATTGCACTGCAGGAAAACATGTTCAGCTATTAGCCATCACCTGTAGCTACTGGCAGTTCTGAAAGTAACTAGAAAGCAAAGCCTCAAGAGTCACCAACATGCTTAAGCTGGATTATGAAGATAGGATTCATTGGAGAAAAGAGAAACTTTAAATAATATGAACAAGTCGCCTTCCTCTGAATGTTTTTTTTTAATTGTATTGGCATCACCTGCAAGAATCGATTGCTCTGTGAATGGGTGCCAGAATCAGGTCTCAAAACTAAATGTATACTATGAAATTCAATGAGCTTAATTTACCTTAGGTCTGGTAACAAAGACTAGTTAGGTCTTCTTTGCAAGAAGTAGCAAGAAGTCAGAATTTTTGGAAGCCCTGAGACTTGGATTATACATGCTAAGCCTCTACAATGTGTACCAAAGAGGCACCGTAAAGGTGCTAGGGAGGGATAAAGGATTGAAGGACACTCTGATAGGATGCTGATAGTCTAGTCTGGAAAAGAAACCGCTTTAAAAAGAAAAATGATGGCCCAATACCGGATACTTGTAGATTCCTAGGGTCAAATAACTTTGACTACCTCTTAGTTTAATGATGCTAAAACTACCTTTAAAGAAAAATGTTTATAACACATAAGTCTAGGCATTGGGCAGAGAGGTCACTGGATAAAATACTTGTCATGTAGTCGTGAGAACTGGAGTTTTGCTCCCCAGAATCAAATGGTTGGTAGAAACAGACCTGTAATTCCAGCCCTGAGAATTCTGGAAAAGAGTTCCCTTGAGCAAGCTGGACAGCTTTACTATCCGTATCAGGTAAACACTGGGTTCATTTGACAGATTCTACTTCAACGAATAAGGTAGAGAATGATCAAGGAAAACTCCACATTAGCTTAGGGTCTCTGTGGACAAACACATATCCGTGCATACAAACACACATGCTTTCAAAAGACATATGTGTGCGCATGTGCATGCTCACGTGCACACGCACACACACACAAACAAACACACAAACCAACTAAGTTCAGGGAAGCTTCAAACCATAAGACAAAAACTACTTGAAAAGAGCAATAGACACAACAAAGCCTTTTCTGGAGTAACAGGAGGAATAGGTAAGGTCTTAGGGAGATCTACTGCATCAAAAGACTTAACAAAAAAGGCAGGATGTTCCTTTTCTGGCTGGGAAGGGTGTGGGGCATATATGTCCACTGGTTTCACTGATGAGTGCCAACTCAGAGAACATTATTTTTTCACCATTATTGGCTTCCTGTTTGTTTGCAAACAAATATCTCAAAAGAACATAGTTTTAATGTCTGTCCTTGGCAATGTGAGGTTTGCCAGGATGCCACTCTGCTTCGTACTCCCTTCTCAGTGCAGCTGTCCTCTGTTTGCACCTGACAAAATGTTCCTTATCCCTTAATGCTGTACCTGTGGGTCCTGGCCATGGGGCTCAAGCCCAGAGAGCTCATCAGATGCTGGAAGGTCTAGAAGACGCACTCATGAAGTCTTTCTATATCAATGATAACATTTTGTCCCTTACTCAAAACCAGCACCAAACATGCAGAAATCCATCTGAAGCAGAGGCATCCATTTCATTCAGCCACTCTTACAGATGGAAGGGGCTGACACAGACATCCCATTGCCTGGATCAATGTGGGAGGAGATAGGTGTCCTGACACCAAATTGTCTACAAGTGAATAACTCTGATCATCCCCTTGAGTGAGGGTGACATCATCACTAGTCCTACTACCTACAAAGACTCCTCGGGGACTTTTGGAGGCAATATTTAGAAGAGGAAAGTTATTTCCTCACTTGGGGGAATCTTCCTGAAAATCAAGACATAGAGCTCAATTCAACATCCTGTGGAAGGCAGCACATTTTAGTAGAGGGCTATCAAATGAGACAGCTAAAATTACCTCTACTTCTGGGCTGGCAAGATGGCCTGATACACAAAGGTGCTTGCCACCCAGCATCTGCCTTTGATGCCAGCATCCACTCAGTGAAAGGAGAGAACTGACCTCTACTAGTGGCCCTCTGATCACCATGGCCTGGAGTGTGTCCACATCACACACACATATGCACCACAGACACACTATATATACCTCCCATCAAAAGGAGACTCTTTCTCAAGACATTTTTATGGACATTCGTTGGGACAAAACATGGTAGTAATGTTATTTTATCCCTATTCTATAGCAATATAGATGGAGTTTGGAAAGGTCAAACAGCTTGTTCAAGATCATATAACTAATGAGGAATGAAGACAAAATTCTAAACCAGTTCTTTCTCCAACCCAGCTTTTTAATTTGACTTCCTGTTTCACATGGTGTAGCTAATATTCGTATCCCCACTACCTTAGGCTAATCGATTACCTGGTTAAATCAATATCCTTGTGTTGGCATGTGAGCATTTCTATGTATATTCTTATATGTGTTAACTGTGTCTGTATACCTGTTTGTGCAGGTACGTGTAGAAACCAGATATCAACACTGTATGTTTTACTCAGTCAGTCTCTTCAGTAGTTCAGAGACAGAGCTTTCACTAAACTTGCACCTCACAGGGTTTATGTTGCTAATAAACAAAAAATAATAGTGTTAGCTCATCACATGCATGTTATGTGGTCATCAGTCTAAATGTATAGATAAACTGTATGTCTAAATGATGAATGATCTGCATATTGATCTTCAGGCTCTAAGCATCTGATAGATTTGGTAGAATGCACAGTCAGTTCATGTAAAAGTTTCCGATCTAAATATATACATGGGACTCACATAGTCTAACCTCTAACAGACAGTGAGACTATTACAGACCTATTAGATAACAGGAAAAATAATTAGTAAGCTAAATCTAGCCCATCCAGTTTTCTTTTTTTTTTTCACATTAAAGGAAATTTAATTTTAATAGGTAAATAGGTAAAAAATTTTATTTATTTATTTATTTTTGTTTATTACACTTTATTCATTTTGTATCCCCCCATAAGTCCCTCCCTCCTCCCCTCCCAATCCCACCCTCCCTCCCCTTTCTGCATGCATGCCACTCCCCAAGTCCACTGATAGGGGAGGTTTTCCTCTCCTTTCTGATCTTAGTCTATCAGTTCACATCAAAAGTGGCTGCTTTGTCCTCTACTGTGGCCTGGTAAGGCTGCTCCCCCCACAGGGGGAGGTGATCAAAGAGCAGGCCAATCAGATTATGTCAGAGGCAGTCCCTCTTCACATTACTATGTAACCCAACTGGACTCTGAACTGCCCTGGGCTACATCTGTGCAGGGGTTCTGGGTTATCTCCATGAATAGTCCTTGGTTGGAGTATGAGTCTCTGGGAAGTTCCCTGTGTTCAAATTTCCTTGTTCTGTTGCTCTCCTTGTGGAGACCCTGTCCTCTCCAGTTCTTACTATTTCCCACTTCTTACATAAAATTCCATTCACTCTGCCCAACAGTTGACCATCAGGCTCAGCATCTGCTTTGATAGTCTGTAGGGCAGAGCCTCTCAGAGGCCCTCTGTGGTAGGTTCCTAGTTTGTTTCCTGTTTTCTTCTTCTGGCTTTCAGAAGCCCTCTGTAGAAGGTTCCTAGGTTGTTTCCTGTTTTCTTCTTCTTCTGATGTCCATCCTCTTTGCCTTTCAGGATGAGGATTGACCGTTTTAGTTAGGGTCCTCTCTCTTGCTTAGTTTCTTTAGATGCACAGATTTTAGTGGGTTTGTCCTATGTTGTATGTCTATATGAGTGAGTATATACCGTGTGTGTCTTTTTGCTTTTGGGCAACTCATATCCAGTATATATAAAGAACTAAAGAAGCTGAAAAGCAGCAAACCAAGTAATCCACTTAAAAAATGGGGAACAGAGCTAAAAGAGAATTCTTTGGAGAGGAATATTGAATGGCAGAGAAGCACTTAAAGAAATGTTCAACCTCATTAGCCATTAGGGAAATGCAAATCAAAACAACCCTGAGATTTCACCTTACACCCATCAGAATGGCCAAGATCAAAAACTCAAGTGACAGCACATGCTGTATAGGTTGTGGAGAAAGGGGAACCCTTCTCCACTGCTGGTGGGAATGTAAACTTGTACAACCACTCTGGAAATCAATCTGGCGCTTTCTCAGACAACTAGGAATAGCGCTTCCCCAAGATCCAGCCATACCACTCCTGGGCATATATCCAAAAGAGGCTCAAATACACAAAAAGGACATTTGCTCAACCATGTTTGTAGCAGCTTTATTTGTAATAGTCAGAATCTGGAAACAGCCCAGATGCCCCTCAACTGAAGAATGGATGCAGAAACTGTGGTACATCTATACAATGGAGTATTACTCAGCAATGAAAAATAAGGAAATCATGAAATTTGCAGGTAAATGGTGGGACCTGGAAAGGATCATCCTGAGTGAGTTGTCCCATCCGGTTTTCTAAGAAAACATTCTACGAGGAGAAATAACCAATCTGACCTAGCTTGAGCCTGGAGAAATTGTAACCCCGTTTATCTATTGTCTCACATCCAAGACAACACACCACCCCAGCAGAGGTAAATCTGAGCCCTCTATCCAGGAATATCCCTGGCTAATGACACACCAAGACACTCATCTTTTTACAGGTTAGATAACTTTCAGTTTTGTTCTGACCATAATCCAACTCAATGTCAAATATTAATTTCTGTGGCCACAAAACATCCTGTGTTCCTCAATAAACATTTCAGATAGAACAGAGGAATTGAGAATTATATTCTTGTCAAAGGTGACAAAATATTTGCAGTTCTATGTCTAAATGCCTGTCCCAAAGTGACCTGAAATGTTAGGAATAGGTGAGAGAGAGAGAGAGATAGAGAGAGAGAGAGGGAGAGAGCACCAAGGGTATCATGAGATTACTTAAAAATGAAAATGAAGCTACTTTTCATTAATAAAAGGAATAAACACAAATATTTCTCCTCTGTCGCACTTTACATAAGCATTTATAGAGTGTTGATGTAAAAACTATTAAGTATTTTAATACTACAACATTAATTCAGTTGTGCTTTTTCTTCTGTATCATGTAGGGTTGGGGGAGAATCACCATGAAGTCTAAGTAGGCTTCAACTTCATGAGCCTCCTACTTCTGCCTCCAAGTACTACCAAGAAAACAAACATTTTTCTTAAAGAATAAAATCTGAGACTTGTATGGATTACCAGGAACCTGACTGAAAGTTTTGGAAAATCCAAGTTAGATCGATCATTTCAAACCAAAGAAGGAATTCATCAGTGGTGAAAGGCATTGTTCTCATAGTAATTTTGAATTACTGCAGAACACACCACAACCGCAAGGTCCTATTACAAACCCCTTGATTTCATGTATATATATGTTCTAATTCTATGATCACCAAGAAATATTTTGATATTCCAGATCCTAGTGGATCTCTTCTTCAGAAAGAAACTTCACCTGCCCAGCAGGCTTTCAGTTTAACAATTTTTATAAATTCGTTTGTAAACTTTTGGATGTTATGTAAAAGTCTTATATCCCTTGAGATTCTCTGGATGAAATCATTACAAATTGACTTTGGCTACTCTAATCAAAGGAGAACTTATGAGAAGCATAAATTGTTGAAAGAACAGAGTGTAATCTTAGAAACAAGTAAGAACCAAGGCAGCTTCTGAGGACAGACACCATGGTTCTGGAGTAGGGAAATCTGCACAGAAAACACACAGTAGGATGCTTGACTTGCAACTAACTTTCCTGCTTTCATGTCATATGGTGCAAATCTGAATCCTGGAGGGATTGGTCATATTCACTCAGATAACTGTTCCGGGCCATGGTAGAATGAGCAGTGAGAGGCATGGCTACAGGAGCCACTTCACCTGTTAGAGCAATAGCAGGTACTAGACAGAACTCACCGTACGGAAAGAACATGCAATAAAAGAGAATTATCCTCTCCCCCCCCCAAAAAAAAAATGCGGCTGAAGAAAGAAGGAAGAGATATTTAATAGCCCAAATCAACACAGCAATGACAGATTTCAACAATTATTTTTCATGTGACCCAGAAGGCCAAAGTCTGCTTGCATTTGAGACAAAAACTAATTTAAGTTCTTAGGGTTGCAAGGGTGAAGGCTGGGGTCTGAGCTGAGGTGAACTCATGGGGGTAAATATCACTTTATGAGTTTCAGGAGAAAAGAACTTGATAGGTCATGCAGACTATCTCCTCCACAGCTTCCACATCGATCACGGCACTCTATAACATATTGTGTCTGGAAAGGCTTGGGTGGCCTGGTACTTACCAAACTCAGTTCCCTAACAGTCTCACCTAAGACGGTGAAAACAGTGCAACCTGCAGACTCACAGCTGTGAGGGGGAAGGTTCCCGTGGCCTCTGTGGGTTACTCTGATAGAGCCTATCCATGCTACAACTATCTGAAATATTAGAAAATTACTTTTTTACGGACCCCAAACATAACTACACTGTGTATTAATACTCCTTGACACTTATGTAAATCTTGAAATGATAAGAATAATGGTTATTATTCTTTCTCCCCGAGTGCACAACCTCTCTTCTATCCTACTATACCTTCTGTCTTCAAGCTATCTCCAAGCTAGTTATTCCCAGCTTTTCAATTTTTTATCTTATGCCAATATATTATATACATTATATATTATGTAAATATATTTTAATATATAAATATGAATTACATTTTATATAATATGTTATATAATTATGTAACTTATATTTATATATAATATATATTGATAGTTTTATTTTATATATTTTATGTAATTTATATATAATTTAAAAGGTCAATCTATATTATAAAATATATGCTTTCTATATTTTGCTATATATTTATATAATACATACTATCTGAATATATTTTTATATATTTATATGTTATACATAATTTTTAAAACTGCTCATTGAGTGTAGGTGGCTGCAGGCAATCATGCGTGGAGGACACGTGTGCTTGCATGGGCAGAGGAGTGCGTGTGGAGTCTGGAGGACAACCACAGACGTCTCTCCTCAGGAGAACCCACTTTATTCTTTGACTGGGACTCTTGCTGGCACTTGAGGTCCGCTTCTTCACCTAGCTGTCCAGTGAGCCTCAGGATCTTTCTGTCTCCACTCCCTCAGCACCGGGCAGGCCACCATGTGCAGCTTTTCACACCTGTTCTGGGCTTCCAACTTTCACCCTCACGTTTGTGAAACAAGCACTTTACCAACCGAGACAAGCCATCTCCCCAGCCCTCACACTAAGACCGTAAGCCTCTTTACCTTCCCAGTTGCCCTGCATTTATAATTTGTTTTCTGAACTATAATAGATGGTCGCCTATCAGTATTCTATGATTCACAAACTAAGATCACCTCAGCTTGTGAGTGACTATGCCTCATGTGGCACTTGGCCTGAGCTTGCTCGATTACAAGCTGTGGGAATGCTCTGCCCCCCGCCCCCTGCCCCCCACCTCTCCCTATCTTTATGTCACCATATCTGGTTTAGACCCAGATGCACATCCTTATAGTTAACTCTGGGTGTCCCCCAAGTCATACTCAGCTAACCCTTCAGTTTATCGGCATCTGCATCTGTAGAGAAGCTCCTTTGGCCTTTTTCACTTAGTGACTCCTTTTTGCCCCGAAATTGTGCGCGATCCTCGGTATATAGACACAAGCTTATGAATCAGATACTTGCTGTTCATAAATCGTGAAGAAATTTGCTTTAAAACAATTCTTTTTTATTCATGTAATTGTACCACTTATTAAAGATGAAAGCAGATTTGTACATTAATGTCATAGGCGTGCTTGTGTATTTTATGTAGAAAATTAAACCCTGAGTGAATATTTGATATCATAGGGCATGGACCATTGTCAACAATTTTAGAGCTGACTGATGTTTTTTTTTATTTTATAATCATCAATGTTGAGAACACCAATTAGCATAAACACATGTCACTAACTAAATGGCAGAAATATATTTAGGGCCATTTCAGAAGTGGTTAGAAATTCTGCCTTAATTCCAAGCCAAAATTCATTCAATATTTCTTTTACAAAATGAGGCTATCAATTCAAACAGTGGTCTTTTAAATCAAACATTCTAATCCAATCCAATCCAAAGATATGGCATTTTGATACTTACACGCTGAAGATTGATGGTAGGAGAACATTAGAAGTCTTTGCTTTCTAAACTTAAGCTATTAAATAAGAACAGAGAGCTGAGTGCAACAGAAGCATTGCGGTTCGTAACACAATAGGCTAAGGTGAAGGGCTCAGGCAGCACTCACCGTGTTGGATGAGCCGGGAGTGGGCGGGGGAGCATGTTGTATGTTCAGAAGAAAGGCTGCAGTGTGTGTGTGTGTGACTCAGCGCAGGTGAGGGCTGTCGGAAACACCTCTGGTTCATTTTGCTTTTGATTTTTTAATTGACATTTGGTCATTACATGGTCAATGAATATTTACTGTTGCTGAGTATTTTGCGACCTCCATCTGCCATCCCATGACTCTAGGTTAGGAAGCCCTGATAGCCATACTGCTAAATTTGTCCTCTAGATTAAAATGATGACAAATTTCTACACAAGAGACTCTTTGAAGGTGAGATGGCTACATCCAGGAGGGTTCTTTATAAAAGCATTTGCCAAACATTGCACAAGACTGATCTATCTGAAGGAAGCCAATAAAATGTGGGAGACAAGCCTTCTAATTTATCTCTTTTTTTTTTTCAATGCAGTTTATTCAAGAACCTTGAACAATCATCTGACCCTGGGGAAAGCCAGCCCACAGCTTAAATAGCCTCTGGGTAGCCAACCCCAGCGTGCCACGTGGGCAATGCAGATAGGTCCACATACATGGAAGCAAGCCAGATCCTCGGCCTTAGCCAAATGTGGAGTTGTTGGTGACAGAGAGCACTCACCATCGGGAAGGTGGAAGGCGGATGTCTGCACACATCAACTCTTGGACAACCTCCCCAGCCTCACCTTGTTAGCATGTCCGAAAACCACACCTTTTGTATTTTCAAACAAACTCTTAAGAGAATGCTACACAGAATATGTTTGAAGATAGAAATATTATAAGCTTGCTATCCTATTAATACTGAATAATTTGTCAGAAATATATTCCTTCTACTTGTTATGACATTACCTAACTTAACTTCAAAGAAACTTGTCTCAATTCAAGCTTACTGTAATGCAGCTAAAAAAAAAAAGTCAAAATAAAACAATGCATTTCTAACATCTTCTAGAAAAATGACTCTGACACAAAAAAGAATTAGAGAGGTATATTTTTAGTTTTATAAATCCTTCCAGCAGTTCAATGGCTGTCCTGTTACTCTGCCTGGAACTGACATCGGTTTCTTGAGTTTATCTCCCTGAAGTCAGATGGCCTTAGCAACCCTGCAAATTCTTCACAGAGCTCAGCACCCAGTAGACAAACAGTAAATGCTTATTAGTTTCCTGCACTTGTGTATGTGTGATACTCTGTGTGTGTGTGTGTGCATGTGACTCTGCAGGTACAGGTGTACTTGTATGTGAGGGCTGGAAGCCATTATTGCATGTCTTCATTAGCTGCTCTCCACCTTGTTTTTGTAGACAAGGTCTATTGTCGAACCTGCGGCTCAGCAATTGGCTAGACTGACTGGCTAATGAGCTCCTGGAATCCCACCCCCACCCCCTGCCCAGTGCTGGGGTTACATATAAAACCATACTCTCATTTAGTGCTCAGGATCCATGCACGAGAGGGCCTGGGTCCTTATGCTTATACAGCTGGTACCCTTCCCAGGCCCATTCTCCGAAGGTTTGAAATATAAAAATGAGTTTTTTTCTGTTTTTCATCTTCTTCCACAATTTGTCAAGTTGTCTATCTCCTATATGGTATAATAATACCCAATCATGGCCAAAATTGACTTTCAATTAGATCCTGAAGCAATCGCAGAGAAGTTGCATCCTTTCCCTCAAACAAATATTATCTGTACTGTCAACATCTTGTGATTCCTTAATGAGTCTTGAATAGTTAAAGGAACTCTAAACTTTCATCCCATATGGTGATTCTGAGCATATTTATTAGACTATGATTTAATACAGGCCTGACCACCCTTGATTTTAAGTGGAGCTTAGATTGCTGCTTATCCCAGGCTTGAGTCCTGAATGTAACTCTTTATTGCCATCCAGAGAACACATACTGGTTACGATGCTTCTATTATTAATTTTATGTAACTCTTTGACTTACTAATATATTGTGTTACAGGCAACTGGAGGAGGAAGCGGAAACAGAAGCCATGGTTTGTGGCTTGGCAATGCTGCTTCCTGGATGTGCCCACATTGCTCAGTTTAACTTTTTTATACACTGTAGGACCACCTTCCCAATGATAGCACACAAGCGTCAATAAGAATATGCCCCCACAGGCTTGCCTGGGATATTTTCTCAACTGGGGTTTCCTCTTCTAAGATGACTCCAGCTCGTGTCAAGCTAACAGCACAACTCTCCCTACTAGCTGACACAACACTGGTAACATCTAAAGCAGTGGTTCTCAACCTGGGGGTCTCCACCCCTTTGAGAGTTGAAACATAAGCAATTAAAATCTGTTTTTTTTTTCTATGCATATTATACTACTATGAAAAAAGCACAGTGTTCTGCTTTTTAGTCCAGGTAATGTTATTAATATGATCTTTAGCTCCTTTGTACATATCCCCTCCATTCATTTATTCCAAAAGCATTTCTGGATACCTAAAAATCATTGGATTTTCTCAAAGTGCAGGAGAGACAGCCATTAATAAACAGATAAACTCTGTTCTCCGGAGTTTACATCCTAGTCTTAATAAAGGAAAGCAAAAAACAAACGCAAATATAGCCTCAAATAATAAAATGTGCTATTGTAAAAGAAAAGTAAGGCAGTAAATAACTTACCAAGAACAAAGGTGTTAATGGAAGGCCGTGGAACATCACACATCAGCAAGGAGAGGAGAGGCCATAGGTTACAAGGGGGACTGACAAGAGAATGCAAGGAGTACAAGCAATGTAAAGTGAGAGCATGAAGTGAGAGTATGCAGGGCTTTTCACTGGTGAGGATAATATACAGTGACTAAGTGAGGGTGGCAGGTGAAATACAATGGAACACTGGGAAGCAGAAGAGAAACACAGGAAAAACAGAAGAAAAGTAAACAGATGGGACAGGTTGAAAACAAATAGCAAGATGGTGGATGTACTGCAACCATTCCAGAAGCTACATAAAGTAAACATAGTCATATTCAATTATATCAGACATTGTTGTGAGGTAGGAAGGCAGGGCCATGATACGGCACCTGCTGAGCACGTGCAAGTCCTTGGTTCAATATTGTGTACTACAGAAAGAGAGAGAGAGAGAGAGTAATCGAGGAGGAAAAGCAGAGGAAAGGGAAGAAAATCAGAGATTATCATCTGGTTAAGAAAGTATGATAATCTCTCTATAAGAAACATATTTCAAACATAAAGATTTCATATAAGTTTATAAATTTAAAGTTTTCATAAGTTTAAATGTAAAGATTCAGAATGCTGAAACAATTGAAGGCAAAAGACACATTAATCACTAACCATAAGTAATCTGATGTGACTCTTAATCCAAGAGAAGATGCTAACACTTAAAAGAATGGACACTGTGTAATAGTGAGCAGTAAACTCAACAGGAGAAACACTCATATCATAAATATACCGTTATAACCATGTTGGGATACATACTCAAGTGAGGCTGTTGAAAACTAGGGAAAAAAGTGAAAACCCAAAGCAAGATGCACAGATGGAAGGGGTAGTCAGTGTCAAATCAGCAGGCATTGAAATAGCAAAGAAGCCATTCCACTCTTGCTTTAAGTAAACAGAGCCTCTGGAGACCACCACTCTTGCCCCAACAGCCGTGTGGCAGGTCATCAAACTACAACTCATAAGATCTTAAAACATATCAGACTAAAGTAAAAATAGAACTGAAACTAATGAAACACCAGAAACTGAGGTTCCATCATCTTCCAGCAGGGGACACCGCACACAGGATGGGCAGAGACTCTCCCACAGGCAGAACTTTCAATAAGGTGATGGGCGTCACTGTGTCTTTAGGTCCTATGTATAAACACATTGTACAGTCATACCAAGACTGGGCAATATTTGGCTATGCTATTAACAAAAAAACCCAGTATCTATATATTAAAATATCTATATAGGTATTTCATATATAGATATTTAATATCTATATTTTAAAAACTAAAGTTTCTGAGAAGTACTAGTCTAAAGAGCTGGTGAGATAAACCACATCATTGTTAGGATATGTGATGATGTTCAAGTGGTAATTTTACTCAAATTGGTGTATAATTTAACCAAAGTGATACCAGTCAAAACCCATAAGACTTTCATAAAATTTGACACTTACATTCTTAAATTTACATGGTAAAATAAAGGGTGTACAGCTGATTAAAAGAAACTCAGTAAAGCTGAATGGATAATACTTAATATGAAGTCAGAATTGATAAGCATTAGCATAAAGATAAACCTAAAATACTCTTCTGGTTTTTTGTTGTTGTTTTCACCTAAAATATTCTATGAAACAAAACATGTAAAGAAGGGCTGGAAAGATGATTCCACGATCCAAAGCTCTTGCTGCTCTTACAGAGAACAAGGTTCCATTCCCCAAATCCAGAACGGGCAGCTGCAAGTACCTGTAACTTTTTCTCCAAGAGATCTGACTCCCTGTGATGACCTCTACAGGACCCTGAACAAAGCACACAACAGGTATGTAGGCACAGACACGTACAAATAAAAAAATAAAATAAAATGTGTGACATAAAAATGCATGAGAACTTCTATCAAAGTGCTAAGATAACTCGGTAGAGGAAGAAAATTTCTTTCCACAAATGATGGTGTAGCAATGGAACATCCTTCTGGAAAAATAAATGATCTCTGATACCCATCTCACTCAATAGACAAAACCTAATTTGAAGTGGATTATGGAATTAAATGTAAGAGCCGTATCTTAAAACCTAGAGAAGGAAATATAAGAGAGCACCTTCATCACTTTATGATGTGCAAAGACTTTTTTTTTACATGAAACACACACAAAAGTGATGGCTCTAAACTGCATAGTCACAAAACCACTGTCAATAACAGAGTTTCTTTAACAATACGCATTATTTAAAGAACCAAATAAAAAAGAAACTCCTGGAACACAAGTCTAACAAAAGATTTGCACGCAAAATACAGTTCATTACTATAACCATAAGACACCTTCACTGTTAATTTTTAAAATCTGAGCGTCTGGAGCTGGAGAGACAGCTCACCAATTAAAACCTCTTCTTGCTCTTTCAGAAAACCCAGGTTCAATTCCAGCCCCTACCTGGTGGCACACACTGCCTGTAACTTCAGTGTATAGTTCCAGCAGAACTGGTGTCCTCTTCTTGACTTCGCAGGCACCAGGCATGAACATGGCTTTCATATGTACAGGCAGACAAAAAACTCACACACATAAAATAAAAACGAATACATCTCTTGGAAATTGTGCACGCACATGCCTGTGTAGGACACATGTTTACGAATGAAGCAGCACACAACCATGCCAGTCCACGTGGAGGCTAAAGGATGTTTTTCCCCACATTGCTTCTCCTCCTCATTCTTTGAGACAGAGTCTTTACAGAACCGAAATGTGCTGTTTCAGCTTGACTGGCTGCCCAAGAAGCACCTGGGATCTGAGTGTGTCTGCCCCTCAGCTACAGAGGGAGCCTGTGTGTTCATACTTCAACAGCAAGCACTATACCCGATGGCTGACACAACCCTCAATTCTTAAGTTGTCAAAAGGCCTAAACAATTTACAAAAATGACCAGTGAGTACCTGAATACTTTTCATTAGTAAATGCAAGCACAATTCAAAACTTCAATATTATTTCACATGTTCTAGGACTGCCAAAACATAAAATGCTTATATGAGAGAGACTATAAGACAGCTGGAGTTCATACAAGGATGACAGAAACAAAAATGGTGTGACAACGAACACACACAGTGTAACGTTAAACATACATCTCCAGTGTGTTGAGGGGGACACCAACCTACCCACAAAACCTAGGCCCCAAAATTTGTCCTGCCTACAAGTAATGTAGGGATAAAGATGGAGTAGAGATCAAGGGAATGGCCAACCAATGACTGACCTGACTTGAGACTCACCCTGAGAGAGAGAGAAGCCCTGACACTATTAATGATACTCTGCTATGATTGTAGACAGGAGCCTAGAATAAATGTCTTCTGACAGGCTTCCAGCAGCTGATGGAAACATATGCAGACACCCACAGCCAAACAATAGGCAGAGCTCAGGGAATCTTATGGAAGAGTGGGGAGGGTGGGAGGGAGACAATGGAATCAAGACCACAAGAAAATCTACAGAGGACTCACAACAGGGTAATGCAGCTGTGACCATTCAGGCCTTTACAGCCATTGAAGCAGGACAGTCTCCCCAAGCGTGGTTGGCTACCATAAAAAGCCAAAATGTTACGCTTAGGATGCGAGGCTAAGCACTGCACTCAGGGTCAGCCGCTTTGGACCCAGAGAAGAGCATGTCTGATTGCATGCGGGTTGATGCCCCAGGTCCCGCCTCTGAGAAAAAGGTATCAGACGGGTCTGATGCTCTTTGGGTGGATGACACCCAAACGAACATCGGTACAAAGTCCCAATTTATTTCTAATATCAGAGATCAGACCTCTACTCTTGCCTGATGTGTCTAAAACAAAAAGGGGGAACTGTAGAGAGCTGCGGAATGCTATGCCTTAAAGATGGAGCTGGTTTCAGCCTTCCACCTTCCCGATGGTGAGTGCTCTCTGTCACGAACAACTCCACATTTGGCTAAGGCTGAAGATCTGGCTTGCTTCCATGTATGTGGACCTATCTGCATTGCCCACGTGGCATGCTGGGGTTGGCTACCCAGAGGCTATTTAAGCTGTGGGCTGGCTTTCCCCAGGGTCAGATGATTGTTCAAGGTTCCTGAATAAACTGCATTGAAAAAAAAAAAAGAAAAGAAAATCTACAGAGGAAACTAACTTGGAACCATGAGGGCTCACACAGACTGAACCACCATCCAAAGAACATGCATGGGCTACACCTAGGGCCCCTACACATATGTAGCAGATGTGCAACTTGTAGGTTCCATAAAACTTAGAGCTAGGGCTGTCTCTGGCTCTGTTGCATTCCTTTGGATCACTTTCACATAGCTGGGCTGCTGTGTCAGGCCTCAATGGAGAGGATGTGCCTAGTCTTACTGGGCCTTGATGTACCGGGGTGGGTTGGTACCCATGTGGGTTCTCCTCTTCTCTGAGGAAAAGTGGAATAGGGGAATGGAGGAAAGGATGTGAGGGTGGGACTGGAAGGACAGGAGGGAGAAGGGCTGCAATAAGGCAATAAAGTGAATAAAATAAAGAGAACAAAACTCACATCTACTCTAATACCTGGCAGTTCCTTTCCCAGAAAGTGACCCAAGAGAAATAAAAGTACATACCAACAGAACGCCTGTGTGAGCAGTTCTTAAGGAATCTTATTCCTCTTAGACAAAACAAACAAACAAAAATAACAACAGCCCTAAGGTCAACATGAGATTAGACTAAAACTGATCACACAAAAAACCCAAAACAAACAAACAAAGAGCTGTGAAATTGTCACACAATTTCTACTTAGAAATAATAAAGATAGATTATTGATACAAGCAAACAACTAGAAGAATCTCAAAAGTATGTTCAAACAAGAAACTTAAAAAAGTATTATCCCCTCTACATGAATTCCAAAATAGCCGTGAAAAAGCTGCGACTTTTAGTCAAAGCAGTGATTGTCTGTGGAGTACAGGTTTGCCTACAGTGGGACACAGGAGAATCCTGGAGTCTGGGAGAAGTCTGTATAGAAAGGAAACGGTGCTACTGTATTCACTTTTGTCTGCATTGTTCACTGGGTACTTACAAAATAAGTGAGTATGTAGTACACAGCAGTTTTTACTTTAAAAAGAATAACATCAATTTAATAAAGGTTCCCTGGGTATTTACAGTTAGAGCTTACCACCTGTTGAACAAACACCCACAAATGCACACATGTACACACCTCCCTAAGGGAGAGCACAAAATGAGAAAACAGCAAGTGAATTCTCTGATTTTCATGTGCCCCCTCCGAGGTTTCTGTTGGACTCCGTCTTCTTTACAGCGGTGTTAAGGCCTGAATCTTTGCAAAGTCATTAAATTATGAGGGTCCTGATCCCATGAACGGATTTGTGCCTTACGGAAGGACTGGCTTAGTTCTTTATTTTTACCTCCTGTTCCTCTGCCACCTTGGAAGCAGAGAAACCTGCTGGCGCCTTGATGTGGGCCTCCCAGACTTTCAGAACAAGGATAGAAACATTTCTCTATTTGTATAAATGACTCTGACTTTGTATTGTGTCCTAACAATCCAAACAGAACTAAAACATGGAGGCAGGAAGTGGTGATAACTCTTTTGGAAAGTTCTGCTGTTTAGAGACTCATAAAAACATGAAGGTAATGTAGAGTCAAAATAAGAATTCCTGGTAAGTTGTGATATATTACGGCACTTTGCACCATGGGCGTGATTCGGAAAGGGAGAAAAGTATGGAAATGCAGCGAGGAGAGGGCACAAATGCCAAAGTGATGTTTGCAAGAAGGTGAGAAGAGGATGGTCCAAAATAAAGATAGGAAATTCTCAGAAAAAAATATCCTCCAAGAAACATCCTGGGGTGTTAAATACCCTAGATACAGAGAGACAGTCGGCTACAGCGCTGAGATGCACTGTTCCAAGACAGCTCCTGTCTGCAGCAATTTCTCTGGCCTCTGTCTGATTCTGTAGCTTACACACAAGGACGCTGCCTAAACATCCTGTGCCTCTAAGCATACAAAGAGGGCGTAAGTGGCAATTAAGGATGTGTGATGAATTTGGATTCAGAAACTGCCACAGAAGGTTTCGGCATCTAATAACTTTAACAACTATGCTCAAAAGACAGGCACAGCAAGAAGCGGAACCTGATAAAGCATCTTGGGCCACTCAGGTTCAAGAGCAGACTCAGGGTTGGGGTAGGGCAGTTGTTAACCATCCTTCTGTCATCTGGAGCTGACTGAAAGCTCCACTCTTACACAAGTGTCACAAATATCCTCAACTGCCTGTGATTTTCCTAAGCCTCACTGATGCAGAATTAATATCACTAAAGCGCCGTTCTCACCACACACAGGACTATCACACACACACAAAGAGCCCGCGTTCAACATCGACAAATACCCACAGCTTGAGATTAACAGTCAGGAATTAGGAGGGCAGGAACCTTCAATAAAAGCCACATGTGAAGGCCAGAGTGGATTTTTAATATTGGGGACAACAAGCATTAACTAATTTCTCCTACTGGAGTGCACTGTCCTTTAGTCTCTATTTTTGCTCCTAATTGTTCCTGCGGGTAGCAGGTTAACATGGACCACACTTAGAGAAGGAAGCAATTGAATATGGCACAGATACTGAAAGAAAGGGCTCAATAAAAGAGCAGCATGTGCTCTAATCTGGCCTTTTACAACATCCACTATCAAAGAGCTTTGGGAGTTTAAGGGGATTAGATACCATAACCCATCTGTCAGGTCATTATGGAAGGAAGCACTCCTGCTGTTTTCAAGGGAAGATGCCCTACTGTATATTATTATCATTAGGCATTTACAGAGTACTATAGGCGGCCGAAGCGCTTTCAAGGCAGTTTTATTTGTTGTTCCTCACGAAACGCTGTCACCTCTAAGAAAGATGTACAAAATGAGGAAACCAAACTGAGGTACCCAAATATGGTGGCAAATGCCTCATCTACCCAGAACACAGCACGATGTATAAGGAGAACTTAGAGCCTTGAAAAGAAAAGAAAAAAAAAAGTTTCCTTTTCAAGATCTACCAAGGATGCGAGAGGTGAGGAATGAGCACGGAAGCGGCTGGATCCGTGTACGTTAAGGCCAAGCCCAATTTCCTTGTGCTTTCCTGCAGTCTTACACTTAACAAATACCTGAGGGCCATTTTCTGCAAACACATGATGCATCTTAACAACAGCTGTACACAGGGACTGACACAGTTCCATATGGGAGGAGAATCAGAGGGCGGTGGAGCGTGAGTGAGTGTCTCGACGAACCGATGTATTCAGCTATCATTTACACAACTGGAGATTCCAAATCTAATGCATAATGAAGCGAAAGTGGAATCCTACATGCCCAATCATCCATATTGCTTGTAATTTTCTAGGAATAATTCAGCTTTCCAGTAAATCGTAAGCATACAATGTGAAAAGTACAGGGTCAAAAGTTCAGATGCCCAATACATCCCAGCAAAGCTGCCTGTCATGGGTTCTGGGAGAGGAGCACTAACATTGCATAGTGGCCTAGGGGTCTAGTCTGACAGTGTTTTTGCTTTTATTTGTTTTGTTTTGTTTTGTTTTTCTGAGGTGTTCCCTGTTCAGAAAAGAATTATGAGGTTCATTTTGTGAGTATTACTACAGAAGGGGCTAAAGTTTTATCTTAAATAGAACTAAACGTCAATTAAAGTAAATAACAAATAACCTTAAAGGCGAGACTGAAATGGCTCCATTATAGACAATTGTTCATCAAGTTGGGTGACTTACTTTTTTTTTGGGGGGGTGACTTACTTAAAAGGCTATGTTTTATATCTTTTAAAATTGTTCCTTATCATCCTGCTAACAACAAAAATTGTTCTTAATATTCTATCTGTGTGTGTGTGTGCATGTGTGTGTATACTTGATTGTATGTGCATATGATATGTGTGTATGTGTTGGTGGAGGCCAGAAAGTGACATCCAGTTTCTTTTTCAATTGGTCTCCACCTTACATTTTGAAACAGGATCTCTCATTAAACCAAGAGCTCATTGATTTATCTAGGCTAGTTGGCAAATGAGAGTCACCATAGTTTTTATCTATTTTATTGGGTTTTCATACCTCTACCTCCCTTCTAACCCTTATTACACCTTAATCCCTTACCACCCCCCAACACCAGGTAGGAGAGAAAGAAAGAAGTTTAGAGGGGAAAAAAGACTTAAACGTCACTAAACCACCTGCTGCTGATTAGAGACGTTAAGTTCCTGGGGCAGGGTTATCTTCCATGATAGAATATCTCCAACTTCTTCTGCTTTGTCTCTTTGCTCTTGACCACTTGACAAACACAAAAACAGTAAACAGGAGTAGCATCCTCCTCTTCCTTCTCCTCTTCTCTTTCTTTTCTTCCTCTTCCTCTTTCTCCTCTACTTCTTTCTCCTTCTCTTCCTTCTCCTCTTCCTCCTCCTCCTTCTTCAGAGTGTTCCCAGCCCCTCTTGGGGCTCTGGCATTTTATACCCTCTCCAGAGTCCTCAGCATAATTAAATATCTTCGGTTAATAAAAATCACCTCCCCTGCTAGGCAAATCATAATCACCTGCTGTGAAGCAGCCTCTTATCCCACACCTGGGATTAAAACAAAAAATATATCCATATAACATAACTGGATTTATTTAAGAAACCAAAACTCTCATTACAAATGAGCTTCAAGGATCTGCCTGCCAAATCCCATGCCCATCTACCCCTGTGTCCCCCTGGTGGTTATAGACTTGCGCTGTGTTCTGCTTTTACATAGGTTCTTGGAAGCCAAACTCAGGTCCTCATTGCTTATACAACAGGCCCTTTTCCAACTAAGCCACCATCGCAGCCCAAAGTTTTCATAAACATTAAAGTGATCTTTAATCATAAATTGAGAAAAAATGATTTTCAATATTCACTCATTATCTGATGATAACCTGCCATGTACTAGGTACAGTCTCTTTCAAAATCAGCTCGCAGGCTGATGATATAGGTTTGTGACTCGGGAGTGTGAGAAAAAACTCAGTGCTGGGGGGGGTCATTATCTCACTCAGGAGATAATGAATATGAAGAAGTAACCACAGTATATTTCAGCTGAAATGCTTCTTCAAGGATTGCATAGATGAAGAGAATGGGAACACAGAGGAGACATTCCAGCAGGAATGATCATGTGTAAAGGCTTCCTGGCAAAGGTATTTATAGGGGACTCAAAGTGTTGTTGGTTGTAGCTCTTTATTATCTCTCGCTGAGTCAGAAGTATGTGTCAGCAGAAGATTCTCTTCTGACTGAGACAAGACAGCCCAGCCAGTGCCATGGCACTCAGGCCACCATCACACTGTTTTAGCAGGTTCTGATTCAAGGTGGTTCCAACCCTTGAATCCATACAGCTGTGCAGATGATTTGAATACTCAGCTACATTGGAAATCATTGGTTACCTTCTTAGACTTCCTCTTATTTAATTTATCTTTTCATTTCATACCAACTCCCATGTCCATACCCCAGGTACTTCTTAACTCTCATCTGGCTAATTACAATGGCCTCTTGACTTTTGTCATTTTTAGAATAATTTCTAAATGTATAGATGCATGTATCTTTATGTTAAAACCTATGTTGACTCCACATCATATGACAATGAACACATGAACGATGAATTCTGATGAAGCTTACCTTTCCTGCCTCGTCCAGCCCAGTCCTCAGGACAGAAGCACACAAACACCATGATTTCCTATGGCCTGTTCAGGCTCTCTGGCAATGTCCTGTAAGTCTCACCCTTTTGAGAGGAAGTACTAAAGGCACGTACTGCTTCATGTCTTGGAACTATTCTACAGGACGACCTCAAATGTCAATCTCTCTCTGTGTGGGGTGTGGGTGTGTATCCCTTCTTCCCTTTCCCACATTTCTCTCTTTTTTCTCTTCTGTCATTTCTAACCTCACTCTCATTGCAGTTCCCTTGCCTTAGCAAATAGTGTTGCCTTTGTTTGCCTGCTGCCTGCTGGGTGATGCCTGCCCCCAGGTTGCTCTCTACTTGTCTATATTTCATCCTTAAATGACCACTGATGATGTCCTTTTACCTTCACACAATCTTTTACCTTCTGCTAAGCTGTTAGCCATTCCATTCCACTAGACTTGTGCCTTGAACCTATTTTTCCCACTGTACGTTGAATTATAAAATGCATGGGCTTTCAAGCACATCTCCTTTTAAACCCCAAGGACTCACAGAACAAGAAACATCTGCCTATGGCTTTGTCATCAAGCATTTAGGTGACTAACATTTGTGAACATGGGAATAAGTGGTTGCAATGAGAATTAAAGAAAGACTACATCGAGAACATTTTGAAGGCTGTTGCTGAGGTAGAACCTGATGGCATAACTATTAAACATGAACAGCAAAGCTAAACAAGCTGTTAAGGACAATGCCATGTCTGGTTAATGGTAAGGATGGCCTTGACAAAAGAACAGAGAAGGGAAGATGAGCAAAAGACTAAAAAGACAAGGAAGACAAACTCAGACTGTGACTCTGAATAGGGGAAATAGAAAGCATATTCTAGGTACCAACTCTTTGCATGTGGGTGGGCTCTCTCATACTCCCTGAAGACTGGGAATCTGGGTATTTCTGAGCTCTGCATGTGGTTCTTCTTCTGTTAGGTCCTATGCTATTGAGATGTGGACTGAACAGCTATTAGTCACTGTATGACTGTATAAGAATCAATAGCTGTGTAACCAGCATATTGAAAGAGCTGAGCATGATGAGCCCAAACAGGAAGCAGCTGTATTTTCTTTTTCCTACTGCCTTCCAAGGTGTCAGGGTCCCTCCGCCATGCCTTCATGACATTTCAAGTAGCAGTCCATAGCCATCAGTCATTTTCAGCAACAAAACACAACTCAGTCTTACCACCATAAGGTTCTGTTAAATGTAATAGTCTGAGTCCCAGGGCTCATTCAAATCTTCTCCCCCTCTCATCACCATGGATTCAGTTCCTTGGGAGTAGGGTGAGCTATGTTCTGCCACTCTGCATCTACCAGCGCAGCCGGTTCTCTCTACTCTTTTCCAAATCAGAGCAAGGAGCAAGTGCACACTCACTCATATACTTACACTTACATATACAGTCACACAAGCATTCACATTCGCAAACATGTGCACAGGCAAACCTACACGTTCACACACTCTCACACATTTACACACTCACGTTTACAAACTCCTACTCCCTTCAGCACACTCATTACACACTAACTCACATACACATGTACACACATACACACAAGTAAATACTCAGACATACAAACACTCACATTACATAAATGTACATACACACAAGGACCTACAAATGCAAACATGTTCCCCTACACACACATTTTCTCTCTCCTTCACACACAGACACACTCACTCAGACACAACAGAGTTATTTCGAATAATCCACAGAAAATACACGTCCTCTGACACCATGGAGGCTGGTTGTACCTCTCCCAGAATGGATGATCATATAAGCCTCCCAAACTCGTGGTGAATTCCTTAACACTCATAATGAATGGCTTTTTTTTTTTTTTTTTTTTTTTTTTTTTTTTTTTTTTTTACTGCAGAGATTAGACTTGTCATAACAGATCTGAAAAACTGAGGAAAAAAAACCCCATTGTTCAGTTTTAGAATTTAAAGCAAATTTACAAAAACCTATGGACAAAAGAAGAGTTTGAGTGAAAGCTTCTACTCACAACAATTAGCTAATTCTGCCAGAAAGGATTTTTTCTTAATTCAGAAACACAGTTTAGGGAATTGGGTAAGGAATAAAATAAATAAAAACAAGTAATGGCACTCAGGCATAAGATTATGTCATAAGCACTACTTAGAAAGACCAAAAGGGCCAAGAGCAATGGCACACACCTATAATCCCAGCACTCATGAAGGCAGAGGCAGGCGGATCTCTGTGAGTTGGAGGCCAGCTTGGTCTGCAAAGCGAGTCCAGAAAAGCCAAGGCTACACAGAGAAAACCTGTCTTGAAGAACTAAAATAAAAATTTTAAAAAATACACTAAAAAGAAAGAAGGAGAGAGGGAGGAAAGAAGGGAGGGAGAAAAAGAGACAGAGAGAGGCAGAAGGGTGCCAGGCCTAGAAGATTCAGAGACCTAGAAGAGATAAAAGGATAACAATAACTAAAGCAACAATGAGTGATAGGGTCCAGAAGTTAATGAGACCCTGAATGAACACCAGAGCCTATAAGAAAAATACGGTGTGTACCTAGAATGTGTCCAGCCTTTGCCAGGAAGAGTCAAATGTCAACAATAAGCATTAAAAAAATGTACAAGGAAGCATGTCATCTCTCCAAGACAATTCAGTACCTCACGCATCCAATCGTTCTCTGTACATAAAGTGTGCTAAATAATGAAGAATGAATGTGGTGGATTGAATGAGAATGGACCCCAAGAGGCTCATATATTGGAGTGTTTGTTCCCAGATGGTAGGCTGTTTAGCAGATAGAAGCTGTGATCTTGTTGAAAGAGGTTTGTCACTGGCGCTGGACTTCAAAGCCTTAAAAGACCAAGCCAGCCCCAGTCTTGCTCTCTCTACCTTGGGCTGATGGATCAGATGTAGATCTCTCTGTGTTCCAGCACCATGCCTGCTTGCCTGCTACTGTGTTCCTGACATGATAATAAATTTGCCCTCTGACTGTAAGCAGGCCCCCTATTGAGTACCCCTTGGTCATGAGTCTCTTCACAGAAATAGAACAGTACCTAGGACGAGTCAAGGCTAAGTTTCCACTCACTCACTGCATGTGCTTCCCCCTGACTAGCTCAACTCTCTCCTAACTTGAACATGGGGAAAAACAGGCTTTCAGAGTTCCTTTGTTGGTCTTCTGTGTTAAGAGAAGTGTAACAATGCTTCATTCTCTTCTAGAAGCTCAGTTATGTCAAGTGGAATTCCAGCCTTGTTAAAAGAAACACAAAGGGAAGACTGTTTGGAAGTGTTGGGATGAGGAACTCCAAAGACAAGTCAACACGAGTATCTGGAGACACTCTGTGTTGAATCTGATATTGTTCAGTTTTCAAATTAAATAAGTTATGCTCTGCGTAATGATTCAGTCAGCAATGGGCCACATGTATATGATATAGCTGTACCATATAGCCCAGGTGTGTAGCAGGCTATACTGTCCAGATCTGTGTGTGTGCACTCTCTGATATTCATACAACATAAAAGCACTAAGCTCGTGTTTCCCTGGACTTAGATCTCTGCTGGTAAGTTACACGGGCCTGTGTTTAACATTTGCCAGGCCACAGAGAGTTCACAGTGCATTCCACATTTCCCAGGACAGTCACAGGCACTTCATTCAGCCTCTGAGAAAATTTCCAGAACCGTTCAGCGTGGTAAAGCAGAGCTTTACTCTTCTAGTGCCTTCTGTATCTATCAGGTTGAAAACCTTCAATATTCAATTAATTTCTCACAGAACTTGGAAGAATGAGTTGGATACATTTCTGTTTCTATTCATGATCAGATTTTCAAGGTTATCTTATAGGATTTGAGAACAAATATTGCTCAATAGAAATTGATTTTCAATATTTTAGCGAACATTTACTAAGAATAAACTTTGGTGTGTTAAAACATGACCAAGATGAATGAGAACTATTCCTTGGACCAAGGAAGAGTCCCTTGTTTGGTGTATGTATCTGGCAGGCTCTCTTTTTTTTTAATATATTTTTTTAAATTTTTAAGTAATTTTATACATTCACTTGTATCCCAGCTGTAGCCCTCTCTCTCTTTCCCTCCCAATCCTCCCCTTCCTACCTCATCTCCTCCCTGCCCCTTTCTGAGTCCACTGTCCTCCTCTCCTTCTGTCTGGCCCTAGCTTATCAGGTATCTTCAGGATGATTGCAATGTCCTTATCTGTGGCCTAGCAAGGCTGCTCCTCCCTCAGGGGGGAAGCTCATGATTTCATGTCAGAAACAATTCCTGTCACCTTTACTAGGGAACCCACTTGGATACTGAGCTACCATGGTGGCAGCCTCTCTTTTTCTCTATTCACTTTCTCTAGACACCTGGTGCACATGTGTTGAATCTTTTTTTTAAGATTTATTTATTTATTATTTACACAGCACTCGGCCTGCATGTGTGCCTGTGTACCAGAAGAGGGCACCAGATCCCACTATAGATAGTGGTTGCTGGGAATTGAACTCAGGACTTTTGGAAGAATCGCCAGTGTTCCTAACCTCTGAGCCATCTCTCCAGCCCCCACGTGTTGAATCTTACATTCCCATTCAGCATCACTATGTTTGAGGAAGCGTCTGCTTCTCCCAGTGGCTTCACGATTGCCCAGTTGCCTATCAGAATGCTGTTTATTTTCGTAATTCTTTCCCTTTCAAATCTCCTATTCTCTTGCTTATTCTTTGTAAGTTGAGCAAAGTATAGTTTGCTAGTGATGTTAGATTCTTATATTCTCTGGTCTTAAATGTTAATTTTTATATTTAAAAAAATGGCTGCTAACAGGGGAGTGTCAGTTTCTTCAGGGTGTGTCGCCTCACACTTTTCACATGTTCTGACTGATGGCCCAGTAGCCACATGCGTGCAGGCAGCACTTATTATTACTGGAGTTTTATGAAGAAGAAGAAGAAAAGAGGATTTGAAGTTGGGAAGAAGACATGGGGAAGGAATGAAGGGTGAGTAAGATCAACCTACACTGTTCATATATATAAAAATTTTAAGGAATACATAAAAAGATTTTAATTCTATGTTTACTTATGTAATGCCTGGGTGAGAGTTTTACTTTTACATGTCAGAACTTAGCAGCAAAACAAGTTCTCAACCTCCTGAGATGATAAGTCTTAGGAAAAAGAACATGCACACACATTACACACACGCACACATGCACACACACCCCTTGGATTTTTATACCAAAACAGATACTTATGAAATACAATGGTAATAATAAAAGAGTTAAAAAATAATAGGTTGATTAAATTCTTATCTCCTCTCTTAACTTACTTCCTTTAAAAATATATTTGTTTTTTATTTTATGTGTAAGGGTGTTTTGTCACCTGTATATATGTGTACCATGTGTGTGCAGAATTTATTTAGACCTGAAGAGGGCGTATGACCCCGTGAATCTGCAGTTAGGGATGGTAGTGAGTTACCATAGAGGTAAGGGGAGCAGAATCTACAAGTGCAGCAAGAGCTCTTAACCACCGAGTCATATCTCCAGTCCCTTAACTCATTTCTGGCGTCAGAAATCTCACCATGGTTTTTGTTAGAACTTCACAAATGTTTTCGCTTCTTATGTTTCAGAACTTGTCCATGCCAACCTCACCTAGGGCTTAACATCAGGAAAAACACCCCGTCTTTCTGTTGCGTTCCTTATCTGTCAGTTGAAATGTCTATATACAGCCACACTATTCAGTTCACTTTCTCCAGCCCTGGAGAAAATGAAATCAATTCATTTTCTTCACAAAATGTGTGCCATACTGACTCAATGAGAAATACTCTTCAAGGAGATCAGGAAATGATCAGATTATCTGTATAATTTGTGAATCTCTAGAAAATAGAATGTCAACAACCTGGCTCACTCAAAATTTTTCTTTATTTCATGACCTTTTGTACCTAAATCCCCGGTATCAAATGGAATCTGGTCTTAGCCATACCCTGTTTAATGAAGCTATAAGAAAGTCCCAGACAAGTGTCTCCTCTCCTCCCCATCTTCATGCGAGTCACCCTTCGGGACTCCCAGCGCTAGCTTCGGAGACCGGCCTGTACTCCTTGACAGGCCACCCTGACCCACCCCAGCGCCTCTATGCTTCTTTGGGCTTGCTTCCTCTGGCCTTTTAGATTTCACAGAAACACCCAGTATCTGAGAGGTTCTCAGTAAACACTTGATGAACGCAGTGAACAATTGACTGACTGGTGACATGTTAGTAGGTCGGCGGATCACGGAAGACATGAAATTTGTTATATTCTGAGATAAATATACTAAAAATAGAAGAAGACTTAGGGTCCTAGCTACCACTTTCTATGTAAGTAAATATGAAAGGATGACTAACCCCAGACTGTAAGAGAACCCAGAGCATGCGCTGCTTTGTGGCACTCATATTCTTTTAGCTCTGTGTGTCCATGTGTGTACATGTTCCTATATGTGAGTTCGAGCACAGGGATGCCAGTGTGCACCCAGAGGTGAAAGAACAGCCTTGACCCTCTATCCTGGCTTTGTTTCAACAAGGTCTCTGTTGTTTACTGCATTTACCAGGCAAGCTGTCTTAGGCCTATGGGGATTCTGCAGTCTTCACGTTCCATTTCCACATAGGAACTCTGCCATTACGCACTTCTGTCCCTGGCTTTAAAATCATGAGTCTGGGGATTCAAACCAAGGGTACCACACTTGTGCAGCAAGGACATGCCCCCTGAGCTACCACCACAACCTGCATTGACATTCTTAATGTGTTACCCTTCAACAACTCCAGAAACTATACTAAAGTTTACACAACATTTTTCAAGTCCTATTACTTTCCTGGTGTAATTTAGTTACATCTATTTCAACCACATTCTGACTTTTCTAAGTTTAAAATCACACAGCAATGTGTTTTCTAAATTTAGAACTGTTACATATATTTTTTAATCAGAAGGATTTTTCTTTTCCTTTCCTATCCACATGACCGCCCCCACCCCAAACTGATGAATTTACAAATCCATGAAAACATGTGTTTAATAAGTGTGGTAAGTCATTCCTTCCTGGCGTTTTTAAGATTTGGCCTTGCTCAGTTTTAACTGATATGCATTGCAGGCAACTCCTTCCTGCTGTTGTATAGAAACAATATTGAGTTTAATATTTCATCGCTACAACCTAAAGATGTCACATTTTATTAGAACATGAAACCCTTAAGTAGAAATGCTTTACCTAACATTAGCCTACAAAATTGCTAATTAAAGTTAATTATAATTGTTTAAAAGTTCAAAATTCATGTCAAAGTCTCAACGTTGCCATTTTATTTGTGTGTCGGTTGTTTATATTCAAAGTCAGCCTTACATTTAGCAGCACTCATTATGGTCTGAAGAGGAATTGTCCCCATGGGCTCATATTTGAACACTTGAGCCCCAGCTAGCAATCCTATTTGGAAAGGTAATGAAAGCTTGATGGAAGGAGGGCATCACTGGGGAGAAGGGGGTGTCAGGACATCGGTGCCTGGCCTTTCATTTGCTAGTGTCTCTTTGCTTCCCTAGTCCTGTACAATGTGATCAGGCAGCTGCCTGGTTCAGGTTCCTCTTCCCACAGCCCCACCTTTCCTACCTGTTGTTGCCATGGCCTCTGAGGTACATGATAAACTGTCTCCTTATAGAATTGTAAGCCCAAATAAACCCTTTCTCCCATAAGTTGCTTCTATCAGCATATCTTATCCCAATAACAGAAAAGAAAGTAATACAGAAGGAAATTATCCTAACATTCCCAGTCATGTTGTTCTCCAAAATTTGGATATTATAGAAAGTCATTGTTTTTTAAAAAAGATAAAATGTTAAAATCCATAATTCACACATTTAAAACCCTTACATTAAAAAAAAGAACCTTTGTTATACGAGATGGAAAAAATGTGTCCCATTGAAAGTCATTTCTCACAGGAGAAATAGTCTCAATTTTTAGAAACTCATAAATGCAAACCAGAAGTGAAAGCATACTAGAGAAATGTATTGTACACAGAAAATATCTAAATAAAAAATACAGTGGTCATAGGATGTCTCATCAACTGCCATAGCGTACCCTAATTAATCACAGAACCTCCTCCATCAAGCTCAGAGGAGGTAAAGAGAAGGCTTCTTGATATCTCCACAATGCTTCTGAAGCCTATGAGACCCTCCAAAAGGAAGTGTTTCGTAAAGTATGCTTATGCTGCCCTCTCTTGGTGAAGGAGGAACAATGTTCAACTTGACTGAATTTTTTTTTTTTAACTTTTTCAAAAAGGTTTTCTTGTTAAGAGAAACTGGTGGTTTGGATGCAGCGTTTTTCAGTGCCATTTGCACAAATTAAAATGCTAATTGCTAACCTTAGAACAGCTAGAAGTGCTTGAAATAATTCTGGGTTTTTAAATTGATGTGACTTGACGCCAATTGGAGTACACACTCACATTTTTTTTTCATTTATAGGCTCTAATAAGCAATGTACCAAATAAAATAAAGAGCAGGAAGGCCCGACCTGCATGGCTTTGGAGAAACGCTCACCAAAAGGTGAGACCTCAGCGCTGCCGCAAAAAGTGCTCTGTCCACTTTCTCATTTCATGGAAAATTTTTTGATCCATTACAGAACAAGAAATGGTAACTGGATAAGCATAAGTAGAAGCCGAAACCTTTTGTGATAGCCAGTTTTAATTTCAGAACTAGTAGCATTCTAGAGCCAGCTGGGCTCAGCTTGCAAGAATTAACTGTGTGCACACTGAATGCCACCATTTTGACAGGTGAAATCTGTCTTGGTAGGAGTATAAACACTATATACATTGAAAAACACATAAATAAGAATTTGGTCAAAGAGAGAGAGAGGTAGAGAGTAAGGGGGGAGAAAGAAATAGAAAGAACATGAATGTCACATGCAGGACTGTTATTAAGCATTTATAGATAAATAAAAAACTGAAAAGACAAGGTTTTCTTCTTAGCAAAGAAAAGTGATAACATTTTTTCAACTATAGTGAGTTTAAGTGCTGAATAAAAGCTTTCTTAGAGGACACCATTACATATGAAACACTGTACAGCGAAGAGTGCTATTTTAGTGCCTTGGAGCACAGAGGCGCCTTACCCCTTTTTTTCAGACATATACAAATCAAACAGTTCTATCTTCAGAATAGAAACTATTCACAATTAGCATGTTCATTCCCTGAAATCAAGCCTTCCTGACTAGGCATTTTGTTCCCATTTTGTAGTTTTTTTAATTCTCTCTCTCTCTCTCTCTCTCTCTCTCTCTCTCTCTCTCACACACACACACACACACACACACACACACATGCACACGCTTGTTTACATGTATATAGATGTGCATGCGTGTGAAGGCCCAACTCTGACCTTGGAGCTCATCTTCTACAGCTTTTCCATCTCCTTCGTTGAGGCGAGATCTCTCAAGCAAACCCATAGCTCCTCAGTGTGGCCAGTCTGGCTGACCTTCCTGCTCTGGGGATCCTGTCTCTCCCTTCTTCCGAAGCTAGACTGATATTACAATCAGGCCTCCGTAACCACTCAGTACTTACATGGGTTTCTAGAGCTTCATGCCGGGCTATCTCTCTTGCCTCCACCAGGTTTTTTTTTATTTTAATTTTTCTTCACAATTTATTCATTATATATCCTGATTGAAGCCCCCTCCCCAAACTCCCCCCAATCCCACTCTCTCTCCATCTTCCCCTGCCATCCCCTTCCCCTAGTCCACTAAAAGGGGGAGTTCTCCACTATTGCCATCTGCCCATTGCTTTTTAAGTCTCACCAGGACTACCTGGATCCTCTTCCTCCATAGCCTGGCAAAGCTGCATCATCAGGGGTGAGTGACCAAAGAGCAGTCAACTAAGTTCATGATAGAGTTCTGATCCCTCACCCAGAGATCCACATGGAGACTGAGCTGCTGATTGGCCACATCTAAGCAGGGGATCTAGGTCCTCTCCAAGCATGGTTCTACATTGGTTCATCAGGACCCCCTGAACTCAGATCCTTTAGCTTTGTTGATCTCCTTGTGGGGCTCCTGTCCCCTCGATGTCCCTATAATCCCATTCCTCTCCCTCTCTTCCTCCCTAAGACTCCCTGTGCTCTGCCCAAAGTTTGGCCCTGAGTCTCAGCATCTGCTTCAATCCCCTCTTGGGTGTATCCTTTCAAAGGACTCTCTTAGGAGGCACCAGATCTCTAAAACGATATATTATAGCCTTAGAATTTTGGCAGCATTTTTTAACATATCCAAACATCCCAAGTATATGACCATGACAGAATGCTTCAATATGGTTTTTTGTGTATTGCACGAGAAACGGTTAGTATATTTCCATGACTAATAATATGAGAGTAAAAGTTTATCTTTATTCAACAATGATGTCTTGTAAGTCCCCACTATTGTTTGAATTTCACCCAGCAAGAGATGGTGAAACTCCAGAAATTCGTGGAATCTGCCTTTCACCTAAGAGGCTCACCTGTAAATTTACACAGACTGGATCAAAAAAACCCAAAACTGAACTAGGGCTAGCTGTCTCCAAGGCACACAAACTTAACTTCTAAAGTACATACAGCATTTTTCATTGTCTTACACATGCCAGAGGCTTGCTTAGTGCATTCACAAGTCACACCCGGAAAGCTCACTCCTGAATCAGGTATAGCTCATCGTGTGGAGAAGATTATCAGGAAGAGGTAGATTCATTATTATTTCAGGTTCAGGTCTGCCTTTGCTCCCAGGACCCATTTGAGAATGGATGCTATACATCAAGGCTACTGTTCTGTTGAAAAAAAAATACTACTAATTAGTGATTTTCTAAAAAATAATAAACAGTTCAGCTAAATAATACCAAAGATGTAATAACACAGCTAAGCAATTGACCAGCAATACTAGCCACTGAATGCAGAAATGGAGCCTTTTAAATTAATCTCCACTTCCTCATAATGAAACCAATAACAAAACCATTTCTGAAGTGAAAAGATGTTAGAAAATATGGTCATTGAACATGGAGAATGGGCTGCTTGCCATTTAAACCTCAAAATGAAAAGATATCTAGTGATATAAGGTTGTTCCCAGCGTTATTGATGGAAAGACAGAAAAATCATCGTATCGGTAACACGGACAGAAAGAATCAACACCAGGCAAAGAACAATCAATGAGAATGCAATTTTCAGTGTTACAAGTCATTAAGTTGAAGATGTGTGAGAATCAGTTTTAAATACAACATATAATCAGAAGCTACTATGAAACCACATAATAAAAATAACTTTTTAAAAACTGCACCAAGTCAATAAAGGTGTTTATTTAATAAAATAAAAAGCCTGACGCCTGGGTATAGTTATTTTGAAGGCTCTATGTCAGAGGAAATAAAAATGAAACTATATCTCACTGACTGCCAAAAATGCACAACTAAGTCTTCCCAGCGCCACTATGGGTACTCCCATCATCACCCCCATCTTACAGAGCAGGAAAACAGAAGCAAGTCTGACTAAATAAATTACCAAGAGGTTACTCCTGGGTAAATGATGCTGTGGGGTTGAATACACCCCATAGCAATTGCAGTACATACTCTCATCCATGTTAAAGATAAAGCTACAAAGCCCAGGAGTACTTCCTCAGGACCAGCTTCCATTTTGAATGCTTTTTGCCTCATTCTACTGCATGCCCCTAGTTATAGTCTATGCAATGTGCTAAACAAGTTGCTAAGGATGCACAATGCTCCCAGGGGCAGGCCATCTGGAAATCAGAGTCGGGCCATCCAACTGGGGAGAGGTGTTCCATGCTGGAAATAGACAGTTGATAGACTTTCTCACGCACAACTGCTATTTATCCTTAAGTTCATAATACTTTGCTTAGATGACTTTTTCCTGTACTAGAATTTAGGGCTTTGGAAAATGAGGATATTAATTATTTGTTTCTTTACTAGCTAGTGTGGTTCTTGACACACAGCTGATATGAAACATTTGTTAAAATAAAATTAGATGTCATAGCCAATAAAAGCATGCTTGTAAAAGGAATCACTTTAATATATATAAAAGACTGTTTTGGGTTTTTTTTGCCCAAAGACTTTTAATAATAATTTGTTTTTAGGAAGGTTCTAACTCCCCTCCTTCATTCTTTGTCTGATGATAACTTGCTTGGAAAGGTCTCCTGGGAGCTGGGGGTCTAGCTCAGTTGGCAGAGAGGCTGCCTTGCTTGCATGAAGCCCTGGGTCCCATCCCCAATCTATGTGTCCTGTGAGTGGTGGATACTATAATGCCAACACTCTGGGAAGCAGAGGCAGAAAAAGCAGAAGCTCAAGGTCATACTATGATGCATAGTTAGTTCAAGGCCAGCTGGAGATACATGAGACACTGTTGGACGTGAGAGGAGGCAGGAAGAGGGGAATGGAAAGGAGGGGAAAGGAGAGGAGGGGGAAGGGAAAGAGACATTTTCAACTTTCATCCTCACCTGCTCAGCAATAGTGTCATGACAACTTTGTATGGCTATTCCAAGTATCCATCTTCTCCTCTCTAACACAGGGCTAACATAGCCAACTTCCTAAAATACAGACTGCACATCTTCAGTCCTTCTCTTAAAATACTGATGTTATATGATGTCACAGAGACTCTGACAGCACACATAAGACCTGCACAATTTCAAGCAGACAAAATCTCAGTGTAAACAAAACAAAGTGGGCACCAAGTCCCATGCTGAATCAAGAAACTATATGCAATTGATAAGTGCCGGGAAATGGAAAATCACTTTTCTCCAATGAGTGTCAGCAGAAATTCCAACCAAACTTCGGGGCAAATCTCATGTTCAGGAATAGCTGACACACCAAAATGCACTCCCTGGGGTTTTGCTTTGTTTTGTTTTTAAGAGAAAGAACATGAAGTTGGGTAAGTAAGATGATGGGGAAAATCTGGGAGGATTTAGGGGTATTGGTTAAATACATTGTGGGAAATTTTTCAGAATAATCTTTAAAATACAATTTAAAATAGCCCTGTATGGACAAAACACCAAGTACGAAGCATGGCATCAAGGTATTTGGGATTTATTCCATTGAAATGCCTTTGCATGCACACCTTGTGTTATTCTGCTTTTCTAGAATTATTCTATTTTACTAGAGTAAAACATATGTGACTGGATAACTTCTTAAAAATAAATGAGTTATGGTTCTCAGAGTTCAAGGGCATATAAGTATTATCTGCTCAGCTCTGGCAAAGATTTTGTGTTATTACAGTATCATGCTGGGCCCTTTGACGGCATTAGTGAGCTAACAGGGATCAAGCTGTCAGTCAGTGAAACAAGTGTGGTGGTTTGAATAAAAATGGCCCCCATAGGTCCTTAAGGAGTGGCGCTCTTAGGAGGGGGAGCCTTGTTGGAGTAGCTGTGACCTTGTTGGAGGAAGTTCAGCAGCTCAAGCCAGGCCTAGTGACTCTCAGTCTCTTCCTGCTGCCTGCCCATCCAGATGTACAACTCACAGCTACCTCTCTAGCACCATGTTTGTTGGCATGCCGCCATGGTGACAATGGACTAAACCTCTGAACTGTAAGCCAGCCCCAAGTTAAATGTTTTCCTTTGTAAGAATTGCCCAATCATGGTGTCTCTTCACAGTAATTGAAACCCTAAATAAGATAATCAGGTTCACTCCTCTTGAGAGAATTTCACCAACCCCTTCATGAGCACTACCTTAACTCAGGGGACAGCACCCAGAATGGTGTTCTACTAGCCATTCGCCATTTGCAGGCCCTACCACATAGGTAGCATGCTGATAGCCAAGGCTACAAGAGATGAGTCCTTGCAAGACAAGCCACATCCAACTATGGCACATTCCAACCCATGTTCAAGTGAGCCTGTTTCTCCTGGAATAGCTCGTGTGCCTCTGGGACCACAGGGTCTTAGACCACCTGAAAGTCGGGGCTGTCCAGCTCTGGAGGCTGTGCATGACTTTCAGCAGGGAGGAATTGCTACAGGGGCACAGGGTGTCACCTCTGCAGTCAGGAAGCACAGACTGGACAGGAAATGGGCTAGACCATAGAGCCCTAAACGTCAGCCCTGAGATGATTCACTTCCTCCATTGAAGCTCTACCTCTTCAAGCCTCCATAGTCTGTTTTGCCAAGATGAAGAAGGAAGAAGATGTGAGGGAGTACCCACTCTTCCCACAGCCCAAGGCAGAGCAAAGGCACTGAAAGCCAAGAAATACTGGCTATAGCCCTTCTTAATCTCTCCTTAAACCATGAGCCAAAATAAAGTTTCTCCTTTACTTTGCCTCTTGTCATCAGCAGGCTCCTGTGGAAAAAAAAATACTATGTTAGAAGAGGGAAAATCTACATCGGAACGTGGCAGATGTTGAAATGTGTTCCTTCTGGTTTACCAGGACATGAGAGAGTCTGGGCAGCCTCCACAGTGAAATAGGTTGAATCCTTTACCTGCTTCTCAGAGCAATAGGACACTGCTTGTAGGCTCAGCAGCTAAGAAAATAAATAACGATGCAGAAATGGAATTAATTTATTCTAGCTTCATTTCTGTTGCTATGACAAGATATCCCAGCCAAAAGCAATTCAGGGGAGAAGGGCTTGCTTTTGCTCACAATTCCAGGTTGCAGCCCGTTACTAGAATCAATGGTGGCAGCACAAGGCACCTGGCCACACTGGACCTACAGTCGCGAGCATGCAGCCTTGTGCTTAGCTCTGTTCCTCCACATGTAACACAGTCCAGGACCCTCCTGCTGCCCACAGTAGAAGGGATCCTCCTATGGCAATTAAGACAATTGCCCATGGGCAGGCCCACAGGCCAACCCAGTGTAGACATTTCCTCATGAGACTGTCTTCCGGGTAGTGTCAGGTTGTGTCGAGGGGACAATTAAGGAACCAGCTCGCATCTCTCCTACTTCTGCTCTTTCAGATACACGTGACTGTGTTAGATAAGACAAAGTCGGCAAGATTGGTTTCACATTTTTTTAAAGAGATAACATAGCTGTGCTTCACATGAGAAATGGTGGAGGAGAGTGGAATGAAAGGGAGAGACGACATAATTTGAAAATTGAACATAAGTAAGACTTGGATGAAGAACCTGAGGCTAAGAAGCTTCGGTACTAGATGAGCTCAAGACCGTTTCTGAGAGATCTGTTTGTTAAATTTTTTTTTTTTTTGCAATAAACATTTCATGGCAAGCCTATAGCTTCAGCTTCAGAAGGCAAAACAATAGAATTTGTTTTGTTTTTAAGCCCTTCTTCTTGCCCAAATTTGAAATTTATTCCTTTGTACTTTTCACATTATGAAGTAGAACGGTTTCTGAACAAATACCAATTTGAGCTAAAATGATATTAGGTTTTGATGATCTACCTATTTTTAGCCTGAGGACTAAATGATTTTCTGTATTCACATTTTCATCATTTTAATGAAAATGAGGTAATACGCTGAAATGGTATTTTCTTAGAATGTATTAAGGTTTATATATTCTCGATTTTTCAGATGTACTGTGTCATATACTTTTCCTCTAAGTCGGGTGCATTATAAACACACCGATTAACATTTTTACTGCTAACAGCATGCTGGAGGTTTCAAAATTAATTCCATTCTTGATCTTTTAGAGGATCTTTTTCTAATAGAAGCAACAGAGCAGCCATAATACCACAGAGCTTGTCTAATGGCAGATGTTTTTTTTGTTTGTTTGTTTGTTTTGTTTTGTTTTGTTTTTGTTATCCTTGAAAGTTTTGTTATTGCAGAATCGATTCAATATGCAAAGGATGTGTCTCCACTTACACTTGTTCTCGGGACTGTTTCATTTGTTCATCTCTGAGTTTCAGTTATTGACTTCAACATTGAAGACAGTCATGAAATGATAGTTCAAAAAGCTTGAGTGTCCCTTCCGTAGAAGGGCCAAGATACTCACTACTCAGTTGACAAGAATGGCAGTATTTTTGATAACCACATAAAACACTTCAGTCTGGGAGGCTTGAAGAGATGGAGCTACAATTAAGGTCACTTTCTGCTCCAGGTGCTCCCCCTATCATCCCAGCACTCTGGGAGGCAGAGGCAGACAGATCTCTTGGAGTTCAAGGCCAGCCTGGTCTACAAAGTGAGTCTAGGACAGCCTAAGGCTACACAAAGAAACCCTGTCTCGAAGAACAAAACAAACAAACAAACAAAAAAGATCAACTCTTGCTATTGCAGAGAACCTGAATTCAGTTCCTAACACTCATGTACAGCAGCTCACAGAGAATGTGATGCCCTCTTCTGGCTCCTGTGGGTACCTTCACCCATGTGCACATACCCACATGCACCCACACATACATACACATAATTAAAAATTAAAACTTAAAAAAGAAACCTTAATTTTTCAGTTTAGGCCGTGATACTACATTTTAGTTTATATGCCTTAAATACAACCAGGGATAGCTCTGTCATATTGTTGAAGAGGGGTAATTCGACAGTATTTTGCATGGCATAAGACAACTGTGACAGAACTTACTGAGGAAGTGCCACCGTGTTTCTCTAAATAAAACAGGCACAGGAAAGCATCTGACATGATAAATATTGTCTCTCACAAATAATGTGACAAGCTTTGGATAAGTTTCCTCTTCCTACATCAGCAGCAGGCTTTTGTTTGAGAATATCATTTCAGATGGCCGTCACATGCTTCTAGACACACACCAAAATAGCATGCAGAGCTCTTGGCTGCCAATGAGTAATGTAGAATCACATTAAAGACAAAAGTCTTTATCACATAGGACCCGATAGATGTTGAATGTCTTTTCATTAGCCATTCCAATGGCATCCTGACAGGACTCTTAATGTATTTTACACTACTTTACACATCACAATTATGTTGCAAATGTCTTGTCTGGTTCTTGTGTACCATTAAGCTTATTTCAGATCATGCCTGCTGAATTCAAGCCGCCTTTCTAGAAAATGAGGTTTAAATGGTAAAGTGTCAAATCTCAAGTGTCCTAGTAAATTTCTTGCGCCAGGTCTGAATCTCCGTGCCAGTAAATATAACATCGTTGTTTGTCAGAGCGAATTCGTGTGCCTTCTGCTTACTCACAAGTGAATTGGTTTAGTTGTCTCTTTTCCAGAGTCTTCTCACTAGTAGCTTAGCCTTGGAGAATGCAGTACAAGGTGCCGTGGTGAGGATGGTGGAGAACTCACACGTATTCCAGCTTCTTTCAGGGTTCCTTGCATTTGCCTGGTTTGTTTTTGCAGCTGTGGGACTCAGGGGCCCGCTGGCTTGAGGCGAGCCCTGCACCAATGATCTGTACTCCCAGCGCACTGCGTCAGTTCACCTTAGGTCTAGACAATGGTGAAAGACATCCGACTTTACACTCACTGTTTTCTTCTCCAGTCTTGGCACGCCGCGGTGACGGCACTGTTGTCACCACACTCTGTGCATGCGTAAGAAATAAGCATTAAAAACTCTCTCCAAATTAGTTTAAATTTTTGTTTTCTCGCCGAGAAAAGAGCATAAGGTTTATTTTGTTTTGAAGCTAATAAGTTTAGTTTTCTAGTGTTGTAAATTATTTCAGGATGTTTTATTTTGCAATTAAAGATTTTCAGACCTTTAATTAAACTGAATTATATTTGTGAATTACATGTGTATAATTTTTTATATTTGATAAAATAGGCAAGCACCAAAGCAAACACATTGGCATCACCCTTTTCCATCTCAAAAGAAAATTAAGTTACTTTATAGATTTTTTAAAAAATAACATGAATTTTAAAAATATTTTTTGAAAGTGAGCTATGGGGGCTGGGAGACAGTGGCCCAGTGGGTAGGACCTCTCGCTGCACGAGCTGGGGATCTATCTTCGGATCTCCTGTATCCACACAAAAGCTGAACCTGGCCTGTGCACCTGTAACCTCAGCCCTGGGAAGGGAGCAGAGGTGAAGGAGACAGGACTGCCCCTTACACCTGCTGACCAGGGAGCCTAGCTAAGCAATGAGGAGCTCTGAGGGTGACTGACAGACCCTCATGAGACAGGTACAGAACAATGGAGAAGGAAGACACCTCCTCTAGCCTTTGCAACATGAGGGTGTTGGGCAAGCTCATGCACACATCTAGCCACACACATGTACGCACACATATACATCCACATGTACATTTGTACACATATATATGCCCACATACACACGTACATACACACATACATACATACATATATGCTCACATATACATACATATGCATATACACACACCTACATGCACATATACACACACATGCGTAAACGATCATGCATTCACACACGTGTACACACAGTCATTTTCATACCGTTTGGTTCTCAGTCACAAATGTCAAGACAAGTCTGTGTTAAATTGCCTACTTCCTAACTGGATCCTTCCTTTACCATACCTCCTTTTTTTAAAGAAGACCCATCTGGTCTCAAGCAACAACACAGTGTAGCTCCCTTCCTGGCTGTGCATATGGCTTTGAGTTTCTTCTCCAGCATATCAAACAAACAAAGGTAAACTCTACCAAATCTGTGACAAACATCTCTAAGAGCAGCGTGATGAGCAGCAATGAGACTAAAATGTGCCTCGTTTTGAGGCTTTGACTACTGCTAACAAGTGGTGAAATTACAAATTCCTAAAACATGAATTTCATGCCTGAAATAAATTTCATAATCAGATAAGTGTTGCTAGTTGCGTTTAGAACACTGTCTTCCATTGATGAAGAGGAGTTGACAATTTTACTTTCTGTACATGCCTCTTAGTAGGGAGCACTGTCCCTTATAACAGTTGCAACAGCAGCAAAAAGCAAAACTTCCTGTGAAAATATGATCATCAGATTCAAAGCTTAGTTCAGTTTGCTTAACTGGGTGCCAGGCTCCTCTACTGCTGAAACCAGTATTGAGCATGTATGGTGCACATGTACGTGTGTAAAAACAGAAATCAAATGATGACATAGCGTAGGTTTCTTGTGTTGACATGTTTATTATAGTAACGTATCTGAGTAACTGAAGTAATGTCACCATACAGGTGTCACATGCTACAGCATGCCATGGCAATGCCAGCTGCACATTTTGTTGACATTTCAAGCGTATCTTCTGTAACATTTGTATTTGTATACAGGAAGTAGAACACACAGGGATAATTTGATCTATGCTTCGTGTTAGCAAATGTTTCTCTCACCCTCAGATTCAGACTCCTGTGGAAGTCCATTAAAATTCAGATGCTGTCACAGGAACAGTCATTCTGATACGACTTCAAGGCCCAAAAAATGGCTGTTAGCCTTTGAAACACACAGAATAATTATCTGACCACGTTTCAAAGGCAAGCTTTCTTACTAATTTAGGAGTAATTAGTCTGTTGAGTGATGTGTTTGCCAAAGCAGGAGCTTTCAAGTTCACAGGTAGAAGCTCTACATGGCTCTTCCAAGATGACACACCCCTCTTACTATCACAGTGGGTCACCTGAGTAAATTTCTCCAATATGCCATATACCACCTCATGGCAGAGCCCTGAAAGTTGAAAGCAATCTCAACATGTACTGTTTCAATGCATCAATTTCTGTTGCAAGACAATTGAAGCAAATCTTCCCACAGAGCCACATATTTTGTGTGTTTTAGGCACACAGATTCAACCTTGCTCCTAACATTCTCAGCAAACTGAACTTGACCCAATATTTCATTCAAGTTTCATTGTTGTTGTTCAGGTAAAAACACACCACTATAAGAATTCAAGGAAGACCAACTCTTAAAAGGCGGCATTTCTCTTTTCTTTACTTCATCCATGCACAGCTAAAGCTTCAAAGGGAATTTAAAGAAGGAAAATAGGAGAAAGAAAGCAGTGTGAGGAATCGAGTTTTCTTTATGAAGATGTTTCTAGAGTTTTCATTTCTCTAAAAGCCAGTGTTAATCCAAACAACTAAATATCTAATAATCAGTATGTAGACGGCATGACCCTTTACACTTGAAGCTCTCAATTTAAAGGGAAAAGCAAATGTCCAAAAATCACCAGATCACAGGAACACAATTGTACAGTTATATTTTTTATTATTGATTAATGCTTAGGACCAAGTACATGAGATTCTGAATGTAAATTAGCATTGCAAAATAGAAAAGGAAGGAATTTTCTATCACTCTCGAGGTATTTACTACTTTTTAAAGAATAAATGTTTAAGAATGAATCAATGCTTCATAGAAGATTAAGTTATGACATGTATGCGGCTAACTTTTTAGTATTTTTGAATAGTATGTATTGCATATGTTTAACTTTGAAGATAATGTTTACACAAGATGACACTGACATGTTAAAGTATTGAATTTATACTCAAACATCTGAACTTTCAGATCAGCATAATCCCATACTCATCTAACTTCCAAGCTAAAGTGATAGTTTGAGTGAATCATTTTCTTGAGGTCTAGGGAACATTTATTCTCTGTGCATGCATAAATATTAGGTAAGAGGAAGAGGTTTGGTTTTGGTTTGGTTTGAACTTTAGAGACAAGGAGTTGTGGAACTGAAGATATTTGATCTAATTTAGGGAAACTCTTACATCTCTCAGATAGCAGAGTTGCCTAATTCTCTGTTCCATGTACAACTTTATGTTTGAATATGAAAGATAAATAAAAGCTAACAAAATAAAATTTTTGCACAGTAAAAACAAAATACAAATTGAAACAAGGTCTTAAAACAGACTTAACGCCACAAGGCTGACTTATTCAAGTGAAAACTTTTGTGTTTGTAGGTGATGACATAAAACAAACAAGTTTGGGGAACATCTGTATCTTACAGCTTGCGGAAGCATTCCAACCTTGAGATGAACAACTGGAGCTGCCTGTCTGTACTTATCCCCTTCCCTTGTAAGGACACCAAAGTTAATTCTAAGAAAAACTATGTTGAGATTAACTAGTTTCTGGAGTTTTCTTTCTCTTCTATGAAAGGGAGATTTACACTGTCTCTTATGCAGATAGATTTTAAGCATACACATAAGAAACTGATAACTAAAAGAAAAACTTAATACCTCTAACGCCTGTCTATGGCCTCCTTAGACTTCCGGGGTTCATGGAGATGTCTTCTCACAGCTACTCGCTAGGGAACAGTGCTATGAAAGCCACAGTGCATAGCGAACCAGGCAATGCACGTACCCAATGAGCACATGGCTTTCTGCACAACTTCATCATATCCAACTAGTCAAAACAGGAAAATGGAGGCAATGAAATTCTAGTGCTCAAAATTAAGCCTTGCTTGAGTAGCTAAGGAAATGATGTTTGTTCATAAATACTTGGCAGTTTTATGTATTTAAATTTACTCTTAGCTTTCAAAGTATGTGTGTTTTTAGGGTGAAAACTCCTAATGTTAGGCACTCTCAATCTTTTTTTGTTTTAAGTGAAAAATCCTTTCTTCTACAAGATAGAAGTTCCAAAGAATACATTCAACCCAATGATCATTTGTGGTTTCAGATAAAGCAAATGACCAACAAATTAAGTTGGTCTCACATACAATCATTTTCAGTCATATCTCCATGACTTTTATTTTTTCTTTCATTCCCCCATGATTTTTAAATCATTAATTGAAAACAAAACAAATTGACTACAAATAAGCCATTTAAAAAAGACTGCTTTGATTATTATTCCCACAAAGATTCTGTAAATTTCCAAAATCTGCCTCACTTATTCTAAGAAATCTATGCCATTAAAAAAAGAAAAAAACACAATATGGACTCCCAAATACCACACTCATTTTCTTCATTTGGAGGTTTTATTCTCCTTCAAAAACACTTTTTAAAAAAAATATGTGGGATGTTTTCAGTAAGAAGTCTGTGCTGTGAGATGTGTAGGTAGGCAGCCATAAAGTAGCAGCTACCAGTACTATGTGTAAAAGTGATTACAATAAAAATATACTCTGCAAAGGTAGTTTTAAAAGCCTTATAATGTTGAGCCACCACCTACCCAGCTTTGGATGAAACCTGGCCAAATGGCCTTTCTGATGCTTTGGAGCTATTTCTTCATTTACTGGCAATCAGTTTTAGGATATGACAAGGTGGTAAACATACTCAAGTTTTGTAAATACTTAGCATCAGAAGAAAGTTTAAGCAAATGTTAAACGTGAAGAGTTCAACCATCTGTGAGTGTGCTGTCTATCTTGCATGTGAAACTGAGAGCCCACAAATTCGCTTAGAAACTTCAGACATGAAGAGGAAGAACCGGGGTGCAGTGCTCTGAGACCATGCATGACGCCTGTGAACAGGGAGACGATAGACCCCTCCAGGGCACGTGGACAAACAGTGACATGTGCTCACTGGTACCTTCTCTTCGGGGTCTTTAGGCTATTCTATGAGGTGAAATGAGAAACTAGTAGACTTTGCAAGGCACACTGGTCTCAACGCTGAGACTCGTGAACCAATCAACGATACTTTCCGGAAGAAGCGAGTGCTGGGAGACACAAAAGTCACACACGAAAGACTGTCGCCGCCATTGTCTTGGTTTTTTTTTTCTTTTTTTTTTTATGTGGTTCCCCACAAAAAAAGTCCAATTAAAGCATATTCATATTTTATTCTTAGGCCATGGGATCCTTTCCCACTTTTAGATCACACCAGGATTTTATCAGATTTTAATTGAAATGTATACTAGAACAAGCAGCTAAATTTCCATATAGGGGAATAAAATGTTGGAGAGTCAGGCTGGGATATTCTCTAGTGCTTTACAGTGTGCTATAGTAATAACAACCTGTTTTATCCTAATCCATAGTCAAGCCAAGCCCTCTAAGTCTTATGTTTCACCGCTAAATGGCTATTATGAGTGAGAGAAGTAATAGATACTATCAGTACTTTCTCAAGTCAAAAGCTATGATATCTGGAAAATAATTCAAAACCGTGAAGGGATCTTCAAGATCAATTCTGCTTTATAGACTCTGCAGCAAAAATAACATTTCTAGTAGGAAGTAATTAATTATAAACCTAGCAAATTCTACACATTTGCATATTTGTGTAAACAATTTTAACATGGTTTATTACATTTCCAGAAAGGTTAATCTTATATTCTGTTTTCTGCTAATTCTTCTTACATATAATAAATATATATATTTATATGTTACTTGAGTGCATGTGTGTCGTTCGTACAGTTATATGACATATGTACATAAAACAGCACAAAAGGGTCACTTCCTTAAGCTTCAACTGGAGGAAATAAATGAATTGCTAATTATGCCTAGCATGGCAATCTTCCATTCTGTTTCACAAATGGCCATATCTGGATGTAAACAAAACATTGGAGCGAGTCATTCCTGGTGAATTATATTTCATGTTGTACAGTGGTGATCTCATGAGGAATTGGGTAGTTCCTGGTAGCGCATACCTAAAAAAAGGTAGTTAAAATATTAGATTGTTGCAAAAAAACTTTAATGTCAACATCACTCACAAAACAATTATACAAGTAATTATTTACCTCTCTTATCTGAAAACTAATGCTATCACAAAAATACAATTTTTACAAAAATTTTCATCTTAAAATTGAACTTCAAAAAGTTGAACACACAGGTACACAACATATGAAATGAGAATCCCATGACATGCTATCATCATTGTACTCAAACATCACACCACTGTTTTTTGGTTCACATTAACATTTCATTAAACACAGGCTCTAAGATAAAAAAAAAATCAATTAATGAGACCTCATGAAACTAAAAAGCTTCTGTAAAGCAAAGGACACTACCATCAGAACAAAACAACAGCCTACAGACTGGAAAAGGACCTTCACCAACCCTACATCTGACAGAGGGCAGAATATCCAGAATACATAAAGAACTCAAGAAGTTAAACACCAACAAACCAAGTAATCCAATTAAAAATATGAGGTACAGAGCTAAACAGAGAATTCTCAATAGAGAAATATTGAATGTCAGAGAAACACTTAAAGAAATGTTCAACGCCTTAGTCATCAGGGAAATGTAAATCAAAACCACCCTTACATTTATCAGAATGGCTAAAATTAAAACCTCAAGTGACAACACATGCTGGAGAGGATAAAGGGGAACCCTCCTCCATTGCTGGTGGGAATGTAAACTTGTACAACCACTTTGGAAATCAATCTGGCACTTTCTCAGACAATTAGGAATAATGCTACCTCAAGATCAAGCTATACCACTCCTAGGCATATATCCAAAATATAGTCAACTATACAATAGGGACATTTGCTCAACTATGTTCATAGCAGCTTTATTCATAATAGCCAGAATCTGGAAACAACCCAGATGCCCCTCAGTTGAGGAATGGATACAGAAATTGTGGTACATCTACACAATGGAATATTACTCAGCAATTAAAAACAAGGAAATTAAAAATCATGAAATTTGCAGGCAAGTGGATGGAACTAGAAAAAAAAATCATCCTGAGTGAGGTATCCCAGAAGCAGAAAGACACACATGGTATATACTCATTTAAAAGTGGATATTAAACATACAATATAGGATAAATATACTAAAATCTATAGTCCTAAACAACAAAGAGGACCCTAGAGAAGATGCTTAATCCTCATTCAGAAGGGCAAATGGGATAGACATCTGAAGTAGCAGAAAACAGAGAACAGGACAGAGAACAGAGAACAGGCCCTTCCACAGAAGGCCTCTGAAAGACTCTATCCAGCAGAGCATCAAATCAGATGCTGAGACTCATAGCCAAACTGTGGGCAGAGTGCAGGGAATCTTATGGAAGAAGGGGGAGATAGAAAGAACTGGAGGGGACAGGAGCTACACAAGGAGAGCAACAGAGCCAAAAAAACCTGGGCCCAGAGGGGCCTTCAGAGACCCTTCAGAGACCTTCAGAGGGGAGCAGGGACTATCTCTGACATGAACTCAGTGGCTGGCTTTTTATCACCTTCACCTCCCCTGGGGGCAGAGGGGTGCAGCCTTGCCAGGCCATAGAGGAAGATGATGCAGCCAAACCTGATGAGACCTGATGGGCTACAGTCAGATAGAAAAGGAGGCTTCCCCTATCAGTGGACTAGCAGAAAGGCATAGGGGGAGATGAGGGTGGGAGTATGGGATTGGGATGAGATGAGGGAGGGGACTACAGCCAGGATACAAAGTGAATAAATTGTAATAAATAATAATAAATATTTTTAAAAAATTCATTATCAGTTCTTGAAAGTAACATGTGGAACCAAGTAAATATCTCTTTAAAACATGATAGAAGCAAACACTTTGGCAGCTCAAGTGTTTAAGCCTTTTACCAATGATTTTCATGGAGAATTTTGCAAGCCACATTAACAGCAGAATTTCTTTCAAGGCTACAGAACCATGGATCCTAGTTGTATAATGTGTCATTGATTTATTGTAACTACATTTAATCTAAAACATTCTTTTTAAGTTATAATTTTGATCTTTTTTATTATTATCATTTATTATAATTTATTCACTTTGTATCCTGGCTGTAGCCCCCTCCCTCCTCTCCTCCCAACCCCACCCTCCCTCTCTCTTCTCCCCCCTATGCCCCTCCCATAGACCACTGATAGGGGAGGTCCTCCTCCCCTTCTATTTGGCCCTAGCCTATCAGGTCTCATCAGGACTGGTTGCATTGTCTTCCTCTGTGGCCTGGCAAAGCTGCACCTATCAGGGGGATCCGTGATAAAAGTTGAATAAATTGCAATAAATGATAATAATTTTTAAAAATAAAAAAGTGCTGGAGAGATGGCTCAGCCATTAAAGGCAAGGCCCACAACCAAAAAAAAAAATTAAAAAGAAGAAGAAGCTAAACAAGAAAGACCCTAGGGAAGATGTTCAATCCTCATTCAGAAGGACAAACACAATAGACATTGGAAGCAGTAGAAGACAGGGAACAGGACAGAAGCCTACCACAGAGGATCTCTGAAAACTCTACCCAGCAGAGCATCAAAGCAGATGCTGAGACTCATAGCCAAACTCTGGGCAGAGTGCAGGGAATCTTATTAAAGAAGGGAGAGATAGAAAGACCTGGAGGGGACAGGAGCTCCAAAAGGAGATCAACAGAGCTATAAAACATTCTTAATTAGAAACTTTGTATTCTTAGACAATTCTTTGTTTATGGTTACAGGTTGTATGTAACCACACAGCCAAATGTAGTTTTGAATATGTGATTTTTTTCCACTTTGTGATTTTAGAAATACAAGATAGTATACATGCTATGTAACATCTCTATCAGGTGCTAACATTCTGTAATTAATTTTTACATAATGAAAGTAAGAGTATTCATAATTACTAATAAAGACTACAAAAGCAAATTTATGCCAATACATGTCAAATTTGCCAAGAAACTGAACCTTGTTTTGTTTGTTTGTTTTTAAACAAGCTTTGAAAATTGGGAATTACATGAGTTGTACACCTGTGTCATCTTTTTCAGTGAAAACCTTGGTAAGTATTTTGCCAGTCCACTTGATAGATATAGAGCTGAATAGTCAAGGAAATCCATAAGTATAAATGGAAATTAACCATGGAATCTGAATCTAAAGGTTAAGTTGTAGTAAGGACTTGAGCAATGTACTGTAAAGTCAGGACAAAGATGTCTATGAGGAATTTCCAACAACAGAGGTGACAATAGAAAACCAGTAATTAGCTGTGGTCTTGGAAAAATAAACCAAAAACAGGAGAGTATCAGCTGTTTCTTCTCCTTCTCTGGACACTGAATCCTCCAGAGACAGCATCATCAATGAACAAATAACAAAGTGAGAGGTAAGATCTGTCAGCTGTCACTCTATGCACAACCATGCAAGAATTATGATACACCAATATTAATGGGAAGCTAAATTTACAGTTACTTCCTGTGAATCTTAGAGAAAGAAAAGAATTCATTATAATCAAGTTGCAAACAGCATTCAGATTAAAATAAAATTTTCCATAATATCCATAAACATTATTTCATCATGAATAATAATACCTACTAAATCTGTTACCTAATATCACAAACTATAAATAATTGCTCCAATCATTAAGTTAATAGAGCAGTAAAATAATACACAACAAACTAAATTAAATCAAAATTCCAGAATGGGTGATGAATAATGAAACAACTGATTTCTCACATCACAGATTATATAAATTATTTTCTTAATATCACTAGGGTAATTTATATAGATTAATTATGATGTCAAGAGCTGGTAAAGTCTTAATGATTAATCTGATACCTTTTGCCATAGGAACTTTTCTTTTTATGTAGGACAAGATGCAAAGTAAGCTACGGTACTTGATCAAAACCCACTAGCCAACACTGGCAGTTGCTGCTCTATCCTCAGAAAAATTCCTCAGGGATGACACAGTAAATAGAAACTTCTACCAACCTTTACAGAGTGTGTGTGTGTGTGTGTGTGTGTGTGTGTGGTCACCTGAGCATGTGCATAGAGGCCCTAAGTTGATGCCAATTTCTCTCCATCGCTTTCTGCTTTATTTACGGAGACAGGGTCTCACGCTGAACCTGTAGCTCTCCAATTCCAGGTAGCAGCTTGTGCCACACATCGCCTGTGCTCTGGGCTCTAGGATGATGGGTGGTCATTACACCTGCTGAGGGCTTTGCTTCTATATGGGTTCTGGGATGTAACTTCAGTCTTCATGCTTGTAGGACAAACATTTTATCTACTGAGCCATCTTGATAACTCTCCAACTAAAATTTTAATTTCCAATAAATCAATATTATTGACACTTTAGTAACACTCACACAAACATGATTCTATTGTCTCTCAGTAGCTCTGGAACCCATGATCTTCCTGTCTCCTGGGTATTGGGACACTATACGCAGCCTTACAAAAGCTTTAAGCTCCATTTAGCACATGAAAAAAAAAAAAAAAAAACAAAAAACAAAAAAATCACAAAGTACAGGATCCTCGATAATATATTTTATATAAACTAATTATTTAAATAGTAGTACTACTTAAATAAAGCACCACTATTCTCATTTCTTTATAAATGCTTACATATTTTAATTCAAATAACAATTATCTAAGTAAATGCCACTGTTAGCAACAGTTTACAGGTGAATAAACTTTACACAGGGTCAAATGGTTTTCCCTGGTCACACAGCTACTGAAGGGACTTGACTGGTCTCAGAGCCCCGTGCACAATACCTACAGAAAAACTGCTCTGCAGGATGCACCCATTGATTATGACAATTCCAGACACCTGTCATGATACACAAACTTGTATGCAGTTGCTATATAAATACTCCCAGAAACATGAAGTATAAAATATCCTAAGAAGTAATGTCGGTATACGTGCCACAAACCCCAACTGCTTAACAGAAGTGGAAGTTACTAAGAAACTGTTCTTTTGGACTTCAAAGAAAGAGAAGTGCGGCATGAACTTGAAAAGACGTATGAGATTATGCTGGAAAAGCACTCTGCTTACCGAAAGCAAATGCTGTGGGTATTGCACAACATTATGGAGAAATGCAATAGTTATTTGCCTCGAAGTCTCCACTAATATCTCCTGGGAGACTCCACAGTAGCTGAACAGCAAAGATTACTTTTAAATTGTTCTTTGCATTCGAGTTAAATAAGACAATTTGATTTTTTTTTTTAAGCAGGAAGCTTGTCTCTAGGAAGTGAATTTATAGACTATTTGAAGACTTTGTATAAGTACCAAAAAATATGAGGAAGTTTACAGCTATTATCCTAGCTTATTTTTGCTTTACCAAAATAACTCATAGCTAACTGGTACCCAGGAGCAATATACCAGACTGTCTCCATTCACTTCACCCATCGCCATAAGCCTCTTTTGTAAGGCAAGGCCAGGGCAGCCTCGTATACCTATGTAGATGTCAAACACACTTTTAAAATTCCAGATTGGTATAGAATTTTATATACTACCTTACGGCTAACCCTGATGATCCCCCAGAATATAAATCACTCCAAAACTGATAGGAAATTCACTTTGAAATGTAAGTGACACTCACCTTCCAATATCTTTCTGTAGTATGACAAGGATCCCTGAACTCCTTCAGGTAAACCCAGATTCCTGGTTTGAGGACTGCAGGGTAAAATCCAACAGACTATGTGCCCTGTGCTTTTGGAGGATTTTTTCCCTCTTGCTGTCTTGAAATTTTGTGACATAGAAATTATTTTTATCATTTTTATAAAAAACTCAGTATGTTAAGTATATTTATCTTATATAACCACCTGCAAGTCTAGAACACTGCCCTCATCCCAAGAAGAAACTCTAGTTTCCTAGTTTCTCCTCCTCAGCACGGCTTCCGGAACTTCTCAGTGACAAAACTTACCTGGCACACGTAAAGCCCTGAGTCCAGTGCCAGGCACTTATAAAAGACGTGGGTGATCCTCTTCTCTCCCCTAGTCCCTTACTAGCTACCCAACCACTGTAGTTACTTAGATTGTAACACATGCGTCAAAGGCTTCAAGCTGGCATCCACATAGACAGGAAAAGATACTTGTATTTGGGGTAACTCAGGATACTTTTTTTTCTTGCTCCACACATTTACCTGTTAATTTTATCACATTTTTAACAGCTGAATAATATTCAATTGTGCATATGTACCATGTTTTCCTGATCTATCCATCAATTGATGAACATCTAGGCTGTTTCTGATTTCTGGCTATTAGGAATAAAGCAGCAATGAACATGGGTGCCTAAGTATCTCTGTAGTAAGAGGTAGGCTTTGGAGTACACACCAAAGCATGATATAGCTAAATCATGAGCTACATCTTGAGGTACAGATTCCCGAAGAACCACAGCACTGATTTCCACAGTAGCTGTACAAGTTAGCATTCCCACCAGAAATGGATAGGTGTTCCCCTTACTCAACCTTGCCTACAGGAGCTGTCATTTGTTTGCTATTGGCCATTCTGACCATGCCAAAATGAAACCACAAGTAGTTTTAATTAATTTACATTGTCTGGATGGATAAGGATGTTGAGTATTTCTTTAAGTGGTTCTTATCAATTTGTGGGATTTTTGTTTGTTTGTTTTTGTTTTGTTTTGTTTTGAGAACTGGCTACTTAGTTCTGTCCCCATTTTTTTTTACATGACACTATTTGTTTTCTTGATATTCTGTTTAGTACTTTATATATTTAGATAAGATCCCTCTAGCACATGTACACTTGGTAAAGATCTTTTCACATTCTGTAGGCTGCTGCTTTGTCTAATAGATGGTGTCTTTTATGATATAGAAGTGTTTCAGCTTCGTAAGGTCATATTTGTTAATTAGCGATCTTAGTGTGTGCTATTGGTGTCCTGTGCACAAAGTCCTTCCCTGTGCCAATGAATTCAAGTCTGTTCTCCACTCTCTCCTCTATCAGATCTGTCTGTCTTGTGTTGAGTTCCTTGCTCCACTTGCTGAGTTTTTCACAAGGTGGGTGATGGTGGAATTCTATTTGCATTCTTCTACATGGCATCCAGTTTGACCAGCACTATTTTCTTGAAGATGTTGTCTTTTCTTCATCTTCAACCCCATGCATGCTCAGTGAACATGCAGAGGAGGAGGCAGAAAGATTGTTAAGAGCCAGAGGTAATGGATGACTCTGAGGAAACAGTGTCTTCTAGACACAGCTGGACCGATACACAGATGAACTCACAGAAACTGTGGCAGCATGCACAGAGCCGGGACAGATTCAGCCAGACGGGGGTCCCAGCACTAAGAGGGGAAGTGAACCTATACCCCAACTACTAGCCAAGAACCCATCTGTAATTGATAACCACTGACATAAGAAACATTAATTTTCTCCAGTGGAGTCTCTCTGGGTATATTCACCACATTTTAAGGCCAGCCTCATGCCCGGGAGTAGTTGGCCAACACTGAAGAAGCACAACAATATTTTTGGTTGACTTTTTGGTTTCAATTCACTTTGCTTTAGGCATTTTTTTTTGTCTTATTGGCCTCCTGTTTATACATTTTGATTCTCATTTTTTTTCTGTGTGTGTTTCTTAGCTTTTTATTGTTTGTGCTATCATTTTCCTCCTTCCTACCCAGAAAACTTCAATTTTACTTCCCTGACTATGTACTGACTGTTAACACCTAGATGGATCACAAACGACCCTTTGTGTTGTCTTACAAACTCAGAGTGTTTGTACCACTTCCCTTTTGTGTCATGTCCCTGGATTTCTTTGTTTCATGGCTAATATCCCATTGTAGGACCACACATTTTGCTTATATACTCACTTATTGGTCACAGTTGAGTTGGTTCCACCTCTTGGCTTCTGTAAAAGCAAAGGCTGCTGTCCGCACTGGTGTGTAAGTGTCTGGGTGCCTGGCCTCAGTTCCTCTGGGCCTACACTTAGAGTTGTCACTATGGGCCATCTATGAATTTATGTTGAGAATTTGCCGAACTGTATTCCACAGCAGCCACACCATGTCACATCCCCAGCAGCAAAGCCTGGGCCCTTCAGCTTTCCGTCTCTCTAACAACACATTAATATAGTATATCCCTGCTTGATACCAGCCATCCATTATTAAGTATCTTCTAGTTTCAACTCAGATTTGGAAAGTAAGGGGACAAGGCCTATTTTCAAACACCCACTTTGTCATATACTATTAACGTGAGACCTGTTTCCTGTGGTCTCAAGAAATCTAATAATTTCTGCCCTGCCCATTTCCCAGAGCCAAAGGGAGTATACATGAGTGAACACTGCAGATAGCTCATATGTGATGAACACCAGCCTCACTGGCAAGACATCCTCTGCCTGAGATAAACATATGCTATTGTAGCCTCAGGTCATTAATGACATCATATGCTTGAAACTTAATGTAAACTATAATACACATTCAGAAAGGGGTGTTGGACAAGCCATTCGGTTTAATGGGCATTCTGAAGTGATTACTTGTATAAAACCCTGGTAAGCAGCCATCTGAAAAAACCCTGAGCTCAGAATTACAACCCCCTTGCTCCTCATGAAGTTACCCCCCTCTCAGTCCTTATGGCACTTACATCCCCATTTCCCATCCAAATCCATCTTCCTTACACACTGTTTTTGCTTCATCTTTATTTTCATTAACAATCAAACAAAACACATATCCCCTTGTATGTGGGTAGGTTTACACCATCAAACGTTTGGCCCTCTGTCCCTGTGTATGCAGGTAAACTGTTTCCTTACCAGTACCGAAGGTTACTCCATTGTGTGATGTTATAGAAAATGTATCTAATTTTCTGTTGTATACTCTGTTTGTGCCTAATTTTTTTTAAGTATTCTGAGTAAATTATACTATAACCATTGTAGTAAATTTTCGGTCTTGTATCCATGCTCATACATTTTTATTGGAAAATTACTGGCACAGTGATTATAAAATGGTCACCTCCAGTATGCAATGATGAACTCTCACCCATTTTCTCTGTTTCCTGTCATGGAGGTAATCTCATTTCTTGGTGTTTTTTTTTTTTTTTTTTTTTTTTTTTTTTTTTTTTTTTTTTTTGCAGGTGTGCAGAATTAAGGCTGCTTTTTTCTATTATTTGTAGTGCCTTGAACGCTAATTTGCTCATCTACATTTTCAAATGTTTATTGCCGCCTTTTCCAGGTCTGGTTTGTTTGTTTTTTCCTAGAAGTTATAGAAATTCATATACAGTTTGTATCACTTTATTTTTGTTTGTATTTTGCTTTGAGATGGCATCTCATGTAACCATGGCCGGCTTGAATTTGCTATGTAGCTGAGGCTGGCTTTGAACTCCTGACTCTGTATCCACCTCTGTTCCTCTGTGCTGGGATTACAGCCTTGCACTCCCATGCTTTGTAACAATTTACTTTCTTAGATTGACTGATTTCATCAAGATGGTCAATGTTCTTTTGCTTACTGTTAGATGTGTAAGAACACACAGTTGTATGCACTAATAATGAGCCTTTAGTTCTCCATTTCAAACTCAGTGTCTTTTGCCAGTCTTTATCATTGGCATTCTTGGGTCCTTCGGTTACAAGGCTAAACTAGAGTTGGGGTACTAGGCAACTTTGCCTTGTTTCTCATTCCTATGTTTATGCATGTCTGTTATAAGACCTCTGTAGTTACACTGTTTTGGACTGTGAAAATTCCTTCTCCGTTTTTAGGTTGGATAAACAGTTTTCTAATCATAATTATAACAGAATTTGATAATGTGATTTCTCCTTCCCTGGAACAGGGACCTAGGGAGCAAACCTACCATACCCATCACAAACACTCCTATCACTGAACCACATCCCAGCCATCTCTCTGGACCTTTTGAAATGACCTTCTGTTCTATTAAGTAGCAAAAAGCATCAATCATTTCTTCTTCAGGTCAGGGAATCTATCACCAGCACTACAAGCAGAAGCTGAATGAGGGATTGCCGTAGATAAAATTGTTTCTGTTTGCTAACATATAGTTTCTGATTTTACATTTATGTTGATAGGGGAGAATGAACATTTGCTTTTCTTTGCTAATAAGGCTCTGCTTGGTTTTCGGTATTGAAGATAAGTAGTCTTATCACAAGGAGAAACTAAGTTCTATTTTTCCTGTTCTCTAAGTGGGGCTGATAGTGAACCCATATAAGCCTAGACACCAAAAAGCAGTTGGAGAACATGGAGCTTAATAACTAAGCTTAGTACAGTGCATCAAGTCGGGCTCAAGTTTTATTACTTGCAAAATACATAGAAAGGTGTATATTTCTAAATGAAGACCTTAGTTCCTATACCAACTCTAATGGTTTAAATTATTATCAGTTGTATATGGAATGTCTTCTTTGTTGTATGTTATTTTTGTAAGGTTTCCAGGTCAGAAGCCACACTCTTGCAAACAATACTTAAAACCTCTTAGGAAATATCATTCAAGGTCATATTATTCATGGGTCTATAAAATTGGCTGATGCCAACATTCCCTCTTGTGTTTTTTAAATAAAATATCCAAAGATACATCTCTTCATCAAAGTACTCAGGCATACTTCATGAATGCACATGTTATATTCATATTTATGTATACCCTTATTTATAATTAATTTATGTAAAATTTATATATACATTCACATCACAATGATTAGTTAGACTCTTAACCCTAGGCCCATATGAGCATCCCTCAGAAGTCTAGGACTGAAGATTTCAGGACCAGAAATGCCTCTCCTGGCCACAAAGATTAGAGGGAAGGAAAAGAGCTGAAGCAGTTATGGGGTGTGACTGCTTCCCTCAGAATAACCATTAAACAGTCCTCTCTGCCTTGCTCACAAAGCTACCTGATCCTGCTTTATCCATCGAGAAACTGAGTCGGAAGAGCTAGAACTGCAGGAATGAGACCACAGAGATAAATTCCCTCCTGTGCAGGAAGTCAAAGCTAATCCTTGAAGAAAGGGCTCTTCATTTCTATGCTGTAATGTCAAAACAATGGCTATCATTTGTTTAAATCAGATGAAATCTTTAATGAAAATTTTATTTCCCATTAAAACTGTGCTATATAATCTTAATCTCCACATATTTGAAATACTCACAGTTGAATGAGGATTGATCATCTTACCCAAGGTCCTTCTTGCTTACCTTCTTTAGGTGTACAGATTTTAGTATGTTTATCTTATATTATATGTCTAATATCCACTTATAAGTGAGTATATACATGTGTGTCTTTCTGCTTCTGGGATATCTCACTCAGGATGATCTTTTCTACTTCTGACCATTTGCCCTCAAATTTCATGATTTCCTTGTTTTTAATTGTTGAGTAGTATTCCATTGTGTAAATGCACCACAATTTCCTTATCCATTCCTCAACTGAGGGACATTTGGGTTGTTTCCAGATTCTGGCTATTACAAATAAAGCTGCTGTGAATATGGTTGAGCAAATGTCCTTGTATACTTGAGCACCTTTTGGATATATGCCTAGGAGTGGCATTCAGAAAGGTAAATGGGATAGACCTCGGAAAATGGAGAAAACAGGGAACAGGACAGGAACCTACCACAGAGGGCCCCTGAAAGGCTCTACCCAGCTGGGTATTAAAGCAATGCTGAGACTCATAGCCAAACTTTGGGCAGAGTTCAGGGAATCTTATAAAAGAAGGCGGAGATGAAAGACCTGGAAGGGACAGGAGCAACACAAGGAGAGCAACAGAACCAAAAAATCTGGGCACAGGGTCTTTTCTAACACTGATACTTCAAACAAGGACCATGCATGGAGATAACCTAGAAGCCTTGCACAGATGTAGCCAATGGCTGCCACTCAGTCTCCAAGTGGGTTCCCTAGTAAGGGGAACAGGGGCTGTCTCTGACATGAAATCAGTGGCCTGTTCTTTGATCACCTCCCCCCTGAGTGGGGACAGCCTTACCAGGCAACAGAGGAAGACAGTGCAGACAGTCCTGATAAGACCTGATAGGCTGGGGTCAGATGGAAAAGGAGGAGGATCTCCCCTATCAGTGGACTGGGGAAGGGCATGGGAGAAGATGAAGGAGAGAGAGCGGGATTGGGAGGGGATGAGAGAGTGGACTACAGCTGGGATAGAAAGCGAATATATTGTAATAAATAAAAATTTTAATTAAAAATACTCACAAGTTAACTTTGTCTCTAAAATCATTATGATTAATTGGTTATTGTTTGCAAAAGGGTTAAAAGTGGTTAAATATCCTACACAGTGTACAAAAGACAAAATCTAAGACAAGTATGTGTGTTGATCTTCCTGAGAAAATATTCCTGTCTGTCGTGTGGTTAAGGCCCAGCTGTAGGAAGCGCACTTCAAGGCCCCAGAGAGCTTTTTACTGCATCTATGTCTGGAGATTTGAATTGTTCTTTATTTGTAACCTACTCTCTGACTTTTTTGACTATAAATCCATTTCCACAACTTACATTCTTCTACTTTAACTATCACTACAACATTTTCATAAAAAAACTAAAGTGACAAAGGCTGGGACACTGGCTCAATGCATAGAGAAGTTGCTTTTCCTGCAAAAGGCCCTGGGTTCAATTTCCCACAGTTAAACCAATCAGCAATAAATACTGGAAGATGCTTCTCACCTTTAATTCCAATAGGAATTGTAATTGGCTGGAAAATTCTAAAATGGACTGCACGTTTACTCTGTGATTTTACGGCCTAACAGCTGCTTGTTATCATGCTTCGTACTTTAAAAAATAATAATAAAAAAGAACATGTTTTAACTGGACATACATAAAACTCTATTTTGAAATAGAACTTTACAAAAAAATCATCTCCTCCCAGCAGGCCGTAAAGTGATTAAATAATAAATAAACAAATAAACAAATGGGAAAAATCATCTCCTGCTGATCGGCTTGGCAATGTCTTGGTATTGGCGTAATAAATGATAAAATCAAACCAAAGGCTCCTTCTCAACTGTCTTGTTCTCAGGGATAAATGTGAAATGCCTCTATTAGAGAATAACAGTTAACTTCATTGCAACGTTTTAGAGTGCTCTTACTTAGTTTTTGAAAACAAGAATATGTAAAGCGAATATGTTTATTTCCAATCACATTGTATCTACCACCTTTAGGTTTGTGATTGCTGTACTTGTTCACTTTCTTAAAAGCAAAGACTGTGCAAATAAAAGCTATTTTGTAGGTTATCGCATGGATATATTTTCAGGGTTAGGTGATTCTTTGGTTCTGTAAACATAACAAGACTTCTAGTTTTAAAAGACTCTCAATTTCAAACCGTGCCTTGTCTCTCTACAAAACGCACCCGGAACTGAGAATTTAAAAGGTACCTGGAGTTACCCCAGTCAGGACCAACACCTGAGATGGGTCCTCTAGTTTCTGTTGTGTATTTGTAAACCACTAATAGGCACTGCTTGCAAAGCTCCACCAGGCGCTGGCAGCACTGGAGCTGCAGAGGCGTCACCAGTTCTGGGCTCTTACTGAAGATGCTCTCCCAGGACGATCTGCTGGCAAAGAAACAGACAGGACTTAGTGTTCACTACTCGAACTGGCAACCGGTTAGGTAGGTCACTTATCTAGCAGCAAACTGAGAAAGAAGGTAGAAATGACCTTTCACATACGTACTGAATACGAAAGTTTTATGATACAAATTGGAAAATTAGTCTTTGTTTTAAAAAAATTGCATTATTACAGGACTTGTCTTCAAGGCCATCAGTGCTACCAACATGGAGAGCTAACAAAATGGCTCATTCCTGCTTTAAAAAAATGAAACTATTCCAAACTAAAGCATCTGTAAAGTGCCTGGTTAATTTCTTACATTTTAGGATTTCTAGGAATTTGTTTTTTTTTTTTTAATTCTATATTTAGCAAATACTAGAAACAAAGAGATTAGAAAGTCATTGTTGATTTGATTTATGAACAGCCTGCTCTAGGAAACTCAGTTTGACCTCTGGATCTATGAGCACCTGTGAGCGCCCCTCTCACAGTACCCTCTCCATCCTCCTCTCACACTAGTGCATACTCCAGCAATGACCTGTCTCAGCAGTTAGTCACCCCCACAACATGAGCTGGAACCTTTCTTGTTGAAGGGAACTCACCCCAAAGTGGACCAGCTCATAATACCCTGGAAAGCCTCACTGTCTGTGTATCACTAGTGTCAAGTCTCAAGTTAGTCACCTTGGCTTACAGAGACATACCTTAGCAAGAACCTGGGAGGGGGACTCTTTTCAAACCTGGAGGGAAAGTGGCTTGAGATTTCATAATGGTTTAAGTCTCTTTTGACAAAAACCAATTTGTGTAATCCTCAAGAGAAAGAGTAGGTTTTCAGAAAGAAAAAAATACTAAAAGAAAAATATTTTTTTTCCTGAAAACAATACAAAAAAAAAAAAAAAAACCCAACAGGAAATTCAAAGACTCAATTTTCAATCTTCCATAGATGTCTTATATGTTTAGAATTTAAAAAAAAATCTTTACACACTTAAAAGTGTTTGAGAGTTGTTTTATTTTGTTTTATCTACAAAGACTATTGTTTATTTTCTCAGGAAAAAAAAATGGTCCTAGAAGACAGCATATCATCAGCAAATGACAGCTTTTCTTAGAGGGTCAAAGCTCGAGTGAGTTAATTGAAAGAAATGGATTTTCTTCTGGGTTTAGAAATGTTCAAGTATAAATATAATACTTTTTTCTTAGCAAAGGCATAAACATTTCCGATCCATAAACAATTAAATGTTAGCTCAATTAACTCAAAATATACTAGCAAACTCAAGACAATATATATGTGTTATCAAGACATATGTTATAGCCACAGATATAAAATTAACTTACCTAATTGAACCAAGAAAACACCAGAGAAGATCATTAGCATTTACATTTGTATCTAATATACATAACCTAAAACTTCTTAAAGGTCTGAGCAGAAAGATATAAAACTGTGTCTGCCTGAAAATAAACAGAGCATACCCTGTGTTTTGACTGGCCATCCATCCCTCTCTGCTCAGGTCCTAAGGTATCCTCAACACTCAACATTCTGAGCTGGTTTATTTATATTTTTATACTTTGAAGTTATCTGATTAGATATGTACCAGGTCTCTCCTATCAAGGTTATTTTTCTTTACAGACCTTGAGATTTAGAGGGAAGAGAGAATGCAATAAGATAGAAAGGAGAAAAAGGGCTTCTTCATTTTAATTAGATGTAACTGTTTACATAGTATGTGAGGTTTGTCTTTAAGTCTTTTTTTTTTCATGTATAAACTTCTATTGCGTGGTTAAATATTTCAACATTTTTACATATTCTACTTTACATACATAAAAATAAGCCATGTCATCTAAAACATCTATTATACTGCAACAATCTTTAAAATTCTACCTTTATAGGGTTTGTACTGCTCTGTAAAGGTGCTTTCTGTTTGCTTACTGCATGTGTGTGTTTTCTCACCCCTAACAAAATCACTTCACTGGCTGGAAAAAATATATATTTTTTATACTTATTAACAACTATTGTTCCTACCTTTTAGTCATGAGTGGCACTACATTAAATCTTTTTTTAATATTAGTTACAGTTTATTAACTTTGTATCTTTGTCTTTAAGTCTTTAGATGTTACTATCAACTGTGCATGGCTAGCCAGAAGCTTAGCTGACTCCTGTGTACGGTGGGAGAACAATGTTGCCTGGTTTACCATTTTCTTTTCAAGATAAACACAGGAGTCAATGTCTTATGCACACCTCTTGTGTATATATTCACTAGCATTGAAAAATCACTTCTTCTTAGTCTATTATGTTATAACCAAGTATCAGCATACCAAAGCCCCTCAGAAAAGAAGAGAAAATGAGGAAGACTCTAGTTCTCTTGCCAGAAGCTAGCAGAGCCTCCTCTGGATATAGGAAAGTTGTGATGGAGACTCAGCACGGCACCCTGCTCCACTAGTGCCTGCTGTCATGCCTGCATATGAAAAGTTCCTATACTACGCCTGTGTCCCAACTGCCCAAAATAATAGCGCAAAGTTTTGTGGGGTTTTTTTGTTTGGTTGTTTTTATTTTTACAAAGGTAAAAAGGAGATGGGAAGAGTTTAAAACACCACTGCTTTCAAAACAAAGAACCCATGGTCTCGTTGCCTGCATTCTTTGATGTTTTCCCTAATCTTCAGAGAAATATTAAAGGGGGTGGTTTTCGATGACATTTTTAGTGACATAATGACAGGGGATAAAATCCTGAATTCTTCTCACAACAAAAAGAGGTTAATAAAATCCAAGACTTAAAAAGTCCTCTTATTATTCAATAACCTAGTCACTGCACCCTCCTCCTCATGAAAACTTTTAATAAAACATTTATCTGAAGAGAGGAATTAATTTGTTCCTTTGTACCCTGGAAGAAAACCTAACTTGTGGTTAAGTGGACAAAAAGGAGAAAGAACAAGTTGGCTTTGTCTATTTAAAAATCTGGACAAGTCTTTCAAGTGAGTGAATAATCACCAGGAGGTTGTGTTGAAAGCTGAGGACCTGCCATGAACACAGCCTAAAGGAACAGAGGATCGCATCTCTTAATGTCTTTTATGCATATGTTTTTTAAACTGAAGTACTTTAAAATCTAAAACCCAGCGGCTCTATGAAGCCAATTGATGCTGCTTGTGTTTGGTCCTCAGTTTGGATTTTCCACAGTTCTGCTGCATCTTTCGAAGCATTACGCTGTCAGTATGTATGCCTTTAGCAGCTGGTCCGACATCTAGAAAGTCAAGGTGAATGAAATCTAGTGTTCTCATTTCTCAAGGAATGATTTTTAATAAATAAATAAACGCTTTGCTTTCTTGCTCAGGTATGTGGAAAATCTTTGACAAATATAATTTCAGTAACTCTAGGACAGCTTCCTCCCTGTCTCTGTCTGTTAACACACCCAAGAACGTTTCTTAAAGTTTATTTCTGAACTTAGAGCTTGAAAATCTGTAATAAAGTTTCCATATGACAAACTCCCATTGAAAATGTTTTGAGGTAAAAGGCCTAAACTGGGATCCTTTGTTCTGGGTACAGAAAAAGCTGGTTAATTCCCTTTCCCTCCTCCCCCTTTTTTTTCATCTCCTCCGTCATCCTGCTCATTTTCTCTAAACCCCTCTCCCTTCTCTTCCTCTTCCACCGTTTTATGTGGCCTTCCTGCAGGTCTCAACTGAAATGTGAGCTGCTAGAGCCATCTTTCCCGAGTTAGAGTCCACAGAATTATAGACTTGCCTTAGTCCGGGAAAACATGGCATATATTTTTATTGAAGAAAATTCCAAAACCAACGCTTCTCATGAGACTGACCACAATCAGAATGTGGACCACCAAAACCTCTGGGGTTGGGGGGACTGAAATGATAGCGTCGTGGTTAACAGTGCTTCTTGTTCTTCCACGAGGATCTGATTTGGATCCCAGCACCCACACGGGGCAGCTCACAACTGCCAGGACCCAATGCATACCTACACTCACATGCACATACCCTCAGACAGACACATACACATATATGTATACATTTTTAAATATGTCTTTTTCCAATTATTTATTATTTTTTTATAATTTATTCACTTTGTACCCCAGTTGTAGTCCCCAACTCACTCTTCCCTCCCTTTGCCTCCCACATCCCTCCCCCCTAGTCCACTGACAGGGGAAGTCCTCCTCCCCTATGTCTGACCCTAACCTATGAGGTCTCATCAGGACTGCCTGAATCCTCTTCCTCTGTGGGCTGGCTAGGTCACCCCACCAGGGAGAAGTGATCAAAGAGCAGGCAACCGAGTTCATGTTCAGAGACTGTCTCTCTCCCCTTATTAGGGAACCCACATGGAGACTGAACTGTCTATGGGCTACATCTAGGGTCTAGGTCCTCTCTATGCATGGTCTTTGGTTGATATATCAGTCTCTGTAGTTCACCCTGAGCCCAGCATTTTTGGCTATGTTGGTTTCCTTGTGGAACTCCTGTCCCCTTCAGGTCCTTCTATCTCCACCTTCTTCCACAAGACTACCTATACTTGAGATGGCTCAGCTGTTAAAGGCTAGGCTCACCACCATAAATAAAATATATCTTTAAAAAAAGTCTCCCAGTAGCCTACATGGAACCAAGGGGGAAGAGAAGAGAGGGAGAAGAGCAGGAGGACCATTATATTGTCTGTCTGATATAAAAGTCTTGGGTTGAATTTATTGAAATCAGAAAGAAGGACTTATAACACTGTTCAGTGTCTATGGAGGCAGCCACGGTAGCTTGTTTCATCTTATTCTTGGGTATGTTAACAGAGAGAGAAAGAAATGGAGCTGCCCTGGAGTTATGTAAGTTTTGTTTGTCTAATACTTTCTACATAACTAAGCAAGAAAACTACATTTTTTTAAATCATTAATATCATCCCTTTGGGAATAGGGAGACTGGATTTCTTTCACCCTGACTCCCTAGCTCTCAGACCAGTGTTGAAGGCATACATTTGACTGGGCAAAGCTTCAAGAGATGCAGTAGAACCATGGAAGATCCAAGCTGAGGAGCAAACACAAGCAGCAACACATGTCTTCAGAGCCCAGGAATCCTACAACACTTGCTTGTGCAGCTGTCAAATAAGGCCCGAAGCTAAACATCTAAAACTACTAAGGTGCAGGGACTGGGTGCAGAGTGGAGTCATCTTGAACCCCAAAGTATTCCTCTTCCACCTGCTCAGGCGTGGCCTGCTGAGACATGAAATGTCGCTGGCAGACTTATCTGGGGACAGTGAACAAGGCTACTTGCTCTAGAGCTCAACTCGGACTTCCTGGGTCTAAATGAAGGCTCACTCAATTTCTACAGGTACCTGGATAGATGATATTTTCTGTATGTTTTGCTTTTTTCACCTGTCAAGTGAAGATAATAGTAATAGTTTACTCTAAACATTTTTACAGCAAATACGGGAACAACTGCCCTATGCTTAGTAAGCCTCCAATAAAGTAACTTATTACTACTGGCAGGATTTGCCGGGAAAGATACCACCACAGACATTTGCAGAGAGTATGATGCTAGTAGCAAGTGAAAAGGAAACTCAACCAAGCCAGACCATGTTATCAAAAAGAGCCAGGAAACTAAGCCCTGTGGTCAATGAAGCCACCAGATGTATATCCTTAGATGTCAACACTGGCATATTCCCAGCATGGACATAAGTAGCAGAGTGTCTCCCAGCTTTCCATGCCTGGCTGGAGCTGAAATCCATATGCAGCACCAAGCCAAAGGGTGAACAAACAAACCAAATAAACTGAGTTCAGATAGAGGAAAACATTCCAGAGGCCCATCAACTGAGGGGCTATATTTCAAACATTTCTGTAGAAACGTATTAGACCCAAGATATCCTCAGAGGTCATGGCAACCCAGAGTGCTGTATCTACTGGTGAATGGCAGATGACAGAAAACACATAGCGCTGAGATGGGGCCCTGCAAAAGGCATGGGTGACTCAGAGTCTCGTGGCTAGACCTTGCAAATGTTGCTCGGAGACCACGTCAGAGCAGAAGAGCATGTTAAGGTTTTACAACAGAGATAAGTGCAGTCTGAGCCTCTAGATAGGACTCAAAAAATGCAGATGGACAGACTTTTAAGATATTGGAAAAAATGATGAATTTTTCTTTCTGGAGAGCACTCTGAACAGGAGAAAAATAAGACAAAGGTCTAAAGAAGTTAGAGTGAATGCTGTCAACAATCTTGTGTCTATAGACATGTTTAGACTCTGAGGACAGATGAGGAAAATCACTAGACTTTAAGCAATGATCTTGACAATAAAGTAAAATAGGAAATGAAACACTGGAGGCAAAACTGCACAGTAATCTCTTTTATTGTGCATGTACGTATAGTGTGTGCCTGTGTGTTTCTGTATAGTGTGTATATGTATGCAGCATACAGGTATATATTTTGGGTGGTGTATGTGTATAGTGTGATGTATTTCTGTGCATGTATGTGTATGGGGTGTATTGAGTTGTATGCGTATGGCATGTATATTCTGTGTGTGTGCACTTGCCCTGCAAGTGTTCCTGTGTGTGTGCACGGAGGGCAGAGTTTAATGTCGGTGGGCTTTTTTGATTGCTCTCCATCTTACTGTTGGAAAGAGGGTCTCACATTTAACCCAGAGCTCACTGTTGACTTATCCAAATCAACTTGATTGATATAAATTATCCTTGAGTATTACAATTATATGTAGTAAAAAAAAAATCACATTTTAAAGGACTATTATTAAAGATACATGACTACTTTTTTTAGTCTACCTTTATGACTAAATAGTAAAATAGTTAAAATTGCAGCAACATAAAATAAATGACTTCAACTTACCCTGAATCACAGAAACAGCTCCACAGTCCTTGGCCATGACTCCAGAGTAAGCGATTAAACACTCGGTTGAAAATCCTGTACAAACTCAGATCTTCAGCGTCGGGGACCCTCCAGATTCTCGGAAGAATTGTACGGATACTTGATTTTACTATTTCCAAAACCTAGTGGGAAAACAAGTGCTTGAAATCTATGTATGCAAACATGAGTCTAAAGTTCAAAGATGCCTCTTTTCAAGGAAAGATGTGTGTCATCTCAGACTGACCAAGAAATTACTGTCACTGAAGCTGGCTTTGAGTTCCCGAGTCTCCTGCTTCCGCCTCCCAAATGTTCATATTATGGGCATGTACCACCATGCTAGCTTTAATGTAAGAGATGAGTATGTGCAAGAAGAAAGGACAAGGGAGGAGGAGAGGAGAGGAAAGAGAAGGAGAGAAGGAAGGAGAAGGAAAAGAGAGGAGGAGGTACTGGGGGGAGGAGAGGATGGGGGAGGAGGAAGAGGATGGAGAGGAAAACAGTAGGAGGATTACAGAATGACAGAGCAATGCACTTGTTAAAGTGCTGCTGCTGGAGTGCTAAAGCAAGTGGAGACCATAAAGTAAATGCTTTATGAAAAAGAACACAAATCCCATCTCTAGGAGGATTGATATGTCAAGTGTTAAAAATAAAACATTAAGGCGTCAATGAGCAAATACCTTTTAGACCTTGGGTGAGAAAAAATTATGTAGGTTGCATAACATCACGACCATATTAATATAAAGAACCTAAAGTCATTGGAGATATAAAATAAATAATAAAGCCAGGCGTCATGGTACATTTGTGATCTCAGTAGTGGAGAGACAGGGGCAGAAAGATCCCTGGAACTCACTGGCCAGGCAGCCTAGACTCTGAGTTCAGTGAGAGGATCTTTCTCAAAAGCCACAGGCTGGAGGGTTAGGTGGCTGAGTAGGGAAGGTGCTTGCCAGCTTTGGAAGTCTGCTGACCACGTTCACCTCCTGGAATTCCCATGAAGTGGAAGCAAAGAACCCATTCCACAAGCTTCTCTCTAATCTCTACATGTGCACAGCAGCGAAGCATCCTCCAAACACACATGTAATCATAGTAAATGAAAAAATTGATTAAAAATAAGCTGAAGAGAATTCAAGGAAGACTGCTGATGTTGGCCTCTGGTCCCCAGGAGTATGTCTATACAGATGTAAACAAAGTATATAACACACACACATACATAACACACACGCACACACATGTGTACACAGATACTATAAAAGAAAAAAGAAAGGATCAAATTACAAAGGAAAAGATATATTCAAACATACATAGCCAACAAGAAATGAATATCAAGAACATGTTAAAATCCAAAAGAAATCATGCAAATAACTGAAGACAAAAAAATATTAACAAGCATTTCACAAAAGAGGAAGAAGATCTGTGCGATAAACATAAGCAATTACGAGGTCATATTCAAAAATAATTGGAAGGACAGAATTGTTCTCTACAGGAATAAGCACGAATGGAAAGAGGAGTGCCACTCATTTGCTTGTGTAGGCGCTCCCTAAATACTAAGTGACATTAGCTGCTAATGACCAAGTTCCATTTCAAGCAAATATCCATTCTGGCAGAATACCAGAGCAGCTACAGGTCCTCACAGTGAAGTGTGCGAGCTTCCTGTGTCCTGTTTCCATTACTGTGAATTGGGGACAGACATGCACATCCTGCCTTTGCTGAGCTGTGTCACACAAGCACAGGGAAGAGGAGAGAGAGACTGTGTCCCACAGGAAAGCAGTTCACGACAGACACAATCCTGGATAATGACTCCTTAATTACAACGAGGATTAAAAAAAACACTTTCATATGAATTATTCACAGTAATACTGATATCATATTCATATCAAGCATTGATTTAATTTATGCTGTTTTAAATTTCATTTAAGCTATTCATTAAATACTTTGCAATATTTAATGCAGAAAGCAGGACTCGTAACTGAAGGGCGCAATATAAGAATAACACTAACAGAAACATGACAAAAATTTAAATCATTTCTCAATTTTCCTTTCCACTTTCTGTCAGTGTATTGGTAAATAATACAATGGGGCAAAAATCATAATTCAAGAATGAAAGAATAAAAATTTAGTTAATTGCAGGTTATCATAAGTTAATCTCAAGGATAAATATAAGTAATATAAAATAACCAAAATTTTTAAAATGTTATTAACACTCAGGATTTAAACATTACCCTGCAACTAGTATTTTTTCAGTTTTAATATTTTTATTTAATTTTATTTATATATTTATTTGTTACAAATTATTCACTTTGTATCCCCACTGCAGACCCTTCCTCATCTCCTCCCAGTCCCACCCACCCTCCCTCTTCTTCCCCTATGTCCTTTCCCTAGTCCCTTAATAGGGGAGGACCTCCTCCCCTTCTATCTGACCCTAGCTTATCAGGTCTCATCAAGGCTGGCTGCATCATCTTCCTCTGTGGCCTGGCAAGGCTATAACCCCCAGGAGGAAGTGATCACTGAATTCATGTCAGGCAGATTCCCTGTACCCCTTACTAGGGTCCCACTTGGGAGCTGAATGGCCAAAGGGCTCCATTAAACAGGAGGTCTAGGTTCTCTCCATGCATTGTTCTTAGTTGGACTATCAGTCTCTGCAGCCCCCCCTGCAGCCCCCCCCCAGCCCACGTATTTTGGCTCTATTGTTCTCCTTGTGGAGTTCTTAGTTTTTGCATTATATTATAAGAGACTTATTCATCTTTCAAATGAAAAGGCATTTGAGATTAAGAATGTATTCATTGCTTCATTTTTAAATATAGCCCCTGGTGATCACGTCATTTGTAAGAACCAAACTGAAGGGTAACCAGACTAGATTAGCTGCCTGCACTCAGCCAAGCATTGTGCAAAGGATACTACTTAAGAGTCTACATGTTAATGAAATCTACACACCTAAAGAAGATAATCAAGAAAGTGGACACGGGCGAAGATGATCAATCCTCATTTAGAAAGACAAATGGGATGTGCATTTAAGGTATGACAGGAATCTACCGCAAATGACATTTGAAAGACTCTACCTAGCAGTATTTCAAAGCAGACACTAAGACTCATAACCAAACCCTCGGCAGAGTGCAGGGAATCATATGAAAGAAGGGGAGTTAGTATGATATGGAAAGGATAGGAGCTCTACAAGGAACAAATATATCCGGCACAGGGTCTTTTCTGAGACTGACACTCAACCAAGGACCATCTATGGATATAACCTAGAACTTCTGCTCAGATGTGGCCCGTGGTAGCTCAGTAACCAAATAGTTTTCCAAAGTAAGGGGAACAAGGACTATTTCTAACAGAATCTCAAGGTCAGGCTCCTTGACTCCCCCCCTCCCCCCGCCCAGGGGAGGAGCAGTCCTGTTAGGTCACAGAGGAGGACTCTACAGCCAGCCCTGAAGATACCTGATAAAACAGGGCCAAATGAAAGGGGAGGAGGTCCTCCCTATCAGTGGACTTGGAAAGGGGCAGGGAGGAGACCAGGGAGGGAGGGTGGGGTTGGGGAGGGAATGAGGGAGCGGGATACAGCGGGGACACAGAGTTAACAAAGTGTAACTAAAAAGAAAAATTAAATTAAAAAAAAAGAGTTTACATGTATTTTATTCTTAGTCTAGGAGGAATGTTAAGAGCATGATAGTCTAATATCCTAATCCACATATGCTTATAAGCAAGGGACGTGGGGCTTGAGAAAGCTTCCATTCCACAACTAACATTTCCACCAATATGGACATGGATTGGGGGGAGAGGGAAACCTACAGACCAGACAGAATAAGGGCTACATAAGCCCCAGAGGCCAGGAGAGCCTTCTTAGACCTGGGTGAAGGTAGATGCTTGTTCCTTTCTACAGAACATCATTGGGCACTCTGATTCTCCTTGCTTTTAGTTTGCAAGAAGTATGCCCTGAAGCCAAGCTCTGGTATTAGGAGAGGGGATGGGTTAGAAAGACCTACTTCCATAGTTTAAAAGAAAAGAACCCACACACTTCTCCTTCAGGGTTCTGAAACCTCACAACAGCTTCCTGCTAACAAGAGCAGTCTCTGTCTGGTCAGCCAGTCAGAGACCTTAGGACAAGGTCTTCCACATACTGACTGCTTACCAAGTAAAACTCATGCAGATGAGCTTAAAAAAAAAAAAAAAAAAACAGAGTTTAGATTTATTCTAGGCACATCTGCATATATTAAATCCTTAAATCCCCAAACAAAAACACGGAATAAGTACTGTTGGTCCAAGGTCCCTTTCCAAAACCCCTGAGTCTGGAATCTATAATCATTCACATTAATGTATCTTTGGGAAAAGATGAAAATAGTCAAAGCAAGGTAGAGAAATAATACGTTATTTCCTGTCAGATCACAGTCAAAAAGTGAGCTCAAGCAAGCTAGGCATCGCCATCAAATTCTTCAGTAAAATCTGAAGTTCCTAAGACATTTTAGATCTTATAAGTGATAGATCATGCCCAGAACAGAGAGCAACTTGACTGAGATTACCGACAGCACAGACCTCGCGCCTGTCCAAATGCTACCACAGTTTTGTCTTCTCAAAAGCCAACAGTAAAAGCCGGGAAGACAAATCCCAACCGTCTCTTCTTGGACTCAGATCCATCCTAACAAGTGACATTTGGGAAGGTAGGTGAAATCACTGTGCACACAAGTGTGCTAGACACCTCCTCCTTTGTGTCCACTGGATTTGGTCTGGATTGCTTAAAGGCTATGTGGATAAGGCAGAGACGGTTGCACCTTTAACAAATTACCCACTGAAATACCCACAGGAGGGCAGAGAGCCTGAAAGCCAGAAGTCAGACCCAGTCCAGGGTGAGAAAAACCTGTTCCTTATTCTATTTGTGATATACTTTTGAATTCCTGGTATGCGCTTGTTAGGGAATATGGATAGAAGTTGAAGAGGGTTTTTGTTGCTGTTGTTTGGGGTTTTTGCTCTTGTTTGTTGTGAGAGGTGTGCTCTCTGCTATACCACACTGGCCTTAAGCTTGTCATAGATTTGAGGAAAACAGTGAACTTAGGAACCTCCTGCCTGAGGACTGGGGTTACAGGTACATGATACCATCTCCAGCCAGGGATCGAAACCAGAGCTTGTGTAAGCTATAGAAGCCTCTAGCCATTACGTTACACTTCCAGGACAAATGTTGAATAATTTGTGAAGTATGATGATAAATGGCCAGCAAGGTGTCCTTGTGCTTATCTGGGGGCCCAAGAGAAGCTAACATATAGAACTAAGCATCATTTCTTTATGACTCTTCAAAGCATCCCAATCCAACATTAAGCTCTCTGTGGGAAAAGTAAATGGAAAATTCAGTGAGTGGCAACGTTAATAAAGTGAAAAGATTTGTCTGTTTATGAAATATAGCACATCTGAAGGCATAAAGCACACAGATAAATCCATATTTTGCAACTGCAGATGCTGAATGACAAACTGCTCCATATGGCTGAGCAGTTGGTCCTAAATTAAAATGATGGCAAAAGGTGAAGACAGTTTCGAAGCAACATTAAATTCACCGTGTGCTGCACTAATGATGCAGCCTCTGTGGCTATAGGGTAAAGGCAGTATTTGCTGACACGAAACGAACCACTCAGAACAGCCTACCCTGTCATCCCAAACGCAACAGAGATGGGAAACAGCAGCTCCAAAATGCAAGCAGCAGCAGCTATGGTCGGTGTGAAAAGGGATTTGCTACCAAGAAGAGCTGATAAACAAGGATCCATTAGAGACCCTAAAACAAACACAGATAGAATAGGACAACATAACTGTTTTCTCTCCACCACCACCCCAATCTTAGTTCATGCCTACACATGGCAACAGAGAATGTGCTTTTCAGCAAACTGGGCATTCTTCACAGCCCATCAACACGGCAGCACACTCATACTTCGTGTGTGTGTATATATATATATATTTTTTTTTTTTTCTTATGGAGCAGCTGAAGCACAGCTCTTGGCAGAAAGCTAGACTGCCCAACTGCAGGTTTACCACAATCTGATGTTAAATAAGAGGAACTATTTACACTTCCACCTGCTGAGGACTCTCCTCAGTATTTCATTCGTGAGTGCCAGTTCTTTATAGTTTATACTCATTAAGGGAAATGTGAAGAATAGCAAATAATTTTATTTCCAAGAAACACACACAGAGAAAGAGGGAGGGAGGGAGGGAGAGAGGGAGGGAAGAAGGGAGGGAAGAAGGGAGGGAGGGAGGAAGCATGTCAGAGTCTCTGTATTTGGCAATCTAAGCTCTGAATTTCACAGCACACTAATGAACCATCAGCAATGTGACTGTCCTGCAACCAGAAAAGAGAGATAAATATGTATTTCAACAGGGACCTTAGAATGGAAATACAAATACTGGGGCTGTGCCAATCCCTCGATAAATACCTGAAGAATTCGTGTTTAAGTGAGAAATACATGAATCAACTTTCAAAGCCCCCAACAGCGCCTAGCTGAGTTCATCAACAAAACTGGCAGCCAACAGATGCTTGTCTAATTAAATAACCTACAACCTGTGTGACAGCCACGGATACAGCAACTCAGATCAGCCTGTTTTGAAGAGTTTGGCCATCCGATGCTCTCCCATTCGGGGTCAGCTGCAATGGTCAACTGCTGCCTATGTTCTACCTAGGCCCTTCCAGCCCAGAAAGGCATGACTGGGAGCACTTCTACCTAGTGCTAACCCTCCAACATGTAGTTTTTGTCCTACTCTCTCCATCAGCCTGACCAACACTTTCTTAAAACTCACGTCTGTGATCATCTCCATCAGTCTACCTCCTTCCAGTCACATGAGTCTGACCTGTGCTATAGCTGAAAGGCTCTTCCTGCCTCCTTCAGATCTCTCCCTGTTATCCCTCTTGGGCATTCCACATAGAAACCTTCTTAACTTCTAATTGTACCCATTTTCCAACTGCCTCCCGGAGGAGTAAAGTGCAGAGCTCTCCAGAGATGACTGACTATTATCACAGCTGAAAGGATGGTGCATCTGATTAATCCACCTCTAATACGTTAATTAAGTCTTTGGTTTTCTAAACAGTGGCATTTTATAATATCTAACTTTATATTCCGTAGCTGACTTACATTTCTATATTTATTCTTGCCTGATATATTTTCTGCTTTTATGAGGAAATAACAGCAGGTTAGACACAGGTCAATATGGTAAGTCAAGATGACACATTTATAGCTCATTTCTACACATTCTATATAGAAGAATTCTGCACACAAGTGCACACAATGTTTCACTTTCTCACAAAACAGTCAGTGCCTATAGCTACAGATCTCAGAGAAGGTCTATCAAGTCATTCAGTTTCAATAAAGATAGGAGCATTGCAAGCCCAAATCTGTATTTTCCTAAGCCCAGGGCCTCTTTCCACATCCTGACACTGACTCTCATTCCCCACATACAACTTTCTTTTCAATGCAGTTTGCCGTCTTATGATATTAGATTTCTTGTTGTCAAAAGAACATAGTTTTGTCAGTCACTTACTACTCATTTCACCAGAAATAACCTTGAAATAAAGACAATATAGAGAAAAATTATTTACATATTTGAATTTACAATATAGATAAATCAGCTATGCACATTACATGTCGCAGTGATCCTTAACATGATATTTCAATACTTTCGTTCCTCCTGGAGGTAAATTTTAAGCATTTCAGGTACTTAATTTCCATGCTCTGGATTAAGCAGAAAAGAGTCTAAAATTTAATTAAAACAATAAATCTCTGTTTACAAAAACAAACAAGCAAACAAAACCCGAAAAACTTAGTACATTCCTTGTAGACTGGTCTGAGGAAGTGTGTTCATGGGCTATATTTGACTTTTCATGGATGTGGGTGAAAAGGCTATCAATTTAGCATAGTTACTTTTACAAAGATGGAATGTTCTACATGACTTAAAACTTAGAGTCAAACGAAGACTCATGGGCGAGAACTGAAAGTGGACCTGCAGGAGGACAATGTCATCACAAAATGGCAGCTGACAGGAGCCCTTATCTGTTGCTCTTCCCCAGGGGCCTCACCCCTCACTGTTCTGAAAAAGCAAGAACAGGACAGGTGAGCAAAGAAAAGGGAGTTCCTGTAACCATGGCCACAGCAAGAAAAACTGCTACAAATGAGCTGCAGGTGTGGGATTCCTGGACCGCTCTTCTGCTCACAGCCTCCGTCTCACACTTCCCAACCACGTTCAGGGGCCTCTTGGCAAAATCAAATTTTCTCCAATTAAGATAAGCCCTTTTTATTCTTTGAGTTCCAAAATCCAAGACATGAATTCTTTAGCCCAAAATAGAATTGTCCATTAAATTAGCCATGCAGGAGACTGATCATAACTATTGAGGTAGCCATAAACTATGAGACATTATTAGTAGGCTTTTGTCAGGAATGGGTATCATATTTATCTTATTATTTCTTAAACCACACAGGATGGTATTTGACCAGAGGAAGAAGCAAAAGGAGAACTCAAAATGAGAGTAAAAGATGTACAAACTGAAAATAAAGATCCTGGAACTCACATTGGTACCACCTCCTTACTCCCTTGGAATAGCCTCTGAGCAACTCTTAATGGAAGAACGCACACGTGTTCTTACAGTAAGTTAGCATGAGGAAGCTGACATCATGGTATAGGTATGCGCTAGTAAATTCATAACCAATTGCTTATATTTATTTTTAAAATTCGAAGCCCAGTAAGCATGACCCTTAAACATAGGGAATAATCCTTTCTATCCACAGAATGTATTCTTTTCAAGCACATCATACGCTCACCCCGGGTTTATCAGGCATTCTAGAATTGACATGGTTTAGCAAGAGTGTGGAGCAAACCAGCAGGTGACTGGCTACAAGTGAGACTCACTCACTTTGAGACAGATTAGAGGGGCCCATCTCTACCTGGGGTGCTAGGGCCAGACAGGCATCACTGCTCAAAGCTGAGGATGGTAAATGCTGCCAAGTGCCAATCTACAGCTTGTTAGAGCCAAGAGGCAAAACTTTAGAGGTAAGAGCTTAGGCCCATCTGTCCCTGACCTCTAAGGACTTGGAATGGTTAGCCCTGGGGTCTACTCCTAAGGTTGTGGTACTTGTTGGGTCCACCAGTCACACTAAGCCCAGAATGTCTCCAGGTATATCAAAAGAAGGAACAGAGAGCGGAGGGTAGCCACCTCCCAGGGATGCTGCACCGAGTCTGGACTTGCTGTTCTTCACCCTTGACAGGGAGTGTCTGTACTATTTTACTACATGTTTCCTAGGTCTGACTCACAGGCTTGAATTCTATATTCTACTCTGACATGATTCTACAATACTCTATTCTGAATTAATTGACTACTCTAGAATAATCGTCAATCAAATGCAACACAATGCATGGATGTACCAGGTCTTTTTAACCACAAACCCACTGTGAACCAGTCAAGCTGCTTCTTGTGGTTGACTTTCATGAACAGCACTGTTATAAACGTTGACATATGGAAATCTTTCCTATTACTGGAGATGAAAATCTGCAGGACACAAGGCAAGAGATGGTTTTGCTGAGTCATAAGGCTATGAACATCCATAATTTAGAAGGTACCAGGAATGACCTTTCTGAAGAGTTGGAGCAATGTACTCTGTCTGACAGCAGAGCAAAGGCCCTCTTAGCCATGCTAGTCCCACTGGTGGGAATTATCCATCTTATTAATTTTTGCCAATATGATAGTTTTCAGTTGCTATTGCTTCATCATTAGTGAGACCAAGGATCTATTTGCATGCTAACTGGCTGTTTGGAGATCCATTAAATCATCTTTATATAGCCTTTTTATACACTTTGCCGTGTACTTATTAGTGTTTGTACAAAGTTTGTCTTTTGCTGATTGACTGGTAAGAAGGATTGGTTTACTGCTGTTACTCTTCATTTTATGGGCACTAAATATCTTCCTCAAACCCCACTCCACCCTACCTCTTCAACCACCCCCACCCCCACCGCCTGTTCAACCTCTCCTGCTTTTTGCCTTTAACTTGTTTTAAGATGTCTTTTTGCCATTTATAAGGTTTTCTTTGGTTTTGGTTTTTGATGCTTTGAGATGCAGTTACAGATTGTTGCCCAGATTAGGCTGGAACTCCCACAGTCTTCCTGCCTCAGCTTCCTAAATGCTGGGACTATAGGGAAGAGCCGCCACACCAGACTTCATAGTTATAGTAATAGTTATATATAGTTATATATATAGTCATATATGTAGTTATATATAGTTATATATATATAGTTATATATAACAATCTTTGGTTATATATAGTTATATAGTTATATATAACAATCTTTCAAGCTTCTCCTTGAAGCCCTTATGGTCGGGTCTTTTTAAAGACAGTTTCCCCACTCTACGATTATAATTATCTTTCTGCATTTTCTTTGTCTTAATATTTTCCTTTGTTATAAACCAAACTGTAACCTACATGGAATTTATTTTGAGTATGATAAGAAATAAGCTCCCGTCATTTTCTTGGAAAATAACCAAATGTTTCAACATCATTGTATTAGTTACCTTTTGTTGCCGTGACCAAATAACATGACCAAAAGACACCCAGAGAAGAAGAACATTTTTCTGGCTTTATGGTCCATTATGATGAAGAAGGCCAGACTCAGCGGCTGAGCAACTTTGCATTCAGGGCTCAGAATTTGGGTAACAGTCTACCTCTGTTGCCATCTCTGATACACCCTCCTCAATGGAGACACAGCCTCTGCCCATGGCAGGACAATGTGTAAAATTTGCTGAGTGAGCTGGTGGACAATGTTCACATCAGTTTATTCAGGTAAAAGTTGTAACCTCATTAATGTCAAACTTCATCTAATCTACCAGGAAGTCATAGAATGGCCAAATGTCAGTTCATCTTCCTGGAGGAAGGCAGGAACTTCCCTAGCACTACTGAGGTAATACTGGAAAACAGCCCAGTCCATTAGAGAGGCCACATACAGTGCCAGCCATTCCTGCCCACTCTCCTCAGCAGCTGTTACATGCCTTTTATGGTCTCCTCAGCGCTCGCTTTTCATGTTACACTCTGAGACCCTTCATCTTCCCTCTGATTATAATAACTGCTCTTGGCTGAACCAGACCTCAGTTTACTCAAGAACTTAGTATTGCCCTTCTATGCCAGTTCTACTCTCAGGCCACTGTCATCAATGCACACATGAAGAGTCTTCATCTCTAAGGCAGAAGGAAAAAAAAACTCAATAGTCCACACCTTGAAAAAGTATCTGCACTATGGCTTTTTCCTTTTCGATATTCACTAACTGAATTCCCTCCAGTTAAGTTTTGCTCCCTACCACACCTAGAAATTTGTGCTTACCACTAACCTTCATGTTTGCCCAAATAACAAACAGCTTGATGCTCAGCCCCTAGCAGCAACTTCCAGCACAGCATCTTAGTCTGTTACTAAGACAACTTTACTTGGCTTCTGGGACACCCAGCTCTTACAGTTCTCAACACTGGGCTACTTGTTTCTTTCCAGTCCTCTTCAAAGAATCCTCTCACCTCTCCAATTCCTCCAGGAGTCCCTGGGCTCAGTCCCAGAAAACCCAGTCCTCTCTTACAAACTCTCCATGTAGTTCCATCCAGCCCCCTTCCTTTAGACACCTTGTAGAGTCCACACCTCAGCTCTGCTTTCACACTCATATGTGCATCAACACACTCAACATCAGCCCTTCATCAGGACACCAACAACACACATCCAAGATCAAAGCACAGCAAAACAGGGGCTGGAGAGATGGCGCAGCGGCTCAGAGCACTGGCTCATGAAGAGGACCTGGGTTAAGCTTCAAGCACCCACATGGAGGTTTGCAAGTATCTGTAACCTCAGTTTCAGGGGCTGAGACACCTCTTCTGACATCCTTAAGGCCCTGAACACATGCGGTAAACACATATACACGCAGGCACACGCACTCGTGCACACAGAGTGAAAGAAATTAATTTTTAATGTTTTAGTACATTATGTGTATGGGTGTTTTACCTGTATGTATGTCTGTGCACTGTGTGCAGGCAGAGCCCTTGGAGTCCAGAGAGTATTATATCCCTGGAACTGGAGGCTGTGAGCCTCTGTGTGGGTGTTTGGAATAGAACCTTGGTCCTCTGGAAGAGCAGCCAGTGAGCAACCACTGAACCAACTCTCCAGCCCCTAAAATAAATATTTTTAAAACCACACAACAGACCCACAGAACCCACCCATCCTGTCACTGCCCAAGCTGACTACTTCCTGGTCCTTGCCTCAGTGACCCTACAAGACTTCTACTTTAATTGTGCCGTGTTCTCTCTGCCTCAGCTTTACTCCCTCTTGGGTGGTTCTCGGTCCTTTAAAATTACGAATTGGATTTACAAGTTGTTTCAGACCTGCCCATGACATCTCATGCACTAAACAAAAACCCCATCTTGTCATACCCCATCAAGTCGCCATCTGTGCTCTGACTCACCATCAAACTCAGCTCTTACTGCTACTGTAACACTTTTCCAATGAAAACAAATTATCACGTAAACAGATTAGTAAGCGAAATTGTCTTTCTTGGTCCACGTGTACATCAATCTAATTTCCACTCCTTGAGCTTCGTTTCTGATTCCCCCTCTGCTCCCACTCTGACTCGCAGACAGCTTCACCACTAAACTGCTCCATCCTCAATTGAACTTTTTTTTAAATCCTTATTACTTAAAACCTTGTCTAACACATAATAGGTGTGCAATATTTGTTGAAGATATGAGCGAATCAATGTTCACACATAAAATTGTAATAAACTTGACTGAACATTTTACTTAATACTCGCATAAAGGGCAAAGAGATTCTGGAGTGTTACTCACTTTTCGTTGTTTTACGGAGTCCAATTTTATGAGCCAATATGAAGCCACTTTTGTTTTATAATGCTTCCAGTTATCCATGATCTGTTGGGGGAGAGATGTTAACAAATTTAATCTAGAACGCTCACTAAAAGTAGCAAATGAACATGTTAGCACAGATCATATTCATTTGTGCAGTAAAAGTGCTATGAATCTACTTATAATAAAAATCCCACCATTCATAAAAAGCTACCTGCAAAGACGTAGGCAAGCCAGAGGTCCTAAATCCGAGCGCTTTTTCTTCCTCTTCAGTAAGAATAATATCACTCAGTGAATAAAAGTCAGAAATCCCTGGACACATACATTTCAGGCAGAAATCCAATCCATAGATTTTTCTATCTTTATTCACAGGCTGTGTTACCCACATAATAATAGAATATTGAATAATACATTAAAAGTCAGCCCATATCCAATGAGAGTTCTACTAGCCCTTCCTTTGTATTACCTCTGTATCTACAGAATTTCTCAGTAAATGTCCTGGTAATATGTACTGTAGCAAACATTCAAGTCTGGAACACAGCAGACATACAGCAAAGGATCTAATGTCTGACGTTGATTACTAAATACGTTCATTAATTCTCTAAGCCTAACAATCATCTTTATAGAAGAATCACATTAGCCACATATGTTAGCTTCACTCTCTCATTTTCTAATAAAAAAAAAAATAGCAGAGCTTAGTGGGGCCACAGTAATGGCTCAGTGGTTAAGAGCCTCTTGTGGAGGACCCAGGGTTCAATTCCCAGGCCCCGGCTGACAACACATAACTGTCTGTAAACCCTGTTTTAAGAGTTCTGATGCCTTCCTTGACCTCTGAGCAATGGGTACACATGACGTGCACATACATAACACGCAGGCAAAAAAACTCATACAAATATAAAATAAATAAATTTGAAAACAAAATGGCAGATCATAAAAGACAGAAGATGAGGTGTCTGCTGCAAAGTTACTGGCTTTTCTTAGAAATAAGCATTATCAAAATAAGCAAAAACACTTCCAGGCTGGTGATGTGGCCGGTGACGTGGGCAGGTGCTTGCTGCCAAGTAAAATGACCTTCGTTCGGTCCCTGGGACACACACGATGGTAGGAGAAAACGGCCTCCCTCGAGCTGTACCGTGGCCTCTACATGGACGCCTCGGTATGTGTGTGCCCACACACATACACACACACACACACTGTTTTTTAAAAATGCAAATAAAAATTTTAAACATGTTTATCATAATGCCACACTCGATCTAAATTTCCTTTTTCTGTAACAACCAGTAGCTCCCTCACAAACAGCTCACGACTCCCAGTTTTGAAAACTTATATCGCCACAAAACGCAAAACACTTGGATACTTTACTCTAATTATCTAATAACAAAAATATGATGCCGCTATGGGTTTTCGCGGCAGGAAACCTTTTTTCTTGTATGCGACCTAATGAAAGCTGTGGTTTTTATTCTACGTACGACCACTAGATGGTGCCGTGCCTTCTGGGGAAAAACAAAATCACACCCGCTCTACCCCACCCACCCCCAAACAATCTTCTGTGGCTGATGAATGATCTGGCGTTTTGGGAAGCGTGTTGGATGCAGAAGAGAAGCCTTGGGAGAAGAGAGGTGCGCTCACCAAAACGTTTCAATAATCTTAGACTTCGTTCTATGCTAGGAGCCGGCCCTGACTGCGGAGCATCCAAACCACTGCCGTCTCCGAAGTGTCCACTGGGTGGCGCATGGGAAATTAACTCAGCCAGGCATCGCCTCCGAGTCTTCCTGACCTTTTCTACCAGGCCACTGTTTTCATCATGTCTCTTTTCATTTAGAGCTCTTCAGCTTAGCAGGCGTTTATACTCAAGAGCTTATCCTGACATTTATTTGATCATGAAGAACAGTTATTTTTTTTTTGATGCTAATTGTTCTCACTTGACAGCCTTATTATATGATAAAATATTCCTAATAAGTAAAAGTATTTCTTCTATTTTAATAAAGTTTCTGGGGGATAAAAGTAACATCAGTTACATTTCCTATGCAATTAAGTAAATTCGACCAGAAACTACATTTTCATGTAGATGTAGATGAATGCTGGGGCGTGGGTGTGTGTGCACAAACGCCTGTGTGGGTCAGAGGTCAATCTCTGATGTCTTCCCCCGGGCACCAATGACCTGGAGTTTCTGAGATGCAGCCTCTCACCAGGGACCCTGGGGGAGCTGCCATGAAACCCCAGGATTCCTCTTTCTCTGCCTTCCCATTGCTGAGATTACAGGCACATGCCATCCCACCAGCTCTCTCTGTGAGTGCTGGGGCTCAAACTCAAGTCCTCATGCTTGCCCAGCAAGGGCTGTAGCGGTGGAGCCATCTCCCCAGTGCCAGGAACACATTTTCAGACTCTAAGAAGAGTGAAGAGATAGATGTTCCTCGGATTTTCGTACATCACATACTCACTTCTTCTACCATGAGTTCTGACTCTGCATCTGACTTTCCCGGGAAGCGGATCCTCATGTCCTTGAGGACAAACAAAGTCTGGCTTGTGAAGTCATCTTCCTGTTCTTTCGTTTTCAATTGCCGAAAAGGCTCATTCTTAAATTTGAGAGAATACAGATATATGGAGGGAAGTCTTATTCCATTGCCAATATAATTTGAAATACATTTCTAGGTAAAAAAATGATTCACTTTTAATTTTTAAACAAGTTCACTAATTTTTAACCATTAAATTGGTTATTATTTGCAAGAATATCTTTTGTATTTCCTCTTGGTTGTATTTTATCTTGCTCAAGATATAAACATTAAAAATGAGTATTTTAAAAGGACTTAGTAACCATTTTCATTTTTTACAGATTCTTGATTTGGAAAATAAAACCAGTCACCATTATGAAGTGAATGAATTCACTTAATATTTCATGGCTTTCCCCATCGGAAACATCAGTGTTTAGGAAACAGAGACTTTAAATAACTCTCTGCTCTAGCTCCAAAAAAATATAATAAAACCACCGACTTTCTCAAAGTTCTCTGCTTTATGCTAAACAGGGGATGCTACATGCTAATTTAATATACAGAAAGCATTCTAAACAGCATTGTATCTAGGCTCAATAGGTAGAATTTATCGGTTTTTAAACTATTAACCTAGAGTCTGAAGAGATATTTTCCATACACTAAATGTGCTTGTGTCTATACACTCCATTAAGATACTGCAAAAATTCATGCAATATTACCAACCATACTACGCTCCTGCATCAGGAAATAAAGCACAAAGCAATGCTTCCCTCTGCTGAACATTCAGTTCTGTGATATGGGGAAGCTCGCGCTTTAGGGGTCCATACTAACCTGGAGTCCGGGACACATGAACGAAGCAACTTGGGAAGGTCATAACTGAATCACAGGAGGGAATCAGGGCCTCCCCTTGCCACCCTCTCAGCTGACCCCTTCACTACCTACATTCTAAGGACAGCATTTCCTACAACCTGGAGGATTGTTCTATAGCTTACCAAGAGGGATTTGGGAGAGCCGGCATCGTTAGTGTTGGGCAGGTGTCTCATGTAGGAGGAAGCACGGTTTAAGGAATGTGACCGGGTTGCTGAAGTCGGTCGTACTAATGGAATCATTTGTTGAGAAGAGTAGGGGCGCGCATCCCCACTGCAAGCTAAGTGAGCAGAGATGGACCGAGGGCAGCTGACCGAACGCCTCATGGAATCTATCGATGATGGAGAAGTGGTGCTGTTAGTAAGCTGTTCTCTTAGCAGGGTTTCACAGACTAACAATTAGACTAGGTGCTCGATGGGGGGGGGGAGGAATGTCAACATCTACACACCATCACAAAAAGAGAAGTTTGGAATCCGTGTGTAAATTTGAACAGTGTACTTGGTGCAGAACAATTCCGCTCTATGAGCAACAGTTGTGCTGGGGAGATACTGCAAACAGGACTTCTAAACTAAGTTCTCAAAGTGTGCTGTTAGAAAGACAGAAGCAACAAGATGAACACTCAGGAGGCACTTGTGAGCCAGGCTAATACTCAAAATAAATAAAGAATCCAATAAATTAGACACCAACAAACCAAATAACCCAATTAAAAATGGGGTAGAGAGCTAAACAGGGTATTCTCAACAGAGGCATCTCAAATGGCCAAGAAGCACTTAAAGAAATGATCAACATCCTTATTCAGCAAAGAAATATAAATCAAAAGATTCTGAGATTCCATCTTCAACCCATCAGAATGGCTAATATAAAAAACTCAAATGACAACGCTTGCTGGAGAGGCTGCGGAGCTAGGGGAACCCTCTTCCATTGCTGGTGGGGATGCACATATGTACAATACTGGAGGTTTCTCAGAAAACTGGAAATGGATCTACCTCAGGACCCTGCTGTGCCACTCCTGGGCATACACCCGAAAGATGTTCCACCATATCACAAGGACACTTATTCAACTATTATGTTCATTGCAGCTTTATTCCTAATAGCTGGAATCTGGTAACAACCTAGATGTCCATCAACCAACAAATAGATAAAGAAAATGTGGTACATTTACACAATGGAATCTACTCAGCAGTTAAAGAAATCATGAAATTTGCAAGCAAATGGATGGAACTAGAAAAGATCATTCTGAGTGAGGTAACCCAGACCCAAAAGACACACTTGGTTTGTACTCACTTGTAAGTGGACATTATCCATATAGTACAGGATAACCGTACTACAATCCACAGACCCAAAGAAGCCAAGGAGGGCCCAAGGGAAGATGCTTGAATCTCACTCAGAACAGGAAATATGATAGACGGCTGAGGGAACTGAGAGAGAGGTAAGGTGGGGAGGGTAATGCGAGGAGCAGATCAGGTGGGCAAAGAGAGGAGGAGGGGCTGAAGAGAATAACTGGAAGAAAGAACAGAAATCAGTGAGAGGAAACTCTGGGAGAGGGGAGGCTCCCAGGGGTTGATGGGGGTGACCCTAGCAGAGACTCCAAGCAGTGGATGTTAAGGAGCACAAAGTTGGCACCTCCTGTAGCCAGGCGGGACTCCCAGCGGAGGGGAGAGAACAGCAATCCACACATAAAACCTTCAACCCAAAATGTGTCTTGTCTACAAGAAGTGTAGGGATTAAGATGGAACAGAGATTGAGAGAATGGCACACCAGTGACTGGCCCAGCGTGAAACCCACCTTACGGGGGAGGGCAGACCACTGTCACTATCAGTGACACTCTGCTGTGCTTGCCGACAGGAGTCTAGCATAACTGTCTTCTGAAGGGCTTCATCCAGCAGCTGGTGGAGGCAGATGCAGAGGCCCAAGGCCAAGCAATGGTCTGAGCTCGGGGAGTGCTTTGGAAGAGTGGGAGAAAGGATAGAGGGAGAAGGAGAGAGGTCAAGGATACCGCAAGAAGACCTACAAATTAATCTAACCTGGGGCCCTGGGGGCTCAGAGACTCAACCGCCAACCAAAGAGTATGCATGGACTGAACCTAGACCCCCTACACATGTAGCCAATGTGCAGCTTGGTCATCATGTGGGTCCCCTAACAATAGGAATCAGTGCTGTCTCTGAATCTGTTACCTACTGCTGGCTTATCACCCCTAGCTGGTCTGCCTTGTCACTCCCCAGAGGGAGAGGATGTGCTTAGTCCTGCCATGACTTGAGATACCAGGGTGGATTGGTACCAATTAGGGGTCTCCCCTTCTCTGGGAAAAAGGAGAGGCACAAATAGGAGAAGGGGTTGGGGTAGGACGGGGGTGAGAAGAGGGAAGGTGCTAGGATTGGGTTGTAAAGTGATTAGACAAATCAATGGAGAAAACTAATAATCATTTTTTTTAATAAAGAGTATCAGAAAAAGAGACTTGTACCACCTAAAGTCCTCACCATTGAATGCTGAAAGTCTTCACTTTTCTCTGATGTCATTTTTCTATGATGCTATCTATCTACTAACCTTGGATTATACAGGCTATCAGAGTCTCTATGAAGGTAGAGATTAGCCATTTTACAGCTAGGATCGCAGGAGGGAAGGAAAAAACAGACAGTGGCCAGAGTAAACACGTAAGGGATATAATTCAGGGCCTCTGGAGGGAGTCATAGAACAGAAGAATAATATAAAGATTATCTTAATCTAATTTAAATATAATTGGCTATTCAAAGAGCTGGTGGTCTAACACACACAAAAGGAATTTCAATAGCAGAAGATTTAAGTGAAGAAAAAGTAAAGTCAAAGTCTAGGACTGCTATCAGAATAAATATCTAAGGAAACCATCAAATATCCACCCTTGTGTATTCTGGGAACCTTGACAAAAGAGAAGCAGTGTCCCTGGTAAGCTGTGGCTCCTGACCTGAAAAAGAGAATTGCTCAACACCATCAGCATTTAGTTTTTTCTGCAGCTCATTTGTCCTGAAGATCCTCTATCCTGGGTTTGTTCACTGCTTGGAGAACACAACAATCTTCATTAATTAAATAATTTAGCAAATTCACATGAAGCCAGGTTGCATATACAAATATCTCTCTTCATTGGCTGTTGAAAAGAACTGAAAGCTTTATAAAATGATGGACATAAGAGGTAGATTTAGGGGTGTACATCTGAAAGATACTGTGAGCATGTGGTAAAAGTAGCATTGTTTCTTTATGCTCTGGAGAGCATACAAATATACACTTATTCAAGCTTTAGAAGATGCTGTTTAAAGATAACAAAACAAAAAACACCTCTATTTGTTGGAAGTATTAACCTTGTCCTGTACCTGTGACACCCAGCACACTGTACAGGAACATATCACTGGTCAGTCTACATTTAAAAAATATTAGTTACAATGGTCTCATATTTGGCATACAACAATAATACAAAGGTCATATTTAAAAAAAAGAATTCTACACTGTTTGATCCAAGCTACACTGTGGGTCTGCCTCTTCACAAGCCTAGAGTAAGGACTAAGCAAGTCGAACCTGCTCATGAGTTTAGAAGGAAACTATCATTGTCTCAGATCATCTCAGTTTCTCACTTTCCTCCCATAGACCTGAAAATTTAGACAAGAAAACGAAAGTAGTTACATCTAATCTACCCAGTGGTGCTGGGTAGATTAGAAACATAGCTGGGACTTCCGCCCATAAATTATGTGAGAAAATGTCTTTTATGTTATTTTCTAAGGCTTTAACAATACCCCAAGTCCAGCGTCTACACAAGAAAGTGTTACTTATGATCTGGATTTTGCCCTTGGCCATCAATTGATAGTGGATTTGCGGCTATGGGACTCGTGACACAAGATGAAAGAGAGAAGCAAAACAAAGCAAAAACCTTGTTATAATATCCACCTAAAAGTACAATAAGAAAATAAACATGTAATTGAATTAGGTTGCCTTAAAATAAAAATCCTACATAAAGACATGTTTTATTTCTTCATTCTACTTTACTATGTCACTATCTTATCTTAGTTCTTTAACCTGTTGGTCACAGAGCATAAAACCATCTCAAAACTGTAATACTCTAAAGATATTTTCTCTCTGTAACCTGTAACCATCATAAGTTCATACTAAATAATGGTCACATTAGCTGACAGGCAAGGAATCTAAAATCCAGCAAAACTGGAACATAAAAATGCCAGTTTCCAAAAGAAAAGCCAAGTCGTGTTTATCCAGAGATATAAGAGCAGTGGGGGCATATATCTTTATGGGAGGTTTGAGAGAAAAAATATTACTCTGAATTCTTTATTTATTAGTTCTTCATTCCGTGGTACTTTATTTCAAGGCTCAAAGGCCAGTTTTAGAACACCTTATCAGGACCTGAATATACTAACAACTCCTGGAGATCTGCTCTGCACATGCTCCAGCTGTGTTTACCACACTGCTGAGCTGGTTGCTTTGGTGGGACCTTGAGACGTTGTGTGGCCTCAGTGTTAAGACAGTCCTAATTCAGAGGCAGCAGCAACAAGATGTTTTCAAGCAAGAAAGTCTAGGAAAATGGAGATATTAGGTTGGATATTTGAGGGAAAATGGCAAATCAGAGGCTGGATCACGGACGTTTGCATTTGAAGGAAGAAAAGACAGGAAAAGAGAGAGAGAGATGGTGAAGACAATTGATAGGAAAGACATGGAAGAAAAGTTGGTTGCTTTCCTAAGTACCTGTGATGTACCCAAAGTCCTGATTAAACGCTTGCCCAGGATGAAAGCGAGAGGGAGCAAACTTTCAACTACTTGCCAGTTCTGTGGCTCACAGACATGTCAAGTCAAATGCCTGAGTTGTTTAAAAATAGTACCAAACAAAGGAGGTGATAGGCAGACACTGAATCAGAGATGATGTGGGCTTAAAAGAGAACATACTTTACCTAAAAGCTTTATGGAGCATCTGTAAAACCAATGCCACAACTAAGCAAACAAACTATGGAAGACAGAAGGAAGGATACTCAATTCAATCTGCTTCCTACCTGCAGAAGTTGAGAGGGATTGAGGGATGGAGCCAGCTCTGGCTAGGGAAAGATAGGGGATAGAACACAGGTCTCCTCACACATGACAATGCATCTTTTGGCCCAAGGAGTTTTTATTGAGTTCAAGAGATTTGACTCTATAGTTGTTCAGGAATCAACTTAGGAGAGATTGACTTACTGGATTGCTGAATTATCTTGCAGTGACTGGAGTGCTTAGGCTTGTACGGGCCTCGTTCACGTCTCTTCTGGCCCAGTTCTCTCTCAACATCGTCCAGCTCTGAATTGCTACTGTAGCTGCTGCTGCTGTCGTAGCTGCTCTCACTGCTACAGCAATGCTTCTTCTTCTTCGTTACCTCCGCACATTCCGGCATGCAGCACAGGGGCTGAAACAGAGGGACACGCCTTTTGGTTAGCGTACCCCCCCCCCCATGCTCACTGCTTATTAGTGAGTGTAGAAATCCGTCTCTACTTCTTGCTGCTTTTCAGCCGGAAGAGCACGTGCTGGCAGTGAAGCTTGCTGGGAATACCATGCTCAGCCCTGATAAGGACAATGCTGTTTCTACGTGACTGCAATAAATGATAGTTTCTGTGAGTCAAGAGGAAATATTGAATCTGAAAAATACATAAATAGCATAAACACAATCAGCTTTTGGTCACTCTACTAAGAAAGATTAGGCATCAAGACTCACCCAATAAAAGGTGACTTGGGGTGGGGAGAGAGAAAGCAAGGCAAGAAAGACAAGGGGTCTAAGAAAGCAAAAACAAGAGAATCTATTAAAAGCTAGATAATGCAGTAAGACAGAACTCAAGAACCTACCTACCCAGACAATGCTCAGTGTTGATATTTATTTATTTGTTTCTTTATTTTACTTGGAATTGAACCCAGGCCTAGTCTCATCAAGCTCTTTTATATATTTTACCTAATTATTCTCTTTCTAAATTTGATTACTTGTGTGTGAGCCCTGTAGAGAGTCTCTAACTTTAATGTAGTCTGGCTGCAATGCACTATCACTGCTCTTTATCATCAGTGTGACATCCTACAATATGACATACAAAAATCACTATGGTGTGAAACTTTTTTAGAAGAGGGATAGATTCAGAAGAGTGACTTTGTATAGGTCTGATTAAGCGTGGTATTGTGTCCTAATATTTCTAATAGAATCAACCTACTTCCACTCCTTACGAAAGATGGGTCTAAAGACACCAGGTGAAGGGACAGGAAGAGAGCTGGGGTGGACTGACTTTAGAAAGAGTGCACAGAGTGGAGAGTTTTGTAGCCGTTATTTTAAGCCTGCCTGTTCCGTGCGCAATATACCTCCTGCTCCTGCTGAGACAGGCTTCTGCAGTTGCATAGCAGTGGCTTTCATGTTGGTATGTACCATAATGAATTTCTTAGATGCCATGGGAGTTTATGGAAAGAAACTATGTTCCTCCGGTGTGACAGTATAGGATGAGAGAAGGAAGGGAGACGCATTTTAAAAACCATGAGGAATACAAAGCAAGCCAAAGCATACTGGTGTTAAAGTTACAGCTTGTACAAAGAATGAAATGCAACCAAAGTGGGAAAGGAACTGAATACAGTGGGTATCAACTTGTCTTTAAGCATATGCTCTCCTTTTCATGGCCTAATATTTACAAAGTACTAAAAATATTCACACAGAAATGTACACACAAAAAAAAATTTGCCAGTAACACAGACATCAAACATGTTGACAACCTTGGCAAGCATGAACTCTAGAGATGTCTCTTTGGAAGTTTAGCATACCACAAGGAAACAGAGGCACAGTCAGGCTTGCAAGATTGCCTTCCTTCCAGCAGCACGCTGCTTTCAGTGTTCATAAAGACTCTGATACATAATTAATAAACCTTATAGAGAAATCATAGAAGAAGTGTTGTCTCAAGTAAGCATTTAGGACTTTTAGACCAACACAACTGTTCAAGCAATAAGTAAATAGGAGTCACAGGAATATGAACCTTCTAACTATATGATAGGATTTTGAAAGTAGCATGAAGCTATGACACAAATTATGCTACATCATTTTATTTGTAGTTTTATTATGAAACAGCGCAGATATAAAAATACATAAATGTACAGATAAAACAAATGTGTGTGTACCAACTTAAAAACATGGCTAATGCTTTATGTAGCACTTATTTGTGTGGCTAATTAATATTCCTTAAATTCTCAAACACATGAGATGCTACTATTTATCCTCTACAAAGTTGATTTAACAAAAATCATTTCAAATTATTGAACTAATGAAGATCTTGGTGTCCACTGCTTACCATGAATCACTGTTCCTCTGAAATGGAAGGTCTCTTTAGAAGTTTAGGTCACCTTAGACACCAGCTAAAACTTACATGAAAATTATAAATATACTTCTACATTAATTGTGCTGCTCTGAGCTACTTGGAAACTCTGCTGACTTTATCAATTAAGCAGCTGGTGGATTCATTTCATTTCAACAAATGCACTGTTCATTCCTCCTGTTTATGCAGAAGGAGAGAAGTCGGAAAACACGCAATGTGAGCTCTTCCTCAGAATTATGCTTTGCTTTAGACAGCAAATCTTATGTAAGGAAAATGAAGGTAAGTATAAGATGCCTCAGGACTTTGCAAATGTCTTTCTACCATCACTGTGTGTCCCCAGGTTGTCTCAAGCTGGTTATGGCAAACTGTGATGATTGCTATACAAAGCTTAGGAACTCTAGTGGTACAACAGGCCATGTAAGATATAAGATAGGAAAAGCTTAAAAGCTCCTCAAATATTTCCCCAGATGGAGCCATGATTCATAAGGGCATTCAGTTTTTCAGATAATCTAAATATATTTGTTTCACAGGAACTTTCAGCTTTCAGAATAAAGCCTGACATCCAAGGTTTTCACATGTGTGTCCCTTGCCAGGCTCACCTTTCATCATTTTCGTTTCCTCCTCCTGAAACATGCCACAGGCTTCCACACTCTCTTCACACCTGATACCACATCACAGCTCCAAGGCTTTGCCTTGAATGTCTCTCCTGACCCAGACGAGCAGGGCTCATTTTGCAAATCCAGTTCTAACGGATTTGCTCCAGAAAGCTGACTTTAGCCAGCCCTGCTAATTTACACTCCATTCAGTACTTACCACATACACTTTGCTTTGACGTCTGCTTATCTACCCTTCAACTAGCCAATGAGAACGTGTTGGACACATTCAACAAACTTGAGCAACATATCTGGGGTGATGTACTAGACACTCTTAGATGCTACAAATGAAAAATGAAAATCCACTTCCCATCTCAAGCTACTCACAACCTCACACAAATAATGCCTCATCACAACTGCTCTGAAGCAGCATTACTCCTGGGAAGGAGGCAGAGGCGGGATGAAACTGAAGTCTACCTGGTGCAAGGGAGCACTCACAGAAAGTGGCCACGGTGCTGGTTAGGAAGGAGTCTCTAATCAATCTCGCAAGTTGTCTTAGTAACCAGGTATTAGAGCGTGAGAACCTAACAAATCATAAGTGTCTGTGGATGGAGAGATGGCTTGGCAGTGCTGAGGTATAAATGAAGTACGCACTACTAAGTGTCTATGATTTCTCAAATGCAGCTTCTTCCTTCCCTGCTGGTAAAGAGTTTGTCTTATATTAAACCGCGGAAGCAACATCCACAAGGGAGGTGTTCTGAAGGTCACACACCAGCCTCTCTTTATCTCACAACTTTCCCAGTCCTAAGAAATGCAGCTGTTTTTAAGACCCGCTGTCAGTGTCACTGTGTCAGCAAAAGAAAAGCTCACCAAAGACAACATAGCATGGGAATTCCTGATATCAGAGCTTATTTCCACACTGTTTACCACATGCTATGGAGCTGACCTAAATGTCAACAGCACAGGAACAGACAGGGAAACAAAACTTTTCAGCCATTAAGAGAAGTGGCTATTTCCTGTAGCCAGGCAGGTCTTCCAGTGGAGGAATGAAAACACCAACCCACCCACAAAACCTCTGACCCAAAGCTTGTCCTGCCAACAAGATGTGCAGGAACAAAGATTGAGGGAATGTCCAGCCAAAGACTGGAGACTCATCCCATGGGAGACCCCCAACCCCTGACACAATTAATGTTACTCTGCTATGCTTGTAAACAGGAGCCTAGCATAACCGTCCTCTGAGAAGCTTCATCTAGCAGCTGCTGGAAACAGATGCAGAGACCCATAGTCAAACATTAAACAGAGCTCAGGAGTCACATGGAAGAGTTAGGGGAATGATTGAGAGAGACAGAGTGGTCAAGGACTCTACAAGAAGACCTACAGAGTCAACTAATCCATGCTAACTCACAGAGATTGAATCACCAACCAAAGAGCATGCATGGACTGGTCCTAGGCCCCTGCACAGATGTAGCAGGTGCATAGCTTGGTCTTCCTGTGGATCCCAAACAACTGGAGCAAGGGCTCTCCCTGACTCTCATGCCTCCCTTTGGATCCTGTCCCCCTACCTGGGCTGCCTTGTCTGACCTCTACTGCGATTTGATGTGCCAGAGAAGGTAGGTCCCCATGAGTACCTCCCCTTCTCTGAGGAGGAGAGGGGAGAACGGGGGTGAAGTATGTTAGGGGGAGACTGAAAGGAGAGGAGGGGCTGCAATCAGAATGAAAAGAAAAAAATATTTTTTAAAAAAATATAAGCCAAATTTGTGTCATTTATAGGGAAACAGATGCAACTGGAGATTGCCACATTAAGTGACTTAAGACAATCTCAGATAAATATTAAGAAAATAAATATTTTCTCTCAGTTGTGGTTCCTGGATTTTATATATACACATAAAATCATGTACATATACTTAAATGAAAATAAAAATAAAAGAGTTTAGTAAGATGGAGAAACTAATAAGAGGAGAAGGGGGCAAGAAATGGGAAAACAGAATTATACCCAACATTCAAAGTGGACATGAATTACATGGAAACTAGACAGACAGACAGAAAGGAGGGCTTCCGATTAATGTATTTCCAAAGTCACAATTTGCCTTATCAATGATGCTACACATTTCTTTGTTAATTATTTATCTGGGACTATAACAAAAACATTGAACTTAGAACAGGGGTTGTCCTCTTAAGTTCAGCCAATCTGAATCATTAGGCATTCATTAGCACTTTGAGGAAAATCTGAAGGAAGCTAATGAAACAAAGTTTGGAGGAGTGAGAGAACACCATCCAATTGGTTTTGTCTTTATGGGACACAGAATTCCTGAAGCTCCCATAAAATTGCATCATAACTCTCAAGGGCAATATTTAACGTGCTTAGTAACTTGGCACAATGAAAGTAGTGACATTTCACCTTTGGTCCTCGGATCCTGGTTGTTTTTCCCATCAACTTTTCATCATCGATTTCACATTGTTCCAAAAGATCCAAAATATCTTCCTCCTTCAAAAACATTATTAAAACGGTGATTACTACACAAACATAGACTTTTTATGTTATGGAGTTCGTTGATCTCCATAAGTTCATGTATAGTGATTATTCTAGAAACTATGTGATGTGATCACTCAGGCTAAAGAAAAAAAAAACATTTAAGGCAAACTTTTCAAGAAACTTTAACCAAAATCTTGTGATAAACATAATACACAGCTGAAGTCTAGTATGCAATCCTCATCAGCAAGCAAGTCCTTTCAATTATACTACTAAAATCTCAGAATACCCTAATTTAATAAATCAGCTCACTGAGACATGCAAAGAAAACATTTGTCATCCAGACTTCATCCCATTAATCATTTCTACACCAATTAGTGCAATTTAATATTAAAACATGACACAGAAAATGAAAACGGGCCTGAGAGTTTCATTTAGAAAAAATTTAATGGAGATCCAAGATGGCAGTGACCAGCACACATAGTATCTGAAAGGCAGCGGATCTGAAACTCCGAAATTGGTGAGTGTAGGGGCAGCTAAGGCAGAAAATTGACATTGAGGATTGTTGAACAAGAGGGAACATCACATGAGTTGAGACCTTTAGATTCAGGTCTCCCACGGACTTCTCTAGGGACTGAGAGAAGTGAACTTTTGAACCCCTTGCACTTCCCTTTTTTGGGCCTCCCTCCTCAGTGGAGCCAGCTCATAGCACCAGAGACTCTCAGCACAGAACTCACTGCCTGGGGACTGGGACAGCAGAGGCAGGGCTCCTAGCTCTTCAGAGGTGGCTTCCAGCTGTACCCTTCCGAGTCCCAGATCTGCCATAGCATCCCCCCAGGTTCCAGGTCTGTGAGAGGCCATACCGACTCTGCAGGGCCTCCCAGCCAGTGACAGTACAGGCTGCCCATCCCTCAGTGGTGAACATTCAGCTGTACAGCCACCAAAGTCCAGCAGACCTGCAAAACCACCCAGGTACACCAGGCGCTGGGCCACCTAGGTCTGTGAACCACTTTTGTGGCTCCTCAGGACTTCCCAGCAGGCACCTGACCCAGCCTCCCAGTCCTCGGCTGTAGCTGGACTTCCTAGTTCGTCGGTTGCAGCACCACTGAGCTGGCAGAGCTAGTCTGTCCTCCAGGATTTGACTCAGCAGGTCCAAACCTGTGAGTAGAGAACAGGGGGGTACCCCAGTGCTTGCTGATGTGACCTGCTAGAGAGTGAGTGCACCCTCAAGTTCCTGTGGAGTTCAAGATCCAGGATCCTTCTAAGCTAGCAGCCAGACATCAGATCCCTCCCACCCACACATCCACTGTGGGAAACAGGTATTCTAAGCCCCTGCTCTGCAGGTCCACCAGTGGAGTTCAGGCAAATAGCACCTGGAGCTTAGTCAGAGATGAATACCAGTAACCCATAGGCCACGGATGTATTCAGGGAATTTGCATAAGGAAATTGCGCCCACAATTATTACCAGCACCTGCTACACCTTCAGCGCATGCAACCTCTTCAGTGCCTGCAAGGCAGCACCCTTTCCACACACTCAAGACTTCTACATTCTCTAGCACCCTGTCTCTCAAGGTACACTTCCACGCACACTTCCATGCTTGCTCGCATTTGTCCTTCTGTGCCCACAGACTTTCCTCCCACAAGTCCAGCTGAAACACCAACGCACATGCTGAAACCACTGGACCTCTCTCACCTTCCTGAAGAATTCTCCAGACACCAGAGAAAGACAGTACCAGTCTAAACTGCAGAATCCAGGAACAAACAGTGAAGGTTACAGAGAAGCAAACGGCCAGAGGTCAGTGAAAGAACACATCCAACAAAAATGAAGACATCATGGCTTCACCAGCAACTCCCAAATCAATGGATACTCCAATTCAGCGGACACACAGGAAAATGACTTTAAAGCTATGCTTTATCCAGTTATTAGAGGTACATGAAGAGGAAACAAACAAGTCTCTCAGTGAAATAGCCATACAAATAGTCAGTTAAAGAGGAAACGAATAAATCTCTCAAAGAATTGGCCACACAAGTAGAGGTAAATAAAGGGGAAATGAACAAAGCTCTCAAAGAAACACAGGCAAATATAGCCAAACAAATAGAGGGACAAATAGAGGCACAATTAGTGACATATAGAGAAGAAACGAACAAAAAAAAATAGAGGTCATCATACAGAGACAGGAAGCCACATTCAAACAGAAGAAGGAAATGGGAAAAGGCATAAAATCAGAATTAGAATCAATAAAGAAAACACAAACTGAGAAAACCCTGGAGCTCGAGTAGTTAGAGAAAAGATCAGGAACAACAAAGATAAGCATCACCAACAGAATATAAGAGATGGAAAAGAGAATCTCAGGTGCTGAAGACACACTCGCAGAAATTGATACTTCCCTCAAAGAAAAAGTAAAATCAGAAAAGTCCCAAACACAGAACATCCAAGAAATCAAGGATGCCATGAAAAGGCAAAACCTAAGAATAATAGGAATTGATGAAGATTCCAGGCTCCAAGATCCAGAATATATTTTCAAGAAAAGCATAGAAGAAAATTGTCCCAACTTAAAAAAAAAAGAGATGTCCATAAACATACAAGAGGCCTATGGAACACCAAGTAGACTAGAAAAGAAAAGAAACTGCTCACGTCACATCATAGTCAAAACACTAAATCTACAGAAGAAAAGATATTAAAAGCAGCAAAAGAAAAAGGCCAAGTAACATATGAAGGTAGACCTATCAGAATTACACCAGACTTCTCTTCAGAAACTATGAAGGCCAGAAGGGCCTGGGCAGAGGTCATGCAGACTTTAAGGGACCACAGAAGCCAAACCAGACTACTATACTCTGCAAAGCTTTCAATCAGAATAGATGGAGAAAACAAAATATTCCATGATAAAACTAAATTTAAGCAATATCTACACAGCAACCCAGCCCTACAGAAGATCCTAGAAGGAAAACTCCAATCCAACGAAAACAACTATATAAAAGAAAACATAGGATACAGATAATTTCCCAACAAAAATTAAAAGAAAACAAGCAATGAATCACAGTAAAACCACCAACTCCACAGTAAAAGAAAATAACATTCACTGGTCACTATTATCTATCAACATCAATGGATTCAACTCTCCAATAAAAATACACAGACTAACAGAATGGGTGCAGAAACAAGATCCAACATTTTGCTGCATCCAAGAAACGCACCTCTGCAACAAAGATAAACACTACCTCAGAGTAAAGGGCTGGAAAAACGTTTTTCAAGCAAATGGACCCAGAAAACAAGCTGAGGTAGCTATCTTAATATCTAATAAAATAGACTTTCAACCAAAATTAATCAAAAAAGATGAGGAGGTGCACTACATTCTCATCAAAGGAAAAATCCACCGAGAGGACATCACAATTCTGAACATCTATGCCCCAAATACAAGAGTGCCTATATTTGTAAAGGAAACATTATTAAAGCTTAAATCACACATTAATCCCAACATCTTAATGGTGGAAGACTTCGACACCCCACTCTCACCAAGGGACAGATCATCTAGACAGAAGCCAAATAGGGAAATAAAGGCACTTACAGAGTCCCTAAATCAAATGGGCCTAATAGATGTCTACAGAACTTTTCACCCAAACTCAAAAGAGTATACGTTCTTTTCTGCACCTCATGGAACTTTCTCCAAAATAGACCATATAGTTGGTCACAAAGCAAGCCTCAACAGATACAAGAAGATTGAAACAATCCCCTGTATTCCATCTGACCACCATGGACTAAAGCTGGACCTCAACAACAATGGAAATAGTAAAAAGCCTACATGTACATGGAAACTGAACAACTTGCTACTCAATGACAGCTGGGTTAAGGAAGAAATAAGAAAGAAATTAAAGTCTTCCTAGAATTCAATGAAAATGAAGGTACAACTTACCCAAATTTATGGAACACAATGAAAGCAGTGCTCAGAGGAAAATTCATAGCACTAACTGCCTTCAAGAAGAAATTTGTAACATCTCATACAAGTAACTTAATGGCCCAACTGAAAGCCCTAGAAAAAAAAAAAAGAAGCAGATACACCCAAGAGGAGCAGACAGCTGGAAATAATTAAACTCTGGGCTGAAATCAATCAATTAGAATCAAATAAAACTATTCAAAGAATCAATGAAACCAAGAGCTGGTTCTTTGAGAAAATCAACAAGATAGACAAACACTTAGCCCAAACTAACTAAAAGGCAGAGAAAAACTATCCAAATCAGCAAAATCAGAAATGAAAAGGGGGACATAACTACAGACACTGAGGAAATCCAAACCATCATTAGGTCATACTACAAAAGCCTATATGCCACAAAATTTGAAAATCTAAAGGAAATGGACAATTTTCTTGATAGATTCCATCTACCAAAATTAAGTCAATATCAGGTAGAAAGATTAAATAGTCCTATATCCCCCAAGGAAATTGAAGCAGTCATCAACAGTCTCCCTCCAAAAAAGAAAAAAGAAAAAAAAAATCCCAGGGCCAGATGGTTTCAGCGCAGAATTCTACCAGACCTACAAAGAAGTGCTAACTCCAACTCTCTTCAAACTATTCCACAAATTAGAAACAGAAGGAACATTACCAAACTCATTCTATGAAGCCACAGTCACCTTGACACCTAAACCACACAAAGACCCACCAAAAGAAGAGCACTTCAGACCTATCTCTCTTATGAACATCGATGCAAAAAATACTCAACAAAATACTTGCAAACCAAATCTAAGAACACATAAAAATATCATCCACCATGATCAAGTAGGCTTCTTTGCAGGCATGCAGGGGTGATTCAATATATGGAAATCCATCAACGTAATCCACCATATAAACAAACTGAAGGAGAAAAACCATATGATCATCTCCTTAGATGCTGAAAAAGCATTGGACAAAGTCCAACACCCATTCATGTTTAAAGTGTTGGAGAGATCAGGGATACAAGGCACATATCTAAACATAGTAAAGGCAATATACAACAAGCCTATAGCCAACATCAAACTCAATGGAGAGAAACTTAAATCAATCCCACTGAAATCAGGGACAAGGCAAGGCTGCCCACTCTTTCCATATCTCTTCAACATAGAACTGGAAGTCCTAGCTAGAACAAAAAGACAAGATCTAGGTGATACAAATCGGAAAGGAAGAGGTCAAAGTTTCACTATTCGCAGATGATATGATAGTATACATGAGCGACCCCAACAATTCAACCAGGGAACTCCTCCAGCTGATAAACACCTTCAGCAAAGTGGCAGGATACAAAATCAACTCAAAAAAATCAAAGCCCTCCTGTATACCAAAGACAAAAGGGCCGATAAAGAAATCAGGGAAACAACACCCTGCACAATAGCCACTAATAACAAAAAGTACCTTGGTGTGACTCTAACCAAGCAGGTGAGAGACCTGTTTGAAAAAAACTTCAAGTCTCTGAAGAAAGAAATTGAAGAAGATATCAGAAGATGGAAAGATCTCCTGTGCTCATGGATTGTTAAGATTAACATAGTGAAAATGGCCATTCTGCCAAAAGCAATCTACAGATTCAATGCAAATCCCATCAAAATACCAACTCAGTTCTTTACAGACCTTGAAAAAAGGATTCTTAGCTTCATATGGAGAAACAAAAACCCCAGAATCTCCAAAACGATCCTGTACAACAGATCATCTGGAGATATCTCCATCCCCGATCTCAAGCTGTACTACAGAGCAATGATAATAAAAACTGCATGGTATTGGCATAGAAACAGAAAGGAGAATCAATGGAACTGAATAGAGGACCCAGAAATAAACCCACACACCTATGAATACTTGATTTTTGATGAAGAAGCCAACACCATTCAATGGAAAAAAAGACAGCATCTTTAACAAATGGCGCTGGTCCAACTGGATGTCTACATGTAGAAAAATGAAAATAGATACATAGTTATCACCCTGCACAAAATTAAAGTCCAAGTGGATCAAAGACCTCAACATAAAACCAGACACACTAAATCGGTTAGAATTTAATGTTAGAAATTGGTTAAGGAGAACCACTTATTTAAGCTGCTTAGCGATATTAATCATTCCAAAAATATTTTACAGCCATATGAAATATTTTAATTCTATGCCTATTACTAGTAAAGGAACTCTCTAAGCTTTCCCATATGCTCATCTAAATTTATTTTTCAGTCCAAGGAAAAAATATAAGACCATGCACCACCACTGGAATTTGAACAAACCCGAACTAAGAGGCATAACTAAGAAGCATAAGCAAACACCTTGTTGTGTGATCCAGGCCTCAACACTGACAGAACTGTGTTCACATCTTTGTGATTTAAACCTCAAAATCTTCTTAAACTTTATTAGAGAAACCAGGAATCACACCTCACATCAGAAATGTAGGAAGGGGCACTATTAAAATCTTAAAAGACTCTCTGGCTACCATCCTGCAGTTGATTATATGGACAGCATCGTTAGAAACTCAAAACTATTCTCAAGGAAGTATGATTTTGTTCAGGAACAAAAGATCATACCGAACAATAGTTTCATCCTAAAAACTCCAGATGAACTAAGCCACCACATATTTTAAAAGAGAAAGCTGTAGACGAGCAAGGTATTAAGGAGTTCAGGTTTCCAGGGAGGGTTGGCTTCTTCCCTGAAGAGCAGAAAGAAGCGGTCACTTTCCACTTTGGGACTCTCTGGGTAGAGGTGAGCAGAGACGATGCTATCATAGATAAGTTCTGCTGGGTTAAGACTGTCACCTTGAGACTTTATCAAGATGACACATTAAGAAACACAGCTAGCTCCTCTTTTGAGAGCCCAGATAGAAATAGACATTCAGCCAGCTTCCAGGTGTGCCAATGCTTTACCTAACTGTCTAGACCTCTGAATGAGGCCACTTTGACTTTCCATCCCCAGCTAAATGCAAATGTGCCTGGCCCACACAATTCACTCCAGAGGAAGATCAGCCAGGGAACCACTCAGCTGTTAGCAGTCAGGACCACACAACAAGCAACTAGCTGAAGAGGTTTATTACACTGAAATAGATAACCGATTGACCTTGCACAGGACAAAGGGAGAGGAAGGGGGAAAGAATGTGGGAGGAGAAAGGAGAGAACAGATGGGGAAGAGAAAGAAAAACAGAAAGAAGGGGAAAACAGGAAGAAGGTGCAGAGGAATAGAGATGGGGAAAATGAAACACAGATAAATAGAGATGTGAGGGAGAATGCTTTTCTATGAGATTTTCAAGACAGGGCCTTTTGCAGCCCAGGTGGCTCTTGGATTCAATATGCCACCAAGGCAACCCTTCTGCCTCAGTCTCCCCGTCACTAGGCCACATGCCTGTGCTACCACGCTGGGATGAGAGAAGGGATTTCAATTATTTCCTCTCATTTACCGAGTCTACGTAGCATCAAGAAAAATTACTGCAGTAGTTTTTCTAATTCAGACGAGATTGTCAGAAGCCACTGGACCATGTCAACATATTTATTTATCAAGTTTTATACACAAATGTACATTAGAAGATGTTTTATTTTAATATAATGAAATCACAACACAGTATCAGAATTATCTCCTTGAAGTTTTTCCAGTTTGCATCTTATTTATGAACTCACGTGGCTGGCTCTGAAATGTGACCACCTCTTAAAAAGAAAAGTTTCAAGAACATCATGAAAGGTGTGTTTTGTGTGTGTGTGTGTGTGTGTGTGTGTGTGTGTGTGCACGCGTGTGTTCAGAAGTCAGAGAAAGTTCTGCATCTATCACTCTGCCCTCTTCCCTTGAGACAGGTGAACCTGAGCCAGGTTGGCAGCCAGCAAGGCCCAGGGATCTTCTTGTCTGTTCCTTGTAAAGCTCTGGGGTTAAGGAAGCGTAAGTGGTTACATCCGGCTTTGTGCATGGGTGTAGAGCATTTGTAATCAGGTCTTCATCCTTAGACCCACCAAGCCATTTCCTTAACCGTAACATGGTTCTTTATTAAAGACATACTCTTTGGCTTTCTCCTTTCCTCTCTTTGCAAGCATGCATTCTCTCACCTTCATCTTTTTCAGAGGGTTGTTCAGTTCTCGCTGGAATGAAGACGCCCTTCCTGAAAGGAAGGTCTGAAAGGACACAGTCAGCAAACCTTCATACTTCTCCAGCAGTGACTTATCTTCAGGAGGGTAAATTCTCCTGCCAAATCAATATTAGAGAAACCCATTTGCCTAAAAGGATCTAATACAATTCAACAGTTAAGACTACTTATTTAGAAAAAAAAAAACATTTTTAAAAGAATCTAACACAATTCAACCACTTAGAAAACCACTGCCCTCCCTGCTCTGGGCTAAGTGCTAGAAAAACAACATGGATGACTAGGAAGGAGTGCCAACTCCTATCTAGGATACCAGGTAACATTTCTGTAGAGAAGTTTCACTGAACAACATAGTACTAGAAGGTGTAGACCACAGAGTCTGGCTGAAAAACATGTTTGAAGAATGATGTTTGGACGAGTTGGTGAAATATTAACTCTGACAGGAAGTGTCCTGGGGACCTAGGAAAATGCAGAAGGTCTCAATGTGTGTATTATGTGTGTACTATCGCAGATACTCATCTGAAGGCTCTCTTAGAGGGCAGAAATGAAAACAGGGTAGAAGCAGAGTGGGAAAAGTATTTTATACTTTTCCTTGCTGCTGTGGAGATGTTAATGCTGGGAAAAAATATCTTACAGAAAGTATAAGAAAATCCATATCACCTGTCCACCCTTTGCCAAATCGTGATGAGGCAATGTCAGGCTGGGAGGAAAGACGTCTTTTCAAGAACATTACGGGATCCCTTCATGTCTTTTCCAGAGGGATACTGTGAAGATCTCCACACCCGTATCTCCTATCTCCACCCAGACCCTTCAAATACTTTCCTAGTTTGTCTAGTTGTTGAGCAATTCGATTTAATACTGGAAGACCCGGATTTTGCCTTTCTTAAAATATTACATAATGACCAAGTACAGTCCCAGAAGAGGTAGGTTAAAATCCCCCCTAAGCAGAACATAAGCTGGCTAAGCTGGCAAGAGCTGCCTCCAGCCAGAATCATCTACCGACAGACCCTCTTTACTCTTCTAAAACATAGTGAGTGAATCGCTGTTTCTAGCAAAGAAACCACAAGTACTTCAAATATGCTGAAAAGGCTGGTAATGAAAAGAAACATTGCTCGACTTCTCTTCGGGCTCAGTAAAAACATAGCTGTGGTCACCTGTAATTCCCCATATGGCGGTTTTCATGTTCTTCTCTAGAAACCTGCTTTCGAACTTGAACGAGTCTCTCTTTCTAAAAATGAACAGATTTTATAAATAAAGCGTGATTAGTCTTGTGGTTCAAACCGTAAGGTATGTGGCTAAAATGTCCACGTCGGGCAGGGGATGTAGCTCAGTGGCAGAGCATTTGCCTAGCACGGGTTCACTGTACCCCACAGTGCAAGTCAGGATTAAATAAGCCCGCACACGGAGCCCAACATTCATACCAACTCTTCTTTCCGCCTCTCCAGCTGGTGCCTCTGCTGTTCCCAGTCGGAGGAGCCTGGTGAAGGCCTTCTTATTGTATTTTGACCATATAGCCTCCTTTGAGCCTCAGCTTTTTGTTTGGCCAAGTTTTTCCTTTTATCACTGGTCCTAAAATGCAAGACACAAGACCATAACTTTCACTGCAGAAAAACACTTCGATGTCATCCCTTTGAGAAGAAGCTGCAGATGAGGAATCACACTGAAGCAGGAATAAAGTTATCAAGTTTACATCTCCATATACATTCTGTTCCTCTGGCCATCAAGTCAGGGGACTCTGTAGGGAAAGCAGTGCTTTGGAAAACAACCAGAGAAGTGGAGGCTCTGTGTGACTTGAAAAGGACAAGGCACCTGGTTTCGAATCTCATCCTAGAAAAGCAGCATCTGGAGTCTTTAGTGAATTAAATGCTGGGACTGTCTCCTCACTGCCCACACTTAAGCAACACCCACCGTTTTCTTTTCCCCTTGAGGTGTTCTATGACTTAACTACATAGCTGACAAATGTGCCTCTCTACTTTTTATCATTTTGTTTTGCTTAAGTGTGGGGGTTGGTCTGGTGTGCTATATATTCAGGTCCTAATTTATGTGTCCCAAAATATGGTTGCAGTCTGGAAGAGGACATAGTCACGTACATTGACCAATGTTATGTAAACTTAGCTCCCCGAATAGCTCTGATTAGTAAATTAAAACAAAAAAACTGGACAAGCAGTTACTGGGCAGAGGAGATAGATAGGCAGAGCTTCCCTCCCAGTCTGGGATCTCAGGTTGGTACAATGAGGGGAAGAGGAGGGAGAGAAAGACGTGGCCATGGAGATTGACCTGATGGAGCAGAAACAGCTCAGGCAGGACCAATATGGCAAGGAACTCAGGGCGCGTGGCTGGAAAGTAGACCTTAGAGGATTAGAATGGTTCGTATCTGCCCATTTAAAGCCTAAAGCTTATTAATAAATATATAGGTCTCTGTGTAATTCATCTGGGAGTTGGAAAGGGTGAATAGAAGAGACTCCCAAATTATAACTTCATTTCATTTAAGCTCACAGTTATGTGCACCACTTTTTAGGACACTTCCAGATATGGCTGAAATCCTAGTAACTTTCACCTTTTGGAAACTGACTTCACTGTCTTTCTCATTGCGTTGCTCATCCATAAACCTTTAGCTACAACTCTCCATGTTTCATACAAAAAGTCCCGCTCTGGGACATCTGCCTTTGCACCACCTCCTTTCCCACCACCCCTCCCGTGTGTAGGAGTGTTAAGTCTGAGGTCTCTCTTCACCCCCATGCTTTCAACAGGGTAGAATCCAGGAAAAACTGAAAAATAAATACTGCTCTCAGCCTACAGAAATAACAAAACAAAGCCAAGCAGAGCCCTCATCCTTAATCTTCTACACTTCCATATCTTCTGTAGCCCTTACTCTGACATGGATGCCAATCAAAGGGGAAAGACAGGGATGCTACCCGCTCGGTTTCTAGCCTGAAGACGAAAAAGAACTGCACAGGCTAAGAGGGTGACACTGAATTCATTAAAGATTGTGTTCTAAATACGAAGCCAAGGCTTTAATGAGCTTTCCCATAACATAAAGCACTTTACAGCTCACAACATGCAGAAGTGCTAGAAAATACTATTTTCTTTTCATGACATCTAGGCCTCAGTGGCAGAGAGAAGTTCAAGGCCAAAATAAAAATGATAATTTGAGAAAAACAAAGCACACCTATAAAATTGGAAGTCATTCAGTAGGGCTGCTGCAAGAAACTGGGCTGATGGGAAAGGCTCACTGCTCATTAGAGAGCGTCCTGTACAGCTTCAGGCCATGAAGGAGGCAGGAGTCCTAGAGGGCCTGGTTACACTGGCATGTGTAATAAGCCACACTCTTAGCAATGCATAAAGTGCCATGGCCAACAAACAGGTGAAAAAGAGGAAAAGAAGTTAAGACATGAATGCTATCTTATTAGCAAGTATGAAGTGTGAGAGTATAGATCACAGAAGCCAGCATGGGGATGGGAAAAAAGTGAACACTAAGGAATATTTTGGAAAAAGAATGGATGTAAAGTGAATAATAAGACAAATTTCTGGACGTTAGCAACTACATGACTAAGAATAACTTTGTTCCAATTATGACTAAATGTCTGGCCAAGTGTGCTCAGTGGAAAAGAAATTCCAGGGTTGAGAAAGCTATTATTACTATTGTTGTTGTTGTTATGTTTTAATATTCCAGTTTTTCTAGAATAATCACTTGTATGTAGCATAGAGAAGAAAGGAAAAGTAAGAGAAGAATAAAGGCCAAACATTAAAAAGGAAAGTGGAAGGGGGGACACAAAGAAGAAGGACCTTTTTTCCTTCTTTTTAGTGATGTGGCCTTTATTAGGAAAAAAGCAGAGGGAGCAGGAAAGTACTGCCAATGGGAGCCGTGAAGCATTGGAATTTCTCTATCGAGTATCCTGAAGGGTGAGAGGGGAGAAATTGTCTCCAGGAAAATGGCCTCTGTGCAGTTCTGCTGAGTCTACACAGGTGTTGCCTCCTGGCTTTTGTTTCATCTTGTAAATAATGCCACTGCTATAGGCAACTCTGGGAGAAGCCTAGAATTTTTCTCCTCCTCCTCCAGTCAGAACTGTAAACAACCCTGTTTCCTTTTCCTAACTTTATCTGTAGGTTTCCAGCAGACCCATCAAGGAAGGGACCCTAGATTCTGCTACATCACTAGCTCCTGAGTCAGACCACACCAGCGCTCCATCCACAACTGTGGGATCAGGGCTAAGACAATAATGATATTTCAGTTACAGCCTTCTTTCCACATTCTAAGGTTTAGGACTATTGTCAATGCAAAGCTATGTTCGCATTTCTATAAACATAGGCTCTAATTAGTCCTAATGGCTCTCACTGCTTACTTCACAGACCGGAATAAAATTTAACCACACACCTGAAGTCTGACCTTCACTTAGTGTTTTAATCAACAGTTTTTCCTTCAACTGTATCTGTACATTGACTTATACAGTTTTGCTTCCCACTTTCTTGACTCCTTTCTACACATGGTACTCTGACAGTCTATCCAGGAGCTTTGTCTAACCCTGTGCTTCATAGGAGCTCTGTCCTGCACTAGTCACGGCAGATGCAGGAAGATGCTCTGCCTTCCTACTTCCTTCATTCTCTATGAGTAGCTTCTTGGACCAAAGGGCTCTTCTACACTTATCCTCCAATTCAAATTGTATTCAATCTCTACATGCTATATGCCCAGGAGATATGAAAACAGCCACAGGGCTCACTGCCCTTCGGGAACTCACAGTCTAATCAGCATGGGAGACAGAAGGCACGTGAACCAACATACAGGGAACAACATGGTAGAGAAGACGGTGATGGTAAGGAGGCAGGGAAGCTACGCTTGAACTAGGTTTCAAGAAGAAATTGACACAAAAGAAGTTGATACATGGGCAATGGTGGAGGTGTCTGTCCCCAGAGGTCCAAGTGCTGGGAGCTTCCTCTCCAGCCTAACATATGGAGAGTTAAGGGACCTCTTAGAGGAAGAATCTAGAGCGAGGTGATTAAGCACCCAGAGGGCCACATCCACAAAGGTATCGACATGTTCTTGAAAGGCTGGGTTAGTGCTGAGCTGATCTGAGTCTGAGGGCCCGAAAGAACGGTTGTGAAAGCTGGCTGTTTATAAAGAGAGTCAGTCCACTACCCCCACTGCTTTGCCATCTCACACATGTTCTTCAGCATGCTCTCCCTTTCCTTTTCATTTCCCACCACGAGAAGATGCAGCATGAGGCTAAGAAAAAGCAAGCAGCATATCCTCTGGCCTTCAGAACCTTGAGGAAGATATACCTGTTCTCTACATAGATTCCTCACGCTTGGGTACTTTGCTGTAGCTTCAGGAAACCATGCAGCACAACAGTCTTGAATCTTAAGTCACTGTGAGTTAGGAAGGATATTCTGACACAAGTTACAGTGGGGAGAACTTAAAAGCTGAGCAGAATGAAAACCCCCGAGAACAAAAGGGGAAATGGGACCGTTCCACCTCAGTTATGCCATTGACTTGGACCTGTTTTTACTAAGAGTGTTGACTGTCCACTTGGGCCAGCTGACCCTGCACTCAGAGAGAAGGACTACCCACTGAGCGGTAGGCATGGATTGGGCCAATGATGCACAGCAAGGAAAGAAAGGAAAGATAACTTCATCCCACTGATCACCCTGTCACATGAACAGTTTCCTGCTGTCAGAGAACAGAGAACTATGGAATATGTTCCACCTTCGCCACTGTCTCCCATTCCTCTCCACATACGCTGTCCTGTGAGCCCATCCAGGGGTCTCTCCCTTGCCTCATGTGTGCCATACGCTGGTAGCACAGAGGTGCTGGAAGTCCCACGATTGGGACTGCTCCATTCCTCAGTGTCTTAGTCACTTTAAATGCATGACCTTCCAGGATACATAAGAAAGTCATACCTACTTGTTATAATAGTAAATGCCATGTAAAAGGCATTTCTTTAACTCTGGATAATAGGATTTTTAAATGTCCAGTAAATATACATGCTTTATATCTAACATTTGTGAGTGGGAGGTACACAGGATTATCAGTATGGGAGAAAAACGAAATAAGAGAAACATGACTAAAGAAAAATATCTCAGCTCTGGTCATAATTAATTTGTATATGAGATACATTATCCAATCATTCTTTCATTAGCTTGTTCATTTGCATCCTTGAGAATTTAGTACATGTTTATAATCACATGCTAAGCCAAAAGCCCATGCAGCATTCACCATCAACAATGTTAAATGAAGGATCTGGGCTCTCAACGGGACCAGAGCAAGAAAATGCATCCCAGTCTGTATGCCACTTCATTCATATACAGTTCATAGACTCCAGTGTCACACACACAAGAAGGAGCAAAACTGACACAGAAAAAAGAGACCTGAACGCAATGGGGAAAGTGCCAATCAGTGAACAGGGGGTAAAAGAAAGAACCATGAAGACACAAGCTCAACGAACTTAGACAAGTGTCAGAGAGGCACAGAGGACCAATGTCCGAAGAAGTAGGGTATTAAATGATTAAATGATTCTGTGGTCCATGAATTAGTCCTAAGTAGGAAGTGAGTATTTTGTTTAACCAAATCTAATTAACAAGTATTTCAGACCTTGGTCCTCATGGTACTCTAGGTGTCTTCTCTGGTCTCAGCTTTTTGACTGTGGTAGAAGACTCACAGAGAATGAAAAACCCCATAAAGGAACTTGAGCACAATACAGCCTTTATCTGACTACAGGATAAAGGAGTATTATTTATCCCACACACAGGGTCTGAGAAGGCCCCATTTAACACTGTTTTCTCTGAAGACCTCAAGCTTCTGCTTCAAAATATTGTCTCAATCTGGGCTCACACCATATTCTCTAAGAGCAAACAGATAAGTTCCGACCCCTTCTTCCTGAGCTTCAACATTCACAGCCACTGGGGTGAATCTTCCTGAGCTACAGGCCCTTCTGAATTTTCCTGAAATGAAAGCATATAGATTTAAAAGTAGACTTGGAGATACAGATGGAGGCATGCCATACGTAGATGATAGTAGTAAGATCTGTGAAAAACTCTTAAGTGCAAGGAGCATACCTTAAATTAGAAAGCCAGCCATGCCCAGGAAAAAAACAGCAGAGAGAATAAAGGAAGAAAGAAAATGGAAAGCTGCACATTCTGCAGGCTCTAATGCCCCTAAAATATATAAGCATGGAAAGATTAACTCAGATCAAAACTGAGGATTTTTATAATAAAAGATGACATGCAACTTATAGAAAGTAAGAAAAATCACTTCTACTAGGGAACAGAATAGACTATCAGTGCAAACAGGCAGGAGACATGGGGAAAACAACACAATAATCGGTCAAATTAGCACAACCTGGAGAAAACACAGAATGGTTAAGGCACTAGAGCTAAATAGTTGTGTTCCAGAAGCTCGACCTTGGCATATAGCAATAAAACCCCATTTGTGGCCCCGAGAAGAAAGACAAACAATGAAAGACAAAAGTGAGAGAACAGAGTATCCTGGATTCGTACATCAGTTCGACCCGTATGAAAACTGAGCCTACAATACTGAATACAAGGCAAGAACTTCCCTATCGTTCCTGGTTGAAGTCACTGTGACTTAGCATGAACTGGCACAGAAGCACACATGCTGTGGTGTCCTCCGTGGAAGAGGCAAGGCCGGTGTGCCCCACACATGTGCTCTAAGGGGTAAACCCTGTGTCTCATCCTGTGGAGAACATGAAGGCGGATAAGGAAGGAGTCCTGTGCTTGTAGATTTAGAAATTGCTTTTCCCTTAAGTTATAGACATACCTCACTTCTGAAATGACCAAAAATATCCACAGATAGTTTCTGAATCAGTATCATCTTTTCTAAGTGTAAAGATTTGCCAAGGGTGTCCCTCAGCTAAACATAAGCCTCTGTTATAATAGAAAACTTTTGTGTATAAAGGATAGCTGATATAACCTAAAATCACACACTGGGTAGGCCAGTTAACAACCAAAAATCTAAAAATTCAGATACGCACACCTTTAACAGAGCAACAGAAGACTTGTGGAAATGTCAAGTCAGATTTCGATGTCCAAGTCCTTTTCTTCATGATGTTTTCCCATGTGAAACCATATCTCAATGGCAACTGCTAGATGCTTGACAGTATTTTAAATAAAAGAATTCTGCCAAGTGTTCCATAATACTTAAAGAGATTTTGAATGATGCTAAGGGTAAACTGTGTAAAGGCCCTGGTCAGTCTTCAGGGTCCTCTAATCAGATGCCCTGAGCTCTATTTCACACTGCAAAGATCGGGCATATGTCATAGAACAGCTAAGTTAAATATCTTTTTCTTTTTTTCCTTGAAGAAACAGGTTTGCTCTATGTATTCAAAGCTGGCTTCAAACTCACAGTCCCGCCACTGCCTCCCCTAATAAACACCTTTCCTTTTTTTGTTTGTTTGTATTTGTTTTGTTTTGTTTTGTTTTGTTTGAGAAAGGGTTTCTCTGTGGGTAGCCTTGGCTGTCCTGGAACTCGCTTTGTAGACCAGGCTGGCCTCGAACTCACAGAAATCCACCTGCCTCTGCCTCCCTGAGTCCTGGGGTCACAGGCATGCGTCACCACTCCTGGAATAAATTCCTTTTTATGAGGAGTCAAAAGCCTTTCCCGTGTGATAGCATGTCAAATGTCTGCACCCTTGGCCATGCCCTCCTCAAGCAGCAACTCCTCCCCAACGTCTCCTCAAACCTTTATTCCCACTCTGACTCAACAACGACATCCTTTCTCTTTACCCAGAAGCAAGACAGAGAGGAAAGACAAGGGAAGGTAGGAAATCCATGTTAAGATTTCCTGAGCAGCTCCCCCTTCAGTGAGAGGAAGGTAACTAGAGGCTCTCCTACCACAGTAACCCCAGTCCAACCTTGCACTTTATGGTAATTTCTGTGACTAAACAGCAGTTAGTACAGGTACATTGTTCTGCATGGGCTAGCAAAGGTGGTGGGCAAGGGGAGATGAAAGCTGCTTTAAAACCATGTGGGTTTGCAGAACGGAATGAAGAAGGCCTAGATGCAAAACACAAAAACAGAAACGATATAAAGCCTGTTTCATGTGTGAGCGCCTTATCTGTACCAAGGGTGGGGGACCCCAGCAAGTGGGAGAAAGGTTCACCTAGTGTTTGGGGGATCCCTGTGAGCAAGGGAAAGGCTCGCCTGGTGTTTGGGGGGCCCCTGAGAGCGGGGAAAAGGCTCACCTGATGTTGAGCAGCTTCAGGGCGTTCAGCAGGACTCCCCTTTTGACATCATAATCTATTTTCTGATCAGTTCCAAAGCTCGGAGCTCGATTGATCTGAAATTTAGAGAGAAAACAATGAGTTCTGTTGTATGTTGGGAGGTCGGTACATAATTCAGCCGTGTTTCTCCACATTACGGAAGATTTTCAGTCATCGGTCTCAGAGCTTTACATGGTAGATGCTCCAAGACTTCTCTGCCACACCTGTTTTCCATCCCCCTGGGGCAAAGAACTGCAGCGAACCATCTACAAGCTCCATCTCCTCCGTCGACGGCCTTATTCTGCACTCTCAGCACTTCCTGACCATGCTCCTCACCCTACCGACCCTACCATGGAGCCTGAGGAAAGGTAAGTGTAACTCATCTTGAAAGTTGGGGAGACCCATAAAAGACATATTACCATCACAATAAGTTATACATGTGTGTGTGCTTAGCATACATGAACCACCGGCTCCCTCCTTTCACTGCCTAAGATCTTCCTAATTAGTTCTGTTGCTTCGTAAAAAATAAATTTGGTTTCTCTCTACCTGGCTCAACAGTGATAACTTTCATTTCATAAAGGATTGATTCCAACACTCAGAAAACATTCCTAACAACAGGTGCAAGCTAGGCTCACTTTTCCAACCTGAGAATGTTTTTAATGACTGGAAATTTCTTTAAATTTGCCACTGCCAATCACTGCCTGGATTCTAAAAAGCTAGTCATTCTCTTCCTCAGGGACACCATCCACCTCATTCCACGTGGTGGCGCTAGAAGGTTTTAACACCTGAGACCCACAGCATTATCAGCGGGCAGTGAAAGGCAGAGCAAGCTCTCAACACTGTACATTTAAGAATCTGAACCTGTAAAATGCTCACTATTCATGGACAGCAGCATTGTGGGGTTTCTGATGAATGAATCTGAGCTGAGTGAGGTAGAAACAGTAAAGAAAAATAAAGAATGAAGAAATGTGTTTATTGAGAGCCTTTAAAAAAAAAAATACAGACTTCAGCTGTTCAGCCAGTTCTAACTTAGCAAGCTAACGGCAAGCTCCTATGAGCAAATGCTTTTTGAGAAGGTTAATTCACATTTTATAAAGTTCTTCTTCCCAGAAATCCTTTTGTTTCATCCTCATGAATCATGAAGGTGCGTTCACATCTCCACCCATGAGGGGTAAGTGACCAGAACTGGAGCAGGGGAAAATACAGCATCAAGCAGGAAACTGCTACGGCGATCAGTGTGTTCAACCTCAAGAACAAGATTCCAGGACTTCCTAAGACAAAGGGTCCATGGTCCAGAAGCAAAGAACACAACATGACTCAGCCAGGTCTTATTTCTAGGACCCAGGCTGGACTGAAATTCTAGCTAGCAGAAAAGATGAATTTCCTTGGATATATAAAACATGCTATTATCCTGGGATGTATGAAGACACTTCTCTTTCTCTCCCTCATTCAAATTAGAAAAGTGCACTTTCCTTCAAAATACATTTTGAATCATGGTCTCAGCACACATTCAGGATGCTTACAAAAACTGGAGACTATGATTCAACTTCTGACTTCTGAGAGACAGACACCCCCCGGGAATGAAAAGCAGTGGTTGATTCCAGCTCCTGTGGCCATATGTTCCTTAAATTTTAACACCCCCCCCCGGAAACACACTTCAAATGTGTGCTGTCTCCCTACACATGTCTACAGACAGTATGTGAGGGTCCCTAAGAAAGTAGGCTCTGCGACCCCAGATCAGGGCTTCCAGGGAGAACATCTTGATGGGAGACAGCTGGACCAGGCCTCCCAGGTGCCTCCGGAGTAACACAAATGTAAATGTGACTGCACAAGAACAAGCATCACGAGCAAGGTCGTTTTTATATTATTTACCTTGTTCCACATGTTAGGTGACATTTCATAATAAACATAATAATAAACTAGAGGGGACAGGAAACAACCCCAAAGACATCAAGTTTTCAGAACTATCAGATGGCGGTAAGGGAGCTGTCCCCTGCTAAGTACTGAACCACGTGGAGTGCTTAAAGACAATAGAGAAAGGGTCCAGAGGCTGCACCCACCCATGAAGTGCTAGGTGAGAAAACACATGTGTAGCCAGCCAGCAGCTCGGAGGTGGCAAGCTCATACTTCTGCTCGCTCTACGCTAATGTGAAGAAGCGAAATAAAATAATATTGATTCATCCCTAGAAGTGTTCTAGTTCCAGAATTTTCGCTCCCTTCCACCCACATACTCCATTCAGGCCACATTCCAGCCTGGTAGTTGGAAGCACCTGTGCAAGTACACATTTGAAACAGTTTTAAACACATAAGGACTGTGATGACTTTTGGAAAAAAAAAAAAAAAAAAAAAAAAAAAAACTTCTTAAAGAACACCTTACCTCCAGGAGCCATGGCTTTAGCTTTCTATCCAACAAGATGTCGAACCCCAGGACTTCAAAGCAGACACTTTGGCTTCCTGGGGACTGGCCAGGTCTGCACATTCGATATGCGTGCAGGACATGAGGTTCTGCTACAATCAGAGTCTTTACCACCAGTTCCTATCGAGATTGTGATGAAAGACACGAAAATGCCTTATTTGGATATCGTTTCAGACAGAACGGCCTGGGGAGAAGCAAGCATCCTAGGTGGACTCTCAATGCTCTTGGCCGGCCCCCGAGCTGCTCTACCCTCACTTTTTCCCCAGCTCTGTCCTTTGCCTACCCGTCTCTCTGGTCACACCCTCTCTGAATTTCTGTAGTAGATGACACTTCTTCCCACCCGGGGCTCTGTGCTGTCCTATCCTCCTGGAACATCCTCCCTTTGGTTCCCAGTCACTAATACTCAGATAGGGCTTCCATAACCATGCTTGAAAAGCAGCTACACTTGAAAATGTGTCCTATTACCTACATCATGCAACTAATTGAGGCTTTCCTCTCTCTGTTCGAACAAGACTTTTTGTACTTCTTATTTTTTGCAACACCCCAGTGCCCATAATAGTGCCTGGTGCTCAAAAACATTTGGAAACAAATAAGTAAGATTTAAAAGGAACATATGCATGAGGAGGAAAGAAAAATTCTAGGAAGGGTGAAGCATTCCCCAAAGAGCATTTTGGGTCCTCCACACAGACAGATACTGAGGGACCAGGAAGAATGAGCTCATGGGTGCCACCTTATTCGCGGTGCTGATTTGTGCTCTGCAAAGGTTTCTCTGACTAGGAAATACCTCTGGCTGTCATGGCTCCCTGAATGGTTAAGAGCACTTCTTACAGAGGAACAGAGATCAGCTCCCAGCACGCACACAGCAGCTCACAACTATATAACTCCAGCTCCAGGGGATGTAATGCTCTCTGCTGACCTCCACAGGGACCAGGCACATACAATATACATATATACATTCAGGCAAAAGATTCATACACATGAAATAAAAATAAATAAAATTTTCAGAACTATCAAAATTTTTCCCATGAGGAGACACACCATGGAGATCCAGCAACTTCTCTGGCTTCTGCTTACAGTAGCTTCCTAACTCTTGCTGTCGGAGAATGGGCAACACAGAAAGATGATAGAGACCCTGACTCCCTAGTCAGACTTCCCTGTTTGCACTTGGCTTTTCTGCTTCTTCTCTAGACAGTGCAAGCATGATACTTCAACTTGGTGTCTTGTTTTTCTGAATGTAAACAACCAAAGATAGGGTGAGAGCCCAGACACAGATTTCAGCTCAGTGCCTCAAACAGAGAAAACCTTCACTAAGCGTTAGCTACTTAACCACTGCTCTATTGTTGGTCTGCCATTTCTCGGGAATCAGTCTCAAGGCTCAGGTCAATTGTCCGATCCCTGGGTGGAAGCAAGATTACATGGAGAAGAAAAGGGGAGATGAGCATTCATTTTATTGTTGTCACCCAGGAACACTGATCAGTTCCGGTAACTGCATCTACACAAACAGTTTAATATTTGTGATGATGTATTTGGAACATTTAAAAAATATTCTCATTTAACTGTTTGTGATCATTATATGCATTCCAGCTAATAAAATATCCCAGTTTCTAGAGATCATGAAATGTGTCAGAGATTATGAGACTTACATTAGCATTTCCAGCTCACATCTAAAAATTATGCTTCAGGATCTAACAAAGGCTAGTTTCCATTCCCACCACTAGTCTTGCTTGAGCACTTTCTTCTAACTCAGTTTTGTGGGCAAAGTACTGTCTAAAACTTGAGTCTGAAAAGGAGATTGTGACCACTGTTCTCTGGCTGCTCCTTCACTCTTACATCCTTCGTACGGTGGCTCAGCAGGTTACACATTTCCATGAGAACTGTCTCTAAGTCTCAAACTCATATGGAAGCTAATGTATTGGTAAAGAAGAAAAAAGAATGGCAGAAGCTGTATAACACGTTTTTGGTCCCACTGAGGCAGTCATCTAAACCTGAGGTATGAAAAAAAAAAAAAAGAACCTGAGATATGGAGTGAATGAATGAGTGGATGGATGGATGGATGGATGGATGGATGGATGGATGGATGGATGGATGGATGGAAAAACAGGTAGGTAGGTGGGTGGGTAGGTGGGTGAGAGGATGGATGGATGGGTGGATAGATGGATGGACGAGACGGGTAGCTGGGTAGATAGGTAGGTGGGTGAGAGGAGATGGGTGGGTGGGTGGCTGGATACTGGATAGATGAAATGATGGATTTATAAGCAAGCAAAATTCCTTACCTTCATCTTCAAAACTATTCCATACTTAAAATAAATTTCTTCCTATTCTATTTCATACATTATATCCCTCATTCCTTCCTTTCTTATCCCTTATCCTTTCTCCCTGAAAGTGAAGAGATCCTTGACCGCCCACTGTATTGTGGACAACCAGTTAACCTAGTGTCCCCCTTGTCCCTCTTTCACTGTGGCTCCCTTTCATCTATCCTTCCACCTCAGCTACTTGTAGGAACTTGCCAAGTGTCCCCTCTGCCTCCCCTTAGCATTCACGTCAATCATTCTACACCCGCTTTGAAATTTGTCTTCCAGATGCATACATTTGATCATATTAATCACATTATTCTCCTCTGTTAAAACTGAATGAGGTTGTCAAGATGGCCTGGCGGGTGAAGGTGCTTGCCACCAAACCTGATGACCCTAGTCTGATCCTCAAACTCCCTCAGAGGGAAAAACCAACTCTCTTGCAAGTGTCCTCTGATCACACACATGCTGTGGCAAAGCACATGCATGCACACATATATGGATTTTAAAAGTTTCAAAATGTTCTCCAAACCTTGTCAAATTATGCTTTATTCTTCACATGCAAAAGTTGGTCCACACATCATTTCAGTAGGAACCTTCTCATGCAAGCCTCCCACAGACCTTCTGTGAATTTCTATGCATCTCTCCTGATCTCATAACTCCATGCCCTTGACTATGCTTTTGTCCCATCTAGAATACCTTTCCCTAGAAATAAGGCCCTTACTCGCCAAGGCCTGTTACCAGCTCAGCTTTCTTTACAAAAACCTAAACAAACCAGTAACTCTCTTTTGCTCAACCTCAGGTATACTGTGCTCTAAAAAAGAAGAAGTTTGGTGGTATTTAAATTTAATGCTAATGAAAGATATTTACAGTTACAGAATAGAATAATCTTACTGAAATATCACTCCAGAACTTAGCAACATCATATTGATTGGCATTTAGAAATTCTGTAAACCACTTGATTGAACGTTTGCTGCCTTTGTCTTCAGTTTCGTCTCGTTCAAACCGTTCGTTATGTTTGTTCACAGAGTAGTTGGTCAGATGCATGTACAACTGGCTCTGTAAGAAGAACAACAAAATGTCACCACCTAAAGGAGCCACAACCTTGTGGCTTCACAGGGAAGAGAGCCTCAAGGACTTGATGAAACTTAAATGTTCTTAACCTCAGAGATAACCAGCATCCATGGATAAAGCTTCTGCTAGAAGCTATGTAGGCTGATTTAAAAACAAACAAACAAACAAACAAACAGCCCTGAGGGTGAGCAGCAAAATGTTGGCCAGTGAGGGCCCAGTAACCTTCAAAACAATCCAGGCCGTCACTACTGCCATTGAGTGCCCACCAAAACTATACATGACTGCTGCAGACGCTGCATGCTTTGCTTACAGGAAATAAAGAAATGAAACTATAAATAATCTGAAAGCGTTCTTCCTGCTCGATTATTTCCATGGCATCGGAAGGTGTTATGCCTGCTGTGGGATTACGAATGACCAGGTGGCAGGTGCCTATTGTTGCGATAGTGACAAGTCAGTAATGGGATAACCAACCACATCCTGATTGACTTAAGGTCCCTTACAAAGCAGGGAATCCACGTCTGGTGCTATAAACCTGGTCAAACTGTCTTCCAGTTAAGGATGTTTGTGCCCATAGGTTAGCGCTGCTGCCAAATTTGATCAGAGAAGCTTCGCTATAGAGTGGCCATGGCAACCACAGAGACTTACAACTGGTCAATGGTATGAGCATACATGACAATTGAGTGTTCAGCCGTATATAGAACACCTACAATTCCCCCTCTAAGGCTTAGTGGACGTTATGGAAAGGGGGGAAAGGAAAAATGTAAGAGCTGGGGGAAGGGATTAAACACCATAGATTGTTGTTTTCTGGACAAGGCATGGCCACTGCACAAAAGCTGTAGTTAGTTAAACAAGAGACAGAAGATTAGAACAGTCAGTGTCCACTCATGGAGGTTCTAATCTGCCTCACCGAGGGACCTATAGAAAGGAAGTGGTTTCTGGTAGGAGAGAGAGGTATTTTCTTCAGCGGTGCAGACACTAGTAAAGCGCCTGTGGTCCTGTAAATAAGCCCTTCCCCATGGCCCTGTAAGGAACCCGATGAAACTAAAGAAATAAAAAGACATAAAAGCATAAAAGAGGCTATAAATAGAAGAGAGGGAGTATCAAAAAGAGTGGGAAGAGACGAGAAGGTACTGGGGGAAATATAATCAAAATACATCCTGTCCATATATGAAAATGTCATAATGAAGCCCATTATAATGTATAGTTGATATATTTAATAATTAAAAACATAATCCTCCAAACTATGCCAACTAATGATTTTGGTTGCTTAAATCTCTTCTAGTGAAATAAAGCGCCACTTTTCCCTTAAGAGGACTAAAAATATTAGTACTAGCCAAATGACTTTGCTAGTTATTTATGATCTCTACAATGAAAGTACCAACGAATGACAACAAAGGCCGAAATTAAAAAGTGACCCTAAACTTTGCTGAGAAAAACTACTCCAAGCCCTTCATTAGCCTATTTCTTTTCATTGCTTGGTCCCATTCATTGCTTATTCAAATCTATTTGAGGAAGGGATTTTTTCTGAGAAACATTCTACATCTTTGAAGAGAGGAAGCAGGGTACCCAAAACTCATCTATTCCCTCGCCCAACACTGACTAAGAGGGCACCTGGACTCCCTGGAAGGCAGTGCACCTGGTGCCAGCAGGCGGCCACCACATATTTGATGACGCTGCACAGATGTCTGAAGGACAAGTGTGAGCTGGACCTGGCTCCATCTGTGGTATTTCTGCTTTAGACATTTGGTGTTATTTTGCTGTGTCAGATGGAGTGTGTTTGGTTTTGGTTGGTTTGGTTTTGGTTGCTGGTTTAGAACAGGGTATCACCAGATAACCCAGAACTCACTGTGTAGCCCACACTAACCAGAACCTCATGATAATCTTGCCGCAGCCTATGAGGTAGCCACCACACCCAGCTCTTTTGTTTGTTGGTAGTATTTTCTTTAAGTTAACTCGAAAAGAATCCAAAATTTAAAACTTTTCTTAACTCTCAGTAAACATCTAATGTTTCCCTATCAAGTTAGCATAGACTAATGAAGTCTATCTTTAATTCCGAACTTTTTCCTAATCCTACACCCCAAAATTCTTTCAAATAGAAATGTTGCATCAAAATGAATACACACACACACACACACACACACACACACACACACACACAAACAACTATTATTTTGGTTCTTGTTAACCAACTATATCCTTCTGGCATTTCATCTTTACTACAACACCATAGATCAGTATATTAAATAATATTTGAAGCAAATAAGCAGAGACGGTCATCCCAGCTCCTTGCTTATTAATTTGTATGCCTATTATCACTGAGAATCTGTCTTTTCATTCATTACGCAGCATCTAAGGATCAACTGCAGAACGTAGAGCAGGAAGGATTCCAGAAAAATCTGCAGGTGATCACTCTTCCTAGCACTGTGTGTTATCACTTAGGCTCAACCAGCTGGATTGGTACATACTAAACCTTTCAAGGACGGACAACTCATGACAGAGGGTCAGCATGCTGACATGTGTCTGTAATTCTAGCATTTAGAAGATGGAGATGAGAATCAGGAGCTCAAGTTCATCTCTGGCTCCATAGTGAGTCTAGGCTAGCTGAGGCTACATGAGACCCTGTCTCAAAAAAGCAAAGTAAATCAAAACAAACAAACAAAACAAATGCTGTATTTCAACATTTCAATTTCCCTGTCATAATCTCTATTGTAGCCATGAACCAAATTACATCCAATGATGTTCATAAATTCATTAATAACTATAATTAAGTTTACAATATAATTTCCTATAGAAATACACGATCTATTAAATAGGCACATTCACTGTTTTAAAAATTAGGAATTGAAATAAAAAGAACCATGCAACCACAAAAAACATTTTTTACTTTTATTTCATTGTTTAAAAATAATCTTTTACATAATTATGCAATCAGTTTACGTAAAAATTTTAGGGTTTTTTTTTTCACACAACCTCCTGTGGATTTAATAATGAAATCATGGGGATAAATGATAGATAATGGCATTTATAGAACTTACCTTTTTCTACACATGTAGAAACCAAAGCTAGAAGCTCACATGTTCAAAAGCAACTATCAAAAGAGGCATAGACATTTACATCTCTTCTCCCTAGCTCACTATGTTCCTCTAGTGAATGTACTATGTATACATAGCTTAGTATTTCAGAATAGAACCTCTGAAGCCATACCCTATCCAATATCATCCCTAGACACCATCACCTCACACAAAAATGGCCTTCTCTTACCCATTTCAAGTATGTAAATTGCAACCTAAAAGCTGGCCTGTCCCAGTTACGTCCATAACTCAGACGGTTCTTCCATGAATAGCCAAATCCTTATGGAACAGATCCAGTTGAAGGTCAAGGCCAAATATGTTAATTTTCCACAAAACCTTCTGAAATCCCTTGCCATGTGAGTACAGCACACCCTCCCAACTGTCCAGGCTTAACACCCCCAGGTTTCTTTGACTTCCTTCGTTCCACAAACCCAGCCCATCCCCGAATTGTAACAATGCTATCTGTGCTACCTTAAATAGATCCCAAATCCATGCCCTAATTTCAGAAATACCTCTCACCTTATATGGCCCAGACTGTCTGTTATCCCCTACTTCAGGTCTCTTTTATTTCCTCCTGCATGCTCTGTTCCCGCCTCCTTCCCCGTACTGCAGGCCAAATGGGCTTCTTAAAACCCCAAATTTTATTTTCCTTTCAGTGTATATCAACTCGAGGTGAATCCCCAAGTCTTACCTAGAGAGTCCTTTATAACATCTGGAAAGACCTTGTTTCTGGGGGCCTCTGTGCTCACCTCTGAACAGACAGACATAGTCTTCCTCTTTCTGGTCTGTACTTTGCCCAAACTGAACTTGTCTGCTTCCCACAGACTTTTCATGTCCTTTCCCCAATCCTCTCTTTTGTGTGGTGCTCCTCTCAATCCTGAGCCTGGCTAGCTTTTTCCATGGTCTTCTCTTCTGACGTTAGATTCCACCTGGAAAGAGGGCCCACTATGCATTGCTATGGCTCCCTCAGATTCAGAGACCCACATTCAAGCTTGCCACCAGGCATTCCAATTGCTTGCTTTATTTTCTACATCCAATAGACTGTTGTTGTTATGAAGTCACATGCTGCATTTATGTTTCTTCAAAAACAGAACAATTCCAGGAAACATAGTATACTACAGACATCACTTGCGGAAAGTTAGAAATTCTGTGACTATAAATTAAACATTTTTCCATTACAATGTCTTTTCCATTTATTTTCATAGTTCCCTCATCTTTTCCTTCCCAGGCATGTAAGTTTTCAGTTTACTAATGATAACATCTTTGAGGATGAGCTACTATTGAATTTTGGAATGATCAGTCTTACTAGAAGTGTACGTGAATGTTGAAAGAGAATAATACTGGACCTTTGAAAAGCTGAAAAACACTAACAGTGATTTTTTTTCCTATAGTCAGTATATTCAAAATATAAGATTTGAAGTGAAATAAATCTTTAAGTATAAATGATAAATTACAATTTGACACATATAAGCAATATATTACATTTTATTACCTTCATGGAAAATTATAGTAGCAATATTATGAAAATTAATTGCTGTACAAAGAATATCTTAATGGAAAAAGACATATGAAATGGTTCATTTACTAGACCTCTCAATGCATACAGAAACTGTTCATTTTTTCCTAGACTACACATGTGGCCAATGCAAATTTAGAATCCTACTGCCCTTTAAATAATCCTATGCTGACAACTGTTGCTGTTATCTACATACTTTCTTCCATGTTTACATGTTCATCCTGTGCCTTCTACACAAAGCTCAGCAAATGTCAGCGCCTGCATAAGAAGAGGAACTCCATTACTCCTGCACATTTTTGTTTCCCAAACCATGCTGACTTTATTTCTGGTGCAGTGGCTTCTAAAGGAGTCACTGCACAGATCCGAAAACTCAGAAGTCAAAGCAGAGAAAGCATCTTTTCCTAAAGAACTAACCATGTTCTCCAATGAGTTAGGCAAATGCTGTCTTATTTATGCATATGATTTTTTAAGCTCTTCAGAGAAGGAACTCTGATTCATACAGTTCTCACACATAATAGATGATTTCAAGGCAGACATAGAACAAATGAGTGATAACTAAGTTCTCTGTTGTCACTTACCAAGTTGGACTCATTTGGTGGGATGTACTTCTCTGTCCCCATTCGCACAAGCCCATCATGGTAGAGAAATATCTTTAATGGATCACAGGATGTAACCAAAATATAAATCCGTAAATCAAACTTGTAGCCTTCCATTAGGAAAGGCTTTTCAATGTATTCTTGAACTATCAAATGATCCTGAGATGGAATTTTATCCCCATTTCTTATCAATGAAATCCTAAGTTTAAAGAAAACAAATAAAAATAATTTGATATGGAGCTTGAGATGTCAGGAAAAACGTCATTTATGTATTCAGAAAGAGAACAGTATTACAGAAAATTCCAAAATCCTGTCCCTGCACAAGAGCAAGAGTGGGGTGATGTCAGAAGCAGATCTATGGAGGAACAGAAGGTAAACAGATGCCTGCAACACCCAGAGAATATTTTACCACAGAGGGAGGAAGAATAGAGGGGAAAGGAAGAGAAGGGGGAAATACAGCAGCTGCATTCTATGTGACAGAGTTTTTGGAATTTTCACTAGTTCTGTTTCATTGCTCTATCCCAGTTCAGCAGTGGTTCTAACAGCAAACTTCTCCCAGCCCAGAGCCTGGTTCTAGAGTGAGTCAAGTAAACCCAATTCCTGTGTGTTTACTTTGACCTGCCTTCTAGAGGGACTCAGCTTGCTTTGATTTACCTAACACAAAATATCTACAATAAAGGAAATGACTAAATTTAAGGGATATGCAAGAAATAAGTATTTATACAGAAGAGTGCAATCATAAAGAAAAATTTAAACTACATCAAATATAGCAAGCATGATCTAGAAACACAAAACAAATAGCAAAATGACAGAAGGAAACCACTCTTTTAATAACTAAATCAAACACCAACAGAATGGCTTAGAAAATGGGGCTCGAGAAATGGGTTTAGAAATTGTCTAACTGCAATGTCATCTAAAAAAGAGCTCCTTTAGAATTAAAGATACAAGAGGTGTAAACTAAAATGATGGAAAAAATAAAAGCAAGCAGTATTCTAAAGTCGTTGTACCCAACAAAACAAAAATTGTCATGACAGACAGGAGACAAGATGGGATACTGTATGATAAGCAAGTATCTCAAGAATGTAAACATTAAAAATATGGCTTTGATGAGCTATGAAATTTAGCAAGCAAAACGTGATCCAAATGAAGGTTGAAATGGCTTTAGCTATGGTAGCTGCAGTCTTTTGTAGCACTGGACACTAGACAGAGCAGCAAGGAAGTGAACACAGTCAACAAGCAGCAGGGTCCCCTCTACCCACTCACTATTATATTACATCAAATAATTCCATGCTGTGGAAGATGCCCTTTCCGCAAAGTTTTCCCATTCCGCTGCTATCAAATATATGTTACTAGTATCAATAAACATACTTGTTAATTTAACACAGAAGTTGAGAAACATACGCCAACCATCACTCCTCCAATTTCCTTTCCACTAACAGACAGCAGGAAGTTAACATGCTGCAAAGCAAGCGACACACAGTCCCCACTAACGCCTTTCCTAACCTGTACGTGACCAAGCTTAAAGATAGTGTATGGCTGAATCACTGCATCATGTTAAGTGGTTTAAAAAATAATAGTTTAATGTGGCAGCTAGCATTCCCAAAGATCTTTTGCACTATAGCAAGAAAAAAAGATTCAAATGATTCACATGCATTTTGCTAAATATGGCTCAGCCAACTTTCTCTTAAAAAGCGCACTACAGAAAACTAAAGATAAGCAAGGAGAATCAAAAATGCTATGTTGTGCCTTCTATTCCTGGGTAAATTGTCTAGTTCTTTGGCATGCTGGCTTAAAAATGTATCCTTGCAGCCTCCGTGTGGTTACCATGGCTACAGAGGGAAAATACTTATTTATAAAGCAAGGATATATACATTTCACCTCAAGCATTCTCATTATGACAAGACAACTCTTTGTACTTTGTTCTCCAAGCTAATGTAGCTCTACTGCAGCAATTTATTCTTATTATCCAGTATTAGTGAAATTATTATAAGCATGTATTGTATTTATGAAGAAATAAGAACATTTCCCCATGTTATTATTTCTCTAAAGTCTCACAAGTCTTCATTTATTTCTAATTGAATTACTAAAGTCTGTTAGATGATTTAGTCATAAAAACACGATATTTAGAAACTTACTGTTTTCCAGTATAGTACTCAACAATGGCAATTATGTGTACATCTTCTCTCATTTTTCAATGTTTATATTTTCCAGAAAAAAAATCAGCTTACCCATGACCCATTGCACCATTAGCTGGTTTTATTATAAAAGTTTTCTGCTTCCGTTTTTTCTTCAATTCTTTTACATAATTTTGGAATTGAGTATATTCAGAAGGGAAAATCCAAGTTCGAGGAACAAAAGTATAATCCAGAGGACGAGCCTTGATCATTCTGCAAATCAGAAGCAAGAGGAGACATAAATTATATTTTAAGACATAAATTATATATAAATTATATTCAAACTTAATAAATCTTTTTATTGTAACAATTATACAATGAAGGCTTAAGTTTTTTTTCTTTCATATATTCCTTTACTTATTGTTCTACTTCCAAAAATGACTGTGTACTAGACAACAGCTCAAATGAGATATCAACAAAATAGACAAGAATTTCTACCTTGTTACACACCAACTTGACGTATAGTACCATAATACAACGGAAACTTATTTGGCTAGACACTATGCTGGGCACTGGCGAAGTGAAGTGAATTGGCATACCCTCTGCCTCCAGCGAATTTACAGACAGGCTCTGTTTACAGGACAATGTGATGCGGACTTAAGGCATAACGAGCAGGCAAGTATCTATCAGTCACTACGTCTCGTGGAGCGTTCAGGCAGTACACCATTTACAGTATCATTGATTCTTGGTGTTCCAGTCCCCCAATTCCTCCTAAGTCATCATAGACGGTGATTCCTGACTTCTTTCTATACCACTGTTTTAGAGTTGAGCCACTTTCCTGAGACAACCACATGAAATCTCTGAGTCCACAGAAGTTTTATTTGCATGAACCATCAGTTCATGTGACTGGACGGCCAGAGATGTCTTCCAGTGGTGCTGCCTTTGCTGGAATTATGCTGCCTACTGTGATGACAATGCTGAATGTAAGATGTTAGTTTTGGTGGTACTAGAGACCGACCAGGAGGCCTCACACGTGTGGCGGAAGTGTCCCACTACTAAGCAGCACCCTTGCCTCCTTTGTAGTTTTTATTTTAAAATGGGACTCATCGGTTGCCCACGCAGGCCTTGAATTTGTAATTCTTCTATCTCATCTTTCTAAGTATCTAGGATTACAAGTTTATGCCATTAGGCCTAGAAAAAAATATGCTTTCTTTTTTATTGATCCAAAATATTAAATATTTTATACTTATAAATCAATTCCCAATACAATGAAAAATGATGATTTTTAAATATTATTAAAGATAATGTTTTCATTTTAAACTTTTTAAACTAAATATATATAGGTGTTCTATCTGTGCACCATGTGTGTGTCCAGTGCCTAAAAAGGCTAGAAAAAGGCGTCAGATCCCCTTGAACTGGGGTTACAGACAGTTGTAAGCTGTCATATAGGTGCTGAGAACTCAAACCTGGGTCCCTCTGGATGAGTGCCTAATAATCCCAAAAGCATTTTTCCAGCCCGTAAGAAAATATGTTCAAAGAGACATTTTTCTTCTTCTAAATGTGTAGTGATCTTTTATAGATGAGTATAGTCTGCAAAAAAGGTTCCTAAAAACTAAAATGCAGTCGCAGTAGACAGAATGCACAAAAGCAAAGGCTAAGATCTGAGAGGAGAATGCACAAAGTGTCAACAACTGGTGAAACAGCTTCACTTAGTTAACATATGTCAAGAACTTTCCCACAGATATTCCTGGGGTGGGTGTGTATCTGTGTGCTGTGCCAGTGGTATGTATGTGTCTGTGGTATATGTGGTATGTGTATGTGTGAGATGTGTGGGGTGTGTGTATGTGTGTGTGTTCAAGTGATATTGAGCTGGGGTGATAAGTCAGAGGGTAAGAGTGCTCACTGTGCAAGCATGTGGACATGAATTCAAATCCCCAGACCCCAAGTAAGTATTGAGGTGCAGCCATGTATGCACTGAGAACCCCAGTACTACGGGGAAGAGGAGGCAGGAGGATCACTAGGGCTACCCACTGACCAAGCTCCAGGTTCGGTGAGAGACCTTGTCTGCAGTAAATGAGGCAGAGAAAGACAGAGCTGGGTGGGCAATTCTGGTCTCCAGGAGCTGTACCCCGCCCCCCCACACACTCAAATATGTGAACAGCACAGTGCCCTTCCCTTCCTCCTTCCCCCGCCCCCCCCTTTCTCTGGCTCTTTTTCATCCACATCTACACAAATACGACATTATCACTATGATAAAGGTAATAGCATAATTTCCAACAGCATTTGCTTAGTGCTTGTTAATCCCACAACTGGATAATCTCAACTCAAAAATGGAACACTATTGACTGGTTTGATAATTTGAATTTTTAAATAAAATTAGTGCTAGTGTTGCAGTTTTTGCTTCAACACCTTTACGTGTGTTTATTATATTTAACAATGACCTGAAATTAGGCTGAGTTAAGACTTTAATTAGAACAATAATCTTTAAAACTAGCCATGGTGTACCTTTCATTTACATGTGTGAATATATATCTTAATTACCTCACAAATACTTAAAAATTATTAGCTTTTGTTGATAAGTTAGATATAAAAAATATTGTATAAATAGATATACAATTATAAACAGCCACATGAATAATACCAATATTTAGCCTTTCACTGTAGACAATGTTATATGAATTTTAAATAGACAGTAAACACAAACACAGCATATAATGAAATAAGTGACTTCTCGTAAGGTTTAACCAAAATTGAACGAGTATCTATCACTTTGTTTCTATAGAGCATCAAGGTGTAATAAAGAGGGATCTTGAGATTCTGAAATGAAGTCAAGGGTCCAGCTCCACTGTGAGCAGTTTGTCTGACTTTGTGCAACCCAGGCATCTCTCTGGGCCTCGGTTACCTCCCGTGCAAAGTTAGAGACTAGAACTGTGGGAGCATCCATGCCACTCTAGCTCTGAGGGTCCCTCTCACATCTGACTAGCATCCATCTGAATACAACCGCACACAAGATAATACCACCACAGGCACAGCTGCTCAGGGCTTCTCTATTACAAGAAAATGAAGATTACTTCGTCATATTTCTTGCTAAGAAATCCTTCCTACAGATCTCCCCCATTCCTGGGAAATGGTTGATTCTCTGAAAAATAAAAAGGTAAACATTAATATTTATAGACTCAATGAACATACTCTTTTATACTTTAACACCATTATGTCCTTTGAGATTTGTGTTCTAATAAATTGTAAATTACAAAGGTAAAGGATTTAAAATTAAACAGCTAACAATTAACTTGTGAAATTAAAGCATATGATAATCAGAGAATAGATTGTGTCTTTCTGAAGAAATCTGGGAAAGATAATAAAGTTCTAATGTTCTGTGTTGGATAAGTGACAATTCAGTATCCAAACTGCTTTGGGAATACTAAACTTAAATACGGACATTGATAACATGGGACTTAAAACATTTACTCCATCTGTTCTTCCATGTGTTCATTCTCAGAATCTAAGTAATGAGGAGGGGATGAGGAAGGAGGGAAAAGGGAAAGAGAGGGGGAGTCAAGGATGACAAGAGGGAGAGAGGGGAGAGACAGGGAGGGAGGGGAAGTGGCAAATGTCAATTGTTTCAGATTGCTTGAAGTCTTTTCCATTTGCTTTCCATTTCTTCTAAACATGTTTGTATTGCACTATAGACATAAAGGTCAGAATGCATTGAGCTGATACTGTAAGGTCTTTGTCCATCAAGACACAATCTATTCCCTGTCCCTAATCTTAAGGTGTACGTAACTCAAAGCAGCATAGAACTTTTTTCCTATCAGTACTACTTTACAGAAAGAAGCTAAAGGTTCAGTTTGGAAATGACACAGGCTTCGTGGGAAGAGGCATCACAACTAACTAGCAATGAGAGAGGCTGGCCAGGTAACTGAAGGCAGCTATGTCCACAGATGAAGAAGCTACATAAAGAGCGCCATGATGGAATTGGCGTAACGTTCCCCCTGACGATAGCTGCTGCTGTAGTCCCCACCTGGTAGTTCTGCAGCTCTGTGATTTTCTCCTGATGGACGGCAGCATCACACCAGATAAGGTTGCTCGTTTCATCGTCATCTGGAGTTTTTATAAATCCCATTTCATCTATTACTAAACGAACTGAAAGGAAATGATGAAGTTACACCAGAGCTAAGTCACTGTGAAGACATCCATGATGGAAATGTGTACATGTGTAACCACAGTATTCCAGCTGTAAACTACCCACACCTGACAGCATAAGCTCCTTCTATTAATGGCGCCACTTTGACCTAGGATGAAATCATCCTCCACAGTAGCTGGGAACTGGATTAGGTTACACCAAAGAGCCTTAGTTTCAGCTGGTCATAATTACCAGAAACACAGTGCTTGCTGGTGGCTTAGAAAGTGGCTTTGGCACACTGAAAGCACAGACCGCTGAGCCCGCTCTGCAGATAGACATTCACCCTCGCAGCTCTTCCATGACCAGGAAGTAGGCATAAAATTGGAAAGGTAAAAATATCCTTCACCACCAGATCTCTTGTGCACCATCTGCCTTTCCAGTTCAAGTTGCTTTCCCATGTAGCTGAGTCAGCTCTATTTGCTCAGGATATGGATCAGTGAAAGCAAACTCACAGGGGAAGACTTGGAGACAGGCTCTCTACTGCTCCCAACGGTGAGGTCCCACTGAAGATTATTACCCTCAGGGGATCCTTTTGACCACAAACTACATGTGCTCCTCTTTAATCTAGACATTACAGTTGACATGTTGGCATCTCTCTTTCAACAAATTTTGAGTTTAAAATCAAGATGAGCACACAGCTGGGGTAACCTTTGCTTGCTGGAAATTCCGAGTCCTAAAAGAAGTGGATGTCCATGTGGCAATGCTTCCATGCTCTGTGTCTGTTTTCTTTACACCATGTTCCACTAACACACAAGAAGCAGTGTGAACTGTCTGGCTGACTTAGCCCAGGTGTAAAACTGATAAGCAGATCCAGCTAAGCAACATCTAGGCATATATCCAAAATATGCTCAATTATACAACAAAGACATTTGCTCAACCATGTTTGTAGCAGCTCTATTCATAATAGCCAGAAGCTGGAAACAACCTAGATGTTCCTCAACCAAGGAATGGATACAGCAATTGTGGTACATTTACACAATGGAATACTACTCAGCTATTTAAAAACAAGGAAATTATGAAATTTGCAGGCAAAATGTGGGAACTAAAAAAGATCATCTTAAGTGAGGTAACCCAAAAGCAGAAAGACACACATGGTATATACTCACTCATAAGTGGATATTAGACATGTAATATAGGATAAACATACTAACATCTGTACACCTAAAGAAGCTAACCAACAAGGAAGACCCTAGGGAAGATGCTCAATCCTTATTCAGAAGAGCAAATGCGATAGACATCAGAAGAAGGAGAAGACAGGAAATAGGACAGAAGCCTACCACAGAGGGCCTCGGAAAGACTCTACTGATCGAGGTATCAAAGCAGAGGATGAGACTCATAGCCAAACTTTGGACAGAGTGCAGGGAATCTTATGAAAGGAGGGGGAGATAGAAAGGCCTGGCGGGGGGGGGGGACAGGAGCTCCAAAAGGAGACCAACAGAGCCAAAAAGCTGGGGGCCCTTTAGAGACTGATACTCCAAAAAAGGACAATGCAGTGAGAGGTCCTAAAACCACAGCTCATATGTAGCCAATAGACTCAGGCTCCAAGTGGGTTCTTTAAAAAGGGGAACAGGGGCTTTCTCTGGCAGAAACTCAGTGACAGGCTCTCTGATCACCTAGCCCCCTCGGGGGGACAGCCTTGCCAGGCCACAGAGGAAGACAATGCAGCCAGTCCTGATGAGACCTGATAGACTAGGGTCAAACAGAAGGGGAGGAAGACATCACCTATCAGTGGACTAGGGGAAGGGCATAGGGGGAGAAGAGGGAGGGAAGATAGGATTGGGAGGAGATGAGGGAGCAGGACACAGCTGTGATACAAATTGAATAAACTGTAGTAAATGATAATAATAAAAAATGGAAAAATAGATTTTAAAAAACCTGATAAGCCATCGCTGCTCTTGTCTACTTGCTGAAGGAAGAGCTGACTTTGTATGCAGTGATACCTGGAACATAGGGACACTTGAAGAGGCCTTGAGGGAGGGAGCTGCTTTCTAAGAGCAGCAGAGTGAAGCTTGGAGTTATGGCAATTATCTTGTGTCATCAAATATGCACATAAGACTTGAGGAAAGGGCCATTCTCCAACATCACAGATCAACGGCCATGATAGCCTCCTCAGGGTTCTGCTGCAAGTGTGCCATTTGCACACATAGAGAGGATGAAAGCCCCAGCATCAGGGCCTGCAGGATTCCTCTTCCAACAGGCTCACAGTAGAAAGCGGAAACAGGGACAGAATGCCTGAAGGGGACCAGACCTACACACAAGAAACTCAGACAAGAACAACTCCTGCCAGTGCTGGGGGCAGCTCAGCTGGCTACTTAGGTCTGGGAGCTTCACGTGTACACGCAGCAGTGAGTCTGGCCACATTGAGATTACAGAAGAATGGTTGAAAAGATATATTCTATGTATATCACCAATCTTTATGAGATCAGCCATAAGTCTTTTTTTCTGATGTACTTCAGAGCTCAGATAGCTGATGACAGTTTTCTGAACATTACATAAAAATACAGTGTTGGGTATGAGACCCACACCTTTTCTCAGCCAAGCTAATTGGATGCATTTTTTTTTGTTTGAAATGAAAATTTAGAAATCAATTAGCACCTTTTAAACGCAGATCAGCCTCCACTACACATGAAAAGAATTCTTCTAACCTGTCAGAAATTTTGTAGAAGCAATTTAAAAATCCATTACATAAAGATGGTTGTCGCCGCAGAACGCCACACTCGTTTTCATGTCAAGGCAGTTTTCCCGACATTTACAAAAAGTGCAGGAGTCTAAAGAAACTCACCAATTTCAAACTTTGTCCCAGAAACATTTGCTGTAATAACTCCCTTCTTTTTCTTTTTTCTGACTTTGCTGTTCATTGTGCGTTGATACGGTAATTCTGTTTTCAGATCCAAGGGAGAGGATCCTGTTTATATGAACAGTTGTCATTAAATAAAAACATGGTGACTGGAAACACACATGCTGCCCCCTCAAGGTAAAACCATGAACAGTGACCCTTTCAAAGCTCAGACATCACATATTCTAAACACACTCATAGCCCCTAGCATGGCTCCGCCGACCCACTTACCTGCTTCTTGAGGCAGAGACGGCATGGTCACCTGTGCCAAACAAGCAAGAAGTGTGCGTACAGTAGCAAGCTCTCAGTGAGCGTGGAAGTCCCGCCTTCATCTAAGTACGATATGACTCCAAATCACAGAAGGATCCCATCATCTTATCTGGGTCAAATCTCAGATTTCAGGACACAAGCTTTAGGTTGGAAAGCTACATGGAGAGGTTTTAAGAAAAAAAAGTTATTCAAGGCACAACTTCATGGTGTTTCTCATGCCAACATCATTCTTGTGAGACGCCACATAATTACAAAAGTCAATTATTCCATCAAATTGTGTGAATCTGTTACTAACCCATGTGGAAAAATGACAAAATCTGGCTATCAAGCCTAAAAGTACATAGTCTAAATATAGAGATTTGTTTTGTTTTAAACCATAGATCATTTACACATGAAAATTACACACTGAAGTAAAAACAATAACAGCATCCACCACTATATCTGAGCTCAGAAAAAGCAAATAAATTTCTCCCTTTACAAAGAAAGAGGTAAAGTGGAAACTGAAGTGAAGCATGTCAAAGCCAGAGTCCCTGACCCAGGAACCCACACAATCTTCAGTCCAGCACTTCACCTGTGACTGGGCCCGTGCTTTTAACATGAAGCAGTGAAAGAGCCATGAGGGTCGGGGATCACTCATAGGAACACGTGGCTTCATAAAGCGCTCCTTAAGATACAGGAACAAGCTTGAACGGCATGAAGTAGGAAGGCTCATTACAGGAGGGTCTTATCTAAGCACACAGAGGGACATGATGTTCTCTTAAGGAATGAGCTATCCTGATCCAGCCACATGCCGACAGGCCCCTCAGGATGCTCTGTGAGCATCTGCAGTGCCCGTGGTGCAGGGTCCATGGTGCAGGGCGCAGTGTTGGCACCAGGTCTCGACTGTGCTGACAAGTTCACACTCTCAACTCTCAAACTTCTTTCTCCTTTGAAGTGTCATAAAACGTCTCTCATCATAAGGGAAAATACATCAGAACTATCATGCTAAACAAAGGGATGACAAGCGAACGTTCACCAGTTTATCAGCTGTATCAGAAATCCTGTGACATCAATGTTGACTCATTCAGCCATCATCCCCAATATTCATAATTAACAATAAGATACCATTAGAGGATACTTACAGCTTCATTTATTCTTTAATACAAATAAGTCTCCAGTATATTAAAAAAATAACTATTAAAAAAACTAGTAAAGTATTATTTATTAGGGACCTGCAAAGTATAGGCAGTGTGTTGAGGATTTAAAGCAAGTAACCTCATCAGCAAGTTTGAAGTTTAGTTCATTTTTCCATAACATCTAGATAAAGAAACTATGGCTTAAAGTTAAAAACTGAAAGTATTGATTCAGTTCTGCCTAAGTGGGCATCTCATCCATCCAGCTCCCCTATTTTTAGATATCGCACTAACAGTAAACGGACATACAAGAAGCTTGCAAGGCTAATTTAGTACCTGCTAAGACAGGCTTGTCTGGAAATTCATAGACTTCGAACCAAATAGAGAATTCACAGTAAATATCTCTGAACGGATCTCCCAGCTCCAAGTTCCAAGCTGGAACTTTGGACTAGGTCACCGTCGGAAGGAAGAAAGGAGTGGTCTCAAGTTCAGTTCAGTTCAGTTCTGAAGCTCTCTGATACTTCAGGGAGTAGACTGAGTTTGGGGTTTCATGACCAACACCTTGTTACTGGAGTAAACAAAGGTCCCTTTACAGTGACACCTCACTGCCCCATGAGAAGTAGGTGACAAGGAAAGAAGAGTTTGAACACAATGCTTTTGGGAGTACACCAGACTCCTAAAATAACCTTGTTAACTTCTGAATGTAAGTTATAAACAAACAAACAAAAACAACTTTTTTTGCAGTGCAGAATAAAAATGTTTCTCTCAGTCCCACAGGAACTTGAAGCGGTTAAAGTGACCCTATTCACACCTGCGTTCTGCGCCATCCCATTAGTGATTTAGTAGGTGTGCCTAACTAAGCCGTGAGAAGGGCCTGATTCTAGCCTCCCAATTCTAATTCATTCACTGTATTTCAGGCACGGAATTTGAGAAAACATGCTTCCAATACCATGCAGGAAAGCTACTGTTGTCTACTTTCCATAAGCAGGGGGTGGGGCATGTTTTATTCACCTGGGAAATGCTTTAAGCCAATGGTTTCTCACCAAAAATAGAACCATCCAAAGCAACAGTGTCTGAGAGCTCTTCTTCTTGAGCCTCCACCAATCACTCAAAATCTACATAAATGGCCATTTTAGCCTTCCATCATGTGTGAATGAGTCATTTCTCCCTCCCATCTAGATGGTGAGTTCCCCAACAAAAGAGGTTTTCTTTAGTCTTGCTCACCTCATCTTTTCCATAATCAGAGCCTGGAAGCGCTCAGTGGACACCTGTTACTAGGTGCTGTGGGTGAATCCCCAGTATAATATTATGAAGGAGTGAGGCTGGTGGAAGGGAATAGATCATAGAAGTGTCTCTCATGCACAGAGCTTCCTACAGTGTGTGTCTCCTGTTGCCTTTCTCTCTTATACCATGTGAGAACACAGCAACAAGATGCTACCTTGAAAGCAAAGAGTACATACCTCACTATGGAAGCTATAATGTCAACACTTGTAAGAAAAAGGATTTTATTACTCACACGTTATCCAGTATTTGGTATTTTGACATAGAAACACATACTGACCGATACAATGAGGTTTTTGGTTTTTTTTAACTCACTTAATTTTAAGTAAGGAAAGCAGGCCATAGACTTGAGAGAAGCAAATGCCTATCACTTACAACACACAATTTTCATATTTAAATTAAAAGTAGCAAAATATATAAAAGTTTATATACTATAGCACCACTGGGTTAAACCCACAGGCCAATGTATTCAGTGCATAGAGAGCATGATGGTCTACTATGGATGGGAGCAGGGCAGGAGATGACTTACTCCTATAAAGACATTGTGGAGTCAGTTTTATCTATTAAGTAATCAATGTTCTGTAAGTCTACACGCCACCTATGCTATTGCCTTGCCTTCTTCACCTCCCCTTTTGGAACCATAAGGCAAAGTAAAGCCTTTCTCCCTTAAGTTGTTTCAACTCCATAACAACGATGAAAAAGTACCTGATCCCGGCTGGAAAGTGCTTCTGAGAATTCCCCAGTAACTCCAGCCTCCACACCACCTGCACACCTCTCAGGAACATGTTCTCCAGCCAGTCACAGACCTAGAGAATCTCCAGTTTGGTGATAAGACCTCTCAACTGGCAGCCCTCTGATGTAGAATGAAGCTGGACTACAAGGCCAATGGTGAATTGGGCATGCTCCAGGAAGTACGGACACTCTAGGGTCATGCCATACTCCAGCCCATTTCTTTCAAACTGATCTTCTGAAACCCAGCTATATGGGTGACTTGGAAATACCCTGACTAAGCAATGAGTGGAGGAGAGACAGTACTGGCCAAGAAAAGTGCTTTATTTCAGCAGCTAGAAAAGAAAAAAAATTCTAAAAAGCTCCTCATTTGCTAAGGCTGAGTGGGCTGATGTCAGCTAACTTAGAAGGGTTTCACACCTCTAGACTCCAAGCTAGCTTCCACGGCTGACTAACTCATTCATTTTCTGGATAATAAATGCAACAAAAATCATTAAATATGAAGACCAAGAGCAGACATAAAGTTTAATAATACACACTATATTCAGTATTGAGCCCAAGTAAGGGACCTTGACTTAAAAGGTCACAAAGGGTCAAATTTTTGAGGGATGGGGATAAGCGTAAATGAAAAGGAAACATCAACATCAGAGAGAGAGAAGGTAAGTACACTATGTTACACTCATGCAATAAAATACTATATGCCAATGAAAAAATGAAAATATCATATACCAATGTAAAGAAATGAAAAAGATGATGAGCACTGAAGCCCCTCTATATAGAGATGACTTTAAATGTGGCAAACCAGCCACCAGGGTAAAGAAAATACCCTCGCTTCACGGGCAAAGAAAATGCCCTTGTTTCACAACAGACAGAATTCTGCCTAAAATTGCCAAGCTTAAATGCAGGACAAGTCAAGTGCCAAACTCTGCCAAGACAAGATAAGCAAGTCCTAAATCATTCCTGCTTCACAGATATGTCTGCCAAATGCACTGGGCCAGAAGGCTGAAGATGATGCTCCAATGTTATAGAGAGCTTTGGGTGGCTGTTCGAGCAGCAAACTATCTCTGTCAATTTTCTATTTTTTTGGAAGTTACTAGCATGTGCTTCCTACTACTTAAGTAATTAATTTTATTCCTTCTCAAGTCTCTGATGAGGTTGAAGACCAGATATAGTCATAGTATTCCAATAGCTTAGTTGGTTAGGAATTTAAAAATGTTTTAGGTCTAAATAGATGTTCTCAGATCTATAGATAAAAGTGTAAAATAACTTAGGTACAAAAACCTTAGACCCTCATAGATAGAATATTTTCTTCAAGATTGCCAAATACATTTAAACTAGACATTATGCATGTAAACCTTAACTATTGTTTTTTTATAATTGTTTCCTAATTATTTTTACTATATAAAAAGTGGCCTTTTATTTAGACAGAACAGAGGAATGGTTGGAAGTTGGTCTAATGCTAATTACTGGCACTCGAGATGCCCGCTGGATACACCGTCCTTGTTTGTGTAAATCCCCCTAAAACATTTTATGTGATTGGTTCATTAAACAGCCTATACCTAGGCAGGGCAGAATGAGCTAGTGTGGCTAGGGTTCCTGGGCTCTTGAGGAGAATCACAGGAAACAGAGGGACAGGAAGAGATGAAGAAGGAGGATGCCACTATGGGCTAGCCTGGAAAAGAAACCACGTGGGGCCAGGAGGAAGGACTACAACAATAGCGTGAAAAGGCCTAGGTGAAGAAGTAAAGCAAGTATTTATAAGATTATAGATGAAAGACAGGATGGTTAAGGAGGATGGCATTGGATGGGGGCTGGAGATGGATGGTGAGGTGATTCAGACAGTGTAGGTAGGAATAACTGTCCGGTCCAAGGGTAAATAAGTTAATTACAAATCTAACAAGTTTCTGTGTCTTATTGTTTCTGTTAGTGGGTTAAATAATACTGCTGTGATGATCTTAGGGCTAATAATAAACATTATATAGCCCAACAGCTATTTTTAGTTTATTACGACAAAAGCTCAAATTTTAGAAAAAAAAAAAAAGCCCAATAATATATGTAGTATTTTATTTACTTTAAACTTTATTTATAAAGTTTAAAATAATACTAATTGTACAACACAACTGTTGCTTAGAAACAGATGCATATGAAAAAAAAAGGTATTAAGAACAGCATGGGACAGATAAACATCAAGTCTGATACTTCCTAAGAGGAAGAGGACATACAAGCCAGCATTCATCTTCAGAGTAAGCTGCTGGGCTCCTCAACACACTGAAGGTGTGATAATTAACACGTTTATCATGGCCCCACATTTTGACATAATCAGTAGAAATGAAAGCCCCTAATGCATTCACGTTAGCCATGGTATTTCTCTGGAAGTACCACATTGGACTTCGGAGGCAATGCAAATCCACTGAAGGGCTTCCCATATATTACTCTGACTGTATAATGTTTCTCTTGAAACAGTGTGAGGAAGATATCTTTAGGTTCATCACAGGAAAAATGAGAGCATCACACACATATAGAGAGAAGACTGCTACCACAGTACAGCAGCCAGACTTGAAAGAAGTTGTTATAGCTAACGACTTCAAGATGCCTGGCTTAGAGAAGTGGGCTGCAGATGGCTCCATGCTTCAAATATAAATGAACAAGGACCAGAAAATAAACAAAAATCGTAATTGAAGATATGACAAGAAACACCTCTAATTTCACACTGAACATGCCTTCAGTTAAACACAGAATAGGGGCTGGAGAAATGGCTCAATGGTTAAACCACCTACTGCTCTTGCAGAGAACCCAGGTTGGGTTCTTAAAATCTGCATAGCTGTTCCCAACCATTTGTGATTCCAGACTAAGGAGGATCCAGTGCACTCTTGGCTCCTGCACACATGTGATTACACACACATGAATGCAGGCAAAACACTCGTACCTATAAAATAAAAAGTCTTTTTTAAAGAACACACACACTAAAAAAACCAAGGGAGTCAAATTACTAGATTTTGTCCCAAAGCCAAAAAATACTAGATGCATTTAGAGCGAAAGGTACAAAGAAAAATCATCTCCTTCAACCTAGATTCCTGGTACAGCACAACCTTGCAAGACACATGTCTGTTCTGACCACCATCGGATGAGGACAATTACACATGACGGTGAAGATGCATTCTGGAGAAGTGACTGTTACCTAAAAGCCAGAATGCTTCCATGTGACAGCTATGAGAGGAGTTCTTTGGAGCATGTTCCAGACCTGAACAAAGACAGTGACCAATCGGGTAGTCAATCTTTTCTTCATATAATGAATATTTAATTTTATAATCCTGGGTTTTGTATTTGTTGTTTCTACAAGCCTTTTCAACTCTGAGCTACTGAAAAATATATATTTATTCTGTTCTAAAGTTTTTATAATGATATTTTTATATTCAAGTCTTTTATTCATCTAATATTTTGGCATTAGGGAAAGACTAGTAATTTTATTCTCTTATTTCTCTGAAACAAGACTAGTAATTTTATTCTCTTATTTCTTTGAAACATGTTAGTAACTTAACTTGCTTCAAAATGATTTATTGAATATTTTATATATATTTCATGTTTTATCATGGGCTAAAATTGAGAGCATAATTGGAGGTATGCATGTGTGTGTGTTTTAAATAAATATTTTAAAATTTTTAAATTAAAAGATGATGACATCATTCACCCCTTCCAATTCCTCCTTCCTTCATCTCCTCCCTTCCCCCCTTTTCCTTTCCTCTCAAAGCGATGGCTTTTATATGGGATGGCTGGGATGGGAGGAAACAGAAAGCGAAAATAAGGTGTTTATATTATAATTTCAAAAATAAAAGGTACAATAAAAAAAAATAAAAATAAAGAACACACACACAGAGAAGATCCCTTCACAGCCTAATTGATCCTATTGCTCTGTTTCTGCCTACAAGTGATAATATAGTTCCGCATGCACAGCTGCAGGACTGGTGAACAACAGATGACGTCACCCTAACTGTCCTCCTAACAATGGTGTATTGACCCTCTTTATTGTGTGTTCAGATTCAAAGTTTGGAGAAGCTACTTGCTTCCTAAACACAAGAACTTGTGTGTCCCCTTCCCCAGCTGGCTATCCTCCACAAACCAGAGCTGGCTGTGTAGAATGTTGTAGACCTGAAAGAACCATTTGATCAGACACCCCTAAAAAGCCGGTAGGAGCCAAGCGTGAGTAAACTGGGGACTCAAAGAACCACTTCTTCATTCTACAACAGAAGCAACATTGACCTTGGGCAATGGCTTCGCTACTGATTTTCTATTATTTGCTTTGGAGTTCTACAGCTTGCTTGGTATCTACTCAATGTTTATAAACTAAATGATATCACCCAAAAGCAATATCCACAAAGGTCTGTGGAGTATCCCGTCCTTAGAATCTAGCCTAAGTGTGACATGAAAAAAAAAATGTGGGACTACTAAGAGCATACATGGAAGGCATCTCCCCTTCTTAACATTTATATTTCCACTGCTTCATATAAGACAAAAGCACAATTTTATTCAGTAAATGAGAAACTGAATAAAATTCAACCCAAATAACAAAGTTATTAAAGTAACAGAAGAGAAAGTTATTTTATAAGGTATTGAATAGGTAAATAGAGTCAAAGGCCCCATTGGAAGTGTTCTCCAAGAATATAATATTATATTCTAAATATTCTCAAATCATCCCAAAGAAGTTGAAAAAGCAGTCTCACTAGCTTTCTAGAAATAGTGTATGACAGCAGTTAAGGTATGCATATCTCAGTCCTGTGTGAGACACATTTACCTGTGCTCATGGGCACACACATGGACACGCGCACACACACACACACACACACACACACACAATTGGAAGACAGCCTCCAAGCACCAGCTTGCACACTCTGCTACATCGAGGCCTCTCGTACCATGAGATACTCAGGGGGGACCCTGCTCTCCCAGCTCAGGAACCTGCATCAGAGGCTGAAACAGAAATGCTGAGGGAAGTGGAGAATATAAAAATCACCTGTTCTCTGTTCTTTATCAGAAAGTTCACAATAGACATCAAACTGGACATCTGCCTCACTGCTAGTGAACAGATCACATGACCACAGGGACATGACCACAGGGTCATGTGATGCCAGCATGGTTATCAACGTCCAAAACTTTTCAGCATCACTTATAAACCTGGCAGTTCCTCTGACACTCCTCGGCTTCACAAATTGTGTCATGACACAGCCAAACCTCAAAAAACATAACAAAATCCTTCTTAATTTTCCCTTTAAATTCCTTCTTTGATATTTATTTAGCACACATACATGAACAACTTTAGGGTATATATTATTTTAATGCTTATTTTCTATAAATGTTTAGAAATTATTAAATATTAAATGAATTAAATTCATTAAATCACTGATCATGATGGCACCATAATCCATCACTGCAAGAGACTGCAGCAAAAGGGTACTAAGTTCAAGGCCAGCGTGGGCTGTATTGTGTGATTGTATGATTGTTTGTTTTTAAGTTAGACTGCTAAAGAAGCTCCAGCCAACATACAAAGTCGGTGCAATTGTGTGGGTTTTATCACTCATTGTATCTGCCACTGTCTACAGTGTTTTGCTAACCAGATTCTTTCTGGTGATTAGTCTCAACCCATGTGCAGAAGAAAGTGATCCTTGCTTCATCATAGTTTTTATGCGTGGCAGTTACAATCTAGGAGCTCAGTTATTAACACCAGAGCTTACTAATAACATGTAAATGTTTGTTTTACACATGAACGGAGATTTCCACAAAAGAGTGCAGCCTGAGGAAGTAAGCAAAGCAGGTGTTTTCATGCTTGGAAAGGAATGGGGCAGGATAGACAGACAGATATATGGACCAGTAAGTTCCTGGGCTACTAAGGTTTATCAAAAAAGAAAGAAAGGAAGGATGAAAAAAGAAGGAAGGATGAAAAAAGAAGGAAGGAAGAAGGAAGGAAGGAAGAAGGAAGGAAGGAACAAAGGAACGGAGGGAGGGAGGGGAAGGAAGGAGGGAGGGAGGGAGGGAGGAAGGAAGGAACAAAGGAAGGAAGAAATCTATACTGTATATACTGTAAGGTAACAGTTACCTCAGATTCTGGCTACTCAAGTTCATTGCAGCTCCAACTCCTAGTCTCTCATGATCAGGAAATAATTTCTAACTTGGTGTGCAAAGTCCGGCCCTTTGAATATAATCTTTACAGTTTAATTCACCTAGGGAAAACCATGCTAAGTAGCCCTTTCTGAAGTGACAACTCCTCAGGTAGTTTCTGTATAAAATAATTAACATGCCAACCATTTACTTTGCCTTAGATCACCATGCGCTTTGTGAAGGACTTGAAGACAATCCCAGTTTCAAGAATTGGGTAAATGGCATAGACCTAAAAAATGATGCAATCCCTGCAGGGGGTTAGCAATGAACTAAGGCCAATGAGAATTGGGCCTCGGACTCACTCTTAGACTCCCGGAAGGAAATGGTTTGCTTTCTGTGATGTGGATTTGAATTAGAGAAGATAAGTATCTATGGATGCTGGACCATATTAGCCATCTGCATAGACCCTGAGCAAGAATTACGGTTTAATTTCTTACTTTTGTTTTTAAATAAAAGAAAATCCTTTAAAACACCCTTGCCTTAAATGCTGCCCCTTGAGATAAATAAAAGCTTTGTTTTCCTTCTGTTTTCTTCAGGAGATGTGGGCTCCCAGACAAAGCTTAGATGTGCCTTAATTTACCACGCTGGAGACATACTGCTCTCTAGAAGGCTCTTGGATTTAAAATTAGAAAGTTTCAATTGTACAAATAGCTTAAAAGTCATATAATTCTGCCTCCATCTCCAAATGCTTCTGAATGATATAAAGTCGCTTAAAATTACCTTGTGATAAGCAAATCATTCAAAATTTGGAAAGCCTGGATGGAAAAATCCCTAGTCCTCACAGAGTGTTCTGTTGACTCCTGTAAGTTAAGCTAAGGCATGTGCAAATGTCTAAGATTTTATGAAAGAATGATTATTGTGTTTCTGGCTCATTAAACTAGATGCAAAGTAAATTTACACGGCATCTTTTAAAGAAAGAAATAATAATCTTCACATAATAACAAATTCTACTGTATTTTAATAAGATAAGCTCATTTAAAAATAAGTAATTACCAATCTTTAAAAATCTCCCCAAGGACTGGAGGGCTGGCTCAGCAGTTCTTCCAGAAAACCAGGGTTTGGTTCCCAGCACTCATGGCCGCGCACAAGGATCTGAAACTCTTCTTCCAGGGATGCAGTACCCCCTTTTGGCCTCTGTAGGCACCGCACTCACATGATGAGCTCTCTCTCTCTCTCTCTCTCTCTCTCTCTCTCTCTCTCTCTCTCTCTCTCTCTCCCACACACATAGGCCAATGCTCAAACCCATAAAATAAAAATAAATAAATCTTATTATAAACACTCTCTCTAGCTCTACAGGCTTTCCCATAGAACTAGTCCTTTTATAGACACATGGAGGGAAAGGGCTATTTTTGTCCTTCAAAATAAACAGGGATTGAATGAAGAACAGAACTGGAGCGCAAAGCTAGCCAGGGCACAATAATATGGTCTCCATAGACACTCTCAAATCATGAGCATTTATTTTTCTCAGTGATTCTCTGTCCTGCCCACTTCCTTCACTTATCACACACAGTCAACTGACACAGTAAAATGTCACAAACAGCATTCCACCACCAATCTGTTCAAAAATTCAACTGCCCCTTTAAGAGTTCTTTATATTTCATATTGAGTATTTTTGGGGGTGCCTGTAAGTTTTATGTCATTGACATAAGCTATGGTCATAAGAGTGGCATGAACATTGATTGAGAAAATGTCTCTGTAAAATCAGTCTACAAGCCTGTAGAGTATTTTTCTTAATTAGTGCCTGATGGGGGAGGGCCCAGCCCATTGCAAATGGGGACACCCCTGGGCTGGTGTGAGGTCCTATAAGAAAGCAGGCTGAGCAAGCCCTGAGGAGCAAGCCAGTAAGAAGCACCCCTCCATGGCTTCTGCATCAGCTTCTGATTCCAGATTCCTTTCCTGTTTGAGTTCCTGTCCTGACTTCCTTCAGTGAGAGACTGATGTAGAAGTATACGCCAAAGAACCCCTTTCCTCCAAACCTGCTTTCAGTCACAGTGTTTCCTCATAGCAATAGTAGCCATGACTAAGACACGTGTTCACCAACTTATTAGATGCTCTAGCAAGTAAAATGTATGTCTTCTCTTTTATCATGCCTACATATAGTTTTCCTTTAGAGGAGTATTTAGCTCAAAACATCTTCAAAATAAAACTTCATTCAAAGTTTATGACATTGGCTATTCATATCAACCCTAAGTATGCTTAAGAATGACAGTCAATACAAGACAGTTACAAAACCAGTTATATTCATATAGTCATATAGTCATAGCATGAATCTCAGAGAAACAAATTAAAAATAATACTAAAGCAGCAGGGCTTTGTGCTATAAGGTATTGAAATTTACCATTTTAAACATTAACGTAATATCCAAATTTATCCAAGTCTCACTAGAAAACAATGTCAAGTATTTAGAACACTTTTGAGGAACAAATGCATTGCCCATCACATCTATTCCTGTCTTTATCTGGCTTGGATGGCCATGCCACATTGCTGGAACTTAAACTCAAATACCATCTTGTTATTCTATATTTATGTGAATGTATATGTGTGATACATGTTTATACACATAAGTGCAGTACCCAGAAGAGGTCATATGGTTCCATGGAGCTGGAATTACAAGTGCTCTTGAGCGTGGGTACTACAAATTGAACTTTGGTCTTCTGCAAGACCAGCATGTACTCTTAGGTCTACATCTCTTCAGCCATCTACAGTCTTTCTTATATTATTTTCATACATTTCATATATATCTACAGTCTTTCATATATTATTTTCAAAGACCCTCATTTACCTATGTTCAGCTAATCCATTGGGCAAAACCAACAATGACATTAAGAACACAGAGAAGATGACTCTTACAACTATGCACACTTAGTGTGCAAATTTAAACACCCTTCCTACTCACGTCACTGTTCTCTATTGTTGTTTGATGCTTTAAACGCTTCATTTGAAGCTCTTCTTTTAAACACAAGAGTGTAAGCCTCTCAGAGGCTGCTAGAAACAGGCTGCATCTCCACAGCCCTCGCCACTGTGCTGTGCATCCCTAAGTCCCCAGTCGGTCTGCAGAAAGTAAAACACGTCAAGCCCTTCTAATTCCTTCTCATCAGCAGATTTGACTCCACCATCTCCACACCCCTCATACATGTAAAGAGTCTTACTTAAATTTTCATCTACTATTAAGATAACTGATAATGAAAATGCTAAAAAATATCACTCAAGAATGATTAAACTCCTTAGTAATTAAATCAGTAGCAAATCAAGATTTGCAATCACATGATTAAGAGTGCAAATAAAGACAATCTCCTTGTAATTAGAGAGGTCATAATATCCACATTATTTATTCAAATGTCAGTCTGCATGTTAGTGCAAAGGTTCTTTGTAAATGCAATTAATGTCTAAATCTATAGGCATTTACTCTCCATAATATACATGTGACTCATTTAATCCCTTCTCTACACTCCAAGTCTGTCAGCAGATTTTGGAGTCACAAGGCTCCAGTCACAGGAGGAAATTCCTTAAATCAGCATCTTTTCTCTCCTCTCTCTCTAAATCTGTGATACATTTTATAATCCCAATCAGCAAGGGGAAAGTCCTCACACAGTTCTCATCATCAGTTCATAAATATCAAAATCTCTGTGGCCTTGATTGCCACAGAGAAAAACACATAGCAATGTGTAACAAGACCACCTTAGGAATACTCCAGACTCTAACTTATTCACTTTCCCCGTGCCTAACTGCCTCCTTCCCTTCCTGCCATCCTTCCTTCTTTCTCTTCCTTCTAGGAGACAGACTCACTATGTAACCCCAGGCTATTCTCATACTGGCAATACTCCTGCCTCAGTCTCCCAAATTCTAGGAGACTGCACCATCAACTCCTCAAATCCAAGCTATGCAATATGAGGCCTGAATCACAAAAAGATTCGAAAGAATCTATCCTCCAATGAGAAGTCATTTAAGAACTGTCTCAGCCAGTTTGTTTTATATTTTCCTCTGTTTTTTAATGCATGAAAGTGATTCAAAACAAGAGGCTACCCTGAAAATCCCTTCCAGTGTGTATAAAAATAAAAGGCAAGATTTTTGAAAAGCACATTTGCATTGTTCAAATTGAACACATTTTGTTTTCTCAAGTAAATGAGATCATGATGTGACTTAAAATGAAATTTGATCTTAGCTGAAAATGGCAGCTTACTGGCATCGCTGTTTCTAGTGTAAAAAAATTAACGAGTGTGCCACCTCCTTTGAGCCCTGAGGTTCTCAGGCTGGACCCAGCATCAAAATCTCCTAGAAAATAAGATTAGTGGGTGGCATGCTCCAGGGTACAGCAGTGTGACTCATGTCACACTAGGCTGAGTTCTTCATGCATCCTGACCTACACAAGATTATAGCAAGAGCAAAGATTGTGGCTGTAAAGGAAACACATCAGAACTGCAGTTGCTAAGGGCAGGAGACAGATACACTGCCAGCCACTCCCACATCCAGTCTGACACCAACCATCTGTACCATGCACACAGGCACCCAAGTCAGAAAGAGGACCTGCAGCTCAGATGCCATCAAGCTTTGAAATCCTTTCTTTTTCTTTCTTTTCTTTTCTCCCTCCCCACTCTTGCTCTTTCTCTGTTTTTCCCAAGATAAGGTTTCTCTGTGTGTTTCTGGCTGTCCTGGAACTCTGTAGACCAGGCTGGCTAGGAACTCAGAGATTCTCCTGCCCATGCCTCCCATGAGCTGGATCAAAAGTGTGTGCCACCATGCCCAGCTTTAAAATCCTAAGAATATTGAGGAATTGAAATGATAAGTAGAAGTCAGTCACAATCAAGATAGAGCTTCTAACTCAGGTTTTCCTCAAAACATAGCTTTAAAATTCTGGTTTAAAATGGACCCAGATGAAAGCATTGTTGGCACGGGAGGGCTAGATCTTGGGGCTAGAACGGAATTGTAACCTCAAGGCAGTCCCTACAGCACCATTTTCCAGAGGCATCAGCTAAATCAGTGCAGCAGGTCCCTGGGTGGGAGTCATGGCAACCAGCACCACTGGTGCTGGAGGAGACAGGATGCAGCAAAGTACAAGGCAGTGCCATGTTCTTGCTCATCGGCAACAATAACAAATCCAGTGGGCTATTGGTGTAATGGTCAGTGCCACAGCTGTCTTCAGCTGAGGTCACAGGTCACAGTGGTATTGGCCAGAGAGACATGAGTCATGAGCAGCAGCTCTCATTTCTCCTCATCCCCAAATGAGCTTCCCTAACATTTTTCCTCCCCTCATTATTCATACAACCTCTGCTCCTCACTCACTTCCCAAGAAGATTAGCACTTCAAGCATGGAGAGTCCACTGCAAGCAACCTGTACTTAAATTCATGTTTTCGGCAGGAAAATTATCCTGGTTAATCAGGTTTATTTTACGTAGTTTTTGGTACTCAGTAGATAATATAATAAAACATCTAAATTGCAGGTAAATCAGATTTTATTTCAAATAACAATACATATGTATATGCACATGTATGAGTTTGTACTAAGTTCAGTATATAGTGGGAGACTCAGAAACAGCATATTACTGTTCTCATTGCTGTGACAAAACATCTGGCAAAAGTAACTTAAGAAAGGAGGAATTGATTTTGGTTCCTGATTTGAGAGCATCATGATGAGCCACGGTGGTGGGAGCTTGAAGCTAGCTAGTCACATTGCCTCCACAACCAAGAAGCTGTTAATGATGAATGCTGGTGCCAAGGTGACTCATTTTATTCAGTCCAGGACCTCAGCCTCTGGCCTGGTGGCGCCCACAGCTGAAATGAGCCTTTGCACTTCCATCTAATCTAGATAACCCTTCACAGCAAGCCTGGAGGATAGCCTCTTAGGTGACTCTACATCCTGTCAAGTTGACAATCAACATTGCCCACAGATAGGAAGAATCCTGGCCTGGAATATCACCACTTCTCTTGACCCTTAGAGCACTGGGGCCAGGGGACTGACTCATCTTTCTCACTCATGGGCTCCTCACTGTTATCTCACCACGAAGGTCTCATCTTAGTATGCCAAAGGAAAAGGAAATGACTGTCCTTCTACACCTGATCCTCACAACCATCAAATGACATTCTCCTACGCCAGATGAAGTGATGAGTTACAGAAAGGGTGTCAGTCGTGAGCATTAAGGTCCTTTAAAAGAAAGCCTCAACTTTTTTCTGTTGATGTTGCTTGTGTTTTGTTTCTTGAAAAAGGGTTTTGCTTTGTAACCCAGGCTGACCCCAAACTTGGCAGCAATGCTCATTCCTCAGCCTCTTGGGTCCTGGAGTATAGGCATAAGCCACCACGCCCAGATCCCATCCTTTCTAATTATTTTATTTATTATATTTTTTTTAAAAATCTTAAAATCCATACAGCTTATTCTTTTTAAAGATCATAAGGACTGAATACACTTATTTCAGAACCAGCCCTTTCTTCTCAGAAAAAGAGCTTCCTTAACATGCTGATGGTAATATGAAATGTGAAAAACAAATAGGAAAGAGGGAATTGTCCTTGAATATGTGAACATCTGTACAGTGTGGGGCTCAATAAACGTCTCCTTACGTTTTTACCTTATATAGGGTGCTTTGCTAGCATGTGTGTCTGTGTACCACATGCTTGGTGCCCTGGAGGCCAGAAAAGGCTGTTGAATGCCCTAGATACATAGTTACATATGGTTGTGAGCTGAGATATGGTTGCTAGGAATTAAACCTGAGTCTTCTAGAATAAGATCTGATAATCTATCTCTCCACCCCACACAAATACTTCTTTAAAATTGATCATTTTAAATAACAGTTGCAAAATGCTTCTATTTGGGGCTGGAGAGATGGCTCAGGGGTTAAGAGCACGACTTGTTCTTCCAGAGGACCCAGGTTCAATACCCAGCGCCCACATGGCAGCTCACAACTGTCTGTAATTCCAAGATCTGACCTTCACACAGACATACAAGCAAGGCGAAACACCAACACACAGAAATAAAAAATGTTTCTATTCAGTTTTACTGTTTCTATTTTCTCAACTTGAACACAGTCTTAAATGGGACAGAATCATCGTCTCTACAATATCCAATGTAAGCAGTTTCTTGGTTATATTATTTTGGCAAAGAAAACATGAAGGTAATAGAATTACTTGATAAATGAAATGTTTAAATTCCCAGAAAAGAAGAAAGCAAAATCAAACAGACTAGGCATGCTGGGCAGTTGCAAGTTTCCTTAATTTAGTTTTTTTTTTTTTTAAGACAGGTATTTATTCATTCATTCACTTTACATCATGGTTGTAGCCCCTCCCCCTCTCTTCCCAGTCCCATTCTCCCTCTCTGTAATGTCTATTCCCTTCCCCTAACCCTCAGATAAGGGGAGCTCCCCTTTACCTCCCCTACCCCAGCATATCAAGTTGCATCAGGACTGAGCACATCCTCGTCCCCTGTGGCCTGGAGAGGCAGTCCTATCAGGGGAAAGTGATAGAAAACCAGGCACCAGAGGACATGTCAGAGTCTATCCCATTCCCCTTACTAGGGAACCCATATGAGGACCAAACTGCCAATTGGCTACAACTGTTTAGGGGCCAAGTCTAGTCCATGGCAGTCTCAAGAGACCCTACTGAGCCCTAATTAGTTGCCTCTTTTGGTCTTCTTGTGGAGCTCCTGTCCCTTCTGAATCCTTCTATCCTTCCCCCAACTCTTCCACAAGACTCCCTGCACTCCGCCCAATGTTTGGCTGTGGGTCTCTGTATTTGTTTCCATCAGTTGCTGGGTGGAGCCACTCAGAGGACAGCTCTGCTAGGCTCCCTTCTGCAAGCATAGCAGAGTATTGTTAATAGTTTCAGGGGGTGGCTGTTTACCATTGGGTGGGTATCAGGTTGTGCCAGATATTGGTTGGCTATTCTCTCAATCCCTGCTTTATTTTTGTTCCTGCACATCTTTTAGGCAGGAAAAATTTGGGTCAAAGTTTTTGTGGGTAGGTTGGTGTACCTCTACATCCGTAGTTGTGTCTAGTTAAAGGGTGGCCTCTTCAATCTCCATGACCTCTGCTACTACAAGTCACAGCTAGAGTCACCCTCTTATCATCCCAGAACACTATTCCTTCGTAGGTCTCCAGTTTTTCATAGAGAAGCTCCTCCCCCCAAGGTTTCGTTTCTCTGGAAGAGCCCTCTGTTCTCCCAGGTCTGACATCGACCCTCATTTTTCTGCATGTTCCTTCCCATACCCTGCTCCCTCTCTTCAACCACTTCTGCTGCCTATTCTATTTCCCCTTCTGAGTAAGATTTAAACTTCCTCCCTTGGGTTCTCCTTGTTACATATGTTCTTTGAGTCTGTGAATTGTAGTATGATTATCTTGTACTATATGGCTAAAATCCACTTACAAGGGAGTACATACCACATGCGTCTTTTCTGGGTCTGGGTTACCTCACTCAGTAGGTTCTTTTCTAGTTCCATCCATTTGCCTGAAAATCCATGGTGTCCTTGTTTTTAATAGCTGACTAGTATTCTGTTGTGTACATGTACCACAGTTTATTTATCCATTCTTTGATTGAGAGACATCTGGGTTGTTTCCACATTCTGGCTATTACAAATACAGTTGCTACAAACATAGTTGAGCAAATGTCCTTGGTGTATGATGGAAGATCTTTTGGGTATAGGCTCAGGAGCAGTATATCTGGGTCTTGAGATAGATCTATTTCCAATTTTCTCAAAAGGGACCAGATTGGTTTCCAGAGTTCTTGTACAAGTTTGCACTCCAACTAACAATGGAGGAGGATTTCCCTTTTTCCACATTCTCTCCATCATGTGTTGTCACTTGTGTTTTTGATCTTAGCCATTCTGGTGGGTATAAGATGGAATCTCAAAGTGGTTATAATTTGCATTTCCTTGATGACAAAGAACATTAAGCATTTCTTTGAGTGCTTCTCAGCCATTCAATATTCCTCTGTTGTCAATTCTCTGTTTAGCACTGTACCCAGTTTTTGTTTTATTTTTTTAATTTAATTTTATTCTTTTTTTATTAATTACACTTTATTAATTTTGTATCCCCCCAAAAGCCTCTCCCTCCTCCCCTCCCGACCCCACCCTCCCTTCCATTTCTGCATGCATGCCCCTCCCCAAGTCCACTGATAGGGGGGGTTCTCCTCTCCTTTCTGATCTTAGTCCATCAGTTCTCGTCAAAGTGGCTTCATTGTCCTCTTCTGTGGCCTGGTAGGGCTGCTTCCCCCTCAGGGGGAGGTGATCAAAGAGCAGGCCAATCAGATTATGTCAGAGGCAGTCCCTCTTCCCATTACTAGATAACCCACCTGGACACCGACCTGCCATGGGCTATATCTGTGCAGGGGTTCCAGGTCATCTCCATGAATAGTCCTTGGTTGGAGTATGAGTCTCTGGGAAGTTCCCTGTGTTCAAATTTTCTTGTTCTGTTGCTCTCCTTGTGGAGACCCCGTCCTCTCCAGCTCCCACTATTTCCCACTTCCTACACAAAATTCCATTCACTCTTTTATTTTATTTTATTTTATTCTTATCAGTTATATTTTATTAACTCTGTATCCCAGCCGTGTCCCGATCCCTCATTCCTTCCCAGTCCCTCCCTCCCTCCCTCATCTCCACTGTGCCCCTTTCCAAGTCCACTGATAGGGGGGACCTCCTCTCCATTCATCTGATCCTGTTTTATCAGGTATCTTCAGGACTGGCTGCAAAGCCTTCCTCTGTGGCCTAACAGGACTGCTCCTCCCTTGGGGTGTGGGGAGGCCAAAGAGCCAGTCATTGAGTTCCTGTTAGAAATAGTCCTTGTTCCCCTCACTTTGGGAAACCAATTAGTTACTGAGCAACCACAGGTTACATCTGAGCAGAGGTTCTAGGTTATATCCATACATGGTCCTTGGTTGAATGTCAGTCTCAGAAAAGACCCTGTGCCCAGATATATTTGGTCCTTGTGGAGCTCCTATCCTTTCCTCATCAGACTAACTCCCCTTCTTTCTTATGATTCCCTGTACTCTGCCAAAGCTTTGGTCATGAGTCTTTGCTTTGAAAACACTGCTAGTTAGTTTCTTTGTTGGTGTTTAATTTCTTGAGTTCTTTATGTAATGTGGATATTAGCCCTGTGTCAGAGGTAGGGTTGGTGAAGATCTTTTCCTAATCTGTAGGCTGCTGTTTTGCTCTACTGACACTGTCCTTTGCCTTACAGAAGCTTTTCAATTTCATGAGGTCCCATTTATTAATTGTATATCTTAGAACCTGGGTTGTTGTTGTTCAGTTCAGGAAGTTGTTTCCTGTGCCAATGAGTTCAAGGCTCTTCCTTCTTTCTTTTCTAATAGATATAGTGTTTCTGGTTTTATGTTGAGATATTTAATCTACTTAGATTTGAGTTTTCTGTGGGGTGATAGATGTGAATCTATTTGCATTTTCTACATGTAGACATCCAGTTAGACAAGTACCATTTGCTAAAGATGCTTTCTTTTTTCCATTGTATGGTTTTGGCTTCTCTGTCAAAAATCAAGTGTCCATAGGAGTGTTGGTTTATTTCTGTATCTTCAATTCGTTTCCATTGATCAACCAGTCTGTTTCTATGCCAGTACCATGTGGCTTTTATTACTATTGTTCTGTAGTAGAGGATCTTTTATTGTAGAGGATTGTTTTAGCAATTCTGGGTTTCTTGTTATTCCATATGAAGTTGAGAATTTTTCTTTCAAGGTCTATAAAGAATTGTGTTGGTATTTTGGTGGGAATTGTGTTAAATCTGTAGATTGCTTTAGGTAAGGTGGATATTTTTACTATGTTAATTCTACTTATCCATGAGCATGGGACATCTTTCCATTAATTTACCTTCCAAATTATACTGACTCAGTGTGATGATGCTATTTGCAAATAACATTCCTCAAAACACAACAACAAATTGTTGTCTACAAATTTAAATCACCACCTATGAATAACTTATATTGCTATTAAATTAGAAAAAAAATGAGAATAGAAAATTACTACAGTAAATTCAAAACAATTTAAGTTGTTTCTTCATCTGAAAGTACACTATAGTCTCTAGACTATAACATCAGTGACAAATATTCTGGAAATCAATCACAAAACATTGAAAATGCCTCAAATATGTGATATGTATTTGCCTTAGGTTTAAGGATTCCACTTTCAGAAGCCAGTCTTGAGACTACAATGTTGGAACATGCCAAGCCACTCTTTAAAATACCAAACTATGGGGCTGGAGAGTTGCCTCAGTAGTTAAGAGCACTGGTTACTTTTACAGAAGACCCAAGTTCCCACATGGCAGCTCACAATCATCAGTAACTCCAGGAATCCGATGCCCTCTTCTGTCTTCTATAAGCACTGCACACACATTGTACATACACATACAGTCTAAACATTCATACACATAAAATAACCTATAAGATAGGATAAACATACTAAAATCTGTACACCTAAAGAAGCTAAACAAGGAGGAGGACCTGGGGTAAGAGGATCAATCCCCAGTTAGAAAGACAAAGGAAAAAGACATTGGAAGAAGAAAGCAAGAAGCAGGACAGGAGTCTACCACTGAGGGCCTCTGAAAGACTCTACCTAACAGTGTATCAAAGCAGATGCTGAGACTCATAACCAAACTTTGGTCAGAGTGCAGGGAGTCTTATGAAAGAAGAGGTAGTAAGACCTGGAGAGGACAGGAGCTCCACAAAGAGAGCAACAGAACCAAAATATGTGGGCTCAGGGGTATTTTCTGAGACTGATACTCCAACCAAGGTACATTCATGGATATAACCTAGGACCCCTGCTCAGATGTAGTCCATGGCAACTTAGTGTCCAAGTGGGTTCCCTAGCAAGAGGGAAAGGGACTGTCTCTGACATGAACTCAGTGGCTGGCTGTTTGACCCCCCCACCCCCGAGGGAGGAGCAGCCTTGCCAAGACACAGAGGAGGACATTGCAGGCAGTCCTGATGAGACCTGATAAGCTAGGGTCAAATGGAAGGAGAGGAGGACCTCCCCTATTGGTGGTCTTGGAGAGGGGCATGGGAGGAGATGAGAGAGGGAGAGTGGGATTGGGAGGGAATGGGGGAGGGGCTTACTGATGGGATGCAAAGTGAGTAAAATGTAATTAATGTAAAAGAATAAAAATTTAATCTAAAAAAGTAAATGAACCTATTAAAAGTATAAAATAAAAATAGCAAACTGAAAACAATATAAATGTATTCAAACAATTAATATAGCCAAAATGGGTTAAAACATGGCTATTAAAATGGACTATGAAAAGCTTTCACTAGTTTGAGAAGGTATAATTATTTGAGCAAGGCTATGAATGATTCATGTGAAATGGAACAATATTTATCTTTCCATGAATGGGTGAATGAATTGTAAAACTTAATATTTGCTTTGATTTACTAATTTTGAGTAAATATGCCATTTCTATCTACCTATGTTACAACAATATAAAAATAACCACGAATATGCCAGGATGAATTTCAATCAAGTGTATCAATAAAGACCAGCTTTAAGAGCGAACAAATTCGGCTTCTTCCAGAAGACTGATTCCTAAGTAGTACACCAGGATTCTGATTGTGAGTCACAGCAATGTTGTGTTTATTTTAGTCCTTGAAATATTTGCTAAACCACCTCTGAGGTTGACACTTCCAGAGTAAATCAAAATGTGAACTAGCTGATCCCAGATTCCAGGTACTCATGCCAGGACTGAGATCATCATGTAAAAATAACTAACCCTGAAGTTACAGTGCAAGTTCTATCTGCAGAGTGCTATCCACACCGCATTCAGAGAAAAAGACAAACATGCATGCATCCTGAACTCTCAGAGTTTTCCGATTAGAGATGAAGAGAAAGAACGCATATGGCTGAAATACTAGAACCCAAACCTTCCTAATCAATGTGGAAGTGGTTTGTTTTTCAGGCTTTGACTTGAGTTTTGTTTCCCATGTCAGGTTTGAAAAATCACCAGGAAGTAGGTGAAAATTAAGACATTTACAAGTTTTAGAAACTAAGATGTGACTGGGGATAGAGCTCAGCAGTAGAGTTTTTGCCTAACGTGCACAAGGCCATGGGTTAGGTACTTAGAACAGATAGGTAGAGAAAGGGAGGGAAGCAAGGAGGTGGAGAAAGAAGAGGAGATGAGGAGGAAGAGGTATAGGCAGAGGAGGAAGAGAAGAGGACAAGGAGGACGAGGAAAGAAATTGGAAAAAATGAGAGATAACTTGCCTTGTTGTTAGTCTTCATTCATGCTCCCTAAAAGCAATGGTCCAAACACCAGCAACATGGGAAGTAACAGAAAATATGGCTGAGTGGAGCAGAGAAGGGAGATGAGGAAGGGAAGGCAACTACGGAGGGTGTGTCATGAAGTAGCTAGAGCTTAGTCCCCAAGGAAACTGACAGTCAGCAAATGCGGATAATATCAGAATGCACCCAACACCAGTCATTAGCTGAAAGTTATTGTGGGAGTGAGGCAGGGATTAATTCATGCCGCCTCCTGCTTCTTACACACAGAAAAAAGGGGAGCATAGAGAAGGCCAGGATGGCAAAGGACCTCCAGCCCAAAGACTTCCGGAGTGCCTTAAACGACCTCAGGTACAGAAAGACCCAGCAGCAGTGCCCTGGAGCATGAAGAGCATATTGAAGAGCCATGGCATAGGGACAATGAGCAGGGCACTGAGGGCATCGTTCAACACTGGCCCTAAACACAACTCTTATTATGGGATACTAGAAAGGAGATCTTTGAAAAATATTAGCCCTCTGCCTTCATAAATGGATTAATAATTCATGCAATTAATAGACTAATAAGTTAATAGTTTATTTCAAGAGAGGGTTAGGGGTCATACACTTTGTCTGCTTCAAAGAAACTGACTCCTACATGAAGACTTTCCCAATATGTTGTGCCATATTTTTTTTTTTTGTTCCTTGATGTCAGCAGTCACTGAGTATTTCTGTTGCTCTACATATCAGCATTTTATGGTGTCAGTGTTTTTGATTCTGGCCACTGGAGAGCTGTGTGGTCTTATCCATGCTGTGACTGGTGAGTCCTTAATAACACAGATAATGAATCTCACTTTGAATCATCCTTGGAAATGGGTCCATTAAAGCTCTTAACTGGAAGGTCTGTTTTATTGAGTCTCATGAATTCTTTGTATATTCTGGATAAAAGTCTTTACCTGATGTGACAGATAGTCATCAGAGTTAGCAGACAACTGTGGAGACCCCAAGGTCATAGACATTGAGGGAATGACAGGAACACACTATGCTTACTCTGTTGCTGAGGGTGTAAATTGGGGATTTCTTCCTTGCCTTTCCAAGAGCAGTGTAAACAGGCATTTTATCTTTTTAAAATTTTTTAATTAAATGTTTTAAATTTAAAATTTTAACTTGATATGCTGCAGTGTATTGGTAGAAGTAGTCCCCTTTTCTGAGAAGTAAGGGAGAAGGGATGGGGAAAGAGGGAGGGAGGAAGGACAGAACCAGGAAGAGAGGAGAGAGGTTGTAAATTTAAAATTAAAAATATTTTTTTAAGGAGGACCACCTCATCTCACTAGAAAAGTAGCAGTCCTGACTGTTTTGAGACAGCAATACAAAAAAAAATCACATTATTAAAATTTAACTAGATCTAGCACAGCTGGCCTCTGAGAAACTCCATCAAACAGCCAATTGAAACAGATGCTGAGATTCACAGCCAAACATTGGGCGGAGTGCAGGGAGTCTTGTGGAAGAGTTGGGGGAAGGATAGAAGGACCTGGAGAGGACAGGAGCTTCACTAGAAGACCAACAAAGTCAACTAACCAGGGCCCAGGGTGCTTGCAGAGACTGAAACATCAACCAAAGAGCATCCATGGGCTGAACCTAGGCCCCTACACAGATATAGCCTATGCTCACTTCGGTCTTCATATGGGTTCCCTAGTAAGGGGAGCAGGGGCTTTCTCTGACATGGACTCTGATCACTTTCTGATCACTCCTCCCTAGTGGGGCTGCCTCACCAGGCCTCAGAGAAAGAACATAGCTCAGTCCTGTCCGGATTTGATGTGCTACAGTGCAGTGGTAGTGGGGGTCGGTGGGGGGTCCCCTTTTCTGAGGAGTAGGGGAGAAGGATGGGAAAAGAAGGAGGAAGGAAGGGTGGAACTGGAAAGAGAGGAGGGAGGGGGGTGTGATCAGAATGTAAAGTGAATATATAAATAAACTTTTAAAAGATTTAATGAAATAAGAAAAGAAGGTCTTCAAGAAGTAAGGGGAGAATGAGAAAGAATTTTACAATGAACATTTGGACAAAGCAGTAGCAGAGGGAGGCAATTTAAAAAATCTGGTTCTGTTTGGGAGCAGGAGATTGAAGACAATGAAAAATAAAAGAACATAGAGCACATGACAGACTAGCAAGGGGGTTGAGGGTCAAGTCTGCCACAAACATGTTGAAAATCCAGACTTCCTGGACACAGCAGCCTCCTTTGTTTGTGTATTGCCACCAGATATTCAGATGCTTAAACAGCAGAGTGGAATAGCTGCAGCTATTTAACTGCAAATAAAGCTGCTGATCCCTGAAGTAGGGATACTGGGGACCACTAGGAACCAGGAGGATGTGAAATTAACAGAAGGGGGATAAGCATGCAAGTGTTCAAAGATTTAAAGAGTGGAGCAGAGATGTGAAAAGACAGTTCTCTCTGTGCCGGGAAGCAGCAGAGTATCCAATACCCATGAATAAACAGAATTGGGCCTCAGGCCCTGGAAAGTAAACCAATGATGATCATGCAGATAACTAATATTTCTCTTTTAATGATGCTTCTTCTCCTAGAGCAATGACTACTATGACATTTCCACCTGCATATCCCCAATGCACTGCAAACTCAGTGTTCAAAATCAGTCTATGACCTTGACACTTTCTTCTGCCCCAACACTTAAAAATCCCATCACCAAACTCTGAGTACTTTATGATCAGGGCATCATAGAACTCATTCTTACTTGTCTCCACCTGTGATCCTAGCTGTCATCATTTCTTCTCACTTAGGTCATTTACCAATTTCCTAACAGAAACCTTTCTATCCACTCAATTGTTTCCAATCTGTTTTCTTCAATGGAACACAGAACTCCAGAATGAAAATCTAATATTACTCTCCCATCCCTCTTCTACCTTAAATAACCACCATTCCAGCTGGCTTGCAGAACTTTGATGGTTTTCCAGTGCTCACATGAAAACACTCAAACCCCAACTAAAAATGGTCTTTCGTGGAATGGTACTATTAGGCTAATAGTCCTAGAAGTCCCATCCTTGTCTGGATTCAAGTGAGTGTCAGCCACAGAACGAGCCAGCATTCACTTTTTTTCTGAATCATGTTCATTCTTTCGTTGTTGAAATAATGAATACATACATGTTCATTCACGTAGCAGAGGCTGGAGCTACAGTTGTGAGCAGAACAGGCACTTTCTTTGCCTGGTGACATTCACCATTTAGAAGGTGATAAGTAAACATTTAGAAGGGAAAATGAACACCCATTAAGACTATATGTTGTGCTAAGCCCAGTGAAGGGAACTGGATTTGGTGCTGTGAGGCTCCTACTGTGATGGGAGGAGATGAGCTTCATTCAAAGTGCAATGTAAGAGATGAGCTAACCACTCCCAAATTCTCTGTCCTTTGGCCTTTGATTCTCCCTCCACACCCCGCTTCTGTCGTTGGTCCTCTAGGGCACTGACCTCTGAGCAACTCACAGGCTCCGGCGTGTAAGAGGCTTGCTTAGGGCAACACCTGAACCTGGTTAACTCACAGGTTCTGGCGTGTAAGAGGCTTGCTTAGGGCAACACCTGAACCTGGTTCCTTTGCTCGTTGCGTCCATCCTCTCCTTTGAAGCCATGGGAGGGCCGGGCCCTAGGAAGGAGAGAAGCAACGACCTGCCCTCGTCTTGCATCGCAGTCTCGACCTCTCCTCGCGAGCACCTTGGGAGTCTGAGAAGCTGGTGCCTGACCAGTGCTCTGATCCAGACAGTGCAGTGACCACAGTCCCCATCGCAACTGTCCAGGGAGGAGCGCTCACCTTAAGCCGTGACCCGGGCCTGGCGGCGCCCTCCTCAGGGAGATCCTCGGGGGAGCCAGAGTCCAGCATTCATTTTTTCAAGACTGCCATTATACTCTGACGGTAAGAATAGTGCACCCTTCCCTTTCCTCTATGCTGGCACTGCCCCGCTTCTGTCCTTGGTGACCCAGGCAGCAATGAATGTGAAGCTTTAGCTTCGCAGTCTTCTCTTTCAGCCTCTCCAATCCTGACACATCCAGACACGTATGTGGCTCTGAGGCAAAGAGCCTCAGATCCTCGGAGAGGTCAACCACCCTGTCAGCGTTAGGTGGAGTAAGAGTCTGACAAAGACTAGTTTTGACCTGTGCTCGCCACTTCATGACCAAGTGTTTAATCTGCTTGCCAGCCGAGTTGATTCACCACAAGATGCAGAGAGGCAAGAACTCAGTGTCTTCTCTCTAATTCCTACAACAAATACTTCACTCTGGCTTCTTCCAGCCACAATTCCTTACACTGAGTTCTAATCACTTGTCTCTTCCCACTTATACAGACTTTGCACATTCCACTCCTTCCATATAAAATGCAAGTCTTTCTGTCCCTGGCTTAGACTTGGGGAGAATTCACATTCTGGCATCACTCTCATAACCTTTAGTCTCTTTCTAGCTGAATTCTAGCTGTCTCCATGGACTATAAACTTACAAAGAAGAGGATGATGCTTCCTTCTGCCCGCTTATTCTAAGTATTCAGAAAAGTACCTGGGACATGCTAGGTACCAGACAGGTATTTATTGACTAGGTGGACGGATGAACATGAGCACTGTGCTGAATGTTTGTGTAGGTTGTGTAATAAAATCTAAACCCTCTCTGAGTCTTGCACTGTTACCGCTCCTACTTCGCAGATAAACATGACAACAAAGTGCTGCAGGCAGTAAGACTGGCTCTTTTCTACTTGCAAGCAAAGAATTTACTTTGCCATTCACAGCCTTACTCTTTATGTCCTCTACAATACCAAAAAAATTATTCAGTAGAGACTCTCCCCCTTCAGCTTACAAGTGATTATGATGAGAATAATAAGTATGTTATGTAAAGCCATCTGGGTTTTATAGGACCCTATTCTAACACCAGTTCTCTGCTTAAAAGTATAAAAATGAACCCATTCCTTCTGCGGCAGGCCCAGTGCATCCCTGTTGCTTTCCAAGTTCACAGTCCTCACTATGGCTGACCTCCACTTTCACTCCTAATATGCATCGTCTTGCTTGCCCTTGTCTACCTCAGACACCAGTAAAGTTGGTTGCAAGACATAACAGTTTAAAAACAACACACAGTTGTGTTCTCATGACCAAGATCTCCATAGCTTTCTTTTTCTTTCTTCTCTTTTTCTTTCTCTTTCTTCTTTCTTTCTTTCTTTCTTTCTTTCTTTCTTTCTTTCTTTCTTTCTTTCTATAGCATCAACCTAAAAAGGTTCAAACGCTTTAACAAAAAATAATAAAAAGTAAAGTGTTTATATCATATACTATTTACATGTGAAAGTTCTTCAAAAGAATGTGGTTACCTTTTCACAGAAAAATGGATATACTGTAAGGGAGAAAAGCAAACGAAAGTTGAGAGAAGGGACTGTGGGCAAATTCAAGCCTATTTAATCAGTCACGCAGGAATGTATGATTTTATTAGTGTTTATGAGATGTTTGCTTATTAATCTTAATTAAATCACTCAGCCTCTTACAATGTTACTCATAAATCTACCTGTAATGCATGCTAGATATTTCAACTTATAAAGACAATAGACTCAATTGGTTCCAAAGTGGCAAGGAGGATGACTTGAAACTAAGGAGGGATACATGACCCTGAAGATAACCTTATGCTGACAATACATGTAAGTCTCTGCAAGATGCAGCTCTTTTTTGAATACTTCTCTTCAAATTCTAGAATTCAATTTGCATGGATCATTTCCAGCTCAGGTTTATCACCTTGGAGAACTCCATGGTGCTTTCTAAGACAATTTAGAATAGCGCTTCCTCAAGATCCAGCTATACCACTTCTAGTCAAATATCCAAAAGATGCTCAAGCACACAACAAGCACATTTGATCAACCATGCTCGCAGCAAATTTATTCATAATAGCCAGAACCTGGAAACAACCCAGATGCCCCTCAACTGAGGAATGGATACAGAAGTTGTGGTACATTTACACAATGGAATACTACTCAACAATTAAAAAACAAGGAAATCATGGAATTTGCTAGCAAATGGATGGAACTAGAAAAGATCATCTTAAGTGAGCTATCCCAGAAGCAAAAAGACACACATGGTATATACTCACTTATAAGTGGATATTACCCATTTAATATAAGATAAACATACTAAAATCTGTACACCTCAAGAAGCTAAGCAAGAAGGAGGACCCTGGGTAAGATGATCAATCCCCACTCAGAAAGGCAAATGGGATGGACATCTGAAGAGGGAAAAAACAGGCAACAGGACAAGAGCCTACCACAGAAGGCCACTGAAAGACTTTGATACCATCAGGGTTTCAAAGTAGATGCTGAAGCTTATGGCCAAACTTTGGGCAGAGTGCATGGAATCTTTTTTTATATTAATTTTTATTTTTTAATATTAATCATAGGTTATTTACTTTGTATCTCAGCCATAGCCCCCTCCCTCATTCCCTCTCAAATCCACCCTCCCTCCTTCATCTCCTCCCTGTCCCTTTCCAAGTCCACTACTAGGGGAGGTATTTCTCCCCTTCCATCTGACCCTAGCCTATCAGGTATCTTCAGGGCTGGCTCCAATGTCCTCCTCTGTGGCCTAGCAAGGTTGTTCCTCTCTCGGGGGGCGGGGAGAGGTAAAGGAGCCAGTCATTGAGTTCATGTCAGAAATAGTTCCTGTTCCCCTTACTAGGGTAACCCACTTGGATACTGAGCTCCCATGGGCTACATCCAAGCAGGAGTTCTAGAGAGTGCAGGGAATCTTATGAAAGAAGGGGAAGATAGAAAGACCTGGAGGGAACAGGAGCTCCACAAGGAGAGCAACAGAACCAAAATATGTGGGCTCAGGGGTATTTTCTGAGATTGATACTCCAACCAAGAACCATGCATGGAGAACATCTGCACAGATGTAGCCCGAGGCAGCTCAGTATTCAAGTGGGTTCCCTAGTAAGGGGAACAGGGACTGTCTCTGAGATGAACTCAGTGGCTGGCTCTTTGATCACCAGCCCCTAAGGGAGAAGCAGCCTTACCAAGCCACAGAAGAAGACAATGCAGCAAGTCCTGATGAGACCTGATAGGCTAGGCCAGATGGAAGGGGAGGAGGACCTCCCCTATCAGTGGACTTGGACAGGGGCATAGGAGGAGAGGAGGGAGGAAATGAGGGAGGGGACTACAGCTGGGATGCAAAGTGAATAAACTATAATTAATATAAATTTAAAAAAAGAAAAAAAGAAGTTGCAAAGAAAGAGAACATTAGATTCAATTAGTTCACTATCAACTCACGGCACACAGAAAAAGCTAAAAACTCCACAACACATTTTTATAGAGCATTTAGAGGGTAAGTTATATCCTTATGCCCTCAAACAACATATAGCAGTATCAGACCGTAAAGGAAGTATAGTTAGAAACATCTGTCCAAACTGTAGACGACAATCTATGCTGAAATCGGATCCAATATAGGAAAGGAGAGGTATCCAGTACCTGAGATGGGTAGAGTGTGGTGGGGATATTTACAACTTTATGTAACATGCTTAGGATTGCTAGAAATTACTCATGTCATTGCCAGACACTAGTTCACCAGAGACTATATAGTCTTCTCCACATAGTCTTAACCTAACCATCTGTCCATATATCTTCTTAACTTGACCGTCTGTGTCCCTTCATTAATTCTTAAGTCAGATGCCTGAGTAAATGGGGAAACAGAATCACTGCTTTGGAAAAAAAAATAGATATTTACTCAAAGTACTGAATAACACAGATAATACGGATGACTCGGAGAGATTATAAGACACTAGGAAACCGCCTGCTACAACCTCGGCAGAAACCAGAGACTATTCCTTTCGCTAAAGAAAGTGAGATGGTACCAGTCATTGTTTGGACATAAAAGTTCCCCACAGGCTAACATGGTGAACTTCCCGTTCCCAGTGGTGGTGGTGTTTTGGAAGTTTCTGGAAACGTTAATAGTGGGACCTATTAAAAGCAACGAAGTCTCTTCTTCTTTGCTTTGTTTCCTGTCCACCTTGTAATACGTAGCCTTCTGTCCACATGTAACCTATGAGGATATGCTGCCTCAACATGAGCCCAGAATCAGAGTGTTAAGAACTGTGGAATAAATTCTCAAAAATCCTTTGAAGTTGTTCTCTCAGATATTTTGGTCTCAGTTGTATATCTACAAACATAGCCAATACAAAGCCATTATCACTGAAGATAGCTCATTGGTTTGGTAGAGTTTTCAATTAGCAAAAGCCAAACATTGAGATTAAATTGTAGAATAAAATAGATGTGATTTTTATAAGCAATAGCACAACAGCAAACAAAGATTCTAAGCTGAGATCTGTGACAATGGATGGCATTTCTAGTATGTGTTATTTACCTATACAACTGTCAAAAGGCTGTTAATCTGATAGAAAGCTCCTTCTGGTGGTATAAAATCATGATTACTCATCAACTCAATACACTGACTTCCACCTAGCAATACCCTGGGCAGAGGACTCTGTTCACTTGTATGATACTTCTGACTCATAGAAACTCTAGGTTAATAGATAGTGTTGGAAGCTTCTAGAACTTTGAAAATGCTTTAACAAAATAAATATATTCAGCCAGTCCATACTTGACTCCGTAATCAACTTACAGACTTGTCTGTAAGTTTTGAGTGGGGGGGACCAGAAGCAAAAGAAAGCCTAGTAGCTGGTCCAGGCCCTGATATTATCTGTTTATCTTGACCATGTGATACAGCAAATTCAGTGGTACTGGGAAGAATATCTGGGAGAAATTAAGGGAGGGAATAACATGACCGAAATATATTGTATGAGTTTTTCAATGAAATAACTGTAGGAAATTTAAACTATGTACTGTTCATTAAGCAGATTCTCTCATAGGAATGAAGCTCTTTCAGGTTACAGAGAAAGATTGCAATCTCTGTTGCAGAAGATACTCGCTGTCCAAATAACAGTCTGTGTAACACTGTTGAGTTTTAAAAGATATTGTCTAATGGAGAAATATTAAATAGCTTTCAAGACCACACACACAAAAAGAAAAATTCAGAAAATGGTCCTATTCTCTATGGAGAGAATGCATTTCGACTGGTATGGAGTGATTGTAATTGCATCCTAACAAAGGCTAAAAATGCAAAGGACTAGGCATTTCTCTAGACTTACAGTTCTTCAGTCATGGTCCCACAGTGTCTAGGGAAAGAATCTAATAATGGTGATGGCAATGTGAGATCATAGCGCAGATACTCATACTGATAATACAACAATCTGCATCCTATTCAATATGGCTTTGACACTTCTCAAAAATTCTACAAGTCAACCCAGCAACTACATACAAACATTCACCCATGCTCTACTACACAGTATCAATATATTCTTGCTAATATCAAGATCATTATATATTTGAAGAATTTACCTATGTCAAACTGATACTGTGCCTACTCTATAAGACAGTATTTAGGTATAATCTAAAATTAAGTCTTTGTATTCTATAAACATTAACATAAGCCAATTCTATCATTTAAGTAATGCCATTGATATATTAACTCCTAATTGTTTAAGTCAGCACTTCCCACACCATTCAGCAATGGTTTGTTTTTGGTTTTATGGCAGCCATTTACCAATCTATTATTTGACAGAATGACAAACACAAAGCACATATATCTTCTTCACATAGTAAGCACCCTTACTTGAGAAAAGTAAGAAAAGTGAACTACATGAACTACATACCTTGCTGGTGTTTATCCAAGATACCTAGAGACATGTCAAATGCCTACCACACAATGTGCATGGCATTCTAGGCATTACCATACGGTGTGCATGACATTCTAGGCATTACCACACAATACATATGACCTTCTAGGCATTACCACACAATGTGCACGGCATTCTAGGCATCACAATCAAGCTTTATGAACTATATAAATGGAACTTAAAAAAAAAAAAAAACCTGAAGCCTCAGTCCCAGACCCAATTGTCCTAATGTAAAGGGTCCAGAAATCAGCCTGGGTCACGGTTTCTTCAATCTCTTTTTGTGATTCAAGCACACTATGAAGATTGAGAACCACCATTAACACAGAAACACTCTGTCAACTCATCCTCATGAGCTGCTTTACTGATTCCATCTTAACAGGAAAAACTAAAACTCCGACACAGTCAGTAACCTGTCGCTTTGTTGGACAGCTCCATCTCAAACCCTTTGCACTGTGCCCAGCTGCCTTCACTGTTGAATTGTTTCCTACCATCCTGTAGTCCAGTTGAGAAACTCAAAACTGCCCCCTTTGCATTTAGATATGATAGAGCCTCTCTATACATACTGAGCGCTAGTAAATATTTTTTGTCTATTCTTTCATTATTAAATGCAGACAATGTTCCTTAGAAAAGCATGGAAACAACTAGAATGGATTTTTAACTATCCCAGTACCAAGCAGGAGAAACCTTCCTGTTGAATAGTTGGTCAGGGTAGTGCAAGTAACTCCAAAAGCAACATAGAGGATTGACGAAGCCCTTGGTTGCCTCTCAGGAGTTTAAGGTAGACCTCAGTTACTAAAAACTCTGCACAGTTAAGACACAGGACTCAGGACTCAGATGACTGGATCTGGATATGACCTGAAAGTCCTTTTCCTGGGGTCTAAAGTTCATAAAGCTTGATTGTAATGCCTAGAATGTCGTGCATTGCACATTTGTAGTTCTGGACATACTATATAAACTGCCAAGGGAGGGAAGCAATTGAACAGTCCTGCCCAGCTGCAACACATATGAGCCACTGTGATGACCAGCATGGCAAGCTATCCGGAAAGGTGTAATAAGTGGCACTCACATCCCAGTGGCATTTAACAGCTGTCTAGTTGGGCTTACAGCCCACTTAGGAAGGGGAAAACAATGCCTGATGCTGGAAATCCTGCCAACTTCTCCCAGGGATAGTGAGGTCATGGGATAGTGAGGCTGGAGGGACATCGTGGAAATGGAACGGCGGTAAAAGCCAGAACACCAGGAAGTCTCCTGTGAAAGTCTCTCTGAGAAATGCCTGCATAAACAAGGTCAGAACAATGACAACGTCCATGGACATGAACCACCCGTAGACAAAGAACAACGGGCAGCTAGTGACTGCTGGGAAAAGGAGAATTAGCTTCTTTGAGAGATGAGCCCCCTAGGTCATCAGTGCAGAGGGGTCTGCCTTGAAAACACGTACATACAAATAACTATTACTAACTCAGAAAGTTATGTCCACATATACTTGTCCTTAAACATTCATGCATACATACGTGTGTGTGTGCGCGTGCGCGTGTGTGTTTAACAAAAAAAAATGAGTATATCAACTTGATGAGATGTGAAAAATGGAGGGTAGCTTGGTGGGGCTGGAGAAAAGAAAGGGAGAAGAAAAAGTCATGTTATTCTATTTAAATTAGAAACATTTTTAAAAGAAAATGATAAATAAAATAACCTCCAGACTGTGTGAAGTAAGAAAGTGCCATCTGTATTATCTTGAATCTTCTTTTTGTGTGTGTAGGTGCAGACAATGTCAAAAAGAAAATTGTATTTCTTACCACAATCTTAGAGAAAATAAGTTTGAAGGATATTCTACCTAGATGTAAAACAATATAGAAAATGCCCTTTCCTCTTTAATTTACACTTCCCTGTGGTCTTCTCTAATCTCAAGTGTCTTTCTTCTCCTGTGTGCATTCAGCCCAAATCAGTTGTCACCTCTCCCCTTTCTCTCTCTAAGGTAGAATCAACTGATCAATGGCACTATTGCACTACCTCTTAAATTACATCATATTTTTAAAAATATTTGCCTTAAAGTTCTTGTTCTTATTCATCTGTCTGTTTAGGACTTGTAGACCAGACTATCTTTGAACTCATTACATAGCCAGAGATATATCTGAGCTACTGTCCTCCTGCTTCTGCCTTGCAAGTCAGAGGGTTATAGGCTTGCACCACCACCCATAGTTTATGCTGTGGTGAGAATTGGGCTTACTTCCATGGAGGAAAGCATTCCACCAACTGAGCCGCATCTCCAGCCCTGCTGAAATATTTTTATTAAAAATGGTAGTGTGTGAAAAAAAAACCTTCTAGTACATAGAGAATTTACTTTTTAAAAAGATAGATCAAGCACCTCCGCACTACTCTGCCCATAATATTTTGGTGATATGAAATAAATTATTAAGATAAAAGAGAGTCATCCATCTTTCTGAAGGGAGACAAATTTCTACTACCATTATTTTAATGCCTGGATAAGACACATAGAGTCTCAGTGACAAGCTTCTCTGCCAAAGATCATTTCAGAAAACAGGAAGACAAGCTCCTTTAAAACCTTACGTGCATTTGTTTGTCATTGAGGGTGTGTGCATGTGAGTGCAGTACCTGTGGAGTCCAAAAGAGGGTGCTACATTAATTCCCTAGAGCTGCGTAAAACTGCAGGAGGTTGTGAACTACCCAGTGTGGGTACTGGGAACCCAGCTCACTCAATGGCTGAGCTATCTCTCTAGTGCCCCAAAAGACAAACTTTGAAACCAGCTTTACCAAATCAGCCACAGTTCTTTACATCAGCCTATTTTACCAAATTCAATAAAAATAGATATGTCTAATTCATCTTTTCCTACTTACTTTTAATTCAGGAAACATTTGCTGAGCAATTAAGATATACTAAGAAGTTATTGCTTCTTCTGAACATAAATTATAAAGGGGAAATTTCTGAATGAAAGCCACTGATCCTCTCTTGATCTTGACTTTTTTGCCTCATCAGAAAAACTTTTTTCTGTGTGTACATCTCTATAAAGCAATTTTATTGTGTCTTCCCATTTATCAAAGTTACTGAAATGTTGGGACTTCTGAAAAATCGATAGTATGCTTCTACAGTACAAATTATATATGCTAGTATCAACTTTAATACCTTACATTGCTGATAACATAAATCCTTTAGAGTACAGTGATCTGAATATTAAGAGGTTTAATAAATATCATTGCCTACATGTATATTCTCAGCTAAAGAATATAAAAACTTTAAAATCTAGATCTAAAATTTATCAGTGTAAAAAATTTTTTTAATTATAAGAGGATGGAAAAGTTCTAGTGACAACTTCACCACATAATCTTAAAATGTGGGGTAAAATTACACACCACTATTCTCTCTCAATGTTTGGCCCAAATCAAAAGCCTTTATGGTCTTCTTTGTACAGCTTCACTTTATAACACAGGCTTGGCTATTAGTGTCAGACACCAGCCAAGGCTGGATGAAAGTGGACAGTGCCACTAACTCGCCTCAGGAGCAATAGCATTCAGCATCCTCCATTCTGATAACATCCAAAGTAGGTAAAGACCTAAGCCAACCATTTCCTCCTGGCACACAGCAGGGCTGAGAGAGGGGAAAATCCACAGTTTTCTTCTACTTCAATTTCACTTTAAATTTGACTCTCTAGAGCCAGAAAAGGGAGGGGGCAGTGAAAGTGAGACTGTGGCTGTATCAAAACCACACAGCTATACTGTGATTCCAGGAGAGGTTATCTGCATTTTTTTAAAACAAGCAATGTTTTCCATACGTACTCATGGGAGTCCTGTGACAATTTCACCTGCTTATGCAGATTATACTTTAGGTACCATGCCCTACAGCAGCCCCCAAGCTACTGTTTTCTATTTTCCTCCTTTCAGTCCATGAGATAAGTACTCCGAAAGATCTGCCTCACCTACCAAGGATATAACCAATCACCTCAGGGGCAGAATAGTCATGCTTTGTCTGTATGGGATTTGTATAAAAACAGCTGTTTAATACACCACCACATCAGAAAGGGAGATCCAGTTACTAATAGGCCCAGGAGATTTTATCAATCCAGGAAGCCCTTCCTTCTCATCTTCTCAGGACATCTGCCTGGCACCTCACAGACAGACAAGAAACTGCAGATGGAGGACAAAGTCTCTTGAAAGGGTCCTTCCCTGGAATTCAATCCAAAGTGCAAATAAGATGTCGAGGTTATAATCATCTCATAAAAAGGAAGGATTATCCTTCCCAACTACCCTCGAGAATGGCAGACTGGAGATCCCACATAGCACAGGGAAGAAATGCACTTTGTCAGAAAGCAGTCATCTACGTCACTGTGTCACACCTTCCAGTAAGAATGTCTAATACAGAAGATTAAGAATACTAAGGATTGGTAAGCATGTGAAAAACATGGGGACTCTTGACACTGCTGGTGAGAATGTGTATTAGCAGAGCTATTGCAGAAAACAGTATGGAAGTTTACCAAGAAGTAAAATGGATCTATCAGATGCTCAAGCCATCCCTCTGCCAGGTTCACAGCGAAGGGAATTAAATCCATATGCCCAAAAGACATCTTTGCTTTCATATTTACTGCAGCACTATTCTCATGAGTTACCACATAGATACAGTATCTATCAACAGATGCACAATGGCAGTGTGGTTCATGTATGCAATGTGCTATTACTTAATAATAAAACAGCAGTGAAAACAAGCCTGTCATCAGTGAAAACATGGATGGGACTGGAGAGCACTATGTTAAGTGAAACAAATCAGAAACAAAAGGTAAGTAGTGCATGAGAACTACTATCCACATATGAAATATAACAAAGTTGATCTCATATGAGTTGTAAGTAGAATATTGCTCAGCAGAGACTGGGAAGTTTTGGGGGGAAGGAAATCAAAAGAACTCTTAGTAGGTACTAGAATAGCATTTACTTAAAATTCAACAGCTCTAATCAAACAACAATCAAAATGAAGATTTCTTATATAAAATACTTTTGGTTGTTGTCAAATTAGTTGTTTATAATTTCAGAACAGGTGTGGGAGGTAAGGCAAGAACTTGACTCTGACTCATTCAGAAGTTCAGCATATCAAAAGTTACTAGTGGAATCAGATCTTGACAATAACCTTTCAGTGGGGTTAGTTTGGACAAGGAGGACCTGGTCTATCCTTTGGGAGTCCTTGCATGGACCAGAGGGGTGACAGGACTCCAGGCCCAGTGTCACTCAACAAATAAACACATAAGTTAGAAAGATAGATAGATAGATAGATAGATAGATAGATAGATAGATAGATAGATAGATAGATAGATAAATTGCATGTTTATATGGTGTGGAATACTATTCAACTTTTAAAGAGACAATCTTGTTTTCTGTGACGAAGTGTGTGGAGCTGAAGGATATTATGCTATTGAAATAGTAGTCACAGAAAAAAAATAAGTGAGTGACCCTACATATATAAGGATGTTTATAAAGCTACACTCAGAGAGTAGAGATGAGCAGTGAATTAGCTGATAGGATATGGTTGGCTTTAGCATTTTCTACTTAAAACCAGGAGAATACACATTATTTCAGGAACCCATCAAGCTTTTATCATGTATTTTCAACCATAAAACAGGAAGATTTACAAACCAAAGCAACTTGTAGGCAAATGATTTAAACCATTTCAACAGAGAAGATTCTTTAACTAAGTAAAAATAAGCTGGAAACCAAAACAGAAACGAGAGCAAAAATCAGTGTCTTTTCTCAGCCCAGCATCACAGCCTGTGGTTGTAGTTCTAGCTAAGGCTAAGCCAGATGATAACCTGAATCTCTGATGTAAAAACCAACCTGGGTCAAATAGTGAGACTCAAAAAATTTAATTTGAGAAATATAAAAGGGAAATGAAAAGAAGAATCAAGGGTAAAAACACTTCAAGCTCTTCCAAAGGATCCAAGTTCAGTCCAACACTGAACAACACTGTCTGGAGGCTAACAATTGCTGCAATTCAAGCTCTAAGAATGCCCTCTTCTGGCCCCCATAGGCACCTGCACACACATCACACACACAAACATAAACACGTAAAAAAAATACAATAAAATCTTTAAAAACATACACAGAAAAAAAAATGTTCCTCAGTAGCCCATGAGTCAAAACAGAAGTCTTAAGGGAAATGCTTTCTTAAAGACTGATCTAGAATGGACTATAAATAAAAATATAACATCACACTCTATAAGATAAAGAAATTGTGTTGAGCATAAATGTTGACATGAGATAGGAGAAGCAATAATGAATCCATATTATAAGTTTGTAGTTAAGAACTTTGAAAAATTAGAGAAAATAAAGCTAAAACAAGCAGAAAAAGACCCAAGATATAAAAAGTATGTAGTAAGGGAAACCCAGGAACAAATGTATGCATAAGTCTAATAACCTAGGAATTTTTCTTAAAAATCACAAGCTACCAAATCTCATTCCAAGAGAAAAGAGATGACTTGGACAGTTATCCAACTATTAAAGAATATTTTTTAGTTTAAAAACTCTTGAAAAGAACATTTCCAGTTCCAGATGGTTTGATCTGAACCTTGCCAAACACCCAAAAGCTTAATGCCACTTTCATACAACCTCCTTCAGAATATAAAAGAGGAAATGGTTCCCAACTCATGTTCTAGTACATGGAACCAAAATCAGACAAAAAGTACATGAATGAAAGAAGTCCCAGACTATTGTCCTTCATAAATTCAAATGCAAATGTCCTTAACAAAATTTAGCAAATGTGTGCATATACATATGTGTAAATGCAAATCATGTATACACATACACTGGTGACTAATCAAAATTTATTTCATGTCTATAAAGTTGAGTCACTATTCAAAAATCACTGTGATGTGCCTTATCAACAACACTCATATCAACTAGCAATCATTTTACTTTTACATTTTGAAGATCCTGTATAGCCCAGACTAGCTTCAAAGTCACTATACAGCCAAGGATAACCTTGAGCTCCTAATCCTGCCTCTACTTCACAAGTACTGGAATCACATACATGTGTTACCATGTATGGATGTAACCTCCATTCATGGTAAAAAAAAAAAAAAAAAAAAATCTCATTGCACTAGAAATAAAGAGGAATGTCAATAGACCGCCATAAACAGCATGTACAGAAGTCCCCAAATCCCCACTAGATACCAAAATCTATCAGTGTTCAAATTCCTTACATAAAACAGCCTAATATCCTCATTTAATAGACACAAATCCTCTCACACGTTCTTTAAGCCATCTCTAAATTACTGACAATACAACACAAATGCCATGCAAATAGTAATTCTATATTTTTTAAGAGTGATAATGAAAAGGAAATGTATACATATATTCAGTACAGACGTAATTTTTTAAACATTTTCGCTTTGTGGAAGTGTTGAAAGCTACAAAGGGGTGACCATAACAACAACAACAACAACAACACACACACACACACAAATTACAAGTAGCACTGTACTTAATAGTGACTGAGAGATGTCTGCTTAAGATTGGGAACAAGGCAAAAGATATTGGCTCATAACTTTTATTTAATACAAAATGAAATTTCAGCCATTGTACTCCAGCCAAGGCAAGAGTAACCAAGGTGTGTAACTAGCCTAAAAGGAAAAAAAAAAATGTTTCTGGTTTGCAGATGATTAAATCATGTTTAGCATTAAAAGTAAATATCAAAGGATCTGTAAACTCTATCACCAAGAAATCAAGGTTACAAGTTTCAAAAGAAAAAGAAGGAAGAGAGAGGAGCTCCACGAGGAAAGCCCAGGGGTCTTTTCTGAGACTGATACTCCAACCAAGGACCATGCATGGAGATAACCTAGAACCCTTGGCACAGATATAGCCCATGGCAGCTCAGTTTCCAAGTGGGTTTCCTAGTGGCTATCTCTGACATGAACTCAGTGGCTGGCTTGTTGATCACACCCCTGAGGGGGGAGCAGCCTTACCAGGCCACAGAAAAACAATGCATCCAGTCCTGATGAGAACTGATAGGCTAGGGTCAGAGGGAAGGGGAGCAGGACCTCCCCTATTAGTGGACTGGGGGAGGAGCATGAGAGGAGAAGAGGGAGGGAGGGGATGAGAGAGGGGGCTACAGCTGGGATACAAAGTGAATAAACTGTAATTAATAAAAATAAATATTTTTTTAAAAGAACAGCACAGTGAAAGAGAAGAGTTTATTTACTGAAGAGTTTTTACTAGGACAGTTTTACAGAGATAGACTGCATAGAGAACAAGATAGACACAGCTAAAGACAGAACAAGCTAGAGAGAATGAGAAGCAGTTAGAAGATTAAAACACATTGCCAGAATTAGTTTGAGGCTAGGCAGAGCAATTCTGTCAGAAGCCAGGAGTAGCTAGTTTAAATCAGTCAGCTTGGAGAGTTTAGACCAGAACAGTTGGATTAAATCAGCCATCGAGGGTTCAGCAAGATATAGAAAAGCTTGGGAATGTCTCTCATCTGAGAAATTAAAAACAGCATTTACATCATTGGTTCCAGAGTTCAGACTCTGGTCTTCAGGCTTGTGTAGCAGACACTTTACCTGCTGAGTCATCTCTCTGTCCCAACCTCATTGATTTTGAGAAGCAATGGTCCTTGTTTTAATACTTACGATATCTGATTTTTTTAACTTAGCTGTAACGAGTTCTAAGAATGATTATTTTATATATTCCAAAACTGATGGGTTGAAATGTGTACATATTGATCACACCAGTATCCAATAACTTAAGTTTTTTTTTCAACTACCCTAAAGGAAGCAAAAACAAAAAGCTATCAATAAACCAGAAAAAGTCATCCTCTTAATTTTATATAAAAGTGCTAGCAACAGGTATCAAAATGTGCATCTAATAGGAATGGCTATGAGCCAACTGCTAATTCTTTATATGCTAATGTTTGGCTGTTTGTTGTCCCTTTAGTTCTATCTTTCACATTGTTAAAATGGACAAAATGATACCTGCAAATCACAGGATTCTAGATGTTATAAATGCTATGTCACTCAAGATTATTTCTTGGATGTGATCAAATCTGAAACTAAATGAAAACGCTCACAGATGGCTAATGAATATTAAACAACTGACTACAGAAAAGGGATCAGTTTCCATCTTATCTCTTCCCAGGACTATCCCAGAGCCATTAGTAAGCAGCAGACTGTGCCAGACACAGGCTGAGAAACACTCTAACTGTTCTGCTCCTCCAGTTATCACTCCAGATGTTACACATGACCATATGTTCTAACTGATGATAAAATACCTTTCAAAAAAAAAGTAGACTTTCAATTATGACAAAATTACACATTAGGGTGTTTCCAGGAAATGCAGTGACTCAACTTACAGTTGCATTTCTTACCAATATGCCATATTTAAAGTATAATAGGGCTATGACAATTAAAACAACTTCTACCTTCAATTCAAGTAGGAATAAACTTATAAAAGAGGGATGGAACTGCCTTTAATGAGAGTGCCTAAGCATATCCACAAGCCAGCCATGGAATGACCTACAGCCATGATCTTGAGGATGCTGCCTGGGTTACTGTCCCTTCACCTACTCAATCTACAAATATACAACTTCCTCTAAAAGACACCTTCACTGCCCAAACATTAATGGAGGAGGGAGAAACTTTTAACATAAAAAAAAATAAATTTTAAATAGACACTAGGCTATTTTCATCTTGTCACATTAGCTGTGGTACTTGTTCACACTTCACAAGGCAGTGGGTGAAAGAGCTAGAAATGTTCAAAAATAGTCCTATGTCAAATATAATGTTCCATTTCACATGGCTAGGCAGAAGGACAAAAATAACATAGATTTGGAAGTTCAGGTATCCCAACAACTTAGAAACAGCAGCCAACGTAGGTGGTTTTACATATCAACATCATTACCTTCAGTGGAGGGGGAAGCAAACTCAGAGACCTTTGGACCACCCTGAGAAGTCCCACTGAGCTCTTAACCATTGAATTCTAAAACAAACAAACAAACAAACAAACAAACAAAAATCAACCAACCAGGTACTTTTCCCACAACGAAAAGATGTGGGAAAGTAAAGGGGGAAATTAATGTTTCACCCCCTCCCCATAGCCTAAACAAGCCCATTGCCTTATCTTTGTCACTAATGGTCAGAGCTAAATATCAAATGGGAAATAAAGACAAAGGGGAATGAATAGGTAAACCTGTTTAAACTTTCTACTTTTATGTCCAGAGACTGTTAAAGCCCACTTTACTTTTGCTGAGATTCGAAGTGGATTTGCAAGCTTCTAAGAACTTAAGCAAACTTTTTGATAATAGTCTCCAAGCAAACATAAGGCAAATCCAGCTTAAAATACTCAGCCTTGAAAGCCTAGCTTCCCCCAGGGATCATCTGTTGGGACCTAAAAAGAGGGTCACGTTTCTCTGTGGTTTGCAATGCAGTGCTTTAGTTTTCAAGGCTGGCTCATATTAGAATGAGCCTCAGGTTCTAACTGTGTCCTCAAGTCATAGCCCTTGGTTCCCCTTCCATGAGCACCATAGAAATTTTAGAGCCAACCACTTCAGCAGAGCCCCAGTCTCATGACCAAAGCACAGAGGATGGAAGTAAGTCCTGAGGGAAGCCCCATAAAGAATGTTGGGGAATAAGTCAAGAGCCCAAGTAAAACACATTTTCAACACTGGGCTCCTGTCTTACCCATAATAGAGAGAGAGTGTTAGGCAGCTTTGCAACACATAAGAGAAACTGAGGCACAGTCTCCTCCAAAAGAGGATTTTCCCCCCTCTGGTGAGAAAAGTGGGTAAGACTCCAAGTGCTGAGAGGTGACACTAAGCATTTTAAACATCTGGCTGCCACTCTGCTCAAAGGTCATCTCTGGAGTAAACAGGAACTTCAGAGCCCATCAAATGTGCTTCCGATGTATCCTTGTACTTTGCACTAGGGGCTCCTGCTAAGACTTGGGGTGTGGCAGGGGTAACATATTCTCTATGATATAGACTGAGAGAGCTCCAGTCCGTGCCCAGCACTGCTAGAGTACCAAAGCTAAAGACCTGAGAAGCGGACAGAGGAGAACACAGGCTGGAGTTCAAAGGAGACTAATTTGGGATGTAGTTTCTGCTAGGAGAAAGGTGGTGAGGCTGGATCCACAAACAGAAGCAGAAGGTCTTCAATCGCAAGTACCTCTTCTCTGACCAGACACTCAAACCTACTCTCACCAAACCTGTTCTCTGACTTTGTGCCTTCTTCCTTCTCTTGTCCTAAATGCCCACCTTTCGTTCAGTTCTTAGGATGCAGTAAATTGTTCTAATGGAAAGTGGAGTTGCCTGAAACAGTGTGACCTGAGAAACCACAGACATGACAGTGTGATTTTAACAATACACAACTATTGATACCCAATATGTAAAGTCCTAAGCTGAACACATAAATTTTAGTAGGAATTCAAAAATTATTGAAATAGTCTAATTTGGAGAGTGCATACCCTTTTCCCAGAGATGTTAGCCTACAGAATTAATCTTTAAAATATAAAAGTTTATGCATTAAAATGTTCATCATGACATCACAATATATATTTTCAATAATATATTGACAGTGAGGAATGGTTAAGAAATTAGTATGTCTACTTCATGAAAAGTTATACAGGCATTGAAAATGTTTAGTAATCACTTATGATTTGGTGAAAACTAGTGTTAGAGAACTAAAAGAAAAAATAAATACAGTACTAATTAACATCATGATTAAAACCAAACACAAATAATGCCATCAATGGTTGTTTTTACTTGGTAAGAGTACCTTATTCATTTACATTTTTATACTTTCCAGTTTGTTCACAATTGTACAACGGATAAAACTTTAAAGGGTGAATCTCTTTAGAAGGGAAATATTTTATTTTCACAGAATGGTTCTTCTCTGCATTTAACTAATAATCCTTTTAGTATCCAAAAGGATTTTATTTTTCTGCAAGGGTATGGAGGCAAAGAAGATGAACAAGAAAAACTCACTCTGATTAAAAATATCTCTAGTAGTTCTCTGTGGTTGCCACATCAGAAACAGATCCCATGCCTGACATTCAGGGTTCCTCATAGCCCAGTGCCAAGCACGTCTCAGCTGACCCTGTTTCTCTACCTATAGGGAAAAATGCCCGAGTTTCAGATACTCACCTAACTCACTTCTGTGCAGGGAGACATCCCTGACCCTCCGACCAACCACTGAGTTCCTAACAGTTCCCTGTTCTCACCCACCTTCTAATATTAAGCTCATTTTGTATCATTCTGTTCTTGCCAAGTAGGTAAATACCTCTCAGCTGGACTTAGAGTTCCTTGAAGTTGGAAATTTAGAAGTTTCTCAGTAGTTATTTTAGTCAGATGCACACAGAGGCAAAGAGGAGGGAGAGTTCTACAGGCAGGCTGGTATTATATTTGTGCCCTCAGTGATATTATCTACATGAAGCATGCTGTTTTAAAATGCTGCCTGTGACATCACAACCAGGACATGCACTTTTCAGTTTCTGCTTTTAGAGCAGTAATGGTCTATTTCTGCTTATTCATTCATATCAATTCTAAGGTTCCTCTTGGGATCAAAAAGATTGGATTGCAATATACCACACCAAGGTTTTAGAATATAAATAACAAATAAAATAACCTTCTAAAAATCAACTTAAGACCACACAGAGAATCCTGCTTCTCCTGCAGTTTTGTCTGAACAACAAATATAAATGTTTTCCTCCATGTTGTATCCTTAATTAAGCAGTGGGCTTTAGTCCATCAATATCCCCACTGACAAAAATATTTTGAATAAATAAATAAAAACCTCTCCAAATCAAATGATCCAGTGCTTTAGAAGTGATAAACCAAATGCCAAATAGCTATGCTCTTGTATGCCATCAAACACTCTGCCAGGACTTAGAAATAAACACCATCTGTACATTAGCAACCTGACACCCAAGACAACAAAAAGTTGTATAGCTTAAGAGAAAATTCATAAATCATAAATGAAAGCAAGTCAAAGGACCCTAGTGCTTGCCCATTATTTCTGCAAAAGGAACATACAAGGTCAGTATGATTGTTGACTCCGAAGGGCAGGGCATCAATTAACAAGCCCATTTCCCGCTCTTCACATTTCCATCTTACTTCAACACACACATGTTTGTTCTTTCTTTTTAATAAATGAAGCAGCACTTAGGAGTAAGTGCTCATTCCTATTCTACCACTTACTGGATGGCCTTGGACCTTTTTTATATTCCAGCTACTTAACCTATAAAATATCACTCTTTATGCCAAGTCACAGAGCTGTGACAATCAAACAGCACTGGAGTCTGGGTTTATCTATCACTCTAGTGTGCATGACGAAGTCTCACAGCCCATAAACTAGATAACTGCTCTTCCTTCGAATATCATCCAAAGGTAAAAATGGCAATTTTCAGATCTCTTACTGTGATGCTAGTTTATTCTTCCAAGAGTAGAGCAGCTGGCCTATATCACCACCCAAAACCAGGTTGGGCATCTCTGGGTGGACCTAGCTCGCCCCATAAACTGTTGTCCAATAAATCTTTTTTGCTAGATGCTAAGGAAATGGATGTTTTCTCACATGATCACTCTGATGTGTTCAGGGCAATGTGCACAAAGTTTACAGGTTGCCGTTGCTAGTGTCTGAGTTTACTCTTATGAAAATTAATTATACTTAACATCTAGGAGTGCATATGTGGACCCAATATGGAGTGAGACAGTAAGTAGATGATGGTCCATGGGTTTTGTAATGAGAGAGACCTAGATTCAAATTCCTGTTCTGTGACCTTGAAATCATAATTTAAAATCTCTCTGTTCCTCACTTTCCACACCTGGCTCTGGGTTAATGTGATAACTCAGCTGTACACACACACACACACACACACACACACACACACACTCACAAAGTACCTAAAATATGATATTATTTATAATTCCTATACATCTTCTTTTTATATGAATCTGTCAAACCCATGCTGAATATAGGACACACTCTACAGAAATTTTTCACCGTTTGGGGGGATGTTTTGATATCAAATAAAGTGGATGTGTAGTGAAATGAGAAGCAGAGGAAAGGAGGTGTGTGGGAAAAGACATCTCACTGACACACTTTCAAGAACGCACAGCATGCTCTGACACTGGGGTTGCAGACAGAAAACCATGACAGTTCAACCCTGCGGGGACTCGGAGCGCTGTCCCCTTCACCCTGCCAGGGCGGGTTTAGAAACTGCGGTGGGACCCCACAAATAACCCTGTCCAGTCCCCTCCCCCTTCTGCCCAAACCTCTGGACGCCAATGATGCTGAATCATGAGCTGGCAGCAGCCGTCCTCACAGCTTCCACCAGGCCTGTCTCCAGGAGAGGGACTCAGGAGAATGGGAGCCTCGACCTCGGAGGTGGAGGGGAGGGGCAGGGGCAAGGCAGGTACTTACGGCTGGCTGCAACCCCTCTCTGGGTGACTCCAGTGGCCAGTCCCTCGCTGGCTCACACTCCCCGCCAGCGGCTGGCTGCTCCCCAGTGGGCCCCGCGCCGGTGGCCCTGGGATCCCCGCAGCTCGCCCACCTCCCGGGGAAGCCAGGGCTCAGAGCTCAGAAGCTCGACTAGACCAGGAGCAGCTGGAGCAGCTGTCGTGCCCAAGAGGTGGTGGCTACCAACGGACCAGACCATTTGCCGTTGCGCCCAGGGGTGCGCGTCTTTCCGGGAGGAGCGAGCACTAAGCCCCGGGAAGGCTGGCGACAGGCAGGAGGGACCAAGGAGGAGAAAGGACCGCTGCCCGCTGCATGTCCTGCCAGCTGGGGACCTCCTGGACCCGCGACCTCTCCTCCAACTGTACAGAAGAATGAGCTTGGCTTTCCGAGGCACCCCTCATCCCACCTTATCCTTGGTCCCGCTCAGGGAGCATTCAGAACGCCTCTAACAGAGGACCTAGCAACGAAAGCTCCAGTGTGGCGTCCCCTCCTAAGGGGATGCTCCGGGAACTGGCCTGACACCTATCTGAGCCACCTCCTTCTTCACCTTGTGACCTAGACCACCAAGTCCCCAGTCAACGTGTCAGCTTTTCACAGACAGAGAGGTACCTCGGATCTCAGAAAAGGGCTCTTCTGCTCTTTTCTCTAAGCATCCTTGTTTAGCTATTGATAAGTGGGTACCAAAAGCCAACTGTTAAAGTTAGACAGTAAGACCGTGGTTTCTATGACTGAGGTGGTTAGAGACTGTCGAGTCCACCAACAAATTCTCAACATGGAAGTTGGGAAATGTAGTTTGACGGGATGGACCCTTTGAACAGATCTATGGAAGATTCCAGAAAAATTCAAGAATAGTTGTGGCTTCTTGCTCGTGATTTCAGAGGTTACTGTGTTGGTAACTGGGAAATAATCGTGATCATACATGAAATGAACATCACAGGACTGGTTAGAGTTCATAAACATGAAATTTTCTTGATTTCGATGATCCCTGCCCCTGGCCCAGGCAGGCCCACACATGTTCCCTGAAGACAATGGTTAAGACCAAACAACCGTATAGCTCTTCCTTTTGTAAGGAAAGGTGGGGGGCTCAATGTACCCGAAATAAAATGAAATTTCACAACTGAAAGCTACTGTTTCTGGATTAAAGTGTTATCCTCTTGAGTAACCCAACATAAACTGAGCATTTCCGATGAGCATTACGGTGTCTAGCCTTCACTTGCTGCCCTTCCTACTCCTGTTGAGATCAGTGGAAAGGCTCCTGGTTTGTAAATGGGGTTTTGCATGGTTTTTAAAGGCTGGGTTCAAGTACCCTCAGCAGACCTAATGTTTAGTATCTAGACTTGATACTCTGGGGAAAGATACACTGTAAGCCTTAACATAGCTATCTCTGGGACAAAGGTATGAGTTTGACCTTTGTGAAAATTGGATTTTATGGTGGAAAAGGGATATTTAAGTATCTAAGATGGGCATCACCCTGAGGTAGAAAGGGGACCATAAAGGACAGAATGGACTTTTCCCAGAAGTAGCTAGGGCATCAAGGTCAGAAGATCAATGGAGCATTCTGGGAGAGTGAGGCATCATTGTCACTGCCTGTTAGCTGGTCAGTCTTGCTCTGTCATTTATTCTATGCCTATACTTCCCACCACATTTAAACTTCAGGTCACCCACCTTCCAATCTCAAACATGCGTAAGAGTCAAGCTTTGAACTTTGAAGCTCAAGAAAGTACTTACAGGAATCAGGAACAAAAGTCGTTTTCCCATGCTGTGTGCTATCGTGGTGATGTTAATTGATGTTATTGTTCACATGTCAGCAGAAGCATAGCAGATATCCCTGGAGCCCACTGTTGCTGGGAAGCCCAAACCGCCAGGTCCCTATAGAAGCCAACAGCTTCAACACAGGGCACATAGCCTCAGCCTCAGATATGTGCAGCTCTCTCCACGGTCAACTGTTTCTCCTTTAAGGTACAGCAATAGGGTTAGGAAGAATTAAAGGAATGGCTAAAGACAGAAATAGATATAGAAAGAAGGGAAATGGCCTATATATCTTCGAGCTTTGATGGTCTTGTGTCATCTATAGCTACCTATTTGTAAGTGGATGTTTTAGCATATGTGCTTCCGAATAAAGGAAACTTTTTATGATGGTGACCTTGGGATGTTATCAAAGTGAATGTAGCTGGGTAATGTCACACAGTCTGACCCTCCACTCTCCTTCAGTGTCTTGAAATTATTTTCAGGACCCTGAAAGACATAGTAGGGACATAAAAATCTTTTTCCAAAATGACCACAGGAGGTTCTGGTTCTATGAACTATTTCTCTAAGCCTCATGACAAAATGCAGGTCAGAGATGGGGAGAGAAAATTTTTTCTATGGCTTAAGGGAAGGATAGTTATTAACCAATGTGGCTTTTAAACTTTACTTACATGCTGGTTATTAAGGCAAATTCATTTGTATTCACAAACAAGCGTGACCTGGGAAATATTGAAAAGCATGGCCTTGAAATGATACTAAGAAAAATGAAAATGGCACTTGAGACTTTCGACAAAATTGAATTGTGGTAAGCTTCACAGTGTTGAAGGCTGATTAGAGCGCATTCACTGGGTTTCTAATACAGGTCAGCTTAGGCAGACATTTGCCTCATCCCAAGCACACCTGCTGAGGATGTGAATTGTGGAGCTTCTCCTAGTTGGCCTTGAGCTGGCACTTACTAAATGATTAGTATAGCCAAGGTAAATAGTACTCCTGCCTCCACCACAGAGATAAAGAAATCACAAGTTAAAATGGCAAAGCTAGGAGGAGCAAACTTGCTTTCAAACTTGAGCCAAAGCATGGCATCACCCTGCACAAACCATTGTGGTAGACTGCCCTGAGGAAAGCAAGCCATGAATGGCATGCCTGTCTCCAGGAGGAAATCTAGTTCATACTTACATATTTATTTTTGGTTTCTTGACACAGTCTTGCTGTGAATCCTGACACCCTACCAATTACTGGGAATTAGATTTACACCAGGATGCCCAGCCATACTTACTTTCACATCTGTTTTCACTGCTAATTTCTAAGAGAAGTGAGTCATTTCTCACATATGAGGATTGTATGATAACCCTTTCAAGGGAAACATTGTTTATGTTCCACAGTCTGAAATGAGTGATTCCTAGTGAGTGATTCCTAAAAGGGCTGTGCAACTTGCTTCAGGCACTTAGGTCATAATCTGGAACCTATATGTTATGATGCTCCGTAGCTGATTGTAGTGTGCAAGCAGCTTGACCAAACTACAAAACAAGAACAATGGAGAGACCTCCCCCTTCTTCCCCCCTTCCCTCCCTTCCTCTTTCACTCCCTCCCTTTCCCTCTGTCTTTCTACCCCCTCTGCCTTCCCCTCTCTGTTTCTGTTTCTCTCCCTGCTTCCCTCCCCCTCAGCCCCTCTATTCAGTCTTCTGGGCTTAATTCTTTAACCCCAACTGTTAACTAATCAGGGAACAAAAATAGTTATTTTAAACCTACTATATATAAAATTTCCTAGTCATTAGAGAGAAATGTACCTATTATGCTCAGAACAGCTTTCAGTGTTCTTTTCAACATTTTTGCGCTTATTTATATATGCAGGACGCAGAACCCACATGGAGGTCAGAGGACAACTCAAAGGAGTGGCTCTCTCCTTCCAGCATGTGGTCCTGGCTATCAAACTCAGGCCAGCAGGCTTCACAGCCAGGGCCTTTACCCATCGAGCCATCTCACCAGCTCTTTGGTGCCTCTTGTAAAAGGAAAATAATGCTTACAACTGCATTTTGTTTTTTGTTTGTGTATAAGTTTTGGAGAACTGACACGTTCACAACAATGTCGTTTCTAACCTAGTAGATGAGAGGCTTTCACAGTTCTCATACACTGTGTTCTCAGCCTTTCTTCCAAATTCACCTAACAACATTATGGGCAGCAGCTGTCTTCTGAGGGAGGTGTCCTTCCACATCACTAAGTGCTGTTTCCTGGGTAGTCAGGGACCAGCGCTCTGTGCAGTTCATCTTGTGTCTATCCAGTGCAATCCAATGTCTCATTTGATCATCGAAGCCTCAAGAGGACTTTCAAAGAAAGGAGGTACATATTCAGAATCAGTAACTTCGCCTCTTTTTTTTTTTTTTAATGTATCCCTTTGTCTCATTTGTGACTAGAAATGCTAATGTAAGCAGTTACGGAGATGCCTGTGTGATTCCTGATTCTGAGTAAAGGTTCAACTTTTTGTTCATAGAACATCACGAGTGTGTCCTCCTTAACTGTGCACACTTCTGTTCCTCTCTGGCCTAGCATTTCCTCTCACACTGATCACCTGTCTCGGTGAAGGCTGGTAATCAATACGGAAGCCAACTTCTTAAACTCAGCTGTGCTTCCTTTGTTAAAGCCCACTTCAGCGCAGGGTCCTCGTTCCTCTGTTACAGTCTCTGACATGTTCTTCACGTGTTCGGCATCTACACTAAGACTTAACAGATCTGCCTTTTCAATTGCTGCTGTTGCTTTTGCAGGCTGTGGTGGTATCATTCTGACTTCATAGAATTACCAAAAAGCACTCGTCTTTCTAATGCCTAATAATTGACATAACATCGGACTTATCTACTTTACTAAGTTGTGTGTCCAGCATTGACTTCATCTGACAGTGGGCTTTTCCAACAGCATTTCATTTATCACATGTCCAGTCCCTTTATTGATCTAATTTACTTTTTTTTTTGCTGCTTATGTGTCTGTTGTGGTATTATGACATTTTCATAAGAAAAAAAAATGATCTCTGCTCTATAGTTTTTATTTGCACTCCATTGTTCTAGAAGTATTCAATTTCCCAAACTTTCTGGATTACTCTGTCTTTTTTAAATGTTACTCTTTTACATCACAGTGTGTTTCTTAATTTTCAATTGGAGTAGGATAAGACTAGCTTTTAAAAGTTTTAAATTTGTTAAAGGTTTCTTTTTTATTATGTGCATATTTTTATAAATACTTTATTGAGATAGGAAATGTATTTTTTTATACATCTCATGCCCTGTTGAAGAAATAAAATGTTCTCTATGAAAATGTTCTACAATATGAATATATATCTCTCCTTAAATTTATATGTCAAAACCTAATTTCCAGTGTTTTGGTGTTACAGTATTGAGAGCTAAGCAGGTTATTATGAAGATCTTTAAGAGTGCCCAGAGTCCCCTTGTCTACATAGGGAGTTCCAGGCCAGCCAGTAGACTTTTGTCTTGCTAGTGGCTGTTTTGCATTATGTGTTGACGTACTGATTAGAAATAGATCTTGGGCCACATATCCACACGTGTATACTTTTCAGTGTATACTTTCTCCCTTAATTATTTTCCTGAAATCAGACGTAGGCAGCTACGTTTCCATTTCCACAAAGACACACTGATGCTGTTTTTAATTATTTATATTGCGTCTCTCCCTCAGCAGCACAGTTACCGTACTAATGGTTGATTCTAATGGCTATTCTCTGAGCTGGTCAATGGGCTATTTTCCGATAGCAGCTCTATCACTGTAGCAAAACACCATGGCCAAAGGCAACCTGAGGAGAAAAGGGTTTTTTTCAACTATTCTCACATCACAAGTGTCATCAGAGGAATCCAAAGCAGGATATCAAGACAGAAACCTGGAGGCAGGAACCAAAGCAAAGACCATAGCCGAACTCTGATTATTGGCTGCTCCACTTGCTTTCCCTGGTCTGCTTTCTTATATACTCCTGGACCACCTGCCAAGGGATGGCACCATCCACAATGGGCTATGCCTTCCCACATCAATTATTATTCAAAAACAGCCCCACAGGCTTGCCTACAGGGAGATCTTATAGAAACATTTTCTCAATTGATGTTTTGTCCTTTAAAATGACTCTAGCTAGCATCAAGTTGACACTGGCACAGCAGTGCCCATCCAGAATCATAGGAGTTCCAGAGACAGTGAAAGATGAAGCTTTCCCTAAGCTTTCTACTGCTTGGAACCAGAGAACTCCACATCCCATTGTAAGTCCTGAAGGAAAATCCCCTGCTCAGAGATCTTCATGTCCTCTCACATCCTTGGAAACAGGAAGATTAGCTTCCTGCATAGTTCTTTTGAGGCCTTGTGAGGACAAGGAGATCTGAGCCAACATTGTCTTCTATCCAGGAACCCAGAGATCTCCAATCACCCAACAGTCCCAGTGACTGCAGCCTTCTGCTCTAGCTAACTCTCTAACGCTGTTCTTTGCCTCTGCCAGGAGTAAAAGAGTTGTACTCATTTCCATCTTCTTCACTCCCAAAAGAGCTGGACACATTTCTATCTAGCCACCCCAGAGAGGCCAACAACAGTCACAAGGTACACACAAAGAGCTGAAGATGCAGGACACAGGGGCTGTGTTTGCAGCAATATATTTTTCAGTCTCCCTTAGGCTGACTTGATTTCTAGAAATCAAGTTAATGTTTATTTGAATAGCTCCCTCTGCCAGGCAATGAGTTAATCTCAACCAATTAACATCCTCCCACATTTCTCTGGGAACTGGGTTATGGTTCTAGCAGTCTTATATGATGCTAAAATGTTGGTGTTGAAAAGTTGGCATCAGATCTGAGTCATTCATCCATTTTGGTGCCTGCATAGAGCCACGCTGTCTGTGGCAACTGTCACTGCATGTCCCAACGCATAGCTCCATCTATCAAAAGGTTCCATTAAGGACTCAGGCCAGACTGTAGAGGCTCTACTGACTAATTAGGGATTATCTAGAAGACCAAAACCTGGTAATAATGTATCTAAATGAGGAACCAAGGGCTCTCTTGATTAAAAATAACCATTGTAAGGGTGAAAAGGTTAGGCACAGCTTAAGTCAGTAGCTATACCATTCTTCCAAAAGACATGTAATTTGAGTATATAATTATTTTAGTTTACTGTTTTTTATGGATAGACTAAAAACTCAGGGCCTTGTAATCTACTACTAAGCCATACTCTAGCCTTAGCTTTGATATCTACTGCTAACACTATCTACTGACTTAGGTCCTGGGTTCAGATCGTAGTCAGATGGGGCTCAAGCAATTACTGAAAGGGCTCTTGTATAGGAAACTGAGTAAAAAACAAAATGGTAATATTTGGAACTTCAGTGACAAAGATGGGCAAGTCATATTGTTTAGCTTGGGAGTTATCTAACTTGGGAGTTATCTCTGCTCACTTGTTCTTCTAGGTTTGGCTGGGCCCACTTAAAGGTCAGGATTTTATCCTCAGTACAGCAGTGCTGGGATCACCGAGAGCATGGTTGGCAAGAGGCTGCTTTCCTGGACTCTCAGGTAGAGAAGGATACTGCACGCTTGCTTACCAAGCATCTGAGCCAAGCAAATCTTTCCCTGGCCCAGGCCCCTCCCTGAAACAAGTCTAGCTCAGGCTGAGTGGAACTCAAGAAGCAAATATAACCTCTCTCAGTCTCCATGTCTCCATTTTTACACCCAGCCTTTGAAGTGTGAGGAAAGACAATTTTAATTACATCACACATGGCCACTCTCCAGAACTCCATAAGGAATCAATGGCTGGTCCAAGGATTAACTAGTTTATCTAGCTCAGAATCCATGAAGTCATCACTTTTTCGTATAGAGTAGGAATCATTCAAAACACACCACAGCAAAGCAGACTGAAAAAATAAAACTGAAACTGGAGAGATGACTTGGTTGCTAACGTGCTTGCCTCACAAACTTGACTTGCTTTCATCTCCAGAACCCATATTAAAAAGCCAGACACAGTGGAATACACTCATAAGCACAGAGCTGGGGAGGTAGAAGAAGGTGGAACTCTGAAACTTGCTTGTTAGGGAGCCTCTCCAATTTGACAGGTTCTCAGTCAGTAAGAGACCCTGCCTCAAAAACCACAGAAGACAGCACCTGAGAAACAACGCCAGAAGTTGACCCCTGACTTCCACACGCATGAGCGCACACACACACACCACACACACTTTCAGATATTTGTTCTACTGATTTAGAACCTAGTTTTACGATGGAGTTTTCAGGATACACATGTATTAGCCTCTTGTACAAAGTGTGATATATAGCCTCCAAACAAGAAAGATGTGATTTAAAGAGGGAACTTGGCCATTGTTATTCAATCAGACTCTCATTCTCCACACTGTGAAGAGCACAGTTTAAGGCTTTCTGGCTGTCATTCCTGGTGACTGACACCTTCCTCTTCTAATTGTAATTTGCAAGTCTAATTATGAATAATACTGAAATATCTAGATGGTAATTACAGTGAGGCAATGTGTTAATGACAACAACTCAGTGTATCAAATCCACCTCTATTTTTTATTTAAAGAAATTCAACCATAATCCCTTAGAGAGGTTACAAGTTTGATAGATTATTGTAGCATTTTTACAAGCTAATACAGCAAGCACAATGTATGCATAAAGTATTTCCAGGTGTAGCCATCTAATATATGGAAAAACTGATACCTTTAAAGTATGATTTGACAGTTTCATACATGCATATATAATTTTGGTCACTTTTACCCTCATTGCTCTAAGTCAACCCTCTCCTGCTGAATCTTTTCTTCTTTCAAACAAATGTGCTCCCTGTGTCATTGTATTGTATTCTACTGAGTTTAATTAAGATTCCTTGTGTGAGCATGGAGGAGGAGTTATTTACAGGGGTTTTTGTGACTTTTCGATGGCTGGACCACTGAAGAAAAGAACAGACTCTCTCAGTATCCGTTAACTGCCTCCAGGATGAGTGGGCCCCATGAATCCCTGTTCTACTCATGGTGGAAAGCTAAAGGCTCTGTCTTGTACAGGTCTTAACATCAGCTGCTGTGAATGTGTGAGCGCAATAGCAGGTCATGTCTAGCAAAGTGTTTTGTAGCAATTTCTCAGCCTTCCATGCTTATAGTCCTTCCATCACCTCTTCCATCATGCTCCCTGAGCCTCAGAGGGGATACTATAGATGTCCCCATGGAGGCCTGAGGGACACTCAGCAGTCAATTACTCTCAACACTTTGATCGCTTTTGAGTATCTGTACTAACTACCACCTGTGGCAAAAAATTAAAAATTAAAAAAAAGAGAAATGTTCCACAATTTCTGTATCCATTCCTCTGTTGAGGGACATCTGGGATGTTTCCAGGTTCTGCCTATTACAAATAAAGCTGCTACAAACATGGTTGAACATGGTTGGTGTGTACTTGAGCCTCTTTTGGATATATGCCTAGGAGTGGTATAGCTGGATCTTGAGGAAGTGCTATTCCTAATTGTCTGAGAAAGCACCAGATTGATTTCTGAAGTGGTTGTACAAGTTTACATTCCCACCAGCAATGGAGGAGGGTTCCCCTTTCTTCACAACCTCTCAAGCATGCATTGTCACTTGAGTTTTTTATCTTAGCCATTCTGATGGCTGTAAGGTGAAATCTCAGGGTCGTTTTGATTTGCATTTCCCTGATAACTAAGGACATTGACCATTTCTTTAAGTGTTTCTCTGAATGGAATACTACTCAGCAATTAAAAACAAGCAAATGATGGGCAAATGGGTGGGAACTACAAAAGATCATCCTGAGTGAGGTATCCCAGAAGCAGAAAGACACACATGGTATATACTCACTCATAAGTGAATATTAGACAAATAATATAGGATAAACATACCAAAATCTGAACACATCAAGAAGCTAAGCAAGAAGGAGGATCCTGGGTAAGATGAGCAATCCTCACTCAGAAAGACAAACAGGAGGGACATTAGAAGAAGGAGAAAACAGGAAACAGGACAGGAGCCTACTACAGAGGACCTCTGAAAGACTCTACTAGGCAGTGTATCGAAGCAGATGCTGAGGCTCAAACCAAACTTTGGGCAGAGTGCAGGGAATCTTATGAAAGAAAGAGGAGATAGTAAGACCTGGAGAAGACGGGAGCTCCACAAGGAGAGCAACAGAACCAAAATATCTGGGCCCAGGAATCTTTTCTGAGACTGGTTGGTACTTCAAACAAGGACCATGCATGGAGATAACCTAGAAGACCTGCACAGATGTAGACCATGCAGCTCAGTATCCACGTAAGGGGAACAGGGACTCTGTTCCCATGTCTCTGACATGAACCTAGTGGCTGGCTCTTTGATCACCTCCCCCTGAAGGGGGAACAGCCTTGCCAGGCCACAAAGGAGGACAATGCATCCAGTCCTGATGAGACTTGATAAGCGATGGAAGGGGAGGAGGACCTCCCCTATCAGTGGGCTTGGAGAGGGGCATAGGAGGAGCTGAGGAAGGGAGGGTGGGACAGGAAGGGAATGAGGGAGTAGGCTACAGCTGGGATACAAAGTGAATAATCTGTAATTAATATAAAAAATAAAAGTAAAAATTAGAGAGAGAGAAAGAGACTTCTCTGATCAAAGCTGAGGGCAGCATTAATCTTTGGGTAGAAACAAAAGTGGGAAACAAATATTTTCAAAATATTAGATAACTTTCCTGGATACAAAGCCAGCAACTGTATTAGTCAAAGTTTTTCTGTGGTCAGCTCTTTCTGGTTTCTAGACAGCCCTCCACATTACTCCGTGAGTCTTTTGTGAGTCTCTTGCCTGATTGCAAAAGTGAAGCTAGTGTGGACCATTGCATTCAAGGACCCGAGTGTCCCAGAGAAGAAACATTTCACTAAAAGGCCAGATGCTTAAGGAAACCATCCCATTGCCAAGTAAACAGCACATTGAACTTGCTAACCCTTGGGCTCACTCTCAGATTCCAAAAATGGTAGCTTTCTTAGAAGCACAAGGAATGAAAAGCTGACTCACCATTAATAATCCTGTGAGATGTAACTCTGCACCGCCTTTGACCTTACCCTTTGGCCTGCCAAGGGCCAAGTCACTGCCAAGACCAAAGATGCCATAGTATTCTCAGGACACAGGCAGTGATCACTGAAACTCATCTATTTATACCAAGAGGGGAAATTGTTTCATGCTCTAGAAAGTTGTTCGCTTCCAAAGGCAACAGAATCTCATTTTCTGAAAGTAGCATTCAGTAATGCACATATGTTTGCAATTTCAATGAGTTCAACTGGGTTCTCCAGCGCTATTTTCTACGCTTCTTTCATTGTTCACTGCCAAACCTCAGTAGATTATTGGCATTCTATATAGTCATTACCTAAATACCCCAGAATAAAACTGAGAGATGAAACATAAAACAAATCATTTACAAGCAGTCTTTATATTGTACCTATTTGTCTATAATTCAAAAACAATGTGGCTTCTCATATAACAAACACCAAACCAACAGACATTTTTGAGTGAATAAAAGAAGGAAGTCACAAGGCTGAAATTGATTTCAGTCACATCTATTGACAACATGTCTGATTCTTCTCTGATTACCTACCTGACATCCACCATTCCTCCCTCCTCTTAAGTAGTACCATGTGTTACCGTGGCTCCATTGTGCCTAACTGTGCAGTCTTCCTAAAACCGGCAGATAGGTATGAGAAGAGAGACGCCCAATCAGAAATCTGCCTGAAAGTCACGCCTTTCAGCAGAGGTTGATAAGACAGTTAAGCAGTCTTTCCATCCATGTCCTTGAATTTTTTTCTGTGTAAATTTGAACTGTTTCTAGTTACTTAGCTTACCTGTGGCTTCAGCTAATAAGTCAATCTTTTGAGACAGAGCTCATAAACACTTGTGGTAAAAGCCGACATAAGTAGGTTAACAAAGCAGAGGTCATGGTGCAAATCTTAGATTCCAATTTTAGGAGGCAGAGGATCTCGGTGAGTTTGAAACCAACCTGGTCCTCACAGAGTTCCAGGCCAGCCACAACTACATATTGAGAACCTATCTTAAAATGCCAAATGCCCAGAACAATAAGAAATGTTAAGAAAACAGCCAAAATGTTAAAGACTTTAAAGATTCCATTAACCTATTCTGATCCTGATGAAGACATTGATGTATAGAAATCAGTATGATCACCAATTTCTAATCATTTTAGTTCTTGGACTTGGCACCATCACACCAGATGAGATATTGTAAGACTAATTACGGAATGGATCAGGTTTCTTCCCACACTTGTTCATACTGTGCTTTGTAGTATCATACATGATGTCATGTTGTATTTTGATGTGTGACGGGCTTAAAGATATCATTTTAGGTTCTTGAGGCTGGAGAAGGGCAGGAAAGAGTACGCTGTAAATGACACTAACACACTTTGAAGAAGGAAGGGAGGGCAGCTGCCGAGATCTCAGTGCCTTGCACTGGAATGTGCCGCCTGCAGGGTCTGGGAAGCAGCTAGGCGACTAAGGGGTGTGTCCGACATGGAAGGCATTAAAGGTGTCACCCTAGGGCTCAAAGTCTGGAATTTTGGTTCTTAGTGTGGCAGTGGGAAGATGGTGGGGATCTCTTCCAATAGATAGGATGCAGTTGAAAATCATTTCGTTAGCGGAGGAGCTGTGGTCAGGAAGGGTTCGTTCCTGTGAGATCCTAACTTCATTCTCATCAGTTTGAGTTATTATAAGAATCATCTTGACCTATGAATCACCCTCCAGTTTCCGGTCTGGCTCTGGGGTTTTTCTGTCCTACACATGTTCCTGCTACCATGATCTCTCTACTATGATTTCACCACCATGGATCCCCAGAAGTGTGAGCTGGACAGTAACCCAACAAAATCAACTGCTTTTCTTTTCTTTGACCATAGTCAAGCTCAAGTAAACAAGCAAACAAAACAAAAACAAAAATTAGGGTCAGAGGGAAGGGGAGGAGGACCTCCCTTATCAGTGGACTTGGAGAGGGGCATGGGAGGAGATGAGGGAGGGAGGGTGGATTTGGGAGGGATTGAGGGAGAGGGAAAAAGCTGGGATACAAAGTAAATAAACTCTAATTAATAAAAAATAATAAATAAAAAAAACAAAAATGCTCTTCCTGCCCCCTTTTTTGCATTTAGTTGTAGCTTGGCCAAAGAAGCAGTCCCCTGTCCTTTATTGGGGTGTGTGGTGTGTGTGTGTGTGTGTGTGTGTGTGTGTGTGTGTGTGTGTGTGTAGGTCTAGGAACAACCTTAACTAATGGTCCTCAAGATGCTATCTACTGTTTAAATGTGACAAGACTTTTCACTGGTGTGACACTTGCCGAGTAGATAAAGTTGGCTATCCAGCAAGCCCCAAGTATCTTCTTGTCTGTCTTTCTATAACTATGTATCAATATGCTAAGCTTTTTTGTTACTAATGTGATTTTTATTATTATCATTTATTACAGTTTACTCAATTTGTATTCTAGCTGTGTCCCCCTCCCTCATCTCCTTCCAATCCCACCCTCCCTCCCTCTCTCCCCCTGTCCCTCCCCTAGTCCACCGATAGGGGAGTTCCTCCACTCCTTCTATTTGACCCTAGCCTTTCAGGTCTCATCAGGACTGATTCATTGTCTTTCTCTGTGGCCTGGCAATTTTTAAAGGAATGAACTCAAGTTCTGTGTTTTCAAGGCAAACACTTTCTTTACTGACTAAGTTGTCTGTCTCTCTCTCTCCAGCACCTGTGCTTATTTTTTGTCATTTTGTTTTAACTTTCCCAAGAGTGGTAAGCTAATATTTCTACCACTGTCTGCAATTAGATATATTATGATTTATTATAAGATTGTATATGCCGAAACTGTCACTCAAGTTCGAAAGCTGCGGAAGAGCATCTGAGTGACCACAGACTCAACTTTACCATTCTGAGATACGGGACATAGCTGACAGTTCTTTATGCTTGGACATTTTTTTCTTCCCTCCCTTGTTCATTTCCTTCTTCCGCTTTATACTTTCATTCTGGTGGGCAGGTGACGTAAAAACAAGCAAACAAACAAACAAACAAAAATGAACAGAAGCCTAGGAACATTTAGTGAGGGCCTTATTTGAATAACAAATTGCTCATTAGCTTAAATTTGCATTTTTGTTGTTGCAAATCAGAGCTCCATTACCAATTGCAACTGAGAAACTGATGTCAATCGATAATAGACTAGATCTAAAGATGCACACCACCACGGATAATATTATTCAAGTGCTATCTTTTCCTCCTGTAACCTTATGAGGTGAGCACTGTTGATTCTCACGTTTCACAGATGAGAAAGCTGGAGTGGAGGAAATTCAAAAACAGGCCTACTGATCATTAAAACATAGTAAGAAAATCACTAGATGTACAGTGGGAGTGTTCAGATTAAGGCAACAAAGAGAAGCATGCACATTTTCTTTTTCTCTGTATTTTGCATTGACTGCATTGTAGCCATCATTGAATAATGCTATAGAGCTGCATGCCTTCTTATATGTATGTACATATATATTTGCATATATCCAGAATGTGTGATGTGTGAGCATACTCCCAGATTTTTAAATAGTCTAATAAGAGTCCCACTGGAACTCACACTAGGACAAAACTCTGCTGTCTGGGTCCTAACAGAAGAGGAAAACAAAACATTCACCCACAAACTTATTTCTCTGATCACTGTGGAGAATCCGCTACTTTCACTGAGAAACACATTTCTCAAAAGATAAACTGACTTGGATTGCATTTATGAATTACATGCAAGTTGTACTGGTGTGATGGTTTGTGTGGGATGGTTTCTGTAATCAGATTATTTAAATTTAATTATAATTATATTTTAGACACCATCTTTCATAACACAAATCTTTGTCTTTTTAATTTTTTTCCCAATTGACTGGCATTCTATGAGGCATTTTATTTTCTGTAACAGTCAAGAAACTCCATCAAGCAGATGGGCAGATTAAAAAAAATGCAGTACACAATGGAAATTTATTCCATCCTAAAGAGAAAAACATGATATTTTTAGGAAAATCAGTGGAACTGGGGTTCGTTATTTCAATCAAAATAAGCCAGACACAGGAAGACAGAAAGCCACTTGTGTGGAACCCAGACTTACCTTTCTGCATGTGTTAAGTTTTGGGCATGAAAACCCAGAGAGCAGAGAAAAGTTCTTGAGGGAAGGGGAGGAAAGGAAAAGAGAGGGACTGGTGGAATGCACGTGACAGGAGAGAAGAAACACTGTGCGGGAGGGCAGTGAGGAAGCAGAGGGTACTTTGTCTTTCTCTGTGGCCTGGCAATGTTTAAAGGAATGAACTCAAGTTCTGTGTTTTCAAGGCAAACACTTTCTTTACTGACTAAGTTGTCTGTCTCTCTCTCTCCAGCACCTGTGCTTATTTTTTGTCATTTTGTTTTAACTTTCCCAAGAGTGGTAAGCTAATATTTCTACCACTGTCTGCAATTAGATATATTATGATTTATTATAAGATTGTATATGCCGAAACTGTCACTCAAGTTCGAAAGCTGCGGAAGAGCATCTGAGTGACCACAGACTCAACTTTACCATTCTGAGATACGGGACATAGCTGACAGTTCTTTATGCTTGGACATTTTTTTCTTCCCTCCCTTGTTCATTTCCTTCTTCCGCTTTATACTTTCCGCTTTATACTCAGACATGTACAGCAGCATGCGTGCATGAAACAACACAGCTCATTACTTTGTATCCCGATTTAGAAAATTAATTCTAAAATTTAAAAAAGAACACAGATTGACGATTTATGCATTTGTGGGGCTGCACAGAGATTTTAAAAATCTGCTATTAAAAATCTGCTATTAAAACCCTTAGGCTACAGAGATGTCTCTGCAAGTAAAGCACGTGCCTTGCTGTGCAGACCTGACCACCCACATAAAAGCTCGGAAGGTGAAGCAGCCCCTTCTCCCCCACCCCCCGCTTCCGTAATCCCAGGACCCAGGAGACAGAGCCAAGGGATGCCAGGAAAGCTGTCTAGAATTAGCAAGCTCTAGGTTCAAGGAGAGACTCGATAAATAAAATGGAGTGTGATCAAATAAAATACCCTGTATCAACTTTGGTCCCACAGCCAGTCATGAACACACATGGATGCATACCTACTCACACAGATGTGCCCATGCATACACATGCATACACATGCATACACACACACATGCATACACACGCACATGCATACACACACACATGCATACACACACACATGCATACACATGCATACACACACACATGCATACACACACACATGCATACACACACACATGCATACACACACACATGCATACACACACACATGCATACACACACACATGCATACACACACACATGCATACACACACACATGCATACACACACACATGCATACACACTCTCACCATATACACCACATACCTGGATAACGTTTTAAAAATTAGGGATACTTTAGTTTCTATTAAAAACTAAAGAAGTACTACGGAGATTTCTAGGTCTACTGCATGGCACCTGAGTTCAAACCTATGTGCCACAACTGAAATAACATGCCAAGATGATTTTGACCTCGAGATTGCTATGGAGTAAAAGCCATTTGCAGCACAGGTCTGGCAGGTCCGGGCCTCCTGATAGTGGGAACCTCTGCTCTAACATCTCACACAGTCTCTGTATCCCCTGTGCCTCTGATTACAGCTTCTAATGGGCAGATCATGCTCACCCAGTCAGCAGAGTCCCTTCAGGTTTCTCCAGGAGAGAAAGACTCTATCACCTGCAGGGACAGTCAGAGCCTGCAATCCCTACAATGGCTTTCTGTTCGTTGCTACTTTAGCACTGTGCTTCTGGCCCGGTTCAAGAATCTCAAACTTCCTGACATCAGTGCTCATATTTCTTCTTTTTATTTCCATATGTCTGTGTGTGTGATCACACACCCACAAAAAAAATCCAGGCACTGCCACATACCTGCAATCTCAGTACTGGGGAAGCAGAGACAGGAAGATTCCCAGAGTTCATCTGCCAGCTAACCTAGCCACAGTGAGCTCCAGGTTCAACGAGAGACTCTGTCTCAAAAACTAGGGCAGAAAATGACTGAGAAAGACGCTAGGTATTCTGGTCTCTATACACACAAATATGTACACATAATATACTACTACCGTAGAACACACCATAAAATAAACTGGATTAAGTTAAAATGAAATTAAACTAAAGAGAGTGAAAAGGGTCACAAAGGCTAAATGCTTGTGAAGCCAAACAGAACTGATCTATGGCTAGATGGCTGTCCCTGTTAGAGTTTCTGTTGCTGGGATGAAACACCGTGGCCAAAACAACGTGGCAGCAGAGTTTGTTTGGCTTCTGCTTCCACTGTTGTTCATCATTGAAGGAAGTCAGGGAATGGACTCAAACAGAGCAGGAACCTAGAGACAGGAGTTGATGCAGTTTACTGGCTTGCTCCCCATGGCTTACTCAGCTGCTTTCTAATAGAACCCAGGACCACCAGCCCAGGGCTAACACCACCCACAATGCACTGGGCCCTCCCCAATCAATCTCTAATTAAGAAAACATCCTACAAGTATACAAACGCCTGATCTTATGGCTATTTCTTCGTTTTTTCAGTTGAGGCTCCTTCTTCTCAGATGATGACAGATTGTGTCAAATGGATATAAAACTAGTCAGCACAATGGGAGAAAAGGGTCTAATTTTTCTTGGACAGACATTTTCCAGAAGATTCCTTTTGGAAAAACATTGAGGTCATCTACATTCAGTTCCCCATCTGGCCTGCTACTCCAGAAACACAGTATCAGTAAAAGTGCAGATTGGTCTGTCTTTAATGTATTCCCCAGCTCTCTAAAGTGCTTCGAGTGGTCTCTAACACCTGTCCCTGGTGACAGTGTACACCTCTTCCAGCCGCTCTGTGATTGATGTGCTATGATCAGCTCAGTTTTACAGATGAGACATGGAGGCCCGACCAAGAAAATGAACGTGCCTATGGTCATAGAAAGAAGCAACCAGGAATAACTTCAGTGTGCACTTTCAAAACATTCCCTTACGTTTTCCCATCTGATCTAAGTCCCACAGACGGCAATCACTTGAGTGCTTCTGCCCTCTCCACCCTTTCAGCCAATCAGCTGCTGAGTCTCAGCCTGCAATCCCTACAATGGCTTTCTGTTCGTTGCTACTTTAGCACTGTGCTTCTGGCCCGGTTCAAGAATCTCAAACTTCCTGACACCAGTGCTCATATTTCTTCTTTTTATTTCCATATGTCTGTGTGTGTGATCACACGTGTGTGTGCAGGTGTGCACAGATGCACAATTGCATGTGTGTGCATGAAAGTGGAGGCCAGAGGTTCAGTACGCATATACACAGTGTAACTATGCGTCTATGTGTGCAGACATGTGGAGGCCAGGGATTGGTGTCCAGGGACTTCCTTAATCATATGCCACTTTTTGCGGCAAGGTAAAATGTCTTTGCTGAACCAGGAGCGTGGGAATCAGCCAGTCTAGCTATACAGCTTTCCCCAGAGATGTCTCGTCTCTTCCTTATGAGCCGAAGAGTTACGCAGGGACACTACACCCACTCAGCCATTGATGTAGATTCCAGGAAAGTGAACTCCTGCCCTCGTGCTTACATAGCGAACTCTTTATCCACTGAGCCATCTCTGCAGCACCAATGTTACTCCTATTTCTAGTGAATATCTAAGTCGCCTCAAATTCATCTTTCATATTATTGTCCAAGTCATCGTGTTTTAATAACACACATCTGATCCTGTCTTTGCCATGATTAAAATCTTCATTAAATCTCTGAAGCCTAGAGTGTCTTGGTTTAGCAAAAGGGACCCTTGGAATTTTACACAGAAATGCTTTATCGAATAGCAAGCAGTTTGACATCCCTGGAAAGCTGGGAAAGATTAGTGTCAGTAACAAGAACTTAAAGGATGAAGCAAGATCTACACTCCAGCCATTCCACTTGTGGTGGATACTGCAGAAAACACACGGAATCTGGAGAATGGTGGTTAATTAGCACAAGGTAAACTATAAGCTGATTCATTGCTACCATCTGGTGCACAGCTTGACCAAATTTACACATCTTCATGGTACCTGAGAGGCAAGTATTGTTCCAGAAAATTCCTTTTACCCTTTTCTTGCTAATAATTCTCAGTACAAGCAGTTTGCTTTAAGACAGTGAGGTCAGCATACACCATCGTCGAAAGGCCCTGGGAGACATTAACTCTCCATCCTGGTGGATAATGTGTTTGCAGGAACTCTGATAGACTTTCATTTCCTCAAGATTCTGCATTAGCATACTGATAACATTGGACCTTGTGAGCAAGGAGAAGCAGCAACCCTGTCCTTATCCGTAAGATATTGCCATGCTAGAGTGTGGAATATGTCAACAAATATTCTATCTAGAGAAACTTGTAGGGGCATAAGTAGGATAAAGGATTAAGATTAACCTCTACATTAATGGCCTTGGTGGAAACTGATGTTCAACCATGCAGTTCAGCTGCTGTCTGTCAGAATGTGGGTGATCCCTGGCCCACAAAAGCAGGTTAGCTGTGCACAAGATGTTAAAAGTTCCACCAACTGGAAATGTTTTGCTAATTGCTAATTCAATAACCTGAATCCTGGTCCCTTCCAAGTGCTTTCCTAGCTACTCCCTCTGTGGTTTTCCTGTTTCTTCTTTCAGAAACTTTTAAAATATGGGCATTGACTTTTAAATTATTAAATTCTTTATATGCTTCATTTGAGGGACTAATATTATAGCCTATATTCTGCCCTGCTCACCATTTATCTTTTATAGTGCCTATGCCTCTGATTTCCCAGGTAACTTTGACGATGGGGCACATCACTGGGACCATAGCTTTTCCAGCTCATGCAGAACTCTTTAGCAGAACATTCTAACTGTCCTCAGAGGCTCTAATTTTTCCTGTTTTTCCCCAGTTGTCAGTTACCGCTTCATCACTGACAGCTCAGATAGCAAATGCAAGGGTATTTAGTTTGACACAAAATTCTAGGCCAGCTTCCAGTTAGGGAAGGTATAATCCTTGTGTAAAACCCTTACTTTACATATCGCAGAAATTCTTATCCTCTAATTGAACCCTATTTGAGAGAAAGTATAGGAACATTGCTGGCAAGAAGCAAATAGTAATGTTCTCTTTACTTTGCTGCATAAGCAGTACTTGGTACTTTGCATGTTTGATACCATTTTATCTTTGTAGTGATTCCATAAAGTATATACTAATTATGGTAACTAACACTGTCCAACTGACAGGATCTAGAATCACGTAGAAGGCAAGGCTCCAGGCATTCCTGTGAGAAATTACCTAGTTAAGGTTAACTAAATTGGGAAGGCCCAACTTAACTGTGGGTAGCCTTAGATACCTTTCTATTATTGTGAGGAGACTCCATGATCAAGGTAACTTAGAAAAAAAAAACATTTAATTTGAGGTTTGCATACAGTTTGAGAGGGTCAGACCATGACCATCATGGTGGTAAACATGGCAGCAGAGAGGAAGGCATAGTACTGGATTAGTAGCTTAGAGCTTAGCCTTGATCTTTAAGTTGGAAGCAGAGAAAGACAGACAGAGAGACAGAAAAAGAGAGAGAGAGAGACTGGGCCTGGCACGGACTTTTGAAACCTCAAAGCACACCCCCTAGTGATACACCTCCTCCAACAAAACCATACTTCTAATCTTTCCCAAAGCAGTCTCACCAACTAGGGACTAAGCATCGAAATCTATGAACCTATGAAGACCATTCTCACAGCCACATCCTATAGGCTAGGATCCTGTAGCAGATAGAAAGGAGAACACAGCCTAGCACTTGCTGCTCTCTTGCTCTCTGCCTCCTGCCAGTGGATGCAAACCACTCATTCAGCTGCCTCACTTTTCCTCCATGACTCCCTGCCATGAAGGACAGTGACTGTCTCTGACATGAACTCAGTGGCTGGCTCTTTGATAGGAACCAGTCTTACCAGGCCACAGAGAAAGACAGTGCAGCCAGTCTGATAGGCTAGGGTCAGATGGAAGGGGAGGAGGACCTCCCATATCAGTGGCCTAGGGAAGGGGCATGGGAAGAGAAGAGGGAGGATGAGTGGGATTGGGAGGGGACGAGGGAGGGGGCTACAGCTGGGATACAAAGTGAATAAGTTGTAATAAATGAAAAATTAAAAAATAATGATGATGACAAATAATGACAACGTTATTCTAGACTATGAATCCTTATAAATCAAATAGTATAGGATGTAATTTAATAGAGACTAAGTAAGTGATAGTCCTATTATTAAAATTTAAAAAAATAGTGAGACAATATAAACCTTTTTATCGTTCCTTCTTTAACTTGCTTTGTCAGATATGATGGTGTTGCAACAAGAGAAGTAACTAGCACACTAATTTACCCTATTCTAGGGATGTAGGACTTGAGGGTAAGAGAGTTGATGGGGATTCCAAGATGGCAGCCACCAGAGCACACCATATCTGAGGGACACAGGATCTGAAACTCTGAAATTGGTGAGTGGGGGAGGGGGGGGCAGCTGAAGCCAGAACATCGACATTGAGGCTTCCCAGATGAGAGGGGACAACCCATGAGCTGAGACCATTAGGATCCAGGTCACCCACAGATATCTCCAGGGAATGACCGTAGTGAGTATTCAACCTGCTTGCACGTCCCCTTGATGGGCCTCCCTCCACAGCGGAGGAGGCCCACAGAGCCCACTGCTCCAAGCACGGACCTCCCTGCTTGGTAACTGAGACAGCAGGGGCGGGCCTCCCAGTTCTGAAGCGGTGGGAGGCTGTATGGGACTCCCAGGTCTACGGGCAGCTGTACAGCCTCCAGGGCCTCCCAGTGGGCAGCTGTCCCAGCCTCCCAGGTCTGCAGCACTAGCCTCCATGCTCCATGACTGAGAACAAAAGCAGCTATCTCAAGTAAGGGTTTCCCTGCCCAGCGGACAAAGAGTGGACACCACTGAGCTGACTGACCTTCTACCCTCTCATTTGCCCCTGCAGGCCCAAATCTGAGAGTAAAGAACAGGGGGATTCCATGTGCTTTCTGATTAGGCTTGTTAGTGAGCGAGTGCACCTTCAAGTGAGTGTGTACAGAATCCAAGATCCAGGGTCCCTCTACTCTAGCAGCCAGACATCGGATCCCTCTCACCCACACACCCACTGTGGGCAACACAGGGATTCTTGGGACAACGTTCTCAACATTGAACCCCTGTTCCATGGGTCTACCAGTGGAGTCCAGGCAAACAATTCCTGGAGCCCAGACAGATCAGAGGACAGTACTACAAGCCTCTAGGCCACTGAGGTATTCAGAGAATCTGCATATGCTCACTGCGCCCACACACAACACCAGCACCCGCACCCCCTCCTGCACTTAAGCCCCACACTCCAGGCATCTACACTCTCTAGCACCATGTCTTTCAAAGCACACTTCCATGCACACACCTGCGCTTACTCACGGTACTTGTGTGCCTGCAACCTTCCTCCCTTAGCTACAGCTGAAACACCAACACACTTTCAAACCATTGGACTTCTCTCATCTTCCCTGAAGAACACTCCAGACACCATAAAAAGACCGACCCAGTCTGAAGTACAGACTCCAGGAACAAACAGTGAAGGTTATGGATAAGCAGATGGGTAGAGGTCAGTGTAAGAACACATCCAACAAAAATTAGGACATCATGGCTTCACCAGCAACCCCCCAAATCAATGGATATTTTAGTTCATCAGAAACACAGGAAAATGAATTTAAATCTATGCTTATCCTGTTATTAGAGGCACAAAAAGAGGAAATGAACAAATCACTCAAGAAATAGCCACACAAATATAGGCAAATAAAGAGGAAACAAACAAAGCTCTCAAAGATATACAGGCAAATACAGCCAAATAAATAGAAGCACAAGTAGAGGTACAATTAGTGGCATATAGAGAGGAAATGAACAAAAGAATACAGGACATCATGGAAAGACAGGAGTACAAATTCAAACAGATAAAGGAAATGGTGCAAGATATGAAAGCAGAATTAGAATCAATAAAGAAAACACAAACAGAGAAAACCCTGGAGCTGGAGAACTTAGAGCAAAGATCAGGAGCCACAAAGGTAAGCACCACAAGTAGAATACAAGAGATGGAAGAGAAAATCTCAGGTGCTGAAGATACAATTGCAGAAATGGATACATCTCTCAAAGAAAAAGTAAAATCAGAAAGGTTCCAAACACAAAACATCCAAGAAATCAAGGATTCCATGAAAAGACAAAATCTAAGAATAATAGAAATAGATGAAAAATAATATTCCAGGCTCCAAGGTCCAAAAAATATTTTCAAGAAAATCATAGAAGAAAATTTTCCAACTTAAAGAGATATCCATAAACATATAAGAGGCTATAGAACACCAAATAGACAAGAAGTAAAAGAAACTCCTTTTGTCATATTATAGTCAAAACACTAAATCTACAGAGCAAAGAAAAGATACTAAAAGCAGCAAAGGAAAAGGCCAAGTAACATATAAGGGTAGACCTATCAGAATCACACTAGACTTCTCAACAGAAACAATAAAAGCCAGAAGGGCCTGGACAGATGTCATGCAGACTCTAAGGTATCACAGATACCAACCCAGACTACTATACCCAGCAAAGCTTTCAATCAACATAGATGGAGAAAACAAAATATTCCATGACAAAACTAAACTTAAGCAAGTATCTACACAGCAATCCAACCCTACAGAAGATACTAGAAGGAAAACTCCAATCCAACGAAAACAACTACACCTAAGAAAATACAGGATATAGATAACTTTGCAACAAAAAAATTAAAAGAAAACATATTGAAACACAGTAGCACCAAACAACTCCACAATAAAAGGAACTAACTATTATCTATCAACATCAACGGACTCAACCCTCCAATAAAAAGACACAGACTAACAGAATGGATGCAGAAACAGGATCCAACATTCTGCTGCATCCAAGAAATGCACCTCTGCAACAAAGATAAACACTACCTCAGAGTAAAGGGCTGGAAAAACGTTTTTCAAGCAAATGGACCCAGAAAACAAGCTCGAGTAGCTGTCCTAATATCTAATAAAATAGACTTTCAACCAAAATTAATCAAAAGAGATGAGGAGGAGCACTTCATTCTCATCAAAGGAAAATCCACCAGATGGACATAACAATGCTGAACATCTATGCCCCAAATGTAAAAGCACCTACACTTGTAAAGGAAACATTATTAAAGCTTAAGTCACACATCAATTTCAACACCTTAATAGTGGGAGACTTAATAGTGGGAGACTCCACTCTCACTAAGGGACAGATCATCTAGAAAGAAGCTAAATAGAGAAATAATGGCACTTACAGAGGTCTGAATTAAAATGGACCTAATAGACATCTACAAAATTTCTTACCCAAACTCAAAAGAGTATACCTTTTTTTCAGCACCTCATGGAACCTCAAAAATTGGCCATATAGTCCGGCACAAAGCAAGCTTCAACAGATACAAGAAGATTGAAATAATCCCTTGTATCCTATCAGATCATCATGACCTAAAACTAGAACTCAACAACAACAGAAATAACAAAAACCCTACTACACATAGAAATTACAACTCTCTACTCAATGACAGCTTGGTCAGGGAAGAAATGAAAAAAGATATTAGAGACTTCCTAAAATTCAACGAAAATGAAGGCATAATGTACCAAAACTTATGTGACACAATGAAAGCAGTGCTAAGAGGAAAGTTCATACCATTAAGTGCCTTCAGAAAGAAGTTGGAGACATCTCATACAAGCAACTTAACGGCACACCTAAAAGTCTTAAAAAAAAAAAAAAAAAAAAAAGAAGAAGCAGACACACCCAAGAGGAGTAGATTATTGGAAATAATCAAACTCAGAGCTGAAATCAGTGAATTAGAAATAAAGAAAACAATTCAAAGAATCAATGAGACCAAGAGCTGGTTCTTTAGGAAAATCAACAAGATAGACAAACCCTTAGCCAAACTAACTAAAAGGCAGAGAGAAACCATCCATATCAGCAAAATCAGCAACAAAAATAGGGACATAGCAACACTGAGGAAATCCAATCATTAGTTCTTACTACAAACGCTTATATGCCACAAAATTTGAAAATATAAATGAAATGGACAATTTTCTTGATAGATTTCATTTACCAAAATTAAACCAAGATCAGGTAAATATATTGAATAGTCCTATATCCCCTAAGGAAATAGAAGTGGTCATCAAAAGTCTCCCTTTCAAACAAAGCCTAGGGCCAGATGGTTTCAGCGCAGAATTCTCCCTGACCTTCAAAGAAGAGTTAACTCCAATTCTCATCAAACTATTTCACAAAATAGAAAGGAACATTACCAAACTCATTCTATGAAGCCACAGTCACCCCAATACCTAAACCAGATAAAGATCCAACAAAAAAGAATTTCAAACCTATCTCTCTTATGAACATAAATGCAAAAATACTTGAAAACTGAATCGAAGAACATACAAAAGATATCATCCATCATGACCAAGTAGGTTTTATCCCAGGCATGCAGAGGTGATTCAATATATGGAAATCCATCATTGTAATCCACCATATACACAAACTGAAGGAAAACACACACACACACACACACACACACACACACACACACACACATGATCATCTCCTTAGATGCTGAAAAAACATTTGACAAAATCCAACACCCATTCATGTTTAAAGTCTTGGAGAGACTGACAGAAACTCAGTGCCTGGCTCTTTTATCACCTCCCCCTGAGGGAATAGCAGCCTTGCTAGGCCAGGGCCCAGGGGTCCTTTCAGAGACTGATACTCCAATCAAGGACCATGCATGGAGATAACCTAGAACCCCTGCACAGATGTAGCCCATATCAGCTCAGTCTCCAAGTGGGTACCCTTGTAAGGTGAACAGGGACTGTCTCTGACATGAACTCAGTAGTTGGCTCTTTGATCACCTCCCCTTGGGGAGGGGGGGCAGCCTTACCCAGGTCACAGAGGAAGACAGTGCAGCCGGTCCTGATGAGACCTGATAGGCTAGGGTCAGATGGAAGGGGAGGAGGACCTCCCCTATCAGTGAACTGGGGGAGGGGCATGGGAGAAGATGAGGGAGGGAGGGGGCTACATCTGGAATACAAATTGAATAAAATGTAATTAATATAACAAAGTAAAATTAAAAAAAAAAGAAAAGAAAAATAGAGAGTTGATGTACGAAGCAGATGTTGCGGCCAAGGACTGAGCACTCTCTTCCCCTGTCTGCAGCACTTCAGCTCTGGATCCGGCCTACTAGTCCACACATTTCCCTTCTCTGTTCATCGGTTCCTACTACTTCAGGGACTCTTAGATAGGCGCTAGATAGGACTCTTGGATCAGTACCTTATTTAACTTATTTTGTTTTTAGTTTTGTGTGGTTGAGTGAATTGGCTGCACACGTGCGTGTGCACCTTGTGCCGCCTGCAGATGCCAGAAGGGGGCAGGTTGGAAGGACTGGAGTTGCAGAGAACTGTGAGCCACCATGTTGAGTGAAGGGAACCAGATCCGGGTCCTCCGCAAGAGCAGCCACTGTTCGTATCCACTGAGCCTTCTCTCTGGTTTAAAATTTGTACTTTGAAGTTTTACCTGGTAACATATTTAGTCTTCTAGGTGATATTAAGTTTTCTTTTGTTTTGGTTTTTTAATTCCAGCTTCTTAAACTCTGGTTATGAGTCACGTAGAGTCACACAGCTGAATGGAGATGGCCGTGAAAACTTAGCGACAGTAAGAAGTTTATGAAATTGAAGCAACAAAAATTACTCCAGCATCAAAACCACAATGAAGGTGGGGTGCTTCCGGTTGTGCTTGTTTGTGTTACATGATGCAGTGTCACTTCAGCCATGGCTCTAAACACCCACAGTCTCACTTCCTGCTGCGCACAGCCTCAGCACCACGTGACGCCAGTGGACCCAGCCTGAAACAACATGGATACAAAACCATTCTATGTTATTACTTGGGGCGAGTTTACTGCACATAAAAACTTCTCTGCTGTTACAGAAACATAAGAGCTAAATTTTACAAAACAAGATGATATTTTCTACCATCATCCCTCAGCAAGTAAATATCAAGAGTAGATCTTGGGATTATAATGTGTTAGAGTATTGTTTATTTTAAAAACTGCTGTTTAAGTTGCTGGCTTGAATTCCATAAAAAAAATGTTAAATGAATTTTGACCTGGGTTTTAAGACATAATTCCAAATATTTCTGAAATTGCCCTGAACATACTTCTGCTATACTAGCAGTATGTACTAACATATTTATGTGAAATTTTGTTCTCAACTCTAGTGATTCCAAAAGAAAATATTGATCAACTCTGGAAAATGCACAAGACGTTCCATTCTCCACAGGATCAACTACTAAAATAGGATTTAATTCTTTATGCAAAAATCACCATCCGTGTCATTACTGTGCAAGTTTACTTCCATCTTTAGTAAATGATAAAATCATTGTATGCCAAATAATTATTTTAAAGTAAAAACTTTAATAATTTACGATCAGTGATAGATATGATATATATTGACATATATGTATATAAAATCTGGGTCATGTCAAACATGTGATGCCACACAGTTGGTCATCTGTCTCCTCTTCCAAATGTAGAAAACAAAAAGCACACTGGAAGTATGGAAGCCAGATCTACTTCTTTGCTTTTCATGAAGTGTTTTTATTCTATCAACAATTATAGAATGAGAAATCCATATATGGTGCTCTTTTTAAATATGGCCTTTTAAAGATCTTATGTTTTCTTCTGTTTACACTCAAAATGTCTCACATACATTACATAAGTACTTTATACTGGAGAAAAAAATGATGATGGGTTTATTCATATTTTATTATTTAAAATACAAATTACTATATTGTTTCCAAAAGTTATTTGGTTAGGTTTTTATTCTCTAAAAACAAGTGCTAACAATTTTTATACTTTTACAACAAAAAGATAAACTATATTAATCAATTTTGTTACAGCAAAATACATTAAGCAACTAGTTTCATAAAGAGAAAATTTTATTTAGTCCAATCATTCAAATCACAGCACTCCAAGATTGTGTTAATTCTCTTGCCATCTCAAAAATACAGGCACGTTTCCTATTTTGACACATTATAGGGGGTCAGTCATGGTGGAGCTGCATCTGACGAGTATAAGTGGAAATCTTGGCTGCTGTCCTTGGCTAGTTAAATGCATGCACCTCAGAGGGTAGGGAACTGACATCCAAACATCAGTGAAGTTTTGAGAATCACAGTGTTTTATACTCACATTTTATTAGATGGTGGTTAAGTCTCTATCATTGCATTTTGAAACTAGAAATCTTGGATATGTATATATTCAATATTTTTCCAAGTTTGTATTTTCTGCATTTTCAAGTACATTAACTCAATATTTTTGCTGGCCAAGTTTTATATGTGCTTTAAGAGCCTTAGTCTTTACATGCCAAACTAACCTTCAAATCCTTCAAATGAATACTCCCATACAATAGCCCAATACCATTAAAAAGTCATAGATACAACGTCAATATTCTTCACAACTGTACATCAAATATGCAGTGGGTCCTATACTGATGGGATTTTATCCACACGTGTAAGTCTCAATTTACACTTGCACATTTGGGGTTGGTTTTTTACCAACTGACACGTCCTTCTTTTGCTTTTCTATTTAGTTTGTAAGTGTTATTTAATTGAAATGACTTACAGGAAAACATCATCAATGTTGCTTTGTGCAGGTGGTCAAATCATTCTCCAACTGTTTCGAAGCCAATGAGGAAAGGGGGCGGGAGACGTGGCACGTGGTTAACAGCACCTGCTGTGCAACTTTAGGACCCAAATTTGTATCCTCCTAGGCACTCAAATGAAAAAGCTGAGGGGAGGGAGGAGGAATAGAAGGATATGGAGGGGACAGGAGCCTCACAAGGAGACCAACAAAGCTAAAAATTTTGAGCCCAGGGGGTCCTGTAGAGACTGATGCACCAACCAAGGACCCTGCATGGGGAGGACATATATCCCCTCCCCTGCTCAGATGTAGTTGATTGACAGCTCAGTCTCCATGTGGGTTCTTGAGTGAGAGGTGCAGGAGCTGCCTCTGTCATGAACTCCATTGCCTGCTCTTTGATCACTTGCCTCTGGTGATGTGGTCTTGTCAGGCTACAGAGGAAGAGGATCTAGGGAGTCCTGATGAAACTTGACAAGCTATGGGCAGATAGCAGAGGAGGAGAACTCCCCCTTTCAATGGACTAGGGGAAGGAGATAGGAGAAAAGAGAGAGGGAGGGTGTGACTGGCAGGAGTTGAGGGATGGGGCTACAATCAGGATATATATAAATTGTGAAAATAAATAAATAGAAAAATTAAAAAGCTGGGTGTGGCTGCACATGTTCCTGTAACTCTGGAGCTTGGGGAAAAGGGCATAGACAGGAGAATTCATGGAGCTGGTTGTCAGCTTAGCAACAAGTTCAGTGACAGATTCTGTCTCAAGGGGATAAGGAGAGACATCCTCCTCCAGCTTCCTCATGCACCTAATACATGCACACATTCATGAACACATGAGCGTGCATGACACACACACACACATGCACCATGTGAAACACATCTTTTTTTTTTAAGACAAGAAATTAGATGTAAAAGAATAGTCATCCTATTTAGATTCAAGATACCTCTCCAAATTAGGGTTTCTATTGATGAAATACCATAACCAAAAGCAAACTGGGGAGAAAAGAGTTTATTTGGCTTATACATCCACATTGTAGTCCATCACTGAAGGAAACCAGGACAGGAATTCAAACAGGACAGGAACCTGGAGGTGAGAGTTGACACAGAGGCCATACAAGAGTGCTGCTTACAGTCTGTTCCCCATGACTTAGTCAGCCTGCTTTCTTACAGAACCCTGGACCATCAGCCCAGAAATGTTCCCATCCACAGTGGGCTGGGCCCTCCTACATTGATCACTAATTAAGAAGATGCCCTACAGGCTTGCCTACAGCCCCATCTTATGGAGGCACCTTTTTCAATTGGACTCCTTACCTCTCAAATGACTCTAGCATGACTCAAGTGACATAAAATTAGCCAGCACAACTGACCTCCTGTCAACTTAACACACAACAGTTTTCAAGACATAACCTTGCCTTTTAAAAAAAAATTATTTTTGTACTTGAGCATCTTTTGGATATATCATCTCTGAGATCTCTGATTAATAAATATCACAAATATAAAACATATTACAAACTAAAAATTTATCATCTTTACAATCCAAACACTTTAAATATTTAGTCTCTATGAAAATACAAAGTCTTTTTTAAAATCCAAAATCTTGATTCTCTTGCTGGTTGGACCAGGCCAGCAGGTTCCACAAGAGTCTGACAGACTGATAGGGAGACAGAGAAAGAGAATGAGAGAGACAGAAGAGATCAGGGATACAAGGTCCATACCTAAACATAATAAAGACTATATACAGCAACCTGGTAGCCAACATCAAATTAAATGGAGAGAAACTCAAAGCAATTCCACTAAAATCAGGGACAAGACAAGGCTACCTGCTTTCTCCATACCTTGTTAACATAGTACTTGAAGTTCCAGCTAGAGCAATAAGACAACTAAAAGAGATCAAGGGATACAAAACGGGAAGGAAGAAGTCAAAGTATCACTATTTGCAGATAATATGATACTGTATGTAAGTGACCCAAAAATTCCACCAGAGAACTAAGGCTGAAAAACAGCTTCAGCAAAGTAGCTAGATACATGATTAATTTTAAAAAAATCAGTTGCTTTCATGTATGCAAATGACAAATAGGCTGAGAGAGAAATTATGGAAACTATACCCTTCACAATAACCACAAATAATATAAAGTACATTGGTGTATCTCTAACCAAGAAAGTGAAAGAACTGTATGACAAGAACTTCAAGTCTCTGAAGAAAGAAATTGAAGAATTTATCAGAAGATAGAAAGATCTCCCATGCGTGTGGATCAGTAGGATTAACATATTAAAAATGTCCATTTTACCAAAAGCAATCTACAGATTCAATGCAATGCTCATCAAAATACCAACACAGAACAATCGATAAATGGGACCTCATGAAACTGAGAAGCTTCTGTAAAGCAAAGGACACGGTCATCAAAACAAAACAAATGCCTACAGATTGGGAAAGAATCTTCAACAACCCTATACCTGACAGAGGGCTAATATCCAGTGTATATAAAGAACTAAGGAAGCTGAAAAGCAGCAAACCAAGTAATCCAATTAAAAAATGGGGAACAGAGCTAAACAGAGAATTCTCTGTAGAGGAATATCGAATGGCAGAGAAACACTTAAAGAATAGTCAACCTCATTAGCCATCAGGGAAATGCAAATCAAAAGGACCCTGAGATTTCACCTTACACCCATCAGAATGGCCAAGATGAAAAACTCAAGTGATAACACATGCTGGAGACGTTGTGGAGAAAGGGGAACCCTACTCCACTGATGGTAGGAATGTAAACTTGTACAACCACTCTGGAAATCAATCTGACGCTTTCTCAGACAACTAGGAATAACACTTCCTCGAGATCCAGCCATACCACTCCTAGGCATATATCCAAAAGGGGCTCAAGTACACAATAAAGACATTAGCTCAACCATGATCATAGCAACTTTATTTGTAATAGCCAGAAGCTATAAACAGCCCAGATGCCCCTCAACTGAAGAATGGATGCAGAAGTTGTGGTACATCTACACAATAGAGTATTACTCAGCAATGAAAAATAAGGAAATCATGAAATTTGCAGGTAAATGGTGGGACCTGGAAAGAATCATTCTGAGTGAGCTGTCCCAGAAGCAGAGGGACACCTCTGCTCACTCATATAGATATATATACTCACTCATATAGACATATAACATAGGTTAAACCTACTAAAACCTGTACATCTAAAGAAACTAATTAAGAGAGAGGACCCTGACTAAAATGCTCAATCCCCATCCTGAAAGGCAAAAAAGATAGACATCAGAAGAAGAAGAAAACAGGAAACAACCTAGGAACCTGCCACAGAGGGCCTCTGAAAGGCTCTGCCCTGCAGACTATCAAAGCAGACGCTGAGACTTATGGCCAACTGTTGGGCACTGTGCATGGAATCTTATGTAAGAAGTGGGAAATAGTAAGATCTAGAGAGGACAGGAACCCCACAAGGAGAGCAACAGAACCAGAAAATTTGAACACAGGGGTCTTCCCAGAGACTCATACTCCAACCAAGTAACAGGCATGGAGATAACCTAGAACCCCTGCACAGATGTAGTTCATGACAGTTTAGTGTCCAAGTGGGTTGCATAGTAATGGGAAGAGGGACTGCCTCTGACATAATCTGATTGGCCTGCTCTTTGATCACCCGCCCCTGAGGGGGGAGCAGCCTTACCAGGCCACAGAAGATGAAAATGCAGCCACTTCTGATGAGATCTGATAGACTAAGATCAGAAGGAAGGAGAGGAGGACCTCCCCTATCCGTGGACTTGGGGAGGGGCATGTGTGAAGAAGGGGAGGGAGGGTCGGATTGGGAGGGGAGGAGGGAGGAGCTTACGGGGGGATACAAAGTGAATAAAGTGTAATTAATAAAATAAAATAAATTTAAAAAGTATAATAAAAAAATACCAACACAGTTCTTTACAGACCTTGAAAGAACAATTCTCAATTTCATATGGAAAAACAAGAAACACAGAATAGCTAAAACAATCCTATACAATAAAAGAACTTCTGGAGGTAGCTCCATCCCTGACCCCAAGCTATACTGCAGAGCAATAGTAAGGAAAACTGCATGGTACAGACATAGAAATAGACTGGTTGATCAATGGAATCGAATAGAAGACCCAGAAATAAACCCACATACCTATGGACACTTGATTTTTGACAAAGGAGCCAAAAATATACAATGGAAAAAAGATAGCACCTTTAACAAATGGTGCTGGTCTAACTGGATGTCTACATGTAGAAAATGCAAATGGATCCATATTTATCACCCTGCACAAAACTCAAGTCTAAGTGGGTGAAAGGCCTCAATATAACATGAGATACAAAATTGAATCATGTTTTTACCAGTATTAGTCGTGATGGATTCTGGAAAGGCAATATTTGAAAATGAATAGATCACTAAATAAATAAATCTAATCGAAATTGTATGTGTTTATAAGGAAGAAGATAGGCTTTGAAAGGGAGCTGGTAGTCTCTGTCCTGAGCTTTTATCATGATTTTTTTTTTTTTATCAATACTGGAGTTGTTTTTGACAGTCTGAAGTAGCCACTCTGTAAAGTTCCTCCACGACTTTGTGTCACCAAGAAGCAAATGCTTTGAAGGCAGGGAGCTTTCTCATGTTGTACATTGGTACTGACTTGAATGGAATCATTCTCATGAAAGAAATGCACTAGGAGGGGTTGCTGGTTCTTTTAAGTCTATTTCCAACTTCACCATCTGCCTTGTTTTTCATTGTCCCCTGCAGGCTCCCTTTTCAAGGAGTCTTGGCATTTCTCTCTTCTGAGTATGCTTGTGCTTCGTTGCCTTTGCTTCGGGCCTGCTGTGCTTTACTTTTCTGTCCCATCTGTCTCTCACCATTTTTTAACCTTAGTAGAGACTGTTACTTGAAAAATAAAAGCATTGTCTCCATTCTAGAATCTGGGAAGCCTGAGAGCAAGATACTAGTGTCTGGCTGCGACCTTCTGGATGTTAGAAAAATGGCAGAATGCTTCCTGTAAGGTCTGGGGACAGAACCAGTCACTCTCCACCTAAAAAGTCACTCATCTCAGAAAGGAAGCTTCATTCTCCTAAACTCGTCTAACCTCAACTGCTTCCCAAAGCCCTCAACATCAAGCATCGTTGACAAAGGAAATTAGAGATTAGGTTTCTACTACATAATTTTTGAAGGACACATTCCAACCTCTGTGGTTAAATCCTCTGATCAACTACCGTTTCCACCTCAGTGTTCAAGTACTACAAATGCTTCTTCACTTGGGGGATGCTTTCCCCAAACCGGAGTTAAATCTCTTTCAATGAGCCCAGTTATATACAAGCAAGTCACTACATATCTGCAACACTTGGCAAGTAAAGACCCCTGCCTTCAGACTGTCACTCACTCTTCCCCTTTAGACTGACTCATTGGAATCATTATCCTTAGACACAAGAACTGACAGGGAATACGAGCGCAGAAAATTTTTGGTGTATGAATGAACAGGTGAACTCTATCACATGACACTTCAAACAAAATTGCCTAGAGACATAAGGAACAAAAGCTGGACAGGTTATGAGGAAAATATATCTAGGTGGGAAATTTTAGTACACTTCTTTTAGTGTTTCGTAGATTAAATAGCCAAAGCAGGGCACGGACAGAATACTTGAACAACATGGCCAGCAGACCTAACAGCATGTAGGAAATATAAACTACTGCAGAACACATTCCTTTCGTGTACATTTGTGACATGTGCAAAATTTAATCAAAATTTGTCACAAAGCACACTGGAAAAAATCATGCAGAAATGATATGAGGGATAGTTTGGATGAAAATATAATGATAACAAAGTAGTAAAGTGTAACTGGGGAACTGGCTCAGTGGTTAAGCACACACAGTGGTTAAGTACACACTGCATACCTGACTTTGGTTCCCAGGTCTCATAGTGGATGGCTCACAACTGCCCGGAACTCCAGCTGTGGGGAACACAGTCCACACCTCTGGCCTCCATGGGTTCCAATACTTGTGCACAGACACACACATATACACATAATAAAATTATAAAATAATTTTTTAATGTATAACTGGAAATTCTTTTAATAGGTTTTATATAAAATGTAGAAACACATTGGAGTTAATTTTTTATAGAGAGCATAAAGTTGTAATGGAAGTTTTGGTTTCTTTGTAAATTCAGTCATGTTATGTGACTATTTTTGTTTTAATCCCAAGTGTGAGATTTTAGTTTGGGCTTTAGTTTGTCCACAGCTGAGACTCACCTCTTGTGAGTCGTGGTCTTTGCCAGCTGGTGATGGCCTGCCTTGTGCAGCACAGAGAGGGATATAGATAGGAGAGCCCTGAGAGACAAAGTGTGGCGTGAGGTGTTGGCTTGTGGTGTGTGGCAGTTTAGAGATACCAGAGGCGGATGGTGTGGCAGTGTGGAGCAGACAGAGAGAGAGAGAGAGAGAGAGAGAGAGAGAGAGAGAGAGAGAGAGAGAGACTTCCTGGTGCAGTGGCTTGGAGGAGATGGCTTACTGTGACAGAGATTGTTATAGCCACCCAAAGAATCCATCAACCCTAAACAATCGGGAGATTTAAGGAGGTCTGGGCCCTCTCTCCCCACTAATCTTCTCTCCTACCTAGGGTTCGGGGGGTTGGAAGGGAGATGTAAGCCTATGTATTGAATATATTTGATGTTATTATAAGATTTACTTAAAATATCTGAATTTCTGTTTGTTCGTTGCTAAAATACAGGAATACAGTTAACTTTCAAATGAGTACGTGGTGATTCTTCAGCATGTGTATGTGTGTGGTATGTGCACATGTTCATTTGTGTGTGTGTCAATGTGTTCATACCTGTACGGATGTCAGAGGCTGAGGCTCAGCATCTTCCTCAATCTCTTGCCAACAGTTTTTGAGACAAGTTCTTTAAGTGAACTTAGAGCTCACTGCTTCAGTTAGGCTAGCTGGCAGATGAGCTTTGGGGATATGTTGATCTCTGAGTCACTGCACTGGGGCTTCAAATGTGCACTGTTTGAGGTGGGTGCTAGGAAACCCACTCAGCCTCTCCTGCTTCTGGGGGAAGCACTTTACTGAGTCATCTCCTCACTCCCTCTAGAAGCTTTTGAAGATACAGAGATATGTTCGCAATTTTGAACATGGTCTATCTTTTATTTGGGTGTGTATTTGGGTGTGTGTGCGTGCACACACTTTCTTTGGAGGTACAAAGAACATTAATTGAAGAAAGTACTATCTTTTCAATAGAGTGGTGGAAAAAACTGCTTATCCCTAAACAGAGGGATAGAAGCAGACAGTTGTCTCTCACCAGGTACAAAACTCAACTCCAAGTGGATTCAATACTTAAAGGTAAAGTTTGACAACTTGAAATGCCTACAAGAAAACAGAGAAAGAAATGTTTTAGGACATTGAGATTGATAAGGATTCTGGGCTGGGTGATACAAACTCAAAGCACTAGAAACAAAAAGACAAGTAAACAAATGAGATGACATCAAATTATAAAATTCTCTGCCAAAGGAAAAATCAACACTGAGAAAAGATAACCTACAGAATGGGAGGCAATATTTTTCAAACTTTACTTTTAAACAGGTATTATATAAATGAACCCAATATTTATATATAAGAGAAACTCAATATAGAGCATAAAATAAACTCAAAAATTCAACCACAAATCAAATAACCTGATTAAACCATGAGCAAATTAAATTTCTCTAAAAAAATACAAATGGCCAACAGGTATATCAAGAAATGACTAAATAACTTATTATCAGGGAAATGCAAATCAAAGTGAAGTATCATCTCATTCAGAGATGGAAGTTAATTATTAAAACCACCAAAGTCACCTGGTGGTGAGGATGTGGATGAAAGGGAACTCTCACATGCTGCTGGTGAGAACGCCTGTTAGTGCTGTCACTATGTAAAAGAGCATGGGATGTCATTAAAATTCAGAATAGAACTATCATGTGACCCAGTAATTCTACTACTGGCTACACATCCAAATAAAATTACATCAGTATGCTAATTACATCTGCACTCTGTTTCCTGCAATGCTTACTATTCACAGCAGTCAAGGAGTGGAAACCCCTTAATTGTCCATCAGCAGATAGGAGGATAGAGATGGTACATATACACAGTGCAACATTATTTAGTCACGAAAGGAAGTGAAGTCTTGTCACATGTGACATGTGTGGTGGGTGGTGATAACTGTCGGATTCACAAAATCACTGGGGAAGGAAAACTGAGAGTTCCATGAGACCTCCTTTGCATTTGGCTGGCTATGAGCTGTTACATCAGGTTCCTTTCGTGACTCCTTTTTTTTCCCCCTTTTCTGTTTTATAGTACTCCATTCATAGTTGCCCTTATTTGTGATTTACAACCAAAGCTATCCTGTGTGCTTTTCATATTTAACTTATATAACTTCATATCTACAGCCAATGGAAATTAATGTATATGGAAATCATGGAGAGTATAATGGTATCTTGTACCCAGATTTTTCTGTTGACAAAGCTTCAACTCTTTCTACATTCTTATACCATACTCTGTTGTAGGCATATGGCCACACAATATGGCTATTGTGTAATTCAAATGCTTATTTCTGTTCCCCCCATATATGGTTGCAATCCTTGTTCTGAGAATCTCCTGTCTCAAAGTTTCGTAAACATTGCTCTCCAATTGTACCCTGATATGCCATTAAAGCAGCTTACAGCAACTTGCTGAGCAGGGGAGAGAGTAAGGCTGGAGTTCCTGCCAGCCAGGGGAGGAGAAGTTAGAAGAGGAGTAGGGGGATTCAGGCACTGGAGAGGTCCAAGAGACATCAGGAGAAGGAGCTGGAGCAGGAAAGCTACAAAGTGTTTTCTCTGTGATGTAAGTTGGGAGGAAGCCAAATTAGCTTAGGGGGTTAAGGATAGAGTAATAACTGCTCAGTTCTTATGCCGTGAAACTTGTTAATATAATGGAGTCTCAATTTTTTTTGTGTGTGTGAAAGCTGAGTTAAAAGAGAAACTGAGAAGTTAACACAATTTTATAAAGATAACCATAACACTATGAATTATTACTATTAATAATATGACTATGATTCTAACTTAATAGAGTTGGCCAGTCTTCCCAACTTTGGTGAAAGGCTCCAAATAGAAAAACTAAGAATTCGTGAAAGGTCTTATGTTAAGTATGCTGATTTTGCAGATCAGCAAAGGATTTGCAAATTTAGGTGTTGTCTTTGTCTCAACAATATTAGTAAAAAAAAAATACACAACCCAACACTCATACCAAAGGCTTATTCATACTTTTACCAGATACTCTAGTGAAATCAGAACATCCAGACCAAACGTAAATCTTTTCTGAGCATGTTACATATGGGAAATGACAAGTATATTGTTGGTTTTTCATCTCCCTCTGGTTTTTCTTTTTTACCAGCATTCTCAGTTTTTGTTCTAGCCCCTCTGCAAAAAAAAAAAAAACAAAAACAAACCCCAAAAAACAAAAACAAAAACAAAAAAAACCAAAACAGCCCATAATTCCACTTAGACTTTAACCACTGCTTTCTTTTTTTCTTTGAACAAGTTACTTAATCACAGCCAGATATGCTAACTTCCTTTCTTGTAAAAGATGAATAATAAACTTTAGGTAATAAATTGATCTTGAACAATGGTAGTCTAATTCTGCCTAACAAAAACCTTTACAGTGTATTAGAATTATTTGAGAAATTTTCATGTTTCTAATTTATTATAAAATAACTTCTTCATTTTCAAGCATCATTATGCCTTTTACTTAATACTAAATTTTGTTTAGAACATAACTACACAATAATGAAAGATTATATGAACTGTGTATTTATAATAACTACAATCCTATGATGGCAAAATAAGTTCCTGTTTATATTTATGTGATATAAAATGATATGAAAGCAAAATATCTGGGCCATACGAAGAATGATTAATTTGTTTATCTGGCCTGGTAGAAGAAATAACAAGAGCTTTCATTCCTGTACATCGTTTTGGAGGATGCTTTACTTCAAAAATTCTTCGGAAGCAAGTAAATGATATAAGAAGTTGGCATTATAACAGCTAGAATATACATATGCATTTACTTTTTTCCCCCAGTTTTCTCTCCCCTGAGTTAATGGGACCTGGGGGAAGAATACAACTGAGCCTCACTGTTTCTAAGCTCAGTTTTTTATCTGTAAAACGGGGACAATAAAGTCTAAGATTAATTAGAATCGAGGTCATGGTTTCTTTGTATAATGATGAAGTACAAGGTATTGTTATGGCACTTAGCACTTGAACGACCTTGGCTGAGTTATTTAATCCTTTTCAACATCTGTATATTTGAAGAAAAATGCAAGCAATATGTTTTCCATTATATATGCACTTTGAATGTAAGCTGTTTTCTTTTGTTTTCTTTGATTAGATAAAAATGACAAAAATGTTTTTCCAAAAAAATTTAAGAAACAAGAAAAACAATTTCCAAAGCAGTTCCCACTGCTCTTCCCTACCACACAGCACTGCATGCTCACTGTTACTAGAGTATATTACAGAAGGACACAGACTTTCTCTGTACAACCTGTGGCTTCCTACTGTGACAACCTATAGAGAAATGAAATATAGGTTAACCCATGCTTGCTTATGGTGTAGCAAGGTGATTGGTGCACAAAGACAGCAAATACTGAATTCTTCAATCATTCAAGAATAGCTGGAGAGCTGAGGACTTTCACCATTTACAGAATTCAGAAAAAGTCTGAATTCTGACATAGTCTTTTAGATAGTTCATGAATAACGGATTTCTATTGAGAATGCTTTTCTAATAATCAAACACAACATGTATGCACTTACATGTGATCATTAGCACCAACTAACCAATACTCATACTGTACCTGTAAAGCATAATTACCTAGAATACGACTCCTGTCCCTGTAAAGCCTGTACATATATCTAACGACTAGCCAGAGTGACAAAAGTAGCTATGCAGAATGTGATGCTTTCTTTAACATATTTTCAACCATAGGTCTATAATAATATGGCAGCCATCTATTTAGTAAATCATAATTACTACATGAGCAGTGTAAACAAAACCATAATATTATAAAGAAAATGACAAGAAATTTAAAATTGCTGATCATGTACTGTGAGAAATAATTTACTTTCCTATCAAAATGGACAAAGAAAAGGGAGATGACTTTTTTTTAATTTACTTACTGTCAGGATGTAGTTAGAGTGTGCATAACTTCCTTTTATATATGTGTGTATGCATGACTGTGGCCACACCTGTGTGTGGAGCTATGTGCACATGTGCCTCGTACAGGTTGCACACTGATCTTAGGAGTCTTCCTCCATCATTTCCCACCTTATATGAGGCAGCCTGTCTTGCTGAGCTGGGAGCTCTTAGTATCTCCCCTCTGCCTAACCTAGCCTGGTTAGTGAGTTTCTCTAAGGATTCCGCCTCTACCGCTTTCCCCGGTGGCTAGCATCTCCTCCCGACTTTTAAGCAGGCTGTAGAAATAGAATCCCGGTCCTCAAGCTCACCAAGTAAGATATTTGCTGATGAGCCATCTTATAAGATCTTACCTTTCTAAGAGGTGTCAGTGTCTTCCCTTCCAAATGAATGATAAATAGATTGCTTCTCTCTTTTTAGAGACTCACGACTAAAAGTCATGTTAAGGGCAGAGAAAAATCAGGTGCAATTTTATCAGTTAGGCTAGTCTTCAGACATGTGTACATATTAAAACCCAACGTTATTGGGGCAGCAGGAGTATTCTGGGAGTCTAGGAAGGTCCTTCATAGAACAAAGTACATAAAATTTGGTGTGTATATGGTTTGTTACTGGACTTTTAAAGTATACAAAGGAAATATCACATTCACAAAGCTAACTGTAACTGGAAAATGGTGGGAGATCACTGCATGCCCCCAGAAACCTCACATACTATAATGCACTTGTTTTTTTCTCTGTCTCTCTCTGAGAGAGGGTCTGTGCAACCCTGGCTGTCCTAGAACTAGAAATGTAGAACAAGCTGATCTCAGACTCACAGAGATCCATCTGTCTCTGCTAATAGTCTGGGATTAAAGATATGGGACAACATGTCTGGTCCACTTGCTTCCTTATTTTATTGTATTTAATGGAAACTCAGGAAACATATTCAACGTCCTCAGGTATAAACCAGTTGTCCATCTATCTTTTCAAGTTAGTGGGATTTCATATGAAAGGAATGTAATTCACCACAACATTCATAAATTTCCGACTTACAGTATGAACAAAAGTCACACTTTGGACCCAGCTGCGTATCAGAGGGACAGAACATTTCTGTCTGTCTTAATTTGAGTTTTATTGCTGTAAAGAGACACCATGACCAAGACAACTTTTTTTTTAATGGATGTTAATTGTGTACTAAATAGTAATATAAGAATGAGGAATTCTAAGGCTTATACATTATTTCCATGTGAAGGATTGTAGATTAGTTGGCCAGTAAAATGGCACCCAAGAGAGCAAAAATGCTTAGTGCTGTTTTTCCTGAAGAAAGCCAGTTTACTATATCCAATACTGATTCTGCCATTTGTCTTTAGAAATGTTGACTTACCATCTGGAATTTCCAATATTTATCTATAACTGATTAAAATGGAGAGAGCATGGAGTTTTATATTTATTTCCAGGTGACTTCTTTACTTTCCCAGGCTTCTGAAAAATTTCTTTCCACAAATCTACAAATATGTACCTTCGTTATCCCCATTCATATAGTTTCTCTTCACTGATTTGGACAAAGGGGATGCCTTGTTGTGGGTAACGGAGGCACCTAATCCCATGAGAAAAGGAGGATACTCCAACTGTTTTTTTTTTTTTTTTTTTTTTTTTTTTTTTTTTGAACCTCTAGCAAAAAGAAGTCCAACAAAACCAGCAAAACCAACACTGAGTCTTGGGGAAAACCCAAGAGGCATATTTTGAAGATATTCAGAGTCATCTAATCCCCAGTGGAAAAGCATTCCACCTTGGGTTTACTTTGGGAGTATATTTCCTGACACCAACTTGTACATGACTCATAATGATGTCGGAGTTGTGAGATGTTTTCTTCACATTGAGTCTGGCTCCTGCACATATTTAGATTGAGCCTCAGGAACTGAGTAGAGTGAAAGCTCATGGACCTTCATGTGATTTGTGTGAGTCGAGTGCTTTTAGGGTGCTGCATAGACTCTGAGGATGAGCAGGCTCAGGCTGCCCAGCCCCACAGATCTCTGACTGACCTTGCACATGTCTGGCAGGGTCACCCAAGGTGCCTCTTATAAAGGAAAACATTTAATTGGGGCTGGCTTACAGTCCAGAGGTTTAGTCCATTATCGTTGTGATGGGCAGCATGGCAGGCATGTTGCTAGAGCTGAGAGTTCTTACATCGATCCACAGGCAGCAGAGAGGAGACTGCCACTGATTGTAGCATAGGAGACCTCAAAGCCCACCTCCACAGTAACACACTTTCTCCATCGAGATCATACCTTCGAATAGTACCACCCCACAAAGGCCAAGCATTCAAATTCCATTAAGTCTATGGAGACCATACGGATACAATGTACCACCTCTTCCCACTTCAGTTTATGTGTGGGTCCTTCGGCTGAATTTAGGAACCGAAATTCAGAGTTTATTAACAAGAAAAACAGGTAAACTATTAACTTTCCAAGCATGGGAAGATCTTCACAGGAAGCCTGAACATGTGACTGACATAGTATACTTTCATATTTCTTCAAACAAGTAAAACACTTTGAAAAACTAATTGGACAAATATAAATGTGGACAACAGTGCAGTAAGTTCCAGGCATGCCCTTAAAAAGAATATGTGGGGTTCATGTTTGAGAGTTATGTCAGCGTTTGTTCCAGTTCCTTGTAGCCCCAATTAGTAGTATCTGGTGATTAAGGTTATTTCTTGGTTTTGGTATGTAAAAGATGCCTTCTCCAAACAACATGTCTTGCTGTAACGAAAGGGCATCAATGGTCTACTCTGAAGTTATAATTCTTCAGTTCATTTTAAATTGAAATAATCAATGTATCTCTCTGCCATTTTTGAAATGGTATGCCTTTACTTCTTCAAGTCCTTCTAATGTGGTAATAGCTGGGCAACCTTGGAAAAGTCCTTTAATGTCTCCGTGACTCAGCTGAATCTTAAGTGAAACAATGATAGTAATGCTATATTTTCATAAGAAGCTTATGAGGAAACTGGCCACTATCTGTGTAACACCTAGAATGCAATATACCTGGTGTACATGCTTGGTAATTTAACATAATTGGGAATAAAATATAGTAGCATGAATTTGTTTAGAATCATTCGCAGTCACTGCTGTCTTATTTTGGTAACAAAACTTCAAAAACTTTCGGAGATATCTCCCCAGCTTACTTTCAAGTCAACCCCTTCCCCCCCCCCCCCTTTAAATACCAACTGTGCTTTGTGCTTCGAAGACACAACATAAATTTACATGGTCTCTTCCCCTCCAGATGTTACTCTTTCTGTTCTAATTTTGGAGTGTCTGCTTACATAGCAAAGCTCAAAAGAACAAAAACTAGTAGGCGTCTAGGTAATTAAACACCTAATAATCTCACAGAAAACTCAAGTACTCTAAGATGCATAAAGGCGAAGCAAACAATTAGAAATGTGTTTATTTCAAAATCTGCACATGACGCTGGTAAATGGGAGGATGAACATAACAGTACTTGTGTAAAAACGGTAATATTTTCCCAGGAAATGTGACAGAATTTGTGATGGTGATCGGGTGGGGCCACGGAGAACGAACTCTCGAAGGAATAGCCTGTCAAAAAGTAGGTGAAGGAAGAATAACTCTTAAGAGCGAGGGGAAGAGGCTCCAGTTGCATCTGGGAGCAAAGAGCAAGCATTCCGGGCCCACGCTGACATGAGGATCAGCAGGGTCCTCAGGACGCAGAGGGGCGGACGCTGGTTCCGACAGCCTCACAGGAGAATCCTCTCCCCCGAATGAGCCCAGGCTCTGCGTCCGGAACGCGCGCCACGCGGATGCAGGAGCAGGCCGAGCCTCGGCACTGAGCCCCCGGCCCGGCTCTCCAGCACCGGATGCCACTCCAGGGAAGGATTCGGGGTTCTTCCAAGCTAACGGTTCCCATGTCCCGCGCTGCCTCGGCATTGGCCTCCGAGCCCCAGCTGAGCATCCACGGCGGAGAGCGACCAGCCGCCGCTTCAGTCCTGCTCAGAGGGGCTCCTGCCCGCCCGGGGGGCTCGCCTACGTCACTTCCGGCGCGCCCGCCGGGGGAAGAGGCGGAGGTCGCGCTCTGGGTGTGCGGCTAGCGGGAACGCGCGGTGCCGGGGGCGCGCCTGGAGGGCGGGCTCGGGAAGGGGGAGTGTCTGCGCGCCGCCGCCACCGCCACAGTCCCGGTTGCTGCCGGGGAGCTCGCCGCGTCTCTCCCCGACACCCGGCCGCCCCGCGCCCCACGACGCCGCGCTCAGGGTCTGTGGGAGCCGAGCAAAAGCGGGAGTTGCTGCGGACCACGGGGCGGCGGGACGGCCCCGGTCCCTCCCCTCCGTCACCCCTGCTTGCCAAGTCCCGGGTCATGGGGAACACTGCGATCGCCAAGAAAGGCAGCGAGGTGGAGAGCGGTGAGTCGAGGCGAAGGCCCGGGCTGGGTTCCCGCTGGATGGGCCGCGGTGCAACGCCCCGGGCCGGAGTCCCCCAAGGCCGCGAGGCACGGGCCAGGCCTCACAGTGGCCGCCGCTAGCAGTTCCAGGAGCCCCGGGGACCGGCCGCCCTCTTCTCTGACCCCTCCCCCACTAAGGTTCGAGGGTGAGGGCCAAGCGCCGGGGCTCGTTGGAGAGAAGGAGGGCGGGCAGAGCGGTCCCTGTGATCCCCTTTCTTACTAGAGCAAGGAATACTGCCTCGGTCTGGAACTCTTCCCCAAATATGGTCCTTGAAAAGAAGTCCCTTTTGTGATCGCACCCGTGGCTCTTCTCCCTCTCCCAGAGCCCCAACACCCCTCTTTTAGGGAGCTACAGGTAGCGCTTTGGGGTTGGTTGAGTTGGCTCTGCTTCCTCCATCTCCTGTATTCATACCAATCTTACCACTAGGTGAGGGCCGGTGTGGGCTCCAAAGGTGACGTTAACCCTCAATGTCTAAGGACCTTTCTTTCGTCCCGTAGATTAGAGATGGTAAACATAAATACAAGCAGCAACTTTATTCATTCGAGGGAGTTAGAAAAACGAGACAGCTTTGCTTGTACTCTAGACATCCAGGATGTGCCTGAAAACTTAAAGGTCTTTTGGAGTTGAAGTGCTTTCAGACACTATAGTTGATGGCTTCTGAGAGATGAAAGTGCAGACAATCAGTACTTTACACCAAATCTCAAGACAAAAGGGTCGTGGAAATTGAATTTCTGTGTAGCAACATGGTACTGTTTATAAGCACACACATATACATGTGTAGTGTAACATGTTGTGAAAGAAAACTTGTGTGTCATTACAGGGTTCATAATATATTCTATAATTCAGAATAATGAAAGAATGCCACTTGCTATTTGCTATATTGCCGTGGGTAAATGACGTCTCAGCCCTTGAAGTGAGCCTGACAATTTGTTCGTGTTTCTGTAAATAATATCTTCCATTGTGTTTAAAACAGGAGATTCAAGCTAGCTAACCCTGTAATTAACGTGAAGCAAACAACTTTTGATCTGTATGAATAAAGCAGAATTGATTTGACTGAAGAGAGTCTAGCCATTTGTTTTGGGAAATGTAAGCAAGAAACTCAGATTTCGTAGTTTATGTTTCGCCAATAATGTTCGTTCTAGGAAAGTTATGTGAAAAGCCACACAAACTGTTGGTGAGTGTGTGACACGGAGACTTTGAAAAGCCAGTGTCAAAGTAGGACTTCCATATTATCTTTTATTAACTGTGCAAATGTGTTGATTAATTGTACAGATTCACAGAAAATGAAGTAGATTAAATTTTATACCCACTTGACATTGCTATTTCTCTACTTCTCTTGTACAATGTGTGCTAATTGTGTTACGAAAATGTGTTTATAGTTGGATCAGGCCAGTGATTTTTCTAGCTAGTGCTATCTTGTACAGTTCTTATATTTTTAATGATACTCCACTCTCTGAAATCTATATATATATCTGCTATTAAAATTCTAGCCAGTTTTCCTCTGGACAGTGTGAATTTAATTTAAACTGGTAGTATGACAAAGTCTTGTGTGAGTTTATTTATAGAAACTGAAGATCATTATAGTTTGAAAAGTGTTTGAAATGTCAAAAGAAGATAGCAGATGTCTCATGGGAAAATCATATGAGACATTTGTGGATAAGCTTTGTGGCTTCATTTGAAGTAGTGTGAGCTGATGTGTGTTGATGTTCTGTAGCAAAGAAGCTGTGTTATGTTTTAAAACTTAAATGACAGAACATGTATTACCATTACATTCCTAACTGTTCTGTATATTTTCCAAATGAGTTACTCTTGAAATTTTGTGGCTCAAAATCTAAATGTAATTATTTAAATTTCTCTTGATACACAGAATAAACTTTTAGAAATATATGATCTTAAGAGTTCAGTCTATGCAATCACCTCGTCTCAAGACCCAAGTGCCAGACCTCAGAAGAAGCCGAAGCTGAGATCATGTGGTTAATGACAAATAAAGAACAGCTCTGATGCTCTGACTGCATCTGATCGCTAAAGAATTCATCCATCTTCTTTCAGAGTAGTTCCCGAGAGCTTTGGGTTTAGTTTGTAGCCCCTCTGGACAAAATATTACGGTTTTACTACCTACTGTCAGATGAAAAATTTAAGTAAAATTTAAGTGCGAACATTCTGAAGTAAAATTAGAACACTGAAAATTACCAGTAGGGAAGTGTTTGATTTGAAGAGCTAATTAAAGATATGAAGGTAAGATCTGCAGTTTGATGAGGAATAAGCCTCCCACAGGCAGGTAGTTCTAGAGCTTAATTCTAAAAATACTCCAAAGAATGAAGTTGGGCATAAAGATAAATGAGAAGGGTTTTGGGGGTTTTGTTTTGTTTTGTTTGGGGGGTTGTTTTTTTTTGGGGGGAAGGGTTGTTATTGGAGTTTTTTTGGTTTTTGCTTTTTAGCTTTGACTATCCAGGGCTTTGCCCCTATACTCAAAAAAATAAAGGACTCATTCTAATCTCCACAGTGTCTAGAGATTAAGTTCCTTAGAGAACTAGGGTGTTTCAAAGAACAACTTTTGCCATTATATACTTCTGTGTGTTTTAGAAATTACTCTTGAAATAAATGCCTTCTAAAATGTGAGTGTATTTATTTAAACATCAGTTAATACACAGAATCATAAACTTTTAGAATCAGGAGGCTACAAGTCTCAGAGATGTTTTCAGTCCTTGTAATTCAAGAATATTTTACTCTGAATTAAATGTTACTCACACAGCCTTACTAATACAAAAATGTATGCTTTTCTTTTAATCTGGAAGATGTTTTTGTTCTTTTAAAAATATATTACTTCTACAGGCTGCCTGTGGAACTATGTATTGTACATGCATGGTAAGCATGGCCAGGTCTATGGGTGGAAATTGTCCAGTCTTAACTGTCCCATGATTAGAAGTGGGAAAGCCACACTATAGCCCAGTATTTAGACAGTGGTTTTTGGAAATGACCTTGAAGCTTAGACTGGATGTGGTGGCATATACTTTTAATCCAAGCGCTAGAGAGACAGAGGAAGGCTGATCTCTCAGTTCAAGGCCAGCCTACTACTCTGCATAGCAAGTTCAGGTCAGCAGTAGTGGCATTGTGAGACCTTGACTTAAAAGGCAAAGAAAGGGAAAACAAAGACCTTGAGAGTCAAAAAAAAAAAAAAAAGAAAAGAAAAGAAAAAGATAATAGCCATTAGATCAGGTTCAAAAACTGCATACATCTCAACATTTTTGAGAACTAGTGTGTGCCTACTTCTCTGGGTGTTTTGCATACATATTTTTTCAAACCCTGTGGAGTGGTTCCAGTACTGCTCCATTTTCAAAAATGGGTATAACTTGTTTAAGGTTACATAGTAGTTAACCAAGGAATGGCATTTCAGTTCAGCCAAGCTAATCCCAGAACCTCTGATTCCAAGGGGTTATGCTGAGCAATGTGAGTATCTACTAGAAAGTCAAATTCAAGACACACAAAATTGCTCACACTTTGTTTCAGTTTTTCAAATTATAGCACACTGTGGTTGTTTTCAATAATGACTTTATGTGGATCTGCCAATCTAAAGTAAAAAAGATTATCTTTCTTGTACCATTCTCTGGTACATTTTTGTTATCATCTGTAAAATGGGATGAAGGGCTAAATTACCTTGCAGGTATTTTATTTTCAATGAGGTCAAATGCTGAGTTAGCCATATGTAATTAACTTTATACACTTAGAACCTTCATTGCTGTATGCTTGTTCCTCATTTCTAAATGTGTGCCTTATCTTTCCACTAGATAGCAAGCCAAAAAGTCATTTGAACTTATATTGCAATTATTAATTTTTAAAATTTTGCATCTTACTATGGCTTCAAATAGTTCTATGAAGCCCAGCTCCTATAATGATAGATGTGGTCTCCACTTACACTGCTCAGGAAAGGGGCTTCTCCCCAGGTATAGCTGTTGAGAACTTGAAATGCTGCTGCTGCTGCTAAGGAACTGGTACTTTACCTTGCACTTGCCTAGTTGGTGTTCGGTGTATTGACAGCCCATGTTTTTGACAGAACTGTCTTTACATGTAATGAATATGCCAATCCTTTTTTCTGTACTTTTGGTAATTATAAATGTATTCAGGTGTTTTCTCAAAATCGTCAGCATTTCTTCGAAGTGACAATTTATAAACTTAGTGAACAAATTATGACTTGGTAATTTGTATTTAATCATAAACTAACCGGAAGTTCCCTTTGGTGGTACTTAGTAATAAATATAAGAATGCATACTTTGGTTGAAAACTTTTTTTAGGATTAATTGTTGACAAGAAATGAATTTAGTGTTCTCTTGCATCTTGCTTGTGTTTTTGAACTTTTTATTTATCAGATAAATAAATTTTTAAAGGACAGTTAGTAGATGTTTTTTAGTAGACTGGTAGAGGAACTTGAACATAGTCTTCCTTGTGCTAAAAGAAAAAAAATCAATTATGAACTCAGCTTTGATTGCTAAACACATATGATCTCATTCAGTTCTCAGTTTTTATGTTTGTACGGATTACCATTTAGAATTATTTCCTGTTTGGGAATCATTTTTCCTATTCTTCTGCTTAGGTTCCTCTACATAGGACATAGACAGATTGTTGCTTCCCATTGCTGGCAGCAGGGTGATTGAGAAGCATGAAAGCCAGCTTGGGAAGGACAGCCATCACTTGGAGGCAGAAACAGCCCTGGGAGGAGGGTGGGTAAGCCAGGGTAGCTGTTAAGATCCAAATGGACAGTAATAGGTTAGCCATAGTTAATTTTGGTATTTCATTGAATTAATGAAATAAAACACTCATTATTTTTTATGAGATTAAGTATATAGGTACAGATTAATAAATGCTAGTAGAGTATATAGCCAGAATTCTGCAAGTAAATATATCATAAATTTCCATTGAAAAGTTATTTTAAATAGAAACATGCTTTACAGAAGGAGTACTAAAATATTAATACTAAATATCAAAGCATCAGTACTATATTACTTAGAGCATTTAATCTTTTCGTGAAAAAGAAAACACTTCTAGGTCTGGAGAGTTGGTGTTTAGTCAAGTGTTTAGTCATGCAAGCGCGAGGACCTGGGTTCACATCAGCAGAACAGTAGTGCACATTTGTAATTTCAGTGCTTTTATGGTGAGAGGGGAGGCTAAGACAGGAGAACCCCTGAAAACTGAAACTTAGCTAGTCTGGTGTGTTCTGCAACAAATAGCAGAGACAGTCAAGGATGAAGTTGAGGGCTAACAGCTGAGTTTCCTTTGATCTCCATATGTGTATCCACACTCCCGTACATGGCATACACACACCCATGCACTCTCCTCCAAGCGTGTTCTGTAGTGGTGGTACAAACCCATAACACCAGTAATAGATAGGCTGGGGCAGGAGGATCATAAGTTAAAGGCTTCCCTTGGTTATATCGTGAGAAGCCTGGACACGGACACAGAATACTCAATGTAGGTTTTTCTCCTGCCCATCCATATGTTTACTCATTCATTTATTCAGTACAGGGAAGTGAGCCTATATGTGTTGGAGCCTGTATGTGATACTGTAAAAATAAAGATTGGCTATATTTCCAAAAAGAGAGATAGAAAACAACAACAATAACAAAATTATTTCATATTTCATGAAAGGTTAGAAGGGGAACCAAGAGAAGGAGTGACCCCTTCCACTGAGATGAGCTAGATGAGGTTCAAAAAAGACTTTCAAAGAGATGTACCCTTCGTGGGTTATTGCAAATGAGAAACATTGACCAAAGGGATTATAGGAAAAACTTAAAGGACAGAAACAGCACAATATGTCAGGGTTAGGAAGGAGACTGTTGGTTATAACTAAATGGAGGACTATGGGGTTGCTGATAAAGATAGTTTAATGAAAGAACTGAAAAGACAGAGGCCACCTCATGGGAAGACTTGGAATTTGGTCCTAAAGACAACTGTTATAGACTTTGAAGTCAAGGAAAGAGATGTGATAAAATGTGGGTGTAAAAATAAGTCTACCTTGATGTGGACATTTAGCTCCAGTGGCCTTTCAGTGTGTTTTAGTGTGTGGGATAAAGGCAGTGAGTTGCTTTCCTGTAGCTCGTATAATGAAAGACTGGAGTGTTGTATTCTAAATTACATTTGCTGTTCTATGTCTAAGCAAATGGTTTTCAGGTTAAATTTGGGGTTCTTTTGAAGACACAAAAGCACTAATTGAATCACTGCACTAGCTTTAGTTGAAGTTAGTTCTGCTTAGAACTCCAATATAGTTGTGATGTCTTTTATCAGGCTTGCTGTAGCAAGATATGAGTGCCATGCCTTATGGCCATGTTTGGGATTTACATGCTGACTCTGGTAATTTCTGAAAGTTTTGTTTTCTTTTAAGGCAGTTGTTGAATTTCAATCTGAAAGTTTATGGCAAACCTGTCTTTTCCATGTAGATTTTATCCTTACAAATTGAGTCTTTAAGATTTGACTTTTATAGTCTCACTTTGTAAAATTTGTCAATCTTTTTTAGTAGATGACCATGTAGCAGCAGGAGATGGTGGTAGTCTAGGCATTACACTGCATAGTGTCTTTTATAGGGGCTGGCTCTGCTGGTAATTCAGCTCCTCGAATACCAGTTCAGCTTCCTGAGTAAACAGTCATGGATGTTCATAGGGCAGAATAAGTTTCATCTTCAGTTGTAGTTGTGAGATAAATCATCCTGCACCTCAGACTTACACAAAAAATACTTGTGTATTTGTCATTCATTCAGTCCTTTGATCATTCTCAGTCAGTACTTTACAAGTGCCTGCTTAATACCAGGCACTATGCTAAACATAGATGCAAATAAAAGTGAGACTTCATTCTTGTCCACAGGCTGGAAGACAACTACTCAGAACTGTTTATGATAAGGTGTAGGGAATTGGTACGAGGGCAGAAATGAAACATGGGAATTATAGGGAAGAGTGCAGAATTCCTGAGTAGCCTGCAGTTGTCTGTTGAGTTCCATATAAAAAGATTGCACCAGTGTTTGCAGCACTGCAGCTACTTTGCCTTCCCAGTTGTTTACTGGACAGTGTGATTGTGGGGTGGAAACAGCATCTATCAGTGTGTGTGCGTTTTAATACACATCCATTTTATTTGAAATAAAAATGCTTACACAGCTTTTCTTTACAAACTGCCTGACTAGATTGCTGAGCAAAAACAAAGCTGAAGCAAAACTCCATTTTGTTTTGATTTGTATTTGAGAGCATCCCTGAGGCTTGTCATAGAAGTATGAGCAATGGAAATGAATCCGCCATTACCATGTTGTTATAGGTCATACTATGTTCTGAGATCACACACAAAAACTACTAATATACCTGGGAAGGGTGCTATATCAGGGTTACATGTGAGTTTGTGGTACGTAGGTTGATGGAGGAAGAGTAATTCGGAATGAATTTTATTCCGAATCACTTCTGATTTAGAAGGAAGCACTAGCATTCTCTAAGATACCAGGTTATGTTAGAGAGACCCTGCCCAGGAATTCTTTTCATTTTGGTTCAGCTTTGTGAATGCGTAGCTGTTTGATCCATCTGCATACAGAGCAACCTTGCCAAAAAGTGTTAAAGCACAGATACCCATTCCTTCAACATCTCCATTATCTATAGCGTATTTTGAATATTAAACAGAAACACAGTGGCCAAAACTCTTCTAAAACTGCCAACATTTATGGCTACAATGGAAATAGATGGGAGGTGGTGGTGAGGGAATGAAAATAAGCCATCATTCATGCACAGGGGATATGGTTCCAAGTCCTTGAATTAAAAAACTAGTGCCCAGAGAAGCTGCTGCCATGGAATTTCTGGGAAACTTTCTTTGCAACCCAATGTGAAACCCAAAAAGCCCTAATCCAAATGTCTAAAAACTACAGCTATGAGATGCTGTAAACCACTGGCTTTCAACCTTCCTAATGCTGCGACGCTTTAATACAGTTCCTCATGTTGTGGTGACCCCCCAACCATAAAACTATTTTGTTGCTTCTATATTACTATAGTTTTGCTCCTGTTATTAATTGTAATGTAGATATCTGCTATGCAACCCACAGAGGGCTTCAACCCATAGGTTGAGAACTCTTCTGTAAATGACAAAAGCAGTGGTAGCAAGAAGAGTCCATACACTACAGTTTGTAGTGTCACCTCGTTAGCAGCTGATGGATCAGTACAAACCACTGACGTGCCAGAATGCTGTGAAGCACGGCTCAAAACATGCTGACTAGATTTTGTGTACAAAACAGTAACAGGGCTTCATGGCTAGGAAATTTTTTTCTAAACAATAAAATGACTTAATAGATTGATTTGACATTAAATGTAGCAGATTTTTTTTTAATTAACAAGTACATATGGTGATAACAAAATTATGAGGCAGAGAACACATACACAATCAAGATTTAGAGTAGTGTTCACAGTATCTATCCCATGAGTATGGAAGATGTTAACTAATTTTAGTTGTTTTTTTTTTTTTAATGTCTCTTTTCAGTTTATTGCATGATGGAGTTAGACTAAGTTAAAAGCAGACCCCAAATGGTTACACTATTTAAGCTCTGAGGGTTTTAAACTTGTGAAAAGTGACAGAAGGGAAAATCTACTCATTGCAAGAAAATCCTCACTTAAGCTTCAGAGCTGCAAGCACTTAAAACCGATGTGCCTCCAGCTGGACACCCTTAGCCCACCCAATCTCATCAGGGGCTGGCGCATGCACCAGGCCACTCACGCTGCAGCCCATTCCCCTCATGGAGACGCGCACCTAAATCCCATTGCAGGCAAGACTCTTCCCAAACCCTTCACTAGCCTCTTTCTGTTGTAACCAGCAGCAATTCCTTGGTCGGTAGTGAGGCTCTTCCTGCTGTTTCTCTATGGAATTCTTACATGGATATAATCATCTGTGCCAGCAGGAAGCAGGTCATCCCCCCATCCCGTACTTGCATCAGCAAAGGGGTTGGAAGAGGACCACCTGGACAGTGGGTATACCATACAGTCTCTTTTCCGTGGTGGAAGAAGCTTGTAGGAGGCTGCTGTGGAGAGGTGGGTGAGCACAGAGCATCGGCAAGCAAGGGGCTTCAAGGGGGAGGTAGCTGAGTCCTGTGTGACCTGGGCCCGTTAACTGTTACCCAGGACAGTGTCACTCATTTGTTTATTGTTTGTAAGTCACTCATTCATTGTATGGCCACAGCATGTTGAGTCCTCTTCTTTTCACATACTGGAGATTCCTACAGAGTCAACCTTCTGCACTCTTATGACTTTAAAAAGCCCCATGGCAGTTTGGACTGAATCCCAAACCCCTTTATGACTAAAATTGCTGTCTTCGTGATAATGAACCAGAGTCCAGCTACCTGGGTGCTAGGTAGTGTGATCCATTGTGATCCATCGTCCATTGCTGTAATTTTGAACTTCCTCTCTGACCTCCAGTAACCATTCTAGAAGCTTTTAGGCTGAAATCCAGGGCTTTCCGTCCATGCCACAAGAGTCTGCCATCTGTCTTCATTTAGCATGAATGGTACAGGAGTCACTGATGTAAATCTTTCACATAAGACTTTTAAAGCATGTGTTATCGCTTGAGTTTTTCATGTTGGCCATTCTGATGGGTGTAAGGTGATATCTCAGGGTCGTTTTGATTTGCATTTCCCTGATGGCTAATGAGGATGAGCATTTCTTTAAGTGTTTTTCTGCCATTCGATATTCCTCTGTCGAGAATTCTCTGTTTAGCTCTGTTCCCCATTTTTTAATTGGATTACTTGGATTGCTGCTTTTCAGCTTCTTTAGTTCTTTGTATATACTGGATATTAGTCCTCTGTCAGATAAAGGGTTAGTGAAGATTCTTTCCCAATCTGTAGGCAGTCGTTTTGTTTTGATGACGGTATCCTTTGCTTTACAGAAACTTTTCAGTTTCACGAGGTCCCATTTATTGATTGTTGCTCTTAGAGCCTGTGCTGTTGGTGTTCTGTTCAGGAAGTTGTCTCCTGTGCCAATGAGTTCTAGGCTGTTCTCCACTTTTATTCCAATTGATTTAGGGTATCTGGTTTTATGTTGAGGTCCTTGATCCACTTTGACTTTAGTTTTGTGCAACTCAAGCGATAACACATGCTGGAGAGGTTGTGGAGAAAGGGGAACCCTCCTCCACCGCTGGTGGGAATGTAAACTGGTACAACCACTCTGGAAAGCTATCTGGCGCTTTCTAAGACAAATAGGAATAGTGCTTCCTCCAGACCCAGCTATACCACTGCTAGGTATATACCCAAAGTTTGTTCAAGTACACAAAAAGGACACTTGCTCAACCATGTTTATAGCAGCTCTATTTGTAATAGCCAGAACCTGGAAACAACCCAGATGTCCATCAACGGTGGAATGGGTACAGAAATTGTGGTATTTTTATACAATGGAATACTACTCAGCAATCAAAAAGGAGGAAATCATGAAATTTGCAGGCAAATGGTGGGATCTAGAAAAGATCATTCTGAGTGAAATATCCCAGAAGGAGAAAGACAAACATGGGATATACTCACTTATATAGACCTATAAGATATGATAAACATAATGAAATCTATACACCTAAAAAAGATAATCAATTGAGCGGACATGGGGTAAGATGATCAATCCTCGTTTAGAAAGACAGATGGGATGTGCATTGAACGTATGACAGGAGTCTACTGAGCGCATCTGAAAGACTCTAACTAGCAGTGTTTTCAAAGCAAAGACTCATGACCAAACCTTTGGCAGAGTACAGGGAATCATAAGAAAGAAGGGGAGTTAGTCTGATGGGGAAAGGATAGGAGCTCCACAAGGACCAAATATATCTGGGCACAGGGTCTTTTCTGAGACTGACATTCAACCAAGGACCATGTATGGATATAACCTAGAACCTCCACTCAGATGTAGCCTGTGGTAGCTCAGTAACCAATTGGTTTCCCAAAGTGAGGGGAACAAGGACTATTTCTAACAGGAACTCAATGACTGGCTCTTTGGTCTCCCCACCCCTGAAGGGAGGAGCAGTCCTGTTAGGCCACAGAGGAGGGCTTTGCAGCCAGTCCTGAAGATACCTGATAAAATAGGATCAGATGAATGGGGAGGAGGTCCCCCCTATCAGTGGACTTGGAAAGGGGCACGGTGGAGATGAGGGAGGGAGGGAGGGACTGGGAGGGAATGAGGGATCGGGACACGGCTGGGATACAGAGTTAATAAAATGTAACTGATAAATAAATAAAAAAAAAAAAAAGACTTTTAAAGCACTGTCATGAATCCATTTTGAGACAGCAGGCCTCCGTCTATATCCTCTGGCTGGGGCGGGGCAGGGGGTAACTTGCCTCTTTTCTGTAAGTGATGAAACTTAAAGGAACTTTTAGTTCATAGATGTCAAACTGAGCACATGCAGATTACTGTGCTGTCCTGAAAGCCTGCTCTGCATTCCCCTCTACCTCGTGGCTATCAGCCAACCCATGTTATGCTGGGCATGTGTGCCCTTTCCAGAGGAGCATGTTGTTACTGAGTAATAGCCAGACAGTGACTACTTCTTGTTTGTTAAACTCCTTCAGGAGTGCATGAGTGATGAATCTAGCAGCTGTGCCTGAGGTTGCAGAGGGATGGAGTGCACCATGGTACAAAAGGTATGGGATGGATGCAGGTCCGGGAATTTGGCCCATGACACTTTCGTCCATACACTAAGTGGAGAGCTTACGTAGTGTTTTGACTCCAGAGTGTGTTAGGGTTGTTGGGTCATGTCATTCTGGAAACTAAAATCATGGATGGCTTAATAGGTGATAAAAACATCAAATTTGAGGCCTGGATTGATGGTTCAGTGGCTTAGAGCATTTGTGCCATTTCAGAGGACCTGATTGAATTTTCAACACCCACATCATGGCTCATAAACACCTGTAGCTCCATCCTCTGCCATCCTCATCTGGCCTCCACAGGCACCAGGCATGCACATGGTGCACAGACATTCATGAAGACAAAACACACATATACATAAAGTTCTTAAAAATTGAATTCCATTTTGGAGGTGTTTATAATCCCCATCTGTACCCCACATGGGGGAGTACTTTATTTGTACTGCATTGATCATTTGGGGATAGTAGTTACTTGACCTGAAAAGAACAGTTTAATGTATCAAAGTAATATCACTTTTAAAAGATTGTGTGTGTCCATGAGTACAAGTTACTGTGAAGGTCAGAGATGTCAGCTCCCTCTGGAGCTGGAGTCACAGGCAGTCTTGATTCGCTTGAAATGGATGCTGGGAACAAAACAGTCTTCCTTGGAGAAAGCAAGGTATTTTTTCAAGTTCTTTCCATAGCAGTATTTATAAAAAATGTTAAATGCCTTAGGAAGCCCCCAAAGTAACATTTAGCCTCCAGCATGGTTGGTGGTGAAATACTTGAGTTAAAAAAAAAAAAAAAATCACTTGTCACAAATGAATAGTTTTCCTGCTTCCTTTTTTCTTGCATTAACCTAGGAATTCTAAATGTGCAGATTTAAGAATGGCTTACAGAGCTAGGCCCTCTGCGTGAAATGGTCGGTGTTCTTGTGGGAGGCCGAACAGCAGAAGCTGGAGGTACCTCTGAATTGCCTACACCTGGGACCTTTTCCTTCTAATGGCTTTTGTTCTCTTTCTACAAGGTGCAATAATCTGAAAATTTAGAAGATCACATATCACAGTAAATAACCACAAAACTAAAAAATAATTTTAAGGAAACCGGACACATAGGGCAACCATCTTGCTGTTGAATAAAATCATGTGCCAAGAAACGCTAACTCATTAGCACTAAGGAAATAAAGTACTCATCATAGTTTCTGAGCCAGTGTTACTGAAGCAGGACAAAAGCTGTTGCAATCGTACAGGATTATGCAATTTTTTAGTGCTAAGCATCTCTAACTGCTTTTAGGAATGCAAGCTTTCATTACTGTACATTTCATGTTATATATGAGAGAAACTTATGAGTGAATCAGAATGATATATTTTTATTTAAATCTGAATTTCTTTCATTGAATGTGAAGTGTTAATTAGAACATGAAATAACACTACCAGCAATAGACAGTTTTGTTGAATATTTAATGAGGAACAATAACGAGTTCCACAAATAACTTTAAAATTCTAAAGGTATTGGTACAGTAATTATCAAAAATTTGACTTTTAATACTTTTATAATCCTCTAAAATTTTTTTATAATATCCTTCTTATTGATCAGTCATAATGTAACAAGGCAAATATAAACTTGTTTCTGAAAAGCAATCCAAATTCTCCAACCAGAGAGGATGAGGTGGGGTCTCGGACTTTTCTAACAGTCTATTCTTGTTGGGGTAAGGAAGTCTCCTAGTTGGTGTGCCACAAAATTAATACCTGCAGCCCAGGTTGCTGTAGTTTACACTTTGTACGTTGTAAATCAGGTGTGTACTGTTTGTATCGAGAACACCACAGAGTGAATTATCCAAAGTCCACTGATTTAATATGTGTTTTGGTTTGTAAGTGAATTATAGTAATTTCTTGCACATTTTTTGGAAATCAATTGTATAAAAAATTATCTGCTTCTAGATACAGTATGTAAATAAAAGTTTCGTTCACAAAAAAAAAAAAAAAAAAAGAAATGGATGCTGGGAACCTAACTCATACAAACTCTTAACTACTGAGCCATCTCTCCAGCTCCAAAATTACCACACTTAAATTGGGAGGAGAAAATTGGTCTTGGATATATAGGTAGATAGATGTTGGATACGAGAATGTTTTCCTTACCTTTTGAAAACTTCTTCTTTGAGGTGTCTATCACTCATCTATATGACTGTTGCTGTTATTTAATCTGTCTTGCTTGCTTTTCCCTCACCAAAAGCATGGACATTTTACACTCTCATCCAGTTCTTAAGCTCTGCATTCATTTTTGGTGGTTTCAAGTTCTATGTGGATAGCTGTCCATCATCACTGGGTCTCAGAAACCTGCTTTGTTTTCTGTCACCTTCTTCTCTGTGCTTCATTTGAATACCTTATCTCATCGAGACCCTTGTCCTATTGATGAACTGCTCCATGATGGCCATTATAGCCTTCTTTCTCTGAACAGTTTCTGTTTTCTCATTGCCTCTAAAATACCTGTATTTACTCATCCACTAGCCCTCTCTCTTCATTTTCCTTCTTAACCAGGGAGATGACATGGCACTCCAAACCTTTTGTAATTCTTTTTATCATATCTCCTTGATAAATGAAACCCAACTCCAAGAGACTCAGCTATCCCCTGTGCTTTCAGCCAAGAGCTGAACACTTGGAGAAAGCTATGCAGGAGAATGCTGTAAATTCACTGTCATCTTCCAGTGGGCTGTCAGCATGACGGTTTTACTACATTTCTCTGAACAACTCTCATTCTTCATGATTTCTCTTTCATTCTTTTGTCTGGCTTCTCCACTATCCTCCTCTTCTAATAATAATCTTGCCTTATATGTCACAAAGAAAATCAGATACCAGATTGGAAGTCACGTATGTTCATAAGGGAGACTGTTTCATTATGTTTCATCTTCAGCCCATAGTTCTGAGATATCTTGTACTGACCTATCTAGGAATGTTGATAATTTTGTTAATGCTAAGTTAATATGGAAGTGTGTCATGTGTGTGTGTCGTGTGTGTGTATGGTGTGTGTTTGTGTGTGGTGTATGTGTGCAGTGTATGTGGTGTGTGTGATGTTCATGTATGTGAGCTTGTGGTATTAGATTATTGTTGTTGTTACTTCTGCTGTGACAGAATACCTGAGAACTTACAAGAAGGAAAGATTTGTTTCGACCTATGGTGTCAGTAATTCTCAGGTCGTGGTCAGCAAGCTTTGTTCCTTTGACCAGTGATGAGGCAGAGCATCATAAGGGTTAGCATGTATGTGGTAGGACAAAGCTTTACCTTGTGACATCCAGGAAACAGAAGAATATAGGAAGGCTCTGGATCTCAATGTCCTTTCAAGAGTGTGCCTCTATTGACATCTTTATCTGATTAAAGAAGATCTATTTTTTGTCTAGCATATACAAATTATATATTGTGTATATGTGTTATGTATATGTATGTATATATACAAATGTGAGTATACAATATCATTACTTTTATGTGTATTTCTCACATATGTATAAAATATATATATGTGTGTGTGTGTGTGTGTGTGTGTATGAAAATGGGTATCCTAGTTAGTTTCAGCTGTCAGCTTGACATATCTGAGGGAATCTTAATTGGGGGATTGCTCAGATCCTATTGGCCTGTGACCATGTTTGTAAAAGATTGTCTTGATAAATGATTGATTGACATGTGAGGGTTCAGCCCACTGAAGGTGGTAGCATCCCTGCGCAGGTTGATCTGTGCTATATAAGAAAGCTAGCTGAGCATGAGCCAGTATTCCTCCATGTTTCCTGCCTCTAGTGTCATGCTTTGAGTTCCTCTTCTTAATTTCTTCAATGATGGATTGTGATCTGAAAGAATAAGCACATAAACTCATTGCTTTTGGTCATGCTGTTTATCACAGCAACAGAAAACAAATTAGAACAATGGGTAAACTATTAAAAGTTCTTTTTAAAGCTATGAGTTTTGAATGTTAAACCAATATTGATTACATAGGAAAAATTTACCTTTGTTGGGAAATAGTATCACTTTGTATCCTTCATATAGAAGTGAGTTTAGTTTGCTAAGTTTCCCCATATATTTAGATTTTTATGATGTTTTTCTTTGACTAATGTTTCCTAATATTTTTCTTTCAAATATTTGGGTTTTTTTAATTTAATTCATTGATATTTGAATATATTTTGAAAAACTTTCAATTTTAAAAGTTTTTGGAACTTTATATGTAGGGGTATAATTACTATATATAAATGTGTGTATATATAATTACACCCATATACATATATATATTTATATGTATATACATATACACATGTGTATATATATACATTTATATGTATATACATATGCTCATGTGTGTATATATATATATGTATATATATACTCACACATGTATATACACATATACATACATACAGATATAATTACTTTTGGTAAATATTCTATTGATTTTTGAAGAGCGTATATGCTCTACTTGTTGTTTACAATATTCTCCCATTCCTCAAACATCACACAGTATTAGAAAATGTTAGTCACTATGTGTGTCAGTGTTATTTATTTTTACTGATTATCTTTTAACCTGTTAGTTATAGCTAAATATTTAAAGTCGCTCAATGGATCTTTGTTTTCTTTCAGTCTGCCAATTTTCATTTTAAATACTAGACCTCTCTAGAATAACTGAAGTTTTACTACTCAACTCTAACAATCTTTATTTTCTGACACAGTTTCTTTTTTGTTGTTGTTTTTATTTTTTTTATTTTTTATTTTTTATTTTTTTTAAGATTTATTTATTATTTATACAACATTCTGCCTGCACACCAGATCTTACTATATAGATGGTTATGAGCCACCATGTGGTTGCTGGTAATTGAACTCAGGACCTTTGGAAGAGCAGTGAGTGTTCTTAACCTCTGAGCCATCTCTCCAGCCCCCTGTTTTTTATTTTTTTATTTTTTATTTTTATCACAGGTCATTCACTTTGTATCCCAAACATAGCCCCCTCCCTCTTTCCATCCCTCGTCTCCTCATCTCCTCCCTGCCCCCTTCCAAGTCCACTGCTAAGGGAGGCCCTCCTCCCCTTCCATCTGACCCTAGCTTATCAGGTATCTTCAGCACTGGCTGCACTGTCCTCCTTTATGGCCTAGCAAGGCTGCTCCTCCCTTGGGGGTATGGGGTGTCAAAGAGCCAGTCATTGAGTTCATGTCAGAAATAATCCTTGTTCCCCTAACTAGGGAACCCACTTGGATACTGAGCTACCATGGGCTACATCCGAGCAGGGGTTCTAGGTTATATCCATGCATAGTCCTTGTTTGGAGAAACAGTCTCATAGAAGACCCCTGTGCCCTGATATATTTGGTCCTTGTGGAGCTCCTGTCCTCTCTAGGTCATACTAACTCCCCCTTCTTTCATATGATTCCCTGCACTCTGCTGAAGGTTTGGTTATGAGTCTCAGCATCTGCTTTGATACACTGCTAGGTAGAGTCTTTCAGAGGCCCTCTATGGTAGGCTCCTGACCTGTTATTTGTTTTCTCCTACTTCCAATGTTGATCCCCTTTGTCTTTCTAAGTGAGGATTGATCATCTTACCCCCGTCCTCTTTCTTGTTTATCTTCTTTAGGTGTACAGATTTTAGCATGTTTATCCTATCTTATAGGTCTAGTACCCACTTATAAGTGAGTATATACCATGTCTGACACAGTTTCTTTATAGACTGAAATTTTTTAATGTATTGGGCTTTACACTTGCCACTTGTTTGTGTTTTTGTCATACAGCTCATTTTCTCACTTTATTTCAGCTCTTTCTGTTCAACACTGTGTTTACTTGTTGGTTTTATTCATTTATTTATTTGCTCTTAGTTTCTTTAGAAATTATATTTGTCCATGACTTAATACATTGTAATATAAAATTATTACTTTATAAATTCCAGTGAGTATGAAGAGCTGTGCCGTGTTATTTGTCATGTGCTTCTTTAATCGTAGCTGAATTTTTATATTATTTTAATTCTAGATATAACTTGAATTCCATCATTCTTTATTATGGTTATTTCTTGCCTTTAATTATTTGGATATTGAGGATAAAACTGTGTAATAAGATATAATGATGACCGAGGTCTGTTTCCAAAACATCAGCTGTCTGTCAAGGTCAGTGAGCATCAGAAGATACTGGCAGTGACTACAGCATGGAGATCTGGGACTCTGCTGGATCCAGATCTTAGGAATCATTCTATTTTATTGGCAAGCATGTAATGTCAGTGATCTTGACTCTAATACTTGGACTATTTTATAGCCATTTTGACACCTTTTCAACCTCTTTTGTTTCTTGGTCACAACAGGATCTGTTGATTAACTTTGCTTATGAGTGATTTCAAACCATCCATAATACTCATTTCTTTGATTGAAAAAAAGTGAGGTAGGCTTTTTCCCCTTATAATATAGTAGCTCTTAAAAACAAGCTTATAACAGAGAGTAGTTAAAACATATAAAAGTAGAATAATCTAAAGTATTTTTCGTCTTCATTTTGAAATATTTTAGAATTAGGTTTTTGTTGTTGTTTTTCATTTCAAGATGCAGAAGCCTAACTCAAAGAGCTAATACAGAAAGGGAAACAGCCTGTGCTGGGAAATAACCATAATCCTGTCACTACAGAGAGTAGAGGCAAGTGGACCACAGTTCAAGGCTGATTTGGGTTACGTGATAAGATCTTGTTTCCGGAGTGGGGGGGGGGGCACAAAACCAGAAAGAAAATAATTTTCAGGTAAATTGAGAGCAAAAGTAGGCATAACAATATTCAGGATCTCAAATATTGTAATTGTACTTATGTTTTTCTTTGTCTCTGCCTCTGTCATCTTTGTCTTAGAATACTAATGTAACCTATTCTGTTTCTCAGACACTGGAGCTGAAGGGGCTGGAGCAGTGCTGCCTGCCCCAGAAGTGCTGTAGGCAGTATAGAAGTGGTGGAAGTCGGGGCCGATTTGTATCTCAAACCTCAGCAGTACAGAGTCCAGGAAATGTACTTTATAACTGTCCTCTACAGTCACAGGAGAGCACAAAGCAGCTGGGGTGAGCCCCTTTGTGGCTTCAAGTGCGGTCTGTTCTTGACCTGTTTACACCTTACTACTGCTGGTTCCCAGGATGGAATTCACTACATACCCCACCTCAGATAGTGCTACCGTCGTTCATATACATGAAAACACAGCTTTGAACCAAAAAGATGCAACCCAGATTCCATATTTGCTAATGTCAATCCCTCATGATACTCATCTTGATTTCTTGCAGTTCTGGTGCCGAATTAGCTTCCATAATCATGCCTATGTAAAATTATTGAGGGAACCAGAACAGAAACTTTATGTTTATATAAGTACACAAATATGCATGCACACATAAAACTCAGGAGGGACTGTTTATAGGCAGCTAAAACAGTTATCTTGTTGGGAGTTGCTGTTACATTTGTAACTTCATCATTTATTCCACGTTTTCAACAACAGTATATAAGATAGAACAGTGTTTTGTCATGGTAGTAATTCAGACCATTACTCTTAAATCACTGAGAGTTTGGTAGTATTTCCTAATAAACCCTTCTTTTTCTTTTTCATTTTTAACTTTTTATTGATTCATTGTGAGTTTTACATCATGCACCCCAGTCCTGCTCATCTCCCTGTCCCCTCATATCTTCCCTTTGCCCTTGCAACCTCTCCAAAATGAAAGACACACAAGTAAAACAAAACAAAAAGCGTAGAAAACATCATATCATGGAAGCTGTAGTATGTTACAGTATGTCCAAAGTATATCTCTTTGTCTATACATCTTCACTTGCAAATGTTCATTGCAGTGAGTCATTGGTCTGGTTCAAGATCTCTGGTTTCTGTGACCCCATCAGTATTAGATCCTCACCAGAACTCCTCCCAGTAATCCTGTCATTTCTTTGTCATAGAGATTGTGCAGCTTTGAATCAGCAGGACTAGATCTTCACAAATCTCAACAGTTTGCAGATGATACAGATTTGGGGATGGGCCATCTTAGAGCCCTGGGTCGTGGCATGGGTGGTAACTGACCTGGACAGCCCACTGGCTCTCCCTTATCTGCATCATAAGGGTGAGCTTTCTAGCACTGTTCTGGCTAGGCCACCCAATACTGCTCTCAGTAGAAGGCATGGCCAAATCTCCCACTTTCATGCCTTCATCGTCCAGCCCACCCACACCCAATCGTCCAGAGCCACATCTGCTGCTTGTTCCTCCTTCCTTGCTGCTGCTGCCAGAAGTGCATGCTCCTCCTGAGGAAAATGGTTGGAGACTTCCACAGTGCTACAATTAGCTCTTTTTAATGAGATGGCCCATATCAGACATCAGGGAAGCTCCAAAGCCAGTGATGATACCTCAGTGTTAACAGCAGAGGATACAGTCAGACATCTGCGCCTTGTTGGTTCACGGCTGGAATGCAGGTCCAGCTGCTGTTCCTTAGCTGTCAGTGGCTTGCTTTCTCTTCAGTGGTGACAGAAGCAGCTCTGGCTGCCTGGCTGGAGGCCAAGCCCTGAGGGTCCAGTGGCAAATTCTTCAGGGAGGAGGGGAATCTTTCCTTCCCCAGAATAAATGATGAGTCTCAGACAGTCATGGTAGAGGAATGGAGTGAGAGAGTGAGAAAGTGAGCATTTATTTAATGAATCGGGGATATTATAGGCCTTGGGCAGTGGGAGGGGTCTCAAGGCGAATATGTTTACTTCTCTGGGGCTAATGGTGGTAGGGATACTTCATTTATATGTAATTGTACAGTGAATAAAGAGGTACACAGTAATTATTCTGTAGTTGGGGAAAAAACTTTAGGTATGGTTAAAGGTCATTTGTTGAAAGCTCAGGTCTCATTATCATAGGGTGGGGTATTTTCAGGAATCCCCTGTTGCACACCGACCAGATTTCTTATCAGGAAAGGCTGGGCCTGTAATCTTCCCTGAAGGCTATGTGACTCACCTTAGAGGATCTGGGTTTCCCCAGATCAGGGAGAGAAGAGGGAACCCAGATGAGAAAGGGAGTCTGTTCTTTTTGCACTGAGCTCAGGGGCTACCTGGTATTGCCAGACTTTAGCCTTAACAGCAGGGTTGGACATCCTTAGTGCTGCCCAGGTGAGGAGCCCACTCTCCCAAGTGCAGTAGCCTGTGAGGGGCTGGGCCAGCTCTCCAGACTAATGCAGGTGGCAAGTGGGGAGGGAAGAAGGGCATCACCCCCATACCACCTCACTGAAGACAAGTAGTAGGTCCAGTTCTCCCTCTCCCATACTCTAGCCATCGGGGTTGGCACATGTGTACCCCCACCACCAGGGTCAGCTCTGCTGTGCTGTTCAAGTGAGGTTCAGGACCTACTCTCTAGAGTGCTGCAGCTGGTAAGGGGCAGGGCTTTCTATCCTTAGAGTTCATGACTCTGGGCAGCTTTCCCAACTGCCTGAGGTGGTGAGGGCATGTGGTGGGGGTGGGGCATTACCTCTGCACCTGTGCCACTCCATAGCAGATGAGTGGTGGGGTCAGCTCTCCCACACTCATATCCTCGGTGGCTCATCCTCACCCCTGTTGTCAGGGCCAGCTCCTCTGTACTGCCAGAAGTGAGATATGGGGCCAGTTCTGCACAGCCACTGAACATCCAGGCTGCCCCCACCAGAGACAATCCCCAGGTTCTCTAGTGGTAATATGAGGCACAGACATTGACACCAACCCCTGCCATTATATAGCCACAGACTGCTTGGACTGGAACCTCACCATGGCCCCAAGTGGTGGGGCTGGCCACTCACAACCAGCTACTCCTCTCCACCCTTGATTCTCTAGTTCCATCTGTCTTTATAATGCTCAAGTTGCTCCACTTCTCTTCCTCTCCCATCTGACCACCACATACTTGCACATGTGGTGGCTCCTGCTGCAGGCTGACCACGTGGCCACGTGGGTGACATTCTCCATCCACACTGTGTGGTGTGTTGGCAAGCAGGTGTCTATGGCCCACTTGTGCCATGCAATGGAGGGAGGGTCTGTCAGCGACATAGTGATCCGCAGGTCTCTGTCTGTCGTCATCCTTCCAAGCTACACTACCTGGATTTGGTTTGATTTGATTTCCATGAGCCCTGGGCACAGAACACCTTTGGCCAGCAAGCCAGGCATCAAGCTAGGATGAACAAAAAACTTCCATCTGCTCTGCCCCTGACTGATAACAAAAATACCACCAACAATGTGTCTCTTTGCCCATTGCCAGGGGGAATGATAAACCCTTCTTAAGCTGAAAACTATTTTAAGTAAGAATGTATTGAGCACCATGATCACTTAGCAACACAGTATATAAGAGTATCATGAGGTCAGTTGGGAGCTGCACCTCACTGCTGTTGCCCAGCATCTCAAGAAAGTATATGCATATTGCCAGCCTGGGAAAAGATGACAATTCAAAATTTAAAATAAGTTTCTACTGAATGTCTGTTACTTTTGTACCCTTATAATTTGAACCTTAGTAAATCAAGGGTCATATTGGATTGCTGAAGTCATCTGTTTTTGTCATCAGTATGGAAACTACAAGATGATATGCCCAAGGTTGCATGGGTCTATAACACACCGCACGTCTCCATCTTATGGCAGGAAACGATGCCTCACTGATGAGTCACCCAAAGATAGAAATTTCTCTCTTGCCTATTATTTCAGTGAAATGAGGCATCCAAAACACCCAGGTGTCACTCCCAAGTCTCTGTCAAAAAATTGATTTTTTGATGTTTCCTTGATAGAAGCCATCTCTCCCAAGGACATAGTTTTACAAAACATTAGAGTTCAGAGTTACAAGGCAGAAAGCAGGCTTGTGAATAAATAAATATGGAGCTATATTTCAGCGACTCTAACATGCTTAGTTTTTTAACATTGGTTGTTTGATATTAGACTATTTTCTAAACTTGTTGGTTTCATAGTTACGGTCAACCAAGCAGCTGTTGCAGACTTGTCATTGTTGTACAGACAGATACTGAAACCAATATCCACAGTTTAGAAGAAAATACAGGAAGTGGTAAAGCCCTGCAAGAACTACTTCAGCATTGAATGTCTACATTATTATCATATTGTAAAAGAAAATAAATAATGATATAAAAATTCAGTTTTGACTGAGTCACAGAATGATTCAGGAGTTAGGTTTTGAACGTAAAGGGATTTGGGTGAATTCTTTAATATTTTTGTTTAATGTTTTTTTTCATTAACATATACATGTTGAAGAGCAATATAAAATTATATTAAAGTCTAAAGAGTTCTCTTAAGAAATGACTATAAAACTGTAATTAATAAAGCATGTCATAGTTAAATCAGTAGACATTGTCTTCTCTTACAGTACATGATAATCTTACAGGGAATGATAATCTGCAGAAATTATCTTAACTTCACTGAAATAGAGTATTGAGGCTTACCTGTACCATCTCCACCCTGTAGTTCCCAAATATATTTTTGAAGTTGAAGAAATAGCACTATTTGCCAGTCCTTGGTAAGTTTCTTTCATATGTGAGCTTTAAGATTTCAGAGAATTGATAGGAACCTGTACTTACTGAGCCAGGCTTTCACCATAGAGCTCAGGCTGGCCTTAAATTGTTCTCGTGCCTCCATTTCCTTGAATTACAAGTATAACCACCATACCCAGCCAGTTATCTGCCTTTACTTTCTCTTTCTTTCTTTCTTTCTTTCTTTCTTTCTTTCTTTCTTTCTTTCTTTCTTTCTTTCTCTCTCTCTCTCTTTCTTTCTCTCTTTCTTTCTCTTTCTCTCTGCCTATTTCTTTCTTACTTTCTGTCTCTCTCTCTTTCTCTCTCGCTCTCTCTCTCTCTCTGTCTTTCTTTCTTTCTTTCTTTCTTTCTTTCTTTCTTTCTTTCTTTCTTTCTTTCTTTTTTCCAAGACAGGGTTTCTCTGTATAGCTTTGGCTGCTCTGCACTCACTTTGTAGACCAGGCTAGCCCCCAACTCACAGAGATCTCCCTGAGTGCTGGGATAAGGGTGTGCACCACCAACACCTGGCTTAATTATTTCTTTAGATGTTACTGATTGTCTGTTCTCTTCCCCATTTTTTGCACTGACTATACTTTACATGCAAGACTATGGGATTATCTAAAATACTTCACTTATTTATTTAAATGTTCTTCTCTCCAGGACCTAAAAGAAAGAATCATGCCTTAGTCATTGTATGAATCTCTATGTAGCATAATGCTTACCAAATGGCGGGCAAAATCTGGAGTTTGATTGAATTAACTACCCTAACCAGAACATGTTTAGTGCCTCAAAATAAATATTCTGAACCTTAATTCTGAAGTCCTCAGACATAATCTGTAATATTTACCTATGAAGTATAATGATTTCATGGCTTAAAAAAGAATCAAGTGTTTGATGATTAAATGTGGGCTAACAGCACTAACCCAGGTGAAAGAGCTTCAACCCTTGTAATAATCTAGTTAAGGATATACATAATTTTATATAGAAATATTTTTTCAGACTGGGCATGGTGACTCTACCCATAATTTCAGGAGATAAAGGCAGGAGAATAGATAGTTTTAAGGCCAGCCTGAGCTATATGGTGAGAAACTGTCTCAGAAATAATATATATATTTATATTTTATATATCATTTATAACTTTTTTTATACAAATTCTGACTGAAGAATGTACAGGCAGGAAAGGAAAATTAATATATAAAATGGCTACATTCTTCTTGCCTAATGAAGATAGTAAGGAAGCTTGGCAGTGGTGGTGTACACTTTTAATCCCAGCACTTGGGTGGCAGAGGCAGGTGGATCTCTGTAAGTTCAAGACCAGCCAGGACTGTTATACAGAGAACCCCTGTCTCAAAAACAAAACAAAAACACAACCACAACAAAAAATAAAAACACAAAACAACAACAGCAAAATGAGCCGGGCACAGTGGCATACACCTGTAATCCCAGTACTCTGGGAGGCACAAGCAGGTAGATCACTGTGAGTTTAAGGCCAATCTGGTCTACAAAGTGAGTCTAGAACATCCAAAATTACACAGAGAAACCCTGTCTTAAAAAACAAAAAGAAAAAAAGTAAGGAAATACAAGAGGCTCTAGGGGTACTTGATTCTCTAAGACCAACCAAGGCTGAGAACCCTAGTTCCAGGACCAGGATTCCATGGTGAAGGGCAAAAATTCCTGAAAGTTATCTTCAGCCTTCAAAAATCCTGAATGGATAATTAGAAGAATGTTTATGCGCATAATACCTATATAGAAAATCAGAAGAAAGTTTATCATACACTGTAGTTTACCAAACTCCAGACACCACCCTAATCACTTTTCATGGGTTACTCCACTTGAGTACAATGCTACAATCCATGCTTTACATGCAAAGACTGTGGTACTGGGAAAGGTTAATACACTCAAGGCGCACAGACGGAGCCTGCCTAGAACTGGTGGTCGGAGTGGACAGAATGTCCCTGTCTGGTGCCCTAAGTGACAGCAGGGCAACACAGCAGAGAGGAGAAAGACAAAAGCTATGAGCATCCCTGAGTCATCTCTTTGGATTTCCGTAAGCCCCTCTGGCAGGCTTATCATGGACAACTGACCTATTTTGCTTCTCTGTTGCTGTGATAAACATCATGACCAAAGCAGCCTGGGGGAGGAAAAGGTTCATTTGGCTCACACTCCAGAAAACACTCCCTCACCAGTAAGAGCAAGACATCATTCCAGTCCGTTTTCAGTGTGAGACACATTTAGAGCTCATCAAAGAGTCATAGAAAAGCAAGAGGTGCTGGACCTTCTTACCCCTAGGAGCTGCCTGCTTGTCTTAGAACTCTCTGATCTTGGAAGCTGCAGGCAATCTGCTTTGTGATGAGTGCCAGAGTACTCACTAGCTAAGGCTTTGTGTGCTGAACTAACAACGTGTAAGTTGGGCAAGGGGCTATGTTAAAAGAATTCGAGATTGTGGGTCTCCAAAGTACCAGCTGATGGGAAAAAGAGCATGGATTTCTTGAGATTAGGAACTTTTAAAATCACTGTCTTATACCAATCTTCATAGCAACCACTTTTGCCTTTCTATATACTGGAGTCTGTTTCTGCAGGAGGGTGTATTAGAAATGGCTTCATTTTCATTAAGGGAAAAAAAAGATTTCAGAGCATTTTCTGGTGTCTTAGTTAGGGTTTTGTTGCTGTGAAGAGGCACCGTGACCAAGGCAACTCTTATAAAAGAAAACATTTAATTTGGGGCTGGCTTCCAGTTTCAGAGGATTAGTCTATTATCATCATGGTGGGAAGCATGGCAGCGTGCAGGCAGACATGGTGCTGGAGAAGCTGAGAGTGCTACACCTTCATCTGCAGGCAGCCTAAAGGAGTCTGTGTTCCACTGTGGGAGTAGCTTGAGCATAGATACTACCTCAAAGCCTGCCTCCACAGTGACACACCTCCTCTAGCAAGGCCACACCTATTCCAACAAGGCCACACCTCCTTATAATGCTACTCTTTGTGGCCCAACATTCAAACATATGAGTTTGTTGGGTCCATATGTATTGAAACCTCCACACTTAGTAATAACTGATTTTAAATTAATTTTTAATTGCAGTGTTTATTAAAGTCTGACACCATTGAAGTCTGTGTGTCTTTGTGTTTTTCTAACACGTTAATATTTTTTTAATTGATTGTGTAACTGAGTATTCTCATTGGAATTTTTCCCTACTTAATGCTTTGATATGATCTGCAAAGTTCTTTTGATTCACTTTTCTATGTAAGAATATGGGTGGTTTATTGATCTGTGGCTTATCGTTAATAATCTGACATTTCATTGTATTTTTTTAATTACACTTTATTTACTTTGTATCCCCTCTCTAGTTCCCTCCCTTCTCCCCTCCCAATCCCTCCCTTCCTCCCCCTTCTCCACATACTCCCCTCCCCAAGTCCACTGGTAGGGGAGGATTTCTTTTTCTTCCTTATGATCCTAGTCTCTCAGGTCTCATCAGGCGTGACTGCATTGTCTTCCTCTGTGGCCTGGTAAGGCTGCTCCCCCCACAGGGGGAGGTGATCAAAGAGTAGGCCAATCAGTTCATGTCAGAGACAGTCCCTGTTCCCATTACTATGGAACCCACTTGGACACTGAACTGCCATGGGCTACATCTGTGCAGGGTTCTACATCTCCAAGCATGGTATTTGGTTGGAGTATGAGTCTCAGGAAAGACCCCTGTGCTCAGATTTTTTGGTTCTATTTCTCTCCTTGTGGACCTCCTGTCCTCTCCAGCTCTATTATTTCCCACTTCTTTCATAAGATTCCCTACATTCTGCCCAAAGTTTGGCCATAAGTCTCAACTTCTGCTTTGATAGTCTGCAGGGCAGAGCCTTTCAGAGGCCCTCTGTGGGAGGCTCCTAACTTGTTTCCTGTTTTCTTCTTCTTCTGGTGTCCATCCTCTGCCTTTAGAAGTGGGGATTCAGCATTTTAGCCAGTCCTCCCTCTTGATTAGTTTCTTTAGGTGTACAGATTTTAGTAGGTTTATTCTATATTATATGTCTATATGAGTAAGTATATATACCATGTTTGTCTTTCTGCTTCTGGGATGGCTCACTCAGGATGATCCTTTCCAGATCCCACCATTTACCTGCAAATTTCATGATTTCCTTGTTTTTCATTGCTGAGTAATATTCCATTGTGTAGATGTACCACTATTTCTGTATCCATTCTTAAGTTGAGGGGCATTTGGGTTGTTTCCAGCTTCTGGCTATTACAAATAAAGCTGCCACAAACATGGTTGAGCAAATGTCCTTATTGTGTACTTGAACCTCTTTTGGATATATGCCTCGGAGTGGTATAGCTGGATCTTGAGGAAGCGCTATTCCTTGTTGTCTGAGAAAGGGCCAGATTGATTTCCAGAGTGGTTGTACAAGTTTATATTCCCACCAGCACTGGAAGAGGGTTCCCCTTTCTCCACAACCTCTCCAGCATGTGTTGTCCCTTGAGGTTTTGATGGGTGTAAGGTAAAATCTCAGGGTCGTTTTGATTTGCATTTCCCTGATGGCTAATGACCTTGAGCATTTCTTTTGATATTCATTTGATATTCCTCTGTCGAGAATTCTCTGTTTAGCTCTGTTCCCCATTTTTTAATTGGATTACTTGATTTGTTGCTTTTCAACTTCTTTAGTTCTCTATAAATAGTGGATACTAGCCCTCTGTCAGATAGAGGGTTGGTGAAGATTCCCAATCTGTAGGCAGTTGTTTTGTTTTGATGATGGTGTCCTTTGCTTTACAGAAGCTTTTTAGTTTCATGAGGTCCCATTTATTGATTGTTGCTCCTAGAGGCTGTGCTGTTGGTGTTCTGTTCAGGAAGTTGTCTCCTGTAACAATGAGTTCTAGGGTCTTCCCCACTTTTTCTTCTAACCAATGTAATGTGTCTGGTTTTATGTTGAGGTCTTTGATCCACTTGGACTTTAGTTTTGTGCAGGGTGATAAGTATGGATTTATTTGCATTTTTCTACATGTAGACACCCAGTTGGACCAGCACCATTTGTTAAAGATGCTATCTTTTTTCCATTGTATGGTTTTGGCATCTTTGTCAAAGATCAGCTGTCCATAAGTGTGTGGGTTTATTTCTGGGTCTTCTATTCAGTTCCATTGATCCACCAGTCTGTTTCTATGCCAGTATCATACAGTTTTTATTATTGTTGCTCTAAAGTACAGTTTGAGATCAGGGATGGAGATACCTCCAAAAGATCTTTTATTGTAGAGAATTGTTTTAGCAATTCTGGGTTTCTTGTTGTTCCATATGAAGTTGAGAATTTTTCTTTCCAGGTCTGTAAAGAATTGTGTTGGTAATTTGATGGGAATTGCATTAAATCTGTAGATTGTTTTTGGTAAGATGGCCATTTTTACTATGTTAATCCTGCCAAGCCATGAGCATGGGAGACCTTTGCATCTTCTGATATCTTCTTCTAATTCTTTCTTCAAAACTTGAAATTTTTTTTCATACAAGTCTTTGACTTGCTTGGTTGGGTTATACCAAGGTACTTTATGTCTTTTGTGGCTATTGTGAAGGGTGTTGTTTCCCTAATTTCTTTCTCAGCCCTTTTGTCTTTTGTATACAGGAGGGCTACTGATTTTTTTGAGTTAATTTTGTATCCTGCCACTTTGCTGAAGGTGTCTGTCAGCTGTAGGAGTTCCCTGGTAGAATTTTTGGGGTCAGTCAGGTATACTATCATATCATCTGCAAATAGTGATACTTTGACTTATTCCTTTCCAATTTGTATCTCCTTGATCTCCTTCAATTGTCTTATTGCTCTAGCAAGGACTTCAAGAACTATGTTGAAGAGATATGGAGAGAGTGGGCAGCCTTGCCTTGTCCCTGACTTCAGTGAGATTGCTTTAAGTTTCTCTCTGTTTAGTTTTTCATTGTATTTTTAATTTAAACTTTTATTTGAGTATTTAAATATGTAAATTGTGCTCTATACATTCAAATTAGGCCTTGGTAATTTTATACTTTCATTGGCAATTCCAAAGCATCTTTCAGTTATAACGAAAATAGCCTCTTCCTATCTCAGTTCTTCTCCCGAATACGTAGCTATTTCCATTACACCTGACAGAATGAGCAGGGTGAAAAAGAGAAAGAGTGTAGTTAACAGTAGCGTAGTTTTAATCGGTACAGTTAAAGTATTGTACATTATCTGAAAGCCCTTTAAAACCCAGCTCTTTTTGAACTTGTGAACACAGTGCTGGACTCTCCCTGAAAGCAAAGCCAGTCTGCTCTGCAGCCGAATTTCTGTGTTCTTCTCAGAAGCAGCCTTTCCTCTGGCTGCCCTCTTCATTTTGCACTCCTCATGACACATGGGGAGTACCCTCCCAGCTCTTCAGCGAATCCCCTGAAAACAGGCCCTGGCTCCTGTAGTTCCGAGGCTACCACTGCTCTTCAGAGTCCTGATGCTATTGAGACCTGATGAAGCACCTGCTCCCCTAAATACTGCTGCAGACCTCAGAACCTGCCCCCCCCCCCCCCCGCCCTGCATCAGCTGCTTTCTCCTGGACACTTAATTCTGGCCTTCTTATGTGAATTGGCTGCTGTTGGCAGATCTAGTTTTAAAATCTCCCAGTTTGTCTCTAGGTGGTTCCTTCCTACCTGAGAGCTGTTAGCACTTATTTTGGTTTTTGGTTGCTTGCTTGTGTAGTTGCCAGTGTCTTAGGTGTCTGTTCAATGGTTTGCTTTAAACTTTATTATTTTATGTGTGTGAGTGCTTTACCTGCTTATATGTGTGTGCACCATGTGCATGCAGGGCCCACAGAGGTCAGAAGAGGGTGTTACATTCCCTGCAACTAGAATTACAGGTGATTATGAATTGCTATGTGGATGCTAGGACTCAAACAGGGATCCTCTGGTTGAGCAGCCAGTGCTCTTAACTGCTGAGCCGTGTCTTCTGTCACCTGAACATACTTTTTAAAATTCATTTTACATCCCAGTCATAGCCCCCTCCCTTCTCTCCTCTTGGTCCCACCCTCCTTCCCTTTTGTCCTATCCTCCTTCCCCTACTTCTCAGAAAAGGGGAGCCCATCCACCCATCCACCCCAGTATATCAAGTCACATCAGGACTGGGTACATCCTCTTCTTCTGTAGCCTGCAGAGGTAGCCTCACCAGGAGAAAGTGATGGAAAAGCAGGCCCTCTTTCCACTTACTATGGGACCCACATGAGGACGCAGCTGCCCATCACCTACATCTGTGTAGGGGGCATAGGTCCAGTCCATGCATGGTCCTTAGTTGGTGCTTCAATCTCCACAGCCCTCCCCCCACCCTCTGGGCCCAGGTTAGTCGGTTCTGTTGGTCTTCTTATGGAGCTCCTGTCCCCTCCAGGTCCTTCTATTCTTACCCCAAGTCGTCCACAAGACTCCCTGCACCCTACCCAGTGCTTGTTTGTGGGTCTCAGCATCTGTTTCCATCAGCTGTTTGGTGAAGCCTCTCAAAGGACAGCTGTAAAGAGTTTCACCTCATAACTGCTACCAGCCTTACCAAATAAAATATGTTAAATCATATAACATTTGTAGTAATTCTCCAAGGAATTGTTCATGAATTCAGATGTAATATTGAAATGATACAAAGGATATGGTAGGGCCATGTTTTTCTTAGCATTGTATAAATAGCCTTCTGTGAGCAGGAAAGTGGAGCTTAGTCTTCTGATAGGATGGTCTTTATGGGAGTATTATAACCTCATTTGTGTTTGTGAAATAATGTTCATGTGTACTCCTATCACATTGTCTGTGTAAGGGTATAAAATTGTATATTTCTTGTGTTGTCTAAGCCTACAGAAATGACAAAAAAAAATTGTAGTTTTGAATTTCAGTTCTATATAGCCCCATTCTGCCACCTTCTGGTAGACTCCATTGCTTATACTGCTATGTGCTACGTGTCATCTAATTATTGTTATCATGGTAGCAGAGTTTTATTTGGGTCTGGGATACTTCAGATGGGGTCAGTTAAGCTGTGACCTCATTCTCACATTTCTTAGTTATAAGATGTGCAAAGGTTATTGGGAGAGAATACATGATGACCTGTGGGGCTGTGTACCACGTGGTATTGCTTATAACAACTTGGGATGTTTCCACAAGTCCAAGGTTTCTTCAGGTGTTATGCGATATTAAATGATGTCAAGTTTGTTAGCTGTTTATCACAGTCCCAATAAACAAATAACTTGGAAAGTAATATAGAAATTAAAGTTAATAAATCATTACAAATTTTTAATAGAGAAACTAATGTTAGGTGTGGTAATTTCTTGTTGGAACTTTAAAATAAAGTGAGAATAAAAACAGAAAAGCTTAATGGTTTTTATCCCTGGTTTTATGACACTTTGATATGCTTTCACATTTCCAAAGTATTTCCAAGTTTCTAAGAATATTTGGGGAAAGAAAAAGTTGGGGGCTTCGCTTCGTGACTAGAGTACATACTTAGCAAGTAGGTGGACATAGATTTAGGATGGAGCACCAGAAAAAGACAGACAGACAGGAGGAAAGAAGGAAGGAAAGAAAGAACTTTTGAAATCACTGTTTATTTAAAATAGATAAATTGAAGACAGTGGAATGCACAGTATCCTAAAGTAGTTGGAAATATGTTTGCTATACTGAGAAGTAATAAATGCCCTTTAGGGGCCGAGCAGATAGTTCACTCTATCAAGCTTGAAGACATGATTTCCATCTCCAGAATAAATACCAAAAAAGGAAAAGTAGGCATGGTAGCATACATTTGTAATTTAGTTTTGAAGAGACAGATCTGTGAGACTTAATGTCTGGCCAGTCGGCCTAGCCTGTTTGGACAGTTCCAGGCCACTGAAAGAAAGTCCTTCCTGAGAATGACTCCTAGAATGACTTCTTGGCCATCACACACACACATGCACACACGCGCGCATGCACAAATATGTGCACACTCACACAGATATGCAGTGTAGTCAGATACCTGAGCTGTAAAACTTGCTCTTAGGCACATTGTCAGGGCTTTCCTGCTACAAAATGCTGCCTCTCTGCTGCCTTCTTTCATTTCAGGGAATGCTGTAGGGATTTGGGGAGGGGAGAGAAAATGCCTTTTCACTTGTGGTTTGTGTATCTAGAGAGTCCCTTCATAGTGATGTAGATGGCTGCCTAGCCATGATCTTGGCTATTGAGCAGGTAAATGAATTAGAAGTTTCTCATCAACATGAAGGTCTTTAAAATGTTTGAGGAGGATAATCTCTGAAATCTGGAGTTTCAGATTTTAGACTTTATTGTTCTTATGTTGGAATTTCATTCTCCCAATTTCTCTTACTTTATTGCATTTAGGTCATATCTCTTTTCTGTTCTTTTGTAAATTACTGTGCTCTGATGACTTCAAGCTATACCCATTCATCATGTCTTATTCATTCATCACTGTTCTGATGCTCATCACTCTGGCTGATGCTTATCTAGACTTCATAGAAATAAACCTGCATTCACACATATTCAGATACTTGATTCAGTTTCTTTTGAATGTGAAAATGGCTTTTGTTTCTTTGCTTATTGACATGTAGAGGTTGCTCCTAGCTCGTAGACATCTTTCTTTGATGCTTGTTCATGGCCTTGAAGGCTTGAACAAGGCACTCTGATTCTTCTCAGGTTTGGAATCTAATGATTTCCTGCCATGTAATTGCTCTTCTGCTTCCAACTGAAGAACATTTTCTAGTGTTAAAAGCCAATGTGATTAGCTCAGGCCACCTGAATAACTGTCTATTTTATGGTCACTGATCAGTCACCTTAATTTCATCTGCAGAAGCTTTTGACACAGACTGTAACACACTGACAGACTCTAAGGGGGTGATAGGACTAGTGGGATTAGTGGAGCATCCTACCTTCTGGAAGTATGCAGTTTAATCCCAAGTGTAGCTCTGGATCAAAGCAAGAAAAGGAATTTGCAAACGGGGCTTGGGAAGGTTTAGAAACGGCATGTATATCCATACTGATGTTTTTCAGATACGAATGGGAGGAATGGCACGAGATGGAAGCCTGTTAAATAAAGTATTGTGCTTGAATTTTGGGGTCCATCAGAAGTCACAGGAGTGTTTCCTTGGAATAAGAATATCCAACAAGATTATAAACTATTTTTGACTGCTTTACTCCAAGTATCGTTGTCTGCTGTCTTAGACATTAAGGAGACCCAAAGGCTGAAAACATGGAAATGATCATGGAAACTTACTTAGTTGAAAAGTTTTCCAAGTGTGAGATAGTAATTTCTTGTCACCTTGGCACAAGTGATTGCAAAAGAATTTTATGTAACATTACATTTTGAAAGGAATATGTTTATATAACCATTTTTAAAATGAGATTTCGTTTTATGTGTGTATATACACACACCATGTGTTTGCCTAGTGCCGACAGAAGCCAGAAGAGGGCATCATTTACAGTCATTTGTGAGCTCCTCTTGGGTGCTAGGAACTGAACCTGAGTCCTTTACAGGTTCTTTTAACCACTTGCCATTTCTCCAGCCCATGTATATACTTTTCTGTTACATAGCTCTCTGACAAAAGCAAAGTAACTCAAATGGGATTATTTAGAAAAGAGTATATGTTGATTCTACACTTAAATCATATTGGAATTTAGCCCCTTTGAACATTTTATTTCTAAAACAGTTAACAAATTACTAAAATAAAAACCTATGAGATTGGCTTCTACTGTTGGTTAATAAGATGAGGCAGGTTGCCATCATTCTCTCTCCCACTAGAACACATATAGTAGCTATGCAAACGCTTTGAAGAATAAATGACAACAGGCAGTTTGGATAGGAAATCCAAGCCCTGGAAAGAGACAAGCATGGTGATGAATTTCATGCTTTTAACCTCCCCCCCCCATACACATTGCCTAATCCTGGCAGTGCACAGGGGGTTTCAACAAAAATTGTTCCAGAAGAAACTCTTTCTGAGAGAACATGAAAAGAAATTTCCTGCAGGAAGGAAACAGTGAGGGGCATCTTGTATGGTGCTTTTCTCCTTACCCTACCTCAATCAAGGTGCACACTAAAACAGGTGATTGAGACTGTCTCAAGTAGCAGTGCTCAGGTGTGTAAATCATGGAGCGTGGGGATAACACAGGACTCCATGCAGTAGATTAGAGGACGTGAATTATCACCAACAATGGAAGGACAATGCGTGCAAACAAGGAGAGACCTGGAAGAACCTGTGCACCAGTGTAAAAAGCTGTGACCTGGCTGGACACCAGTGTCTGCAAAGGAAGGTGGCTGAGCATGCATCCAAGTTTGTGTTGTTCTTATGTCTGGTTAAGAGCTGAAATATATGCCTAAAATTCATGTGGTAAAGGCTTGTCCCCAGTGTCCCCATATTGGGAGGAGAATGGATCATGAGGTCGCTGGTCTCATCAGTGGATTGATGAGTTCATAGTTTAATAGGCTGTTGGGAAGGGATGGAAACTTTAGCAGTTGGAACCTTGTCAGAGGAACTAGGTCATTAGGGGATTGCCTTTAAAGGGCAAATGTCGCTGACAGTTATATTTGACAAGTAGAAAATGCTTTTTACATTTGTATGTGGAGCATTCACTGTCACCATATGTGAAGTTAAAAAAAAAAAAAACCAACAAATTTAGGAATAAGAATCATACAAAATACTCTCTTACCAAATAGCATTAACATAGAAATCAAAGATAGAAATATATTGGGAAATGTTGGAAATCATAATAGAATATTTTGGAAATTTAACACATCTCTAAAACAACTCCAGATGAAATAGTTTTGGAGGAAACTAGAAAACATTTTGAGTTGACTGAAATGAAGTTATATCAGAACTTTTCAGATGCATGAAAATCTTTGTTGAAAATTTGTATAGGATTAAATTTCTATATTAGAAAATAAAAGTCTTGCATAGCAGTCTGAATATTCACATTATAAAACAAGAAAATAAAGCAATGACACCAAAAATATAGAAAGTTGAAAACAGAAATAAATAAAATAGAATAAAAAGCAAAACGATGAAAGAAAATCAGTGATAACAAAAGATAGATCTTTGAGATCAATAAATTTAAGTTCTGTACCAAGTCTGATCAAGAAAAAGATAGTTCAAGTTGCCAGCATCAAGAATAAAAGGAGGAATAATTACTATTGGTGCCACATACATAAGAGAGAAAAAATAGGTAATACTGAAAAAAAATACACACAAATTTTTTTCTTTGTTTTTAAAATTTTGTTTATTCCCTTTACATTTCCAATAGTAGCCCCCTCCCTCCTCTCCTTCCATTCTCACCTTCCTTTCCTATTCCCCCTCTATCCCTTTCTGCTCCGCCTCAGCAAAGAGGAATCCCTCCCACTAACCCAGTCTGCCACATCAAGTAGAATTAGGACTGAGAATATCCTCTTTCACAGTGGCCTGGCAAGGTATCACTGCCAGAGGAAGTGATGGAAAAGCAGGCAACAGAGTCCATGTCAGAGACAGTTCTTGCTCCCCTTACTATGGGACCCACATGAGGACCAAGCTACCTATTGGCTACATCAGAGCAGGGGCCTAGGTTCAGTCCATGTGTGGTGCTTGGTTGATGCTTCAGTTTCCACAATACCCCCTGTTGGCTCTTTTTGTCTTCTTGTGGAGTTCCTGTCCCCTTCTGGATCCTTCTGTTGTTTCCCACAACTCTTACACAAGACTTCCCATAGTCCGCCCATTGTTTGGCTGTGGGTATCAGCATCTGTTTTAATCAGCTCCTGGGTGGAGTCTCTCAGAAGACAGCTATGCCGGGCTCCTGTCTGCAAGCATAGCAGAGTGTCATTAACAGTGTCAAGGGTTGGCTTTCTCCTATGGAGTAGGTCTCAGGGTGGGCGAGGTGTTGATTGGACATTCCCTCAATCTCTGCTTTATTTTTGTTCCTGCACATTTTGTAGGCAGGGTGAATTTTGGGTCAAAGTTTTTGTGGGTGGGTTGGTGTTCCCCTACATCGAGTAGGAGTCCTGTCTGGTTAGAGGGTGTCCTCTTCAGTCTCCATGAACCCTGCTACTAGGAGTCTCAGCTAGAGTCACCCCATATACTTCCAGGAGCCTATCCTGTTGTAGGCCTCCAGCTTGTCTCAGAGATGCCCTCCCTAACTCTCATTTCCTTAATTAGTCCCTCTCCAATCCTGTTCCCTCTGTTCCAACACTTCCGCTGTCCATTCTTTTGTTTCCTCTTCTGAGTGGTATTCAAGCATCCTCCCTGTGCTTTCCTTGTTACTTATCTTCTTTGGGTTTTCAAGTTATAGTATGTTTATTCTATACTATCTGGCTAAAATACACTTCTAAGTGAGTACATATCATGTATGTCTGGGTTACCTCACTCAGGATGATCTTTTCCAGTTCCTACCATTTTTGTCTGTAATTTTTTTCATTGTGTCATTGTTTTTAAATGTACCATAGTTTTTTTATTCATTCTTCAGTTGAAGGACACTTGGGTTGTTTCCAGATTCTGGCTATGACAAATAAAGCTGCTATGAACATAGTTGAGCAAATGTCCCTGTTGTATGGTGGAGCATCTTTTGGGTATATGCCCAGGAGTGTTATAGCTGGTTCTTGAGGTAGAGTTATTCCCAATTTTCTGAGAAAGTGCCAAATTTTTCCAAAGTGGTTGTACAAGTTTGCACTCTCACCAGCAATAGAGGAGTGTTCCCCTTTCTCCACATCCTCACCAGCATATGCTGTCACTTCAGGTTTTTGATCTTAGCCATTCTGACAGGTGTAAGATGGAATCTCAAAAGACACGAACTCCTAATTTTCATTCAAGGTAAAGTGGACAACTTAGAAGCTTGGAAGATAACCCAGTCAGTAAATTGCCTTCTGATTACCATGAGGATTTGGGTTTAATTCTTAGCTGGGCATGGAACCACATGCCTATAATCCCAATGCTAGGAGGCAGACACAAGAGGATCCTCTGGCCAATCAGTCTAGCCATGCTGGTGAGCTCCAAATTCCAGGAGAGACCCTTTCTCAAAGAATAAGGTGGCCTTTATGTACACACACATACACAGAGAGTCGTGCTGTGTCTGTTGAGGAAATTGCATTGGTGTTTGTAATCTTTGAACAAAAGCAAAGCCCTCCTGGCCCGTAGAGCTTCACAAGCAAGTTTCCTAAACTTGTAAGGGAAGAGTGAGTACCCTTTTCAGAATCTTCTTTTGAAATGGAAGACATACATCTCAACTGATTTTTATGAAATCCCTTTATTCTGCTTCCAAAACATAAGCAAACATGAAAATAAAACTATTAAATGGTGTGTGTTATGATCATAGGCACAAAAACCCTACAAGGAATTATTAAATTAAATCCAGCAGTATATACAAAAATGAGAGGTGTTTCTCCTTGGCTGGTTTGGAATTTAAAAATTAATCAATGTAGTTATTCTATTGTAAGAGACTAGGAAAGTGAAACCTTAATATCACATCAAACTTTATGTGTCTTTAAATTATCACTAAAAACAGGATATTTATTATCTCAATAAGGAGCAGCTACCAAAATTGTATCTGCAGTTATTATAGTAAGTGAAGAAAAATGGATATTTCTCCTTAAGACTTAAAATGAGACAGAGATGTCCTCTTTTCCCTTGTTGAACACTATACTGGAAGTCATTGACATTCACTATGGCAAGGAAGGTAAACGGGTGAAATAAATCTCAGGAGAAAACTTCTCAAAAATGATTAAATCTTGTAGGAAATCCCAAGAAATCTACACAAAGAAAAAAGAGGGGGACTAGTAAGATTGGCATGGGTAGACTATACAGGGTCAATATAGAAAAGCCAGCAGTAAACAATTTAAAATATTTTAAAGTAGTATAAAAACCATTCAAAATATGTTCTATTTCAGTACATCATTAATATGTATATAATTCCATGTTTTTATGCATCAATTAAAAGTAAATTTAAACCTTAGTAAGGACTTGGGTAAGTATTTACCAAATAGTATGTAAGTTCTCCATACTGAAAATTGCAGAACACTGATTAAAAAAAAAAAAGTCAAACACCCAGGTTAGTGCCAGGAATATCTTTTATCACAGACTGCTTCTATAGATGTTATTTATCTCAGTAAACAAAACCCCAATAAAGTCCCAGCATGCTTGCTTTATGATTAGATTCAGCCCTACAGTTAACCTCCAGCATTACACACACACACACACACACACACACACAGCTCAGAAAGGCAGCTTAGGAAAATGATGGGTTGGAAGTTGAAAGATTTCCACTGTAGGATTTTAGGTTGAGTAGCAATTGTGCAGCCTCCACGTCAGTGTGGTGCAAGTGAAGGGACCGACACAGGTAGATAACATGACAGACCGGGGCCCAGAGTAGATAAACACAGAGTCAGCCACTTGACTGACAGGTGGAAATGCAGTTTAATTGTAAAGAGATGTGGACATTGTGTAAATCCGCACATTGGAGTACTTATTAAAGGTGAACTACTTCAGACTATGTGGATAAATGGCAATCACTATGCTGTGTTACATGAAATTCACATGCTGTGTAAAGCCATTAGATAACGCTGTAGAAAAGGCAGCACTGTACTCTCAAACTTTTATTTGAGCAACAAGGTCATGGTCACTTTATTTGTCTTCCACGTGAAGGCAATGTCATTACATATTAAATATGATTCCATGTCTTCCTTAACCTTCAAACTTCTGTACATAATTTTGCTTGGTTCCAGTGTGCTTGTCAACATAGATATGGACAATGAAACTGAAAAGCTACAAGGTGACCAGCCATCTGAAGGAAAACAAAAGCCATGGCAGAGTCTCAGACCCTTGACAGTGGGTCCAGCAGCCCATGGTGTCCAACATTGTGACTTCCCCTTCCCATTCATGAAAAACCACAACTGACCTGAAAGTGGTTCTGGAGAATCAGAAAGAGCAGAAAGATCTGCAATCAGAAAGATTCCAATTGTTCAGTCAGCCAAAGGGCCCTGACCAGAAGCCCAAAACACCTGGATGACTCTGGGCAAGTCCTGAGGTTTGTAAGCTTGTCTTCTCTTCTTGAGGTGGCCATGGTCAGGTGAGCATGGTGCCATAGTCCTGCCATCTGATGCTGGCCACTTCAAGGGAGTCTGAGACAAGGGGATCCAAGCCAGCCTGAGTAACATAGCAAAGTCCTGCCTCAAAATACAGTGTTTGAAATATCTGAGAATATATCTCAGTCAGTACAATACTTGTTTAGAAAGTGTGAGACCTCAGGTTCAATTTCCTGTATAGCACTGAGGTGCATGGTGAGAATCAGATAATACTGATGCTATTATTCGTTTGTAAAGATTAAAGCCTTAACATCACAATACAGATCTTCTTGTGATAAAGTGCTTAGCAAGTATTTAGCTAGTATTTGCTATTACATATAAGAAACAAACTGTATGCGTGCGCATGCGTGTGCTTATGTGTGTGCGCACGTGTGCGTGTGTGTTGTATCTCACGGCAATCAGAACAAGTGCACCTCCACCAACTGCTGTGTCTTGTAATTCCATTTGAGTTGGAACTGCAGTTGTTTCTTTCAGGCAGTAGATGCCAGTAGAGATCCTTTTAAATAAAAATCGGAGCCCCTGAGCACCTGCATACCAACAGCTTCCTGGTCACATTACCACGGACAAGTATTTAGAAAATTAAATATTTTATGATAGGCAAGGTCTTTCGAACAAAAGGAAACAGCTTTAGTAATAAAAAAAAAAAAAGAAGGCTTTCAAACATAGCATTTTCAAGATACTCAGTTTGTGAAGTTTCCTTTTTTTTTGCTATAATAATTTTTGAATCTCATATATTTTAGTTAAATGAATCCCGGTGTTCTTGTTTGAAATGTAAGAGTTTCTGTATTTAAGCAACATAAACATCAGTCTGACTAGATGTCTGTTAAAGATGACTCTGGCCCAGCTGAAATGTTCTGCTTGGTTGTGTTTGGCAAGGGCACAGCATGGGTATTATCTGGGAAGGCCCACACAGCAGAGATGAAGGATTGTAGACAGTGATTGAGAGCAGGGCAACAGGGGTGATTATGGAAATCTGTATTTATGCTTAATGAACACAAAAGAATGAAGACAAACTGTGATTGTAGATAACTATGAAAAGTCCAATAATATTACTTTTATTATCTTTACATAAATTGCTTAATGCTTACTAGTTTATTTACAAATATACACCTATTGTAAATAATAATGTTTTCTAGTATTTGGTGATTTTACTTAGACCTTTAAAGTGTTAAAAGTGAATACTTCACTTACATGTTTATTGATCTTATAGTAGTATGTGTTATGCTTATGAATCCAAGTAATACAACAGGACCACACTTGAGAAATAGCCAATATTCATATGACATGGTAAGGGCAGTGGAAACAGAGCAGTTTGCTTTCCTAAGAGTTTGTAGAAGTGCTGTGCTGACAAGGTGACCGTGAGAATGAGTAGAATTCCATTAGGAGTGTATCAAAGCAGTTGAGGACTTTTACCTATTTTTTTGCCTACGGGTCGCTCTGTGCTCTGGACACAGTGCAGTCTCCTTGTCTATCTGTTCTGTGTAAGACATTGCCACATATTAACATATCACTGATTGTACACATTGGATGATTTTTAGAGAAAGCTACACATTTGAAGGTTGGTCATGTAGGTCCCATTGCATACCTGTCTACCCTGTTTGTCCTCCACAAACAGCGTCTCTGCAGAGTTCTTACAGGGCGGGGCTCTCTGCTCAGTGTTGCTCCGGCAGACTTGCTTAAGAACCTTCATGTGTGTTGCCCTAGTTTGATTACATTACTGTTCCTGCTTACCATTTTTGTTTTATTTCTTGTGTTAAAATAGTTAACAGGAAATATGGACTAAGATATTTTTTTAGATTTTTTCAGATTTTTTTTCCCTTTCCTTTATTTGAACTCCCAAAGAGGAAAACCCTACATTCCTGACACACATGGTGTCAAAAGGCAGCCACTCAAAATCCTTGGTAAATCCCCACCAGTACCTTATCCTGCAAATTAGACATGACACATTTTATTACTTCTCGTGATATTTTCAAGAGATCATTAAGTCAGAAGAAGGAGGAAATAGCTGTCTTCTGTCAATTGGAAGGAATTCTGTTCTCTCAGTGAAAAACTTTTGGTATGGCTAACAACCTAGAAAATTTTAACTTATGAAAAAATTATAACTTAGGGTTACCATAGGATTATCTTCCATAACTTAAATCTGATTTTTTCTTCTTATTCTTTTCAAATGTTAGACTGTTTTGAAATGTACTCTTTATAGACAGGTACATATCCATAAATAAATTTGATAAGCACTATTGGTATGCTCTTTTTGTAATTCCCATATGTATTAACCTTAAGTTAGTGAGTTAGCAACTTTGATTTTATGAAATTAGTTCAGATTTTTTTCTTAGTTAGGACATATGTTATTCATTGTTTTCTTGAAAGAGGCTTGTCACATCTCTTCATACTGATTTTGATGAAAACTTAACTGCTTATAAAGATTCATAAAGTCTGTGTATCAGCTGACTTCCTGTAAAATAATTCAAGCATGTTAATATTTGGCCTCTGGTTATTTACATGGGGTTGTAATTCATGTTTAACTAGTTTTTCATATTTTTGAAAATACCTTTACCCTTCTCTGTATATGAACCTTTTTACTTACTCTGTTCATTCAGAGACATACTGATTATCAGAACACTCAAACCTAGAGCCATTAGCAGGTACTACAAGTTTTAAAGTGTACATCTGTAGCTGAAATGAGTAGTTTCGCTGAGAAAGGCTCGCTGGGCTGGTGTGCTGTTTTATATTAACAGGAAACAGCAGCAGCAGTGGTTTGCAAACCCAGCAGACAGGAAGTTTAACACATGCATAGCTCTTAGCTTCTTGGTAGGAAGTTGAGCTCCTTCTGGAAACATTTGCAGTTACGTTAAAGTGTAAATGCACATGAATGGCAGCTTACAAAGAACTGTCCTGTGTCCAGCACACAGGCACGTCCACTGCCCTCCAAAAGCTGGAAGGTTTTGCTAGCCGTCTGTTTCACAGGCACTCCAAAGGTGCCACACATGACCAGAGGGCAGCTCTGGAGAGTGACAGCCTTCGGGTGTCTGAACACACTGCTCCATGGGACAGATCAAGTAAGTGGTTTGGGGTTTTGTTTTGTTTTGTTTTGTTGTTGTTGTTGTTTTTTAACTGATATATTGTAATTAGAAGCTAAAGTACTTGGAGTTTTAGGATCAAACACAAAGAACACAGTTAGGTTTGCTTTGTGATTTGTACACGGACATTTTTTAAGATGGTGAGACGTTCCATAAGAAATAAGTTGAGCTGAATCATATGTAATTCTTTTTTTTTTTTAAGTTTATGTGACAAACTAGGTCAAATATCAATTATAAAAAATGTGAGTGTTATGCTTATGTAATTTCTAATATATGTCACTGTTTTTGTTCTAAGGTAAAAAAAATAATGATCTGCTTTAAAATTTTTTTATTTATAACTATATTTTGAAAGTAACAAGTAACATTTAGTTATAATTACATTTTATTGGGTTTGTCACCTGTTTTTTAATAAATTTAAAAGTATGTAAAAATTATTTCAGTTCTTACAGAAAAGGCCTTCTAATAAAAGCAGATTATTAATCTATGTAAAATTTTACATTTGTTACACTATGGACGTCAAAATCTTTTATACTTGCATTTTGTATCGTGTGAATACGACTATAGGTTAAACGAGTTGTGTATTGTGTTACATTTTTTTTAGGTCTGTTAAAAGGTTCAGACTTACTGTTTCTCTAAAATGATTTGGCATCTTTGATGGCAAGAAGTTTAAAGGCTGAGCTTCACATATAAACAGAGTGGTACCTTCCAGGGAGTTTTCCCAGTGGTTTCTCCTGGTATTGTAGCCTTTTCTGCTGCATTTATTTGGTCATCAATAGAAGTAGGATTTGCCTCTTTGTATTCATGGGTTCCAAAGCAGTTAAGAAAATAAAATAAAATAAAATAAAATAAAATAAAAACTCATTTTTAAAATAAAAATGGACTTGTAGATGGCTCTGGAGAAGCTGAGGTTACTGTTTTCCTACATGAGAATTGTTTTTAGCTCCTTGAAGATACTCTAGGAGAAAATGAAAAAGGGCGTGTTTTTGTACAGAAGTGTTTTCATTCAACATTTTCTCTCTGTGTATGAGTGTGTATGTGTGTCTGCTTCTGTCTCTCTCTCTCTCTGTGTCTTTATCTCTATGTGTGTGTGAATATGTCTGTGGTATGTTTTTATCTCTATCTGTGTGTGTGTTTTACACAAGCTCTTACACTGCAGCCCAGAATTCAAGGAAGTAGCTCCTCCTGCCTAGCTTCCTGAGTGCTATGATTCTAAGCCTGTACCACCATGCCCAACTTCTCAAAAAAAAAAAAAAATCTCACTACTTTTGAGTTAATCTTCACTATATAGGAAGGTAACAGGTGAAGAGTCTCATATTTGTCCATACTCAGGAATTATTGACAACTGGAAGAATAGCACAGTCGTGCAACCTGCTTGTGACAAAAATCTTCATGGCCCTGCTGCCTGCTCTGTAAATTGCAGTCTTCTAACCCCTTTTGAAGATATTTTTCTGTACTCGAAAGGTATTTTTAATTGCAAACAAAAACAGAGTTGATTTTTTGATTTTGGAAAGAATATAATGGAATTTAATCACTGGAAGTTATAACTGAACTAGACTGAGCAGGCCATAAGTATACAAGACCTGTATACTTTCAGAACAATTGTTAAATGCAGCAATAGAACACAGTTTTATAACATGATTTCTTTTAGAGAAATAGACTAAAAAAATGCTGGGAGTTTTTTCTCTATTGAAAAGAGAAGGGGGGAAGGGCAATAGGATCATGGTATACAAATACAATTATGACCAAATGTAACTCTGTGAATAATAAGCTTGAATAAGAAATTGTTAAGGAGCAACTGAAGTTCAGTAAGTGTTCTTTTACCCTCTTCTCCTTTTCATATCCTCAAAATATTCTACTAGGCACCATAATTTCATGTGTAAGGAAGAACACAGTAGCATATGCTCTGTTCTGCAGAGAAGGGAAACTGCAACCCTGTCATTTCAGTACTCCTCACTTATTTATTTTGTGTGATGGAAACAATTCTTTATTCATTTATGTATATGCTAAGGAAGGCAGTTTAAAAAAAGATTTGTTTGGGGGGTGTGGGTGGAGATGCCTAAATGAGAGGACAGCTTGCAGACTTGGGTCTTCCCTTTCACTGTGTGGGTCCTGGGGATTGAAGTCAGGTCATGAGGTTCAGGAACAACCTTTACCTCTGAGCCATCTCACCAGACCAAAGAAGAGCTTTTGACAATAAGGAGTTTCCAGGCAAAACCCATTATGGAAGCCACTTCAGTGGAGTTTAGTTGCATGACCAGAAAAAGGAAGGATGTATCCTGATCCACCAGGGTTGCTTTATCCTAAAGTGCTGTTTTAAGAAGCAACTAAGTGGGGAAACACAGTTTAAAAATTAGGTGCGAGGACTCTTGAGTGAAGAGTGAAGGCTAATTTGGGCAAACAGTTTTGGTTTTTATAAAGGATTTTGTTTTTGTTGTTGTTTGTTTGTTTGTTTGTTTTTGTGGCTCACGTTGGCTTTGGACTCAATATGTAGCCCAGGCTGGCCTCAAACTTGCTATGATCCTCCTGCTTCAACCTGAGGATAATGTACATGCCCCTGTCAGCAGATGGCAGAGTTGTTTGAGGGGTTTTAACTTTAGTGATCAAATTAAATAACAATAATTCCTGATGGTTAAATATGTAATAGCTATTTCCTTGCACACTTAAGTATATTAGGTTCAAAGTAACAACCCAGAGGAATTATTTTTGTCCTGACTTAGAATAAATGGGCTACTGACATTCATTGACTTGTCTACCTAGAAAATTTATTGTTTCACTTTTAAGTCATTTTTATCACAACTGCGGTTATATAAAGCTGAAAGTAATAGAAGGTTTAAATGTTGTGAACCATTGATTTTTGCACTTAATAATGTCTAAACTGCAGCATTTTAAAGAGCAAATGTGTTGATAACATCCAACACTTTACCTGTCCTTTCTTCCTAAGAAATGCTTGTTAATTTCTATGGTGGATGCAAGTTTATTATAGTGTAGATTTAAGTACTGCAATGAATAATTTAGGATATGAATCTCCTCAGTTAGAACTAGATCTCAAGTGACTGTAATAGACTATCACTTTTTTCCTTTTGAAGATCCTTAAACCCAATTTGTTAGTTGGTTGAATTTATGTGGGTATAACTTCTAAATTATTTATGTTTCATCTCCTGTTTTCATTCTGTAACCATTTTGTGAACTCATTGATTATAATCAATTTCTACTCATTAGAAAATCTTTTTGAATGTTTATTATATTATAGTTTATAAACTGATTACAGAGGCCAGAGAAATTGCCAGAGTTAAAAATTGCTCTTGCAAGCCAGGTGTGATGGCGCATGTCTGTCCCAGCACTCAGAGAGGCAGAGGCAGGCGGATCACCGAGTAAGAGGCCATCCTGGTTTAAAAAGCAAGTCCAGGATAGCAAAGGCTACCCAGAGAAACTCCGTCTTGGAAAAAAAAAAAAAAATTGCTCTTGCAGAGGACCTGGCTTCAGTACCCAGCACCCACATGACAGTTCACAGCTGCCTATAATTCCAGTTCCAGGAGATCCTAAGACCTCTTCAGGCCTTCGTAGGCACGAGGCACACATGTGATACACATACATATTTGCAGGAAAGCATCCATATACATATTATAAAAATAAATCATTTAAAAAACTATGATCATAAAGATTCCAAGGTAAATTAGATGACTTTACTATCAAAAACAAGAGTTCAGAGGAGCAGCCAGAAGCATTGTAATAGTTAACACATTGTTACAAATATTCAGAATGTTGGATTGTGAATAATATCTCTACCCCTCTCCTCCCTTCTCTTCTCCCCTTCCCTTCCCCCTCCTCCTCCCTTCTCCCCATGTCTGTGTGTATGATGCCAGGGGTATAACTCAGGGAACTGAGTATGGTGGGTAGGCGAGTGGTATTTCCAGCTCATTATCGTCATTTTTTAAAACGGGAAATCATAATATAATGACAACTTAGATAAAAGAGCCAAAAGAATTTGAAACATGAAATTCAAGATAAATTAATTTGCTCATTCTTCTATAAGGAAGTACATTTAACTAGCATACTTTTCTGTTTGTTTTTGGTCTTTAATTCAGGCTAACACTTTTAAAACTACAGTGAATGACAGTGAGTTCCCTTCTTAACTGTATTTGTTCACAATACTTCTGATGGGAATTTCCTTTTGCAGTTTCTTTCATGGTTGGCTCTGTTCTTAGTTAATGTGTCCTGTAAATAGCAGCTCTTAACAAGACTGCCAAGACATCTGTTCCTCAACCTTTTCCCTTATTAGAACCCATGGTTCCTTTCTTCATGTTCTCTCAACTCATTTCTAGTAAGACTTACTTTGTGGTGTTGGATTGTGTTTCATTTAGTCCTTGTGTAATGTCTGTCTGTGAAGCTTGATTTTTACCCCCCTGAAGGCAATAAAGAGTGTGGGTTCATTCTGACATTGCTACCCTATTCTCAGTGAGTGCTTTTTTATCTTAAGATTTACAGCCTTTAAACTTAGGCAAATGGATTCTTTCTAACTTTTCTCTTACGGTCTTTGCAATTTCTTTGAAAGGTTTGTAGGTATTCACTAAAAATACCAAAATATTCACCTGACCCTAGCAAATACTGTATTTCAGACACTAGGAATCTGGGTAATCAGCAGCTACATTTCATCCCATATCCAGATGGAACTATCTCCCACTCTTCCCTCAAACTCATAAACACTCAGTTACCACCTCTTTCTGTTCATCTCTTTTTTAGATGTTTTACATCACTGGAATTATGTGTGATTATTCTGTGTAACCTACTGTTTCTGACATCTTTCATCTGTGTTACAGAATGCATTAGTAGTTGTTTCCTGTTTATTTCTAAATCATACTGTGTTGTGTGGTTAGAACACATTGGCTTTATCTTTTCTGTTCTGTGATTGACTAACACAAGGATTATTTCTAGATTTTTTGCCTGTTTGGATAATGTTATCATAAACATTTAAAAACAAGCCTTGCAAACAGATCTCCTTTTTTTAGGAAGTATATAGGAGTGGACTGGGAATAAAATGATTGTGTCATGAATGTTTATATTTTTAGGAAATGGCCAGCATACTTTATCAAAGTAGCTGTCCTATTTTATGCTTCACTTGTAATACAAGAGGAGTCCAGTTTCTTCATATGTTTGTCAGGATTTGGGATCATCAGTCTTTCGGGTATAGCCACTTTGAGGTTTGAGCTGATAATTCACAGTATGGTTTCAGTTTCTATGTCCATAGTAACTAGTGGTATTGGTTTATTTTTATATTCTCAAAAGCTATTTGTGTGTCTGGATTGGATACATGTTCACTTAAATATTTTATCCACTTTCAGAATTAAAGTGTCTTTATTAAGTCTTAATTCTTTATATATTCTGAATCCAAATTCTTTTGAAGACTTAAAATTTACAAATATTTGCTCTCAGCTTCTTACATGCCTTATCATTTCTTAAAATGATGCCTTTGGAAAGGATAGGTTAATGAAATCAGTTTTATCTTTCTTTTCATTTGTGAATTGTGCCTTTTGTACCAGGTCTTGGGAAGTGTTTGTCTTACCAAATTTAATTCATATGTTTAGTCTGTACTTTCTTCTGCAGACCCATTTTTTTTTCAATTTTATATTTACTGTGAAGCATGGATTGAAGTAATTTTTTATGTGTATCTGGTTTTTATTACTTCATTTTATGAAAGCTTTCCTCCATTGAACTATCTTAATTCCTTTGTCAAAACTCAGGTTATGTGTGAATTCTCAGTTCTGTGCCAGTTAACTGTGTGGTCCATCCCTAGGCTGGCCACATTGATGTGGTCACTATCAGTTTAAAATAAGTTTTGAAACCAAGCAGCATAATTTCTCTAATTTTGTCCTTTTACCAAAATAATTTTAGCTGTTCGAGGGTTTGTTTTTCCATACACATTTCTGGGTCAGCTTGCCAGTTTCTAAAGAAAAGCCTATTGAAGTTCTATAGATATGGTATGGAATCTGGAGATTAATTTGTGAGAAATTGTCATCTTAACAGTAGTCATGTGCCTCTCCATCCCTTTAAACATTTGCCATCTACGGTCTTTGTAAATCCATCTTGTAAGCACTTTATTTCTACCGGTGTGTTTGTGAATTAGACCATGTGTTAATTTCACTTCTTACCTAACCAGGTAAATTATGCTCTTCAGATTGGATCATGCCATCTTCAAATAAAACCTCCTACATGTTGAAATGTCCCTAATACCTTTCTTCATTCCCTTGGCTGTACAAAGTTTATGCAGATGAGTGCACTGTGCTCTGTCTTACAGAGAAAACACTCTTCGCTCTTTCACTTTCGAGTGTGACCTAAACCACTGGAGTCTTCACTCCACCAGCAGTCTGAGAAGCCCCTTCTTGTCGTGCTTGTTGCGAGGACTTTTAGAATGCTGCTGCAGCATATGCTGGTGGTCAGTGGCTTGTTCTTTGTTCTATGAACATATCTTATTAATTGATCTTCAGTGGAACTGTCTTGCCTTCCTGAGATAAGCCTTCACAGGGTATAACCCCTTCAGCAGAGCACAGGCATTTGGACAGAGACCTTTGCATCAGTATTTGTGGAGGGCACTGACCTGTAGCTTTGTTTAGGTCTTTCCCCAGTTTTGCTTTCAGCCCTTGTAAAGTGAGTCACTAGTGTTCTTTGCTCTGAATTCCATATAATTCTGACTACTCACTCTGTCCTTGTATAAAACTGGTATTGTATTTGATAACTTCATAGTGTTCCCTCATGAGCCCATTTGGATTTGAGCTTTCGTTAATGGGAAAACCACTTAACTATTTTAATATCTTTTAAATTTATTTTGATTTTATGTGCAGTAGTGTTTTGCCTGCATGTATGCCTGTCTGAGGGTATCAACAGTTGTGAGCTGCCATGTGGGTGCTGGGAACTGAACCTAGGAAGTTCTGGAAGAACAGCCAGAGCTCTTAACCACTGAGCCATCTGTCTTATCCTACTTAATATTTTTACATGTCTATTATTCTTCTTTCTGAGTTAGTTTTTGGTAATTTGTAGCTTTTAAATAATTTGTCTATTTCATGTTCCTCAGTATGGTATTTGTAGTTCCACATTATTGGTTAGACTTGCATTTTTCAATCGTTTTCATATTTTCAATTTTATTGGTTATTTCTTCCATTTTTGTTAGTTTCCCCTTTAAGAAAACCACAAACTGGAAGAAACGATCCCTTTGGTACCTGCTAACCACCCACAGTTATATTTCTGCAGTTGGTTCGCAGCTGGCAGCACAGTTCATGAGGTTGTGGGACCTCTTGGACATGGGTACATGCAGCCAGCAGGGAGCTGCAGGAGCACGCCAGGAATGGTTGGAGGATGTTTTCTTGCCATGCACAATGTTTCCTTGTTTCCCTTGGTATTTCTTTGTGATCGTGTCTGCAGATTTGAGCATTTCCAAAATCTTTTTCTGTTGTTTATTCTTTAATTATGCTTTAAAAAAATATTGAATATATGTGTGTTGTGTGTGTGTAAATGTGTGTGTGTGTATGTATGTGTATGTGATGTATGATGTGTACATGCTATGGCACAGATGTGGAAGTCAGAGGACTGACCACTTACAAGAGTTGGTTCTCTCCATCTACCTTGTAGGGTGTGGGGATAGAACTCAGGTCATCCAGCTCCGTGCCAGATGCCCATTTGGCCATCTTGCAAGCCTTTAATTATACTTGATAAGAGAATTATTTTAAAAGATTGAGCAAGCCTTTTGAATTAATGCACTTATTTTATGGCCTTCCATATGATACAGAGCATTTCCATAATACATTGTAAAAGAATATGTTTTTTTTATTATTCTGCTGACTTTTGCTGCTATATTTTATGGATATGAATTGTTCAATGGCATTGTGCATATTTATCTGTATTTACTTCCTGTCTATACTTTTCCTACGATTTATTAAAAGAGTTTTGAAGTCACCAACTCTAGTCATGCTTTGACTGCATCACTGAGTCTCAGTGAGCAGTGAGCCTCCACTGTGGTAGCATCATTTTCTCCTGTGTCTGACCTCATCTCATATGGCTGTGTTCATCGTGCACTGTAAACATATGGAGCACGTTACCACTCTTGCCAGTTAGAGCCCACATTGGCTGACCTGGGAAGGAAAGAAGTAGCTAAGGACTGCATAGAGGGAAAGTCAGTGAGGGCCATCGCCTGTTTGCTGGGCACGTTCCATTGGTTACCTAGCTGTGATCTGGAAGAACAAGGGGGTAGAGACAGAAACTAGGGAAGGGTGTGCTTCACCGAAAACAATGAAATGTGCAGAGATCCCAGAGAGAGCTATCTGCTTTATATAAGAGAAAGTTCTCGTGATGTCTTACACCGAAGACCAGGTACACAGGTGTATCTTTGTCAGCCCCACAAGGTTCGTAACAATCGCATTTACGATGTAGAAAGGGAAACCTTCATTTTACAATGATGCTGGCTTTTCTGCTAGCTCTGGGTGATTACATGATTAAGAATCATTATTCACTACAAAATTAAAAATGGGTAGTCTGTGGGTCATGCCCTCATAGACTTGAAGACAACTGAGGCATTAGGGGAAACCCCACAATGAGCTAACAGTGGAGGGAGATTGCATGCCAGAACATGTCTGGTAGAGCAAACCTCGCAGAGCAACAGGCTGCACCAGTGATTAGATATATTGTAGGGGCCGATGGCTAGGTATATGAGTCCATGCTGATTTTTGCACAACAGAATCACAGACACAATCTCTAGACTGTATTCATGCTGTACAGTCACTAACTTACCTAACTCTTTTCCATTTTGTCAGTGTCTGTTTCCGTATTGTAGGCCTTTTCTGTTCAATACAGACATGCACCCAGTAGTTATTACCTCTCCCCCTGTGTGGTCTTATAATGGATGGCCTTTTGTTTCTTGTAATAGTTATCAGCAGAGTGCTTTGCCCAGTCTACTGTCTTCTAGGTGGTTGTTGGGCTGACATGTCTTTCCCCCATTTTAGTTACTGCTTGTGTTTTCAGACTTGGTATTTCTTATAGATGGCATATGTTTGAGCCTTGGTTCTTAATCAGATTGGTAATTACTGTGTTTTGATTTGTGTTTTTTATTATATTTAATGTAACTGTTGATATGATAGATTTATATCTTGTTTTATTGTTTTCTGTTTCATAGACTTTGTTCTTATTGTTGTTCCTATTTCCCCATCCTAAGTTTTTGAGCAAACACAGATTACATTTGAAAGCTCCTGTGACTTTTCTTCTGTTAAAATATTTTTCTTAATAGATGCTTTTTGATTTTTAATGATTTCATCTATTAACAGTCTCTCTTCTAAAGGATATAACTGACATAATTCACTACTAAAATAAAACTTCTTTGCACTAATATCCTAAATTTCTTATCTAAATGCTGGCACATGCCTATAACCCCAGCACTTGGAGAGGCAGAGGCAGGTGAATCTCTATGAGTTTGAGTCCATCCTGGTCTACATAGTGAGTTCCAGGCTAGCCAGGGCTATACAGTGAGACCCTATTGTAAAAACAGAAAATGTAATAATAAATATGGTTGTTATTTTCATATATTTTGCATTTGTACATTTTGTGAACTCTCATAACTAGCAGGGTTAAGGTTTTATACTCAGTACCATATATACACACTCACATATTGAAGACTATGTGTAACCTGCATATGTGTGTATATGCACATATATGTATATACATGTATACACATGTATATAACATCCTTGTTAGTTTAGTTAGTAACTCTGCCTCTTCCTATCGACTTACCCTATAATGGCACTTTGTTGTCATCAAAGGCTCCATTGTACATTTCTAGTTACAGCACGTGTCCTCTATTGTAATTTTTTCTAAACATTCTATTTTACTTTTGTGGACAATAGTGTTCCTGGATACAGTGCTTACTGACAGTTTGTTTCTTCTAACATTTTCTGTGTATCATTTCACTGCCCTCTGGTCACTCTTGAAGTTATCACTCATTGTATTGCTTTTCCCTGGTACACTAATACTGATTTTTCTCTTGCTGCTTTTAAGGTTTCTTTCTTTGCCTTTATTTTTCAGTCACTTGGAGTATCTAGATGTGGGTCTCATTCTGTTTGCCCTTGGTAGTATTAGCTAAACTGTCGGCTTCACTTGCTTCATGGGCTGTGGGTTGTTGTTTTTTCAAATTAGGGCATTGTCAGTCATTATTTCTTTTTAAACATGTTCCCATCGTTTCCTCCTGTTTTCTAGTAGATCTATGTTGGGACCTTAGCATTAAATATGTTTTTAATACTGTCACTTTCTGTGGTGTCCTTCATATATACCATCTATCTGCAACTTACATTAATGACTTAGGTCCTTTTCCATCTGAAATTTGATGTTAATATTATAGTGAGTTTAAATTTTTATATTAATTTGTCAGATCTCAACTTTTGTTTTTACATATTTCTCTTTCTGTATTGAAATTTCCATCTGTTGTATCATTCTCATCAAGTCTTTAAGCAGTTCCCTGTTATTTCATCTAACATTTTGCTGGCTCCTTGCAAATGTTTTCTAAATCATGCATAAATCCCATTTCTGGGACAGTTTCTGTTGACTGCTCATTCTTCTCATCACAAATCATATGGGTTTGGGCAAAAGTCAAGTCCTTAAAGTAAGATATTTGCAGCAGCTCTGTATCCTGCTTAATTTTTTTCCTCCAAGAACTGTGCTTATTTCATTTTCATGGTCTTTAGTCCAGTCTGTAGATTGTGTCCTTCGTAGTATGTGCTGTTCATTTCTCGATTCCTTTTTTATATTACGTACTGTTGGTTTTATATTTTGCCCTGGGTCCCAGCACTTCGTTACACGGGAGGTCATGCTGGTGGACTGTGCGTGGACGGGGAAGCACGTGTTTGGTCCACAGAAGCTTTAAACTTTGGATGTCACATGAGGACCATCATGCCCCACGCAGCCAGGGATGGTTAGAGAGTTTAGCCCCTCTCTGTCTCAGTGCTATTTCCTTGCTAACCCTCTTGCTCGACCGTTAGTGTGTTGCCCCCCCTCCCCCTGCACCAGGGCATTAGGGGAGCTGTGCATTCTCCCTACTAATCCTACTAATTCCTTGCAGTTTGCTTTTTTACTGATAGTACTGCAGTGTAGAGTTTGGACCTTCCTCTGACAGTGCAGCTACCAAGCCTGCCAGAGCAAACTGAGGGATCTGAGCAGGCAAGAACAACATAGATTTCCGCGTTCTTCCGCAGAGTCCACTAGTGACTCCTGAAATGCGTAACAGCTTGTCTGTGGTTGGTCTGTGCCAGAGCAGTGACTGTCCTCCCAGCAATTCTGTCCCACTTGCTAGTTGTATTTTGGGAAGGTTTGCTGACTGACTGTCCATCACCACAAGTCCTGCCTCTTCTGGCAACTTTAAAGGTGCAGATTCGCCTGATCAAGTTCTGCCTCCCAGACGTTGTGCCCTCATCCCTTTGTATCATTAGTGGTGCAAATCTTAGGTCTCTGAGATTAGAACAACATCATGCTCTTCAGCCTACCCACCTTGCCAGACACTCTGTCCTCAGGGTCCTGCTTATTGCAGAGATGTCACTCTTGAATAATGATTTGTACATTTGTTGTGTATGGTCTTTTTTTCTTTAAATACTACGTGGTTAATTCAGATACTTAATGTTAAATTTAATGGAAATTTACAAGTGTTATTCCCTGACTTTCTTTTATAAATGCAGATAATGTGTGGCAGTATCTTCTGCCTCCCCCATGATACAGAATGTTTAAATGGTTAACATTTATACTGCAGTATAGCTTTTGGCTCATGAAAAATGAAAGCTGTCAGTGATCTGGGCAGTAAGATTCATCGCCAATAGTCAGTAGCAACAGCACACAGCACTTTAGTCTCAGTGAGGTCCGCAGCTAGCAATAGGAGCTGCTGTGATGAAAGGCGTTTAGGTGCAATCATTCCGCTGTTTGTTCCTTGCCGGATTCAACATGGGCTTGTGTGAGTATTTTCAGAAAGCAGTATTTTAAAAATATTTTTGAAAGATGTCTTTAAAAGATAGGTCAGTGCTTAAATGTATAGAATGTGTTAGTTTGCAGATCATGTTGCCATAAATTTAAAAAGGCATTTTATTTGTTTTAGTTGGTTAAAGCTTCAGGAAATCTACCTCTCGGTTAGAAGGAAACTGATAATGCTGGTCTAATGTTGCCGTGGTAACAGCTCATGCTGATACAGTTGAGAATATCGTATACATCCTGGTTTGCATTTTCTCCCTGCCATTTTGAGTTATTCATATGAAGGAAGCTAGGATAGCTAGCTTGGAAAAAAAAACCTAAACCTAGTTACATAAACCATCTTCCTTTGGCATTATTCGGTTATCTAGTAGTACCTCCTACTGGGCATTTAGGCTTTGCTTCTGGGGGCTTTTCTTTTTAAAACAAAAGAGAGCTCTTGATTTTCTGCTGCCTCCTCCAGCATATGTGTTTACACCATCCGCTCTGCCTCCAGAGATTAGCATAACTCCCTTTGCTGCCGGGCTGTTGTTCTCAGCAATATGCTCTGGACAGGTTGGCTGTCATCATGAATGGTAAGTGTGAGCGCGAGAATCTGCAGCTGTATGTTTTTTTTTTGTTTGTTTGTTTGGTTGGTTGGTTGGTTTTTTGTTTTTTTTTTTAATATTTAACTGTAGAAGGAAGAGGTATTTTTTAGAGGTGGTTATAAAAGCCACAGCTGTGGTGAATGGCATTTGTATGGATGCCTGTAAAGTGGGCATTATTATAAAGTGCCTCTAAAAGCCATTGACAACCATAAACAGTAACAGTGTTGATAACACCATCATTCCGCTTCTGATTTTCTTTACGGGGTTTGATTTCTTGTTTTCAGTGGCAGTGTTGTTATTGACTGTGTTGTAAATTAGTAAGTAGAAGACCCATATACCACAAGGAGGTTTTTATTTTAGTGTGTGCTGTTCATGATAACCATATTTAACTTGCATTTAATTAGTTTTGTCATCCAAATACTATTTTTTTGTTAGCTTCTTTTGGGCTCTATTTTTGAAATACTAATTCTAAAAATAAGATCCTGCCAAAATTTTATTGATTTGGAGAAGGGGTTGCTTTTAGATTAGTTGGTTTAGAATAGTGAATGAAGGATGAAATAATATGTATTTTTGGCTTTGGAGGCTTTGTTAAAATTATTTTGGAAAAATGTTTTATGAGACTAAATATGTTTGTGAAAATTATTCTTTTGCTGTGACTATTCATTTTTCTAAGCATCTCCAAAAATGCTTTTTTTATTTATTTATTTAATTTTGAGAAAATCTGCTGTAGTGTGTACCACGGCTTACCACAGGGCAGGAGCTGTTCACTTCAAGCAAACCTGCAGCTAAAAATAGACAGGCTGTTGTCAGAGTGAGCGTTTGCTCAGAGCATCACTCATTAGCATCTCTGCTGAGCCGGAAAGGGCTGGTCCAGGTGTCCCTCATAGGGGGAGCATTATGTGGCCCTGTGATAAAGGGCTCACAGGTAGGACTTAGGGGATTGGTTCTGGATCAGAAAGATTTGGGTTTTTATGGTATAGTGAAGAAATTCAAAGCCCAAAGCACCTTTTCTTCCATAAGTAGAGATGACTTCTTTATCTTGCTGCAATCTAACGTTATCCTCTTCAACACTGTTCATGTTGTAGTGTGGCATTACATACACAAGGATCTATCTTACATGCAAAAATGTTAAGAAATGACTGGACAATTATGTTTCTGTTTCCAGAGTAGATATTCTGATCTTGTCCTTGAAATTTGGGTTGATACTGTGCAATCAATGTGTTGACATTTCTTAGGATTTCTACAGATAGCAAACTGCATAGACCTGGTCATCATGTTGTTTATTTATTTGAATACAGCTACACTTCCTTTAAAAGTTTGCACATAACCTCAGAATCTTTGCCAGCTACTTACAGTCCAGTGTGTTCAGGTGAGGACATTGTTGCTACTGCTTTCTTGTTTTAAGCTATGGGTTAAAGGTAATGTTTATGTGCTTGATCGTAGCTGCCTCCTCTTACAGCCTTTCTACCACACTAACTGTGGTAATAACACACTTGGCTTTTCTAAGAATGTTCAATCTCAAATAAATTCACTCCTACTGTGACTGAATGCTCTAGTCATTTTAAAATACAGGAAATTGCAAGAGTGTGTGGCTTTATTAATGAAAATAATCAAATATTAGGCCTTTTATGTGATCTGAAATTATAATGTGTTTCTGTGTATGCTGCATACTCACAGCTATGTTTATGGAAATTGCTGTAAAGCTGTTCCTTTCTCCTTCCTGATGATTAGATGTTCATCTTCTCTGGGACAGTGTCTTTCCCTCTCAGTGCAGCATTTTCTGAGTGATCTCATCTGTGCCCACGCCTCAGTCACCACCTGAAACATCCATTTCAAGAGTCAATCTTCTCTTTCCCTCTTAACATCTATTCCTTTATCTTTGATGCTCATTTCCATTAAAACCCTATGAGCCATATGGGAAATAAAGCCAGAATCTTGGGGATGTTTAAAGCTTGTCACCCTGAGTTGAGTTGTGTATTTGGCCATTTAGTTTTATTGATTTATATCAGGAGTTTTCTCCAGATCCAGCGAAACTGTGAACGCCTTTAGAATGTGCATTAAGTCCCTCTTCTCAGCACCCTTAACCTTTCACCCTAACCCTTACACTGACTGGCTTGCTGTCCTTCTCTCAAGTTTCCAGCTTCATGTCTCTTCAGGTGACTTTCCATACTGATTTTTAAATTGAAGTAAGTCCATTTCTTAACCTGATGTGAATCTTGCGATTCTGTAACTGCCACCGAAGACTAAACTCCTCAGCAAGTCAGGAGATGTCCACCTGTGTATCTTCTGCGCCATGCTCTTCCATATTTTTATTCCTCATAGAGATCATGAGAACCACAAGAGCATTCAGTACTTCAGCTAAGAGCTCCAAAGGCAATGTTTCTGTACTTTCAAAGCAATGCATGATGTGTAACAGTATTTTACTAAAAGAAATTACATATTTGCCTATGAGTTCCTGACTCTAGATCTGGAACTCCTGAGTTTTCCCTTTGACTATATGTGCACTTCTAATAGTTACCCAGCATCCCAGGGAAAGCAAGGTAGCCAAGTTAAAAGGCTACATGAATGATCAATAATATTTACCTGTTACAGAACAGAACGCTTTAGTTACCAGTGAAAAGTATTAGCTCTGTGATCCGTTTCAGAAAATACAGTAATCACAGTGTTGATATGTTCATCTGTGAAACATGAAGACAAAAGTGATCAAGAAGCTAAGTTGTACTCATCCACTCTTTCATCTTTCCAGCATCTGAAATTTGCTTGTGAATATAAAAAGAGCCTTTATTGCCCCTTCTAAGTTTATTTTATTTGCTGAGATTTTCTCTTGTTAAGCAAGTTTTGTGAAGGAGTTCTAGGGGAGTTCTTCTACAATTCAGTTGAGTTCCATAAGACCCTTTGACTGGAAAACACAGCAGCCCACCCAGAGAGGCAGAAGCATGCACAGATGCGGTGCTGTCAGAAGATAGAGCTATTGAGTTCCAAGGCAAAGGTAGAACCAAGCTTTGACAAAGACCATCTCTGGGACTGGTGAGGGAGCCTGGAATCATAATGCCTTCCTGGTTTTCCTTCCTAAGACCACGTGACTTCTTTATTTTTCTCTGTGTCTGGTGTGCTAGCATTGCAGCATGTAGCTTAGGTTTCTGTGCTGTTAGCGCAAGACGGAGCTGAGTCATCTGACACATCCAGTTACTATGCACTCCTGGTTCACGTACCTGTCAACAGAGCTAACATCACCATCTCAAAACCCATGTGAAGAACAGGAGAGAGGGAGCTGTGGAGAAGTGTTAGTCAATAGGCCCTATGTTACAGGGGAGCAACAGCAGGTGCTCTGTTCACAGTAGGGTGACCAGAGATGATTCTGAATTCTCTTATTCCAATGTGAGATTTCTCATGTTCTCACTGCAAAAATAAGGCCTGAGGAGAAAGATATGCTCATTCTGCCTTACATATTATCCAGAGTATCTACACGTGGAAACATCATATAGCACACTACACACATGTATGTGTCAATCCAGAGAAGTCTGAGGTGAGCTTACTTCTTGATCCAGCTTAGCTGAGGGTGAGTCTGAAGAAGAAACCATCTTCTATGGCTCTCAGAAGTGCTGCAGACCTGAACAGAAATAAGCAGCTGATAATTTCCCTGCTTATGTCTTACCAAAAACATAAGAACGCAATAGTGAAAGCAGTGCCACAGCCCTCCAGTTGAGGAGGCTCCTTTTCCCAGGAGTGAACCAGGCCAGATGATATCTACACTCCAGAATCTGTTCTACTCTGGCTTGCTTTCCCTGGAGAAAGAGAAGCCAGCAGTTCATCTTCAGTAACACCCCAGGATGAAGTTGTGAGAACAGCTGTGAGGAAATGACTGCAGGACATCACTGCTTCTGCCTTTGCACTCAACCGCCTCTGTTGGGACAGCCAGGAACTCATTAGGTCATTGTGAACTGAAAAGATGGCCTTTGTTTTTTCACTGTGACGATGCTCTCCGTTGATGGGCCTGGTATCAACACCAGCAAGTTGTTCTTCACATTTTTTTTTTTGTTATTGTTAGTGTACATGAGTTTTTTGCCTGTGTGTATGTATGTGCACTGTGTGAATACAGTGACCAGAGAGCAGAAGAGGGCATTGGATCCCCTGGAACTGGACTTTTAGGTCGTTGTGAACCTCCATGTCGGTGCTGAGAACTGAACCTGGGCCCTCTGCAAAAGAAGCAACTGTTCTTAATGACTGAGTGATCCCCACCCTATAATCCCATTTCTGAAAGTTGCTGGATTATGTAATGATTATGTGCACACCGACAAAAATATCCAAGAATTTAATTCTGATAGCACCTATATAGAGCATGAGAGCTCCAATAAATGATTAGCTGCCTCATTAGGATCAGGTTTGAAGTTTTTAGAAGATTCCCATTATGATACACAAGCAAAACAAGAGTGTATAGACTGTAAAAAGGGTTATACATGGTTAAAGGATAAAAATCACAGCCTTCAAGAGGAAAAGAATGAACTTACATTTAGAAATATTTGTAAAAGAAAAATACACAGATAGAATCTGAATTAGTCTTCAGCATTTTGAATGAAAACAAAATCTATGAAGTAGGACAGAGGAAATAAACCTGGAGGAACTGGAAAGATAGCTCAGCAGTTATGAGCTTTTTTTGCTCAATCATAAGGACCTGAGTTCAAGTCCCATCAGTCATATCAAGCAGCATACAGTAGCCTGTGACTCCAACTCCCAAAGATCTATAGCTACCAGCACACTTACATGTACATATAGTCAAACACAGATAGGCATTTGCATATACATTCATATATAAAAATGAATCTTAAAAAAACAAAGATTAGGATGAAAAGAGGGGGCTGAATATAGAATAGAAAAGAAGTATAAATGCTGTCATAAGGAAAGATTGTAAGAAAATGTACTGGTGCTTGCAAGATAGCAAGCAAGCTGTATTAGATCAGGAGAGCACACACTGGTCATTGTAGGAAAGGAAACAAATGAGATGAAGAAGTAGCATGATAAGCCAGAATACAAAGGAAATGGGCAAGAGACGTTGTACAGTCTGGGGGTGGCTCAGTTGGTGAGAGAGCTGTACAAGCATGAGGGCCTGAGCTTGGATCCCAGGACCCACATAAAGCTTAGCATGGCATCATGTACCTGTAGCCACACCATTGAGGGCAGACACCACATGGCCAAGGAAGCCAAAGCAGCTTCCTTGTGGTTCAGAGCCTGATTCTGTCTCAAAGCAGTAAGGGGGAGGGGAGGGGAATGACATATGCACCTAGCCTCCATATGCACCTGCGCTCACACACATGCATGTACCATACTCTTACATACCTACAAATAATTCAAATAAGTGAAATAGTGAGATTGGGAGACAGGTGCAGTCATGCAGTCTGCAATCTCTGCTCAGGAGTCTAAAGCCTGCCTGCCTGGGCTCTACAGTCAGATACTGCCTCAAAAAATACAGAACAGCAGCTGGTGCGGCAAAAGCGAGACCCTGTCTCAGAAAGCAAACAGAAAAGCCTATGAAGTGAACACTGTCATATACGCAGGGTTCCCGCAGCTTCACTGAGCAGTGTTCACACTGGACAGTAGGAACAGAATAGAAAATAGCTTTTGTTGTTGTTGCCTCCTTTTCTTTTGCTTTTTAATTGATGCAAGAAAACGAGTTTGTTTGTTTGTTTGTTTGTTTGTTTGTTTGTTTTGGTGCCAGGGACCTCCAGCACACAGCACCACTAAGCTACTCAGCTAGCACATGGGAAAATGTCTTAAAGAAAAGCCTGAACCTGCCAGTCAGAAGTCATTGTGTATGCCTTGGCAAAATTAATGAAGAAACTAGCACCACATACTTCCTGGTGGCAGTTTTGAAATTTAAGGGTAACAAATCAATCCTCAGATATCTAGGGCCTCTTTATATCTAAAAGTCTCATGGGAAGCTTTTCTAATGTGAAGAAAGAGGAAAAAAAAAAAAACCCTAGAATTGGAGGCCACATAACTTAAAGCTCCTGCTACGGGGGTGGGGGAGATCCAATACCTTAAGAATACTGAAGACTGTAACAAGCATACCTTATGAGAATTCTAAATTCCCAAGAATTACGTTCCCAGGGTGCAGAAAAGAAGGTGGAAACTGGAAATGAACTATAAGGAAGCCAGTTTTAACTGCACTGAGGAGATTTTCCTATCTCATTGACCAAAGGTCTTTCCCCCTTTGGGGAGATGGAGAGTGAGGTGGGCCTATGTAGCTCTGGCTGTCATGGGATTCTGTGTATAGCCTCAAACTCCCAGAGATCTATCTCATGAGTGCTGGGACTAAAGTATGTGCCACCATGCCCAGCTAAGGGCTCTCCTGTTAAAAGTCCTCACAAAAACAGAAGATAAGTCCTTCAGTCTATGCAACCTGGGGTTTCTTCATGCCCTGTGTACAGTCAGGATCTTGAAAAGATCATCATCTCAGAAAATGCTCTTAGGTTCTTCTCTCTCCTCTCCCTCCACACTCTCTCTCTCTCTCTCTCTCTCTCTCTCTCTCTCTCTCTCTGACTCTGCTAGGTTGGACAAATGAATTTGACACGTTTTATATCAGATCACCTCAGCCTGGAATGTCTTCTCTTCCAACCTTGCCTGTCAGAGCAACTCGTTATCCCTCAAAATTCAGCACAAATGTGTCCCCTATGATGCTTTACCTTCCTGCCCAACATCCTCTGTAAACTCTGATAGTACGTGTAAATTTAAGGAAAATTAAAATGAAACAAGTTTTTGGTTTCAAACAGTAATTGCTAGTTTTATTTTTTATCCTTTAAAATGTATTATTTAAATATATGCAGCCAAATAAATGAGCTTCTATATTAACATCTTATTTCTACCAATATTCTAGAAAAAATTTATACAAGTAGCTTTATTTTAACATACTACTTTATGAGTGTAATTTGATCATCTTAACGTAAGTTTTGTATATGTGCTTGTTACTTGCAAATTTTTATTCTCATAGTTTGATTTTTTAAGTATTTTGGCTTAATATAATACTGTTGTTATGAAGGAAATTATTTGTTTAATATTCTCTTTTGTTTTATATGATCAGCATACAGCTATAGTGGTTTTATGTGATATTTTACAGATAATAAATATAACACCATGAGGTAGAGAAAGTTGTAATAGGGGACAGAAGGCCTATGAATGTGAGTCACTTTGGATCATCAAGGTTGAAGAGTAGCTTTTGAAGAAATTCGGTTTGAGTGAAACAATAGTTCTGTTGTACTCTTGTTTCCCGGAAGTTTATATTCTGAGGTTCTGAGGGGTTTTTTTGTTTTGTTTTGTTTTGTTTTTCTGTTTCTTTTCTGTTTTCTAATATACATCGGCTTAAAGTTGTCCTTTTACTGTACAAGGTATGATGGGAAAGAAGAGATGCATCTTGTGAGACTTTATAGAGGTCAGCACCTGTAGCAGTGTATCAGGTCACCAGACTACACATGAGATGCTTGTGATAGCATCTGGCAGTTAGACCTTGGCACAGTGTGACTCACAGCGTGTCATGATAGATAAGCAGCTATCGAGTTTATCTGATGCAGAGCCTTGAGGAGTTGTTCACTGTCACCACTGAAACATTCTTGTTCATTGTAGAAGTATGTGATTGCATGGGGAAAATTATACCAGACCACCACCCTGTCCATTCCACCCCCCCCCCTCAGGTAGCCTAGCCCATGTGCACCAAACTGAACTAGACAGGAGGGAGGGAAGCTTAGCCAGACGTGGGTGAGCACAGTGCAGGATCTCAGCCAGATGCGTGTGAGAGCAATGTACACGCAGGGACAGCTACAGAGAAATGGTTCACTTTATTGAGGGGTGGAAGGGAATTTATGTCCCTGGGGAAGTGGTCAGGGTCTCTGAGGTAAGGTTTTTGTGGCCTTGTAACATTGGCCAGGGCAGTAGTGTTGCAAGATGCTTCATCTGCCTACTCAGGGGCTGTAGGGTTGGGGTTAGAACTATCTAAGTATAGTCAAACAAGGAGTGCAGCCTGATGATTGTCGGGGTAATAAATTCTCACTAGGGTTGATGGTGGGGGAGCCCATTTTATGGTGCCAGGTTGTGAGGGAGGGGAGGTAGCCAACGCCTGCCATTCTCATGATTTTGAGGCATCTGGGGTTGAAGCTCCCTTGACCCTTCCTTTGTAACACTGGGCCATTTCAGTCCCACACCATACTCAAAAGTTTTAGTTAATTTTTTGTTGTTGTTGTTTAAAATGAGCTTTAATCTGACTTTAAGTTGTGACTTGCTTGCAAGTAATATACAAAAGCATTGGTGCTGGGGAGAAAGTGATAAGAAATGAGTGGGTTTTTTTTGTGCTCATGGGAAGAAAGTGATAAGAAATGATATTTTTGTGTGCGTGTATTCATGGAAATACATAAGGCTTGTCTCTACTTGCATCTTTTTCATCTCTTAGATAGGTGACTAATGCTAATAAACCCTGGGTGATGATATGCTCTTTTAGAATGTAACATGGTAGACTCTACAAATGGCAAAACTTGAAGAGAAAAATCATTTTATTTGGATAATAAGCAAAATTGTAAATAAATTGAGTTTTTGATGTGCCCTATCTTCCACCATTACTAAATAATACAGAACAAAACACATTTGCAGAAGATTGCTCCTTGAAGTGTCGTTTCTAAGGATAGTTGTTAAGTGTTAGAAGCTTTGCTGAAGCTTCCTGTGATCACACAGCTATCAAGTATTAGAGCTAGTGTTCTTCTTGTGCATCAGGTTCCCAAAACTGTGTATCAGCCTATCGCACTGGTTTAGAAGAAAACTGAAAGTTGGGAACCTCATAGTGCTTGCTTATGGGACATTGAATTGAATGGGTTATAGTGTGTAAGTGTTTCTATCTTCCTCCCCTCTCCTTTATTACCTCCTGCCATATCGATGGGTAACAAGTTTGAAAATACAGAAAAACAGAAGTTAAATCTATCCACGGCAAATACATGCAGATCTGAATTGTCTTCTATTTAAAGATACAAAACATTTCATTGTGCCATTTTAATTTTGTCATATATAGAAGGCAACTATTTTATTGAGCTGATTGTATTTGTCTTTGCATCTAAATAGTGCATATACATACTAGAGATTCCATTTCCACATTACTGTATATGACAAAAGCATGTTTCAGGATAATATCTTCATGATATTATTTAATGACATTGTAACTGTGCATCCTTAATTCTGAAGGGGAATTCCGCCTTTATATGTTAAAATGTTATTGAAAGTTATGTTTTCAGTGCATATTTTGCATATTGGCAATGGTTTTTACATAAAACTTTTCTGAACTGTTTGTTTCCTCCAGAATGACTTGTCAATAAACTCAGAATACTATGAGTATGGAGAGCATTTCAGAGCACTTCTGCAACATTAGATTAATGAATACTGAGCAGAATCAGAAATCTTTCTCATAGCTCATCACCAAAAAAGGAGAAGAAATTGTTTTTCAGAATACCCTCTTGGTCACATACTCCCACTTCTCCCATTGAGCAATCCTTTGTTTACTTTCAAATCTGCTCATTGTAACACATAGGCTGGAGCAGGACAATGAAGGCCCTTTATTTCTCCAGTCCATCTGAACTCATGCAGGAATCTGGAGAGTTTACAACATAACTTGCACAATTTCTATATGTAAGTGGGAACTAAAATATTTTTCAGAAGAAATTAGAGATACATTTTAGAGTAGCCAAGTGTGGTTTTTCAGAAACTGCAGTTGTATGTTCCAGTATAGTTTGTTTTTAACTTAACTTACAGCCACCATTTCCAAGTCATGGCCACGTGCAGACATCTCTATTTCATGGGGGAAAATCGTATATAAAAAACCAGGCTTCTTGAGCCTTTGGTGAAGCTCAGTGGTACAGCACATGCCACTCCTGTGAAGCCCCTGGCTGGAGTCAGAGCTGGGACAGAATAAAGCGACCCTATTCAGGAAGCTAGCGTTCTAGCTTCCCAAGTTCACACTGTGATCCAGAACCCCTTGACTTTGCTGGTCCAACAGTGAATAATCACATGTTGATAACCAGGTGCAACTGTTTTGGCACTTTGAAAGTTAATTTTCTCTAATTTTTTAATAGGTATTTTGGAAATACTGTATAATACTTAGAAATCAGTAAAATGCTATTCCCAGAAATGCATAAGCCAGAGTTCTTTTAAAACTACGGTCTACCAGCGATGCTTGTCATCATCATATTGCAATGGCAGAACAGAATGTCACGCACCATTTTGGCTTGTGTTGGGCCAAAGGGGTTGAAGAGCAACAAAGAATAGTTCGTACAGCAAGATGCTTCGGGTTCACACTGCTCGCTCCGGATCCACGTTGTGTCTTATTTGGGCATTTTTTCTGATTTTTTGTTTTGTTTTGTTTTTTTGTTTGTCTGAGACACAGTCCTTGCCCTGTAGCCTAGACTTGCCTGGAACTCATTGGATAGCCCAGGCTGGTCTCACACATACTGCAGTGCATCTGCCTCAGCCTTCCTCCTGCTGGGGCTAGTGACCTAATCAACCGTGCCCAGCCTAAGTCTGGCTTTAGTCCGCCCATCCATCGTTTCTGAAGTAACCAACGGTTTCTGTGGCCCCTCAGTCCTGCTCTCCAGCCTTGCTCCCCTATTGTCAGATAGGGAAATGTCAGGACCCTGCTGAAAGAAGAAGAGATAATAAAGTGAGTCTGTATAATCCTGTTTTTATTTTCAATTTTCACATAAAAATAAAATTTATCATATTTTCTAAATGTTTATACCGATTTGTTTTTAAAACATTGAAATTTGTTTTAAAAACGTAAGCCCTTGTTAGTGAATTTGGGAGGAGTGTAAACAGGGCATACTCTTAAATGACTCATCTTTAGTTAACAGATTTAACAATATAAACCACAGCTCTACAAATACAGCTATTGTTAACCATTATGTAAACCACCTGCTTTTGTTCGGCTTTATTTTAATGTACATTTGAAATCAGACAATTTAATTTTTGCTATATGTTCAGATCTAGTTTTTTAAAGTAGTTTATATTGTTAGCGGGTTTTGTTTCCATTTGAGTTTTATGGGTTTGTAGATCCTGTACCTGTTAGGCTGTGGTTTCTTCTTGGCTCTCTGCTGTTAGATACAACACAGACCTAATGCACAAATCCTGCCCTGGAACCGCCCTTTACCACAGCCAGTTCTGAAACCTGCACACACCGGGATATGACTATCCTCAGCTTGCGTTTCAGATACGTTAGTACCACTTCCAGCCCATCGCCACTCGCAATTCTGTCACCACTTGATATCTTTTACATGGCGTCAAATATGTTTTCTGGAACAGAGCCGTTACTGGGTTTGAAGTTATTGGCATGGTCCCTATGCAGAGCAATATTCAAGGCTTTAGAAGTTGGAGACACTTCGTAGCTCCCTGGAATATCACTCTGGTGGACACACATGTGCTTTTATTAACAGTTGCTCCCATAAGGATAGGTATTTCATATAACCACGTGTAATAAGTCTTCTTTTATGTAATATAAGCATTCTTACCAAACACCATCTATTTCTTTATTTCCAGTGAAAGAATTTCTAGCCAAAGCCAAAGAAGACTTTCTGAGGAAATGGGAGAACCCTCCCCCGGTAAGGAAGCTATTTGGTTATCTACAATTGGAGATGTCTGTGTTAAGTAAATCAAGATTCTTGTTAACTTAGTGCTACTCCAGAAATTTTATTTTTTAAGTGTTATTGTAATTATATACTATGATGGGAATTCTATCATAATGATGTGATTTAATTGGTAATTTTTTATTTTTATTATTTTTTTCACAATTTATTCATTATATATCCTGATTGAAGTCCCCTCCCTCAACTCCTCCCAGTCCATCCTCCCTCCCTCTTCCCCACCATCCCCTTCCCCTAGTCCACTGAAAGGGGGAGTTTTCCTTCTTTGCCATCTGCCCATAGCTTATCAAGTCTCATCAAGACTCCCTGGATCCTCTTCCTCTGTAGTCTGATAAGGCCACATTGTCAGGGACAAGTGATCAAAGAGCAGGCAAGCAAGTTCATGACAGAGGTAGCCCCTGCTCCCTTTATTCAGGAACCCACATGGAGGCTGAGCTGCCAATCAGCCACATCTGAGCAGGGGGTCTAGGTCCTCTCCATGCATGGTCCTCAGTTGGTGCATCAGTCTCTTTAGGACTCCCTGGGATCAGATTTTTTTTAGCTTTGTTGCTATCCTTGTGGGGCTCCTATCCCCTCCATGTCCTTTTATCCCCACCCACCTCTTCTTCCATAAGACTCCCTGTGTTCTGCCCAAAATTTGGCCCTGAGTCTCAGCATCTGCTTTGATCCTCTGTTAGGTGGAGCCTTTCAGAGGACCCTCTATAGTAGGTTCCCAATCCTGTTTCCTCTCTTCCACTGCTTCTGGTGTCTATCCTGTTTGCCATTCTCAGTGAGAACTAAGCATCCTCCCTAGGGTTCTCCTCAGTATTTAGCTTCTTCAGGTCTGTAGATATTAGTATGGTTGTCCTATATTATATGACTAATATCTGCTTATAGGTGAGTATATACCATGTGTGTCCGTTTCTGGGTTACCTCATTCAGGATGATCTCTTCTAGTTCCATCTATTTATCTGCAAATTTCATGATTTTCTTGGTTTTAATATCTGAGTAATATTCCATTGTGTAAATGTACCATAATTTCTGTATCCATTCCTCCATTGAGGAACATCTGGGTTGCCTCCAGATTCTGGCTATTACAAATAAAGCTGCAATGAACATAGTTGAGCAAATGTCCTTGTTGAATGGTGGGGCATCTTTTGGATATATGCCCAGGAGTGGTATAGCTGTATCTTGAAGTAGTGTTATTCCCAATTTTTTTAGAGAGCACCAGATTGATTTCCAAAGTGGTTGTACAATTGGAGAAGCAAGCAGCTTCTCGTAGAATCCCTAAATGGCAGAAGGAGTCTTGTTGTTTTGTTTCTTGATACGGCCTGGGAATTGAACATAGGGCCTCATGTATCCAAGACAGGTTCTCTACCAGCAAGCTGTATGCCAAGACTGTTGTAAGTTTTGATACTAATTCCAGATTGCTATAATATAAGATTAATATTTTTTGAAATCTTGTTAGTTGACAGTTTGTCTCATGAAACATTAAAAAGGAGGCAAGGGAGCGAACATACTTGTACTATAGGAAGAAAAGCAATGGTCAGACACCAAGAGATGCCCTGTTGCACACTGTTCCCACTACTTGAGTGCGACAGTGTTAGCTGTTGCAATCCACCTATGTCAGTAAAAGCAAAAATCAGACGTAAAACCACAAAGCTAATTCAATCAGAGTTATAGGGACTTTTTACCTTTTTGATAAAAATTCCCCTAAATGTGAAATGACCACACAATGTTAAACATTTTATAAGTAAAATATAATATTGCTTTTCTTCTGTAATGACCCATTAAGAAACTGGGCTGTCTCTCCAATGTGTGCTTTACTGTAGAGTGTTAAACCACTGTCTGCGCTCCTGCAGCTGGCTAGAGCTGTCGTGGATAGAAGAACCATACCACAGCAGGCTTTGCTCAAGCTAAACACTGCACATTGAGGCTTGCAAGTTTTTTTCTGAGATTTTCATGGGTGTCTTCAGAATGAAACCTACTGAACAGATGGGTCAGCAATTACTACTTGTTGCTAGCACATAATTTATTCCTAGTATTTTTTGTTTTGTTGTGGCAGCAACAAGAATAGATTGATGCCTCTAATTCTTTGCTTCTATGTACTAGTCAAAGTCAAACAAAGATGTTTGTTTAACAAAACATCTATTCAAGGAGGAAAAGAATCTGATTATTGTTCTGAGACTCTAGCTTTGGTTCTCTGTGAAATGTAGACTTCTCTTCCCTTCTTGTTTTAGGTAATGCTGGGTTATTTCAGCTTCAAGGAGAAAGTCAGGGACCCTACACAGTTCTGAGCCCATTATCCAGCTTTATGACTGTTACCAAGTCCTAAGATGGTTATCTGGTTTTACAGCTGCTCTATGTTTCTGTGACTATTGCTTACTCTATGGCTGATGTTTGGTTGCTCAGCTATCGTTTAGTTTTGTGGGTGTTGTCTAGTTCTATAACTACCTGTAAAAACACAACACCCTTTCCTCAAAGGTATGAAAAAACTGATCTCTCAGTTTTAATTTTGTACAATAATTCACAGGTATTCTCTGGCCATATATGTTATTTGACTATGGGTTTGTAATTCTTAAAATATATAAATAGTTCATTTATATATTTTCGGATTTCACATTGGAATTGAAATATGACCATTAATATTTTAACCAAGACTTTATATGTGTTCGGATTTCACATTGGAATTGAAATATGACTATTAATATTTTAACCAAGACTTTTATTTCCTTTGTTATTTTTATATACTCTGTTTTAAAAACTATTCTCTACTATTGGACTGCTGTTAATCAAAGGGTACTGTAGAATGAATAATGTGAAATTAAAGAGTGTATATATAATGTTTCTACATGGATAGATACAAATTAAATTGTCCACTCTGATTATATAACACTGAAGTAATAATTGTAGTCTTGTAGGAATTTCTAATTTAAAAGTTTGTTGGGTTTTTTTTGTTTTTTTAATGCTTGCATAGAGTAATGCTGGCCTCGAGGATTTTGAAAGGAAAAAAACCCTTGGAACAGGTTCCTTTGGAAGAGTCATGCTGGTGAAGCACAAAGCCACAGAGCAATACTACGCCATGAAGATCCTAGACAAGCAGAAGGTTGGTGTCCCTGTGGCCTGCCCGTTCGCTGTTGTTGCATTTATATTGTTTATTATTACTATCTCGTGTGTGGTTAATGTGGGTTTTAGTATATGGGTACATGTCATTTATGTAGTTATCTATAGCTAGAACATATCTGTGCACACTAACAGTAAATACAAATTTTCATGTGTGCAGAACAAGCACCCTTCCTGCTGCACATCCAGGTTGATGAATGGAAACTTCGTAACTTTAGCTCATGTCCCATTTTAGTTTATAGTAGAAACTGCCTTGCTTGGCATGACTGGGTTTGGTCCATTTAAAATACCAGTTAAATCATGGAAAAATTGTAAAACCTATATTATGTATAAAAGAACTTTTTCATTGTCTCTGTATCAATATAATAAATCAGTTGTCTGAAACATTAATACTTTAAATACTAAGTGTTTTCTGTTTTTCTCCCAATCATTAGGAATATAGGGAAAGACAATGGTAAATATTGCTACCCATTACTTAGTTGTTACTTTACAGAGACTGGCTTCTTGGCCTCCTGGGATCCAAGTAGGAAACTGGTGGCAGCATAGTGGGGAAGTATCCAGGGGGCAGGTGTGATGCAGTAACTTTCCCATGGGGATGTGTGCCAGGGGACAGATGTGGAGTAACTGTCCTGTGGTGATACAAAGTAGCTGTACTGTATGTAACTCTGCATTACCCAATAGCCACATTTTAAGAAATAAAAAGTCGATTTTAAAGGCTGATCTGTTTAATAGCCCTGTGCTTAATGTTTAACCAATATAAAATTATTGTGTTTCATACTAAGTTTTCAAAATCTGTTGTGTATTTTACATTTCGATTAGTCACTTTTGTGTTAATTAGTAACCACACATGTTGGACATCATAGCATTGGACTATTTAACTTTCATTTTAATTGAAACTAGATTAATTTCTTACATGAAAAGGAGATAATGGCTTAAGTCTCTCCAAAATTGAAAGTGATTATAGACACATTCAGTTGACCATCTCTGTCAGCTACCCTCATTCACCCACTTCCCAGCCGGTCTTCATAAGCACTTCCTGTCCTAACCCCACTGTCTAGCTGTTCCTTTCCCTCCCCTCTCACTGCTCTTGCTGCATGTCTCTGCCAAGGGTCTCTATGCTCATCGCTGGCTTTGTCTGGAGCATGTGATTGGGATAGCCATACCTCCTGACATGAGCCTGCCCCAGCCCCTGGAAATGTATTCTCCTGATCCTGCCCTCCACCTGTGGGTATTCCTTTTGCTGCTTTTCCTGTCTCATTTTGTTTCTCCCATGTTCTTGAAGGAATGCTTCTTTCTAAGCTCTAGACTCTGACTCTCTCTCTGTCTCTCTCTTACTTTCTCGTACTCTCGCTCCCACTCCCTCTGTGTGTGTCTGTCTATCTGTGTTTCTATCTATGTCTCTGTCCTCTTACTTTGCTAATTCGCATTCTCTTTCTATAAATATGTTCTTATCCAACAACCTCAACCCTTCCTCAGGCTTTCTGTTCCTAAGCTGACAGTCTGACCATGGAGCTTTTCCGGGCCATTTAATTCCTGTCTTCCTTCTGTCCATGAGCTTATGGATCTCAAAGGGAGTTAGCAACTTGCCTGCTAACAAAAAGACAAGAGGCTTCAGTTGTGTTCTTTATTTGTAAACTACCTTCTAGTGTATGTTATATTTTGTAAACAGTTTATGAAGTGCTTTACTTCAAAATATTAAAAAGATAAAGATATTTACCATCTCCAGCTTTAAAATATTTGGGAAGACACTTTTAGCATCTTCTTTTCATACTCTAGAACCCTGTTAAGTAATTTATCAATGTGGTTACCTCGTGGATAAATCATGGTAAGGTATATTTTACAAAAAAATAACTGCAGTTTGATATCATTTCTGTTACTGCAGTACACTGGGTCTTGGCATAAATTAGTATGAAAGACTTTATATTCTGATTTTTGTTTATTTAATTTGATTAAGATATGTAATAGAATAACAGGCCATAATAACACCCTGTCTGCCAGTAAGTTCTTATAAATCACTCAATTAGGTAAGCTTCTCCAGTCTTAGTGTACATGGAGTAAAGGGGGAAAAAAATCAATACAGAAACTAAGGCGATCACATTACTTTTTTCTACAGTGTGTCAGATATTGCTAGGATATATACACACATGAGCACAGGCAAACATATACTTACACATGTGACAATAAACACATGTACACACATATACGCACACATAACAGACATGTGCCTGTTGCATCAGTAAGTCTTCATATCTGTATGTGGCATTGATCTTCCTGTTTAAGCCAACCACTGCACTATATAATCACTCCTGTGTCCGACAGCCAGTAAGTTAGGCCACTATGCTGGCCAAGGTTTATCTGATTTACATGCCTTTTTTTCCCTTCAAAATGTACCCTTATTATCCCCAGGACTCTTTCTGCCAGTCCCTTGTTTGATGCTCCAGCTAGGTTTTTGTAGTGACACCATGACTCCTAAAACTCCAGCCTCTTTCCTTCTCCCTTTCTTCCTCTCAGACAAAATGTTTTCCATGTTGTACCATGGCATTTCTTTGACTCATGTGAAAGCATGTGACATTTATTAAGTGAAGCAAGTTTAGCTTGTATCCTCCTACTTCCGAACCTGTCATAACTGTCTCCCAAACTCCCCTGGAACCTAACCTCACAACCTGCATACACGGTCTCTCTGTCTATGTCTCTGGCCTGAAAGCTAACTTAAGAAAAGAGTACATGATTTCCTGTGGGGAGGGGATGCTGGAGGGCCGGTCTCGTTTATTCATAGCTCTTCTAACGTTTCACTTGAAAGAACCAGATGTGATTAGTCAGTGCCCTCAAACACATGTAATAAGCTAATATAAATATTAAAAGTAAATGTTAGTTTTGTATGAATTTTGAAGATAAAATATGAACTGCTTCCCAAGGGATATTTGTAAAGTGTTCTCTGACATGTTCTTTACCAAATTTTCAGAAGCGCCATCCTTAACCATAGCTAAATGCAGCCACCACTCTTGCTTGTTGTTGTGTGTTTCCTCCTTTGGGACTGATTCTGGGAGCTAACCTGGGCCAGGCTTCTCTGCCTTCTCTCTTGAGCCTTTATTGTCTTTCTTTTAAAATTATCTCAGCTCTTACCTTTTTAAATAAGCCATAGTAACAGCTGGCATTTTTTGAGCTGTTACTGTGCGCCAGGCAGTAAATGAGCCACGTTACTTCCATTGTGTCACATGACATGTTAAAGATCAGAATTGTAGGGATGAAGATTCTGTTCAGCATCACATAAGCAGTTTCTGTCCTGACAGCTTATGACATCATTGTTCTCACTTGCCAGCCGCTCATATATTGCTATTTATATATTCATGTATCCTTCAAGTAGGCAGCGTTTTCTTAGCCTGTCACTTCACCATCTTTTACAGTTTATATGTAGAGATGAGTAGAATTAACAGTAAATTCAGTTTAGTTAATTTTTTAAACATTTACATTAAAAATTAGCTAAGCATATATGCCTTACCAGTTTATATATCAATATTAATTCAGATGAATGTCTGCTTTATTCATACCTCATATATATATAGTTGGCTTAAGTTTATGATGCAGAAAAACATCTTTCTTGTGGCTTTTATTACTTCATGAGCCAACACAAATTTTATGCCTAATTAAAAACCTGCTGTATCATAAAAAATCAAACACAAACATAAATTCTCCAGGTGGTGTTAGTTAAGTGACTTATGATAATCATAGGCTACCTGATTCTATAACTAGTTAGTGTGTCGACCGTAGTGACCTAACAACCTCATTGTATGGCTTTTGAAAACCGAAGAGTTGAAGTAGCGTTACAGAAGTCTCAAAGCTGGTTAAGTAGAAAGTCTAGGCTAGAACACACATCTTCTGGCACCGAGTCAGTTATCCCTGGCCCAGTGTTGTTCACTGCTAACCTTCCGTCAGTCCCTGGCTGGTCAGCGCCCTCGAGGTTTCTGTGGCTGTCTCCCCTCGGCAAGCGTCTGGCCAGAAGAAATCCACCCCACTCATGTGCACATCCACATGGCTGCTCTCTCCAGCACCCCAAGACCTTCTGCTCCTAAATCCAAAACAGTGTTCCCCGTAGAATGAAACCCCTGTCCCCACGAGGTCACAGTTGTTTCCCTTTCTGCGTGACCAATCCAGGAAATGTTTATTGTAAGGATCATATTTTTCCATTTTCTGCTCTGTGGATATGTAAATTGAATTTTTAAATTTTAACTATTTCTTCAAGTACAGTTTGAACAGATTATTCACTTTTTCCCACTGTTTTACTTTTTCAGTTCTTTTACTTTTTCTTGATCTTTAACCACCTGCTACTTATTGAGGTAATAAGTGATTTGATCATGTCATTAGCAGCAAATATTTTCACATAACTTTTAAAGAAATTTTATAGGTCTATTTTGTTCCCATTTAACTCTTATTTCTTAACTTGATAAATAGTTTACTTTTTTTGAGACCGTATCTCACTATGTAGTCTAGACTAGCCCTGAATTTCTGATTCTGCCTCCCATGTGTTAGGACAGTGGACGTGCCTCACCACCACCGCCGGGACACACTCGATCTGAAGGGCAAGGCTACAACTCTGCTGGGCTCAAAACATTTGACTCTTACTAGCCTGGTTGACTGTTACTAATTCCTTCGTTGAAGTCTAATAATTCTGCTCATCACTGTGACTATTAGATGGAAGACATTTTAAAAATGAGAACAGCTTTTAAGTTTATTTAAATACATAAATGTATCTCTGTCTTTTGAGTGCAGGTCGTTAAGCTGAAGCAAATAGAGCACACTCTGAATGAAAAGCGGATCCTGCAGGCGGTAGAGTTCCCGTTTCTTGTTCGGCTGGAGTACTCTTTTAAGGTCAGTTGTACCAATGTCTAAGGAAGACATTTCCACTCAGATATGCTGTTGACATAGGAAGAGGTAGTAGAATTCAAGTGAGATGATGAAACTAGAGAATGGACATGAGCAAAAATGAAATGCCGTCAGATTCTATGTAATTAGTACCATTGTGCTTGGGTGCTTCGGCAGCAGAGTTCCTTGGAGCACTGTTGAGGAGCCCTGTGTGATGTTTCATGGACGGCAACACAAAACCAGCTATCCCAGTGCTGCGTGGACTGACATCTCATCAGTCAGTCTTGTGCTTGCTCAAATGAAGATGCTGTCTGCTTTCCACAGAGCGTAAACCCTTCCTGTTAGGACAGCGTTTCTATTCACCTAGTAATCTGTACTCTGGGCTTTTGTGGTTTTGTTGTTGCTGCTGTTTTCTTGCTAACCAGGGAGAGCACCCTCTGTGCCACTGTTCCTGAGTCAGATCAAGTGGGGAGGGTGATCCTTTAAATCCGAGCCTCGCTGGCTCTGTAGAAGCACTGCTGAACCATCGGCAGCATTTTGATTTTATTTAGTGCTTTGTTCTTTAAATCTAATAAAGCCCGATATGCTTAAAATATGAAAGCCATTCATCGTGCAAACATAAAATGTAAATATTCTTATTAGCTTTCCAAATTGTTTTTTAACTTTGTTATTCGTTTGCATGTGCTGTGCTAGTATGTCATGGCTGCAGTATTTAATTATGTCCCCTGCAAGAACAGGAATGTCAGAACTCTCAGGCTTCTCTGTGGCTGGAATCCTAAGGGGCAAGAGAAGAGTATGGAAGGACTAGAGCACTTTGTACTCAGTGTCTCCCCCTCAATTTTATTGATGTGTCAAATGGACTTTGACTTTGCCCTTTCTAACTGAATGTAGAGTCATCTTAAAATGTTTTTTAACCAATATTTTATAATGTGTGATATTTTAATTGAGTAATTTATAGTATTATTTGTTATTTGTTTATAGGATAATTCTAATTTATACATGGTTATGGAATATGTTCCTGGGGGTGAAATGTTTTCACATCTAAGAAGAATTGGAAGGTTCAGGTAACTAGTGCTCATGTCTTCCTTCCTTGAGTTTTCACATGCTTGTCTTCACTTTAAGCCAAAAATACATTTGATTTAATTAGCCCATGTTTTATCCATAGAAAGTGTTAGGTGGATACATTAATAGGAGGCCATACCATACATGAACTTTAAAATTCAAATGAGAGCACTATGAAACCAATTTAAATATTCTTCAACTGGTAAGTATCGTGAGATGATTTGAAGAATTTCTAAAAAACATAAAAATTAAATTTAAAAAAACAGTATGTATTGAAAAATACATAGTATTTAATAATAGTATTTAATAGTGTATAAATATTATATATTAAATATTTGTATTAAATGTTAAATATTATATATTAAATATTATTTAATAATATATAAATAATAACTATAATATTAATAGTAAATAATAGTATTTAAGACTATATGCTTTGTGATTTATAATAATATTTAATGAGCATCTGCCATCCTGGGTCTGCTTTTCCCCTTGGGGTGTCCAGACACATTGTGCACCAGGCTAGAGGGCAGGAAGCTTAACTGGGCCAGTGGGTCCAGACGGGATCTCGGTCATCATGAGTGTGGGGGAAACAGCCTTCTCCAGAGACAGTGTTCAGTGAAACAGCTCTTTTATTAGGGGCATGAGAGCTGTATAAACCTTGAGGAGTGGGGAGTGGTTTTCAGAGTGAGGATACATTATTGGGTGGGGTCCAGGTTCTGGGAATGCTTCATTTGCATGAAGAGGAATTCCAGTGCTTGCTGGACATATCCTTATAAGGAGAGGGGAAGTTTAACCTGAAACCTGGCCACCAGGCTACATGACCAACTCAAGGGTAGCAGAGGTGGGACCGGGTCGCAAGGATATGTGCCCTGAGACATGCAGCCCCACAGCAGGGAGGAAGCTGTCCTACACCTGCCAATGTCAGGACAAGAGCTTTGGGGTTTGGACACCTAACTCTTACTTCAAAGTAGCTCCCATGATCACACAGCTCTCTGTCTCCATAAGCATTTACAACAGAAATATAAATAAGAATGAATATAAGGAAGGAGATATAAAAATAATAGTGCTATGGTGAGGAGATTTTATTATAACATCTTTTTAGGATTTAATTAAAGCTTTTCTTATCTTGAGCTCCTTAACTATATACATAATTTGAATTTGTAATGTGTCAGGTTATTACTAATATACCTCCATTATCTGTGTACAAGGCACATAGCTATGACTGCAAATTAGTAATCTTTCATAAAATGAATCTAGAATTAAGACCAGAATCGGTTTTACTCAGTATTCAGGATTCAGTTAATACCTAAGTGTGAGTTTAGTTAAACCTAAGTGCAAGTTCCCATGGGACTGATGACTCAGTATAGGGTGATGGTGGAGTTCGATTACCACAAGAGAATAATGCATAGGCAACCGTTAGTTATTTGAATTGCCTGAGGCCTAAGCAAGATTCATTTATTAGTCTTTAGTACAAGGGAAACCTAGCATGTCTGAAGGCTGTGTAGTGAAACGTGGCTTTTATTTGACTTTGATTTTCTTTTACTTCCTGTCTTTACCTCTTTCCTATCACCCTAAGTAGACCCAGAATCCTCATGTTCCCCTGTAGATATCCCATGCTTACACAGAAATGCCACACCCAAACCTGTCCTTAAAACACATTGCCTCCTTTGCTACAACCACATTTCTTTGCTTTGCAGCTACCCACCTATTTCTTTTAACACCCTACATGGTGCTATAAGGAAAGCAAGCTGACTAAGGTGATTCAATATGATGTATCTTTCCTGAACTCTTACATTTGCTATATGCAAACTATAAGCATGGTTTATTCTTACCGGGGGAATGCCAAAGGATATAAGTAATTGCTCCGTGTGGCCTTCTTCAGTCTGTTCAGTCACTTGAGTCTCACCACCCAACGCCAAGTTGCATTTTGGATATTCTCTCACATTTCAGCAGTTTGATTACAGGCTGATATACTCTCTATAGTTCTTCCGCCAAGAATTAGCTTGTGTAAACAAGTAAATGCAACACTGAGAAGATCTCATACTTACAGATGAGGAGAGACTATAAAGGGACTGTCCAGATCAAAGTCTCATAGCTGCTGAGGTTTCATGCCCCAAAACCTGGTGGAGTCTCCTGATATCTATTCCAGAGCCCTCTCATTCTTTACTGCAATGTTAGGACCTGTCTGAAACTTGGGGGGGGGGGGGGAAGGTATATAAGATATCACTGCTAAAAGTGTTTTAGCTTATTCCTGAAGTCAACCAGTGTTTATTGACCACCTGAAGTGAGTGTGGCAAGGACCTAGGAATGTACTAATGGACACAAAGAACAGCGTGTGTCCAGTTCTTTTTACATATTTCTGATTCTGGTGTCATCCCTTGTGGGAAATCCTATTAATAACTGAAGTTGTTAAAGACACAAAGCTGAAAGTCATAAAAGTTTAGCAGGCAAATTAGCAAACATCTAATGAATGTACTTGAAAATTAACTAGAAATCCTAATTAGAAATTTGGCTTAACATTTTTGAAATAACACTAAGACTGTAGCTTGAAAATTACACTGATATGTCAAAGTTTCTATCCATTTGGCCTATGTACAAGAACCTGACCTGGTTTTTACAGACATACAGATCTTACATATATGACTTTAAACATGCCTGGTAAGAGATTTGGAAATTCACATGACAAGATTGCTTGTATACTTCTAGATGGGATTGTGTGTGTTCTTACCAGTACTTTATATGATGGTTTTCTTTGGTGAGTGTCTGTCAGTCACCTTAGTAGCAGGAACTACTTCAGAACAGGTGAGAGAGTGCTCATCTTCAGATGAATGCAATTAAGCAGTTCTGCATGATGAATCGCTTTAAGCCCTTGAACTGTATGAGAGAAGTGAATGGAGCCTATGAACTGGTAACACTGGAATGGTGTCTCTTCTACACCATGGAATGGCACTTTTGCTTTTCCATCCATCCAAAGGACAGCTGTACTTATAATGACATCACCATCTCCCAATTTGGACAGTGATGATTTGCAATAAGATAACTATTTTAAGGTTGTGTTTTCCCTCCCAAATATACCTTATATTTGTAGTTACATAAAGGTAATATGCCCCATAAATAAACAGTAGTATCATTTAAAAGCAATTGATATTTGGAAAATGACACATTCTTCACCAACATTTGAATGGAAAATATCTCTCCCCAAACACCTCCACTTCCTTTGGGCCTAGTGTAGCATTCACTAGTGAATGTCCATTACCCATTTCACAGAACAGCACCATTCTCTTTTCCAGTGAACCCCATGCTCGTTTCTATGCAGCTCAGATCGTGCTAACATTTGAGTACCTCCATTCCCTCGACCTCATCTACAGAGATCTCAAGCCTGAAAACCTCCTAATCGACCACCAGGGCTACATCCAGGTAGGAAGTAAACACGTGACATGCACGCATTTTGGAAACACTGAGAGACAGCTTTACACATTTTGCCCCAACTATCAATGTTTGTTTGTTTGTTTTCTTTCCGTTTTTGTTGTTTGTTTATTTGAAGGAGAAATTTGACTATCTAAAAGGCTTACAGTGAATTCACAGTTCTGCCATTAAAAATAAGTAAATACCACATCAAGGAAGGAGCCTATTTGAGTCTCCTAGAATCAGTGATTGTAAACTCAGCTTAGGCTCCTTGAAAAAAAAAAGGCAATAATAGCTAAATGTGTGTAATGTATGAGTAGTCATGAGTGCCAGGAATCCCTGTGTGTACAGGTTGAGCACCCCTCAATCTTAAAAAATAAAAAAGATCCCAATCTGAAGTTTGTTTGTATATTGATATGACACTACGAACGGAAAATTCCTCAGATGAGTTCATGTGATGGGTGTAGTCAGATCGCAAGTACACTAAGGTGGCGTGGAATCCTCCAGGCTGTGACTGTAAGGCGCCTGTGAAACATGGAGTTCTGTGTCTGTCTCCCAGGCTCTCACTGAAAAACCTGGAAAAATCCAGACCTTGGAACACTTTTGGTCCCAAGTATTTTGGATTAGGGATACTCCACCTACATTGTCTCTTTTAATACTAATAACCCTGTGAATTGTAAATATTCCTGGTGTCACCATTTTAAAGTTATGGAGACTCAGCCATGGCAAGGGACATAGCCAGTAATGGAAGAATTGGAATTTTAACCCAGAAAATCTAGCCCCAGAGTCCAGGCCCATTACCACTCAAATACGTGGCTGGCTAAGACCTAACTGCACACACAGTGGTTAGAGGCTGTGTCACCTCTCAAGTTCTTTTAGGAGCATAAGGCCAGGGTTTTCTGTGGCTTACCTATCAGAGGAGTATCCATAGAGGATTTTCTCTAGATACACTTAATGGCCAGAGACACATTAGACATAGGAATATTTCATCAGTGCTTACTTTGTATTAAAACTGTTGCTTTCATCAAAAACAAGGAAATCATGAAATTTGCAGGCAAATGGTGGGAACTAGAAAAATATCATACTGAGTGAGATATCCCAGAAGCAGAAAGACACACATAGTATATACTCACTTATAAGTGGATATTAGACATAATATAGGATAAACACACTAAAATCTATACACCTAAAGAAGCTAATCAAGAAGGAGGACCCTGAGTGAGATGATCAATCCTCCCTCAAAAAGGCAAACAGGACGGACATGGGAAGAGGGAGAAAACAGGGAACAGGACAGGAGCCTAACACAGAGGGCCTCTGAAAGACTATCCAGCAGGGTATTAAAGCAGATACTGAGACTCATAGCCAAACTTTGGGCAGAGAGCAGGGAATCATATGAAAGAAGGAGGAGATAGAAAGACCTGGAAGGGACAGGAGCTTCACAAGGGGAGCAACAAAACCAAAAAATATGGGCCCAGGGGTCTTTTCTGAGACTGATACTCCAACCAAGGACCATGCATGGAGATAACCTAGAACCCCTGCACAGATGTAGCCCATGGCAGTTCAGTGTCCATGTGGGTTCCCTAGTAATGGGAACAGGGACTGTCTCTGACATGAACTGATTGGCCTGCTCTTTGATCACCTCCCCCTGAGGGGGGTACAGCCTCACCAGGCCACAGAGGAAGACATTCCACCCAGTCCTGATGAGACCTGATAGGCTAGGGTCAGAGGGAAGGGGAGGAGGACGTCCCCTATCAGTGGACTAGGGGAGGAGCATTGGAGGAGATGGGGGGTGGGGTGGGATTGGAAGGGTATGAGGGAAGGGGCTACGGCTGGGATACAAAGTGAATAAACTAATTAATATAAATAAGTAAGTAAGTAAATAAATAAATAAATAAAGAGTGTTGCTTTCACCCTTCATTCTCATGCTGTAAGCTACTTAGGTCTAGAACCTGTCACTCTAGATTTGTTTATTTGTTATGAGAAGAGAAGGGGTTTCCAGCATGTCTGTTCTAACCTTCATTCACTAAATAGTTGTCTTCCTGACTTTTTTTTTCACGTATTTTACTTTAATTCTGTACTTTGAATTTAAGTACAGGTCATCTGTTCTCTGGGAGGAATCACTTTTTACATTTCTGTTTGCTTTCACAGGTCACAGACTTCGGGTTTGCCAAAAGAGTCAAGGGCAGGACTTGGACACTGTGCGGCACGCCAGAGTACCTGGCGCCGGAGATCATCCTCAGCAAGGTATGGGTGCTGTTGTTACACATGGCAGGAGCTCTGTGCACTTCTAACAGAGCAGCTCCATGGCAGGAGCTCGCACCGGCAGAGCCACTCACAAATCACTAACTTGTGTTAGTTTCTACTCTGGGTCCTAAGGACAGATTAATGACCTGACCCCCATTTTGAAGCTCCAAGCAGTCATGATTCTTCCCTAGCAGGCCAGTGCAGAAGGCTTGTTCTGGGCCCCTCTAAGATTCATATGTAGAGACAAGACAGGTGAGTTGTCAACTCTCCACTTCAGACTTACCACCTAGGTGAGGGAAAGTTTGAAATTTATTATTAATTATAGCTTAATAATATAGCAATGAAACCCTTTTAGCCTTGCCGAAGGCTAGCCTACTTTCCAAATGGTACACAGTGGTGCTAGAACATATACATTTACTGAAACAAATGTAGCCATACTTAAAAGAATATTTCCACTTCTTCCTTTCCTTCTCTGGGTGGAGGAGTGTGAAAGGAAACGGAAAGACCAAGCTCAGAAAGAAGCAAATAAGGAGGAGAAATGATACAAGCCTACAGGACTATAGAGGCTCTGTGTAATTAAGTGAATAATTAAAAGCTTAGAGTTTTTTTTGCTATTCTTTAAGAAAAGTCATTTTCTGTGTTTCTCCAAGCACATGTCCTTGTTGAAATCATGGTGAACAGTAGTTTGTGTGTGGATTTTTTACACTAACGTGTGTCTACACATGAGTGTGCACACATGTGCTGCTATTGCATGTGGGCCAGTGTACCATAAAGTAGTCGCTCTGTTGTTTTGTTGCTTGTAGAGTTTTCTGGGGTTCTGTGTACAGTGTAGTTTCTCCTGTATTTCATGTAACTTTTTATAGAATATTCTCAGAATGGAATTGCTGGGTCAGAAGCGTATGAACATGTTAAGGCTCTTGCTATAAATTACCAAGTTGCTTTCCAAAAAGATTGCAGAATGTTGTATACCTACCCGAAGAGTGTGGTAGTATCTATTTCACCACATCCTCTCCACGGCTTAAAAATATTTGCTAATTTAAAAGGCAATAAATGTTACCTCATTTTATTTGATTATGAGTTATGTTTTCAAATATGTAATTACCACATAGTGTTTTTATATGTGTCTATAAATTCAATTATAAGTCTATGTCTTTCCCTGTTATCTGTGTATAGTGTTTTTCTTAAGTGATTGTTAAATTCTCTGTCCCAAGAGTATGGACTGATGGATGTGTGTACTATACACACCACAGAAGTAAAAGGGTAAACCACTGATCCCATTTCTATTAGTAAAGTAAGATGTGGTGCCAGTTATAATACATCTCCTTTAAAATATATAACCAGAGGAAAGAAGGAAGTCTTTATGTTGTATTGTGTTATATTTTACCTGATGACAAGAAAGATAAATGATTTGTAAAGCTAATATCTTAACAGAAAGCTAGAATGTGGGATTGTTTTTCCCGCATAATCTTTAATTGACACAGATCATGGATGATAGCAAACTTTGTATAAACATATTAATGCAAACATTATCAATAGGTGTCCTCTTACAAATTATTTTCGTAAGCTTGATATAAAAATGGCAAATGAAACAGATCAGAACCTGTGAATTCTACGTCCTTTTTAAGCATGCCTTTTCCTTTGATACACTGCTCACAAAACCCTAGGCCTGTTTTCCTTCCCGTGCCTTCAGGAAGTGATACACAGAGAAGCAAGTAGCAAAATTTACATGTACTTACTTGAACATTAATACTGATTATAGTTTTCCAAAGATACTGAAATAAACATGATTATCTCAAGTTTTTTATCTCAAGAATGTAGGCTGTTCTGCAGTCAGCTTCATCATTTGCTCTTCCAGTAATCCTATTTTGTTTTGGAATTTTTTAACTTTCTAGCTATGCTATTGTAAACCTAATGCATAGGATTGTGGCCTAGGATGGACCTCCATCAATAATTTGGTCTAATTCCATTTCTGCTGTTGAGTAGCAGCAAAAGTCTCCCACTGAAACAGATGAGGTTTCCTCTTCTGTTGCTCTGTTATTCTGTCAGTGTTATTCTAAGTGATTTTAGAAATAAGACTTGATAGTCCTTTCTAATATCAAACTCCAGTATCCAGAAATTCCTTGCTTTATTTAATTAAGCCTGGCTGGTAGGTTTTATTCATTTCTCATATTCTATTCTACACAGCTGCTAACAACTGTGACAGTCATTGTGAAATCACTTGTGGCTTAGTTTTCCCCAATGTTGCTCTATCCCAGGGCTACAATAAGGCGGTGGACTGGTGGGCATTGGGCGTGCTGATCTACGAGATGGCCGCTGGCTACCCCCCATTCTTTGCTGACCAGCCAATTCAGATTTATGAGAAGATTGTTTCCGGGAAGGTAAGAGGTGCATCTAACTACTCCTTCCTCCGTGTTGCCTGTGGGTGAAGTGTCTCATGCTGTCAGGTTATTGCCCTAGCCTGGGGGAATAGAAACACTGTATCACTGTTCCTCTAGACTAAAGAGCTGTTGGTGTGTATGAACATGTCAACAAGGTAATATGGCAGCTTCCATTTTCAAAATTGTGTTTTGTTTATAAAAAAAAGTATTATGTGATAATTCCGAGTATTCCTGTAAATCCACATTATGATCTCATGTGAATTTGTTGTGTGGAGAACAGTTTTAGAGGCTGTTTTTATGTAACTGTTCTAAGTACAGACTTATTTGAATTACATCAGAATTAGAAGTAAAAATAATTTGGGTGGGCCTTTTCTGAAAAGACTTCACAGAATTGATTTTCACAGAATTGCTTATGTTTACTGTGATTATAATTGGGGCTGATTTTAGCAAACAGGAAATAACAATTATCCTTGACCATGAGTGAGCTGAGCACGTAGCACTGTGGTAAATCATTCCATGAACTCTTCTTTTGTGTTTTCAATCTCTAATATTTCCTCCAGAAGTGTTTGTTTAGAGTCAGTCACTCTCCCCTTGGTTCATGTGTGGGATCTTTTCTGAAACTACTGCAGCCAGTTTGTGTAGAGAAGGAAAGCAGAGCGGTTTTAGCCTTGGGCATTGGAGAGAGCTCTGCAGTAAAGATGGCTTCCCTAAGCCCAGGACCTGAGTTCACTCCCAGAGACTCACTTGTGGAAGAAGAAGTCAGCTCCTACAAGTTGTCCTCTGAGCGGCACTCATGTTCCCCTCCACCACATAAATATATACACATAATTAATCTTACACAGGACAAGGCATTCTGTGTGGGCTCTTATACCACATCCTTTACTTGTCCTTTTATTTTTGTGAAGAATGCTGCCATGATATGGACCATTGGCATAGTTAACATTGCCCTGAGATGGATGCACTTGCTGTTTGGACTGTTGTATTTTATGATCTTTTTAGGCAGAAATAAATCATCCCAGAGGTGAAGCCTCGTCTTGTTTCTACCTCAGCCGGATCCACACTGCATTGCTGTAAAGCCGAGCTTAGCGTCCATGAGTTTAAATGTTACAGACTTAAATACTCACAAGGTACCATGAATATCCGATAACATAGTAACGTACCCTTTATGCTGGGATCCAACTGTAAATGGATTGCAGCCACCTGATGCTCTGAGAAAGTCTCTCATTAGTAGACTGTCTACCCAAGCACTGAGGATTGCTGCCTCCACACACCAGTGTCACACAAATCTCACAGAGCGTGCGCTATCCACAGCAGTCACTGCAGTTTACTGGCAGTTTACTACATTTTCTGCAGAAGTCTTGATATTAGATTAGTATTCACAAATTAGGGGGCGAACCATAGACATCAGCCTTAGCTTTGTCACAGGTGAAAAGCAAATACCTTTTTCAGGTAAATAACCTGAGCGTCGTGTTCAAGGATGGACACTGACAAAGGGAGGATGTAATGCAATATTTATTCTGAGAGACAAAAATCTCTGCTCTTCTTGTTACACTTGAAAGTCTGTACTTCAGGTTTCTTGCTGCTGCTGTTGTTTTCCCTCACAGAACATGAAAGTCACAGTAAAGATCTTTTATTACACACAAAATGAAACATGGAGAACAAGTTAGTGGACAAGGATGTCCTATTGTTTCTAAGAACATGGGGTTGGGGGGTGG